>NC_087369.1:74360744-75610744 GCF_030014295.1 Loxodonta africana
GCCCGTTGACTTAGATGTGTCCTGAAACCATAGTCGCCAAACCCCCTTCCCAGTTACACTGGCCTTAGAAGCATTCAGTTTGTTCAGGAAACTGCTTTTGGTTTAGTCCAGTTGTGCTGACCTCACCTATATTGTGCGTTATCTTTCCTGTCACCTAAAGTAGTTCTTATCTGCTATCTAATTAGTGAATACCCGCCTCCTACCCTCCCTCCCTCCCGCCTCTTGTAACCATCAAAGAATATTTTCTTCTCTGTTTAAACTGTCTTGAGTTCTTATAATAGTGGTCTTATACAATATTTGTCCTTTTGCAACTGACAAATTTCACTCAGCATAATACCTTCCAGATTCCTCCATGATATGAAATGTTTCACAGATTCATTACTGTTCTTTTTTGATGCATAGTATTCCATTGCGTGAATATACCATAATCTATTTATCCATTCATTCATTGATGGGCACCTTGATTGCTTCCATTTTTTGCTGTTGTAAACAGTGCTGCAATGAACATGAGTGTGCATATATCTGTTTGTGTAAAGGTTCTTGTTTCTCTAGGATATATTCCAAGGAGTGGGATTGCTAGATTGTGTGGTAGTTCTATTTCTAGCTTTTAAATGAGGCGCCAAATTGATTTCCAAAGTGGTTGTACCATTTTATATTCCCACCAGCAGTGTATAAGTGTTCCAATCTCTCCACATCCTCTCCAACATTTATTGTTTTGTGTTTTTTTTTTGGATTAATGACAGCCTTGTTGAAGTGAGATGAAATCTCATTGCAGTTTTGTTTTGTATTTCTCTAATGGCTAATGATCATGAGCATTTCCTCAGGTATCTGTTAGCTACTTGAATGTCTTCTTTAGTAAAGTGTCTGTTCATATCTTTTGCCCATTTTTTAATTGGGTTATTTGACTTTTTGTAGTTGAGTTTTTGCAGTATCATGTAGATTTTAGAGACCAGGTGCTGTCCGGAAATTCCGTAGCTAAAAACGTTTTACCAATCTGGAGGTAATCTTTTTACTCTTTTGGTGATGTCTTTGGATTAGCATAGGTGTTTGATTTTTAGGAGCTCCCAGTTATCTAGTTTTTCTTCTGCATTGTTAGTAATGTTTTGTATACGGTTTATGCCATGTGTTAGGGTTCCTAACATTGTCCCTATTTTTTTCTTCCATGAACTTTATTGTTTTAGATTTTATATTTACATCTTTGATCCATTTTGAGCTCGTTTTTGTGCATGGAGTGAGGTATGGGTCTTGTTTCATTTTTTTATATATGGATATCCAGTTGTGCCAGCACCATTTGTTAAAAAGACTGTCTTTTCCCCCATTTAACTGTTTGGGGACTGTGTCAAATATCACCTGCACATATGTGGGTGGATTTATGTCTGGATTCTCAATTCTGTTCCACTGGTCTCTTTACCTGTTCTTGTACCAGTACCAGGCTGTTCTGACAACTCTGGCGGTATAATAGGTTCTAAAATCATGTAGAGTAAGGCCTCCCACTTTGTTCTTCTTTTTCAATACTGCTTTACTTCTCTGGGGCCACTTTCCATTCCATATGAAGTTGCTGATTTCTTTCTCCACCTCATTAAAGAATGCCATTGGAATTTGGATCGGAATTGCATTAAATCTATAGATTGCTTTTGGTAGAATAAAAAAAAAAATAGACATTGTTAAATCTTCCCATGCATGAACAAGGTATGTTTTTCCACTTATGTAGGTCTCTTTTGGTTTCTTGCCGAAGTGTTTTGTAGTTTTCTTTGTATAAGTCTTTTACGTCTCTGGTAAGATTTATTCTTAAGTATTTTATCTTCTTGGGGGCTACTGTAAATGGTATCGATTTGGTGATTTCCTTTTCGATGTTCTTTTTGTTGGTGTAGAGGAATCCAGCAGATTTTTGTATGTTTATCTTGTATCCCGATACTCTGCTGAACTCTTCTATTAGTTTCAGTAGTTTTCTTAAGGATTCCTTAGGGTTTTTTGCCTATAAGATCATGTCGTCTGCAAATAGAGATTCTTTTACTTTTTCCTCGCCAATCTGGATGCTCTTTATTTCTTTATCTAGCCTAATTGCTCTGGCTAGGACTTCCAGCACAATTTTGAATAAGAGTGGTGATAAAGGGCATCCTTGTCTGGCTCCCAATCTCAATGGGAATGCTTTCAGACTCTCTCCATTTAGGATGATGTTGGCTGTTGGTTTGTATAAATGCCTTTTTACTATGTTGAGGAATTTTCCTTCTATTTCCATTTTGCTGAGAGTTTTTATCACGGATGTGTGTTGAACTTTGTCAAATGCCTTTTCTGCATCATTTGATAAAATCAGGTGATTCTTGTCTTTTGTTTTACTTATGTGATGGATTACATCAATGATTTTTCTAATGTTGAACCACCCCTGCATACCTAGTATGAATCCCACTTGGCCATAGTGAATTATTTTTTTTCATATGTTGTCGAATTCTATCGGCTAGAATTTCGTTGAGGATTTTTTCATCTAAGTTCATGAGGAATATAGGTCTGTAATTTTCTATTTTTGTGGTGTATTTACCTGGTTTGTGTATCAAGGATATGCAGGCTTCATAGAATGAGTTTGGTAGTATTCTATCCTTTTCTATGCTCTGAAGTACCTTTGGTAGTGGTGGTATCAACTCTTCTCTGAACGTTTGGTAGAACTCTGCAATGAAGCCTTCTGGTCCAGGGCTTTTTTTGTTGTTGTTTTTGGGAGTTTTTTGATTACCTTTTCAATCTCTTCTTTTGTTATGGGTCTATTTAGTTGTTCTACCTCTGATTATGTTAGATTCGGTAGGTATAGTGTTTCTAGAAATTCATCCATTTCTTCTAGGTTTTCAAATTTGTTAGAGTACAATGTTTCATAGTAATCTGATATGATTCTATGATCTGTTGTAATATAGCCCATCTCATTTCTTATTCAGGTTATTTGCTTCCTGTTTTGTTTTTCTTTTGTCAGTTTGACCAATGGTTTATCAATTTTGTTGATTGTTTCAAAGAACCAGCTTTTGGTCTTGTTTATTCTGTCAATTGTTTTTCTGTTTTCTATTTCATTTAGCCTGCTCTAATTTTTATTATTTGTTTTCTTCTGATGTCTGAGGGTTTCTCTTGTTGTTGTCTTTCTATTTGTTCAAGATGCAAGGATAATTCTTTGATTTTGGCCCTTTCTTCTTTTTCTATGTGTGCATTTATTAATGTAATTTGACCTCTGAGTACTGCTTTCACTGTATCCCAAAGGTTCTGATAGGAAGTATTTTCATTCTCATTGGATTCGATGAATTTCTTTATCCATCCTTAATGTCTTCTGTAATCCAGTCTTTTTTGAGCAGGGTATTATTCAGTTTCCAAGTGTTTAAGTCCTTTTCCCTGCTTTTTCTGTTATTGATTTCCACTTTTATGATCTTATGGTCAGAGAAGATGCTTTGTAGTATTTCAACATTTTGGATTCTGCTAAGGCTTGTTTTATGCCTTAATATGTGGTCTATCCTAGAGAATGTTCCATGTGCACTAGAAAGAAAGTATACTTGGTTGCTGTCGGGTGGAGTGTTCTATATATGGTCATGAGGTCAAGTTGATTGGTTGTGGCATTTAGGTCTTCTGTGTCTTTATTGAGCTTCTTTCTGGATATCCTGCCCTTCATGAAAATTGGTGTGTTGAAGACTCCTACTATTATTGTGGAGCTGTCTATCTCACTTTTCAATGCTGATAGAGGTTGTTTCATGTATCTTGCAGCCCTGTCATTGGGTGCATAAATATTTAATATGATTATATCTTCTTGGTATATTTTCCCTTTAATCATTATATAGTGTCCTTCCTTATCCTTTATAATGGATTTAACTTAAAGTCTATTTTTTTCAGAAATTAATATTGCCACTCCTGCTCTTTTTTGATTGTTGTTTGCTTGATATATTTTTTCCATCCTTTGAGTTTGAGTTCGTTTGTGTTTCTAAGTCTAAGGTGTGTCTCTTGTAGGCAGTATATAGACAGATCGTGTTTTTTAATCCATTCTGCCACTCTCTGTCTCTTTATTGGTGCATTTAGTCCATTTACATTCAGTGCAACTATGGACAGGTATGAAGTTAGTGCTATCATTTTGATGTCATTTTTTGTGTGTTGTTGACAGTTTCTTTTTCCCACTTAATTTTATGTGCTGAGTAAAAAAAAAAGATTACCCTTATATATTGTCCACTCCTCGTATTTGTTGTTTTTTATTTTCTTTTTGCTGAGACTCTATTTTTTTCTTGTATTTTATTTGGGTGAGTAGGATAGTTTGTCTCCTTTGTGGTTACTTTTTTGTTTACCCCTATTTTGCTAAATTTAAGCATAACTTTTATTTCTTTGTATCCCTGTATCTTCTTCTCCATATGGAAGATCTATCATTACATTTCTTAGTCCCTCTTTATTTTTTAATTTTGTTTTTTTTTTATATAATAACATTGCTGTTTCCCTGTTGTGAGCTTTTCTGTTTTAATATAATCTTGCTTTGTGTTTTTGATTTTCCTGTCTGGGTTGACATCTGATTGCTCTGCCCAGTGTTCTAGTCTTGGGTTGATGCCTGATATTCTCAATTTTCCAACCAACTCCCTTTAGTATTTCTTGTAGTTTTGGTTTGGTTTTTATCTGAAAATGTCCTAATTTCACCTTCATATTTAAGATACAGGCTTGCTGGATATATGAATCTTGGCTGACAATTTTTTTCCTTCAATTTTTTAAATAAGTCATCCCATTGTCCTCTTGCCGGCATGGTTTCTGCCGAGTAGTCTGAGCTGTTTCTTATTGGCTCTCCTACGTAGGTGACTTTTTGTTTATCCGTAGCTGCTCTTAAAATTCTCTCTTTAGCTATGGTTTGGCAAGTTTGATTATAATATGTCTTGGTGACTTTCTGGTAACATCTACCTTATGTAGGGTTCGATGAGCATCTTGGATAGGTATCTTCTCATCTTTCACAATGTCAGGAAGTTTTCTGCCAACAAATCTTCAACAATTCTGTGCGTATTTTCTGTTATCCCTCTCTATTCTGGTACTCCAGTCACTCGTAGGTTATTTCTCTTGATAGAGTCCCACATGATTATTAAGTTTTCTTCATTTGTTTTTAATTCTTTTATCTGATTTTTCTTTAAATATGTTTGTGCCAAGTGATTTATCTTCAGGTTCAGAAATCCTGCATTCTACTTGCTTAATTCTGCTCCTCTGACTTTTTATTGAGTTGTCTACTTCTGTAATTTTATTGTTAATCTTCTGAATTTCTGATTGCTGTCTGTCTATGGATTTTTCTAGCTTAATAAATTTTTCATTATGTTCCTGAATAATCTAACTTCTTCAATTGTTTTATTTGTGTGTTCCTTAGCTTGTTCTGCATATTGCCTCATTTCCTTCCTGATGTCTTGAAAGGTTCTTTCTATTAATCTTTTGTATTCTGCCACTGGTAATTCCAGGAATGCACTTTCATCTAGAAAATCCCTGAATTCTTTCTTTTTCTTTTGAGAGCTTGTTGAGGTGATCATGGTCTGTTTCTTTATGTGACTTGATATGACTGTTGTCTCCAAGCCATCTATAAGTTTTTGTATTAGTTTATGCTTGCTTACTGTGTCATAGCTGCTTGCTTTGTTTTGTTTTGGTATACCCTTATGGGTTGCTTGAGTGAGCTAGCTTGATTATTTTCACCTTTGAAGCTCTGACTTCTTGTCCCCAGATGGCTAGAACTGTTATGAAGTATATCAGTCCAGGAGTCCATTCACTTTTCTTGTATGAATTCAGCTCGGGTTTCCAGGTAGCTGGTCCTCAAGTGTTTGGTACAGGCTCTGTCCTACAGTCTTAGAGGGGCAGGGGTCATTGGTGGATGTACCAGTATCTGATTGCATCAGGGGATCTCACTCTGAACAAGACATAGGACTGAGAACTGACCCCCAAGTGTCTCTGAGGAAAGTGTTTCCCTGTTCCCTACAGCATGCAGGTGGGTGGGTTCTGCAGAGAGACCATGGGCACCCAATGTTTTTTGTTGTAAGGACTGGGAGGTACCAGCCTCCTTGGGCCCCTATCGTGGGTGGCTGGGTGACCTGAGTGGAGCTACCAATCCTTAGCCCCCTGATGTGAGGACCCTTTTTAATAGGCAAAGCAATGTCAAACATTAAACACCCACCTCTCCACCACACAGCTGAAATGGTTGGAATCTGCCAACAAGGGCCTATTCTCCTGAAATAGGCCCATACAGGTCCATGCGGAGGGGCAAGGTGCTCAAAGTCCAGGGTCCATTTATGCCTGGACAGGAGTTGCTTCTGTCTTGTGCTCCCCCCAGTTAGTGGAGTCGGCAAATTATCTTTTCCCCCAATTGCCAAATTTTTCCTTCTCCAAGGCCGGGAGGATGGCTCTAGGCACTCAACAGGGCCTATCTCAGGCCCAGGGAATTCACCCACTGAAGCCAGCTTGGGGGTGGGTGGGCGCAGTAAAACACATGCAAGTACTAAGCTTTTGCCAAGGGCGCTGTTTTTCTCTGGTTCTGGTTGTATGAGTAAGCTGTGTGACTGGCTGCTTCTTCCTGAAGAAACTGTGGCGGAACGCTAGTACCAGCCTGCTGCCGCCACTCCAGGAATGGTGCCTGAGGGCTCCCCGAAATTCAGGTCCGGTAACTCCTCTTTGCTCTGAACCGTCTCTTCCTCACCCTGCCCCTCTGTTCGTTTTCTAAGCTTACCTTTGATGCTCAGGGCTCCCAGCTTGTCATAAATATACTCGTTTCATTTGTTTTTTGGGGTCTTTGTTTTAAAGGGGTCTCACGGGAAGTGTCTGTCTCTTTCAATATCTTGACTCCACCTCTTATTGTTAAATCTTGATTGATCATTTTATCACAATATAATGCCCATATTTATCTCTTCTAACAGATTATGTCTTAAAGATAAATTGAAGAGGAATGGAGCTGCATTAATTGTCAAAAAGAATATTTCGTGATCTGTCCTGAAGTACAATGCTGTCAGTGATAGGATAATGTCCATACACCTACAAGGAAGACCAGTTAATAGGAATATTATTCAAATTTATGCACCAACCACAAAGGCCGAAGAAGAAGAAACTGAAGATTTTTTTACCTTCTGCAGTCTGACTTTTTTTTAAATTGTGCTTTAGGTGAAAGTTTACAGCTCAAGTTAGTTTCTCATACAAAAACTTATACATGTGTTGTTTTGGGACCCTGGTTGCTATCACTGTAATGTGACAGCACACTCCCCCTTTCCACCCCAGGTTTCCTATGTTCATTCAACCAGCTCCTATTCTTTTCTGTATTCTTATCTCATCTCCGAACAGGAGCTGCCCATGTAGTTTGGTGTATCTACCTGAATTAAGAAGCACACTCTTGATAAGAATTATTTGATGTTTTATATTCCAGTCTAATCTTTGTCTGAAGAGTTGGCTTCAGGAATGATTTTATTTCTTGGTTAACAGAGAGTCCGGGGACCATGTCTCCTGGGGTTCTTATAGTCCCAGTCAGACCACTAAGTCAGGTCTTCTTATGCGATTTTTAGTTCTGCACCCCACTTTTCTCCTGCTCTATCAGAGACTCTCTGTTGTGTTCCCTGTCAGGGCAGTCATTGGTGGTAGCCAGGCACCATCTAGTTCTTTTGGTCTTAGGCTGAAGGAGCCTCTGGTTTATGTGGCCCATTTTGTCTCTAGCTAATATGCTCCTTGTGTCTTTCGTGCTCTTCGTTCTCCTTTGCTCCGGGTTGGTTGGGACCAACTGATGCAACTTACATGGCCACTCACTAGGTTTTAAGACCCACAGACACCAGTCATCAAAGTGGGTTGCAGAACATATTCTTAAAAAAAATTGTTATGCCAATTGACCTAGATGTTCCCCAAACCGTTGTCCCCAGACTCCTGTTCCTGTTACACTGTCCCTGGAAGTGTTTGGTTGTGTTGAGGAACATTCTTTTGGTTTAGTTCAGCGGTACTGACTTCCCTCATATTGTTCATTGTCCTTGCCTTCACCTAAGATAACTCTTGTCTAATATTTAGTTAGTGAATTCCCCTCTCACTCCCTCTTCACCCTCATAACCATTAAAGAATGCTTTCTTCTGTGTTTAACCCTTTTCTTGAGTTCTTATAATAGTGGTCTCATGCAATACTTGTCATTTTGAGACTAATTTCACTCAGCATAATGCCTTTCAGATTCATCCATGTTCTCTATGCTAGCATAGTATTCCATCGTGTATATATACCATAATTTGTTTATCCATTCCTCCTTTGATGGGAACCTAGGTTGTTTCCTTCTTTTTGCTATTGTGAATAGTACTGCAGTGAACATCGGTGTACATATATCTATTCTTACGATGGCTCTTATTCTCTAGGATGTATTTCAAGTAGTGGGATTGCTGGATCCTATGGTGCTTCTATTTCTAGCTTTTTAACGAAGCTCCAAATCAATTCCCAAAGTGGTTGTACCATTTTACATTCCCACCAGCATTGTATAAGTAAGTGTTCCAGTCTCTCCCCAACCTCTCCAACATTTATAATTTTGTGTCTTTTGGGTTAATGCTACCCTTGTTGGGGTGAGACGGTGTCTTGGTGTAGTTTTGATTTGCATTTCTCTAATGGCTAATGATCATAAGACTTCCTTTATGTATCTGTTAGCAGCCTGAATGTCTTCTTTGGTGAAGCACCTGTTCATATCCTCTGCCCATTTTTTAATTGGGTTATTTGTCTTTTCGTTGCTGAGATTTTGCAGTGTCTTGTAGACTTTAGAGATTAAACCCTCATCAGATATGTCATAGCCAATTTTTTTTTCGTAATCTGTAGATTGTCTTTTTACTCTTTTGGTGAAGCCTTTTGATGAACATAAGTGTTTGATTTTTAGGAACTGCCAGTTATCTAGTTTCTCTTCCGGTGTTTGTGCATTGTTAGTTACGTTTTATATTCTGTCTATGCCATGTATTAGTGCTCCTAGCATTTTCCCTACTTTTTCTCCCATGACCTTGATAGTTTTAACTTTTATGTTTAGATCTTTGATTCATTTTGAGTTAGATTTTGTGCATGGTGTGAGGTATGCTTTTTGTTTCATTTTTTTTCAGATGGATATCCAGTTATGCCAGTATCATTTGTTAAAGAAACTGCCTTTTACCTATTTAATGGATTTTGAGCTTTTCTCAAATATCAGCTGCTCATAGGTGGATGAATTTTTGTCTGGGTTCTCAATTCTGTATGTATCTGTTACTGTATCAGTACCAGGCTTTTTTGACTACCATGGCACTGTAATAGGTTCTAAAATCAGGTAGTGTGAGGCCTCCCACTTTGTTCTTCTTTTTTCAGTAATGCTTTACTTATCCAGGGCCTCTTTCCTTTGCTTGTGAAGTTGTAATTAGTTTCTCCATCTCATTAAAAAATGTCTATGGAATTTGCATCAGAATTACGTTGTATCTGTAGATCTCTTTGGGTAGAATACACATTTTCACAATGTTGAGTCTTCCTATCCATGAGCAAGCTATGTTTTTTCACTTATGTAGGTCTCTTTTGGCTTCCTGCAGTAGTGTTTTGTCATTTTCTTTGTATATGTCTTTTATATCTCTGGTTAGATTTATTTCTAAGTATTTTATCTTTTGGGGGCTATGGTAAATGGTATTGATTTGATGATTTCCTCTTCAAACTTCTCTTAGTTGGTGTAGAGGAATCCAACTGATTTTTGTATGTTTACCTTGTATCCTGATACTTTGCTGAAATCTATTCATTTCAGTAGTTTTCTTGTGGTTTTCTGTGTATAGGATCAAATCATCTGCAAGTACAGATACTTTTACTTCTTCCTTACCACTTAAGATTCCCTTTATTTCTTTTTCTTGCCTAATTGCTTTGGCTAGGACCTCCAGCACAAAGTTGATTAACAGTGGTGATAAAGGGCATTCCTGTTCTCAAGTGGAATGCTTTCAGACTCTCTATTTAGGATGAAGTTGGCTCTTGGGTTTGTATAAATGTCCTTTATTATGTTGAAAATTTTTCCTTCTATCCCTATTTTGCTGAGAGTTTTTTTTTTTATCACGAATGTGTGTTGGGCTTTGTCAAATGCCTTTTTTGCATCAATTGATAAGATCATGTGGTTATTATCTTTTATTTATGTGATGGATTACATTGATTATTTTTCTAATGTCGAACCATCCTTGCATACCTGGTATGAATCCCGCTTGGCCAGAGAGAACTATTTTTTTGATATGTTGTTGAGCTCTTTTGGCTAGAATTTTGTTAGGATTTTTTCATCTAAGTTCTTGAGGGTTATTCATCCATAATTTTCTTTTTTTGTAATATCTTTACCTGGTTTTGGTATCAGAGTTATGCTTACTTCATAGAATGAATTTGAGAGTATTCCATCCTTTTCTATTCTGTGAAATACCTTTAGTAGTGCTGGTGTTAAGTTTTCTCTGTATGTTTATTAGAATTCTCCAGTGAAGCCGTCAGGGCCAGGACTTCTTTTGTTGGGAGTTTTTTAATTACCTCTTTTCAACCTCTTCTTTTGTTATAGGAGTATTTATTTGTTCTAAGTGTGTTTCTTTTAGTTCAGGTAGGTAGTGTGTTTCTCGAAATTTGTCTATTTCCTCTGGATTTTCAAATATGTTGGAGAACAATTTTTCATAGTATTCTATTATGATGCTCTTCATTTCAGTTGGGTCTGTTGTGATATCACCCGTCTCATTTCTTATTCAGGATATTTGCTTCCTCTCTTGTTTCTCTTTCGTCAGTTTGGTCAATGGCTTATTGATTTTGTTGATCTTTTCAAAGAACCAGCTTTTGGTCTTGTTAACTCTTTTATTTGTTTTTCTGTCCTCTATTTCATTTAGTTTTGCTCTAATTTTTATTATTTGTTTTCTTCTGGTCCCTGAGTCGTTCTTTTTCTGCTCTTGTTCTATTTGTTCAAATTGTAGGGATAATTCTTTGATTTTGGCCCTTTCTTCTTTTAGGATGTGTGCATGTATTACTAAAAATTGACCTCTGAGCAGTGCTTTCTCTGTGCCCCAAAGGTTCTGGTAGGAAGTGTTTTCATACTCATTTGATTCTATGAATTTCTTTATTCTGTCCTTAATTTCTTCTATAACCCAGTAGTTTTTGAGAAAGGTGTTGTTTAGTTTCCATGTGTTTGATTTTTTTCCCTTGCTTTTTCTGTTTTGATTTCTTTTATGGCCTTATGGTCAGAAAAGATGCTTTGTAATATTGTGATGCTTTGGATTCTGTTAAGGCTTGCTTTGTGGTCTAATATGACGTCTATTCAGGAGAATGTTCTACGTGCACTAGAAAAGAAAGTGTACTTGGCTGCTGTTGGGTGGATTGTTCTGTGTATGTTTACGAGATCAGTTTGATTGTGATTAGATATTCCATTTCTTTATTGAGCTTCTTTATATTCTGTCCTTCACCAAAAGTGGTGTGTTGAAGTCTCCTACTATTATTGTGGAGCTATCTATCTCTCTTTTCAATGTTGTTGGAGTTTGTTTTTTTGTATTTTGGAGCTCTTCCTTTGCAAGTGTAAATATTTACTACTGTTATGTCCTCCTTGTGTATTGACCCTTTAATCATTATACAATGTCCTTCCTCATCCTCTGTGGTGGATTTTGCTTTAAAGTCTGTTTTTTTGGAGATTAATATTGCCACTTGGGCTTTCTTCTGACTGTTGTTTGCTTGATATATATATATTTTCCTATCATTTGAGTTTCAGTTTGTGTCTTTTAGTCTAAGGTGTGTTTCTTATAGACAGCATAGAGATGGATCTTTTTTTTTATCCATTCTGCCACTCTCTGTCTCTTTCTTGGTGCATTTAGTCCATTTACATTCCGTGTAATTATTCATCAGTATTAGTTCAGTGCTGTCATTTTGACGTTGTTTTGTGTTGTGTGTGTGTGTGTTCTTTTTTTAAATACTTTTTATTGTACTTTAAGTGAAAGTTCAAAAATCAAGTCAGTCTGTCACATATAAACTTATATACACCTTACTACATACTCCCATTTACACTACCCGTAATGAGTCAGCCCACTCCCTCTTTCCAGTCTCTCCTATCGTGCACGTTTTGCCAGTATCTAACCCTTTCTACCCTCCCATCTCCCCTCCAGACAGGAGATGCCAACACAGTCTCGAGTGTCCACCTGATACAAGTAGCTCACTCTTTATCAGCATCTCTCTCCAACACATTGTCCAGTCCCTTCCATGTCTGATGAGTTGTCTTTAGGAATGGTTCCTGTCCTGGGCTAACAGAAGGTTTGGGGACCATGAACGCCGGGATTCTTCTAGTCTCAGTCAAACCATTAAGTCTGGTCTTTTTATGAGAATTTGGGGTCTGCATCGCACTGTTCTCCTGCTCCCTCAGGGGTTCTCTGTTGTGCTCCCTGTCAGGGCAGTCATCGGTTGTGGCCGGGCACCATCTAGTTCTTCTGGTCTTAGGATGATGTAGTCTCTGGTTCATGTGGCCCTTTCTGTCTCTTGTGCTCTTAGTTATCCTGTGACCTTGTTGTTCTTCATTCTCCTTTGTTCCAGGTGGATTGAGACCAATTGATGCATCTTAGATGGCCGCTTGTGAGCATGTAAGACCCCACATGCCACACGTCAAAGTGGGATGCAAAATGTTTTCTTAATAGAATATATTTTGCCAGTTGACTTAGAAGTCCTCTTAAGCCATAGTCCCCAAACCCCCACCCTTGCTCCACTGACCTTCGAAGCATTCAGTTTACCTCAGAAACTTCTTTGTTTTGGTCCAGTCCAGTTGAGCTGACCTTCCATGTATTGAGTATTGTCCTTCCCTTTACCTAAAGTAGTTCTTATCTACTATCTAATCAGTAAATAACCCTCTCCCACCATCCTTCCTTCCCCCTCTCCTAACCACAAAAGAACGTTTTCTTCTCAGTTTATACTATTTCTCAAGATCTTATAATAGTGGTCTTATACTATTTGTCCCTTTGCATCTGAGTAATTTCACTCAGCATAATGCCTTCCAGATTACTCCATGTTATGAAATGTTTCACAGATTCGTCAGTGTTCTTTATCGATGCGTAGTAGTCCATTGTGTGAATGTACCATAATTTGTATAACCATTCATCCATTGATGGACACCTTGGTTGCTTCCAGCTTTTTGCTATTGTAAACAGTGCTGCAATAAATATGGGTGTGTATATATCTGTTCATGTAAAGGCTCTTATTTCTCTAGGGTATATTCTGAGGAGTGGGATTTCTGGGTTGTATGGTAGTTCTATTTCTAACTTTTTAAGATAACGCCAGATAGATTTCCAAAGTGGTTGTACCATTTGACATTCCCACCAGCAGTGTATAAGAGTTCCAATCTCTCCGCAGCCTCTCCAACATTTATTATTTTGTGTTTTTTGGATTAATGCCAGCCTTGTTAGAGTGAGATGGAATCTCATTGTAGTTTTAACTTGCATTTTTCTAATGGCTAATGATCTAGAGTATTTCCTCATGTATCTGTTAGCTGCCTGAATATCTTCTGTAGTGAAGTGCATGTTCATATCCTTTACCCAATTTTTGATTGGTTTGTTTGTCTTTTTGTGGTTGAGTTTTAACAGAATCATATAGATTTTAGAGATCAGGTGCTGGTCGGCGATGTCATGGCTGAAAATATTTTTCCAATCTGTAGGTGGTCTTTTTACTCTTTTGGTGAAGTATTTTGATGAGCACAGGTGTTTGATTTTTAGGACCTCCCAGTTATCTGGTTTCTCTTCATTTTTAGTAATGTTTGGATTCTGTTTTTGCCTTGTATTAGGGCTCTTAACCTTGTCCGTATTTTTCTTCCATGATCTTTATCATTTTAGTCTTTATGTTTAGGTCTTTGATCCACTTGGAGTTAGTTTTTGCGCATGGTGTGAGGTATGGGTCCTGTTTCATTTTTTTGCAAAGGGATATCCAGTTATGCCAGCACCATTTGTTAAAAAGACTGTCTTTTCCCCAATTAACTGACACTGGGCCTTTGTCAAATATCAGCTGCTCATATGTGGATGGATTTATATCTGGGTTCTCAATTCTGTTCCATTGGTCTATGTGCCTGTTGTTGCACCAGTGCCAGGCTGTTTTGACTACTGTGGCTGTATAATAGGTTCTAAAATCAGGTAGAGTGAGGCCTCCCACTTTCTTCTTCTTTTTCCGTAATGCTTTACTTATCCGGAGCTTCTTTTCCTTCCATATGAAGTTGGTGATTTGTTTCTCCATTACATTAAAAAATGTCATTGGAATTTGGATCGGAAGTGCATTGTGTGTATAGATGGCTTTTGGTAGAGTAGACATTTTTACTATGTTAAGTCTTCCTATCCATGAGCAAGGTATGTTATTCCACTTATGCAGGTCCCTTTTAGTTTCTTGCACTAGTACTTTGAGTTTTCTTTGTCTAGGTCTTTTACATCTTTGGTAAGATTTATTCCTAAGTATTTTATCTTCTTGGTGGCTACTGTGAATGGTATTGATTTGGTGATTTCCTCTTCGATGTTCTTTTTGTTGATGTAGAGGAATCCAAGTGATTTTTGTTTGTTTATCTTGTAACCTGAGACTCTGCCAAACTCTTCTATTAGTTTCAGTAGTTTTCTGGAGGATTCCTTAGGGTTTTCTGTGTATAAGATCATGTCATCTGCAAATAGAGATAATTTTACTTCCTCCTTGCCAATCCGGATGCCCTTTATTTCTTTGTCTAGCCTAATTGCTCTGGCTAGGACCTCTAGCAGAATGTTGAACAGGAGCGGTGATAAAGGGCATCCTTGTCTGGTTCCTGTTCTCAAGGGAAATGCTTTCAGACTCTCTCCACTTAGAATGGCTGTTGGCTTTGTGGCTGTTGGCTTTGTATAGATGCCCTTCATTATATTGAGGAATTTTCCTTCAATTCCTATTTTGCTGAGAGTTTTTATCATGAATGGGTGTTTGACTTTGTCAAATGCCTTTTCTGTATCAATTGATAGGATCACGTGCTTTTTCTCTTTTGTTTTATTTATATGGTGGGTTACGTTAATGGTTTTTCTAATATTTAGCCAAGCTTGCATACCTGGTATAAATCCCACTTGGTCCTGGTGGATTATTTTTTTGATATGTTGTTGAATTCTATTGGCTAGAATTTTGTTGAGGATTTTTGCATCTATGTTCATGAGGGATATAGGTCTGTAATTCCCTTTTTTTGTGGTGTCTTTACCTGGTTTTGGTATCAGGGATATGGTGGCTTCATAGAATGAGTTAGGTAGTGTTCCACCGTTTTCTACATTTTGAAATACCTTTAGTAGTAGTGGTGTTAACCTTTCTCTGAAAGTTTGGTAGAACTCTGCAGTGAAGCCGTCCGGGCCAGAGCTTTTTTTTTGTTGGGAGTTTTTTGATTACCTTTTCAATCTCTTTTTTTGTTATGGGTCTGTTTAATTCTACTTCTGATTGTGTTACTTTAGGTAGGTGGTGTTTTTCTAGGAATTCATCCATTTCTTCTGGGTTTGGAAATTTGTTAGAGTACAATTTTTCATAATAATCTGATATGATTCTTTTAATTTCAGTTGGGTCTGTTGTGATATGGCCCATCTTGTTTCTTATTCGGGTTATTTGTTTCCTTTCCTGTACTTCTTTAGACAGTCTGGCCAATGGTTTTTCAATTTTGTTAATTTTTTCAGTGAACCATCATTTGGCTTTGTTAATTCTTTCAATTGTTTTTCTGTTCTGTAATTCATTTAGTTCAGCTCTAATTTTTATTTTTTTTTTTTCTGGTGCCTGATGGATTTTTTTGTTACTTTCTATTTGTTCTAGTCGTAAGGACAGTTCTCTGATTTTGGCTCTTTCTTCTTTATGTATGTGTGCATTTTTCGATATAAATTGACCTCTGAGCACTGCTTTTGTTGTGTCCCAGAGGCTTTGATAGGAAGTGTTTTCATTCTCGTTGCATTCTATGAATTTCTTTATTCCCTCCTTAATGTCTTCTATCACCCCGTCTTTTTTCAGCAGGGTATTTTTCAGTTTCCAAGTATTTGATTTCTTTTCCCTGACTTTTCTGTTATTGATTTCCACTTTTATGGCCTTGTGGTCTCAGAAGATGCTTTGTAATATTTCGATGTTTTGGATTCTGCAAAGGTTTGTTTTATGACATAATATGTGATCTATTCTAGAGAATGTTCCATGTGCACTAGGCAAAAAAGTATACTTTGAAGCTGTTGGGTGGAGTGTTCTGTATAAGTCTATGAGGTAGAGTTGGTTGATTGCAGCAATTAGGTCTTCCATGTGTCTATTGTGCTTCTTACTGGAAGTCCTATCCTTCTCCAAAAGTGGTGCGTTGAAGTCTCCTACTATAATTGTGGAGGTATCTATCTCACTTTTCAGTTCTGTTAAAGTTTGTTTTATGTATCTTGCAGCCCTGTCATTGGGTGCATAAATATTTAATATGGTTATATCCTTCTGGTAAATTGTCCCTTTAATCATTGTGTAGTGTTCGTCTTTATCCTTTGTGGTGGATTTAACTGTAAAGTCTATTTAGTCCAAAATTAATATTGCTACTCCTGCTCTTTTTTGATTGTTGTTTGCTTGATATATTTTTTCCATCCTTTGAGTTTTAGTTTGTTTGTGTCTCTGAGTCTAAAGTGTGTCTCTTGTCAGCAGCATATAGACGGATCGTGTTTCTTTATCCAGTCTGAGCCTGTCTGTCTCCTTATTGGTGCATTTTTTCCATTTACATTCAGCTTAATTATAGATAAGTATGTGTTTAGTGCTGTCGATTTGATGCCTTTTTGTGTGTGTTGTTGACAATTTCATTTTTCCACTTTTTTGTGCTCAGACATTTTTCTTTGTAAATTGTGTGTTCCTCATTTTCATAGTAGGTGAATTTATGTTTGCTGAGTTATTATGTTTTTCTTGGTTTTTATTTTGAAGTATGGAATTGTTAGACCTCTTTTTGGTTACCTTAATATTTACCCCTATTTTTCTAAGTAAAAACCTAACTTGTATCGTCCTATATCACCTTGTTTTCCTCCGCATATGGCAGTTCTATGTCTCCTGTATTTAGTCCCTCTTTTTTATTATTGTGATCTTTTACATAATGACTTCAGTGATTCCCTGTTTTGAGGAGTTTTTTCTTTTTAAAATTAATCTTGATTTGTTTTTATAATTTCCCTATTTGAGTTTATATCAGGATGTTCTGTTCTGTGACCTTGTGTTGTGTTGGTATCTGATATTATTGATTTTCTGACCAAGCAATTTCCTTTAGTATTTCTTGTAGCTTTGGTTTTTTTTTTTTTTTTTTGGTTTGGTTTATGCAAATTCTCTAAGCTTGTGTTTATCTGTAAATGTTTTTATTTCACCTTCATATTTCAGAGAGAGTTTTGCTGGATATATGATCCTTGGTTGGCAGTTTTTCTCCTTCAGTGCTCTGTATATGTCATCCATTTCCTTCTTGACTGCATGGTTTCTGCTGAGTAGACTGAACTTATTGATTCTCCTTTGTAGGAGACCTTTCTTTTATTCCTGGCTGCTTTTAAAATTTTCTCTTTATCTTTGGTTTTGGTGAGTTTGATGATAATATGTCTTGGTGATTTTCTTTTTGGATCAATCTTAAATGGGGTTCGATGAGCATCTTGGATAGATATCCTTTCGTCTTTCATGATGTCAGGGGAGTTTTCTGCCAATAGATCTTCAACTATTCTCTCTGTATTTTCTGTTTTCCCTCCCTGTTCTGGAACTCCAATTACACGCAAGTTATTCTTCTTGATAGAGTCTCACATGATTCTTAGGGTTTCTTCATTTTTTTAAATTCTTTTATTGGATTTTTCTTCAACTATATTGGTGTCAATTGCCTTATCCTCCATCTCCCCCACTCTGCATTCCAATTGCTCTATTCTGCTCCTCTCACTTCCTATTGAGTTTTCTAATCCTGCAATTTTACTGTTAATCTTTTAGATTTCTGAATGCTGTCTCTCTATGGATTCTTGCAGCTTATTAATTTTCCCACTATATTCTTGAATAATCTTTTTCATTTCTTCACCTGCTTTATCAGTGTGTTCCTTGGCTTTTTCTGTAGATGGCCTTATTTCATTTATGAGGTCATCCCTGATGTCTGGAAGCATTCTGTAAATTAGTTTTTTATATGCTGCATCTGGCAATTCCAGGATTGTATCTTCATTTGGGAAAGATTTTGATTCATTAATTTGGGGAGTTGTAGAAGCAATCATGGTCTGCTTCTTTATGTGGTTTGATATCAACTGTTGTCTCCCAGCCATCTATAAGTTATTGTAATGATTTATTTTATATTTGCTCACTGAGTCTTTTCTTGTTTTGTTTTCTTTCAATATACGTAGATGGGCTACTAGATTTCGCTGTCTTGATTGTTGTAGCCTTTGAATCACTTATGTCTTATTACCAGGTGGTTTGGGCTGTTGCCAGATATATAAGCCTAAGAGTCAATTCACTATTCTTGAGTACAATCTGATTTTCAGTCACCAAGTGTGTGGGGTAGACTGTCACCTATTCACTTAGAGGAGTAGTGGTGATGGTTGTGTGCACCATATTCTAGTAGCAGCAGGGGTTCACACTCAGAGGGGGGGAGGGCAGGTTGCTGACAGGCTTCTCCCAAGTGCCAGTGAGGTAGGTGTGTCTCTGTTACTAAAGCACTTTGGTGGGTGGGCTCTGCAGCTGTACCTTAGGCACCCAATGCATGTACCTCTATAGATTGGTAGGTGTGACTATCCTCACACCCCTTTGGTGAGAGGCTAGGTGGTTTGGGTGGAGCTTCAGCCCTCAGTTCCCAGTTGTGGATCAGTGAGGGCTCTGTTTAATAGGTAGATATATCAGACCTGGAAAACTTGTCTTTCCAGTAATCCCTGAAAACAATTACAGTTAGATCACTATCAGAATGGCCTTTGCAATATAATAGCCATCTTGTTCCCTGTAGGGATGAAAGCCCAAGACTGTGGATCTCTTATGCTTGGCTGGAGCTTGTTCTGTATTTTTATTCCAATTTCAGGAAGTCAGGGAAGGATTTTTGGTCCCTGGGTTTTTTGTAGCTGCTTCTCTCAGGCCAGGAGAATGGATTAGGAAAAGAGAAAACAAAAACAAAAAACGCAGAGCACTTCACTCCCTGGCCCAGGAAATTCCAATGTTAATGAAGCTGCCTGGGAAAGGAGGGGAGGGATCAGATAGATAGGAGAGAGTAGTACCCAGGAATATAGACAAAGTTACTTATCTTGCTTGGTGATGACTGTTTTATCTGCGATTCCAGAGGGGAGTGTAGCCTGTGTGCACTGGCTGGGTCGAGATTGCCCCTCGAGGGTCAGGCCAGTCTCCTGTGCTTGTGCTGTCTCAGAAGCCGTGGTCAGTTTCTCCGCTCCCAGCCCAAAGCCCAGTGCCAAGGTTCCCCAGCTGGGATACCACACTCCAGGCTCCAAAACCAGTCGCTGCCTCTCGGTGACTTCTCCTCCTGTCAGCTGCGTTGCTGCACTGCCTTAATGCACTGGCTGGGCTTCCCCCGAGGTCACTTCAGGGGGCTAGGGCTGCGAGGTCACTTCAGGGAGCTAGGGCTGAGTCCCCTGTTAGTGCCATCTCAGGATGTTGTGCTCAGCTCCCCTGTGCCGAGTCCAAAGCCCGGCGCCAAGGTTTTCTGACTGGGAAACTGGCTCCAGGCTCCGAAAACAGTCACTGCTTCCCCGTGTTTGCTCATTTTCTAGTTAGCCGCCTCAGTGTGCAGCCTGCTTGTGCTGGCTGAGTCTCTGTCACTCAGGTCAACTCTTTAGATCTGTGTTTGATGGTCAGGGTTCGTAGATTATCATGTATGTGATCGATTCACTTGTTTTTCTGAGTCTTTGTTGCAAGAGGGATCCAAGGTAGCTTCTACCTAGTCAGCTATCTCAGCCCCGTCCTGTGTGTGTGTTCTTCTTGACAGTTTCTTTCTTCCACTTTATCTGTGTTGAGTCATTTTTGTGTATGTATTTTCTTTTCATCTGTTTCATTGTTTTTGATTTTGTTTTTGCTGAGCCTTTGTTTTTTTTATTTTTTTTTTTATTTTGATGCCTAGGTTTGTTAGTTTTCTCTGTGGTTATCTTAATATTTACCTCTATTTTTCCTTTTAAACCTGTCTTATTTCTTGATATCACCTTGACTTCCTCTTTGTATGAAAGTTCTATGACTACATTATTTAGTCTCCCTTTTTTGTTTTAATGTTGTCCTCTTTTACATATTGATGTCTCTGTTTCCTTATTTTCAGTGTTTTAGCTTTGATGTAGTTTTGTGACTTTCTTATCTGGGTTGATATCTGGCTATTGTTTCCTGTGTTCTAGTCTTGAGTTGTTATCTGATGTTATGGATTTTCTAACCAGAGGACTCCCTGTAGTATTTCTTGTAGTTTTGGTTTAGTTTTTACAAATTCCCTAAACTTTTCTTTACCTGGAAGTTCCCTAGTTTTGCCATCATATTTGAAAGATGGTTTTGCAGGATATAAAATTCTTTGCTGGCAATTGTTTTTTATCTTTCGAGGCTTTATATATGTCAGCCCGTTGTCTTCTTGCCTTCATGGTTTCTGCTGAGTAGTCAGAGCTTAGTCTTATTAACTGTCCTTTATAGAAGGCTTTTCGTTTATCCCTAACTGCTCTTAGAATTCTCTCTTTTTCTTTTGTTTTGCAAGTTTGTTTATAATATGTTTTGTTGATTTTCTTTTGGAATCTTCCCTGTGTGGGGTTCAAAGAGCTCCTTGGATAGATACCTTCTCGTCCTTCACTATATCAGGGAAGTTTTCTGTGAACAAATCTTCAACAACTCTCTCTGTATTTTCTGTTATCCCCCCTCTTCTGATACTCCAATCACCCCTAGGTTATTCCTCTGGATAGAATCCCACATAATTCCTAGGATTTCTTCAGTTAAAAAAAATCTTTTATCTGACTTTTCCTCAAATAAGTTGGTGTCAAGTGCTTTGCCTTCATTCTCACTAATTCTGACTTCCATTGCCTCAGTTCTGCTCCTACAACTTTCTATTGTGTTGACTAACTCTGAAGTTTTATTGACAACCTTTTGGATTTCTTTTTGCTGTCTTTCGACAGAGTATTGCAACGTGTTAAATTTGACATTATGCTCTTGTATAGTCTTCTTAAGTTCCTTCATTTCTTTGTCTGTGTTACTTGGCTTTGTGTTTTGTCTGATCTTCCTGATCTCTTGAAGTGCTCTGTATATTAATCTTTTGAATTCTACCTCTGGTAATTCCAAGACCTTTTCTTCCTCCAGTTTTCTTGGTTCTTTGTTTTGTTAACTTGGTGAAGCTTTTGTGATCTGCCTCTTTAAGTCTTTTGATATTGACCGTTGTCTCTGATCCATCTGTAACATATTATATTTATTTATTTAATGTTTGTTTACTGTGTCCTAGATTCTGGTTTTGTTCTGATATGCCAAAATAGACTGGTCACGTGAGCTACATTGATAATTGGCATCTTTGAAGCTCCCAAATCCTATCACCAAGTGGTAAGACCTGTTACTAGGTATGTGAGCCCAGAAGTCCGTTTATTTTATTGTGTGGCTTTAGCTTAGTTATACAGGTCATTGGTCAATAAGTGTGCGGTACAGGTTCTCACCAACAGTCCTACACGGGCAGAAGTGATTGGAGTAGGCACAGGCATCTGGCTGCAGTAGGGGGTCACAAAATGAGCAAGGCAGGGGCTGACAAACACCCCTGAGAATGTGTGAAGAAAGTGTTCCTGTTCCCTAGATCACATAGGTGGATGTTTTCCAGCTGGATTTTGGGCACCCAATGCTGTTGGCTGTAAGGACTAGGAGGCACTGCTTATTCTTGGACCCCTGTCACAGGTGGCTCGGTGGAGTGGGTGGAGTCACCAGTCATCAAGCCCCTGATGTGAGCAGGTGAGGACCCTGCCTAATGGGCAGAATGATGTCAAATTTTACCAGTCTGCCACTCCCTGTTAGCTGTTGCAGTTGAAAATAGGCTTCAGGTATATACCCTGTTGTATTGTGCTAATGAGAGCCTACACTGTTGAAATGCGCCCACACAGGTCTAGGAAGCGGTGAAAGGCATTCAAAGTCTGTGGTCCCCTAATGCCTGTGGCTAAGCTTAGGGGAGTTGGAAGAATTTTTTTTTCTGTTTGTTAATTTGTTCCCTCTCCAAAGCCAGGAGAATGGCTCTGGATCCATGACCGGTCCTTCCTTCAGCCCAGGGGGTGCACCAATCACTGAAGCCGGGCCAGGAACTGGAGCAGAGCAGGGAGGGGGCAGGTAAATGGGAAAGAGGTACTTCTCAAGGGAGGGAAGGGTTTTTTTGATCCAAGTGGTAGGTTAGATTCTTGTAATTTTCTTTTGCCAGTCAGCACCACTTCTCCCTGATTTGGGAGGTTTGAGCAGGCTCTCCACTGCTCTGTTTCTCCCCATGTATAAAATGTCTCCTAAGTGCTACTGCTTGCCTCAGCCCATGCTTGCCAGCCAATCCAGCCTGCAGAGTGCCGGCGGGTCAAGTCTGACAAATCCTCACTACTTCTGAACTGTCTCTCTCTCCCCCTGCCACTCAGTCTGACTCCTCAACTTTGGGGCTCCTAGATTTTCATATATAATCAATCACTTGTTTTTTTTTTTTTTGGTCTTTGTTGTAATATGGACTGCAGGAAACATCTGACTACTCAGCCATCTTGTCCCCACATCCTGCAGTCTGAAATTGATAGACTGAAATTATCAGGATGCATTGATAATTACTGGTGATTGGAATGTGAAAGTTGGAAACAAAGAAAAAGGATTGGTAGTTGGAAAATACAGCCCTGGTGATAGAAATGGTGCTGGAGTTCTCATGATAGAATTTTGCAAGACCAATGAATTCTTTGAAAATATCTTTTTTCAAGAACATAAATGGCAAATATATACGTGGACTTCACCAGATGGAATACACAGGAATCCAATCAACTACATCTGTGGGTAGCGACAAAGGAAAAGCTCAATATCATCAGTCAGAACAAGGCCAGGGACCAACTGTGTAACATACCAACAATTGCTCATATGCAATTTGAAGGTAAAGTTGAAGAAAATTAGAACAAGTTCACAAGAACCAAGGTAGGACCTTATGTATATCCCTCCCAAGTTTAGAGACCATCTCAAGAATAGATTTGATGCATTGAACACTAATGACAGAAGACCAGACGAGTTGTGGAATGTCTTCAAGGACAGCATACATGAAGAAAGCAAGAGTTCATTAAAAAGACAAGAAAGAAAAGATCAAAATGGTTGTCAGAAGAGACTCTGAAACTTACTCTTGAATGTATAGCAGGTAAAACAAATGAAAGAAATGATGAAGTAAAAGAGTTGAACAGAATATTTCAAAGGGCAGTTCGATAAGACAAAGTAAAGTATTACAATGAAATGTGCAAAGATCTGAAAATAGAAAACCAAAAGGAAAGAACATGCTTGGTATTTCTCAAGCTGTAAGAACTGAAGAAAAAATTCAAGTGTCAAGTTGCAATATTGATGGATTCTACTGGAAAATATTAAATGGCACAGGAAGCATCAAAAGATGGAAGGAATACAGAGTCACTGCACCAAAATGAGTTGGTCGACATGCAAACATTTCTGGAGGTATCGTATATGTTTATAGCATTTACCAAAAACATCCGTTATTCCTCTGCACTTCTTTGTGTCCTCATTTACTTTGGCTAAGTTTTGAGCACTTCACCCACATTTGGTATTACCATTTCCAAAAAGGACAAGTTTCTACTACCTAGAGAGTGATTCCTCTTCCCTCCCTCTCCCATCCTTGTTAACCAACAGTGAACATTGATTTCTGTATGTATACCTATTCTCATCTTCTGATGAAAATGTGATCATATGATGTTTGCCCATTTTGATTGACTTATTTCACTCAGCAAAATATCCTCCAGATTCATCCACATTATAATATACTTTGAGATCTCAAGCTTAGAGCTTGAGATCCTTATAGCTCTGTAGTATTCCATTGTGTGTATGTTCTACATTTTGTTTATCCATTTATCCATTGATGGGCACTTAGGTTGTTTCCATGTTAAAAAAATTATTATGTTTTGAGTAAAAGTTTACACAGCAAATGAGGATCAAATTTACCAATTTTTATACAAATTATTCTGTGACATTGGTTACAATTTTTCACAATGTGTCTATATTCTCATTATTTCCATTCTGTTTGTTCTGTTTCCATTGATCTAGCTTCTCTTCCCCTCCTTACCTCCTCATCTTTGCTTTTGGGTAAATGTTATATGGTTGATTGTTTAACGGAACACCTTACTCACAGGTGATAACATTTATTTTGTAAGCTAATCTGTTATTTGGCTGAAAGGTGACCTCAAGGAGTAGCTTCAGTGCCAGGTTAAAAGAGTATCTTAGGGCAATAGTCTCAGGGGTTCCTCTAGTATCTGTCAGTCCAGTAGATCTGACTTTTTTTAGGAATTTAAATTTTGTTCTACATTTTTCTCCCTTTCTCTCTGGGAACTTCTATTGTTTCCCAGGTCAGAACATATCTATCTATGTAACCACACACTTATTTTTTCGTTGTTATTACTGTCGTTGTGAAATTGTACGTTATATTGTTTACCTAAGTTGTTCCTTTTTATCGTGTAGTTCTTAATGTCTTCGTTTACTTTCGTCAAGTTGTGCAGACTTCACCCTTATTTGGTTTTGCCTTTCCCATAGCCACGAATAACAAGTGCCTATTATCTAGAAGAAACCCTGGTGGCATAGTGGTTAAGAGCTACAGCTGCTAACCAAAAGGTCAGTAGTTCAAATCCACCAGGCACTCTTTGCAGACCTTATGGGGCTGTTCTACTCTGCCCTATAGGGTTGCTATGAGTCTCCACAGCAGCTGTTTTTTTTGGTTTTGTTTTGTTTTTTATTATCTAGAAAGTGATTTCCCCTTCCTCCCATCCCATCCATGGTAACCGTCAAAGAAAGTTGCTTTTTTTGTGTGTATGTGTTCTTGACTTTTTATAATACTGGGACTATACAATATTTGTCCTTGGTGATTGAATTATTGCACTCAGCATAATGTCCTCCCAATTCATTCATGTTATGTTTTGTGGACTCCTCATTATTTGTTATAAAAAATTGTTATAGTTTTGTAATATTCCACTGTATGTATGTACTACAATTTGTTTAGCCAGTCATTCGCTGATGGGCAGTTAGGTTGTTTCCATCTTTTTGCTATTGTGAATATTGCTACAATGAACATAGGTGTGCATATGTCTATTTGTGTCATTGTTATTAGATCTCTAGGGTAAATACCTGTAAGTGGGATTGCTGGATCATAAGGTATTTCTATTTCTAACTTTTTGAGGAAGTGCCATACCTTTTTCCATAGTGATTGCACCATTTTACAATCCCGACACCAGTGGATAAGAGTTCAAATCTTCCCACAACCTCACCAGTATTTGTTGTTTTCTGTTTTTTTTTTTTAAATCAGTGCCATTATTGCTGGAGTGAGTGAATTTTGATTTGCATCTCTTTTTTTAATGGCTAATGGGAAATCCTGGTGGTGTTGTGGTTAAGTGCTACGGCTGCTAACCAAAGGGCTCGCAGTTCAAATCCGCCAGGCGCTCCTTGGAAACTCTATGGGGCAGTTCTACTCTGTTCTATAGGGTCGCTATGAGTCGGAATCGACTTGACGGCACTCGGTTTTTTTTTTTTTGGTTTTTAATGGCTGCAAGCATCTTTTCACGTATATGTTGGCAATTTCGAACGTCCTCTTTGGTGAAGTGTCTGTTTATGTCCTTTGCCCATTTTTTAATTGGGTTATTTATCTTTTTGTTGTTGAGTTGCTGAAGTTTTCTATATATTTTAGAAATTAGACCCTTATGACCCTCATCAGATATGTTGTTCCCAAAGATTTTTTCCCAATCTGTAAGTTCTCTTTTGACAAAGCCTGTTGATGAGCTTAAGTATTTAATTTTTAGGAGATCCCATTTATCTAATTTGGCCTCTGTCGTTCATGCATTTGCAGTTGAGTTTGACTATTTCTGAAAATAATATTAGGTCCCATAGTTTTTTACCCTATGTTATCTTCCTGGAACTTTATAGTTTTAGCTTTAACATTTAGGTCTTTGATCCATTTTCAGTTAGTTTTTGTGTATGGTGTGAGGTATGGATCCTGTTTTCTTTTTCTGCAAATGTATATCTAGTTTTGCCACAATCAATTATTAAAGACACTCTTTCTTCCCTGTTGAATGGACTAAGACCCCTAGTCAAAAATAAGCTGCGATAGATGGAGGAATTTACTTCTGGTTTTTCAATTCTATTCCATTGGTCTCTGTGTCTGTAATTGAACCAGTACCAGGCTGTTTCGATCACTGTAGTGGTATAGTATGTTTTGAGATTGGCAAGTGTGGGGTCTCCTACTTTGTTCTTCAATATTGCTCTGGCTATTTGGGCCTCTCCTTACCGTATAAAGTCGGGTACTAGTTTTTCCATTTCAGTAAAGAATATTGTTGGAATTTGGATGAGGATTACATTATATCTGTAGATCTTTTTGGATAGTATTGATATTTTCACAATGTTAATCCTTCCAATCCATGAATATGGTATGTCCTTCCATTTATGTAGGTATCTTTTAGTTCCTCGTTTATCATTTTCATTGAATAGGTCTTTTACATCTCTGGTTAAGTCTATTATGGGAGCCGTGGTGGCACAATGGTTAAGAGCTACGACTGCTAAGCAAAATTTCAGCAGTTCAAATCTACCAGCGGCTCTTTGGAAACCCTATGGGGTAGTTTTTTTTTTATAGGGTGGCTATTTTTTTTTTTTATGTGTCAGAATTGACTCAATGGCAGCTTGTTTTTTTCTTTTTTTGGTTTAAGTTTATTCCTAGGTATTTTATCCTTTTGGGGGCTATTGTAAATGGCATTTTTTTCTTGATGTCATTTTTGGAGTTCTCCTTGTTAGTGTAAATGTACCCAACTGATTTTTATGTGTTGACATTTTCCCTACCATTTTGCTGAATCTTTCTATAAAACCCAGTAGCTTTCTTTTGGGATCTCTGGGATTTTCTATGTATAGGATCATGTCATCTACAATTAGAGATAATTTTACTTCTTCTTTTCCAATTTGGATACCCTTTTATTTCCCTTTCTTGCCCTATTGCCCTAACTAGGACTTTCAGTTCAAAATTGAATAGGAGTGATGATAATGGGCATCCTTGTCTTCTCATTTTCAAGGGAAAGGCTCCCAGGCTTTCTCCATTGAGAACAACGTTTGCTGTTGATTTTGCATATATGTCCTTACTTATGTTAAGAGATTTTCCTTCTATTCCTATTTTAATGATAGTTTTTATCAGGAAAGTGTGCTGGATTTATCAAATGACTTTTCTGCACCAATTGACATGATCATATGATTATTTTCCTTTGTTTTCTTTATGGGGTGAATTAGTTTGATTGATTTTCTAATGTTGAACCAACTCTGCATTCCTAGTATGAATCCCAGCTGATTATGATGTGTGATTTGCTTAATGTGCTCTTGAATTCTGTTTGCTACAATTTTTTTGAGAATTTTTGCACCTATATTCATGAGGGATGTTGGTCTGTAATTTCTTTTCTTGTGATGTTTTTACCTGGCTTTGGTACCAGGGTGATGCAGGCCTCATAGAATGAGTTAGGGAGTATTCCTTCCTTTTCTATGGTTTGGAAGAGTTTGAGTAGAGTTGGTGTCAACGCTTCTCTAAACGTTTGATAAAATTCCCCAATGAAGCCATCTGGGACTGGTCTTTAATTTGGGGGGGGGGAGTCTTTTGATGATATCTTCAATGTCTTTTTTTGTTATGGCTCTGTTTCGATTTCCCAAGTCTATTTGTTATTTGTGTTAGTTTAGGTAGGTAGTATGTTTCTAGAAATATGTCCGTTTCTTTTAGGTTTTCAAATTTGCCTAAGTCATCTAGTGCTGTTATAACAGAAATACCACAAGTAGATGGCTTTAACACAGAGAAATTTATTTCTTCACAGTAAAGTAAGCTAAAAGTCCAAATTTAAGGCATCAGCTCCAGGGGAAGGCTTTCTCTCTCTGTCGGCTCTGGAAGAAGGTCCTTGTCCTCAATCTTCCCATGGTCGAGGAGCTTCTCAGGCACTCTGCTCCTGGTGCTGTTTTTTTGGTGGTATGAGGTCCTCAACTCTCTGCTTGCTTCCCTTTTCTTTAATCTCTTGAGAGATAAAAGGTGGTGCAGGCCACACCCCAGGGAAACTCCATTTACATCGGATCAGGGAGGTGACCTGAGTAACGGTGGTGTTACAATCCCACCCTAATCCTTTTAACATAAAGTTACAATCACAAAATGGAGGACAACCACACAATACTGGGAATCATGGCCTAACCAAGTTGACACATACTTTTGGGGGGGGGGCACAATTCAACCCGTGACACATTGTGTTCTTTTATGATCCTCTTTATCTCAGTTTGGTATGTTGTAACGACTCCAGTTTCATTTCTTATTTTATTTGTGTCTTCTCATTTTTTTCCTTTGTCAATGAGGCCAGTGATTTGTCAGTTTTATTGAACCTATCGAAGAATCAACTTTTAGTATTGTCAGTTCTTTCTACTGCATTTCTGTTTTTTATTTCATTTATTTCCGTTCTTATCTTTATTTTTTTTCCTTTCTTCTGGTAGCTTTGGTCTTATGCTCTTCCTTTTCTATTTGTTTAAGTTGTTGGGTTACATTATTGATTTTGGACCTTTCTTCTTTTTTTGCATACTGCTGTAAATTGCATATTGCTGTAAACTTCCCTCTGAGTATTGCTTTTGCTGCATCCAAAACGCTTTGGTATGTTGTGTTTTCATTCTTATTTGATTTTTTAAAGTATTTTTTTAATTTCACTTTTTATGTCTTTTTATGACCCAATAGTTTTTGTAATGTGTTATTTAGTTTCCATGTGTTTAATTTATTTTCCTTGTTCTTCCTGTTAGTAATTTCTAGTTTCATGCCATTACGTTCAGAGAAGATGCTTTGTATAATTTCAGTCTTTTAAAATTTATTGATGCTGTTTTGTGGCGTAAAATATGGTCTATTCTGAAGAAATTCTCTTGTGCGTTCGTGAAGAATATATTGTAGTGCTCTTGGGTGATGTGTTCTATATATGTCTGTGAGGTTCAGTTGGTTAATAGAATTGTTAGACCATCTGTATCTTTACTGATCTTTCTAGTTGTTCTGTCCATCATGGAAAGTAGTGCATTAATATCTCCTACTATTATTGTAGATCTGTCTATTTCTCTCTTCAATTCTGTTAGTGTTTGTTTTATAAATTTGGATCTCTGGCATTGTGTGCATATTTATAATTGTTATGTATTCTTGGTGAATTGACCCTTTAATCATTATAATGCCCTTCTTTGTCTCTTTAATATATTTCTCTTTAAAGTCTATTGTGTCATATATTGATAATGCCACTCCTGCTCTCTTTTGGTTAAAGTTTGCTTAGTATATTTTTTCCATCTTTTGATTTTTACCCTCTTTATGTCTTTGTGTTTAAGGTGTGTTGTCACTTGTAGACAACATATTGATGGGATTTTTTTTTTAATCCATTCTGCCATTCTCTGCCTCTTGATTGGGTCATTTAATCAATTTATCATCAGTGTAATTTTTGATTGGTAAGAATTTACTGCTACCGTTTTGTTATACTTTTTTGTGAAATTAACCATTTTTTTGTTCCTCTTTATTTTCTTTGCTGAGTTCTTTTTGTATACGGATTTTCTTTTCCTTTCATTTTTATTGCTGCTTTTGTGTTTACAAGTCTTTGTTTTTCTTCTTCTTTATTTTGGGGACTAGATGTATTAATTATCTTTGTAGTTACCCTGGCTTTTATATTTGTCATCTTACATTTAAAATGGTCTGTTATATCTTGAAAGCACCTTGACTTCCTTCCGTATAGAAGTTCAGTAACTAAAACATCCATTCTCCCTTTTGTTTTGAAGTTGTCATCATTTATAGCTTAATATCTGTGATTCTTTTTAATCTATTTTGTAGCTTTATTTTTCTTTTGTGTAGTCTTTATTTGTCTTGGTATATGGGTTATGCTGTTTTGTGTCTTATCTCAGGCTGTTATATAGTGTAGTTCGTTTTCTATCTGAAGGACTCTCTGTGATGGTTAAGGTTATGTGCCCACCTGGCAAGGCCATGATTCTCAGTGGTTTGGCAAATATTATGTAATCATCTTCCACTTTGTGATCTGTTGTGAGCAGCCAATCAGTTGAAAGGGGAATTTTATTGAGGGTGTGGTCTTCATCCAATATATATAGATGTTCTGGCAAACCTCACCCTCTCTGTATCCTGAATCCATATCTCCTCATCCTCTAACTTCTTGGGACATAAGCCAGCAGCCTGCTGTCTGAAATGCAGATTTTGGGATTCACCACCTCCCCAACCCCATGAGCCAGCAGCCTGCCATCTCTTGGGTTTATCCTTCTCTGCAACCACATGAATCAGGAGAAGCCTCCGGCCTGAGGCCTGACCTGTGGGTTTGGGACTTGCCTGTCTTCACAATTGTATGAGTTATTTCCCTGAAATAAATCTCTCTGTACCCACAGTCATGGGCTGTATAATATCCATTCAAACAACATCTGAGCGCATACACATCCTTGGTCCCCACCACCTCCCAAGTTTTCCTTGTGGATGCACAACCCCAGTGGTTCCTCTCCTCTGGGTGCGGAGGGGCCCAAAGAGGCCAGAAGAGTGGTCACAGGAGGGAATTTCTGAGGAAGGGGAGAAGACTGATGTCCAACCCACTCTGAGCGGCTCGATGAATGATGAAGGACCAGCAGCAGCAATGCCAAGAGTGCTGTAAGTTTGAGCTGCTGTTCGTGATCTATGCTGTGGTGCTGTTGCTCATCCCTTCTGTACTGGATGGTGGCCGTGATGGGGACAAGGTCAGTGGGAACTGAAACGGTCTGTAGGGCAGCCTGGAAGTGTGGAGCTTTGAGGAGGTGGCAACCAGAGAACAGGAGCAAGGCATGGAGGTACAACCTGCTGCTGAAGGGGGCACAGGGGAGTCCCTCCTCAGTGGTGCTGTTGGGGAGGCGGTATATATAATACGGTGTTCACACAATGTCCAAATCACATAATGTCCTATTTTACAGAATGTATCATGGATGTTAAGCAAGGCATGACTGTATATATATATATATATATATATATATGTGTGTGTGTATATATGTATATATATACACACACATATATGCATCTATCTGTCATCTATCTATCATCTATCTATACATATCTATATCTATCTACCTATCATCTATCTATCTACCTATCTGTCTACACTTCACTGGTTTTCCTTTCTAGAGAACACAACCTAGGCCACTTCCTTTAGTATTTATTGTAGGGCTAGTCTGGTGGTTACAAATTCCCTTAATTTTTGCTTATCTGAAAATGTCATAATTTCACCCTCGTTTTTGAAAGACAATTTTGCTGGGTATATGATTCTTGGTTGGCAAATATTTTCTTTCAGGCTTTCTATGTGTCATCCCATTTCCTTCTTGCCTGCATGGTGTCTGATGAGAAATCAGCACTTAGTCTAATTGAAGCCCCTTTGTAAGTGATGTTTCACTTTTCATGAGCTGCTTTCAAAATTCTTTCTTCATCTTTCATTCTGGAAATTTCGATTATGGTATGTCTTGGTGAAATTCTTTTGGGATGTATCCCATATGGAATTTGTTGAAATTCTTGGATGGAAATCTTCTTATTCTTCACGATATATGGAAAGTTTTCTGCCATTATATCTTCAAAAATTCTCTGTATACCCTTTTTTATATCTTCCCCTTTTTGTATTCCTAACTTGCGTATATTATTCCTCTTGGTGGTGTCTCACATAACCGTTAGGCTTTCTTCAGTCATTTTTCTGATTGTTCCTCAAACAAATTAATATCAAGGGATTTGTCCTCTATTTTGTTCGTTCTTTCTTCCATTGATTCAATTCTACTCAAAGAAGCTAAAAACAAACCCATTGCTGTTAAGTTGATTCCAACTCATAGCAAACTGATAGGACAGACTAGAACTACCCCATAGGGTTTTCAAGGCTGTAATATTTATGGAAGCAGATCACCACATCTTTCTCCCAGGGAGCAGCTGGTGGTCTCAAACTGATGACCTTTCTGTTAGCAGCCCAGTGTTCAATCCCTACTTCACCAGGGCTCCTTAGAGTGGTCTTCCATAGAGTTGTTTACTTCAGATATTTTATTGTTAAGCTTCTGGATTTCTAGTTGTTTCTCATGGTTTCTATCTCTCTACTAAGTTTATCATTTTATTCTTTTTTTTTTCTGAAGTCTTCTAGGTTGTTTTTTTTTTCTCTGTCTTTTCCTTTATCTCTTTGTGGAGCCTAAATATTAACCTTTTGAATTCCTTGTCAGATAGTTCTATTGTCAGCTCTTTCTCAGAAAAGTTTTCCCTCCCTTTATTTTGCTTGTTTGTTTGAACTGTCTTATCCTGTTTCTTCATATGATTTGTAGTTGACTGCTGTCTTCAATACACTAAGGTTCTCTTTTATTTGTTTATATATTTCTTTACTGATTGTATATTTGCTTGTCTTTTTTGTATTGTTTTGATTTTGGTTTGATATATCTGGGGCTTAGCTTTTTCTCTTTCTCTTTATATTGTCTACTTTTCTTCATATTGTTTTAATTGATGCTGCTATCTAGTATTTGGTATGACTGTGTTGTTGCTGGTTGGTGGGGAGTAATTTTCTCAAGAGCTATAGCTTCTAACCAAAGGGTCAACAGTTTGAATCTACCAGGTGATCCTTGGCAACCCTATGGGGCAGTTCTACTCTGCCCTTTAGGGTCACTATGAATCTGAATCTACTAGATGGCAAAGTTTTTTTTTTTTTTTTTTTTTGGTGGGTGTAATGGGTGGCATACACATGGGAATCCTCTGTTGTTGGACATGTATGTCTTCCTGTGTAGGATCGTGTGGAGGTGTGTAAGCAGGACCCTCCCCTGTTGTGTGGCTCCAGGCATTAGGTGGTCAGGATCCCTCCACAGCTCTTGTGTAGCCATGTGGTCCTTCCATGTTGGCGTGTGCTGTTAGTGAAGCCTGTGAAGAGCAGAACGGATTATCTTCACAGACCAAGGGATGCAGTACAACTCTAATGGGTGAGAAAGGCCCTCTACTTCATTATGGATTGGTGTCCTAGTGATTACTGATGGGCTGGAGGATATCTGTACGTGCTCAGATGGTCTGAGGGAAATAGGTAAAGTGTGGGAAGGCACATCATGTGCAGGTCACTGGGGCAGCTAGCCTTGCAGGCCAGACAGGGCACACAGTGCATTCAGGCAGGTTGGAGGAAGCTGTGGGTGGAGACAGCTGCTTGGGTGTCTCTCCATGTAGGTCAGATGGGGTGCACGGTGGGCTCAGGCTGGGCAAGCAGAGTGGTGGGTGGTTCTCCAGGGATCCTCACTGTGCAGGCTGGGTGGGGGAAGTGGTAGGCATGTTAAGTATTGGGAGAGTCACTGAGGACATCTTGTCATACAGGCGATGGTGGCATGGATGGGGGTTGCTCAAACAGGAGAGGAAGGGAGATTGGCATGAGGCTGGTCAAGGCAGAAACATCTGATTATTGCTCTACTGTTTCACTATTCAGTAGATGTCTACAGCCCAAATGGACATACACGACTTAACTTCTAGGCCTCTCCCTTCTCATTTGCCAGGTACCCTGAAGCTCTCTCCTACCTTCCTGCACTCATTGTTGTCCTTCCACAGAATTGCACTGCCTGTCTTCTCAGTCCCCTGTCCTGGGGCTCCAGTGGTACATCACCCCACTTTGCTCCAGTGACACTTCCCTGTGTTTTCCCAGTTTTAAAGAGATGGGACTCCCTTGTGTTTCCTACTCAGGTTAGTTTGGACTTGGCACTTGGCCTGCCTAACTCATTTCTTTCCAGGTTTGTTCACTCAGTATCACTGCCCCCAGCTGTGTTTTCCATGAAGTTGCCTGCCTGGGCACCTTGTCCAGGGTTATTGTTTGCTGCTGTCTCACAATGGCCACAGTGTGTCAGGCCAGCTTTCTGGATGTTGGGTCTCTGAGAATCTCTGTGTTCCTGTTGATTTTGTTCTCTCTTTCCTAGTGGTGCTCAGTCTTATTCTTCAATCTTCCCTTGTATGTTCAGGGACCTGGGGTCATTGTCTATATCTGTTTCACTTGTTTTCTCTAGTCTTTGTTATAGGCAGACTTTAAGATGTGTCTATTTAAGCCACCATCTTCTTCCCATCTAAACTCCAGTGTTTCTATTTTTTTTAATATTTCTGTCTCTTAATTGAAATTTATGTTTTGTTCTTGTATTGTTTTCCTGATTTCATTTAGATCTTTATCCGTGTTTTCCTTTGTCTCTTTGAGCATTTGCTTTGAAATCTTTGTTGGGTGACTCCACTATTTGTTCTTCCTCAGGGGTTATTTTTGACCCATTGCTTTGTTTGTGCCATCCTTTCATGTCTCTTCATATGTTTTGTAATTGACTTTTGCCTACGGGACATTAAGATTTATTTGTTTTTACTTTAGTAGATCAGGAGATTAAGTTCTTCGCTTCTCTTTAGTATTATCTTCTTGCTCGTTGGTATTTCCCAGTGTCTCCTATCTTAGCCATATCTGTGCCACGACATCTTGCTCAGGTGCTTTGGCTTGTGATACTTCAAGCTGATTTCTCTATGGCCAGGCACTGCCATCATCATGGCAGGGTGTGTGTGATTGTGTTGTCAGCCTTGGGTGGGAGTGTCAGTGATGCTGGGCTGGGATGAGACACTGCTGCACCAGTCAGGGCTGAGCCAACTGGTAAAGTACTTGTCATGGGGTGTGGCCTAGCGTGCTGCACTATGTGAAGGGCAGGGACACAGGTACTGCACTCAACTGGAGACAAGGCCACTGGCTTTGTTCAGGTCATAGTTTGTGCCACAGGATCCATGCGAGTCCATACAGTACCCCAGACATGACGCTGGTCCAGTGTCAGTGTCCCAGGCTCCATATAGGTCCAAGAAAGGTGACTTGGGCTCTGTGCCTGTTTTAGGGCATGAGTGTTGTTATGGTGCTGGTCCGGGGCAGTGCCACAGGTGCTATGCTCATCCTGACTGGGCCCTTTAGGTTTCTGGGCAGTGTGTGCTTCTGTTGGAGCACTGGAATAATTGCACTTGGAGCGTTGGGCAGAACTGTGCATACTTATGGCATTCATGGCATTCAGTTGTGGAAAGAATGTTTTGGAGGGGTGGGCTGAGCTGGGCGCAGGCTGCCTGGGTAGTGTTCCCCCCACAGTTTTCCAGGCAGAATTCTGACCTCAGACAAGTCATTTCCAAGTAGGGAGCTCAGTCTATGGGTGCCTTCCACTGTAAATGGCTGGGGTGACCTCCCAGAGATAGCAGGGGTGAGGAGTGCCTCCAGACATCTTCAGTAGACTGGCTTCCTGGGTGATGCCTGTCCATGGGACCAGTGCCCAGTAATTACACATTGTTGCACTCCTGCAGGCTAGGGAAGCACAAACTCATGCTGTGCCACTGCATTTTCTCTGCTCCCTTCCCCCATGGTACTAATTCCAGCCTTCTTGCTCCTTGTCTGAGATCTCCTCCAGCTTAGTCCACACAACTCACCTCGGTAGCACTCTCCTGGGGTTTCTGGGATTCCACTCTATGCCACACTGAAGGACAACTCTCTCTCATGTCTGCCCAGTACAGGCACGCACCCTGCCCACCTTGTTGCTCCATTTCTTGGCCGGTTTCTTAACTTCTCTGTCATGGTCTCTTTTCTCCATGTTGTTCTCTGCCTGTGCTCTCTGCTCAGAGGTGCCCGTTGTCTCCATTTCAAGATGGTCACAATGAGCTGACCTGTTGATTTGGGTGTGTATGATCTGCCTTCTTCTTGATGCTGCTTTTCCCTTGATTCTCCAACTCTTTAGTTGCTGTCTGGGGTTCCAAACTCTTTGGTAACATCACTTATTTGTTGTCTATTTCTGACATTGTTACAGGGGAATGTGGTTGTGCTACCAGCTATGCTACCACCTTCCCTCTTCTCTAGACTCAGATATTTTTTAAAGGAAGGAATGGATTAATTATCAAATCCAAGACTTCTCTCTCTTGGGGACTCTGGTAATGACTTAATGGCATATTTGGAACAGCATACATATCATCCCTTTTTCTGAGCCAAGGGAGAAATTAACCATCTAGAGGACCACAGAAGATAGGGTTTAAAAATACAAGTACTTATCAATTCATAAACATCTCCCTTTTTATCCTGATGATTTCATCACCTCTTATTTATTAAGCACTTTTTTATGTGTTGAACTTTATATAAAAATCTCATTTAATACCTGAAACAAACTTATGAGGTAAGCATTTTTTTTTTATTCTAAGCCTATGGGTTGAAAAATCCACAAATTAATTTTATAACATCGTTTTAGGAGCAGAAAGACAGAGTGAAGGAGGAAGGGAGGCATAAGGGCAAGAAGGAAAGACTCCCACTCTAAATTTGAATATACATTATAGGATGCTGTCTAATTTCAGAAACTTTAAAATATTCTAACACTTGAGGCACTATGTTATTAGCTCCCTTTCACAGATGAATAAAATGAAGCTCAGAGAGATTAAGTAACTTGCTTTGTGTCACATAGCCAAGCAAATAACAGAATTCAAATATGGGACTTTCTGATTCCACAGCCTGTGGTATATCCACTACAACCCCATACATCTTAACAGGCTATCCCAGTGGTTCCCAAATCCGATTGGTACCACTCCACAAGGAACATTTAGAAATGTGCGGGAGGTGATTTTTTTGAATGCCCTAATGAATGGGGAATACCACTATTATTTAGTAGATGGAGGCCAGTGAGGCAAAATAGTCATTCAGTGCATGAGATAGCTCCACTCAACAAACAACTGTCTCATTAAAAGGTCACATAGCTTAATAATAAGCAAACAAACATTTGTTGCTAGCCCATTCTTTTCCATTGCTGAGCTGAATGTTGGAGAATATAAAGATGAAAAAGATTCAGTAAACAAACAATTGTATCTCATACAACACAATAAGTAATTTGTCAAAATGATGTACAAAGTAATATAAGAGTCAGAGAAAGAGTAAGGAGGATAAGTAAAGAAAGGCTTTATGATGGGGATGACTTTTGAGTTGGATTTTGAGAAATAAGTGTGAGTTCTTGAGTTAGAGAAAGAGGGATGGGTATTTTAGAAATAAAGGACACATACAAGGTGTGAAACAACATGTCAAGTAAGGCAGTTATATGGTGTACTGGCTGAAACTGCAGCTCTACCGTCAACCTGCCTGCATTCAAATCTTGCCTTTGATATTGATATGAAGGCAAATTACTTAACCTATGCCTTAGTTTCCTCTTATATATACAATGCAGATGATGATAATAGAATGGATCTTATGTGACTGGTGGGATAGTTAAATGAGTTAACATACATGAAATAGTTATAATGATATCTTAGCACATAGTAATCCTTTAACTAATGTTCTAGTAAACCAGCTTCTTTAAAGTCAATTCCCACTCATGGCAACCCCATGTGTGTCAGAGTAGAACTGTGCTCCATAGGGTTTTCAATGGCTGATTTTATGGAAGTTAATACCCAGGTCTTTCTTCCAAGGGATCTCTGGGTGGACTCGAAAATTCAACCTTTTAATTAGCAGCCAAAAGTTTTAACCATTTTCAACACCTGTTGGTGGTGGTGGTGACTGGCATAAAGACGATTTTGACTCACAGCGACCCCATATGTGGAGAGTAGAGCTGCTCAATAGGATTTTCAAGACTATAATCATTCGTAAGCTAATCACCAGGCCTGTCTTCTGAGGCACCTCTGGTGGGTTTGAATCACGAACCTCTAGACTAGCAGTCAAGTGCTTAAATATTTGAGCCACCCAGGGACTCCTTTTGCAACACCTAGGGACTCCTGATTAATATTAGCTATTCATTTTTCTTAAACCCTGGTGGTGTTGTGGTTAAGAGCTGTGGCTACTAACCAAGAGGTCGACAGTTTGAACTCACATAGGCACTCATTGGAAACCCTATGGGGCAGTTCTACTCTGCCCTATAGGGTCGCAATAAGTCAGGATTGACTCGATGGCAATGGGTTTGGTTTATTTTATTTTAATTTATGGTATTCATTATTCAAAAAAGGAGATTTCTTTGTTTTATTGTTTATACTCTGTTCCAGAAAACATTTAAGATAGATCCTAGATAGAGATATAGAGATACAGATATTGGATCTGAGGGAAAGTTTAAGATGTCCTATTTAACCAAAGTGTGAGTTTGTGGTGCATGAGAATGGAAAGGTAGGGCAGAACTCAGATCACAAAAATCATTGAATTTATACCAGATGAAGTGCTTAGATTTTATCCTGTACGAAAGGAGGAGCCATGGGTGAATCTTCAGTAAAGGGATGGTATGATCAAATTGATCATATTTGTGTTCTTAGACTACTCTGACTCCACTCTAGAAGATGGACTGGAGGGGATAGACGGAAAACAGAGAGATAAAGTAGGAGGCTGTTGAATAGATCCAGGTAGAAGTGATAATAACTAACCTCAGGCAGTGCCAGTTAGAGTGTCAAAGAGGCAGAAAGACTTGTGAAGTAATCTCAGTCCACAGGATTTGATTATTAATTGGGCATAAATGGGGTTGCAGGAGTGTAAAGGAAGAGTGGAAGTTAACAATCCAGATATAGAAGTCTCTTGACTCCTGTCCCTGGTGGTGCAGAGTTTAAGTGTTCAGCTGCTAACCAAAAGGTCAGCAGTTCCAACCCACCAGCCACTCCTTGGAAACCCTATGGGCCAGTCCCTATAAGGTCGCTATGAGTCACAAACGACTCAATGGCAAAGGGCTTTTTTGTTTGTTTGTTTGGGTGACTCCTGTCCAGGGCTCTTCTCATTTCTCTAAGTGGTTTACTTTTGCCTGCTGCTTTCACTAGCTTGTACTGGACTTCTTCCATGGCACAGGAGCCTATTCTTTCAGTAGAGTTTTGGCCATATATCCCGCTAGTCTCTATTATTACATTAAAGGGCTCTAAGCTGGCAGTACAACTTCTCTCATCCCTTTATGCCCAGAGATGCTGTTGTATAGAAGCATTCCTGGAAGGTTCTTGGATTTGCCGCTGCTTATCCAGGAGCTCCCATGGCCCTTGGGCACATGGGCCTTCGGTCTTGGGCTCTTGGGCCCTGAGCATGGGCACAAGGATTGATGAAGATGCTTAGAGCCCTCTGCTGCCTAATGGTGCAGTTCTCTGAGATCCACTTCTGTGTCTCTGTGGGAAATCTCTGAAAACTCTGTGTGATTTCAACCATCCTGGGGGCTTTGTCCAAACAAAGAGTCCTCTTGGCTGAGCCTCTATTCCTTCCATTTCTAAACTTTGTGTATTTCAAGGGAAATCTGATCTGGACCTTTCTGATTCATTTACACTTAAATCATCCAAAGGTTCTGTTGTAAGAGTGAACTCAGCTCCAAAAATGTCTTATGAGCTTTGGCTATAAACCTCTCTAAGATTTTGTGGGCTAGGATTTTTTTTTTACTCCTTTTTGAAACAAGATGTTGTGGCTTTGCCAAAAGTAAATGGATTTCCAACCTCAAAAGGGTCATGTTTAGTTCAAGAGTCAGAAATCACGAGGCTCAAAGGCCCGAAAGTGTTCTTCAAGAACCAACAATAAAGAACACCAGGGGAATGGGATACATGATAAATCTAGGAGAAGCTGGGTGAGGGGATGACAGGAGGCATGAATTTTACCCTTTTGGCCTAGTGCCCAAAAGCCTCAGGACTTTTGTCCCTTAACTAGGAAAATCATGCCATGAGACAGAACAGTCCTAAACAGCACCAGCAAAATTAGGCAGAGAGACAATTCCCATTTGAAAAAGTGCTTGACAGTTTACAGAGTGCTTTTCACAGTCTTTCCTCTCATTTAATCCTCCAACATCCCTGTTGGGTAGAGATAATCAACCCCATCTTCCAGAGGTTCAGAGGAGATGAAGTGTCATATCCAAGGTCACAGAACTGGCCAACAGCAAAGTCAGGAATTCTTTTCCATTGACTTCAGACTGCATTGAGCTGGGAGGAAATAAGATGTGGCCTCTGAACTTGAGGAACTGACAGTCAAGAATGCAACTATGAAATATTTGTTATCCCTCTAATTTTATTCCTTAACAAAATTGCATATGTGGAGTAGCAATAGCACTGATGTACATTTGTAGAACTTGCATGTTCTCTTAAATTTATTTATTTAGGAATTTCCCTCTACTCCTTTACCCCTATGTATCCTTACCTTTGTATTGACTCCATCCACACTTCCTTAGTAATTCTTTAACCCTCCTCTCCACTCTTTCTCTCTGAAGCACCTATCATAGTGGCAGGTACTAAGTAGGCATTTGGGCAGTAGATGAATGAGTGAATGAATGCATAGAAGAATGGGTGATGGGTCACAGTAACTGACTTAGTCTAGAACAGTGTTTCTCAAAATTCCCTTGTGATAAAAATTACTTGGAGCACTAGTTAAGCACAAAGATTATCAGGCATGTTCCCTGGAATTTCTGATTTAATAGGTCTGGGTGAGGAATCCTTGGGTGGTGCAAATGATTTAACACTCTACTAATCACTGAAAGGTGAACCCTGGTGGAGCAGTTGTTAAACGCTAGGCTACTAACTGAAAGGTCAGAAGTTCAAACCTACCTGTTGCTACACAGGAGAAAGATGTGGCAGACTGCTTCCATAAGGATTTACAACCTTGGAAACCCTGTGGGGCAGTTCTACTCTGTCCTATTGGATCACTACGAGTCCAAATCAACATGAAGGCAGTGAGTTTTGGTTTGACTAACTGAAAGATTGGCAGTTTGAACTCACCCAAAAGCCCCTTGGAAGACAGGCCTGGTGACTTGCTTTCAAAAAGTCACAGCCTTGAAACCTTATGAGCACAGTTCTATTCTGACACACATGGGGTCACCATGAGTCGGCATCAACTCAATGGCAGCAAACAACAACAGCAACAGGTCTGGGTTGGGATTTAGGAATCTGTGTATTAACAAGTGCCCTATGTGCTTCTCATTATCAGGGAAGTTTGGGAAACTTTGGTCTAGAAAAGTCCCAGCTTAAATTTTATTTAGGTGAATTCAATTTTGACTGTCTCCAACCCAATGAAGCTTGAGATAGGAACTCAGAGGAGGCCACAAGTTCACAAACAATATGATGTTCCTTCATATGTATGTTGTTATTGTTGTTGGCTGCAGTGGAATCAGCCCCCACCCACATGCAGTGGAAAGAAATGTTGCCCTGCCCTGTGCCATCCCCATGAGTGGTTGCAGATCACTGTCACCCACAGGGTTTTCACTGGCTGATTTTTGGAAGTAGGTTGCCAGGCCTTTTATCCTTGTCTCTCTTTGCCTGGAAACCCTGCTGAAACCTGTTCAGCATCATAGCAACACACAAGTCTCCACTGACAGATAGGAGGTATCTGTGCATGGGGTGCATTGGCCAGTAATAAAATCTAGATGTCCTGCAAGGAAGGTGAGAATTCTAGCTTTGAAGTACCCCTGATACCTCATCATGTGCACAGTGTGTCACAATTAACCAAGGACTTTCACATTGCTGTCAGAGACTATTGGTACTGTGATGGTTAAGGTTATGTGTCAACTTGGCTAGGCCATTATTCTCAGTGGTTTAGCAGATATTATGTAATCACCTTCCATTTTGTGATCTGATGTGAGCAGTCAATCAGTTGAAAGGGGAGTTTCCTTGAGGATGTGGTCTGCATCCAATATATATGGATATTCTAACAAAGCTCTCTCTCTATCCTGCATCCTAATCGTCATCCTCTGACCTCTAATTCTTGGGACATGAGCCAGGAGCCTGCCACCTGACCTGCAGATTTTGGGATTTATCAACTCCCATAGCCCCATGAGCAAGTAGCCTGCAATCTGACCTGCTGATATTGGGTTTGTAAGCTTCTGCAACCACATGAGTCAGGAGGAACCTCCAGCCTGATGCCTGACCTGTGGATTTAGACTTGCCAGCATCCACAACTGCTTGAACCATTTCTTTGAGCTAAATCTTGTAATGTGCACCAGTTTGAAGCCTAACCCTAAAAAACTCTCATGTGCAATCTGCTCACTTCCCCTACCCACCAGATGAATGGTGAGTACTCCAAGGATCAAGAGGAGTGTGGAGCTACAAGATGGAATGGGTCTTGATCCCCTAATGACTGTATACAGCAGAGCCCCCCACAACTGCTTTGGACTGTAAAATAAGTGAAAAGTAAACCATTACTGTTTTAAGCAATGAATATTTTTAGGTTATTATAGGCTGTTAGAACAATTGGCCTACCCTGACTAATACCATATTCTCAACTGAGCATTCAGTATCTTAACTGAGCTTCATTACAGTCTTGTGACATAGAGATATCATCTCTATTTTATAAGCAAGTAAACTGAGTCTCAGCAGAAATATTGATTTACTAAAGGCAATCATCTAGAAAGCAATGGAACTGGGATTAAAAAAAAAAAGGTTACCTACTGTTGTTTGGTTTCTTAGGAATGCCATTCAGCCCAGGGCCAAAAGGACTGGGATAAGTAATGAAAAGACGAAAAGTTATTGAAACTTCATCTGTTTTTTAGAGACATGATCAAATGATATTTCTTCCAGGAAATTCTACTTGATGCTCCCTGCTAAGAGTTGTCTCTTGTTCCACTGGAGCTCCATAGAAAGTTGGTTCATACATCTTTTACAGCATGTTTAAAAACTTCCCCTTGCTTTACACTTATTTGTGTATTTATCATGTAACCTTTCTACTCATTATTCTCCCCATTTCACCAGACTGTGAGCATCTCAAAGGCTGAAAAATGTCTTACTCATCTTTCTGTTCAGTGTCTAGATCAGGGTCAGACACAGGATAGTGTGATCTCTCAGTAAGTGTTGAATAGATATAGGTGTATAGGATGATTGTGTGAGTAAGTACAGGTATGAACATATGTGTATATTGGTATGTGTTTGTGGGGATGTATATATTTAAGTGGGGTGCTATGTATTTAAGAGGGGTGTAGATCTTGGTGGGGCATAAGTGTGTGTTAATGTGTGTTGGAAAAGTGTGGAGCTGTATGTATGCATGTGTGTCTGTGTGTTTTGGAAAGATGCAATTCTGTGGGTGTGCTTGGGGGTGAAGATTGAGCAAATTTTGCCCTGGAACTGGGTAAGAAGGAGACTTTGTACTTGTTGAAATGATTTTTTGACAAAGCCAAAGGGTTTTATGTCTGCTGCTCAGCTCTGGAGGTACCAAAAGCTAGCCATAAGACATTCCCAAAGTCTTTTCTGGTGCTGTCCCAAAGGTGAATAGGTCACAAACAAATCCAGGAATCAGCAAAAATGCATTCAGAAAACACATCTTATTTTATTCAAAATAATATCCAAGCTTCTTAACAAAGCTTCCAAAGACCCGTATGACCTGGCCTACTTCTCAAATCTCTTATCTGCTCTCTCCTTCACTCACTTTGCTCTAGCCAAACTGGTCCTCTGACATTTCAAACTATTTTCTCCATCAGGATTTTGTCCTTGATATTTTCTTTGCTTGTAATTCACTTCCTCCATATATTGGCATGGCTGGTTTCTTTTCATCCTGCAAAGAACAGTACCACCTTAAATCTACCTCTTCAGAGTAAAACTTTGCTGACAAACTTATCTAAAATATCTGCTCCAACCTCCACACGTTATTGTTTCTCCCATCATTGTTTATTTCCTTCACAATACTTTTTGAAATCTGTGCATTTCTTCTTTTGGTTATTTATCTATTTGTTTAATAACCTATTCCTTCCACTATACTGAAAGCTCCATGTGGGCAGAGACTTTGTCCTTTCCATTCACTTTTGTATCCCCAACATCTAGTAAAGTGTCTAGTGCATAGTAGATGCTCAATAATTATTTTCTAATAATGTTCTAGGTGTTATCTACAAACATACCTGGATTCCCAGCAAAAGAATAAAGGTCCTTCAGCTAACGGTGGCATCCTCTCCATAGCAGGCAGGTTACTGATCATTTCTTGTTACACCAAGTGCCTTAAATGAATGAAATAGTTCCTTCAAATATATGTAGAGGAATTCTGGTGAGTGAAATTATTGCCACTTCCTTATGTTTAGAACCTTCACATTATTATTACATTTAGAATGTGTCTTTGTCTTGCTTTTGACAAGTTACATCAGCTCGTGACATTCTTTGTGGCAACTCTATCCTCTTCTCCCATTCACAGTTACCTCATTGAAAATGTTTCTCTATGTCAGTGATCCTTAGACTGTTTATCGTCTCACATGTTCCCTGACTATATACAAGCCTTACCATATCTCTTTCTAGAGTTCAATCACTTTGTTTTCTGGGAAGATACATTGATTATCCAGCTCCAAGGTATAAGAGATGTTCCAATTATCTCCTTTCTGTTTTCTGGCCTCTCTCTAACCTTTCATCTGTCACATTACTCAGAGATTAGCATTTCTGAAGTTAATCTCACTAATGTATAAGCAAGTGGCAGTGGGCATTGGGAGAAAGCATTCAGTGGGAAGTACATATTTGGGAGGGTGATAAGAGATAGCTTTCTTCCACAAGGCAGAGGCAGGAGAAGAATAAAAAAGATAGAAAATCAGAGCAGGTCATTGTGATTGCATTCAAGAGAGGAGGTTGGCGAAATAAATTTCCTCCAAGAGCACATCAGTAAATCTGTATTTTGCCAACTAGGGATTCAGGGAAATTTAGTACTGGGTTGTGAAAGTTTGAATCCAGGGAAGAGAGGTGGCGTGTGGTTAAGAGGTGACAGGGTGACAGTGGTAGATCATGGAAGGAGGGAGACTGAATGGGGAAGAAACATGGATGTTCTGACACCTTTCATGTACACAGACCTTTCCCCCAAAACTGTCCTGTCCATTAACTCACTGGTTCCTCCCAGACACCTTGAGAGGAGGTGGCACCTGGAGTGCTCATCTTCCTCACTCTGATTTCTTCATTAGCCTTCAAGTGAAGCTGGGGTAGAGGAATCTCAATGAATGGCTAGTCAATGTAGGACCATATGCTAATCTGCTGGGGAAATATTTATGATTAGATTCATTTTACAGATAGATTAACTCATCTTGGTGAGGTGACTTGATTTGCTTCAAGTTATCCAATTAGTTATTGTCAGGGCTTAATCCCAATATTCTCCCCTCTACACTCTGCTGTCTGCATCTCTGGGCAGAATAGGTACTCAGATCATCCTGAGGAGCATAGAAAGCAGAAAGTCTCCAAGAATACCTGAGTGAGAATAAAGTGGGACAAGTAGCCAGGCTGAAGGATGTGTCCTTACCACCAAAGGAGACTGACATCACTAATTGCATCCCAAACCCACTGTGCCACAGGCCACATGGCCCTTACACCTTGGATTTCATTTGAAAAATTAATCTAAAAGTCAGAACCAAGCAATCCTCTTATGTTCTTTGTCTTCATGACTGAGAGTGGGGCTCTGGTGGCATAGGCCATTTTCTGTCTCAGAGAGTTTTTGTTTGTTTTCAGAGATTTATTGAGGTGTATTATTAATCACTCCTAAAAGCTTCCTTATGTCCCTTTGTAATTCGTCTCTCTTGTGTTTCCTCCATCCCCTTTCCTCACCCCACCCCTGTCTCCAGGCAACTACCGATATCCTTTCTGTTCTTATAAAATAGCTTTCATTTTCTATAATTCTATATCAGTGGAATAATTACAGTATGTATTTTTTTTCCCCTGGCTTCTTTCAGTCAGCATAATTACTTTGAGTTTCAGCTGTGTTGTAGTGTCTCAATCATTCATTCCGTTTAATTGCTGAGCAGTATTTCATTGTATAGCACGACAATTTTTTTATCCATTAACCTGTTGGTTGACATTTGTTTCTAGGTTTTGTCTACTACAAATAAAACTGCTATAAGTGTCCACACACAAGTGTTTGCATGGACATATGCCTTTATTTCTCTTAGCTAAAAATCTGGTCATAGAATGGCTGGGTTGTATGGTAAGTTTGTGTTTAACTTTTTAAGGAACTCCCAGACTGTTTCCGAAATGGTTGTACCATTTTACAACCCCAACAGCAGTGTATGAGAGTTATAGTTGTTCCACATCCCTGACTTAATCAGTCTATCTAATTTTAGACACTCTAAAAGATGACAACATGTTGTATTAAATTAAGGAATCTTCTCTGTTTCTCCGCCACTCATGTTCTTTCTCTTCATGGCTGAGTGTGGGGGTCTGGTGGCATAGGCTATTTTCTGGCTCAGAAAGAGTTGTACTTTAGTATACTTGGATCATTGGTATAGGGTTCATCATAATCTGCGTATCCACCACCTCTTATGGATAGTGCAGATAATGAAGATGTTTGTGAAATCAGAGCATAAATGGGTGTTGTTAGGTTTGTACCTGTAGGTCCCTACCCAGGACTGTGGCATCAGTCTCACCCCTGCCCTGGCCAAGCCGGTTCAGGTGAAGCTCAGCAAATCACCCAGTTTTTCTTTCACACCTGCTGAAAATAGGACCCATATATCTGGAATGAGGCTGGGTCAAGGTCTTCCTGCCTCTTAGATTCAGTAGGCATTTGCCCAACCACTTCCAGAGAAAGTCTTACTTTCTAAGCCCTTCAGGGGTCCTTCTCTAAGGACTGAATCTCTTCTCCAGTGAGGATTATGCCTGGCTTACTAGGGCATCAAGGAACACGTCTTAGAATTGTGAGACGGGAAACTTAATTTTATAGATGATGAAAGTAAACTCCTATTATTTCTTGAACCTCCCTGTGTGAAAAAGACAGTCTCACAGATTCACAATATCTCAGAGATAGAGGGACCCCTGGAGGCCATTTAATCCCATTCTCTTGTTGTACAATGTCTTAGTCATCTAGCACTACTGTAATAGAAATACCACAAGTGGGTGCCTTTAAAAAAGATTTATTTTCTCACAGTCTAGTAAGCTAGAAGCTCAAATTCAGGGTGTCAGATCCAGAGGAAGCCTTTCTCTCTCTGTCAGCCTTCTCATCAATCTTCCCCCTGACTAGGAGCTTCTCTGCAAGGGACCCGGGTCCAAAGGGCGTGCTGTGTTCCTGGCACTGCTTTCCTGGTGGTATGAGGTTCCCTTGTCTCTCTGCTCGCTCCTCTCTTTTATATCTCAAGAGATTGCCTCAAAAAACAATCCAATCTTGTAGAATGAGTCCTGCCTCACTAACACAACTGCCACCCATCCTCTCTCATTAACATCATAGAGGCTGATTTACAACATATAGGAAAATCACACAATACCGGGAATCATGGCCCAGCCAAACTGACAACATATTTTTTTGAGGGACATAATTTAACCCACGGCACACAACAAGGGAAATCAGGCCACAATAAGGAAAGGGACTTGTCCAAGTTATTTTGGGAATTAGTGACAGGGTCTGGACTAGAACCTAGATCTCCTATTTCTCAGAACTTTGTGGGTGAGGATCTTGTGGGAACTTTATGAAAATTACTTTGTCCCAAAAGACACAGAAACCAGCTCAGGTTAAATCTAGGGAGAACCTCTTGTAATTGAGGGCTGTAGTTGCTGAGCACCCTGGCCCATCCCATCGCTGAAGCTCATGAGAAGCGACAGACTTCTTCCTTCACTGCACTGGAAGTAATTACCAGGCTTGTATGGGCTAACGAGGAAAGGCACAGTGGTTATGGGCCCAAAGAAATGTATTAGATTAAGAGTAGGTACCTGGGTACAAGCTAAAAAGAGGAAGTCAAGGCAGACAGTAATAATAGTGTCTAACATTATTATTGAGCCCTATTATGTGCCTGGAAACCCTGTTGGTGTAGTGGTTAAGTGCTACAGCTGTTAACTAAAGGGCCCCATGCTCTTAACTTCTATGCTATGCAATAATGCTGCACAAGGAATTAGTGGGAACACAGAAGAACAGTTTATGGGAGCTAAGGACTGGGAGAGACCTATTGCTCAGAAGGGCTAGGTTTAAACTGGGAATGTCCACTGCCATTGGGCCTGAAGGCATACACCACTGAAGTATTGGGGTATTGATAGAACTACTGCTGCTTAGATGGTAAGAGCCAGGTAAAACACAGAAATTATCCATTTATCCCTTTATGTATTCAATAAGCACTCACTGAGAATCTAAGACTATGCCAACATTATGCTGTGTTGTGTGAAACACAGACACAAACCAAACATAAATCAGGGCCTGTTGGAGCTCATAATCTATAAGACCATGTAAGACCTGGACACAACAATCATAAAGTAGTAAGGAATTATGCCTTAAGGTGTTATGGGAGTTCAGCTTGCAGGTATAGGGTAGTCAGAAAAGACTTCATAGTAGAGATGCCATTTGACCTGAACCTTAATGGGTGAGTTGCAATAGGTGCTGACAGGTGAAACCATATGAAAGAACATTCCAGGCAAAGGAAACAACATGAGCAAAAGCAAGGAAGAAAATCGGGTATGTACTTGGAATGCAAGACACTTTAGATTGGCTAAGGCATGGGATATAAATGCAAGAATAATATCTAACACCTATATAGCAACTCATTTAATCCTCATGACAACCCTTTCAGACAGGTACTATTGTTGTCTTCACTTGTCAGATGAGGAAACTGAGGCTCAGAAATGTTAAGCAATTTCCTAGATCTCATGCAGACAAAAAGTGGTGAAACTAGGATTTGAACCAAGAAAGATGGTTCTAGAGTTCAGGTCTTTCATAGATAATAAATATTTGAATCCACCAGGCATTCCTTGGAAACCCTATGTGGCAGTTCTAGTCTGCCCTATAGGGTTACTATGAGTTGAAATAGACTCAACAGCAAAGGGGTTTGGTTTTGGTTTGGTATGAATAAGGAAAGCCACTGAGAGTGTTAAATAGTAAATTGCATTGAACTTAATTAGCCTTTTGGTAGCTTATCTTGGTAACTAGATGGAGGCTGGATTGGGGGGAGACTGAAAGCATGTTGACCATTAAGAGGTTGTTTCAATGTTGGTGGCTTGGACCAGAGAACTGGCAGAGAGAATGGCAAGAAATAGATGGGTTTGAGAGGCAGGGCTGTGGATTCAATAAGGACTGAACAAAGACTCTGGTTTGAATGACTTATTGAAGTTTAATGCTGTGAGGCCAGCATAGCCGAATTATTCAGCCTATCTTTCCCTGAAATCATCTCCTTTTATACAATCTGTGTGCTGCAGTGTTTCAGACATTTAGGAAAACATCTGTAATCCCACAACCAAAAGAGCTTGTACTCCTTGGTGCTGGCTACTCTCTGTTCTCCCAGACCCACTCTCTGCCTTCCTCTTCTCTGCTCTATGCCCTGAGTGGGTGACCTCTATAGATTCCATCACCAGGCCTCCTTTGCCCTCTCATTTCTGATTGGGTTCAGCTAATGGGAAGCTCTGGTACGAAATTGAATGCTGGGAAGAGAGAGAAAGTAAGGTATTCATCTTCCTTCCCTGATGTCCAAGGTCCACTCTCTCCCACCACATGGGCTTTCTAGTAGTGGTAGCATTTTTCTACCTACAGCCACAGCTGCTATTGGGCATCCTCTCTCCCATGACTAATAGCTTTTTCTGGGTTCCAGTAATACCACTTCTCCTTGTCCTTTCATGCCTAGGGGTGGTAATGGCATCCTGCTTTGGTAGAAAATGAGTGCTCCACCATACCATGTTGGTTCCCTTAATCCTACCCACAACTTTGAAAATAGTCCCTTCATTTATGTCTCTTTAATTGGAATTTATGAGTGTGCCTTATGCTTCCTTTGAAGACTCTAAGTGAAAAACCAACTCACAGGCATAATTTATATCCCATAGTTTAGAAAGATTCCCTATATAATACTATTTGCTGCCATTTATTAAGTGATTGCTATATCTAGATGCTTTATATGCATTGTCATTAATCATCACAAAAAAATTCCAGTGAGGTAGATATTATTAACTTTATTTTACAGATATATGAATGTACTCTCAGATGGTAAAGTGATATTCCCCAATTGTCCCAGCTAGAAAGTGGCCAAACCAGGATTTAAACCTATATTCAATTACTGTTAACCCCATTTTCTACTACATTGTGCAACAAACTATTCTTATGTAGGCATATATTGTAATACAAATGTGAGTCAGGAGTTCTGCACTCTAGTCCTGACTTTGCTGTGTGTACTTGGGAAAGTCAATTAAACACTCTGACATTCAGCTGTCTCATTTAAAAAGTGAAAAAGATTATATCTACTTAAATGGGTTTCTATAATGTAAAGGTCAAAGAATACGAAGCATATACAAGCCTTACAAAAGATCAAAATACAAAACAAACAAGTGAAATTAAGATAACTAGGAAGAGGCAAAGACTGGCTCTGATTCCTATATCTGATTCCCTGCTTGGAGGCTAGTGGTTTTCCAATTTTCTTTTCTATTTTAGACTTGGAACTTGTACTTTAAACAAAACCATAACTGAAAACGTGATGTTTTAAACAAGGAAAAGCAGCTCTTGTCAAAGTAGGATAGAGAGCTCAGAGTCCACTCTGTCTAAAGAAGTTATCTGTGGCTTTTAATCCAATAGTGGATGTAAAATAAATTTCCTCGGTCAAGATCAGCATTTAAAAGAAAAAAGAGGAGCGGGGCCAAGATGGCGGATTAGGTAGATGCTACCTCGGATCCCTCTTGCAACAAAGACTCGGAAAAACAAGTGAATCGATCACATACATAACAATCTACGAACCCTGAACAACAAACACAGATTTAGAGACGGAAAACAAACAAATACGGGGAAGCAGCAATTGTTTTCAGAGCCTGGAGCCAGCGTCCCAGTCAGGTAACCTTGGCGCCTGATATAGGGCAGGGCCCAGGGGAGCTGACGGCACAAACAAGGGGCACAGACCTACCCCCCTGAACTCACCCCAGGAGGGGGCCCAGCCTGTTCCGCGAGGGCGGCAGTGACTGGTCTTGGAGCTGGGAGAGCAGCGTCCCAGCTGGGGAATCGTGCCGCCGGGCATTTTACTGGGCGCTGTCACGGCGCAAACACGGGGAGCTGCTCCACTCCCCTGAACTAACCCTGGGAGGGGGCCCAGCCGGTTCGCGGGAGCGGCGCGGCGACGCGGCTGGCGGGGCAAGAAGTCCCCAGGAGGCAGTGACTGATTTTGCAGTTGGGAGTGCACCGTCCCGGCAGGGAACCTTGACGCTGGGCGTGGGACTGGCAGCGGAGGATCTGACCGTGGCTTCGGTGGGCCAGATCCCCGGAGGCAATCTCCACACAGCCAGCACACATAGGCGACATGCCCTTCGGGAATCTCAGATAAAATAGTCATTCCAAGCAAGACAAGCAACTCTGGCTATATTTTGAGGTGCTACTCTCCTATCTCACTGATCCCTCCCCCACCCTCCCCAGGCGGCTTCATTAACATTGGAATTTCCTGAGCCAGAGGGAGAAGGCTCCGGCTCCGCGGCGGCTTTGCCTCCCCCCCGTTTTTTTTTTCTTTTGGTCTTTTCCTAACCCACTCTTCCGGCCTGAGAGAAGGAACCAAAAAAAAAACAAAAAACAAAAAAAAACCCAAGGACCAAAAATCCACCCATAATTGGACTAAAAACACAGAACCAGCTACAGCCAAGCATATATGATCCTAATCTCAGACCTTCATCCTTACAGGCAACAAGGTGGCGGTTATAATCCAAAGGCAGTTCTGATAGGGATCTGACTGCATTTTTTTTAGCGGATTTTTTGGAAAAACTAGTTTCCCAGTGATGGCTCGGAGACAGCAGTCCATATCAAACCACATAAAGAAGCAGACCATGATAGCTTCTACAACCCCCCAAACAAAAGAATCAAAATCTTTCCCAAATGAAGGTACAATCCTGGAATTACCAGATACAGAATATAAAAAAAACTAATTTACAGAATGCTTCAAGACAAACGAAATAAGGCAAACTGCAGAAAAAGCCAAAGAGCACACTGATAAAACAGTTGAAGAACTCAAAAAGATTATTCAAGAACATAGTGCAAAAATTAATAAGTTGCAAGAATCCACAGAGAGACACCACGCAGAAATCCAAAAGATTAACAATAAAATTACAGAATTAGACAATGCAATAGGAAGTCAGAGGAGCAGACTCGAGCAATTAGAATGCAGAGTGGGACATCTGGAGGACCAGAGAATCAACACCAACATAGCTGAAAAAAAAATCAGATAAAAGAATTAAAAAAAATGAAGAAACCCTAAGAATCATGTGGGACTCTATCAAGAGGGATAACTTGCGAGTGATTGGAGTCCCAGAACAGGGAGGAGGGACAGAAAACACAGAGAAAATAGTTGAAGAACTCCTGACACAAAACTTCCCTGACATCATGAAAGACGAAAGGATATCTATCCAAGATGCTCATCGAACTCCATTTAAGATTGATCCAAAAAGAAAAACACCAAGACGTATTATCATCAAACTCACCAAAACCAAAGATAAAGAGAAAATTTTAAAAGCAGCCAGGGAGAAAAGAAAGGTTTCCTTCAAGGGAGAATCAATAAGAATAAGTTCAGACTACTCAGCAGAAACCATGCAGGCAAGAAGGGAATGGGACGACATATACAGAACACTGAAGGAGAAAAACTGCCAGCCAAGGAGCATATATCCAGCAAAACTCTCTCTCAAATACGAAGGCGAAATTAAGATATTTACAGATAAACACAAGTTTAGAGAATTTGCAAAAACCAAACCAAAGCTACAAGAAATACTAAAGGATATTGTTTGGTCAGAAAACCAATAATATCAGATACCAGCACAATACAAGGTCACAAAACAGAATGTCCTGATATCAACTCAAATAGGGAAATCACAAAAACAAATTAAGATTAATTAAAAAAAATGCTCATAACAGGGAATCACTGAAGTCAATATGTAAAAGATCACAATAATCAAAAAGAGGGACTAAATACAGGAGGCATAGAACTGCCAGATGGAGAATGATACAAGGCGATATAGAACAATACAAGTCAGGTTTTTACTTAGAAAAATAGGGGTAAATAATAAGGTAACCACAAAGAGGTATAACAACTCCATAACTCAAGATAAAAGCCAAGAAAAACATAACGACTCAACAAACATAAAGTCAAACACTACGAAAATGAGGATCTCACAATTTACTAAGAAAAACGTCTCAGCACAAAAAGGTATGTGGAAAAATGAAACTGTCAACAACACACATAAAAAGGCATCAAAATGACACTAAACACTTATTTATCTATAATTACGCTGAATGTAAATGGACTAAATGCACCAATAAAGAGACAGAGAGTCTCAGACTGGATAAAGAAACACGATCCATCTATATGCTACCTACAAGAGACACACCTTAGACTTAGAGACACAAACAAACTAAAACTCAAAGGATGGAAAAAAGTATATCAAGCAAACAATAAGCAGAAAAGAAGAGGAGTAGCAATATTAATTTCTGACAAAATAGACTTTAGGCTTAAATCCACCACAAAGGATAAAGAAGGACACTATATAATGATAAAAGGGACAATTGATCAGGAAGATATAACCATATTAAATATTTATGCACCCAATGACAGGGCTGCAAGATACATAAATCAAATTTTAACAGAATTGAAAAGTGAGATAGATACCTCCACAATTATAGTAGGAGACTTCAACACACCACTTTCGGAGAAGGACAGGACATCTAGTAAGAAGCTCAATAGAGACACGGAAGATCTAATTACAACAATCAACCAACTTGACCTCATTGACTTATACAGAACTCTCCACCCAACTGCTGCAAAATATACTTTTTTTTCTAGTGCACATGGAACATTCTCTAGAATAGACCACGTATTAGGTCATAAAACAAACCTTTGCAGAGTCCAAAACATCGAAATGTTACAAAGCTTCTTCTCAGACCACAAGGCAATAAAACTAGAGATCAATAACAGAAAAACTAGGGAAAAGAAATCAAATACTTGGAAAATGAACAATACCCTCCTGAAAAAAGACTGGGTTATAGAAGACATCAAGGAGGGAATAAGGAAATTCATAGAAAGCAACGAGAATGAAAATACTTCCTATCAAAACCTCTGGGACACAGCAAAAGCAGTGCTCAGAGGCCAATTTATATCGATAAATGCACACATACAAAAAGAAGAAAGAGCCAAAATCAGAGAACTGTCCCTACAACTTGAACAAATAGAAAGTGAGCAACAAAAGAATCCATCAGGCACCAGAAGAAAACAAATAATAAAAATTAGAGCTGAACTCAATGAATTAGAGAACAGAAAAACAATTGAAAGAATTAACAAAGCCAAAAGCTGGTTCTTTGAAAAAATTAACAAAATTGATAAACCATTGGCTAGACTGACTAAAGAAAAACAGGAAAGGAAACAAATAACCCAAATAAGAAACGAGAAGGACCACATCACAACAGAACCAAATGAAATTAAAAGAATCATTTCAGATTATTATGAAAAATTGTACTCTAACAAATTTGAAAACCTAGAAGAAATGGATGAATTCCTGGAAAAACACTACCTACCTAAACTAACACATTCAGAAGTAGAACAACTAAATAGACCCATAACAAAAAAAGAGATTGAAACGGTAATCCAAAAACTCCCAACAAAAAAAAACCCTGGCCCGGACGGCTTCACTGCAGAGTTCTACAAAACTTTCAGAGAAGAGTTAACACCACTACTTCTGAAAGTATTCCAAAGCATAGAAAATGACGGAATACTACCCAACTCATTCTATGAAGCCACCATCTCCCTGATACCAAAACCAGGTAAAGACATTACAAAAAAAGAAAATTATAGACCTATATCCCTCATGAACATTGATGCAAAAATCCTCAACAAAATTCTAGCCAATAGAATCCAACAACACATCAAAAAAATAATTCACCCTGATCAACAGGGATTTATACCAGGTATGCAAGGCTGGTTTAATATCAGAAAAACCATTAATGTAATCCACCACATAAATAAAACAAAAGACAAAAACCACATGATCTTATCAATTGATGCAGAAAAGGCATTTGACAAAGTCCAACACCCATTCATGATAAAAACTCTTACCAAAATAGGAATTGAAGGAAAATTCCTCAACATAATAAAGGGCATCTATGCAAAGCCAACAGCCAATATCACTCTAAATGGAGAGAACCTGAAAGCATTTCCCTTGAGAACGGGAACCAGACAAGGATGCCCTTTATCACTGCTCTTATTCAACATCGTGCTAGAAGTCCTAGCCAGGGCAATTAGGCTAGACAAAGAAATAAAAGGTATCCGGATTGGCAAGGAAGAAGTAAAGTTATCACTATTTGCAGATGACATGATTATATACACAGAAAACCCTAAGGAATCCTCCAGAAAACTACTGAAACTAATAGAAGAGTTTGGCAGAGTCTCAGGTTATAAAATAAACATACAAAAATCACTTGGATTCCTCTACATCAACAAAAAGAACACCGAAGAGGAAATAACCAAATCAATACCATTCACAGTAGCCCCCAAGAAGATAAGATACTTAGGAATAAATCTCACCAAGGATGTAAAAGACCTATACAAAGAAAACTACAAAGCTCTACTACAAGAAATTCAAAAGGACATACTTAAGTGGAAAAACATACCCTGCTCATGGATAGGAAGACTTAACATAGTAAAAATGTCTATTCTACCAAAAGCCATCTATACATTTAATGCACTTCCGATCCAAATTCCAATGTCATATTTTAAGGGGATAGAGAAACAAATCACCAATTTCATATGGAAGGGAAAGAAGCCCCGGATAAGCAAAGCACTACTGAAAAAGAAGAAAGTGGGAGGTCTCACTTTACCTGACTTCAGAACCTATTACACAGCCACAGTAGTCAAAACAGCCTGGTACTGGTACAACAACAGGCACATAGACCAATGGAACAGAATTGACAACCCAGACATAGATCCATCCACCTATGAGCAGCTGATATTTGACAAAGGACCAGTGTCAATTAATTGGGGAAAAGATAGCCTTTTTAACAAATGGTGCTGGCATAACTGGATATCCATTTGCAAAAAAATGAAACAGGACCCATACCTCACACCATGCACAAAAACTAACTCCAAGTGGATCAAAGACCTAAACATAAAGACTAAAACGATAAAGATCATGGAAGAAAAAATAGGGACAACCCTAGGAGCCCTAATACAAGGTATAAACAGAATACAAAATATTACCAAAAATGATGAAGAGAAACCCGATAACTGGGAGCTCCTAAAAATCAAACACCTATGCTCATCTAAAGACTTCTCCAAAAGAGTAAAAAGACCACCTACAGACTGGGAAAGAATTTTCAGCTATGACATCTCCGACCAGCGCCTGATCTCTAAAATCTACATGATTCTGTCAAAACTCAACCACAAAAAGACAAACAACCCAATCAAGAAGTGGGCAAAGGATATGAACACACATTTCACTAAAGAAGATATTCAGGCAGCCAACAGATACATGAGAAAATGCTCTCGATCATTAGCCATTAGAGAAATGCAAATTAAAACTACCATGAGATTCCATCTCACACCAGCAAGGCTGACATTAATCCAAAAAACACAAAATAATAAACGTTGGAGAGGCTGCGGAGAGACTGGAACTCTCATACACCGCTGGTGGGAATGTAAAATGGTACAACCACTTTGGAAATCTATCTGGCGTTATCTTAAACAGTTAGAAATAGAACTACCCTACAACCCAGAAATCCCACTCCTGGGAATATAGCCCAGAGATACAAGAGCCTTCATACAAACAGATATATGCACACCCATGTTTATTGCAGCTCTGTTTACAATAGCAAAATGTTGGAAGCAACCAAGGTGTCCATCAATGGATGAATGGGTAAATAAATTGTGGTATATTCACACAATGGAATACTACGCATCGATAAAGAACAGTGACGAATCTGTGAAACATTTCATAACATAGAGGAACCTGGAAGGCATTATGCTGAGCGAAATTAGTCAGAGGCGAAAGGACAAATATTGTATAAGACCACTATTATAAGATCTTGAGAAAGAGTAACCTGAGAAGAACACATACTTTTGTGGTTATAAGGGGGGGAGGGAGGGAGGGTGGGAGAGGGTTTTTTATTGATTACTCAGTAGATAAGAACTGCTTTAGGTGAAGGGAAAGACAACACTCAATACATGGAAGGTCAGCTCAATTGGACTGGACCAAAAGCAAAGAAGTTTCCGGGATAAAACGAATGCTTCAAAGGTCAGCGGAGCAAGCACGGGGGTCTGGGGAACATGGTTTGCGGGGACTTCTAAGTCAATTGGCAAAATAATTCTATTATGAAATCATTCTGCATCCCACTTTGAAACGTGGCGTCTGGGGTCTTAAATGCTAACAAGCGGCCATCTAAGATGCAGCAATTGGTCTCAACCCACCTGGAGCAAAGGAAAATGAAGAACACCAAGGCCACACGACAACTAAGAGCCCAAGAGACAAAAAGGGCCACATGAACCAGAGACCTACATCATCCTGAGACCAGAAGAACTAGTTGGTGCCCGGCCACAATCGATGACTGCCCTGACAGGGAGCACAGCAGAGGACCCCTGAGGGAGCAGAAGATCAGTGGGATACAGACCCCAAATTCTCATAAAAAGACCAAACTTAATGGTCTGACTGAGACTAGAGGAATCCCAGCGGCCATGCTCCCCAGACCGTCTGTTGGCACAGGACAGGAACCATCCCCGAAGACAACTCATCAGACATGAAAGGGACTGGTCAGCAGGTGGGAGAGAGACGCTGATGAAGAGTGAGCTAATTATATCAGGTGGACACTTGAGATTGTGTTGGCAACTCTTGTCTGGAGGGGGGATGGGAGGATAGAGAGAGAGGGAAGCCGGCAAAATTGTCAAGAAAGGAAAGACTGAAAGGGCTGACTCAAGAGGGGGAGAGCAAGTGGGAGTAGGGAGTGAGATGTATGTAAACTTATATGTGACAGACTGATTGGATTTGTAAACGTTCACTTGAAGCTTAATAAAAGTTATTAAAAAAAAAAAAGGACATACTTAAGTAGAAAAACATACCTTGCTCATGGATAGGAAGACTTAACGTAGTAAAAATGTCTATTCTACCAAAAGCCATCTATACATATAATGCACTTCAGATCCAAATTCCAACGACATTTTTTAAGGTGATAGAGAAACAAATCACCAATTTCATATGGAAGGGAAAGAAGCCTCGGATAAGCAAAGCATTACTGAAAAAGAAGAAGAAAGTGGGAGACCTCACTCCTCCTAATTTCAGAACCTATTATACAGCCACAGTAGTCAAAACAGCCTGGTACTGGTACAACAACAGGCACATAGACCAATGGAACAGAATTGAGAACCCAGATATAAATCCATCCATGTATGAGCAGCTGATATTTGACAAAGGCCCAGTGTCAGTTAATTGGGGAAAAGATAGTCTTTTTAACAAATGGTGCTGTCATAACTGGATATCCATTTGCAAAAAAATGAAACAGGACCCATACCTCACACCATGCACAAAAACTAACTCCAAGTGGATCAAAGACCTAAACATAAAGACTAAAACGATAAAGATCATGGAAGAAAAAATAGGGACAACCCTAGGAGCCCTAATACAAGGTATAAACAGAATACGAAACATTACCAAAAATGACGAAGAGAAACCAGATAACTGGGAGCTCCTAAAAATCAAACACCTATGCTCATCTAAAGACTTCACCAAAAGAGTAAAAAGACCACCTACAGACTGGGAAAGAATTTTCAGCTATGACATCTCCGACCAGCGCCTGATCTCTAAAATCTACATGATTCTGTCAAATTTCAACCAGAAAAAGACAAACAACCCAATCAAGAAGTGGGCAATGGATATGAACACACACCTCACTAAAGAAGATATTCAGGCAGCTAACAGATTCATGAGAAAATGCTCTCGATCATTAGCCATTAGAGAAATGCAAATTAAAACTACCATGAGATTCCATCTCACTCCAACAAGGCTGGCATTAATCCAAAAAACACAAAAGAATAAATGTTGGAGAGGCTGCGGAGAGATTGGAACTCTTAGACACTGCTGGTGGGAATGTCAAATGGTACAACCACTTTGGAAATCTATCTGGCGTTATCTTAAACAATTAGAAATAGAACTACCATACAACCCAGAAATCCCACTCCTCGGAATATACCCTAGAGATACAAGAGCCTTCACACAAACAGATATATGCACACCCATGTTTATTGCAGCTTTGTTTACAATAGCAAAAAGCTGGAAGCAATCAAGGTGTCCATCAACGGATGAATGGGTAAATAAATTGTGGTATATTCACACAATGGAATACTACCCATCAATAAAGAACAGTGACGAATCTGTCAAACATTTCATAACACGGAGGAACCTGGAAGGCATTATGCTGAGCGAAATCAGTCAGAGGCAAAAGGACAAATATTGCATAAGACCACTATTATAAGATCTTGAGAAATAGTATAAGCTGAGAAGAACACATACTTTTCTGGTTACGGTGGCGGGGAGTGAGGGAAGGAGGGAGGGAGAGGGTTTTTTATTGATTAATTAGCTGAAAAGAACTGCTTGAGGTGAAGGGAAGGACAACACTCAATACATGGAAGGGCAGCTCAACTGGAATGGACTGGACCAAAAGCAAAGAAGTTTCCCGGGATAAACTGAATACTTCAAAGGTCAGCGGAGCAAGGGCGGGGGTTTGGGAACCATGGTTTAAGGGGACTTCTAAGTCAATTGGCAAAATAATTCTATTATGAAAACATTCTGCATCCCACTTTGAAATGTGGTGTCTGGGGTCTTAAAAGCTAACAAGCGGCCATCTAAGATGCATCAATTGGTCTCAACCCACCTGGATCAAAGGAGAATGAAGAACACCAATGTCACACGACAACTAAGAGCCCAAGAGACAGAGAGGGCCATATGAACCAGAGACCTACATTATGCTGAGACCGGAAGAACTAGTTGGTGCCCGGCCACAACTGATGACTGCCCTGACAGGGAGCACAACAGAGAACCCCTGAGGGAGCAGGAGATCAGTGGGATGCAGACCCCAAATTCTCATACAAAGACCATACTTAATGGTCTGGATGTGACTAGAGGGATCCCGGAGGTCATGGTCCCCAAACCTTCTGTTGGCACAGGACGGGAACCATCCCCGAAGACAATTCATCAGAGATGAAAGAGACTGAACAGTGGGTGGGAGAGAGATGCGGATGAAGAGTGAGCTACTTATATCAGGTGGACACTTGGGACTGTGTTGGCATCTCCTGTCTTGAGGGGGGATGGGAGGATAGAGAGAGTTGGAGGCTGCCAAAGTTTTCAAGAAAGGAGAGACTGGAAGGGCTAACTCATTAGGGGGAGAGCAAGTGGGAGTAAGGAGTAAGATGTATATTAACTTATATGTGACAGACTGACTTGATTTGTAAACGTTCACTTGAAGCTCAATGAAAGTTAATTAAAAGAAAAGAAAAAAGAATGAAATAGACAATAAAAGATCAGAATGCAGCACAGATAGAACAGATAGGTGTGAAAGTTTTGTTTCAGTAATATGTGTTGATATGGGATATAAAATCAAAAGACACTTCTGACCTAAAATAAAGCAGCTCAACTAATGCTGATTCAATAAAACCTTTCACACAGATTCAAACACTGTTGCTTAGAAACCACTCTATTATTAAAGCTTTGTAATTAGGCTAAGATGGTGAATTGGTAACCAATCTTTATCAAAAACTCTTTGTGTTAAATCTCCCCAGGAGATATTATGGTCTAAGGGAGACAGTGTTTACCAACCTGTTCACAACAATACCATCATGCCAATGTCATGCCATTGTTTTGTAACAATCATGAGGCCCCTCCACAATTACAAACATTTGTAATAATGTCTTTTAGCCAATTAATGTATTCCAGGTATATTAACATAATCAACAATGTTAAAAATCACAGTTTGCTATATCCTGCCTTTAACTCACCTCAATCATTATAAACCAAACAAAATTTTAAAGCCTCAGTTCTTTGTTTCAGCCCTATAAAAATACTTTTATAATTATTTTGTCTCAGACTCCATGGTTTGATTTCAATGGGCCACATAGTTCCCAATTCAAATCATTCTTTAAACCCTTAATCCTCTTTGTTTTACTCTGACACAGTGTTCAAGATTTTTTGCTACAGTTGGTGTCAGAAGTGGGATCTGGACCAACTTGCCAGCCATGACCCCAGGGGCCTGTGTACCCAGAGAATTGACACCTATACAAGCCCCTTGAGTTTAATCTGCTTTCCTGGCTCTCAAAGGGTTGCTCCTAGGGAAGCATGCACAAACCAAGGACCTCTGTCCCCTTCACATTGAAATCCTCTAAGATTTGTTAACAATCTTTTTTCTCTTTACTTTCAGTTTGCTATCAAGCCTCTTTGCTGAGTTCCTTAGGTGTGTTTCACTTTGAATTGTGGTTTGGCTCAGCTGTGTGAACTCCCTGTTTTTTAAGAATATTTTGTGTGCCTTTGCTGCCATCTATTGGTCAACGTTTTGTTTTCTTTGTCTGCTCTTTTGCAGACATTTTGGTCCAAGACGCCGGCTTTAAAATTTCTGTGAACTTAGATTGTGTGCACGTTGACAAAAGATGTTACAAGAAATCTCATGGTCTTTTAACTGAAACTTTGAGAAACCAAATGCAATGCTTCACTGTTGTAGCCAGACTTGGTGTGCACATTTAGGTGGAATCACCAAATCTTGCAAGAAAATAGGTAATGCCAATTTGCAGGGGGAGGTGCCATCTTGTGACCTATTTTACACTGACTATATTTAAATTTTTCCTCCTTATTTTCAGTCGTGCCACATCAGCAAATGAAGGTCCTGAAAGCTTGACTCCGTCCGTGTCATTAAGGTTGACTCTACTTTGAGGAGGCAGTTCTTCCCCAGTCATTTTAAGTGTCTTCCAACCTGGGGGGCTTATCTTCCGGTGCTATATCAGACAATGTTCCACTGCAATTCACATGGTTTTCACTGGCTAATTCTTTTCAGAAGTAGACTGTGGGGTCCTTCTTCTTTTCCTGTCTTAGTCTGGAAGCTAAGCTGAAACCTCTCCTCCATGGGTTACCATCCTGGTACCTGACCACCGGTGGCATAGCTTCCAGGATCACAGCAACACGCAAGCCCACACAGTAGGACAAACTGACAAGCACGACTCAAAATGAGAAGAAACAGCTGCAAACATCCATTAATAATCAGAACCTGGAATGTACGAAGTATGAATCTAGGAAAATTGGAAATCATCAAAAATAAAATGGAATGCATAAAGGTTGATTTCCTAGGCATTAGTGAGCTGAAATGGACTGGTATTGGCCATTTTGAATCAGACAATCATATAGTCTACTATGCCGGGAATGACAACTTGAAGAGGAATGGTGTTGCATTCATCATCAAAAAGTACATTCCAAGATCTATCCTGAAGTACAACACTGTCAGCGATAGGATAATATCTACACACCTACAAGCAAGACCAGTTAACACGACTATTATTCAAACTTACACACCAACCACTAAGGCCAAAGGTGAAGAAATTGAAGATTTTTATCAGCTTCTGCAGGCTGAAATTGACCGAACATGCAATCAAGTGCATTGATAATTACTAGTGTTTGGAATGCGAAAGTTGGAAACAAAGAAGAAGAATCAGCAATTGGAAAATATGGCCTTGGTGACAGAAACAATGCTGGAGATTGAATGATAGAATTTTGCAAGACCAAAGACTTCTTCATTGCAAATACCTTTTTTCACCGACATAAACGTCGACCATACACATAGAACTCACCAGATGGAACACATAGGAACAAACTGACTACATGCAAAGGCATTCGACTGTGTGGATCATAAAAAATTTGGATAACATTCAAAAGAATGGGAATTCCAGAACATGTAATTGTGCCCATGAGGAACCTGTATATAGATCAAGAGGCAGTTGTTCAGACAGAACAAGGGGATACTGCGTGGTTTAAAGTCAGGAAAGTTGTGCATCAGAGTTGTATCTTTTCATCATACCTATTCAATCTGTATTCTGAGCAAATAATCCAAGAAGCTGGACTATATGAAGAAGAACGGGGCATCAGGATTGGAGGAAGACTCATTAACAACCTGTGTTATGCAGATGACACAACTTTGCTTGCTGAAAGTGAAGAGGACTTGAAGCACTTACTGTTGAAGATCAAAGACTACAATCTTCAGTATGGATTACACCTCAACATAAAGAAAACAAATATCCTCAGAACTGGACCAAAAAGCAACATCATGATAAACACAGAGGAGATTGAGATAGTTAAGGATTTTGTTTTACTTGGATCCACAATTAACACCCATGGAAGCAGCAGTCAAGAAATCAAAAAGACACATTGCATTGGGTAAATCTGCTGCAAAGGACCTCTTTAAAGTGTTGAAAAGCAAAGATGTCACCTTGAAGATTGAGGTGCTCCTGCCACAATCCATGGTATTTTCAATCGCATCATATGCATGTGAAAGTTGGACAATGGATAAGGAAGGCCAAAGAAGAATTGACGCCTTTGAATTGTGGCGTTGGCAAAGAATATTGAATATACCATGTATTGCCAAAAGAGCAAACAAATCTGTCTTGAAAGAAGGACAACCAGAATGCTCCTTAGAAGCAAGGATGGCGAGACTGGCACTTACATACTTTGGACGTGTTGTCAGGAGAAGAACATCACACTTGGTAAAGTACAGGGTCAGCAAAAAAGAGGAGGACCCTCAACGAGATGGATCGACACAGTGTCGGCAACAATAGGCTGAAGCATAACAACAACTGTAAGGATAACACAGGACCGGGCAGTGTTTTGTTCTGTTGTGCATAGGGTCGCTATAGGTCAGAACCAACTTGATGGCATCTAACAACAACAATGGCATACTTAAAATAATTTAAAATTTTGGTGATCACTTTAGAAAATAACTTTCCATCTGCTATAATTTATTTTGATTAGTATAACAAAACTTAAAGACATTATCACTTTAAATTATTTATTTAAAATATCTTATAAAGTATGCCAAAGACAAAGTTATAAAATATGATAATCCACCTCAGGGTGGTATTACTGAATTAAATTCAAATTTTCTTCAAAGGACATACTCTAATTGGTTTAATAATAAAGTGTGTATATAAATTTGACAGTCCAAATATTTCTAGGAATTTATAAAAGTAAATTTATTATAACGAATATTTTTATACTTTATAATATGTCAACTTAAAACAGTCTCCGAAACCTTTTTAAGTATCTTAAGCTAAATTAAATAATGAAAAGTTTTATTAAAGAAAAAATTAGTAATTTTGTAATAAAATGAAAGAAACTAGGTATTCTAAAAGATAAAAGAATTTAAGTGAATATAAGATTTAATAAATGGTCAAAAGAAAATTGAACAGAAAATAAAAGATACTAAAAAAGAAAGACTAAAATTATGTCATAAAGAAAAAATACATATAACTATATTTAAGCATGATAGTAGGTACTTTTGCCACTTAAAATATTGTTATAAATATATATATATAAAGTCAAGAAATTTGAAAAGTTTATTAAAGATTTTTATTTCATAAAATCAAGGTTCTGGTTTATTACAAGTAATGCTAATAGGTTAATTCATAAGAATTTTAAGAGCTTAATGTCAAATGGTATATAAAATAATTAGATTTCTCACTGTTAAGATAACAAAATCTTCCTTAATTACTAGCTTGAATGATCAAATTTCTTCTTTATACAATCTGACTTGAAGGCTAGCGTTTGACAAAATAAATTCCTGAATCAAAAGAAAGGCACATAGTTTTGTTTTGTTTTTTTTAAACTGAGGTTTTTACTTTTAAATTCTTTGTTTTAAATAACTTAAGTATTGTCTCTCAGCAATCTCTGATAACTTTAGAACATTTTAAAAAGCCACAAAAAAGTGTTTCTGTTTTATAAAACAGAAAAATGCAAAAAGCATTTATTTATGATGTTATAAATTACATAAAACATATTGTTAGATCGGAGAGAGTCAGGTTTCCTTTGAATTAAAATTTATATGCATAATATTATATAACAAATACATAATATCCTGCCATAATTTTATTATTTCAGTTTGCTAGCCTAGTGACAACTTTGTTTCCTTTAAAACTAGCATGATCAAAGCCAATGGTTTTAACTAGAAGATTGACACTGTTTAACTATGAAAATTTTATTACCATTCAAATGTTTAATTTAACATATTCTTATTATATCCTACCTATATGGTACTACGTCTCAATATTATTATGTGCTATATCTGAAAAAAAATTTTTTTTATATATCTGAAGCTCTTTGAAAATGAGAATAATCATTATATTTAAAAATATTTTTGTCTAAAATTTTTCTTTGACATCGTTTGGTTCATATTACACTTCCAGTTAATACCCATCAAGACCTTTCACTTTTTTTTTCTGGTCAGTTTTTTTTTTTCTTTTTAATTTTTATTGTGCTTTAAGTGAAAGTTTACAAATGAAGTCAGCCTCTCACACAAGAACTTATATACACTTTGCTACATACTCCCAATTTTTCTCCCCTAAGGAAACAGCCCGTTCCCTCCTTCCACTCTCTCTTTTCATGTCCCTTTCACCAGCTTCTAACACCCTCTATACTTTGATCTCCCCTACAGGCAGGAAATGCCAACACAGTCTGAAGTGTCCACCTGATCCAAGGAGCTCACTCCTCCTCACCAGCATCCCTCTCCAACACATTGCCCAGTCCAATCCCTGCCTGAAGAGTTTGCTTTGGGAATGGTTCCTGTCCAGGGCCAACAGAAGGTCTGGAGGCGATGACCACTGGGGTCCTTCTAGTCTCAGTCAGACCATTAAGTCTGGTCTTTTTACGAGAATTTGGGGTCTGAATCCCACTGCTCTCCTGCTCCCTCAGGGATTCTCTGCTGTGTTCCCTGTCAGGGCAGTCATGGTTGTAGCCGGGCACCATCTAGTTCTTCTGGTCTCAGGCTGATGTAGTCTCTGGTTTACGTAGCCCTCTCTGTCTCCTGGGCTCTTAATTACCTTGTGTCCTTCGTGTTCTTCAATCTCCTTTGATCCAGGTGGGTTGAGACCAATTGATGCATCTTAGATGGCCGCTTGCTAGCTATTAAGACCCCAGATGCCAATCTCCAAAGTGGGATTCAGAAAGTTTTCTTAATATATTTTATTATACCAATTGACTTAGGTGTCTCCTGAAACCACGGTCTTCAAACCCCCACCCCTGCTGCACTGGCCTCCAAAGCATTCAGTTTATTCAGGAAACATCTTTGCTTTTGGTTTAGTCCAGTTCTGCTGACCTTGCCTGTATTGTGTGCTGTCTTTCCCTTCACCTAAAGTAGTTCTTATCTACTATCTAATTAGTGAATACCCCTCTCTCACCTTCCCTCCCTCCCTCCTCTGGTAACCATCAAAGATATTTTCTTCTCTGTTTAAACTATTTCTCCAGTTCTCATACTAGTGGTCTTATACAATATTTGTCCTTTTGCAACTAATTTCACTCAGCATAATACCTTCCAGATTCCTCCACATTAGGGAATGTTTCACAGATTCATCACTGTTCTTTATCTATGTGTAGTATTCCATTGTGTGAATATACCATAATTTATTTACCCATTCATCTGTTGATGGGCACCTTGGTTGCTTCCATCTTTTTGTTATTATAAACAGTGCTACAGTGAACATGGGTGTGCATATATCTGTGCTTATAAAGGCTCTTATTTCTCCAGGATATATTCCAAGCAGTGGGATTGCTGGATCATATGGTAGTTCTCTTTCTAGCATTTTAAGGAAGCGCCAAATTGATTTCCAAAGCGGTTGTAACATTTTACATTCCCGCGAGCAGTGTATAAGTGTTCCAATCTTTCCACAGCCCCTCCAACATTTATTGTTTTGTGTTTTTTGGATTAATGCCAGCCTTGTTGGAGTGAGATGAAATCTCATTGTAGTTTGATTTGCATTTCTCTAATGGCTAATGATAGTGAGCATTTCCTCATGTATCTCTTAGCTACCTGAATGTCTTCTTTAGTGAAGTGTCTGTTCACATCTTTTGCCCATTTTTCAATTGGGTTATTTGTCTTTTTGTTCTTGAGTTTTTGCAGTATCATGTAGATTTTAGAAATCAGGCACTGATCAGAAATATCATAGCTAAAAAAATTTCCCAGTCTGTACGTAATCTTTTTCTCCTTTGGTGAAGTCTTTGGATCAGCATGGGTGTTTGATTTTTTTTTCCTAGTTATCTAGTTTTTCTTCTGTACTGTTGGTAATGTTTTGTATACTGCTTATGCCATGTCTTAGGGCTCCTAACATTGTTCCTTTTTTCTCCCACGATCTTTTTCATTTTAGATTTTTATATTTAGGTCTTTGGTCCATTTTGAGTTCATTTTTGTACACGGGGTAAGGTATGGGTGTTGTTTCATGTTTTCTTTCAGATGGATATCCAGTTATGCCAGCACCATTTGTTAAAAAGTCTGTCTTTTCCCCTTTTAACTGTTTTGGGCCTTTGTCAAGTATCAACTGCTCATATGTGGTTGGATTTATATCTGGATTCTCAATTCTGTTCCATTGCTGTATGTATCTGTTGTTGTACCAGTACCAGGCTGTTTTGACTACTGTGGTGGTATAATAGGTTCTAAAATCAGGTGGAGTAAGGCCTCCCACTTTGTTCTTTTTTTCAGTAATACTTTACTTATCCAGGGCCTCTTTCCCTTCCATATGAAGCTGGTGATTTGTTTCTCCATCTCATTAAAGAATGTCCTTGGAATTTGGATCGGAATTGCATTAAATGTATAGAGTGCTTTTGGTAGAATAGACATTTTTATAATGTTAAGTTTTCCTATCCATGAGCGAGGTATGTTTTTCCATTTATGTAGGTCTCTTTTGGTTTCTTGCAGAAGTGTTTTAAAGTTTTCTTTGTATAAGTCTTTTACATCTCAAGCAAGGTTTATTCCTAAATTTTGTATCTTCTTGTGGGCTACAGTAAATGGTACTGATTTGGTGATTTACTCTTCACTTTTTTTTTTTTTTGGTGTAGAGGAGTCCAGTTGATTTTTGTATGTTCATCCTGTATCCAGATACTCTGCTGAACTTTTCTATTAGTTTCAGTAGTTTTCTTGAGGAATCCGTAGGGTTTTCTGTGTATAAGATCATGTATTCTGCAAATAGAGATAGTTTTACTTCTTCCTTGCCAATCTGGATGCCCTTTATTTCTTTATCTAGCCTAATTGCTCTGGCTAGGACATCCAGCACAATTTTGAATAAGAGTGGTGATAAAGGGCACCCTTATCTGGTTCCCAACTTCAAGGGGAACGCTTTCAGGCTCTCTCCACTTAGGATGATGTTGGCTATTGGCTTTGTATAAATACCCTTTATTATGTTGAGGAAGTTTCCTTCTATTCCTATTTTGCTAAGTTTTTATCATGAATAGGTGTTGAACTTTGTAAAATGCGTTTTCTGCATCAATTGATGAAGTCATGTGATTCTTGTCTTTTGTTTTATTTATATGATGGATTACATTAATTGTTTTTCTAATGTTCAACCATCCCTCCATACCTGGTGTGATCCCACTTGATCAAGGTGAATTACTTTTTTGATATGTTGTTGAATTCTGTTGACTAGAATTTTGTTGAGGTGTTTTGCGTCTAAGTTCATGAGAGATATAGGTCTGTAATTTTCTTTTTTTTGTGGTGTCTTTACCTGGTTTTGGTATCAGGGATATGCTAGCTTCATAGAATGAGTTTGGGAGTATTCCATCCTTTTCTATGCTCTGAAATACCTTTAGTAGTAATGGTGTTAACCCTTCTCTGAAAGTTTGGTAGAAACTCTGTAGTGAAGCCGTCTGGGCCAGGGCATTTGTTTTTGGCGGTGTGTGTGTGTGTGTGTGTGTGTGTGTGTGTGTGTGTTTATTACCTCTTCAATCTCTTCTTTTGTTAAGGATCTATTTAGTTGATCCACCTCTGTTTGTTTAATTTTGGTAGGTAGTGTGTTTCTAGGAATTCATCCATTTCTTCTAGGTTTTCAAATTTGTTATAATACAACTTTTCATAGTAATCTGATATGATTCTTTTAATTTCATTTGGATCTGTTGCAATATCGCCCATCTCATTTCTTATTCGGGTTATTTGCTTCCTCTCCTGTTTTTCTTTTGTCAGTTTGGCAAGTGGTTTATCAATTTTGTTGATTTTTTCAAAGAATCAGCTTTTAGTCTTGTTAATTCCTTCAATTGTTTTTCTGTTTTCTATTTCATTTAGTTCTGCTCTAATTTTTTTATTAACTTTTATTGAGCTTCAAGTGAACGTTTACAAATCAAGTCAAACTGTCACATATAAGTTTATATACACCTTACTCCATACTCCCACTTGATCTCCCCCTAATGAGTCAGCCCTTCCAGTCTCTCCTTTCGTGACAATTTTGCCAGCTTCCAACTCTCTCTATCCTCCCATCCCCCCTCCAGACAGGAGATGCCAACACAGTCTCAAGTGTCCACCTGATACAAATAGCTCACTCTTCATCAGCATCTCTCTCCTACCCACTGTCCAGTCCCTTCCATGTCTGATGAGTTGTCTTCGGGAATGGTTCCTGTCCTGGGCCAACAGAAGGTTTGGGGACCATGACCGCCGGGATTTCTCTAGTCTCAGTCAGACCATTAAGTATAGTCTTTTTGTGAGAATTTGGGGTCTGCATCGCACTGTTCTCCTGCTCCCTCAGGGGTTCTCTGTTGTGCTCCCTGTCAGGGCAGTCATCGGTTGTGGCCGGGCACCAACTAGTTCTTCTGGTCTCAGGATGATGTAGGTCTCTGGTTCATGTGGCCCTTTCTGTCTCTTGGGCTCTTAGTTATCCTGTGACCTTGGTGTTCTTCATTCTCCTTTGATCCAGGTGGGTTGAGACCAATTGATGCATCTTAGATGGCTGCTTGATAGCATTTAAGACCCCAGACACCACATTTCAAAGTGGGATGCAGAATGTTTTCATAATAGAATTATTTGAATTATTTTGACAATTGACTTAGAAGTCCCCTTAAACCATGGTTCCCAAACCCCCGCCCTTGCTCCGCTGACATTTGAAGCATTCATTTTATCCCGGAAACTTCTTTGCTTTTGGTCTGCTCTAATTTTTATTATTTGTTTTCTTCTGGTTCCTGAGGGTTTCTTTTGTTGCTCTCTTTCTATTTGTTCAAGTTGTAGGGGTAATTCTTTGGCTTTGGCCCTTTATTCTTTTTGTATGTGTACATTTATTCATAGAAATTTACCTCTGAGCACTGCTTTTGCTGTGTCCCAAAGGTTCTGATAGGAAGTGTTTTCATCCTCATTGGATTCTATGAATTTCTTTATTCCATCCTTAATGTCTTCTATAATCCAGTCTTTTTTGAGCAGGGTATTGTTCAGTTTCCAAGTATTTGATTTCTTTTCCCTGCTTTTTCTGTTGTTGATTTCTACTTTTATGGCCTTATGGTTAGAGAAGATACTTTGTAATATTTCCGTGTTTTGGATTCTGCCAAGGCTTGCTTTATGCCCTAATATGTGGTGTATTCTAGAGAATGTTCCATGTGCACTAGAAAAGAAAGTATACTTGGTTGCTGTTGGGTGGCGTTTTCTATACATGTCTACAAGCTTCAGTTGTTTTATGGTGTCATTTAGATCTTCCGTGTCTTTATTGAGCTGCTTTCTGGATGCCCTGTCCCTCACCAAAAGTGGTGTGTTGAAGTCTTCTACTATTATTGTGGAACTATCTATCGCCTTTTTCAGTGCTGATAGAGTTTGTTTTATGTATCTTGCAGCCCTGTCATTGGATGCATAAATATTTAATATGGTTATATCTTCTTGGTATATTGTCCCTTTAATCATTATATAGTGTCCTTCCTTATCCTTTCTGATGGATTTAACTTTAAAGTCTATTTTGTCAGAAATTAACATTGCCACTCCTGCTCTTTTTTGATTGTTGTTCGCTTGATATATTTTTTTCCATCCTTTGAGTTTTAGTTTGCTTGTGTCTCTAAATCTAAGGTGTGTCTCTTGTAGGCTGCACATAGACAGATTGCGTTTTTTAATCCATTTTGCCACTCTCTGTCCCTTTATTGGTGCATTTAGTCCATTTACATTAAGCATAATTATGGATAAGTGTGAACTTAGTGCTATGATTTTGATGTCTTTTTTGTGTGTTGTTGACAGTTTCTTTTTCCCACTTAATTTTATGTGCTGAGTTCATTATCTTTATATATTTTCCGTTCCTCATAGTTGTTGTTGTCAATTTTCTTTCCTCTGAGTCTCTATTTTTTTCTTGTATCTTATTTTGATGTGTAGGATAGTTTTTCTCCTTTGTGGTTACTTATTATTTACCCCTATTTTTCTAAATTTAAACATATCTTTTCTTTCTTTGTATCTCCTTATCTTCATCTCCATATGGAAGATCTATGAGTACATTTCTTAGTCCCCGTTTATTGTTTTAATATTGTCTTCTTTTACATAATAAAATCTCTGTTACCCTGTTTTGAGCTTTTTTTAGTCTTGATTTATTTTTTTGATTTCCCTGTCTGGGTTGACTTCTGATTGCTGTGCCCAGTGTTCTACTCTTGGGTTGATACCTGATATTATTGATTTTCTAACCAAAGAACTCCCTTTAGTATTTATTGTAGTTTTGGTTTGGTGTTTACAAATACCCTAAACTTCTGTTTATCTGGAAATGTCCTAATTTTACCTTCATATTTGAAAGACAGTTTTGCTGGATATGTAATTCTTGGCTGGCAGTTCTTTTCCTTCAATTTTTTATATAATTCATCCCATTGCATTCTTGCCTGCATGGTTTCTGCCGAGTAGTCCGAGCTTATTCTTATTGGCTCCCCTTTATAGGTGACTTTTCGTTTATCCCCAGCTGCTCTTAAAATTCTCTCTTTAGCTTTGGTTTTGGCAAGTTTGATTATAATGTCCTGGTGACTTTCTTACAACATCTACCTTATGTGGAGTTCGATGAGCATCTTGGATAGATATCTTCTCATCTTTCACGATATTAGGGAAGTTTCTGCCAACAAATCTTCAACAATTCTCTGTGTATTTTCTGTTATTCCTCCCTGTTGTGATATTCCAATCACTTGTAGGTTATTTCTCTTGATAGAGTCCCACTTGATTCTTAAGGTTTCTTCACTTTTTAAAATTCTTTTATCTGATTTTTCTTCAAACATGTTAGTGCCAAGTGCTTTATCTTCAAGTTCAGAAATTCTACCTTCTACTTGCTCAGTTTTGCTCCTCTGGCTTTCTATTGAGTTGTTTACTCTAATTTTACTGTTAATCTTCTGAATTTCTGATTGCTGCCAGTCTATGGATTTTTCCAGCTTATTAAATTTTTCATTTTGTTCCAGAATAAATCTATTTAGTTTCTTCAATTGCTTTATCTGTATGTTCCTTGGCTCGTTCTGCATATTGCCTCATTTCCTTCGTGATGTCTTGAAGCATTCTTTCTATTAATCTTTTGTATTCTGCCTCTGGTAGTTCCAGAAAGGCACTTCCATCTAGAAGATCCCTTGATTCTTTGTTTTGAGAGCTTGTTGAGGTGATCATGGTCTGTTTATTTATGTGACTTGATATTGACTGTTATCTCTGAACCATCTATAAGTTATTGTATTAGTTTATTTTATGTTTGCTTACTGTGACATAGCTTCTTGCTTTGTTTTGTTTTGATATGCCCAAATGGGTTGCTTGAATGAGCTAGTTTGATTATTTTCATCTTTGGAGCTCTGACGTCCTGTCCCCAGCTGGCTAGAGCTGTTATCAGGTATATCAGTCTAGGAGTCCATTCACTTTTTTTGTGTGTGAATTCAGCTCAGGTTTCCAGGTAGCCAAACATCAAGTGTGTGGTACTGACTCTGTCCTACAGTCTTAGAGGGGCAGGGGTGATTGGTGTAGGTACTGGTATCTGGTTGCAGCAGGGGGTCACACTCTGAACATGTCAGGGGGCTGAGCATCATCCCCCATGTTTCTCTGAGGAAAGCATGTCCTTGTTCCCTAAAGCTTACAAGTGGGTGGGTTCTGCAGACAGATCATGGGCACCCAATGTTTTTGGTTGTGAGGACTGTGAGGTACCAGTTATCCTTGGACCCCTGTCACGGGTTGCTTGGTGACCTGATTGGAGCTACCAGTCCTCAGGCCCTTGATGTGGGTAGGTGAGGACCCTGTTTAATAAGCAAAGCAATGTCAAACACCAAACACCCACCTCGCTACCAGTCCTCAGGCCCTTGATATGGGTAGGTGAGGACCCTGTTTAATAAGCAAAGCAATGTCAAACACCAAACACCCACCTCGCTGCCACACAGCTGAAACGGTTGGCATCTGCCAACAAGGGCCTTCTCTCCTGAAACAGGCCCACACAGCTCCATGCAGAGGGGAAAGGTACTCAAAGTCCATGGACTTTTTTTGCCTGGACAGAAGCCACTTCTGTCCTGAGCTCCCCCACTTAGTTGAGCTAGCAAATTATATTTTCCCCCAATTGCAAATTTACTCCTTCTCCAGGGCCAGGAGGATGGCTCTAGGCACTCAACAGGGCCTATCTCAAGCCCAAGGAAATCAGCCACTGAAGCCAGCTTGGGAGTGGGGTGGGCACGGTAAAATATACCCAAGTACTAAGCTTCTGCCGAAAGCGCCGTTATTCTCTGGTTGCAGAGGTGTGAATAGCCTGTGTGGCTGGCTGCTTCTCCCTGAGGAAACTGTGGTGGAATGCTATTACCAGCCCACCACCGCTGCTTCTGGGAATGGTGCCTGAGGGCTCCCCGCTATTCAGATTTGGTAACTCCTCTCTACTTCTGAACTGTCTCTTCCTCCCCCACCCCTCAGTTCTTTTTCTAAGCTTGCCTTTGATCGTCAGGGCTCCTAGCTTGTCATAAATATATTCATTTCACTTGTTTTTTTGGGTCTTTGTTGTAAACAGGGCTCTCTGGAAGCATCTGTCTATTCCGGCATCTTGGCTCTGCTTCTGTTGTTTGAGATTTTATATTTAGATATTTGATCCATTTTGAGTTCGTTTTTGTGCATGGTGTGAGGTAAGGGTCTTGTTTCACTTTTCTGCAGATGGATATCCAGTTATTCCATCAGCATTTGCTAGAGACCCCATTTAATGGACTTTGGGCATTTGTCAAATATCAGCTGCTCATAGGCAAATGCATTTACATCTGGATTCTCAATTCTGTTCCATTGGTATGTGTATCTGTTGTTGTACCAGTACCAGGCTGTTTTGACTACCGTGGCAGTATAATAGTTTCTAAAATCAGGTAGCATGAGGACTCTCACTTTGTTCTTCTTCTTCAGTAATGCTTTACTTGTCTGGAGCCTCTTCCCTTTCCATATAAATGTGATTTGTTTCTCCATCTCATTAAAAAATGTCTTTGGAATTTTGCTGGGGATTGCATTGTATTTGTAGATCTCTTTGGGTAGAATTGATGTTTTCACAATGTTGAGTTTTCCTATCCATGACCATGGTATATTTTTCCACTTATATATGTTTCTTTTGATTTCTTGCAGTAATGTCTTATAGTTTACTTTGTATAGGTGTTTTATGTCTCTGGTGAGGTTTACTCCTAAGTATTTCATCTTCTTGGGGGCTATTGTAAATGGTATTGATCTGATGATTTCCTTTTCAAAGTTCTCCTTGTTGGTATAGAGGAAACCAGCAGATTTTTGTATATTTATATTGTATCCTGATAGTTTGCTGAAATGTTCTATTTGTTCCAGTATTTTTTTTATGGATTCTTTTGGGTTTTTCTGTGTATAAGATCATATCATTTGCAAATAGGAATACTTTTATTTCTTTACTGAATAAGATGCCCTTTACTTCTGTATCTAGCCTAATTGCTCCATCTAGGACCGCCAGCACAATGTTGATTAACAATAGTGATAAAGGACATCCTTGTCTTTTTCCCATTCTCAAGGGGAGTGCTTTCAGACTCTCTCCATTTAGGATGATGTTGGCTGTTGGCTTTGTATAAATGCCCTTTATTATTATGTTGAGGAATTTTCCTTCTATTCTTATTTTGCTGAGAGTTTTTATCATGAATGGGTGCTGGACTTTTTCAAATGCCTTTTCTGCATCAATTGATAAGATCGTGAGTTTCTTTTATTTATGCAATGGATTATAATGATTGTTTTTTTAATGTTGAGCCATTCCTTCATACCTGATATTAATGTCACTTGGTCATGGTGAATTAATTTTTTAATATGTTCTTGAATTCTATTGGCTCAAATTTTGCTTAGGATTTTTGCATCTATGTTCATAAAGAATATTGGTCTATAATTTCCTTTTTTTGTAGTGTATACACCTGGTTTTGGTGTCAGGGTTATGCTGGCTTCATAGAATGAGTTTGGGATTATTCCATCCTATCTATGCTCTGAAATATCTTTAGTAGTAGTGGTGTTCACTCTTCTCTGAAAGTTTGGTGGACTTCCCCAGTGAAGCCATCAGGGCCAGGGCTTTTTGTTGTTGTTGTTTTCGGGAGTTTTTCAATTACCTTTTCAATCTCTTCTTTTGTTATAGGTTTATTTAGTTGTTCTGTGACTGTGTTAGTTTATGCAGGTAGTATGATTCTAGAAATTTGTCCATTTCCTCTAGATTTTCAAACTTGTTGGAGTACATATTTTCATAGTATTCTTTTATGATTCTTTTAATTTCAGTTGGGTCTGGTGTGGCGTTGCCCCTCTTATTTCTTATTCAGGTTATTTGCTTCCTTTTCTGTTTTTCTTTTGTCAGGTTGGCCAATGGTTTATTGATTTTGTTGATCTTTTCAAAGAACCAGCTTTTGGTCTTGTTAACTCTTTTAATTGTTTTTTCTATACTGTAATTTAATTCTGCTCTAATTTTTATTATTTCCTTTCTTCTGGTGCCTGAGAGCTTCTTTTGCCCATCACTTTCTACTTGTTTGAGTTGTAGAGTTAATGTTTTCATTTTGGCCTTTTCTTTTTGAATGTGTGTATTTAATTCTATAAATTGACCACCGATCCCTGCTTTTATTATGTCCCCAAGGTTCTGGTAGATTGTGTTTTCATTTTCACTTGGTTCTGTGAATCTCTTTATTCTGTCCTTACTTTTTCTATAACCCAGTAGTTTTTGTGCAAGGTGTTGTTCAGTTTCCGTGTATTTGGATTTTCCCTTGATTTTTGTGTTATTGTTTTCTATTTTAAAGGCTTTATGGTTAGAAAAGATGCTTTGTAATATTTAGATATTTTGGATTCTGTTAAGGCTTGCTTAGCAACTAAAACGTGGTCTATTCTGGAGAATGTTCCATATACGTTGGAAAAGAAAGTATACTTGGCTGCTTTTGGGTGGAGTGTTCTGTATATGTCAATGAGATCAAGTTGGTTGACTGGCATTTAGATATTCTGTGTCTTTATTGACCTTTCTTTGTTTTTTGACTGTTCTGTCCTTCATTATTAGTGTGTTGTAGTCTCTTACTAATATTGTGGAGCTGTCTATTTCTGTTTTCAATGATTTCACAATTTGTTTTATGTATTTTGGAGCCCTGTCATTGAATGCATAAATATTTATTACTGTTATGTCCTCCTGGTGTATTGACCATTTAATCATTATATACTGCCCTTCCTTATCCTTTGTGGCAGATTTAGCTTTATTAAAATCTATTTTGTCAGAGATTAATATAAGTATTGTTTTCTTGATGTATTTTTTCCATCCTTTTGAGTCTTAGTTTGTGTTTTGAATCAATGGTATGTCTCTTGTAGGCAGCATATAGATGGATCGTGTTTTTTTTTTTTAATCCATTCTGCCACTCTCTGTCTCTTTATTGGTGCATTTAGTCCCTTTACACTCAACATAATTATTCATAGGTATGTGTTTAGTACCATGTCTTTTTAGTGTGTTGCTGACAGTTTCTTTGTTCCACTTAATTTTCTGTGCTGAGTAGTCTTTCTTTATGTATTTTCTTTTCATCTTTTTCATTGTTTATTTTGTGTTTGATGAATCTTTTAAGTTTTTCTTGTTTTTTAATTTGATGGGTAAGATTGTTAGCTTCCTTTGTGGTTACCTTAATATTTACCCCTATTTTTCTAAGTTTAAACTCATCTTTTACTTCTGTATATCTCCCTGACTCCCTCTCCATATGAAAGATCTATGACTACCTTATTTAGTCTCTCCTTTTTGTTTCATTGCTGTCTTCTTTCACATATTGACATCTCTTTTTCCCCATTTTCAGTGTTTTAGCTTTGATTTAGTTTTGTGACTTCCATATCTGGGTTGATATCCAGTTGTTCTGTCCTGTGTTCTAGTCTTGGGTTGTTATCTGATGTTATTGATTTTTAAACTAGAGAGCTCCCTTTAGTATTTCTTGTAATTTTGGTTTGTTTTTTACAAATTCCCTAAACTTCTGTTTATCTGGAAATTCCATAATTTTGCCATTGTATTTGAGAGACAGTTTTGCTGGATACATAACTCAAGGCTGGCAATTTATTTCCTTCAAGGCTCTATATATGTCATCCCATTGCCTTCTTGCCTGCATGGTTTTTGCTGAGTAGTCCAAGCTTAGTCTTATTGACTTTCCTTTTTAGATGACTTCGTTTATCTGTAGCTGCTGTTAAAATTCTCTCTTTATCTTTGGTTTTGTCAAGTTTGATTATAATATATCTTGGTGACTTTCTTTTGGGAGCTTCCTTATGTGGGGTCTGGTGAGCTTCTTAGATAGATATCTTGATATCGTCTTTCAGTGAATTTATCTGCCAACAAATCTTCAACAATTCTCTATGTATTTTCTGCCCCCCCATTTTGGCACTCCAATCACTTGTAGGTTATGCCTCTTGATAGAGTCCCACATATTTCTTAGGGTTTTTTCATTATTTTAAAATTATTTTGAGAGGTGGGGCCAAGATGGTGGAGTAGTGAGACACTTCTAGTGAACCCTATTAAACAACAACAAAAAAAGACCAAAAAAAAACAAGTGAAATGATTATATTTATGACAAGCTAGGAGCCCTGAACACCAAAGGCAAAGTAAGAAAACAGACTGAGCAGTATGGGGAGAAAAAGATGGTTCAGAAGCAGAGAGTAGTTACCGGACCTGAATCACCGGAAGCCCTCAGGCACCATTCCTGGGAGCGGCTGCAGCAGGCTGGTGATAGCATTCAGCCACAGTTTCCTCAGGGAGAAACAGCCAGACTCACAGCCTACTCGTACCTCTGGAACCAGAGAAGAACAGCGCTTTCAGCAAAAGCTAAGTACTTGCGTATAATTTACCATGCCCCCCGCCCCTAAGCTGGCTTCAGTGGCTGTCAATTTCCCTGGGCCTGAGATAGGTTCTGCTGCACACCCTGAGCCATTCTCCCAGCCTTGGAGAAGGAATAAATTCACAATTGGGGGAAAAGATAATTTTCCAGGTACACTAACCTGGGATGCTCAGGACAGAAGTGGCTCCTGTCCAGGCATAAATGGTCCATGGAATTTGAATAACTTTCCTCTCTACATAGACCTGTGTTGGCCTATTTCATGAGAATAGGCCCTTATTGGCAGACTACAACTCTTACAGCTGTGAGGTGGAGAGGTGTGTGTTTGATGTTTGACACCACTTTGCCTATTAAACAGGGTCCTCACCTACCCACATCAGGGACCTAAGGACTGGTGGCTCCATTCAGATCACCCAGCCATTGCAACAGTGCTGCAAGGATAACTGGTACCTCTGAGTACTTACAATTGAAATCATTGGGTGCCCATGGTCCAGCTGTAGAACCCACCCAACTGTGCATTCTAGGGAATAGAGACATGCTTTCCTCACAGATGCTCGGGGAATGGTTGTCAGCCCCCTGCCTTGTTCAGAGCATGACCCACTGCTGCAACAAGATACCGGTACCTACACCAATCACCCCTGCCCTTCTAAGATTGTAGGACACAGCCTGTACCACATCCTTGATGACCAACTACCTGGACACCTGAGCTGAATCCACACAAGAAAAATGAATGGATATACCTGATAAGAGCACTAGCCGTCTGGTGACAGCATGTTAGAGCTTCAAAGGCAAAAATAATCAGACTAGCTCACTCAAGCAACCTATTTGGACATATCAAAACAAAACAAAGCCAGAATCTAGGATACAGTAAGCAAACATAAAATAAACTAATACGATAACTTATAGATGGCTCAGAGACAACAGTCAATATCAAATCACATAAAAAAGCAGACCGTGATCACTTCAACAAGCTCTCAAAACAAAGAATCCAGGGATCTTCTGGAAGATGGTGCTTCCTGGAACTACCAGATGCAGAATACAAAAGATTAATATACGGAACTCTTCAAGACATCAGGAACAAGATCAGGAAGGAGATCTGGCAATACACAGAACAAGCCAAGGAACACACAGAGAAAGCATTTGAACAAATTAAAAAGGTTAATCGAGAACGTAATGAAAAAATTAATAAGCTGCAAGAATCCGTAGACAGACAACAATCAGAAATTCAGAAGATAAACAATAAAATCACAGAATTAGACAACTCAATAGAAAGCCAGAGGAGCAGAATTGAGCAAGCGGAAGGCAGAATTGGTGAGATGGAAGATAAAGCACTTGGCACCAATATATTTGAAGAAAAATCAGATAAAAGAATTAAAAAAAATGAAGAAACTGTAATAATCATGTGGGATTCTATCAAGAGAAGTAACGTATGAGTGATTGGAGTACCAGAATAGGGAGGGATAATAGAAAATACAGAGAGAATTGTTGAAGATTTGTTGGCAGAAAACTTGCCTGATAACATGAAAGATGAGAAGATCATAGATGGCTCCTCACAGGCTTTTAAGACCCCAGACAGTACACACCAAAGTAGAATGCAGAACATTTTCTTTATCAACTATGTTATGCCAATTGAACTAGATGTTCCCCAAGACCATGGTCCTCACAGCCCTCAGCTCAGCAATTTGGTACCTCAGGGCATTTTCCCGTGTCTTTTTTTTTTTTATGGAGCTTCTATGACCTTGCTTTGTACATACAAGTTGCGCTCGCTTCCCCAGTAATGTGTTCTGCCTTGCCCTTCACCAAAGTTACCACTTATCTATTGTCTATTTAGTTTCTTTTTTTTTTTTCCATCCCCACCTCTCCCTTCTCTTGTAACCAACACTGTTTTTTTTTTTTTTTGGTTGTATGTAAACCCTTTCATGAGTTTTTTCAGTAGTGATTTCCTACAATATTTCCGTCTTTGTAATTGACTTATTTCACTCAGCGTAATGCCCTCCAGATTCATCCATGTTATGAGATGCTTCACCGATTCATCGTTGTTCTTTATCATTGCATAATACTCCATTCTGTGTATGTACCATAGTTTATCTATTCCTCTGTTGATGGGCATCTAGATTGTTTCCATCTTTTTGCTATTGTGAACAATGCTGTGAAGAACACAGATGTGCATATGTCTATTTGTGTGACAGCTTTTATTTTTCTAGGATATATTCCTACCAGTGGAATTACTAGATCATACAGTATTTCTACTATTTCTAGCTTTCTTAGGAAGCGCCATATCGTTTTCCAAAATGGTTGTATCATTTCACATTCCCACCAGCAGTGCGTAAGATTTTCAATCTCCCTGTAGTCTCTCCAACATTTGTTATTTCCTGTTTTTTTTGATTCGTGCCAGTAATGCTGGGGTGAGATAGTATCTCATTGCGGTTTTAATTTGCATTTCTCTAATGGCTAGTGATCACAAGGATTTTCTCATGTGTCTGTTGTCCACTTGAATGTCTTCTTTGGTGAAATGTCTGTTCATTTCTTTTGCCCATTTTCTAATTGGATTATTTATCTTTTCATTGTAGAGGTGTTGATTTCTCTTGTAGATTTTAGAAATCAGAACTTCGTCTGATTTGTAATAGCCAATTTTTTTTTCCCCAGACTGTAGGTTCTCTTTTCACTCTTTTGGTGAAGTCTTTTGATGAGCATAAGTGTTTAACTTATGCTCTAACTTATTTTCTGGAGTTTGTGTGTTGTTGGTTATGGTTTGTATTCTGTTAATGCAGTGTATTAGGGTCTCTAGCTTTGATCCTAGTTTTTCTTCTACGAACTTTAGAGTTTTTGGATTTATATTTAGTCTTTGATCCGTTTTGAAATAGTTTTTGTTTATGGTGTGAGATATGGGTCCTGTTTCATTTTTTTTGCAGATGGACATCCAGTTTTGCCAGGACGATTTGTTAAAAAGACTGTCTTTTCCCCATTTGCTGGTTTGGCCCTTGTTGAAGATCAGGTGACCATTTGTGGATAGATTTACATCTGGATTCTCAATTATGTTCCATTGGTCAATGTTTCAGTCATTGTGCCAGTATCAGGTTGTTCTGACTACCATAGTTGTATAGTACATTGTGAGGTCACGTACTGCAAGTTCTCCTACTTTATTCTCCTTCTCCAATATTTGGGGCTTCTTCCATTTCCATATAAAGTTAATGATTAGTTTTTCCATCTCTTTACAGAATGTTGTTGGTATTTGGATTGGAATTACATTGTATTTGTAAATCGCTTTGAGTAGAATTGTGATTTTCACAATGTTGATTCTACCTATCCGTGAGCATAGTTTTGCCATTTATGTAGATCTTCTTGCAGTAGTGTGTTGTACTTTCCTTTGCAAAGGTCTTTTACATCCCTGGTTAGATTTATTCCTAAGTATTTTATTTTTTAGGGGATATTATAGATAGTATTGTTTTCCCGATTTCCTTTTCTTCATTCTCTTTATTGGGGTATAGGAATCCAACTGATTTTTGTCTGTTTATCCTGTATCCTGCTGCTCTGTTGAATCTTTTTATTAGTTCCAATACTTTTCTTGTGGAGTCTTTTGGGTTTGCTATGGATCATATCATCAGCAAATAAGGGCAGTTTAACTTTTTCCTTACCAATTTGGAAGCCTTTTAGTTCTTTTTCTTACCTTATTGCTCTAGTTATGATTTCCAGCAAAATGTTAAGTAGACATGGTTATAAAGGGCATTCTTGTCTTGTTCCTGTTCTCAAGGGGAATGTTTTCATCCTTTCTCCATTAAGAATGATGTTGGCAGTTTGTTCTGCATAGATGCCTTTTATTATATTGAGAAATTGCCCTTCTATACCTATGTTATTGAGAGTTTTTATCAGGAATGGATGTTGGACTTTGTAGAATGCCTTTTCTGCATTGATTGAGATGACCATGTGATTCTTTTCTTTCCTTCTATTTTTGTGGTGTATTATGCTGATCGATTTTCCAATATTGAACCATCTTTGCATACCAGGTATGAATCCTATTTTGTCATGGTGTTTTTTTTTTTATATATCATGTTGGATTCTATTGGCTAGAATTTTGCTGAGAATTTTTGCATCTATATATATTTTTTATATTTATGAGAGTTATTGGTCTACAATTTTCTTTTTTGTGGTGCCTTTTTTAAATTTTTTGCCTGGTTTTGATATCAGGGGTATGCTGGCTTCATAGAATGAATTTGGAAGTATCAGTACCTTTTTCTATGTTCTGAAATAGTTTGATTAGCACTGGTGTAAGCTCTTCTATGAATGTTTGGTAGAATTCTTCAGTGAAGCCATCTGGGCCAGGGCTTTTTTTTGTTCTTTTTTTTGTTGTTGTTACCTTTTCATCCCTTTTCCTGTTATGAGTCTTTTCAGGTTTCCAGCATCATTTTGTGTTAGTTTGGGTAAGTAGGGGTGTCTAAAAATTTGTTCATTTCCTCTAGGGTTTCAAGTTTTTGGAGTATAGTTTTTCAATACTCTGTTATGATCCTTTTTATTACAGTTGGGTGCGTTGTAATGTTCTCCATTTGATTTCTTATTTGGGTTGTTTGTGTCCTCTCCCTTTTTTGTCGTCTCTGCTTTTGAACTGTCTCTTCCTCCCCCTGCCCCTCAGTTCTTCTTCTTTCATCTTGGCTCTGCCTCTCTGGCCTTTTTCTTTTCTTTTCTTTTTATCTTGATTTATTTTTGTGATTTCCTTGTCTTGGTTGACATCTGGTTGCTCTGTCCTGTGTTCTAGTCTTGGATTGATATGTGATATTATTGATTTTTGAACTAGAGAACTCCCTTTAGTATTCCTTGTAGTTTTGGTTTGGCTTTTACAAATTCCCTAAACTTCTGTTTATCTGGAAATATCTTAATTTCACCTTCATATTTGAGAGATCGTTTTGCTGGATATATGATTCTTGCCTGGCATTTTTTTTCCTTCAATTTTTTATACAAGAAATCCCATTGCCTTCTTGCCTGCATGGTTTCTGCCAAGTAGTCCAAACTTTTTCTTATTGGCTCCCCTTAGTAGGCGACTTTTCATTTATCCCTGGCTGCTCTTAAAATTCTCTCTTTTTCTTTGGTTTTGGTAGATTTGATTATAATATGTCTTGGTGACTGTCTTTTGAAATCTCTCTTATGTGGAGTTCAATGAGCATCTTGGATAGTTATCTTCTCATCTTTCACGATGTCAGGGAAGTTTTCTGAAAGAAAACTTCAACAGTTCTTTCTGTATTTTCTGTTCTTGCTCCCTGTTGTGGTACTCCAATCACTTGTAGGTTATTTCTTTTGATAGAGTTGGCATGATTTTAAGGGTTTCTTCATTTTTTTTAATTTTTTAATCTGATTTTTCTTCTATTATACTGGTTTCAGGTGTTTTATCTTCAATCTCACTAATTCTGCCTTCCTTCCATTTTTTCAATTCTGCTCCTCTGACTTTCTATTGAGTTGTCTAATTCTGTCATGTTATTGTTAATCTTCTGAATTTCTGATTGATGTCTCTCTATGGATTCTTGCAGCCTATTAAATTTTTCATTATTTTCTTGAATAACCTTTTTAATTTCTTCAACTGCTCCATCTGTGTGTTCCTTAGCTTGTTCTGTGTTTTGCCTGATCTCATTCTTGATGACTTGAAGAGTTCTGTATATTAATCTTTTGTATTCACATCTGGTGATTCCAAGAAGACATCTGAATCCAGAATATTCTTTGATTCTTTGTTTTGAGACCTTGTTGAAGGGTTCATGTTCTGCTTCTTTACGTGATTTGATATTGAATGTTGTCTCAGAGTCATCTATAAGTTATTGCATTATTTTATGTTTGCTTACTGTATCCTACCTTCTTGCTTTGCTTTGTTTTGATATGCCCAAATAGGTTACTTGAGTGAGCTAGCTTTATTTTCGCCTTTGAAACTCTAATGTCTTGTCACTAAATGGCTAGAGGTGTTACCAGTTACATAAGCCTAGGAGTCCATTCACGTTTCTTGTATGGATTCAGCTCAGATGTCCAGGTAGTTGGTCATCAAGTGTGTGGTGTGTGGTTCAGGCTGTGTCTTAGAGTTTTAGAAGGGCGGGGCAATTGTTGTAGGTACAGGTATCTGGTTGCAGAAGGGGGTCATGCTCTGAACAAGTCAGCGTGCTGACAACTGTCCTCCAAGTGTCTGTGAGGAAAGCATGTCTCTGTTCCCTAAAGCACACAGGTGGATGGGTTCTGTAGCTGGACCATGGACACCAAATGCTTTTGGTTGTAAGGACTGGAAGGTATTCAAAACCCGTGGACATTTTGTGCATGGACAGGAGCCACTTCTGTCCCAGGCTCCCCAGCTTAGTGCAGCTGGCAGATTATCTTTTCCATCAATTGTTAATTTATTCCTTCTCCAAGTCCAGGGGAATGGCTCAGTACATGCAGAAGGACTTATCTCAGTCCCAGGGAAATCAGCAGCCGCTGAAGCTGGCTTGGGGAGTGGGGGTGTAGTAAAATATTGTAAATACTTAGCTTTTGCCTAGAAAGCAGCTCTTCTCTGGTTCTGAAGGTGTGAGTAAGCTGTGCAGTTCACTGTCTATCCCTAGGAAAACTGCATTGAGAGTGCTTCCTCTAGCCCCACTGCAGTTGTTCCAGGAGATCGTGCCTGAGGGTTCCTGCTGAGTCAGGTCCAGCAACTCCTTGCCACTTCTGAACTGTCTCTGCCTCCTGCTGCTGAGTCTATTTTCTAACTTTCCTTTTGATGTTCAGGGCTCCTAGCTGGTCATATACGTAATCGTTTCACCTGGTTTTTTGGGGGTCTTTTTTGTAAGAATGATCACTGGAAGCATCTGACTACTCAGCCATATTGGCCCTGCCTGTAGTGCTTTTTTTTGTGGCGATGACATTTTCTTTGTTCCTCTTACTCTCTTGTTCTGAATTCCTTTCGTTTATGGAAGCAGCATTAACTTTGGGCTCCTGTCACAGGTGGCTAGATGACTTGGTTGGAGCCACAGTATGGATAGGTGAGGACCTATTTAATAGGCAAAGTGGTGTCAAACATCAAAAACCCACTTCTCCACCACACAGCTGAAACAGTTGTAATCTGCCAACAGGGCCTATTCTCCTGAAACAGGCCCACACAGGTCCATGGAAGGGTGAAATGTACAGGCATTTACCTTGTTTTGGTTTTGCACACAGGAGCCAACCTACTTTTGTAGGCTGTGGTTTCATTGACAGATTAGTTTTAGAGCCTTTGTGGTGTTGTTTTGGTGCTTCTGAGGTCTCTTTGTGACCCTGATTGTGCTACAAGGGAGTGGAATATGTTTTCCCAGGTAGGACCATTTGATGTCTTTCTGTGAGGAATGAGAGTCTCAGGACTCCAGGAACAAAAAAGCCTCCCTGGTTACTGGGCTTTTGTTATGTAGGACTCCACCCTGCATGTGGGGGATGGATCATGTTTCCCACAGTGGGTGCTTGTTGTTGTGGGATCCCTCTTGCTACTTCTGGCTGGCTGCCCTGGTATTTCAGTGGATGATGGCTGTTTGTTGATATGGTAGATTATACGATTGATGTTCTGTCAATGGCCCATGGGGGAAAGAGACAAAAAGAGACTTCCTGGGCTGGGCTTTGCTTGTAGCTGGGTCCCTCTTGTCAGTCCCCATTCCATGTCCTCAGTAGGTTCTGGTGTTCAACCTTGGTGTGATGGTTAATGTTATGTGTCAACTCAGCTAAGCTATGATTCTCAGTGGTTCGGCATGTGCTCTTCCATAATGTAATTACCCTCCATTTTGTGATCTGATATGAGCAGTCAATCAGTTAAAAGGGGTATTTCCTTGGGGGTATGATCTGCCTCCAGTATATAAATGTATGTTCTGTCAAAGCGGGCTCCCTCTCTCTCGTCTCTGTACTCTTCCCATTGCCTGACCTCTAGTTCTTAAGATGTAAGCCTGCAGGAGTTTTCAGCCTTCCACCTGACCTGCGGATTTTGGGTTTTTCGGCCCCTGTAACCACGTCAGCCAGCTGAGGTCTTCAGCCTACAGCTTGGCCCATGAATTGGGGACTTCCGGCCCCCACTATTGTTTGAGCCATTTCCTCACAATGATGTGAGCTTTTTCCTTGAAGTAAATCTATCTATCTATATTTATATACACACTTCACTGGTTTTGCTACTGTATAGAAGCCAGACTGAGAATTTGGTACCAAGAGTGTTTCTAGAAGAAAAAAATCTTAAAGATAAGTTTTCTGAATTGGTTCTCAAGCTAGATTCAAAGGCGCTAATGACTCTATTTCTAGCAGTAAAGAAGGCACTGTTAATCCATGGCATGATGTGCCAATAGAGATATGCAAAATATAACCACCATTGGATCAAATATTTGTGAGGGACAAGACTCTGGGTGATCATATATTGATACTTTTCAACATTTTTGTCTAATTGACAAGTACAGTGAAGCTGGCTTGCTCCTACTTTCACTAGATAAAGTGAAGAAAGAAAAGAATGAGCTCAGGGATTCAAAGTCCCAGCTTGAGTGCTGCATAAAGGGCCTGAAATTTGCTATTTGTACCCTGAACAAAAGCCTTATTTCTTTTTTATAATTTATTTTATTTGTTGTTGTTGGGAATATACACAGCAAAACATACACCAATTCAACAGTTTCTACACGTGAAATTCAGCAACAATGATTACATTCTTCAAGTTGTGCAATCATTCTCACCCTCCCTTTCTGAGCTGTTTCTCCTCCATCTAATCTTTTGAGTTGCTGTTGTCAATTTGATCCCGTATAGATAGATCTTAAAAGAGCATAGTGCTCAAGGCAGACATCCTTTACTAGTCAAGCTAAACTACTGTTTAGTTTCAAGATTTCAGGGAATATTTTTTGCTTAAGGTTTTTAAAGATTATCTAAGGGCAATAGTTTTGAGGGTTCATTCAACCTCCGTGGCTCCAGAAAGTCTGGATTCCATGAGAATTTGATTACCTGTTCTGAATTTTCTGCCTTTTGAACAGGATTCTTCTATGGAATCTTTGATCCAAATGTCCAGTAATGGTAGCCAGGCCCCGTCCAGTTCTTCTGGTTTCATGGCAAAGGAGATAGTTGTTCATGGAGGCAATTAACCACACATTCCATGTCTTCCTCTTATTCCTGACTCTCCTTTTCCCTCTCTTGTTCCAGGCAAATAGAGATCAATTGTTGTACCTTGAAAGGCCCCTTGGAACTTTTTTTTTTGAGTTGCAGAAAATATTTATTTATAAATATTTTCATTACAGCATTATTTATATTAGCAAATTGAGAAATGACCTAAATGTTCAAAAATAGGAAAAAGATATAATAAACTATGAGACTTTCATGTAATTATAAAGCCTCATTTCTTGTAAAAAAAAATTTTTTTTTGGTAGTAACAGAGAAAACCAAACCCAGAGCCATATCCTTACAGTGTCTGAATTACAATGCCAATTGAATTCCCAACTTTAAAAGGTCTCTGAAGTTAAAGTGAGGGAACTGATTGGGAAGAAATGTGACATATGGGCAGGTATAGATGAAGCTGGGGACATTGAGCTCCTAAACTCTTTTGAATGACCCTTGATAGTAGAACCACCCCTTCCAACCTCATCTGATGAGATTATCTCAGCTCTGTCTGATTAGTCCTTGCCTAAGACATCACCTGGGGAATTGCCTGGGCATTTCCTGATGTGGTGCCTGAGGTGCCTTGCAAAATATTGCTGAAAATCCCCAGAACCCACTCAACCACCCATTTTTGCTTCTAGACACTATAAGTCCCAGCAAGTCCCAAGAGGTGAGGTACAAAATGTGACCCATGAGGAGTTAAGCTACATTCAAAAAAACACTGCTTGATTTTTCTAATGTATGTAAACATAAATCTTGGAAATATGTGCAGCAATAGCTATTAAGGGTGTGAGATAACGGTACAAGGAACATAAAGTTGAATATGTCTGAGTTTATTGATATGGGCCCACTAAGCAGGGATTCTTCATTTGTTTCAGCTCAAGGTGTTAGAAAAGGATCTAATAGTTTATTTGGCTGGTTGACTGAAATGTGGACTAAGATGTGGCCTACACTAAATGAAGTTGAAATGCCAAGAACTGACTTGGAACGCTGTAGAAGAAGGTATACAAAGGCTTAGGGAAATAGGAATGTTAGAGTGGTTACCATGTTGGGCCCCCATACCCACCCACACCTTTCACTACAATTGTGAGGAATAAATTTTTGAAGGGACCTCAGCATCCTAGAAGACTGCTGTGACTGCTTTTCTGTGTAGGCCAGATATTATAGGGGGAATATAAATTTTTTTTTTTTTTTTATCTAACTGTATTGGGATATGTCCCTCACTGAATTGGAACACATAACTACAATTACAGTGAATGGATCCTGGGGTGGCAGGGCCAAGTGGTGGCACCTAATCCCCCCCCCAAAAAAGTGAGCATGGTTACCAAAATGAACAGCAAAATCAAAGCAGTAATCAGAATAGTCTGACTTACATGGACTTAAGGAGTTGGTTACTTAGTCATAGTACCCCTAGGAGTGAAATTGATGGGAAACTACTAAATACTTACTTGATCTGTACAAGTGCAAGAATTCTAGTTCAAGTGCATGAGAGCCTAACTTGAATCGCCAGAATAGAGAGTCACAGCCCCTGAATCAATTCCCAGATTTGAGCCAGTTTACAAGACCCATAACCCCTTGAATGAAAGAGAGGCTGGGTGCTGTTGAGGAAATACCCCACTACACCGCCAAATATTTATGCTGTTAATATTTCTCCCAGTCTACCCCAAAATGATCTACAGCCTTTTGCAAGAGTGACTGTTCTTTGGGGTAAAAGAAATAATCAGACTTTTGGGGGATTACTGGATACTGGCTCTGAATGGAGCCAAAATGTCACTCTGACCCACCAGTCAGAGTAGGGGCATATGGAGGTCAGGTTCTTAACCGAGTCTTAGCTCAGGTATGTCTAACATTGGGTCCAGCAGGCCCCAGAACCCATCCTGTAGTGATTTACCCATTTCTAGAATATGTAATTGGAATACACATACTCAACATCTAGAAGAATCTCCACATCGTATTTCTGACATGTGGAGTAAGGACTTTTAGGTAGAAAAGGCCAAGTGGAAGCCATTAGAACTGTCCATACCTAGGAAAATTGTAAACCAAAAACAACATGAATTTCTGGAGGGATTGCAGAGATTGGTGTCACCGTCAAGTACTTGAAGGATGATTCCCACCACATCCTCATACAGCTTGCTGGTTTAGCCTGTGCAGAAAACAGATGGATCTTAGGTAATGATAGTGAATTATTTTAAACAATTAGTGACTCAAATTGCTGCTGCTCTTCCAGATATGGTTTCACTGTTTGAGGAAATTAATACATCTCCTGGCACTTGTTTTGCAGCTATTGATCCATCCAATGATTTTTTTCTTGATTCCTGTTTCTAAAGACCATAAGAAGCAGTTTGCCTTCAGCTGGCAAGGCCAGCAATACACATTCACTATCCTACCTGATATACCTCAGGGTTATATCAACTCTTCTCCCATAGGTCTTAATTTAGTCCACAGGGACCTTGATTGCCTTTCCCTTCCACAAGACATCACACTGGACCATTCTATTGATGACATTGTGCTGATTGGGCTTAGTAAGGAAGAAGTGCCAACAATTCTAGATTTATTGGTAAGACATTTGCATTCCAGAGGGTGAGAAAATAACCCAACAAAAATCAGGCACCTTTCACCTCAGTGAAACTTCTAGGGATGTTGTGGTGTGGGGCATGTCAAGATATTCCTTCAAAGGCTAAGTTGTTGCACCTGACCCCTTCTACAACTAAAAAGTAGGCACAATGCCTGATGGGCCTCTTTGGATTTAGGAGGCAACATAGCTCTCATATGGGTGTGCAATTCCAGCCTATTTACCATTTGACTCTAAAAGCTGATAGTTTTGAGTGAATCCTAGAACAAGGGAAAGCTCTGTAACAGGTTCAGGCTGGCATAAAAACCACTCTGCCAATCAGGCCATATGGCCCAGCTGAACCCAACGGTGCTTGGAGAGTCAGTGGCAGATAGAGGTGCTGTTTGGAGTCTTTGGCAGGCCACTATTGGTGAATCAAAGCACATACCCTTAGGATTTTGGAGCAAAGCCCCCTCATTCTCTGAAGAAAAATACTCTCATTTTGAGAAACAGCTTTTGACTTGTTGCTAGGCCTTAGTAGAGACTGAATGCTTAACTATGGACCACCAAGTTATTATGTGGCCTGAGCTTCCCAACATGAACTGTGTCTTGCCCGATCCACAGAGTCATAAAATGGAAGTAGTGTATATAAGATTGGCTCGAGCAGGCCATGAAGGCACAAGTAAGTTACATGAGGAATTGGTCCAAATTCCCATGGTCCCCACTCTTTTTATATGACCTTCTCTCTCCCAGATTGCATCTGTGGTCTCAGGGGGAGATTCTTACTATTGATTAACTGAGGAAGAGAAAACTAGTGCCTGGTTTACAGATGGTTCTGTGGGATATGCAATCACAACTCAAAAGTGAACCGCTGCAGCACTGCAGCCCCTTTCTGGGATTTCCCTGAAGAACAATGATGAAGGAAAATCCTCCCAGTGGGCAGAACTTTGAGAAGTACACTTCATTGTTCATTTTGCTTGGAAGGAAACATGGTCAGATGTGTGACTGTATACCAATTCATGGGCTAAGTCAAGTGGTTAGGCTGGATGGGCAGTTACTTGGAAGGAACATGATTGGAAAATTGGCGATGAGGAGGTATGGGGAAAAGGTATGTGATATACCTGTATGAATAGGCCAAAGAAGTGAAGATATTTGTGTATCATGTGAATGCTCACCAAATGGTGACCTCGATTGAGATGGATTTTAACAATCAAGTGGATAGTATGACACATTCTGTGAATACCAGTCAGCTTCTTTCCCCAACCACTCCTGTCATTGCCCAATGGATTCATGAATAAAATGACTGTGGTGGCAGGGATGGAGCTTATGCATGTGCTCAGCAACATGGACTTCTACTCACCAAGGTCAGCTTGGCTACAGCCCCTGATGAGTGCCCAATTTGCCAGCTACAGAGACCAACGCTGAGTCCCCAGTATGGCACTGTTTCCCAGAGTGATCAGTCAGCAACTTAGTGACAGGTTGATTACATTGAACCTCTTCCATCACATAAAGGGCAGCATTTTGTTTTTACTGTGATAGATTCTTACTCTGGATATGGATTTTCCTTCCTTGCATGCAATACTTCTGCCAAAACTACCATCCATGGACTTAAAAAATGCCTTCTCTACCATCAAGTTATTCTACACAGAATTGCCTTGGATCAAGAAACTTACCTCACAGCTACGGAGTGTGGCAATGGACTCATGCTCAAGGAATTCACTGGTGTTACCATGTTCCCCATCATCCTGAAGCAACTGTCTTGATAAAAAAAAATGGTGGAATTGTCTTCTGAAGACTCAATTATAGCAACATCTATATGGCAATGCCTTGCAGGTTTAGAACAATGCTTTACAAGCGATTGTATATGCTCTAAACTGGTATCCAATAGATGATACTGTTTGTCCCATAGCCAGGATTCGCAAGTCCAGGAATCAAGAGGTGGAAATGGGAGTGGCACCATTTAGTATTACCCCTAGTGATCCACTTGCAAAATGTTTGCTTCCTGTCCTGTTGTCTTCACACTCTACTGGTCGAGAGGTCTTAGTTGCAAAGGGAATAATGCTCCCATTAAGAAACACAACACTGATTCCATTGAACTGGAAGTTAAGAATGCCACCTGATCACTTCAGGTCCTCATACTTCTGAATCAACAGGCAAAGAAGGGAGATACTATATTGGCTAATGTGATTGATCCTGATTACCAAGGGAAATTGGTCTGTTATTATACAAAGGAGGTAAAGAAGAATATGCCTGGAATAGAGGAGATCCCTTAGCACACCTCTTATTACTACAATGCCCTGTGATTAAAGTCAGTGGAAAACTGCAACAACCCAATTCGAGCAGGACTACTAATGACCCAGACCTTTCAGGAATGAAGGCTTGGGTCACCTCATCATTAAAGAACCACAACCAGCTGAGATTCTTGCTGAAGACAAAGGGAATATGGAATGGGTAACGGAAGAAGGTAGTTATAAATACCAGCTATGACCATGTGACTAGCTGCAGAAGTTAGGACTGTAATTGTTATGAGTATTTATTCCTTGTTTTGTTATGAATGCGTGTGTGTACACATCTGTGTGTACCATATATCTTTGGTTTCTTCTTTGTCTTACACTATTACTTATCATAAAGTACAAGATGTAAAACGGGTTAATGTATTTTCAGTTGTATGCATGCTAGTTGTATCATATTAGAAGGAAATATGACTTCTTAATGGCCTTTTTGGGGAGATTATGTAAGGTTGAAGGAGATCTGTATTGGTACCATGTTGACAACTGGTGGACTGTCATGGCTAGTTTTATTTGTCCACCTGGCTAGGCTATGATTCCCAGGAATTTGGCTAATACTAGACTAGTTGTTTTTTCACAATGTAATGTAATCACCTTCGATAATGTAATTTTATCTAATATAATCGATCTATCAGTTGAAAAGCGAGTTTCCTTAGGTTGTGTTCTGCTTTCACAGTATAAGTAGATATTTTGGCAGAACTCACTCTTTCTCTCCACTCTGCACTCTTTCCGTTGTCTTTCCTATGGGCCTTGGGATTCAAGCCTGCAGTCTGTTGCCTGAACTATGGATTTTAGACTTGCCAGGCCCCTACAATCCCCTGAGCCAGAAGGAGTCTCTAACTTGTTGCCTGCCCTATGGATTTTGGACTTGCTATGCCCCACAAGGGTGTGAGCCAATCCTTTGTAGAAAGCCTATCATCTATTCATCTATCTATCAATCAGTCAATCTATCTATCTATCTATCGATCTATCTATCATCTATCGATCGATCTATCAATCTATCATCTGTCTATCAATCTATCATCTATGTATCATCTATTTATCATCTATTTACCTGTCATCTACCTATCTATTGTCTATCTATCACCTATCTATCTGTCACCTATCTATCATCTATTTATCTATCATCTACCATTCTTTCTATAATCATCTATCTATCATCTCTCTGGTTTTGTTTCTCTAGAGAACCCTAAGACAGGAGGTGTTAGATAAATGAATAAAATCAATTTTTACTGCGCTTACATGTTTTGTCTGGTAGGCAGAGCAGGCCAAACAGAAGCTCAGCATTTGACAAAACCTCCAAAATCAGCTAATCTAATTAACAACCTGATTTCATCTAAACATCTCCACCCAGCTGGTCTTTCAAATTCTGCTTGCACATCTCTCCAGTTACAGGAGCTCATGTGTAGATAATTCACTTTAGAGGATCTTTTTGTGTTGATCTGAACTCTGTCTCCTTTTGACTTCCATCCATAGGTTTTAGCTTTATTCCCTGGAACCACACAGATCCGTTTTTTTTCCTCATTCTCCCTTGCCAAAAGCCCTTCAGTGATTCCACACGTAACCTGGACTCTTGTCTTTTCTTAACTCTAATGATCTCTCTTCTGCACCCACTCTAGTTTTTCTGTTATTTTTTTTTTATTGTGCTTTGTATGAGGGTTTACAGAACAAACTAGTTTCTCACTAAACAGTTAGTACACATGTTGTTTTAAGACATTGGTTAACAACCCCATGACATGTCAACACTCTCCCTTCTCAACCTTGGGATCCCCATTACCAGTTTTTCTGTTCTCTACTGCCTTCTAGTCCTTCCTATGTTACTTCTTTTAAATAATTTTTATTGTGCTTTAAGTGAAAGTTTACAAATCAAGTCAGTCTCTCACATATAAACTTATACACACCTTACTACATACTCCCATTTAAACTCCCCCTAATGAGTCAGCCCTCTACCTCCTTCCAGTCTCTCCTTTCGTGACCATTTTGACAGTTTCTAACCCCTTCTACCCTCCCATCTCCCCACCAGACACGAGATGCCAACATAGCCTCAAGTGTCCACCTGATGCAAGTAGCTCACTCCTCATCAGCATCTCTCTCCAACCCACTGTCCAGTCCAATCCATGTCTGACAAGTTTGCTTCAGGATTGGTTCCTGTCCTGGGCCAACAGAAGGTTTGGGGACCATGACCACCGGGGTCCTTCCAGTCTCAGTCAGACCATTAAGTCTGGTGTTATTAGAATTTGGGGTCTGCATCCCACTGTTCACTGCTGCCTCAGGGATTCTCTGTTGTGTTCCCTGTCAGGGCAGTCGTCAGTTGTGGCCAGGCACCATCTAATTCTTCTGGTCTCAGGATGATGTAGTCTTTAGTTCATGTAGCCCTTTCTGTCTTTTGGGCTCGTAATTACCTTGTGTCCTTGGTGTTCTTCATTCTCCTTTGATCCAGATGGGTTGAGACTCATTGATGCATCTTGGACGGCTGCTTGCTAGCATTTAAGACCCCAGATACCACTCTTCAAAGTGGGATGCAGAATGTTTTCTTAATAGATTTTATTTTGCCAATTGACTTAGATGTCTCCTGAAGCCATAGTCCCCGAAACCCTGCCCCTGCTTTGCTGACCTTCGAAGCATTCAGTTTATTCAGGAAACTTCTTTGCTTTTGGTTTAGTCCAGTTGTACTGACCTCCCCTGTATTGACTGTTGTCCTTCCCTTCACCTAAAGTAGTTCTTATCTGCTATCTAATCAGTAAATAACCCTCTAGGACCCTCCCTCCCTCCCCCCTCTCATAACCACAAAAGAATGTGTTCTTCTCAGTTTAAACTATTTCTCAAGATCTTATAATAGTGGTCTTATACAATATTTGTCCTTTTGCACCTGACTAATTTCACTCAGCATAATGCCTTCCAGGTTCCTGCATGCTATGAAATGTTTCAGATTCATCACGGTTCTTTACTGATGCGTAGTATTCCATTGTGTGAATATACCATAATTTATCCATTCATCCATTGATGGGCACCTTGGTTGCTTCCATCTTTTTGCTGTTGTAAACAGTTCTTCAATAAACATGGGTGTGCATATATCTGCTCATGTAAAGGCTCTTATTTCTCTAGGATATATTCCAAGGTGTGGGATTGCTGGGTCGTATGGTAGTTCTATTTCTAGTTTTTAAGGAAATGCCAAATTGATTTCCAAAGAGATTGTACCATTTTACATTCCCAACAACAATGTATAACTCTTCTAATCTCTCCACATCCTCTCCAACATTTATTATTTTGTGTTTTTTTTTTTTTTATTACTGCCAGCCTTGTTGGAGTGAGACGGAATCTCATTGTAGTTTTAATTTCCATTTCTCTAATGGCTAATGATCGAGAGCATTTCCTCATGTATCTGTAAGCCACCTGAATGTCTTCTTAAGTGAAGTGCCTGTTCATATTCTTTGCCCAATTTTTAACTGGGTTGTTTGTCTTTTTGTGGTTGAGTTTTAGCAAAATCATGTAGATTTTAGAGATCAGGCGCTGGTCAGAGATGTCGTAGCTGAAAATTTTTTCCCAGTCTGGAGGTGGTCCTTTTACTCTTGTGGTGAAGTCTTTAGATGAGCAAAGGTGTTTGATTTTTAGGAGCTCCCAGTTATCTGGTCTCTTTGTCATGTTTAGTAATGTTTTGTATTCTGTTTATGTCTTGTATTAGCACTCCTAACATTGTCCCTATTTTTTCTTCCATGATCTTTATCATTTTAGACTTTATGCTTAGGTCTTTGACCTATTTGGAGTTAGTTTTTGTGCATGGTGTGAGGTATGGGTCCTGTTTCATTTTTTTTTTTTTTTGCAGATGAATATCCAGTTATGACAGCACCATTTGTTAAAAAGACTATCTTTTCCCCAATTAACTGACACTGGGCCTTTGTCAAATATCAGCTGCTCATATGTGGATGGATTTATATCTGGGTCCTCAATTCTGTTCCATTGGTCTATGTGTCTGTTGTTGTACCAGTACCAGGCTGTTTCAACTACTGTGGCTGTATAATATGTTCTAAAATAAGGTAGAGTGAGGCCTCCCACTTTCTTCTTCTTTTTCAGTAATGCTTTAATTATCGGGGGCTTCTTTCCCTTCCATATGAAGTTGGTGATTTGTTTCTACATTACATTAAAAAATGTCATTGGAATTTGGATCGGAAGTGCATTGTATGTATAGATGGCTTTTGGTAGAATAGACATTTTCACTATGTTAAGTCTTCCTATCCATGAGCAAGGTATGTTTTTCCACTTATGAAGGTCCTTTTTAATTTCTTGCACCAGTACTTTGTAGTTTTCTTTGTATAGGTCTTTTACATCATTGGTAAAATTTATTCCTAAGTATTTGATCTTCTTGGGGGCTACTGTGAATGGTATTGATTTGGTCATTTCCTCTTCGATGTTCTTTTTGTTGGTGTAGAGGAATCCAAGTGATTTTTGTATGTTTATCTTGTAACCTGAGACTCCGCCAAACTCTTCTATTAGTTTCAGTAGCTTTCTGGAGGATTCCTTAGGGTTTTCTGTGTAGAAGATCATATCATCTGCAAATAGAGATAATTTTACTTCTTCCTTGCCAATCCAGATGCCCTTTATTTCTTTGTCTAGCCTAATTGCTCTGGCTAGGACCTCTAGCACAATGTTGAATAAGAGCGGTGATAAAGGGCATCCTTGTCTGGTTCCCGTTCTCAAGGGAAATGCTTTCAGGCTCTCTTTATGTAGAGTGATGTTGGCTGTTGGCTTTGTATAGATGCCCTGTATCATGTTGAGGAATTTTTCTTCAACTCCTATTTTGCTGAGAGTTTTTATCATGAATGGGTATTGGACTTTGTCAAATGCCTTTTCTGCACCAATCGATAAGATCATGTGGTTTTTGTCTCGTCTTTTATTTATATGGTGTATTGCATAAATTCTTTTTCTTATATTGAGCCAACCTTGTATACCTGGTATAAACCCCACTTGGTCATGGTGGATTATTTTTTTGATATGTTGTTGAATTCCATTGGCTAGAATTTTGTGAGGGTTTTTGCATCTACGTTCATAAGGGATATACGTCTGTAATTTTCTTTTTTTGTGGTGTCTTTACCTGGTTTTGGTATCAGGGATATGGTGGCTTCATAGAATGGGTGAGGTAGTATTCCATCCTTTTCTACGCTTTGAAATACCTTTAGTAGTAGTGGTGTTAACTCTTCTCTGAAAGTTTGGTAGGACTCTGCAGTGAAGCCGTCCGGGACAGGGCTTTTTTTTGGGGGTGGGGGTGGAGTTTTTTGATTACCTTTTCAATATCTTTTTTTTGTTATGGGTATATTTAGTTTTTCTAGTTTTTTTTTAAAAAATAAGTTTTTTTCTTATTTTACTTCTGATAGTGTAAGTTTAGGTAGTGTGTTTCTAGGAATTCATCCATTTCTTCTAGGTTTTCAAATTCATTACAGTACAATTTTTCATAGTAATCTGGTATGATTCTTTTAATTTCATTTGAGTCTGTTGTGCTATGGCCCATTTCACTTCTTGTTCAGATTATTTGTTTCCTTTTCTGTATTCCTTTAGTTAGTCTGGCCAATGGTTTATCAATTTTGTTAATTTTTTCAAAGAACCAGCTTTTGGCTTTGTTAATTCTTTCAATTGTTTTTCTATTCTCTAATTCATTTAATTCTGCTCTAATTTTTATTATTTGTTTTCATCTGGTGCCTGACAGATTCTCTTTTGTTCAAGTTGTGGGGAGAATTCTCTGATTTTGGCTCTTTCTTCTTTATGTATGTGTGCATTTAAAATATAAATTGACCTCTGAGCACTGCTTCCCCTGTGTCCCAGAGGTTTTGATAGGAAGTGTTTTCAGTCTCATTGCAATCTATAAATTTCTTTATTCCCCCCTTAATGTCTTCTATAACCCAATCTTTTTTGAGCAGGGTATTGCTCATTTTTCCAAGTATTTGATTTCTTTTCCCTGATTTTTCTGTTATTGATTTCTACTTTTATGGCCTTGTGGTCTGAGAAGATGTTTTGTAATATTTCGATGTTTTGGACTCTGCAAAGGTTTGTTCTATGACATAATATGTGATCTATTCTAGAGAATGTTCCATGTGCACTAGAAAATATAGTATACTTTGCAGCTGTTGGGTGGAGTGTTCTGTATAAGTCTGTGACGTCAAGTTGGTTGATTGCAGCAATTGGATCTTCCATGTCTCTATTGAGCTTCTTACTGGAAGTCCTATCCTTCACCAAAAGTGGTGTGCTGAAGTCTCCTACTATAATTGTGGAGCAGTCTATCTCACTTTTCAATTCTGTTAAGGTTTGTTTTATGTATCTTGCAGCCCTGTCATTGGGTGCATAAATATTTAATATGGTTATATATTCCTGGTAAATTGTCCCTTTAATCATTCTGTAGTGTGCCTCCTTTATCCTTTGTGGTGGATTTAACTTTAAAGTCTATTTTGTCAGAAATTAATATTGCTACTTCTGCTCTTTTTTGATTGTTTCCTTGATATATTTTTTCCATCCTTTGAGTTTTAGTTTGTTTGTGTCTCTAAGTCTAAGGTGTGTCTCTTGTAGGCAGCATATAGACGGATCGTGTTTCTTTATCCAGTGTGAGACTCTCTGTCTCTTTATTGGTGCATTTTGTACATTTACATTCAGTAATAATTATAGGTAAGTATGAGTTTATTGTTGTCATTTTGATGCCTTTTTTGTGTGTTGTTGACAATTTCATTTTTCCACTTACTTTTTTGTCCTGAGAAGTTTTTATTTGTAAATTGTGTGTTCCTCCTTTTCATAGTAGTTGAATTTATTTTTGCTAAGTCGTTAGGTTTATCTTGGTTTTTATTTCAAGGTATGGAATTGTTAGACTTCTTTGTGGTTACCCTAATATTTAGCCCTATTTTTCTAAGTAAAAACCTAACTTGTATCATCCTATATAGCCTTGTTTTTCTCTCCATATGGAAGATCTATGCCTCTTGTATTTAGTCCCTCTTTTTTGATTATTGTAATCTTTTGCCTAATGACTTCAATGATTCCCTGTTTTGAGAATTATTTTCTTTTTTAAATTAATCTTATTTTGTTTTTGTGATTTCCCTATTTGAGTTGAAATCAGCATGTTCTGTTCTGTGACCTTGTGTTGTGTTGGTACCTCATATTATTGATTTTCTGACCAAAGAATTTCCTTTAGTAATTCTTGTAGCTTTAGTCTGGTTTTTGCAAATTCTCTAAGCTTGTGTTTATCTGTAAATGTCTTAATTTCACCTTCATATTTGAGAGAGAGTTTTGCTGCATATATGATCCTTGGCTGACAGTTTTTCTCCTTCAGTACTCTATATATGTCATCCCATTGCCTTCTTGACTGCATGGTTTGTGCTGAGTAGTCTGAACTGATTCTTATTGATTCTCCTTTGTAGGAGACTTTTCTTTTCTCCCTGGCTGCTTTTAAAATTTTCTCTTTATCTTTGGTTTTGGCAAGTTTGATGATAATATGCCTTGGTGATTTTCTTTTGGGATCTCTCTTGTATGGTGTTCTATGAGCATCTTGGATAATTATCCTCTCATCTTTCACAATGCCAGGGAAGTTTTCTGCCAACAGATCTTCAACTATTCTCTCTGTATTTTCTGTTATCCCTCCTTGTTCTGGAACTCCAATCACGCACAAGTTATTCTTCTTGATAGAGTCCCCACATGGTTCTTAGGCTTTCTTCATTTTTTTAAATTCTTTTATCTGATTTTTCTACAACTATATTGGTGTCAATTGCTTTACCCTCCATCTCCCCCACTCTGCATTCCAATCACTCGATTCTGCTCCTCTGACATCTTATTGAGTTGTCTAATTCTGTAATTTTACTCTTAATCTTTTGGATTTCTGAATGCTGTCTCTCTATGGATTCTTGCATCTGGTTAATTTTTCACTACGTTCTTGAATAATCTTTTAGATTTCTTCTACTGCTTTATCAGTGTGTGCCTTGGATTTTTCAATAGATTGCCTTATTTCATTTTTGAGGTCATCCCTGATGTCTTGAAGCATTCTGTACATTAGTTTTTATATTCTACATCTGGCAATTCCAGGATTGTATCTTTATTTGGGATAGATTTTGATTCTTTAATTTTGAGGTTTGTAGAAGCAATCCTGGTCTGCTTCTTCATGTGATTTGCTATCAACTGCTTTCTCTGAACCATCTATAAGACCTTGTAATAATTTGTTTTATATTTACTCACTGAGTCTTCTTGTTTTGTTTCATTTCAATATATCCAGATGGGCTACTAGATTCCGCTGTCTTGATTGTTGTAGCCTTTGAATCACTTATGTCCTACTACCTGCTGGTTTGAGCTGTTACCAGATATCTGAGCCTATGAGTCCATTCACTACTGTTGAATAGAATCAGCTGAGGTGTCCTGATTGTGGGTCACCTACTGTGTGGTGTAGGCTGTCACCTATTAACTTAGAGGAGTGGTGGTGATGGTTGTATGCACCAGATTCTAGTAGCAGCAGGGGTCACACTATGAGGAGTGCAGGATGCTGACAGCCTTCCCCCATGTGCCAGTGAGGTAGAAGTGTCTCTCTTCCTAGAGCACTTTGGTGGGTGGGCTCTGCATCTGTACCTTAGGCACCCGATGCTTGTACTTCTAAAGATTAGTAGGCGTCGCTATCCTCAGACCTCTTTAGCAGGTGGATAGGTGGTGTGGGTGGAGCTTCAGCCCTCAGTTGCCTGCTGTGGATCAGTGAGGGCTCTTTTTAATCAGTAGAGAGGTATCAGACCTCCAGAACTTGTCTTTCCACTGCTTCGCTAAAACAATTACAGTCAGATATCTTTCAGAATTGCCTTTGCATTATAATAGCCACCTGGTTCCCCGTAGGAATGAAAGCCAAAGACTGTGGATCTCTTTTTCTTGCCTGGAGCTGGTTCTGTATTATTATTCCAGTTTAGAGAAGTCAGGGAACGATTTTTCCCTCCCAGATTGTTAATTGCTGCTTCTCTCAGGCCAGGAGAATGGGTTAGAAAAAAAACCCTGCAGACCACTTCACTCCCTGGCCCAGGAAATTCCAACGTTAATGAAGCCACCTAGGGCAGGGATGGGAGGGATCTGATAAATAGGAGAGAGTAGCGTGGCAATATATACAAAGTTAATTATCTTGTTTGGTGAAGACTTTTTATCTGAGATTCCAGAGGGGTGTGTAGCCTGTGTGCGGTGGCTGGGTTGAGATTGCCACTGAGGGTCAGGCCTGCGTCTCATGATTGCACTGTCTGAGGAAGCCGTGATCAGCTCCTCTGCTCCTAGTCCAAAGCCCAGTGCCAGCCGCCAAGGTTTTCTGGCTGGGACGCTGCACTCCAGGCTCCAAAACCAGTCGCTGCTTCCCTGTGGTTTTTCCTTCTCCTGTCAGCCACTTCAATGTGCAGCCTGTGTGCACTGGCTGGGTTTCTGGCTGAGGTTACTCCAGTGGGTTAGGTCTGTGTCCCATGCTTGCCCCGTCTCAGTAAGCTGCGATCAGCCCAACAACTCTGGCACCAGGGAACCACAAGGGCTCAAGGCTGTGGTGCAGGACACCGGTTCCAGAAATGGTCGTTTCTTCAGTGCTCGGTTTTTTGCTTCCCTGTCACTCAGGTCAATTCCTTAGTTGTGTGTTTTATGGTCAGGTTTCGTAGATTGTCATGTATGTGACTGAATCAGTTGTTTTTCCGAGTCTTTGTTGCAAGAGGGATCCATGGTAGTTTCTACCTAGCCAGCCATCTTGGCCCTGCCTCTCCTCTGTGTTACTTTTGAAGAATGGGGATCAGAGCTAGAAACAGAACACCAGCTGAAATGTACAGAATAAAGTTCTGCAAAATAATATCTCTACTTATACAGTCTAGAATATATATATTTTGGAAGCCACTTCATACTCTTGATCAGTGATCTGCAAACTATGACCTGTGGGCCAAATATGAACCACTGCCTGTTTTTGTAAATAAATATATAGTGAAACAGGCATAACTGGACATCCACCTGCAAAAAAATGAAACAAGACCCGTACCTCACACCATGCACAAAAACGAACTCAAAATGGATCAAAGACCTAAATATAAAACCTAAAATGATAAAGATCATGGCATAAAAAATAGGGATAACTCTAGGAGCCCTCATACATAGCATAAACAGTATACTAAACATTACTAACAATGTAGAAGAGAAACCAGATAACTGCGAGCTCCTAAAAATCAAACACCTATGCTCATCCAAAGACTTCACCAAAAGAGTAAAAAGACTACCTACAGACTGGGAAGAAGTTTTTAGCTATGACATTTCTGATCAGCATCTGATCTCTAAAATCTACATGATACTGCAAAAACTCAACTGCAAACAAATAACCCAAATAAAAAATGGGAAAAGGATATGAACAGACACTTGACTAAAGAAGACATTCAGGTAGCTAACAGATACGTGAGGAAATGCTCACGATCATTAGCCATGAGAGAAATGCAAATAAAAACTACAATGAGATTCCTTCTCACTCCAACAAGGCTAGCATTAATCCAAAAAAACACAAAATAATAAATGTTGGAGAGGCTGTTTAGAGACTGGAACACTTCTACACTGCTGGTGGGAATGTAAAATGGTACAACCACTTTGGTAATTGATTTGGCGCTTCCTTAAAATACTAGAAATAGAACTGCCGCACGATCCTGCGATCCCACTCCTTGGAATATATCCTAGAGAAATAAGAGCCTTTACATGAACAGATATATGCACACCCATGTTCATTGCAGCACTGTTTACAATAGCAAAACGTTGGAAGCAACCAAGGTGCCCATCAACAGATGAATGGATAAACAAATTATGGTATATTCACACAGTGGAATATTAAGCATCGAGAAAGAACAATGATGAATCCATGAAACATTTAATAACATGGAGTAATCTGGAAGGCATTATGCTGAGTGAAATTAGTCAGCTGCAAAAGGACAAATATTGTATAACTCCAAACCGATAGTTGAAATGACTGACTGCCTGGTTAAATTTACAGTATCAGCCAATGTATACCCAGGTCAGCTCCATCTGGCTCAGGTAAACTCAGTTCAGTTAGTTAATATTTAATCTCTCCTGGTCACACTGCCCAGGGTTGCTGAAGGCTTAGGCTTCTTTTCCAGTGATCAGGGCAGGCCTTCTGGAAAGCAGGTCATTCAGGATCCTTGCCTTTAAGGGTAGGTTAAAAAGCTGGCTGAACCCATGACACACCAGGGCAAGTTGAGAGCCCCACCGAGCTTGTGCCAGACCCCAGGAGGATGATCTAGTGGGCTGACTCATGGGGTGTTCTCTCAGTTACCCTCTCTTATGCCCTTGAATCTGACAATCATTCTAAGGCAAAAACATAGAGAGAGAGAAAAATAAACTTGATTAGCAAAAACAAACTTCCTTTGATTTATGCATTTTCTTTTTTAAAAAATAATTTTTATTGTGCTTTAAGTGAAAGTTTACAAATCAAGCAAGTCTCTCACACAAAAACCCATATACACCTTGCTATACACTCCCAATTGCTCCCCCCCTAATGAGACAGCCTGCTCTCTCCCTCAACTCTCTCTTTTCGTGTCCTTTTCGCCAGCTCCTAACCCCCTCCACCCTCTCATCTCCCCTCCAAGCAGGAGATGCCAACCTAGTTTCAAGTGTCCACCTGATCCAAGAAGCTCATTCCTCACCAGCATCCCTCTCCAACCCATCGTCCAGTCCAATCCATGTCTGAAGAGTTGGCTTCAGGAATGGTTCCTGTCCTGGGGCAACAGTAGGTCTGGGGGCCATGACCACCGGGGTCCTTCCAGTCTCAGTCAGACCATTAAGTTTGGTCTTAGGAGAATTTGGGGTCTGCATCCTATTGCTCTCCTGCTCCCTCAGGGGTTCTCTGTTGTGTTCCCTGTCAGGGCAATCATCGGTTGTAGCTGGGCACCATCTAGTTCTTCTGGTCTCAGGATGATGTAGTCACTGGTTCATGCGGCCCTTTCTGTCTCTTGGGCTCGTAATCACCTTGTGCCCTTGGTGTTCTTCATTCTCCTTTGATCCAGGTGTGCTGAGACCAATTGATGCATCTTAGATGGCTGCTTGCTAGCATTTAAACCCCAGACTCCACTCTTCAATGTGGGATGGATTTATGCATTTTCTTATTAATTAATCCTGCTTTTTGTAACTAGTCACTCATTTAGAAACTTTCCTCACTTCCGTCAAAGCTGGGCACAACTTCTAGACATTGATTCCCATTCTCTGAAAGGAGCTGGCTGAGCCTTTCTATGGCCAGCTATGGCCTGTCCTACTCTAGGACACACAAACAAGTGAAAGGAGTGGGGAAGAAGGGTTGTGTGTCAAATCAGCCATTGTAGGCTGCTTTGAGGCTTTCTCCCAGCACTTAGCCCCTCTCTCCAACTCCACATTCATCCATAAGAAGGTACAGCAATGAAAATAAGGGGAGCACAGGAAATCTGTGGGAAATCAGGGGAGCAAGGCATTACAGGTACATGTTTACCATTTGAATTTTAGCATCAAAGAACATCAGAGCCAAGTGGCCCTTAGAGACCATTTTGTCCAACCTTCTAATATTACAAGTTAGGAAACAAAACTGATGCTCAGAGAAGAGAAACGATCTACCTATGGTCTTACAGCAGATCAGTTTACATGCACAGAATCATTGACTCTTTAAACTGAATGAGTCTTTAGAAGTTGTCTAACTAAACCCTCATTTTACAGATGGAGAAACTGAGGCACAGAGCAAATTCTTCCAGGACAGGGATTGTGTCTGATTCATTTATATATCTCTATATCTAATATAGTGCCTTTCTTACAGCAGACAGTCAAGAAGTGTTTCTTGAAATACCTGTTGCCATCAAGTGAATTCTGACTCACAGTGACCCTATAGTACAGAGTAGAACTGCCCCATAGAGTCTCCAAGGCTGTAATATTTATGTAAGCAGACTACCATATCTTTATTCCCCAGAGCAGCTGGTGAGTTTGAACCAACAATCTTTTGGTTAGCAGCCGAGCTCTTAATCATTGCACCACCAGGGCTCCTTATCTCAAATAAAGAGGTATCATATCATAAGAATTTTTGATACTATCTTGTTTACTCACTCCCATTTTATAGGTGAGTAAACCAGAGGGAAATGATTTGCCATACTTCTAGAAAGAAATACAGCTACAACTAGAACTCAGTTATCCTAAGGCCCAGTACAATGAGCTCTCAGGGTTCTGTCTTCCTGGACAAGACAGCTGGTAGAAGAGTGGTCAATATCTGGTGGATGGACAGACAAGAGATGACCCCACAAAGGGTTAACACATGAATAGCCCCCAACTTGGCCCAGGCAGCTTCTCCTAGAAGGTTCTTACCTCCATGAACTCTAAGGAAGAGCTTCCTGTAAATTGAGACTGATTAGTTTTAAGCTAGGCAGCTGAGAGAGCTTGGGCAAATCCTTTTCCCAGAGGAAATACACACACACACACACACACACACACACCAATGGATTTCGCTAGCATGGTTTCAGAGTGGCAGTGTAGTATAGGGAAAGAGCATCTGAGTTCGCACTAGACAACTAGACAGCCTGGACTTGAATCTTTGTTTTGTTATTTACTGGTTGAATGACCTGGTTAAGCTACTTAACCTCTCTGGACTTTAATTTTCTTGTTTTTAAAAAGGGCAATAATTATTACTACTCCATTTACCTCAAAAAGTGTAGCGAGAGCTGAATGGAATAATGCACTGAAAAATGCTCTCTAAATTAGAAAGCACTCTTTAATGCATGAAAGATGATAAGTAAAAGTAAAATTAGTGTACACACACAAAAATAAACTTAGAGTAAGAATGATCAATCTCTCATATACTATTACTACTAGTATTAATAATAACTACCATTCCTAGCCAAGTGCCAGGCACTCTAAAAATGGCCTTTCTCTTATCTCTGCAGCAACCTGCTAGATAGGAATTAACATCTCTATTACACAGATGAGAGAACTGAAATTTAAGAGTAGTTAAGCAATGTCTTCAAGGTCCCACGGTTAGTGTATAGCATTGCGTTTTTTCCCCTGCAGAGATTTTGCATTCTTGCCTGTCTGCCTTCCTCCCTTCCTTCTTTCTTTTTTCCTTCCTTCCTTTCTTTCCTCCAACATTTTCTGAGCACCTTCCATGCATGCATGAATACAGTAATGCACAAGATCTAGTTCCTGCATGGGGCCCTGGTGGCACAGTGGTTAAGCGTTTGGCTGCTAACCAAAAGGTCGGCAGTTAAAATCTACCAGCCACTCCTTGGAAATCCTATGGGACAGTTCTACTATGTCCTATAGAGTTGCTATGAGTCGTAATTGACTCGACAGCAATGGGTTAGTTCCAGCACACAAGGGTCTTACATCTTCTGGAAGACAAAGACATGCAAACAGATGTTTACAATACAATGTACTCCCATCGAGATCTAAAAGTAGGAATGCCTAAATCACTTTAAAACTGCTGTGAAAGATTTTTCAGATGCACTAACATTTATTTTGGCTCTGGTGGGATAATAGGAGTACTCTAGGAATATAAAGTGGGAAAGGACATTCCAGGTAGACAGGACAGCATTCATAAAAGTATGACATATTAGAAGAAGCTGAATACTAAAGCATGGCTGGCTCATAGAATACCATGGGCAACGGTGAAGGAAGTTTTTAGGGGTATACAAGAGAGAAACAGATTACCAAGTCCCTGAAAAACAGGCTAAGGAGCATAGAATTTAGCCTGAAGGTCAACAGGATGAATTTTAGAATCTAAAAACCAAACCCAGTGCCGTCGAGTAGATTCTGACTCCTAGAGACAGTTTAGGACAGAGTAGAACTGCCCCATAGAGTTTCCAAGGAGCACCTGGTGGATTCAAACTGCCGACCCTTTGGTTAGCAGCCGTAGCACTTAACCACTCAGTACGTCACCAGGGTTTCCGATACAGTCAGGTGTGCGGTAACAACTAATCATTATGCAGGAGTGTGGAGGATTTAGTCTTGAGTTTCTCTTACCTCTATCACAGAACACCCTTGACCCTACCTTTGTGTACTCCATCCCAGTTCTAAGTCCTTAGATCTTTAGGCTTAGTAGGCATTGAAATCAAGGCTCTCACTTTGCTTTTAAAGACTTCTCTGGCCACCCAGAAACTTCTCTTCTGTTGCAATTTCTCCCTCTGATTTTTTTTTTCCTTTCGTCTTAGATGCAAAGGCCTCAGGCAGTGGAACATGATACATGGAACGAGGGCCAGAAAGAATAGAAGACCTGGTTTCTAATACTGTTTGTTGAAATGAGTTCCTTTATGTGGCCTTTTGCCTTGGTTCTTTGTAAAAACAACTTGAAAGATTTTTTTCCCCTAAGCCCTGAGGAGTTACCTTTCCCCTAGTTTTCTACAACTGAGGGTCTGTTACTTTTGTCCAAGTTGATTGACATTTCTTGGGTAAGCTGTAAACAACTTGGTTTTGATACTTTCTATCTGGTCCTGGGCTGCAGCCTGCCTGTGATTGTTATATACCTTGCAGGGAATGGTCAATAGACAAGGCAAACGAAATGACTATGTTGTGTTGTTGTTAAGTACTTTCGAGTCAATTCCAACTCATAGCGACCCTATGCACAACAGAATGAAACATTATCTGGTCCTCGGCCATCTGTCTGCAAAACCTCTGCAAGGATGGCTGCTTATATCCACAAACTTCTTGTCAATTTCAAGGCATGGCCTACCCACCAAGGCCATGAACTGACCAATTCCCTCTTGGTAGCCCACAGACATTTCATTTGCATTGAACACTAATGACAGAAGACCAGACGAGTTGTGGGTTGGCATCAAGGACATAAACATGCAGCACAGTTGGTGAATTATGTGAGAAGTTGCAGTGAATTGAACCTAAATGAGGGAAGGAAGGACGCCCTTGTGGAGTAGTGGTTAAGTACTACGGCTGCTAACCTAAAGTTTGGCAGTTTGAATCCACCAGGTGCTCCTTGGAAACTATGGGGCAGTTCTACTCTGTCCTACACAGTCGCTATGAGTTGGAATCGACTCAATGGCAGTGTTTTTTTTTTTTTGGTGGGGGGAGTGGGAAGTGTGCTGAGGGGAAAAAGAGTGGCAGGTGTCAGAGATGAAGTGATACAGCAACTTGGATAATGTGGAAATCTGGGATATATTTGACCTCTGCCTCATAAGAATTGTGCTGATTCCTATATTTGAAGTTACTCCTATACTATTTCGTTTTTTTCTGGTGTCGCTACAGAGGTTCGTGGGCAAAGATGAACTTCATAGAATTCAGGGGTGATAGAAAATAATGGACAAGTGAGGTTCTTTCAATGAAAAGAACCTGTTTCTAATCAAGAAAGTAACTCCACTATCATGTCAGCAATTCCTGCCCAGCAATATTCACTCATTGTTATAGACTGTGATCTATTATGAACTTCCCATGTATTCCTTTCCCAAAGGGAACATTTTATTGTGGTTATTCTGTTTCTTTTTCACCATTGTCTTTAGAGTGTGGGCAGGGGAAAGATAGTTTACAGGTCACTGGATCATGGGGAGCTGTATCTGGAGTTGATAAGGATGAATACAAGATACCCAGAGATCCTGGACTTTGAGATGGATACAGTAACAGGATGTAATCCTTGGGGAAGAGATGAATATATTCTATGTGAGTGAAGAAATGTATGTGAGTGAGCAGGGGTGTGGACTGTTGCAGAGTCTTCTGGTTGTCCAACGGTCTCCATTTCCCCCTTGTTTCTTTAAGGCACAAAACTCTAAATTTTAGCTGGGCACATGACCATCCACTGAGAGACTACATTTCTAAATTATCCTGAGAATTTACCATCCCTCTATTCTACAGAAGAGGAAATAGAGGCTATGAGAGGTCAGGTTATTTAACAAAAAGTATCTAACTATTAAGTGGCTGAGCTGGGATCCAAGTGAAGATTTGTGTTATTGCTTCCTCATCAGTTTCTATTCACAAGCATAGCCTAATTAGGAGATTTGGGGGATGAGGTAGGTGGAATTTATCCCAAGACCAAAGGGGTATTTCATACCTGGCATCCTTAGTATTTCTACCAAGTCCAAATTGCTTTACTGATTTCTTTCCAGATGGTCATTCTCAGTTACATAATTTGACTCTCAGACTATAAGGCCCATCAATTTTTCCTGCGTAGATGGTAACTTTGAGGCAAAGAGAGGGGGAGCAACTTGCTCAAAGTCACGAGGCAGTTTTTGTAGACTCCAGGCTACACAAAAGTCTGACACCCAGCACAGTACTCTTTCCCCTCCAGTTCAGTTGTCGCTGTTGGAATGTTAGAACTGAAAGAGCGTTCAATTCACTGAAGTATGCACTCCCAAAATGGTGTTACATATACCTGGTAGGTGTTATTCCAACAACAACACCAACAAAAGGTTATTCACTCAGATAACTTTTTGAAATTCTATGTTAAACAAGCATCTAACCAAGATGAAACAGAATTTCTTCACGATTTTGCTGTTTGCATTGGGTAAGTTACTTCACCTCTCTGTGCAGTTTCCTCAACTCTAAAATAGGGCAAACAAAAGTCTGTACCTCGTTTAGTTGTTGATAGGATTGAATTCGTTCATATTTGCAAATTTCTTCATAAATTAAAAATAGTATGTAGATAAAATGGTTAAATAAATCGCAAATTTTCATACAATGAAATATGTCAATGACAATGAACAAGTACTGCTACACAAAATAGCATGCATAAATATTACACACAAAATATTGATAGAATGAAGCAGGACACAAAAAAGTACAAAGTGTATAACTTTATTTGTAAAAAACTTAAAAAACAGGAAAAAAAAACTAATCTATGGTCATACAAATTGAGATATATTTACCACTGAGAAGTTTTAGGGGATATGACTGGAAGGGTGTTCGAAAGAGGCTTCCAGGATGCTGACAATGTTCTGTTTATTGATCTAGATGCTGATTACATGGGTGTGTTCACTTTGTGAACATTTTAAAGCTGTACACTTATGGTTTGTGTGTGTCGTTATGTGTGTCATATTTCAATAGAAAAATTTTTTAATTGTTCTATCCACAAACAACAAAATGGATAAATAGTGTTTCATCAAAATTGAAACACTTGTTCATCAAAGGACTATCAACAAAATGCAGATTAGGAGAAAAATAAGAGTTTCATATCAAGGTTTCTATTTACCTGGAGCAACAAAGGAAGGAGAGGGAGGAATAGCAGGAAGAAATAGGAAATGTCCCTGATTGGTCCATGAATAGCTGTCTACTTTGCCATGAGACCAGACAAACTGGATGGTGCCCGGCTACTATAACCGAATATTTTGATCAAAGATTCTATAGAAGAGTCCTGATCAAAAGGAGAAAAACGTAGACCAGAATTTCAAACTCCCATGGAACCCAGACTTTCTGAAGCCACTGAGCGTGGAAGAATCCTCAAAACTATTGCCCTGAAATAATCTTTAAACCTTAAACCAAAAATAGCCTGTGAAGTCTTCTTAAAAGCAAACGATTATTTAGCAAAATTAGTAAAGAATGTCTGCCAGTAGCACTGTGTTGTTCTAAAAAACTATATGGGATCAAATTGATAACTGCAACTCGAAAGATTAAATAGGAAACTTAGTAGACAATGAGTTTATGTTAATTGGGGAGAAACAATTTGGAAAAGGAGGGTGAGAATGGTTGCACAATTTGAAGACTATAACCTATGTCAATAAATTTTACATGTAGAAACAGTTGATGTATGTTTTGCTGTGTATATTTTCAATAACAACAAAATAAAATAAATTATTATTAAACAAAAAGAATATATACAGAATTCCTACAACTTATCAACAAAAAGACAAACAATCCAATAAAAAATGAACAAAATACTTGAATAGACATTTCACCAAAGAAAATACAAATGGTCAACAAGCACATGAAAAGCTGCTCAACATCATTAGCCTTTTGTTGTTGTTGTTGTTAGGTGCCATCAAGTCACATAGACACGCCATCTACAACAAAACGAAACACAGGTCCTGTGACATCCTCACAATCATTGTTATGCTTGAGCCCTCTGTTGCAACCACTATGTCAAGCCATCTCATTGAGGGTCACCCTCTTTTTCGCTGACCCTCTACTTCACCAAGCATGATGTCCTTCTCCAGGGACTGATCTCTTCTGATAACATGTCCAAAGTATGTGAGATGTAGTCTTGCCATCCTTGATTCTAAGGAGCATTCTGACTGTACTTCTTCTGAGACGGATTTGTTCGTTGTTTTGACAGCGCATGGTATATTCAATCTTATTTGCCAACACCATAATTCAAAGGAATCAATTCTTCTGTCTTCCTTATTCATTGCCCAGCTTTCATGTGCATATGAGGCGATTGAAAGCACCATGGCTTGGGCCAGGTGCACCTCAGTCTTTAAAGTGACATCTTTGGTTTTTGACACTTTAAAGAGTTCTTTTGCAGCAGATTTTCCAAATGCGATGGGTCATTTGAATTCTTGACTGCTGCTGCTTCCATGGGTGTTGATTATGGATCCAAGTAAAACAAAATCCTTGACAACATCAATCTTTTCTCCATTGATCATGATGTTACTTATAGGTCCAGTTGTGAGGACTTTTGTTTTCTCTGTGCTGAGGTGTAATCCATACTGAAGCCTGTGGTCTTTGATCTTCATCAGTAAGTGCTTCAAGTTCTCTTCACTTTTCAGCAAGCAAGCTTGTGTCATAAACATAATGAAGGTTAATGAGTCTTCCTCCAATTCTAACGCCCCGTTCTTCTTCATATATTCCGGCTTCTAGAATTATCTGTTCAGCATTCAGATGGGGCGTATTGGTTAAGTGCTATGGCTGTTAACCAAAGGGTCGGCAGTTCAAATCCACAGGTATTCCTTGGAAACTCTATGGGGCAGTTCTCCTCTGTCCTATAGGGTCTCTATGAGTCGGAATTGATTTGACTCGACAGAAACAGGTTTTTTTTTTTTGGTTACAAATTGAATAACTATGGTGTAAGGATACAACCCTGATGCACACCGTTCTTGAAACTTTAAACCACGGAGTATCCCTTTGTTCATTTCAAACCATTGCCTCTTGATCTATGTACAGGTTCCTCATGATCACAATTAAGTGTTCTGGAATTTCCATTCTTAGCGATGTTATCCATAATTTGTTATAATCTGCACAGTCGAACGCCTTATAATAATCAATAAAACAAAGGTAAACCTCTTTCTGGTATTTTCTGCTTTCAGCCAGGATCTATCTGACATCGGCAAATGATATCCTTGGTTCCATTTCCTCTTCTGAATCTGGCTTGAATTTCTGGCAGTTCCCTTTTGGTGTACTGCCACAGCCCCTTTTGAATGATCTTCAGCAAAATTTTACTTGTGTGTGATATTAAGGATATTGTTCCATAATTTCCACATTCAGTTGGATCACCTTCCTTGGAAGTAGGCATAAATATAGATCTCTTCCAGTCAGTTGGCCAGGTAGCTGTCTTCCAAGTTTCTTGGCTTAGACTAGTGAGCGCTTCCAACACTGCATCCATTTGTTGAAACATCTCAATTGGTATCCCGTCAATTCCCAGAGCATTGTTTTTTGCCAGTGCCTTCAATGCAGGTTGGACCTCTTCCTTCAGTACCGTTTGTTCCTGATCTTATGCTACCTCCTGAAATGGTTCAACATTGACCATTTCTTTTTGGTATAGTGACTGTATGTATTCCTTCCATTTTTTGATGTTTCCTGCATCATTTAATATTTTCCCCATAGAATCCTTCACTATTGCAACTCAAGGCTTGATTTTTTTCTTCAGTTCTTTCAGCTTGAGAAATGCCAAGCATGTTCTTCCTTTTCGGTTTTCTAACTCCACATCTTTGCACATGTCATTATAATACTTTACTTTGTCTTCTTGAGCTGCTCTTTGAAATCTTCTGTTCAGCTCTTTTACTTCATCATTTCTTCCTTTTGCTTTAGCTACATGACGTTCAAGAGCAACTTTCAGAGTCTCTTCTGATATCCATTTTCTTTCTTTCCTGTCTTTTTAATGACCTCTTGCTTTCTTCATGTATGATGTCCTTGTCATTCCAAAACATTTCTGGTCTTTAGTCATTAGTATTCAATGCATTAAATCTATTCTTGAGGTGGTCTCTAAATTCAGGTGTGATATACTCAAGGTGGTACTTCGGCTCTCGTGAACTTGTTCTAATTTTCTTCAGTTTCAACTTGAAGTTGCATGTGAGCTACTGACAGTTTGTTCCACCATCGGCCCCTGGCTTTGTTCTGATTGATGACATTGAATTTCCCTTAGTCTCTATTCACAGATGTAGTCAGTTTGATTCCTGTGTATTCCATCTGGCGAAGTCCACTTATATAGTTGCCCTTTGTGTTGTTGAAAAATGTATTTTCAATGAAGAAGTTGTTGGTCTTGCAAAACTCCATCATGCGACCTCCAGCATCATTTCTATCACCAGGGCCATATTTTCCAACTACTGATCCTTCTTTGTTTCCAACTTTCACATTCCAATCACCAGTAATTATCAACGCATCCTGATTGGATGTTCTGTCAATTTCAGGCTGTAGGAATTGGTAAAAAATTTCAATTTCTTCATCTTTTGTCTTAGCAGTTGGTGCAAAAATTTGAATAATAGTTCTATTAACTGGCCTTTCTTGTAGGCGTATGGACATTATCCTGTCACTGACAGCTTTGTACTTCAGGATAGATCTTCAAATGTTCTGTTTCTGAATGAATGCAACTCCTTTCCTATTCAATTCATCCTTCCCAGCTTAGTAGATCATACACTTGTCTGATTCAAAATGGCCAATACCAGTCCATTTCAGCTCACTAATGCATGGGATATTAATGTTTATGCATTCCATTCCATTTTTGATGATTTCCAATTTTCCTAGATTCAGCCTTTGTACATTACATGTTCTGAGTATTAATGAATGTTTGCAGCTATTTCTCATTTTGAGCCATGCTACATCAGCAAATGAAGGTCCTGAAAGCTTGACTCCATCCACTTCATTAAGGTTGATTCTACTTTGAGAAGGCAACTCTTCTCCAGTCATCTTTTGAGTGTCTTCCAACCTGAGGAGCTCACCCTCCAGCACTATATCAGAAAACATTACCATGCTAGTCATAAGATTTTAGTCTTTAGGGAAATACAAATCAAAACCACAATGAAATATCACTTCACTGCTCTTAAGATTACTATGAACAACTACAACAAAAACAGAAAACAACAGGTGTTGGTGAGGATGTGGAGCACTTGAAACACTTATCCATTTTTGGTGGGAATGCAAATTGGTATAGCCACTGTGGAGAAGAGTTTGGAAGTTTTTCAAAAAGTTAAACATAGAACTACCATGTGGCCCAGAAATTCCACTCCAAGTGTATACCCAAAAGGCTTAAAAGCAGTGATGAAAAAAGACACTTACACACCAATATTCATTTTAGCACTATTCACAATTGCCAAAAGGTGAAAACAACCTAAAATTCCAAAAACAGATGAATGAATAAACAAAATGTGGTACATATGTATACAATGTATACATATGTATAGAATGTTATGTTGTTGTTAGATACCTTCAAGTCTATTTTTGACTCATAGCAACTCTATGTGACAAAGTAGAATTACCCCATAGGGTTTTCTTGGCTATAATCTTTATAGCAGCAAATCACGTGGCCTTTCTCCTCACAGCCACTGAGTGGATTTGAACCACTAACCTTTCAGTTAGCAGGCACTTGGCTTAACCATTGCACCATCAGACATGATGTCCTACAACATGGATGAACAGCATGTTGAGTGAAAGAAGTCAGCCACAGAAGGACAGATTGTTGTATGATCCCACTTACATGAAGCATCTAGAATAGACAAATGTATAGAGACCAGTTTATTTAGTGGTTACCAGGAACAGGTGGGAGGCAGGAAATGGGGGTTAGTGCTTAGAGGGCATTAAGCTTCTATTAAGGAAACTCAACCTTCTATTAAGGGTTAATGGAAAAAATTGGAAACAATTTGTGGTAATTGTTGCATAACATAATGAAAGTAATTTAATGTTGCTGAATTGTACATGTAAAAATGTTGAAATGGCAAATATACCACAATTTAAAATTATAAAAAAAGTGTAGTTCCATTCAGAGGCTTTAATATGTTGATGTGTCTTGAGGTTCTTTAGTAGGAAAATACAGTGTTCCAAGCTTTACCACAGAACCACTTCTGAGGGGTACGGGGCACTGAGAATGGGATGGAAGTTAGATGAGATAGACTTTCTGCCTTGAAGAATTTCTATATAGGATAGGAGTCAAAAACATACCACCTACTATTTTGTTGGGCATGTGTACAAGTAGTACTAAACAAAGCCTAAATGAAGCACTGTGGACACATAGTGGGAGAAGAGATTAACTCTAGGCATTGACAAGATCAAGGATGAAGCCAAGAAAAAGAAGGCATTCAAATGGGTCTAGAAGTTTGAAGAGAGTCTAATCCTATAAAAGGTGAGGTGTCAGAGTGGAGGAAATGTGTGAGCCAGGATCCAGAACCCTTGTTATTGTTACAGGGGCTGGTGGGACAGCTGCCTGGCTCTCTGCTCTCTCCAGTGATGGTGAAAAGCAGGTTTCACCTAGATTCCACCCCCTAATCTTCTCCAGCTTCTACTGATTATTTTCAGTTTTCTCTTATTCTTTCAATCCATTTGTACTGAGCGCTTTTCTCTGAATCACACTATGTGCTAGGAGAAATAAAACAAACTAATAAAATCTCAGACCTTAACCTCAAGTATCTCACATGACAGGGGATGGACTAGAGTAAAGGGATAGACACTATAAGACCAGTGATTTTGAGAGATAAAGACAGAGGTCTCTGGGAAACTAGAGGAAGGAGTCATCTACTCCTTCCTTGAGGAGTCAGAGAAGGTTTTCTGGAAGAGGTGATGTCTAATCTGACCATTTCTTACTACCTCCATTGCCACCACCTGTATCTTGTACTTGTTCTCTTGTCTCCCTGCTTCAAACCTTTCCCACCATTCAGTCTGTTGTCAATGCAGCAGCCAGAGTTATCCTATTAAACTTTAACTCAGATCATGTCACTTCTCTTCTGTAGAACCCCCAATGGTTTCTCGTCTTACACACAGTAAAAGCCAAAGTCTTTGTACTCTATTAAACATCCCTGCATAATCTTGGTCTCCATTTTAATCCCATCCACTAGTTCTCTTCCTCATTAGTCCTGTCTGCTCCTCCAACACATCAACTGCCTCCCTACCTCAAGGCTTTTGCACTGGGCTGTTTTCTTTCCCAGAATGCTCTTGCTTCAGATATCTCTAAGGGCTTGCTCCCTCAATTTCTTCATGAGTTTACTATAATGTCATCCTATCAAGTAAGGCCTTTCCTGGTTACTTCACCTAAATTTTCAACCCTAACCCATAATACACAATTCCTGTCCCACTTCACATCGTAGCATGTATTACTAACGTATACATTAAACTTGCTTGATATTTTGGGGTTGTGTTTCTTTCTATAAAATGCAAGTTCTGTGACAGATGTTTCTGTCTATTTCACCACTCTATTCCCAGTAGGGATATATAGTAGGTGTTCAATAATTATTCGTGAAATGAATAACTGAGAGAATAAATGAACTTGAGATCTGAAGAAGTTGTGAAGACAGGGAGACATGAGGGAGGAGTTGGAAAAAGCATCCTATGCAGCAAAAGCAGCATTTATAAAGGCCCAAAGGTGAAAGAGAGTATCAGGTGACCTACAGATAATTCAGCCTGGCTGAAGCATATTACAGGCAATCCCTGACTTCTGACAAATTTGAGTTACAATGAACTGCAGTTACAATTTTTTTGGTACATCTTATCTTTAGTAATATGTACCATATACAATGTTGTTGCTTGTAATTTGTTCATGTTATCATTCTCAAATGTTCACTAACAGATGTTCGATTTCACAATTTACTGTTCAAAATACTGCCATATAGTAAGATATGGCCTGTTCTAAAATGAATTTGGTGCTGGTGTTGGGAGTTGTAATGGATAGAAATTTTGGCAATGTTCAACTCTAACAGCATAAGACAATTGAATTGCACACGCTCACATCAGCCTTTATGACTCTGACTTCATTGCTATGACACTGACACTGACTTCACTGTAGACACTGACTTCACTGTAGACCAGGCCTATATATATAAAAAAAAGGCCTATAGCATGATCTTATTCTGCATTTTGTACCATCAGAAGAATCAGTTGTTAATTCAAAATGAGGCATTAGACTTATGTCAGAATCAACTTACTATGGAGTCATTGGAACAGAACTTCATCATAAGCCCGGGACTACCCATAATGTGAAAACAAGAGAAGGAAGCAATGAGACAGAAGCCAAACCTCAAATGGCTTTGTAAACCATGACAAAGATTATACAATTGGTCCTAAGAACAGTTTTGAGCCACTGCAAAATTTTAAGCAGGGGAAAGACAAGATCAAATTGGACCAAGGTGGGGTCAAGATGGATGTTACATGAACATACATTAAGGCCTCCCTACAACAAAGACTCAAGAAACTATGTGAAATGAATACAAAGACTCCAGATTCCTGACCACCAAAGGGAAGGTTGATGGGTTGGACTGAGCACCAAATGGAAAGAGAGTTAGAATGAAATCAACAGGTACATGGAAATTCTCAGAGAACCCACACCCAGTCAGATGGTCCGGCACAGCATGGTCATTTTGAGACAGCAGCAAACAACATTCCCACATGAGGTGTCCAGAAATGCAACTTCAAAGAGAACACATCTAGAGGCAGAGACACTGACTAAATAAACCTGGAAAGAAACGAACTAAGCAGGTCATGCTCCTGGTCCAAACTAGCCTAAGAAAGACAAAAGAGAGTCCCATATCTTTGAAACAAGGGAAGCACAGGGAAGTTCCACTGGAGCAAAGTGTGGTGGACAGAACCATTGAAGCCTCAGGACAGGGGGCTGATAAGGCAGGGAGTTCACTTCTGTGGAGGTACAAGAGTGAGTGCGAGAAGGTGGACAAGAGCTTCACAGTGCCTGGAAAACACAGAGAAAAGAGGTACCAAAAAACTAGTGATGGGACTTGCTATCAGTGGCGGCATATGTTCATTTGAGTGGGATACATTCATTGAATAGTAAAACAGCAGAGTAGCAATCAGAAGTCTCCCCCTTGACCATCCTCATGCTGATTCCTTTTCTCCTCCCATATGGTAAAGTGTCCTCAGCGACTAGCCCATCTCTCCACAAACCCACCACTCCCCTCCTGTTTTGAGTGGAAAGGAACTCTGAAGACAAGCCCACTGCTCCCTCACCTTGAATACGATGATGCTGTTGTGTATTTTTATCTTAGGTTGTTGTCTGATGTTGGTTTTCTAGCCAAAGGACTCCATTTAATATTTCTTGTAGGGCTGGTCTAGTGGTTGTAAATTCCCTTAATTTCTTCTTATCTGGGAATGTTCTTATTTCATCCTCACTTTTGAAAGACAATTTTGCTGGATATATGATTCTTTGTCAGCAGTTCTTTAGTTTCAGGACTTTGTATATGTTGTCTCATTGCCTTCTTTTCTTCATTGTGTCTGATGCATAAGAACTGCATAGGGGTAGTGTCTGACCTTCTCTAACTTCTCAAGGGGAAAGGAGAATCAAGATCAACAGCCAAAGACTGATTCACATGAGGCGGAGGTCAGGTATGGCTTCTCTCTCTGCAATCTTTACTAATTCTGACACCAACTGTCCCTCCAATAGCACTCTGTACTTCTCTACTGGGCTTGACCATTCATTGCTATGGCCACACAGAATTCACAAACCACAGGGAAGCTAGGTTAAAAATCAGAGGATGGAAAAACATATATCAAGCAAACAATAACCAAAAGAGAGCAGTGGCAATACTAATAGCTGACAAAATTGACTGTAAGTCAAAACCCATTAGAAGAGACAAAGAAGGACATTATATAATGATTAAATGGTCAGTTCACCAAGAATACATAACAATTACTCGTATTATGCACCCAATGGCAGAACTCCAAAATTTATAAAACAAACTCTAACAGAATTGCTATAGACAGATCTACAGTTATAGTAGGAAATTTTAGCACACCACTTTCAATGATGGACAGAACAACCAGAAAGGAAATCAATAAAAACACAGAAGATATAAATAACACTACTAAACAACTGGACCTCACAGACATATATAGTACACATGATCCAAAAGAACCACAATACAATCTTGTTCAACACACATGGAACATTCTCCAGAATAGGCTATATGTTAGGCCACAAAGCAAGTCTCAATAAGTTTGAAAAGATTGAAATTATTCAAAGCATCTTCTCTGAACATAATGGTATGAAAGTAGAAATCAATAACAGGAAGAATAAGGAAAATAAAGACATGGAAGCTAAATAACACATTTCTAAAAAAAACTATTGGGTTATAGAAGAAATCAAAAGTAAAATTAAAAATACTTAGAATCAAACGTGAATGAAAACACAACCTGCTGAAACCTTAGGGATGCAGCAAAAGCAATGCTCAGAGGGAGATTTATAGTAATAAATGCATACATTAAAAAAGAAGAAAGATCCAAAAATCAAGAACATATCCTGTCAACTTGAAAAATAGAAAAGGAAGAGCATAAGAAGACCAAAGAGGTGGGGCCAAAATGGCGGAGTAGTCAGACGCTTCCAGTGATCCCTTTTACAACAAAGACTGGAAAAAACAAGTGAAATGATGATATTTATGACAAGCTAGGAGCCCTGAACATCAAAGACAAAGTTAGAAAATGGACTGAGTGGCAGGGGAAGGGAGAGATAGTTCAGAATTGGAGAGGAGTTGCCAGACCTGCAGCACCAGGAACCCTCAGGCATCATTGCCAGATGCGACTGCATCAGGCTGGCAGTAGCGTTCGGCCACAGTTTCCTCAGGGAGAAACAGCCAGCCTTACAACCTACTCACATCTTTGGAACCAGAGAAGAATGTTGCTCTTGGCAAAAGCTATTTTACCATGCTCCCCACCCCCAAGCCGGCTTCAGTGGCTGTCGATTTCCCTGGGCCTGAGAGAGTTTCTGCTGAGCATTCTGAGCCATTCTTCATTCCTTGGAGAAGGAATAAATTCACAATGGGGGGAAAAGATATTCTGCCAGCTACACTAACCTAGGGAGCTCAGGACAGAAGTGGCTCCTGTCCAGGCATAAATAGTCTGTGGACTTTGAATACCTTTCCCCTCTGCATGGACCTGTGTGGGCCTATTTCAGAAGAATAGGTTTTGGTTGGTGGACTGCAACTGTTTCAGTCGTGTGATGGAGAAGCTAGGCAGAAATCAGTTGCCTTTAAAAACATATATCTGATCCTGTCACTCCCTGCTTAAAACACTCTGATGGCTTCTACAACACTGAATAAATGTCCTATGTGATCTGGCCCCTGTCTACCTTTCCGGCCTCATCTCCTTCCACCTCTGCCTCACACCTGCTGCTCCAACCCCAATTCCAACAAGGCATGCTCATTCCCAAAATAGGGGCTTTGTCCTTGCCCCTCCCACTTTGCACCAGATCTTGTAAGGCTGGGTCCTCTTCATTCAGATCTCTGCTCAAATGTTGCCTGCCCTGACCACCTAATCTAAATCTGCTCCCTCTGAAGCATAGATATAGAAACTACTTAGATATCAGGACAGAACTACTGGACTTGAAGGCCAAGGACCTTGGTCTCAGGTGACATCTAGGTCATTTGGCAGAACACAGTTCATAAAGACATTGTTCTACAACCTAGCCTGGTGAGTAGCCTCTGGGGTCTTAAAAGCTTGTGAACGGCCATCTAAGAAGCAACTATTGGTCTCTTCTCACCTGGAACAAAGGAGAACAAAGAAAACCAAAGACTCAAAGAAGCAATTAATCCAAAGGATTAATGGCTTACATGAACCACAGATTCCTCTAACCTGAGACCAGAAGAAGTAGATGGTGCCTGGCTACACTATTGACCACTCTGCCTGGGATCACAGTAGAAGGTCCCCAGTAGAATGAGTAAAAAATGTAGAACAAAATTCAAGTTCAAAAAAAAAAACAAAAAACACCAGACTTACTATTTGGAAAGAGACTGGAACTCCCCAAGACTATCACCCTAAGATACCCTTCCAACTTGAAACTGAAAACTTGTGTAGGCTACCTTTCAGCTAAATAATAAGCTGGGCTATAGAACAAACAATAACACTTGTGAAGAATGTGCTCCTTAGAACAATCAACTGTATGAGACCAAAAGGGCAACATTTGCCCAAAACCAGGGATGGGAGGGCAGGGAGGGACAAGAAAACCAGACTAATGGAAACGGAGAACCCAGAGAGGAAATGGGGAGAGTGCTGACACGTTGTGGGGATTACAACCAGGGTCACATAACAATTAGTGTAAAAATCATTGATTATAAAACTAATCTGCTATGTAGACTTTCACCTCAAGAACAATAAAAAGTTCAAAAAAAGAAAGTAGACCAAAGCTACCAGAAAAAAGGAAAAAATAAAGATCAGAGCAAAAATGAAATAAAAAAAGAAAGAATCAACAACACTAGAAGAAGTTGGTTCTTTGATAGGATCAATAAAATTGACAAACCACTGACCAAGTTGACAAAGAAAAAAAATAATAAAAAGCAAATAACCAAAATAAGAAATAAAACTGGAGACATTACAACAGATCCAATTGAAATAGAGGATCATAACAGAATACCATGAAAAATTGTACTCCAACAAATTTGAAAACCTAGAAGAAATGGACAATTTTCTAGAAACACACTATCTACCTAACACAAATAGAAATGGAAAATCTAACCAGACCCATAACAAATGAAGAGATTGAAGATGCCATTAGAAAACTCCCAACAAAAACAAGCCCGGGCCCAGATGGCTTCACTGGGGTATTTTAGCAAATATTCGGAGAAGCATTGATACCAGTTCTACACAAACTCTTCCAAAATATAGAAAAGGAAGGAATACTTACTAACTCATTCTATGAAGCCAGCATCAATCTGACACCAAAGCCAGGTAAGACGTCACAAAAAAAGAAATTTCAGACCAATATCCCTCAGGAATATAGATGCACAAATCCTCAACAAAATTGTAGCCAACAGATTTGAACAGCATGTCAAAAAAATTATACTACATGATCAGATGGGATTCATACCAGGAATTCAAGGATGGTTCAACATAAAAAAATTGATGAATATAATTCATCACTTAAAGAAAACAAAGGAAAAGAATCACATGATCAACTCAACTGATGTAGAAAAGTCATTTGATAAAATCCAACACCCATTCCTGATAAAAACTTTGAGAAAAATGGAATATAAAGGAAATTTGTCTACATAATTATGGGCATATAAGCAAAACCAACAGCCAACATTACTACCAATGGAGAAAGACTAAGAGACTTCCCCTTGAGAACAAGAATGAGACATGGACACCCACAATTACCACTCTTATTCAGTATTGAACTGGAAGTCCTAGCCAGAGCAATAAGGCAATAAGGGAAATAAAGTGTATCCAAATTGGAAAGGAAGAAGTAAAATTGTTTCTATTCACAGGTAACATGATCCTCTACATATAAAATCACAGAGATGCTACAAGAAATTTGGAGAGGTTGTGGGAGATTGGAATGCTTATCCATTGCTGGTGGTATTGTAAAATGGTACAACCACTATGGAAAAAGGTATGGTACTTCTTCAAAAATCTAAAAACAGAAAAACCTTATGATCCAGCAACCCTACCCCGGGTATGTACCTGAGAGATCTAATAGCAGTGACATAAATAGAAATATGCACACCTATGTTCATTATAGCATTATCCACAATAGTAAAAAGATGAGAACCACCTAAGTATCCATTAACAGATGAATGGATAAACAAAATATGGTGTGTACATACATACAATGGAATACTATATGGCTACAAAGAATAATGAAATCTTAGAACATGGATGAACCTGGAGGATGTTATGCTGAATGAAATAAGCCAGTCACAAAAGGACAAATATTGTCTGATCTCATTGTTATAAAAAGACAAGAATATGTATAAAAACCCACTTCTCTCTATTCCAACTCATAGCAACCCTATAGAACAGAGTAGAACTGCCCTATAGAGTTTCCAAGGAGCGCCTGGTGGATTCGAACTGCTGGCCTTTTGGTTAGCAGCCATAGCACTTAACCACTATGCCACCAGCGTTTACTGCCCTCCTGGTGGCATAGTGGTTAAGAGCTGTGGCTGCTAACCAAGAGGTCAGCAGTTTGAATCCTCCAGGCACTCCTTGGAAACTCTATGGGGCAGTTCTATTCTGTCCTATAGGGTCACTATGAGTCGAAATTTACTCAACGGCAAAAGGGTTTAGAATATGTATACATACAGAAATTATCATCCATTGGCGGTTACCAGGGATGGGAGGGGGAGGAAGGAGGAATTACTCTCTATGTAGTAGACACTTGTTATTTTTTGTGATGGGAAAGGCAATACTGAATGTGAGTGAAGGGTGTACAACTTGACCAAGGTAAATAATGACACTAAGATGTACACAAGATTTATATGTGGTAAATACTATAACATACACAATTTGCGACAATAACAATAACAAAAAAATGTGAGATTGCATAGGTAGATATGTATGTATATATGTGTATAGGAAGGAATATGTGTGTATATACTTGTGTACATATAGGTGTATATGTAAGCATAGGTATATACATGTTTGTGTGTTCTGCATACATATTCATATATATGATAGAGCACATGGGGGCACAGTTACAAATACTTCCTAGACATAACCAAACACCTTGTGGGATTGATTGGTTTACTGGGTTTGAAAGCTTAGGGCCAAAGTTTTGTGGGACAACTCAGTCAATTGGCATAACACCGTTCATAAAGTTTGTGTTCTATAGCCTAGTTTGGTGAGTAGTGTCTGGGGTCTTGAAAGTTTGCAAGTGGCAGTATAAGCTACATCTATTGGTCTCTACTCATCTGGAGCAAAAAAGAAAGAAGGGAACCAAAGAATCAAAGAAGAAACTAGTTTACAGAACTAACAGCCCACATGAACCACAGCCTCATCTACCCTGAAATCAAAAGAACTACATGGTGCCCAGCTACTACTACCAACTGTTCCGACCAGGGACACAATAGATGGCCCTTGTTAGAATGGGAGAAAAATGTAGAACAAGACTCAATTTTTTTTTAATCAGACTTACTGGACTGGTAGAGACTAGAAAAAACCCCAAGACTATCACCCTGAGATATCCTTTTAAACTTGGAACTGAAACCACTCCTGGAAGTATTGGCTTATAAAACAAGCACTATCACCCGGGAGCACTGTGCTCCTTTAAAACATCAACTACATGAGACCAAACGATCAACATTTACCCTAATGAAAAGACGAGAAATTAAGGGGGGGGGTGGGGGCAGGGAAGCTAGATTATGGAAAGGGAACAACCAGAACAGAAACAATGAGAATGTTAACACTGTGAAAATGTAACAATGTCACTGAACGATATGTATAATAAACTAAAACCAAACTCACTGCCATCAAGTTGATTCCCAGTCATAGCGACCCTATAGGACAAAGTAGAACTGCCCCATAGGGTTTCCAAGGAGTGCCTGGTGGATTCGAACTGCTGACCTTTTGGTCAGCAGCCGTAGCTCTTAACCACTTGGCCACCAGATTTTCCAACAATATGTACAGAAATTGTTAAATGCGAACTAATTTGTTGTGTAAACTTCGCCAAAAACACATAAAATATTATTTAAAAAAAATCAGATTGGAGCGTGACAATACCTCTTTGCCTTAAACAGATGAGGACACTGAGGCCCAAATAAGTTAGGTTACAAGTCCAAGGCCACATAGTTAGAGAGTAGCTGAATCTGGGCTTCTCAATCCCAGATAATCAGCTTAATTTCTAGTAGCCATGTCTATAAGCAAATTGTTAAAAAATAACATTCTAGGTTCAGTTTCTAATCAGTTAAAAGAAGGCAATGAAGGTACCTACCTCATGCAGTTGTCAGGGCATTAAACATATAAGTAAAACTCTTAACACAAATGCAAGGCATATATTATTTAGGTGCTTGATAAACACTTGTTGACTAGGAAGCTCTTCTAATTTTCCTCTGGTGAATCAATGCAAAGCCACAAGTAGAAAGATATCAAAAAAATTGGATTTAGACATACCTGGGTTCAAATCTCTCAGCTCTGCTATTTCCCTGCTGTGTGAATTTGGTAAGTCACTTCCCTTTTGTTGTAGCTCTTTTCAAGAAGAGCTAGAAATACTATGCTACCTGAAGTGGGCCTTAAGGAATTAGTAGGAGTTCCATGCACCACAAAATTTTGAAGACATCAATATAGCATGATAGTTGAGAGCCTAGCTACAGAAGCCAATAATTTCCTGGGTTCAATTCTTTTATTTTTCTTTTTTCTAGAACAGTAAGACTATTCCTTTAATTATTATTTCTTTTTTTTATTGTACTTTAGATGAAGGTTTACAGAACAAAATATCTTCTCATTAAACAGTTAGTACGCATAGTGTTTTATGACATTGGTTAACAACCCAATGATATGTCTACACTCTTTCTTCTCAATCTTGAGTTTCCTATTACCAGTTTTCCTGTCCCCTCCTGCCTTCTAGTCATTGCCCGTGGGCTGGTGGACCCCTTTAGTCTCGTTTTCCTTTATGGGCCTAATCTTTGGTTGAAGGGTGAACCTCAGGAGTGACTTCGTTACTGAGCTAAAAGGGTGCCTGGGGGCCATACTTTCGGGGTTTCTGCAGTCTCTGTCAGGCCACTAAGTCTGACCTTTTTTTGTTAGTTAGAATTTTCTTCTACATTTTTCTCCAGCTCTGTCCAGGACCCTTTATTTTGATCTTTGTCGGAGCAGTTGGTGGTGGTAGCCAGGCACCACCAAGCTGTACTGGACTCAGTCTAGTTGGGTCTGCTAGTCCTTTGGACTAATCCTTCCCTTGTGTCTTTAGTTTTCTTCATTCTCCCTTGCTCCCAAAGGGGTGAGATCAGTGGAGAATCTTAAATGGCTGCTCAAACAGACATTTAAAACCCCAGGCACTACTCACCAAAGTAGAATGTAGAACATTTTCTTTATAAACTATGTTAGGCAAATTGAGCTAGATGCTCCCTGAGACCATGGTCCCGATAGCCCTCAGCCCAGCAATTTGGTCCCTCAGTTTGGATATGACTATGACCTTGCCTTGTACAAGTTATGCTGACTTCCCCAGTGTTGTGTACTGTCTTACCCTTCACCAAAGTTACCACTTATCTTTTGTCTATTTAGTGTTTTTCTATCTCCCTCCCTTCCCTCTCTTGTAACCATCAAAGATTATTTATTTTTGTGTGTAAACATTTTCATGAATTTTTACAGTAGTGGTCTCATAAAATATTTGTCATTTTGTGATTGACATTTCACTCAGCATAATGCCCTCCAGATTCATGCATGTTGTGAGATGCTTCACAGATTCATCACTGTTCTTTATTGTTGTGTAATACTCCATTGTGTGTATGTACTATAGTGTGTTTATCCATTCACCTATTCTGATTTTTTTTGAATATATTGGCGCCAAGTGTTTTATCTTCATTCTCACTAATTCTAACTTCCATTTCCTCAATTCTGCTCCTCTGACTTTCTATTGAGTTGTCTAATTCTGTCATTTTATTGTTTATTTTCTGAATTTCTAATTGCTGTCTTTTTATGGATTCTTGCTGCCTATTAAACTTTTCATCATGCTCTTAAATAACATTCTTAATTCCCTCAACTGCTTTACTGTGTGTTCCTTGGCTTGCTCTGCATTTTGCCTGATGTCCTTCGTGATCTCTTAAAGAGTTCTGTATATTAATCTTTTGTATTCTACCTCTGGTTATTCCAGGAAGTTCTCTTTGTCCGGAAGATTCCTTGATCCTTTGGGAGGTTGTTGAAGTGATCGTGGTCTGCTTCTTTATGTGATTTAGTATTGACTGTTGACTCCAAGCCATCTATAAGTTGTACTAATTTATTGTATGTTCGCTTACTGTATCCTAGCTTCTAGCTTTGTTTTGTTTTGATATGCCCAAATAGGCTGCTGGAGTGAGCTAGCTTGATTATTTGTGTCTTTGAAGCTTTAACACCCTGTCTCCAAATGGCTAGAGCTGTTACCAGGTATATGAGCCTAGGAGTTCATTCACTTTTCTTGTATGGATTCAGCTCAAGTGTCCAGGTAGTCAGTCACCAAGTGTGTTGCAGGCTCTGTCCTATGGTCTTAAAGGGGCAAGGGTGATTGGTGTAGGCACAGGTATCTGGTTGCAGCAGGGGGTCATGCTCTGAGCAAGGCAGGGAGCTGACAACCATCCCCCGAGTGACTGTGAGGAAAGTGTGCCCCTGTTCCCTAGAGCACACAGGTGGTTGGGTTCTGCAGCCAGACCATGGGCATCCAATACTTTTGGTTGTAAGGACTGGGAGGGTCCACTTATCCTTGGACCCCTGCCATGGGTGGCTATGTGATGTGGGTGAAGCCGTCAGTCCTCATGCCCCTGGTGTGGGTAGGTGAGGACCCTTCTTAGTAAGCAGAGTAGTGTCAAACTTCAAAAACCTGCCTCTCCACTGCACAGCTGAAACAGTTGAAGTCAGATCTCAGGCACATACACTGTTTCAGTCTGCCAACAAGGGCCTAAGCTCCTTAAATGGGCCCACACAGGTCCACACAGGGGTGAATGGCGTTCAAAATGCATAGACCATTTGTGCCTGGACAGGAGTTGCTTTCTGCCCTGAGTTCCCAGCTTAGGGGAGCTGGCAGATTATCTTTTCCCCCAATTGTTAGTTTATTCCTTCTCCAAGGCTGGGAGAGTGGCTCAGGTTGTGCAGCAGGACCTATCTCAGTCCCAGGGAAACTGACAGCTGCTGAAGTCAGCTTGGTGGCTAGGAGTACAGTGAATTAGATGTGAGTATTTATCTTTTGCTAAGAGCGCTGTTCTTCTCTGATTCTGGACGTGTGAGTAGACTGTGTGGCTCGCTGTCTCTACCTGAGGAAACCACATACCAATTGCTACCACCAACCCTGCCACAGTCGTGCCAGAGGATCATGCCTGAGGGGTGCCTATTCCCCCCTAATCAGGTAAAGCAACTCCTCATGTCTTCTGAACCGTTTCTCCCTCCACCTGACACTCAGTCCAATTTCCCTACTTTGCCTTTGGTGGTCAGGGCTCCCAGCTTCTTATATATATAACCGCTTCACTTGTTTTTTTCAGGTATTTATTTTAAGAGGGATCACCAGAAGCATCTGACTATTCTGCCTTGCTGACCCCGCCTCTCCCCATTCATCTGCTGATGGGCATCTAGGTTGTGTCCATCTTTTTGCTATTGTGAACAATGCTGCAATAAAAGTGGGTGTGCATGTGTCTATTTATGTGATGGCTCTTATTTCTCTAGGACATATTCTTAGAAGTGGGATTGCTGGAGCATATGATATTTCTATTTCTAGCTTTCTAAAGAAGCTCTATATCATTTTCCAAAATGGTTGTATCATTTTGCATTCCCACCAGCAGTGCATAAGAGTTCCGATCTCCCCACAGCCTCTCCAACATTTGTTATTTCCTGTTTCTTTTATTCGCGACAGTAATTCCCTGGTGAGATGGTATCTCGTGGTTTTGATTTACATTTCTCTAATGGCTAGTGATCATGAGCATGTCCTCATGTGTCTGTTAGCCTGCTCAAATGCCTTCTTTGGTGAAGTGTCTGTTCATTTCCTTTGCCCATTTTTTAATTGGATTATTTGTCTTTTTGTTTAGAGGTACTGGATTTTCCTGTAGATTTGAGAGATTAGACATTTGTTTGATTTGTAACAGTAAAAAAAAATTTTTCCCCAGCATTTAGGCTCTGTTTTTGCTCTTTTGGTGAAATCTTTTGACTACCATAAGTGTCTAATTTTTAGAAGATCCCAGTTATCTGGCTTATCTTCTGGAGTTTGTGTTGTTGGTTGTGGTTTGTATCCTGTAAATGCCATGTATTAGGGCCTCCAGCATTGATTCTATTTTTTCTCTTATGAACTTTGTGGGGTTTTTTGTTTATATTTAGGTCATTGATCCATTTTGAATTAGTTTTTGTATATGGTGTGAGGGATGGGCCCTCTCATTTTTTTTTTTTGCAGAGGGACATCCAGTTTTGCTAGCACCATTTGTTACAAAGACTGTCTTTTCCCCATTTGAAGGGGTTTGGGCACTTGTTGAAGATCAGGTGATCTTAGGTGGATGGATTTACTTCTGGGTTCTCAATTCTGTTTCATTGATCAATGTATCTGTCATTGTATCAGTACTGGGCTGTTTTGACTACCATAGTTGGATAGTAGGTTCTGAGGTCAGGTAGTGAGGGTCCTCTTAGTTTATTCTTCTTTTTCAATAGAGCTTTAAGTATCTGGGGCTTCTTTCCTTTCCATATAAACCTAATGATTAGTTTTTCCATCTCTTTACAGAATGTTGTTTTTATTAGGATCAAGATTGCATTATATTTGTAAAATGCCTTGGGTAGAATTGTCATTTTCACAATGTTGAGTCTACCTATTCATGAGCATCCGTTTTGGTAGAATCTCTTTTGGTTTCTTGTAATAGTGTTTTGTAGTTTTCTTTGTATAGTTCTTTTTCATCCTCAGTTAGATTTATTCTCAAGTTATTTATCTTTACAGGGGCCATTATAAATGGTGTTGTTTTCCTGATTTCCTTCTCATCATTCTCTTCATTGATGTATAGGAATCCAACTGATTTTTGTATGTTTATCTTGTATCCTGCCAACCTGCTGAATCTTTCTGTTAGTTCCAGTAGTTTTCTCGTGGAGTCTTTTGGGTTTTCTGTGTTTTATATCACCTGAAAATACTTCATTACCAATTTGGATACCCTTTATTTCTGTGTCTTGCCTTATTGCTCTAGCTCGGACTTCCAGCACAATATTAAATAGGAGTGGCGATGAAGGGCATCCTTGTCTTGTTCCTGTTCTCAAGGGGAATGTATTCAGCCTCTCTCCATTAAGAATGATGTTGGCTGTTGGTTTTGCATACCAAAAACCCAGTGCCGTCGAGTCGATTCCGACTCATAGCACTGGGTTTTTGGTTTTGCATAGATACCCTTTATTATGTTGAGAAATCTCTTCTATACCTATTTTATTGGGAGTTTTTATCAGGAGTAGGTGTTGGACTTTGTCAAATGCCTTTTCTGCATTGATCAAGATGATTATGTGATTCTTTTCTTTCCTTTTATTTATGTGGTGGATTACGTTGATTGATTTTCTAATGTTGAACCATCCTTGCATAGCTGTTATGAATCGTACTTGGTTGTGGTGTATTTTTTTTATATATAATGCTGAATTCTCTTGGCTAGAATTTTGTTGAGAATTTTTGCATCCGTATTCATGGGAGATATTGGTCTGTAATTTTCTTTTTTGTGGTGTCTTCACCTGGTTTTGGTTATCAGGGGTATTCTGGCTTCACAGAAGGAATTCAGAAGTATTGCTTCCTTTTCTATGTTCTGAAATGTTTGAGAAGTGCTGGTGTAAGCTCTTCTCTGAAGGTTTATTAGTATTCTCTAGTAAAGTCATCTGAGTAAGGATTTTTTTGTTGTTGCTGGGGGTTGTTTTTTATTACCTTTTCGATCTCTTCTCTTTTGGTATGTGTTCAAATTTTCAACATCAATTTGTAATAGTTCGAGTAGGTAATGTGTTTCTAGAAATTTGTCCATTTCCTCTAGATTTTCAAATTTGTTGGAGAATAGATTTTCATAATACTCTGTTATGATCCTTTTTATTTCAGTTGGTTGTGTTATAACATTCTGCATTTCATTTCTTATTTGGGTTATTTGCATCCTCTCCTGTTTTTCTTTTGTCAATTCGGCTAATGGTTTGTCGAGTTTGTTGATCCTTTCAAAGAAGCAGCGTTTGGTTTTGTTGATTCCCTCTTCTGTTGTTCTACTCTCGATTTCATTTATTTCTGCTCTGATCTTTATTATTTCCTTTCTTATGGTGGTTATAGGGTTCTTTTGCTGTTCTCTTTCTATTTGTTTGAGTAGTGTAGCTGATGTTTTGATTTTGACTGTTTCTACTTTTTTGATGTGTGCATCTATTGCTACGTATTGACCTCTGAGCACTGTCTTTGGTATGGATTTGGATTTGGTATGATGTGTTTTCATTCTCATTTGATTATAGGATTTTTTTTTATTCCATCTTTGTTTTTCTGTTACCCAGTGGTTTTTACGCATGGTGACACGGTGTTGTTCAGTTTCCACAGAATTTTTTTTTTCTCCTTGCTCTTCCTGTTAATTTCTACTTTTATGGTGTTGTGGTCAGCGAAGATACTTTTATAATCTCAGTGTTTTGGATTTTGTTCAGGGTTGCTCAGTGGCCTAAGATGCAGTCTATTCTGGAGAACATTCAATATGCATTGGAAAAGAATATGTACTTTGTAGGTATTGGGTGGAGTATTCTTTGTATGTCTATGAGGTCAGGTTGGCTGATTGTGCCCATTAGATCTTCTGTATCTTTGCTGAGTTTCTTTCTAGATGTTCTGGCCTTTACTGAGAGTGGTGTGTTGAAACCTCCTACTGTTATTGTGAAACTGTCAGTTTCTTGTTTCGGTGCCATTAGAGTTTATGTATTTTGGAGCTCTGTCTTTGGGTGCATAGATGTTTATCATGGTTGTGTCCTTACGACGGATTGCCACTTTGATCATTTTATAGTGCCCTTCTTTGTCTTTTATGGTGGATTTTATTTTAAAGTCTATTTTATTTGAGATTAGTATTGCCACTCCTGCTCATTTTTGGCAGCTCTTTGCTTGATATATTGTTTTCCATCCGTTGATTTTTAATAAATTTACATCTTTGTTTCTAAGGTGTGTCTCTCATAGACAGCATATTGATGGGTTCCTTTATTTTTTTTAATCCATTCTGTCACTCCCTGTCTCTTTTTGGGTGCCTTCAGGCCATTTACATTCAGTGTAACCATTGATAGATTTGCGTTTATTGCTGTCATTTTGTTGTGCTTTTTTCATGGCGCTGACATTTTCTTTGTTCCTCTTACTCTCCTGTGCTGAATTCCTTTTGTTTGTGGATTTCTTTTTCATTTCTTTCGTTTTTGTGGATTTTGTTTTTATTGAGACTTTTTTTTCTTATTGATATTTTGATTTTGATAAGTAGGTTTGTTAACTTTCTTTTTGGTTACCTTGAAATTTACTCTTTTCTCCCTAGGTTTGAACCAGTCTGTTATTACTTGGTATCACCTTGCCTTCATCTCCATTAAAAAGCTTCAGACCTACACCATTTAAAAATTTAGCCCCTCTTTTATTGTTCTGACGTTATAGTCATTTACAGATTAAACTCTCTGGTTCCCTGTTGTAATTCTTTTCATTTTGGATAGCCCTTGAGAGTTCATTTCCTAGGTTGGTAATTGGCTGGTGTGATCTTGTGTCTTAGATTTAGGCTGTTGTCTGGTGTTGTTTGTTCTCAAGCTGGAGGATTCTCTAATAATTCTTGTAAATTTGGTTTTGGTTTTGATGTAGTCCCTTAACTTCTGTTAATCTGGAACTGTCCTAATTTCACCATTATATTTGAATGAGAATTTTTCAGGATATATTATTCCTGGTTGGCATTTTTTTTTCTTTCAAGGTTTTATATATATCATTTTTTTTATATATATCCTTCTTGCCTGCCTGGTTTCTGCTGAATAATCAGAGGTTAGTCTTATTGTTTCCCCTCTGTATATGACTTTTCATTTTTCTCGAGCTGCTATCAGGATTCTTTTTCTTTCATTTTAGTGAGTGTGATTATGATATGCCTCAGTGATTTTCTTTTGGGGTCTATCCTATATGGGTTTCTTTGAGATTCTCAGATAGTCAGCTTTTCATCTTTCATGCTATTAGGTATGTTTTCTGTCAGCAATTCTTCAATGATCCTCTCTGTGTTTTCTGTTTTCTCCCCCTGTTGTGGAACTCAGATCACTTGCAAATTTTTGCTTTTGATTGTATCCCACATCATTCTCAGGGTTTCTTCATTTTTCTGATTTTTCCTCAAGGAAATTTTTATCCAAGTGTTTGTTTTCAATTTTGCTGATCCTGTTTTCCATTGTTTCAAACCTGCGCCTCAGCCCTTCTACAACAGTGTCCATTTCTGAAATCTTGTTGTCTATCTTTTGGATTTCTAATTGTTGTTTTTGTATGATTTCTAATTGAGATTTTTTTTTGGCATTTTATACCTGGATTATTTTCCTGAATTATTCCTTTTTTGTCTGTATTTTCCATGAATTTGTCTATTTTTTCCTCATTTTTGTCTGCTTTTTGTTTCAACGCTTGGATAGCTCTGAATGTTAGAGATTCGAATTCCCTATCAGGAAGTTCTAGTGCCTTTTCTTCTAGTGGAAAGTCATCTGGTGTTTTGTTTTGGATGCCTACTGGAACCATCCTGTCCTGGTTTTTACATGTTTTGGTATTGTCTGCTGTCTTCAAGACTTTCAATAGTCATTTGCTTCATTTATTGATTGTAGGTTTGTTTGTTTTGTCCTGCTTTTTTGTTTTATTTGGTTATGTCTGAGCAGGCGGGCTTTGCACCTTTTGTTGCTTGCTCATCTGTGGGCACGATACTTTTCATCTCCTTGTCCAACGGGCAGGACCAGTCAGTCAGCTATGGTGCAGCAGGGCAGGTCTAGCTGGAGGGTAGGGGCTGAGATTGGTCAGTTGTGGCATGTACTAGGCTTGACAGGGCAATCCAGGAATCTGTGCAGGGCAGGTTCTGGTAGGCCGTGCCTGTGCAGCTCAGGAGTGTGAGGTTCAGCACATGGTGCAGGTAGCCAGGAAGGAGGGCAGAGGTTGTGATATGTGAAGCTAAGATGGGTATAGGAAAGAAGAGAGGAGAGAGAAATATGAGCCAAAAAAAAAAAAAAAAAGAAACCAACAACAACAAAAAAGGAGTGCTAAGGGAGCTTGCCATTGAAGTGGAGAGACAGGAAACCAAGAAATGGAGAAAAACAAAACAGATGAAAGAAAAAGAGGAAAAAAAAAAAGAAATGAAGTTAGGGAAAAAAATCCAGGAATCCCAATGATGCGGCTGCACAGACTGGGAAAGGGGCTCCCAGGCTGCACAGTACAGCCTGGCTAAACGGTGCAGAGATGTCACACAGCACCAGGTATTCAGCAGACAGGAAAAGAACATAAGTATATTGAGATGAGAAACTAAGAAATGAAGAAAGACAAAAAGGAAAAGGAAAAAAAAATATTTCCCGGATTCCACTAGTTTGGCTGTGCAGACCCAGTCAGTGTCTCCCAAGCCTCAAAGTATAGCCCTTCTAGAAGAGGCTCCCAAGCCGTGAAAAGGAAAAGAAAAACAAGCAAACAAAATGAAACAGAGTAAAACAAAACAAAAAGGCCCCGGAGATTCCATCAGCGTGGTGGCTGGCTTGGACCGAGGAAGCAGTTCCTCAGCCAAGTGGCACTTCACAGTCTTTCAAGAGGAGGCAGAGGTAGCGCACAGAATCAGGTGTTCAAGAGAAAGGAGGAGGACGAGGCAAGAGGCAGGAAAGAAACCAAAAGAAGCAGAAAAAAGTAACATCAGCAACAACGAAATGGCACTGAAGGAGCCAGCCAGTGTGGGCAGGGCGAATCCAAGCAGCATGGAGACTGAGCCGGTGCCTCCTGGCCAACAGACTGAGGCCAAGAGAAGTGGTGGAGGCCAAGTGGGGGGAAGAAAGGTGGGGGATGGAAAAGCATATATCACTGATTACTGGGTGCTCGGTCTCCTGCTGGGAGCTCCATGAAGCTGCTTTCCCATACTCCCTTTCCACCAATCTCCAGTTTTGGTGGGGTGAATACAAGCAGCATGGAGCAAGCACTTCCTGGCCAGCCAAGCAACCTCAGCTGGCTAGGAAGTGGCAAAGGCCAAGCAGGGGGAAGAAGAATTAGGGAGTGGGAAACTGTATATCACTGGTTACCAGGTGCTCTGTCTCCTTCTGGGAGCTCTGTGAAGCTGTTTTCCTGTACTCCCTGTCCTCTGATCTCCAAAAGTAGTCCAACATGGCAAATCCATGTTCAATCATCTATAGGGAACCTCCACTCGTATCTTTCCTTACTCTCTGATGTCAGTCAGTTTCTTATTCCATTTGGTGCTTGCCTGAGTTCTTTATCTTTTCATTTGATGCTTAGGGTTCTAGGATTGATGTTTATTTCTGTTTTGCTTAGTTTTTTGGGTCTTTGCTGTGGAGGGACAGCCTGGTGCCTCTGTTTATAGCGCCATTATGGCTCTCCTTCCCTGCTTAGGTTCAATTCTTATCTCTGATACTTGTTAGTTACTTGGGGAGATAAATTAACCTGTCTCAGTCTTTTCAGCATTTATGATGGGAATAATAATGGTACCTACTGCACGGAGTTATGATGAGGATTAAATGGCTCAATATTTATAATGGGTTTAGAACAATGTCTAGTGTAGAATAAGTGGTATATAGGTTTTTGCAAAACAACTAAAAATAGAAATATATATTCCAAAGTCACATCATACTCTTGCTATTGCCATCTCTGCAGACATGGTTCTTATTATTACAGGCAGTCCCTGGGTTATGAATGAGATTCATTCCTATGTGTGTCCTTAAATAGAACTTGTAGGTAATTTGGAACAGGTATATATGGCTCTTATTTAGCCTTACTTTTTTTTTTTTAGCCAAGAAAAGGCTTGAAGCCTTTTCAATGATTTAAAAGCTGTACATGCAGCAAGTGAAGGTGATTGTGATGAAGAATTTGTTCTGAGTAGGGGCTGGTTCAATCATTTCAAAGTGAGGGCAATTTTACATAACATTAAAGAACGATATGAGTTGTCCCTATATCAGACGTTCATAATTTGGGAATTTACTGTATAAGCAATGTAAAACTGGAGATATTCTTTTTCGATATATAATACCACATTAAAATATCAGACCTGGCAAGGCAACCAAGAAAACAAGTTAACCTGAGCAGCCCCACAGTCCCCAAGTGGAAGGAAACCATCAGAAAATATGAAAGGGCAGCTCTGTATGGGAAAGAAGGCAGAAAGCACAATTGCTGGGCTTGGAGAGATCAAAGCTCAATACTGTACCTTAGATTAAAGAATGAGATTAATAAGGTAATTTACCACAAAGTTTTGGGCACCTAAGGGAAAAGAAATGGGATGAAAGAATTGGAACCACAAATGAAAACCATTGATATTGTTTAAATGCTAGGTAACAGTTTTGAGCTGTAAAACTCTATACAACAGATATTTGCATAGAATTTCATAGCTCACAACAGTTACCTAGCATGTAGAAAGCCCTCAGTAAATGATCATTTTGTTGTTGCTGTTGTTAATATTTCTCTGCTCTCCTTAAAAATAGGGGAAAAAAATCTCAGAGATATATAGGGACTTGTTCACATTCATACAAGAGTAAGCAGTTAGTTGGGAAAACAAGGCGGAAAGCCTGATCCTCTCCCTGACTCCAAACCTCCATTCTTTTCACCATGCCATTTTATCCTGTCCAAAGGGAGTAAAAATACACTGAAGTGAGTCAAACGTGAAACCAGCATTTCCGAAATGACAATATTTTCTAAGGTATTCTCTGAGAAACAAATGTTTCCTTGGCCAAGTAAGCTTGGAAGCACTGGGCTAAACATTAAATGGATTTCTTTAGGGAAAGTCTCCTCAGAGCCATTAAAATGTGTTGGTTAAGAATCTCCATGGAGAGACTAGAAAATGCAGATTTTCCCAGCCTGACTGTGGAACCTCTGTTCACTGAACAACTCTTGGCACTTTCCAGAATGCTAGTGTTCTAGTGAATGTGATTAGAGAAACACTGCTCCAAACAAACACTTTCAGATTTGCTAATGGAAATTCTACCAGGCTTTTCCACATGACAAATCTCATTTCTCAACTCATGGGCACTATGGAGGTGGGCAAGGAGGGAATACCAGAGCTTCATTATTAGATTGGGTCAGCAAGTCCAAAGAGTGGTCAGTCAGGTTTAAAATCCCACTAACATTTCAAAGGCTGGATCACCAAGGGCAAGAATGTGTGACCAGGAGAAAACACCAAATTGAAACAAGTTAGGAATCCATAATCCAAGGTAGAAGAGCTGAGCAAGAGGAACAGGCTCAGAGGTGTGGGTCAGAGCCAACAAAACCCAGCTTTATCTGACTATATTAAAATTCAGTTTTGCAGTCAACTTTGTTGGGGGCATAACCAATTCCAATGACAGTGCACCTGAGAATGAGGGAGTGTTGGCATTTAAGGTCTGCACTAGGGAAAATTCCGGATGGACAGACGGAATTATGAAATTTTCTATGACATCTGAAATGCAAGGGGGACCATAAGCATTTCAGCAACATTGTGCTCAGCTAAACTGGCAGTCAAATTTTTGACTCTAGATAGTACAGGGAGCAATGACAACTACTTCAGCTTCTTGTGCTATGGCTTGGTTTAGGCCTACATGGTTTCTTACCCAGACTATTTCAGTACCCAGATAACTAATCTCCTTTCTCCCTACCTACCTACTACACTTCTATCAGATTGTCTTTGGACACCACAACCCTGACTACATTACTCCTCTGTTTGAGTAAATCCACATTGTTCTCTGGGCTTCTTGGCATGGCTTATAAGTATCAACTTTATCTTGGCCTTGCTTACCTCCTGGCTGCTTCTTACTTCATCCTACCCTTTTAGCTCTAGTATATCTATTTGATTTATGTTTTTCCTTAGGCCGCCTCAATGCCTGGAGTGCTCCTACCTAACATTAATCTGAATAGCGCCTCTTGACTTAATACCTTTTGCTCATGCTTCAAGTGGTCTCCACCCCCTTCCTGAAACTGTTACCTAAAGCAGGTTATGCTCAGTGCAGCTTCTCATCGATACAGACACAACAAGGTGAAGAGGGAGGAAGACGGTTTATTGCAAGTGTACAGGAAAGGAGCAAGGAAGTGTATACCTCAAGTCAAGCTCCCCAAAGGGAGGCAGAACCTTTTATACCATTTCTCACAAGGAAGTACATACAAACATTATGGGCTACATAGGTTATCATGGTGCACAGGCCCAGTAGGGAAGATTGCATTTTTTTCTTTGGCTTGTAGGCTAGTAAACTGGTGTGGACTGGCTGGAGCCACATCCAGTGCCTTGAAGGTAATGGACAGGAGGGGCAGGTTCTGCTTGGTCTGAGCAGCTCTCAGCTGAGCCTAATCCATAGCCAACACTTTGTTTGCTAATAGACAGGAGGAGCAGGTCTTGCTTGACAATGGCCAAGCAGCTCCTGGCTGTGTTGGCTATCAAAACCTTCCTCTCTACCCTTCCTCTCCCTTCTTCAACTCCCTCTGGACTGGTTTTCATGAAATGTAGTCCTGCGCTATTCTATACTTATCTTCATTTTGCTCTTACCACACAATATAGAATATTTTTCTTTGTACACCTTTTTTAATTACTACAATCACCTCTTCAATAGACTGATAGTGGGGACATGAGTGGCTTGACTCAGCAGGGTAATTTTCTGTTGCTCATTCTCTTGTTACCAGTGGGTTCCTGGCCTACCATTATTGTATTTTTTAATTTTATCAACTTGCTGTACATATTAAAGATTATCAACTTTTACTTTGTTAAAGGGAGTGGAATTTCTTTAATATGGAGGAAGGGTGATAAATTTTGTCCTAAGAAGTAGTCCATTGTGTTAACTAGAATTCAAAGGAGGCTGGACCACCCTAGCGGGTGGACTGATCTAGCAGGGCTGCTTCCAGAGAAAGGAACGATTGGAGTGAAGGTGACAGAACTAGGCTTCCCCGGAGTCTGTATTTGATGAAGAGGTTCACATTTCAGATCTGTAAATCCACCGGCAAAGAGCCAAACCAACACAGTATGCATGGTGCAGGAGTGGAGAGAGAAGAGTGAATTTCAGGTACATCTTCTAGTCTATATTATAAGAAATATCATTCATATTTAGTGAAAATCCATCATTTATTTGATATGGACAACTATTTTTGAGCTGCCCCTATGGCCACCAAAGATAATTTCAAGCACATCACAGAACCTGTGTTTTAAAGCAGACCATCCTAAACATACCCTCTGAATTTTCTGAAAATCTAGCTAGCAGTATATTTCCCAGAAGTAGTCACAAACACAAAAGGTTGGCATTTCTTTTAATTTGTACCAACTTATCTCTTACAACAACGATGTAAGTACACTCATATGCTTTTCACAGATGAAAGAACACAGACTTAGAGATGTGAAAGGACAGAATTTGAACCCTAGTATATTTGAATTCTGTATTCATGATCTCTTAATGTCACCATGCTTCAAGCATGTGTGCCAAGTTTTGTCTTATACTGTACAGCATTTCCATGTGGTTTGTTCAAAGCTCAACTGCTTGAAAATCTTGTTCAACTCTAATCCTTTTCTATGGCGTTTCTCATTTCCCTATTGGGTTAGGTAGGGTTTGCTCCATCTAAACAATAGATTGATGACTCTAGTATTGACTGTTACAAGCTTTTTAGAAGGCTGAGATTGCTGGATCCTAAATGGAGATTTTCCTCCTTGTTAGTTTTCTGGATATTCAGACACTTTTTTTTTCTTTTCTTCTATGCTCTAACTCCTATCTCTGCTCCACCCCAACACTTAACTCCATTCCTATCCCCACCTTCAAATTACTGTAGAAATGTGTCAGACACAAGAGACCTTAGTTCATACTTCTTAGTATGTAAGGCCTTTCATTGTTATTCCACGTTTATCTGTCTAGCCTCATCTCCTACCACTCCTTCCCTCTACACACCCTACCCTCCAGTTACACTGAACTTCTCACACTTCTCATAACACTGAACATGTCAAGTCTCCTCATTTCTCTGTCAGGAATGCTGTTCATGTCTTTCTTCTGAAAACTCCTCTGCATCTTTCAAGGCCCAGTTCAAAAGTTAATGCCTCTGCCTCCAGTTTTTCCTCCTGCACTCCATCCTATGTGTTATACATCTACAATTCCATATATGCAACTCGTGGGGCCAAATGTGTTTCAGAATTTAGAAAGTTTTAAATTTTAGAAATGCAGCATGGTACCTTCACTATTTCTTATATAACACTCCCGTTCGGGTCTGGGAAAGCATTGCATATTCAAACGCTTTAATATTTCTGTAGCAAAACATATGACAAGTAACACTAACATTAAGTAAGATGAAGTCTATTAATAATTATGCATCAGGTCAGGTTTTGTTGCCAGATGAGATATTTTTGGCTTTTAAAGAAGTTTTGGATTTTACAATTGTGAACAAAGGACTGTACGTTTGTATTGCTGGATTAACTAAACCATGACAAAGTAGAGTTCATCTCACAGATGCAAAAATGGCTCAATTTTAAGAAATATATTAATATGATGCATTGTAATAATAGCTCAAAGGAGAAAAACTTGTGATCATCTCATCAGTTTATAAAATGGCATTTGAAAAAATCCAATACGTATTACTTATTTCTAAAAAAAGAAATATGTAGATCCATACCATACATATGCCTGTGTCATCTTTAATGATATAATTCTAAAAGTATTTTCAACAAATGAAACAGAACACAAATGCAACTTATCTCAATTACTTTTAAATAGTGTTCTGAAAGTATTAGCCAGTGCAGGTAGACATGAGAAAGAAGTAAAAAGGAATGAACAAAAGGAAATTACCTTTATTTTCTTTCTTTATTATATTCCTCAAAATGATAAATTATTGAAAAACATTTGAAACGATAACATAATTCAATAAAAAACCTGCTTACAAATTTAATGCAGAAAAATTAATAGCTCTTCTATATATAATCAAAATCTGATAGAAATATATAAAAAAATCTTATTTAAAATAGTAGTCAAAAAAGATAAAATTCTTAGGCATAAAAACAAAAGGTACAGAAACCATACAAAGAAAACAGTCATAAAATAGACATAAGTAAATAGAAAGAGACTACTGTATTCTTGGTCAGGAAGGATCAGAGTTGTAAGGTTATCCATCCTTCTTAATTTTTTTTTTAAATTGTGCTTTAGGTGAAAGTTTACAGGTCAAGTTAATTTCTCTTACAAAAATTTATACACATATTGTTATGTGACAGTAGCTGCAATCCCTATAATGTGACAGCACTCTCCCCGTTTCCACCCCGGGTTTTCCATGCCTATCCAACCAGCTCCTGTCACTTTCTACCATCTCATCCTGCCTCCAGACACCAGCTGGCCATTTGAACTAAGAAGTACATCCTTCAGGAGTATTACTTTAAGTTTTATATTCCAGTCTAATCTTTGTCTGCAGACTGAGCTTGGGGAATGGTTATAGTTCTGGGTTAACAGAGTGTCCCAGGGCCAAGGCTTTGGGGGTTCCTCCAGTCTCAGTCAGACCATTAAGTCTGGTATTTTTACATGAATTTGAGTTCTGCACCCCACTTTTCTCCTGCTCTATCAGGGAATGTCTGTTGTGTTCCCTGTCAGGGCAGTCATTGGTGGTAGATGGGCATCATCTAGTTCTTCTGGTCTCAGGCTAATGGAATCTCTGGCTTAAGTGGCCTTTTTGTCTCTTCGGCTAATATTTTCCTTGCATCTTTGGTGTTCTTCATCCTCCTTTGCCCTGAGTGGGTTGGGAACAATTTATGCATCTTAGATGGCCACTTGCAAGCTTTTAAGACCCCAGACACCACTCACCAAATTGGGATGCAGAACTCTTTATTAGTAAACTTTGTTATGCCAGCTGACCTAGATGTCCCCGGAAACCATGGTCCCCAGACCCCAGTCCCAGCTACACTGTCCCTCAAAGTGTTTGGTTGTTTTCAGGGAACTTCTTAGCTTTTGGTTCAGTCCAGTTTTGCTGACTTCCCCTGCATTGTGTGTCATCCTTCCTTTCACCTAAGATGATTTTTGCCTACTACCTAGTAAGTGAATTCACCTCTTCCTCTCTCCCCACCCTCATAACCATCAAAAGAATATAACCTTCTGTTTTAAAACCTTTTCTTGAGTTCTTATAATACTGGTCTCATACAATATTTGTCATTTTGTGACTGACTACTTTCACTCAGCATAATGTCATCCATGTTGTAAAATATTTTGCAGACTCAACACTGTTTTGGAAAATGATATTATACTTCCTTAAAAAGCTAGAGATAGAAATACCATACTATCCAGCAATTACACTCCTAGGAATATACCATAGAGAAATAAGAGCCATCATGCTAATAGACATATACACACCCATGTTCATTGCAGCACTGTTCACAATAGCAAAAAGATGGAAACAACCTAGATGCCCATAAACAGATGAATGAATGAACAAATTATTGCACATATACACAATGGAATATTATGCAACCATAAAGAACAATGATGACTCCCTATTTTTTTTAATATTACATTAAATGTGATTTAATTGAAATAGAAGTACTGATAAGAATATAGAAAGGAACTTGAAAAAACATGCTACTAAATTATATCTACCAAATAGAGAAATTCTGAGCTAGTACAGTAATATGAGTGACAGCCAATGAAGCCAGAAGCTGCTTGGCCATTATCAAACAAAAACCTTAAGTGATAGCACTGGATGTGTCTCAGTTGGGAACTGCTTAGACCAAGTGGAACTTGCCCCTCCTGTCCATTGTCCTCAAAGTGTGGGTGTGGCTCAAGCCAGTCAAACCTAGTTTACTATCCTACATGTCTACACACCAAGGAAAAAAATGCAATTTCTTTTACTGATCTGCACACCAGGTTAACATATGTAGTCCATAATGTTTGTATGTACTTTCTAGTGAGAGACAGTATAAAAGGTTCTACCTCCCTTTGTTCAGGGAGCTTGATTTGTGGTATACACCTCCTTTCTCCTTTTATGCATGCCTGCAATAAGCCCTCTTTCTCCCTTCTCACTTCAGTGTGTCTTTATTGACCAGAAGCTGCACAGAGCAGGACCTGCCTTGGGTAACATGGCGGTCAATGTGAGCAGTGAGGGAAGAAGAGGATGAAGCCAGCCCTACTAGATTAAATATATGTATATATTTTCTGTGCAAATCAAAACCATAATGATATATACCTCACCCCCACTAGAATGGCTATGATAAAAAAAGGAAAGTAACAGGTGATGTAGAGGATGTGGAGAAACTGGAATCCTTATCCATTACTTATGGGAATGCAAAATGGTACATCCATTTTTGGAAAGCAGTTTGGTGATCCTCAAAAAGTTAAGCTAGAAATACCTTGCTGTTGTTGTTAGTTGTCGTGCAGTCTTCCATGGTGCCCCTGGGTGAGTTTGTGCCACCAAACTTCCGACCCTTACTTAACCATTTGCACCACCCGGGATTACTGAATCAGCAACTCAACTCCCAAGCATATACTCAAAAGAGTTGAAAGCAGCAACATGAACAGATACATGTACACAAATGTTCATTGTAACCTATTCACAATATCCAGAAGATGGAAACAACACAAATGTTCATCAACAGATGAATGGATAAACACAATGTAGCACATACATACAATGGAATATTACTCAGCCATAAAGGAAATTTTTTTTTTATATGCTACAATATGGATGAACCTTGAAAACCATATGCTGAGTGAAATAAGTCAGTCACAAAAGGACGAATATTGTATGATCCTATTTATATGAAATAAGCAAATGTAGAGAGACCAAAGCTTATTATTGGGTACCAGGAGTCGTGAGAGGGAGGGATAAAGGGGGAGTTATGGCTTAAAGGGTACTGAGTTTTTGTTAACGATGGTGGAATAATTTGGAAAAGTATAGCGGTAATTGTTGCACAACATGATGAAGGTAATCAATATCACTGAATTGTACACATGAAAATAGTTGAATTTGCAAATGTTTTGTTTTGCATATTTTTACCAAAATTAGAAAATATATGAAGTTTAAAACAGTTTGGTGCTGGAGAAGAAATAGATACAAATCAGTGAAACAAAATAGAAAGCTCTGAAATAAATACATAGAGCTTTTAAAAATTTAACATATTTTTAATAAAGATTTCATTTCAGATCAGTGGTGGGAAGAGTGTTTATTTAACAAATGGTCTTTGAAAAAAATGACTATTTAGAAGGAAAAAAATAAAATATGAATACAAAAATGGCAATCGATTCAACAAAAAATGGATGAAGTATACAAAGAGATTTATGACAAAGAAATCTAAATGTGAGAGGCACAGCCAACATGGCACTATAGACAGAAGCACCATGCTGTCCCCTCAGAATAAAGACCAGAAAAACTAAGTAAAACAAAGACAAGTGTCAATCCTGGAACCCTAAGTGTCAAATGAAGAGATAAAGAACTCAAGCACCTAATGGAATAAGAAACTGACAGAGAACAGAGAGCAAGCAGAGATACAAGCGGAGGTCCCCTGTGAGCTAATTCAGCACGGATTCACCATGTTGGACGCCTGTCAGGAATCAGCAGACAGAGTGTATGGGAAAGCAGCTTCATGGAGCTCCCAGCAGGAGATAGAGCAACCGTTAACCAGTGATAGATACATGCTTTCCCACCCCCTACCCTTCCTCCCCCTGCTCGGCTTCTGCAGCTTTCCAGCAGGACAACCCACCTCTTCCCAGTGGGCCAAACTCCCAATGGACCAGTAACCATGGCCCAGGAGGCTCCAGCTCCATTCATGCCTCAAGGATTCACCCCGCCCACACAGGCTGGCTCTTAAGTGCCATTTCTTTGTTGCTGGTGTTGCTTTCTTCAGCTTCTTTTGGTTTCTTCCCTGCCTCTCACCTCACCCTCCTTTCTCTTGAACACCTGACTCTGTGTGCCATATTTGCTTCTTCTGGACAGGCTGTGAAGTGCCACTCGGCTGAGCAACTGCTTCCTCGTTCCACACCGCCACATTGGTTGGATACTACAGGGCTTTTTTTTTCTCTTTTTCTTTTCTGTTTGTTTGTTTTCTTTCTTTTTTCATTTTTATTGTTCTTCATTTCTGGGTTTCTTGTCCCTTTCTACTTACATTCTTTTCCTGTCTAATATATATCTGCCACTGTGTGCTGTCTCCACCCCTTTTAGCCAGGCTGTACTGTGTGTCTTGGGAGCCACTTCTTCAGTGTGCACAGCCATGCCAGTGGAATCCCTGGGGGCATTATTTTATTTTTATTTATTTATTTTTATTTTCTTATTTATTTTTCTTCATTTTTTAGTTGCTCACCACTCCACTCCAAGAGCAGGCTTCCTCAGCACTTTTTTTTGCTCCTGTTTCTTTCTCCTCTCTCTCTTCTTTCCCATACCCAACCTAGCTCCACACATCACAACCTCTCACCCCTCCCTCCTGCCTTTCTGCATGGTGTACTGAACACCACACCCCCAAGTAGCACAGGCATAGCCTACTGGAACCTGCCCTGCACTGAACCCTGGCCAACACTGTCAGCCCCAGCACGTTCTACAAACAACCAATCCAAGCCCCTCCCCTTCAGCTAGAAATACCCTGTTGCACCATAGCTGAGAGACTGGCCCTGCCCATTGGACAAGGAGGTGAAAAATATCATACCCACAGATGAGCAAGCAACAAAAACTGCACAGCTCACCTGCTGAGACACAACCAAATAAAACAAAAAAAGGACAAAGCAAACAAATCTACAATCAGTAAATGAAGAAAATAACTTTGGAATGTCCCAAAGACAGCAGGTATATCAAAACAAATTTTAAAAAAGGGGGGGTGCAAGATGATTCCAGTAGGTGTCCAAAATAACACACCAGATAACTTTCCAGTAGAAGAAAAGACACTGGAACTACCTGAAAGGGAATTTAAATCTCTAACATTCAGAGCTACCCAAGAGTGGAAGGAAAAAACAGAAAAAATGAGGAAAAAACAGACAAATTCATGGAAAATACAGACAAAAATAATGAAAGAATTCAGGAAAATAATACAGGAATAAAATGTCAAAATAAATTCACAGCTAGAAATTGTAGAAAAACAATTAGAAACCCAAAAGAGAAATAAGAAGATTTCAGAAATAGACAATGACATGGAAGATCTGAGGAGCAGGTTTGAAACAATGGAAAACAGGCTCAGTGAAATTGAAGACAAACACTTGGATACAACATTGTTTGAGGAAAAATCAGAAGAGAAAAATGAAGAAACCCTGAGAATGATGTGGGATACAATCAAAACAAAAAAAAATTGTAAGTGATTGGAGTTCCAAAACAGGGGGAGAAAACAGAAAGCACAGAGAAGATTATTGAACAATTACTGATAGAAAATTTCCCTAATATCATGAAAGATGAAAAGCTGACCATCCAAGAAGCTCAACAAAACCCATATAGGATAGACCTAAAAAGAAAATCACCAAGGCATATCATAATCACACTCACTAAAACCAAAGACAAAAAAACAATCATGAGAGCAGCTCAAGAAAAATGAAAAGTCAGATACAGTGGGGAGAAAATAAGACTGACCTCTGACTATTCAGCAGAAACTATACAGGCAAGAAGGTAATGAGATGATATATATAAAACCTTGAAAGAAAAAAAAAATGCCAACCAAGAATATATCCTGCAAAACTCCAGTTCAAATATGATGGTGAATTTAGGACATTTCCAGATAAACAGAAATAAAGGGAATGTGTAAAAACCAAATTAAACTTGCAAGAATTATAAGAGGAAGTCCTTTGGTCTGAGTACAAACAACCTCAGATGACAGGCTGAATCTAGGATGCAATATTGCATCAGCCAGATATTACCCTAAGTTATGAACTCTCAAGGACTATTCAAAACCAAAGGATTTACAACAGGTAACCAAAGAGATTAATCTGTAAATGACAACAATGTCAGAACAATAAGAGGGGATAAACAGTGTAGGTATAGAACTTTGTAATGGAGAGGAAGGCAAGGCAATACCAAGTAATAATAGACTGCTTCAAACATAGGAAGATAAGGGTAAATTTCAAGGTAACCACAAAGAAAGTTAACAAACCTACTCATCACAATAAAGAAGAAAAACATAAAGTCTCAGTAAAAACAAAACCTATAAAATCAAAAGAAATGAAAAAAAAATCCATAAACAAAAGGAATTCAGCACAGAACAGTAAATGGAACAAAGAAAATGTCAGCACCACAAAATAAGAGCTACAAAATAACGGCAATAAGCTCACACTTATCAATAATCACACTGAATGTAAATGGCCTAAATGCACCCATAAAGAGACAGAAAGTGAAAGTAGATAAAAAAAACAGGATCCAGCTATATGCTGTCTACAAGAGATACACCTCAGAAACAGTGACATAAATTTATTAAAAATTAAAGGATGGAAAAAATATATATCAAGCAAACAGCTACCAAAAAAGAGCAGAAGTGGCAATACTAATCTCAGAAAAAAATAGATTTAAAAAAAATCCACCATAAAATACAAAGAAGGGCACTATATAATGATTAAAGGGACAATCCATCATGAAGACGTAACCGTGATAAATATCTACTAACCCAATGACAGGGCTCCAAAATAAATAAAAGAAACTTTAACAACACTGAAAAGAGAAAATGACAGCTCCACAATAATAGTAGGAGACTTCAACACATCATTCTTGGTAAAGGATAGAACATCTAGAAAGAAACTCAAAAAAGATACAGAAGAACTAAAGGCCATAATCAGCCAACTTGAACACATAGGCATATATAGAACATTCCACCCAACAGCTGCAAAGTACACATTCTTTTCCAACACACATGGGACATTCTTCAGAATAGACCACATCTTAGGCCACAAAGGAACCCTCAACAAAATCCAAAAGGCAGAGATAATACAAAGTACCTTCTCTGATCACAACACCTTCAAAGTAGAAATTAACAACAGGAAGAGCAAAGAAAAAAAAATCATTGAAAACGGAATAACACCCTGCTTAAAAACCACTGGGTAATAGAAGAAATAAAAAATGGAATCAAAAAATTCTTAGAATCAAACAAAAATGAATACACATCATACCAAAACCTTTGGGGCACAGCAAAGGCAGTGCTCAGAGGTCAATTTATAGAAATAGATGGACACATAAAAAATAAGAAAGACACAAAATTAAAACATTAGCTACACAACTCAAACAAATAGAGAACATAAAAGAAGCCCACAGCCAACAGAAAAAGGAAATAATAAAGATCAGAGTAGAAATAAATGAAACAGAGAACCAATAGAAAAAAATCAACAACACTGAAAGTTAGTATTTTGAAAAGATAAAAAAAATGAGCAAACCACTGGCCAAATGGACAAAAGAAAAGCAAGACAGGATGCAAATAACCCAAATAAGGAATGAAAAGGGGAAGATTACAACAGACCCAACTAAAACAAAAAGTATCATAAAGGAGTATTATGAAAAACTGTACCCAAAACAACCTGAAAACCTAGAGGAAATGGACAGATTTCTAGAAATACATTACCTACCCAAACTAACACAAAATGGTGTTGAAAATCTGAACAGACTCATAACATGAGAAGAGATTGAAAAGGTAATTAAAAAAACTCTCAACAAAAAAAGCCCTGACCAAGATGGCTTCACACTAGAATTCAATAGAACATTCAGAGAAGAGCTTACACCAGTACTACAAAAACGATTTCAGAACATAGAAAAGGAAGGAATACCTCTGAATTAATTCTATAAAGCCAGCATAACCCTCATACCAAAACCAGGCAAAGACACCACAAAAAAGAAAACTACACAGCAATCTCTCTCATGTATCTAGATGCAAAAATTCTGAACAAAATTCTAGCCAATAGAATTAAGCATCATTATAAAAATAAATACACCACAACAAAGTAGGATTCATACCAGGCATGCAAGGATGGTTCAACGTTAGAAAATCAGTCAGCATAATCCACCACATAAAGAATCTCATGATAGTCTCAAGCGAAGCAGAAAAGGCTTTTGAAAAAGTCCAACACCCATTCCTGAAAAAACACTCAATAAAATAGGTATAGAAGGGAAATTCCTCAACATAATAAAGGGCATCTTTACAACACAAATGGCCAACATCATTGTTAATGAAGAGAGGCTGAAAACATTCCCCTTGAGAACAGGAACAAGACAAGGATGCCCGTTATCACCACTCCTATTTAACATTGTGCTGGAAGTCCTAGCTAGAGCAAGAGGGCAAGAAAAAGAAATAAAGGGCATCCACATTGGTACTGAAGACATAAAACTGTCCCTATTTGAGGATGATATGATATTATACATGGAAACCCAAAAGACTCCATGAGAAAATTACTGGAACTAGCAGAAAGATTCAACAGAGTAGCAGGATTCAGGATAAACATATAAAAATCCTTTGAGTTCCTATAAACCAATAAAGGGAACAATGTAAAGGAAATCAGAAAAAAAAATACCATTTCTGATAGCCCTTAAAAAAATAAAATATTTGGGAATAAATCTAACCAAGGATGTAAAAGACCTATACAAAGAAAACTACAAAACACTACAGCAAGAAACCAAAAGAGACCTACGTAAATGGAAAAGCATACCATGCCCATGGATAGGTAGACTCAACATAGTGAAAATGACAATTCTACCCAAAGCAATTTACAAATGCAATGCAACCTTGATCCTAATACAAACAACATTCTGTAAAGAGATGGAAAAACTAATTAAATTTGTATGGAAAGGGAAGAAGCCCTGGAAAATAAAGCACTGCTGAAGAAGAAGAATAAAGTAGAACTCTCACTACCTGATCTCAGAACCTACTATACAGCTACTGTAGTCAAAACAGCCTGGTACTGGTACAATGACAGATACATTGACTAATGGAACAAAATTGAGAACCCAGATGTGAATCCATTCACCTAAGGTCACCTGATATTCAACAAGGTCCCAAAGGTCCATCAAATGGGGAAAAGACAGTCTTTTTAACAAATGGTGCTAGAAAAACTGGATGTCCACCTGCAAAAAAAGAAAAAAGAATCAGGACCCATACCTCACATCATACACAAAAGGTAACTCAAAATGGATCAACAAACTAGATATAAAACCAAAAACTATAATGATCATAGATTAAAAAATAGGGTCAACACTAGGGGCCCTAATACACAGCATTAATAGGATACAAACCATAACTAACAACATATGAACTCCCAGATGATAAGCTAGATAACTGGCATCTTCTAAAAATTAAACACTTACGCTCATGAAAAGATTTCACCAAAAAAGGGAAAAGAGGACATACAGACAGGGAAAAAAAAATTGCCTATTGGGAAAAAATTTTTAGCTATTACAAATCTGACAAAGGTCTAATCTCTAAAATCTGTAGGAAAATCCAATACCTCAAAAAACAAAAAAAGACAAGAAATCAGATTGAAAAATGGGCAAGAGAAACGAACAGACACTTCACCCAAAAAGACATTCTGGAGGCTAACAGACACATGAGGAAATGCTCATGATCACTACACAATAAAAAAACACAATAGAGAAATGCAAATCAAATTCACCATGAGGTAACATCTCACTCCAGCATTACTGGTATGCATCAAAAAAAAAAAAAAAACAGAAAACAACAAAGGTTGGAGAGGCTTCTGGGAGATTGGAACTCTTATGCACTGCTGCTGGGAATGCAAGATGATACAGCCATTTTGGAAAATGATATGGCGCTTCCTTAGAAGGCTAGAAACAAAAACACCATATGATCCAGCAATCCCACTCCTACGAATATATCCTAGAGAAATAAGTGTCGTCACATGAATAGACATATTCACACCCACGTTCATTGCAGCATTGTTCACAGTAGCAAAAAGTTGGAAAAAAAATTAAATGCCCATCAACAGATGAATGGGTAAACAAACCGTGGTACATACACACAATGGAGTATTAAGTAATGATGAAGAACAATGACGAATCTGTGAAGCAGCTCATAACAGCTCATAACATAGGGCATTATGCTGAGTGAAATCAGTCAATCACAAAAGGACAAATATTGTATGAGACCACTACTGTAAAAACTCATGAAAAGTTTTACACAAAAAGAAACAATATTTGATGGTTACAAGGGGTGGGAGGGATGGAGATGGGAAAACACTAAATATTATAGATGAGTGGTAACTTTGGTGAAGGGTAAGACAGTACACAATACTGGGGAAGCCAGCACAACTTGCACAAGGCAAGGTCATGGAAGCTCCATAGACACATCCAAACTCCCTGAGGGACAGAATTGCTGGAATGGTGGCTGTGGGGACCATGGTCTCAAGGAACATCTAGATCAATTGGCAAAACATAGTTTATAAAGCAAATGTTCTACATTCTACATTGGTGAGTCGCATCTGGGGTCTTAAAAGCCTGTAAACGGCCATCTAGGATACTCCACTGGTCTCACCCTTTCAGGAGCAAGGGAAAATGCAGAGGACTAATGACACAAAGGAAAGAATGGTCCAAAGGACTGATGGACCACAACTACCATGGCCTCCAGCAGTCTAATCTGGTACAACTGGATGGTGCCTAGTTGCCATCACTTGCTGCTCTGATGGGGATCACACTGGAGGATCCTGGACAGAACTGGCGAAAAATGTGGAACAAAATTCTGCCTCACAGAAAAAGGTCAGGCTTGCTGGCCAGACAGGCACTGGAGAGGCTCCAAGAGTGTGACCCTTAATGCCCTTTTAGTTCAGTGATGAGGTCATTCCTGAAGTTCACGCTTCAGCCAAAGATTACAATTATGATGACTTGTGCAAACAGCTGGAGACAGAAAACCAAAAGGAAAGGACAAGCTCAGCATTTCTCAAGCTGAAAGAACTGAAAGAAAATATTCAAGCCTTGTGTTGCAATACTGAAAGGATTCAATGGGGAAAATATGAAACGAGGCAGGAAGCATCAAAAGAAAATGGAAGGAATACAGAGTCACTATACTAAAAATAATAGGTCGACTTTCAACCACGTCAGGAGGAAACGTATGATCACGAACCCATGGTACTGAAGGAAAAAGTCCAAGCTGCACTGAAAAAAAAAGTCATCAGCAAAAACAAGGCTCCAGGAACTGACTGAATACAAATTGAGATGTTTCAACAAATGGATGCAGCGCTGGAAGTGCCCACTCATATGCCAAGAAATTTGAAAAACAGCCACCTGGCCAACAGATTGGAAGAGATCCATATGCGCGCCTCTTCCCAAGAAAGGTGATCCAACCAAATGCAGAAATTATCAAACAATATCATTAATATCACATGCAAGCAAAATTTGCTGAAGATCATTGAAAAGTGGCTGCAGCAGTATACTGACAGGCAACTACCAGAAATTCAAGCGTGGAACCAGGGATATCATTGTCAATGTCATTTGGATGCTCGCTGAAAGCAGAGAATACCAGAAAAATGTTTATGTGTGTTTTATTGACTATGCTAAGGCATTTGACTGTGTGGATTCTAATAAATTATGGATAACATTGAAGAGAATGGGAATTCCAGAACACTTAATTGTGCTCATGAGGAATCTGTGCATGGATCAAGAGGCAGTCATTTGAACAAAACAAGGGGACACTGAATTTTTTTTCTTTAATTTTTATTGTGCTTTAAGTGAAAATTTACACATCAAGTCGGTTTCTCATACAAAACCTTATACTCCCAGTTGTTCTCCCCCTAATGAGACAGAACATTCCTTCTCTCCACCCTGTGTTTTGGTGTCCATTCAGCTAGCTTCTGTCCCCCTCGGCCTTCACATCTCCCCTCCAGAAAGGAGCTGACCAGATAGCCTCTTGTGTCTAGTTGATCCAAGAAGCCCACTCCTTACCAGTATCATTTTCTGTCTTTAGTCCAGCCCAGTCCTTGTCTGAAGAGGTGGCTTCGAGAATGGTTCCTGTCTTAGACTAACGGAAGGTCTGGGGACCATGACCCCTGGGATCCCTCTGGCCTCAGTCAGACCATTAAGTCTGGTCTTTTTACTAGAATTTGGGGTCTGCTTCCCACTGCTCTCCTGCTCCTTCAGGGATTCTCTGTTGTGTTCCCTGTCATGGCTTGGTTGTAGCTGGGCACCATCTAGTTCTTCTGGTCTCAGGCTGGTGTAGTCTTTGATTTATGTGGCCTATTATGACTTTTGGGTGAATACTTACCTTGTGTCTTTGGTGTTCTTCATTCTCCTTTGCTCCAGGGGGGTTGAGACCAATTGTTGCATCTTAGATGGCCGCATGCTAGCTTTTAAGACCCTAGATGCCATTCTCCAAAGTGGGATGCAGAATGTTTTCTTAATAGTTTTTATTATGCCAATTGACCTAGATGTCCCCTGAAACCATGGTTCCCAAACCCCCACCCCTGCTACTCTGGCCTTCAAAGCATTCAGTTTGGTTTATTCAGGAAACTTCTTTGCTTCTTTATAGTCCAGTTGTGCTGACCTCTCCTGTATTGTGTTTTGTCCGTCCCTTCACCTAAATTAGTTCTTGTCTACTGCCTAATTAGTGAGTCCCCCTCTCCCTCCCTCTCCCCTCTTGTAACCATCAAAGAATATTTTCTTCTGTGTTTATACTATTTCTTGAGTTCTTATACTAGTGGTCTCTTACAATATTTGCCCTTTTGCAACTGACTAATTTCACTCATGTTATGAAATGCTTCAGATTCATCGTTGTCCTTTATTGATGCATAATATTCCATTGCGTGAATATACCATAATTTATTTATCCATTCATCCGTTGATGGGCACCTTGGTTGCTTCCATCTTTTTGCTATTGTAAACAGTGCTGCAATGAACATGGTGTGCATATATCTGTTAGTGTGATGGCTTTACTTCTCTAGGATATATTCCAAGGAGTAGGATTGCTGGATCGTATGGTAGTTCTATTTCTGGCTTTTAAAGGAAGTACCAAATGGATTTCTAAAGTGGTTGTACCATTTTACATTCCCATGAGCAGTGTATAAGTGTTCCAGTCTCTCCACAACCTTGCCAACATTTATTATTCTGTGTTTTTTGGATTAATGCCAACCTTCTTGGCGTGAGATGGAATCTCACTGTAGTTTTGATTTTCATTTCTCTAACGGCTAATGATCCTGAGCATTTCCTCATGTATCTGTTAGCTACCTGAATGTCTTCTTTAGTGAAGTGTCTGTTCATATCCTTTGCCCATTTTTTAATTGGGTATTTGTCTTTTTGTTGTTGAGATTTTGCAGTAACATGTAGATTTTAGAGATCAGCCGCAGATCAGAGATGTCATAGCTAAAGCTTTTTTCCCATTCTGTAGGTAATCTTTTTACTCTTTTTTGAAGTCTTTGGACAAGCGTAGGCGTTTTACTTTTAGGAGATCCCAGTTATCTAGTTTCTCTTTTGCTGGTTTTTGCAGTTCTAGTAATGTTTTGTATACTGTTTATGCCATGTGCTGGGCTTCTAACAATTTCCCTAGTTTTTCTTCCATGAACTTTATTGTTTTAGGTTTTATATTTAGATGTTTGATCCATTTTGAGTTGGTTTTTATGCATGGTGTGAGGTATGGGTCTTGTTTCAGATGGATATCTAGTTATGCCAGCACCATTTGTTAAAGAGACTGTCCTTTCCCCACTTAACAGACTTTGGGCTTTGTCAAATATGAGTTGCTCATATGTAGATGGATTTATGTCCAGATTCTCGATTCCGTTCTGTTGGTCTATGTTTCTGTTGTTGTACCAGTACCAGGCTGTTTTGACTACCGTGGCGGTATAATATGTTCTAAAGTCAGGTAGTGTGAGGCCTCCCACTTTGTTCTTCTTTTTCAGTAATGCTTTACTTATCCAGGACCTCTTTCCCTTCCATATGAAGTTGGTGATTTTTTTCTTCATCTCATTAAAAATGTCACTGGTATTTGGATCGGGATCCCATTGTATCTATATTTGGATTGGGATTCCATTGTATCTATATATCTCTTTGGGCAGAATAGATATTTTTACAACGTTGAGTCTTCCTATCCATGAGCAAGGTATGTTTTTCCACTTATGAAGGTCTCTTATGGTCTCTTGCAGTAGTGTCTTGTAGTTTTCTTTGTATAGGTCTTTTACATCTCCGGTTAGATTTATTTCTAAGTACTTTATTTATTATTTATTTCTTAGGGGTGATTAATTGTAAATGATATTGATTTGGTGATTCCCTCTTCGGTTCTCCCTTTGTTGATGAAGAGGAACCTGATTTATGCATGTTTATCTTTTATCCTGAAATTCTGCTGAACTCTTCTATGAGTTTCAGTAGTTTTCTTAAGGATTCTTTAGATTTTTCTGTGTATAAGATCATGTCACCTGCAAACAGAGATACTTTTGCTTCTTCTTTGCCAATTTGGATGGCCTTTATTTCTTTACCTAGCTTTATACCTTTGGCTAGGATCTCCAGCACGATGTTGAATAAGAGTGGTGATAAACGGCATCCTTGTCTGGTTCCTGTTCTCAATGGGAATAGTTTCAATCTCTCTCCATTTAGGATGACATTGGCTGTTGGCTTTGTATAAATGCCCTTTATAATGTTTAGGAATTTTCCTTCTATTCCTATTTTGCTGAGAGTTTTTATCATGATTGGGTTTTGGGCTTTGTCGTGCCTTTTCATCAGTTGATAAGATCATGTGGTTTTTGTCTTTTGTTTTATTTATGTGATGGATATTATAATGTTGAACCATCCCTGCATACCTGGTATAAATCCCATTTGGTAGTGGTGGATTATTTTTTGATATGTTGTTGAATATTATTGCCTAGAATTTTGCTGAGGATTTTTGCATCTAAGTTCATGATGGATATTGGCCTGTAATTTTCTTTTTTTGTGGAGCCTTTATCTGGTTTTGGTATCAGGGTTTTGCTGGCTTCATAGAATGAGTTTGGGATTATTCCATCCTTTTCTATGCTCTGAAATACTTTTAGTTGTAGTGGTGTTAACTCTTTTCTGAAAGTTTGGCAAAACTCTCCAATGAGCCCATCAGGGCCAGGGCTTTTCTTCGTTGGGAGTTTTTTTTATTACTTTTTCAATCTCTTCTTTTGTTATAGGTTTATTTAGTTGTTCCGTCTCTGTTTGTGTTAATTTAGGTAGGTAGTATGTTTCTATAAATTTGACCATTTCTTCTAGGTACTCTGTTATGATTCTTTTAATTTCAGTTTTGTCTGTTATGATTTCACACATGTCATTTCTTATTCGGGTTATTTGCTTCCTTTCCTGTTTTTCTTTTGTCAGTCTGGCCAATGGTTTATCTATTTTGTTAATCTTTTCAAAGAATCAGCTTTTGGTCTTGTTAACTCTTTCAATTGGTTTTCAGTTTCACTTAATTCTGGTCTAATTTTCATTATTTGCTTTCTTCTGGTGCCTGAAGGTTTCTTTTCTTTCTCTCTTTCTATTTGTTGAACTTGTAGGGATAATTCTTTGATTTTGGCCCTTTCTTCTTTTTGTATGTGTGCATTTATTGATATAAATTGACCTCTGAGCACTGCTTTTGTTGTGTCCCAAAGTTTCTGATAGGAAGTGTTTTCGTTCTCATTGGATTCTATGAATTTCTTTATTCCATCCTTGATGTCTTTTATAACCCAGTTGTTTTTGTGCAGGGTATTGTTCAGTTTGCAAGTGTTTGATTTCTTTTCCCTGCTTTTTCTGTTATTGACTTCTACTTTTATGGCCTTATGGTTAGAGAAGGTGCTTTGTAATATTTTGATGTTTTGGATCCTGTTAAGGCTTGCTTTATGGCCTAATATGTGTTCTATTCTAGAGAATGTTCCATGTGCATTGGAAAAGAAATTATACGTGGCTGTGGTTAGGTTGAGTGTTCTGTATATGTCTATGAGGTCAAGTTGGTTAATTGTGACATTTAGCTCTTCCATGTCTTTATTGAACTTCTTTCTGGATGTTCTGTGCTTCGCTGAAAGTGGTGTGTTGAAGTCTCTTAGTATTATTGTGGAGCTCTCTAGCTCACTTTTCAATGTTGTTAGAGTTTGTTTTATGTATCTTGAAGCCCTTTCATTGGGTACATAAATATTTAAAATGGTAATATCCTCTTGGTATATTGTCCCTTTAATCTTTATGTAGTGCCCTTCCTTATCCTTTGTGGTAGATTTAAGTTTGAAGTCTGTTTTGTCAGAAACTAGTGTAGCCACTCATGCTCTTTTTTGATTGTTGTTTGCTTGATATATTTTTTCCATCTTTTTTAATTTTAGTTTGTTTGTGTCTTTAAGCTTAAGGTGTGTCTCTTGTAGGCAGCATATAGCAGATCGTGTTGTTTTTATCCATTCTGCAACTCTCTGTCTCTTTATTGGTGCCATTTAGTCCATTTACCTTCAGCGTGATTATAGATAGGTATGAGTATACTGCTGTCATTTTGATGCCTTTTTTGTGTGTGTTGTTGCCAGTTTTGTTTTTCCACTTACTTTTTTGTGCTGAGTTTTTCTTTGCGAATTGTGTGTTCCTCTTTGTCATTGTGGTTTAATTTGTTTTTGTTGAGTTTTTATGTTTATCCTGTTTTTTAATTTGAAGTGTAGTATAGTTTTTTGTTTTATATAGTTAGTCTTCTTTGTGGTTACCTTGATATTCACCCCTATTTTCCTAAGGGTAAACCTAACTTGTGTCTCCCTGTATCACCTTGAATTCCTCTCCATATGAAAGATCTATGCCTATGTTATTTATGACAATAATCAATAAAAAGGTACTAAATAACATTAGTACCTTTTTATTGATTATTGTCATGTTTTAGGTAATGACATCACTGATTCCCTGTTTTGAGCATATTTTTTTCTTAATCTTGACTTATTTTTATGATTTCCCTATCTTAGTTGATGCCTGGTTGTTCTGTTCTGTGTTCTAGTGTTAGGTTGATATCTGATATTATTTGATTTTCTATCCAGAGAATTCCCTTTATTGTTTCTTGTAGTTTTGGTTTGATTTTTGCAAATTCCCTGAGCTTCTGTTTATCTGTGTCTTAATTTCGCCTTCATATTTGAGAAACAGTTTTGTTGGATTTATGATTCTTGGTTGGCAATTTTTCTCCTTCAGTGCTTTATATATGTCATCCCGTTGCCTTCTTGCCTGCATAGTTTCTGCCAAGTAGTCTGAACTTATTCTTATTGATTCTCCTTTGTAGGTGACTTTTTGCTTATCCCTGGCTACTTTTAAAATTTTCTCTTTACCTTTGGTTTTGGCAAGTTTGATAATAATACATCTTAGTGACTTTCTTTTGAGATCTACCTTGTATGGGGTTCGGTGAGCATCTTGGATAGATATCCTCTCATCTTTCATGATATCAGGGAAGTTTTCTGCCATCAAATCTTCAACAATTCTCTCTATTTTCTGTTATCCCTCCCTGTTCTGGTACTCCAATGACTCGTAAGCTACTCTTCTTGGTAGAATCCCACGTGATTCTTAGGGTTTCTTAAAATTTTTTTTTGTCTTTTATCTGAATTTTCTTCGAATATATTGGTGCCAAGTGATTTATCTTCAATCTCACAAATTCTGCTTTCCAGTTCTCCAGTTCTCCTCCTCTGAGTTTCTATTAAGTTGTCTAATTCTGTAATTTTATTGTTAATCTTCTGAATTTCTGAATGCTTTCTCTCTATGCATTCTTGCAGTTTGTTAAGTTTTTCATTGCGTTCTTGAATAATCTTTTTTATTTCTTCAACTGCTTTATTTGTGTGTTCCTTGGCTTTTTCTCTTTGTGGCCTGATCTTGTTCATGACGTCTCCTGATGTAGTTCCTGATGTTTTGAAGTGTTCTGTATATTAATCTTTTGTATTCTACATCTGGTAATTCCAGGAATACATCTTCATCCAGGAGAGTCCTTGATTCTCTGTTTTGGGAGTTTGTTGAAGCAATCATGGTCTGCTACTTTATGTGATTTGATATTGACTGTTGTCTCCGTGCCATCTATAACTTATCGTATTAATTTATTTTATGTTTGCTCACTGTGTCCTAGTTTCTTGCTTTGTTTTGTTTCAATATAGACAAATAGGCTACTAAAGTGAGCTAACTTGATTATTGGAGCCTTTGAAGAACTAATGTCCTGTTACCAAATGGCTAGAGCTGTTACCAGGTTAATAAGCCTAGGAGTCCATACACTACTCTTGTATAGATTCAGCTCAGTTGTCCTGATAGTTGGTCACCTAGTGTGTCGTGTAGGCTCTCACCTACTGTCTTAGAGCAGCAGTGGTGATGGGTGTATGCACTTGTTTCTGGTAGCTGCAGGGGGTCACACTCTCAGGAGGGCAGAGGGCTGAAAGCCTTCCCCCAAATGTCAGTGAGGAAGGAGGGTCTCTCTTCTTTAGAGCACTCACTCTGGTGGGTAGGCTCTGCAGTTGTACCTTAGGCACCCAATGCCTATACCTGTAAGAACTGGTAGGCACCACTATATTTTCATGGGTGGCTAGGCGCTGTGGATGGAGCCTCCAGTCCTCAGGCCCCTGCTGTGGGTTGGTGAAAGCACTGTTTACTAGGCAGAGCAGTATCAGACCTCCAAAACCTGCCAATCCCCACACAGATGAAACAGACAGTCAGATCTCAAAGATTTCCCCTTGCAATATAATAGCCACCTGGATCCATGCAGGAGTGAGAGACAAAGTCTTTGGATTGCTGATGCCTGGACTAGAGCTGCTTCTGTGCTGAGCTTCCAGATTAAGGGAGTCTGTGGAGTATTTTTCCCATTTGTTAATTTGTTCCTTCTCCCAGTCCAGGAGAATGGCTCAGAGAGCACAGCAGGTTCTATCTCAGGCCCAGAGAAATCAACTGTTAATGAAGCCAACTGGGGCAGAGGAGAGAGGGAGCCGATAGATAGGAGAGAGTTCTGTCAAAAGATTGTAGTTGTTGTAAGGTGCCATCGAGTCGGTTCCAGCTCATAGCGACCCTACGCACAACAGAATGAAACACCTCCCAGTCCTGTGCCATCAGTATAATCGTTGTTATGCTTGAGCTCATTGTTGCAGTCACTGTGTCAATCCACCTCATTGAGAGTCTGCCTCTTTTTGGCTGACCCTGTACTTTGCCAAGCATGATGTCCTTCTCCAGGGACTGAACACTCCTGACAACATGTCCAAAGCATGAAAGGCGCAGTCTCACCATTTTTGCTTCTAATGAGCATTCTGGTTGTACTTCTAAGACAGATTTGTTCGTTCTTTTGGCAGTCCATGGTATATTCATATTCTTCGCTAACACCACAATTCAAAGGTGTCAATTCTTCTTCAGTCTTCCTTATTCATTGTCCAGCTTTCACATGCATATGATGCGATTGAAAATATCATAGCGTGGTCAGGCGCACCTTCGTCTTGAAGGTGACGTCTTTGCACTTCCATGCTTTAAAGAGGTCCTTTGAAGTAGATTTACCCAATACAATGTGTCTTTTGATTTCTTGACTGCTGCTTCCATAGGTGGTGATTGTGGATCCAAGTAAAATGAAATCCTTCACAACTTCAATCTTTTCTCCATTTATCATGATGTTGCTCATTGGTCCAGTTGTGAGGACTTTTGTTTTCTTTATGTTGAAGTGCAATCCATACTGAAGGCTGTGGTCTTTGATCTTCATTAGTAAGTGCTTCAAATCTTCACTTTCAGCAAGCAAGGTTGTGTCATCTGCATAACACAGGTTGTTAATGATCTTCCTCCAATCCTGATGCCCTGTTCTTCTTCATATAGCCCAGCTTCTCGGATTATTTGCTCAGCATACAGAATGAATAGGTATCATGAAAGGATACAACCCTAATGCACACATTTCCTGACTTTAAACCTTGCAGTATCCCCTTGTCTGAATTACTGCCTCTTGATCCATGTAGATTCCTCATGAGCATGATTAAGTGTTCTGGAATTCCAATTCTCCTCAACGTTTTCCATAATTTATTAGGATCCACACAGTTGAATGCTGTAGCACAGTCATTAAAACACAGGCAAACATCTTCTGGTACTCTTTACTTTCAGCCAGGATCCATCTGATTTTAGCAATGGTGTCCTTGGTTCCATGTTCTCTTTTGAATTCAACTTGAATTTCTGGCAGTTATTTGTTGATGTACAGCTCCAAATGCTTTTGAATGACCTTCATCAAAATTTTACTTGCGTGGGATATTAGTGATATTGTTCAATAATTTCCACATTTGGTTGGATCACCTTTCTTGGGAATAGGCATAATTATAGGGTCACTATTTTTTTATGAGTCGGAATCTACTCAACGGCACTGGGTTTGTTTTTTTGGTTTATGGATCTCTTGGCCAGGTAACTGTCTTCCAAATTTCTTGGCATAGATGAGTGAGCACTTCCGGCACTGCATCCATTTGTTGAAACATCTCAGCTGATTTTTCTCAATTCTTGGAGGCTTGTTTTTCACCAGTGTCTTCAGTGCAGCTTGAGCTTCTTCCTTCAGTATCAATGGTTCTTGATGATATGTTACCTAGTGAAATGACTGAACATCGGCCAGTTCTTTTTGGTACAGTTACTCTGTATGCTCCTTCCATCTTCTGTTGATGCTTCCTGGGTCATTCAGTATTTTGTCCATAGAATTTTTCAATATAGCAACTAGAGGCTTGAATTTTTTCTTCAGTTCATTCAGCTTGAGAAATGTATGTTCTTCTCTTTTGCTTTTCTAACTCCACATCTTTGCACATGTCATTATAATACTTTACTTTGTCTTCTCCAGTTGCCCTTTGAAATCTCTTCAGCTATTTTACTGCATCTTTTCTTCCTTTTTCCTTAGCTACTTGATGTTCAAGAGCAAGTTGCAGAGTCTTTTCTGACATTAATTTTGCTTTTCTTTCTTTCCTCTCTTTTTAATGACCTCTTGCTTTCTTCATGTATGATGGCCTTGATGTCATTCCACCGCTTGTCTCGTCTTCAGTCATTAGTGTTCAATGCATCAAACCTTTCCTGAGATCGTCTCTAAAGCTCAATAAGTTTTGGTAATTTCTTATTTATTCAATATGTATGTTGAACAAAAAATTGGAGAAGCGGGATTATGAGAAGAATGCAGCATTAGAATTAGAGAAAGACTCATTTCCAAACTTCAATATGCAGAGAACACAACCTCGTTTGGCAAAAAATGAAGACAACTTGAAGCACTTACCAATGGAAGTCAAAGACAATAGCCCTCAGTATGGCTTATAGCAGAATATGAAGAAAATGAAAATCCTCAGAACTGGACCCATAAACAACATCATTACAAATGGAGAAGAAATTGAGGTTGTCTAGGATTTCATTCTACTTTGATCAACAATCAACACCCATGGAGCAGCAGTTAAGAAGTAAAACAATTATTGTACTGGGTAAATTTGCTGCTAAAGACCTCTTTAAATTGTTAAAAAGCAAAGAAGTCACTTTAAGGACTAAGGTGTGTCTGACCTAACCAATGGCCTTTTCGATTGCCTCATGTGTTTGTGAAAGCTGGACAACGAAAATAGAAGACAGAAGAAGATTTGAGGCATTAGAACTGTGGTGGTGGCAAAGAATATTCAATATGCTGTGGACTGCCAGAAGAATGAACAGATGTTTTAGAAGAGCTAAAACTGGGGTGCTCCTTAGAAGCTAGAATGGCAAAACTTTTTCTTGCTTGCTTTGGACACATCATCAGGAAGGACCAACTGCTAGAAAAGGACATGGTTGGTAAAGCAGAGGGCCAAGGAAAACTCTCAATGAGATGGATTAACACAATACCTGCAACAATGGACTCAAACATACTAAGGGACTTCTGGCCAACATGGCACCATAAGCAGAAGCCCCATGCCATGCGTCCACAGCAAAGACCTGAAAAAATAACTAAAACACAAACAAACATCAATCCTGGAGCCTGAAGTGTCAAATGAAGAGATAAAGAACTCAGCCAAGCATCGAATGGAGTAAGAAACTGAAGGAGAACAGAAAGCAAGGAGAGATATGTGCAGAGGTCCCCTGTCAGCTAATGCAGCACGGATTCGCCATCTTGGACTCCTGTTGAAGATCAGTGGACAGGGAGCAAGGGAAAGCAGGTTCATGGAGCTTGCAACAGGAGACAGAGAACCTTTTAACCAGTGATACGTGCTTTCCCACCCCCATCCTCTCCTTGCTGCTCTAATTCTGTACTTCCTGGTTGGCAGTGGTGGCTGGGCCGGCCGGGAAGTGCAGCTTCTGTGCCTCTTCGATTTGCCCTGCCCACATCGAAGATTGGCAGACAGGGAATACAGGAAAGCAGCTTCATGAAGTTCCCAGCAGGAGACAGAGCACCCTGTAACCAGCAGTATATGCTTTCTTAACCCCACTCTTCTCCCCGCCCCTCGGCTTCCTCTCCTTCCCATCACCTGCAGTCTCTTGGCCAGGAGGCAAGTGCTTTGGCCCTGTGCCACTTGGATTCACCCCGCCCACACTGGCTGGCTCCCTGAGTATCTTTTGTCTGTTGCTGATGTTGTCTTTTTTCCGTTTCTTTGGTTTCTTCCTTACCTCCCACCACCTCCCCCTACTTTCTCTCGAACATCTGGATCCCTGTGCCATCTTTGCTTCTTAAAAGGCTGTGAAGCACTGTTCGACTGGGGAACATCTCCCCAGCCTGTGTCACCACACTTTTGGGATCCCCGGTGGTTTTTTTTAAAAAATATTTTGCTTTGCTCCATTTTGTTTTGTTTGGTTGTTTTATTTTTCTTTTCACAGCTTCAGAGCCCTTTCTAGCTGGGCTGCACTGCAGAGCTTAGGAACCACTTCCCCAGTCTGTGCAGCCACACTGGTGTGATACCCTGGGGACATTTTTTTTCTTAACTTTTTTTTCTTTTTTCCTTTCTGTCTTTCTTCATTTCACAGTTCTTCTCTATCTATACTTACCTTCTTTTCCTGTGTCCTGAATACCTCTAGAAAGGCTATACTGTGCAGCCTGGGAGCCACTTCCCCATTCCTTGCAGCTGGACTGGTGGGACCCCTGGGGGCTTTTCTTTTTTGATATAGTTTTTATTTCTTTATCCTTTTTTATCTAGTTTTTTCTTTATCCTTTTTTTTCTATATTTCTGGGTTTTTCATTGCCACTCCAATGGCAAGCTCCCTTAGCACTCTTTTTTTTGTTTGTTTTTTGCTCCTGTTTACCTCTCATCTTTCTGATACCCACATTAGCTCCACACATCAAAACCTCCCACCTCCTTCCTGCTTACCTGCACCATGTCCTGAACACCACACCCCTGAAGAGCACAGGCAGAACCTACATGAACCTGCCCAGCACTGATTCTTGGCCCACCCTTCAGCCCTAGCACATGCCACAAACAACCCGTCCCAGCCCCTTCCCTTCAGCTGGACTTGCTTTGCTGCACCATAGCTGAGTGACTGGCCCTGATCATTGGACAAGAGGTGAAAAGTATTTTGACCACAGATGAGCAAACAACAAAGAATGCACAGCCCGCCTTCTCAGATATAACCCAATAAAACAAAAAAGCAGGATGAAACAAGGAGATCTATGATCAAGAAATGAAGAATATAACTACTGAATGTCCCAAAGACAACAGATAATATAAAAACATTAAAAAAAGGACCGGCTGGTTCCAGTAGGCAACCAAAATAAAACACCAGATGACTTTCTAAGAGAAGAAGAGGAACTACAACTACCTAGCAAGGAATCCAAATCTCTAATATTCAGAGCTGTCCAAGAGTTGAAGCAAAAAGCAAACACAAATGAGCAAAAAATAGACACATTCATGGGAAATGCAGACAAAATTATGGAAAATACACAAAACATGGAAAAATTCAGGAAGAAAATGTCAAAAGAAATTGACAACTAGAAATTGTACAAAAACAACAATTAGAAATCCAAAAGATAAACAAGATTTCAGAAATGGACAGTGTCGTAGAATGGGTAAAGAGCAGGTGTGAAATGATGGAAGACAGGATCAGAGAAATTGAAGACAAACACTTGGATACAGCATTTTTTGAGGAAAAATGAGAAAAAAAGAATGAAGAAAAATGAAGAAACCCTGAGAATTATGTGGGATACAATCAAAAGCAAAAATTTGTGAGTGATCAGATTTCCAGAACAGGAGAAGAAAATGGAAAACACAGACAGGATCATTCAAGAATTGCTGACAGACTTCCCTAATATCATGAAAGATAAAAAGCTGGCCATCCAAGAAGCTCAATGGACCCCATATAGGATAAACCCCAAGAGAAAATCACCGCGACATACCATAATCACACTCACTAAAGCCAAAGACAAAGAAAAAATCCTGAGAGCAGCTTGAAAAAAATAAAAAGTCACATACAGAGGAGAAACAATAAGACTTAGCTTTGATTATTCAGCAGAAACTACATAGCCAAGAAGGCAATGAGATGACCCATAAAACCTTGAAAGAAAAAAATTGCCAATCAAGAAAAATATGACCTGCAAAACTCTCATTCAAATATGATGGTGAAACTAGGACATTTCCAGATAAACAGAAATTAAGGAAATATGTAAAAAATAAACCAAACTTACAAGAACTATTACAGTCCTTCAGTCTGAGGAAAGCATCAGATCACAGCCTGAATCTAGGACACAAGATTGTGCCAGCCAGATACCAACCTAGGAAAAGAACTCTCAAGGACTATCCAAAACCAAAAGAATTGCAAAAGGAACCAGAAAGGTTAATCTGTAAATGACAGTGTCAGAACAATAAAAGAGGGAACAAACAGTGTATGTATAGAACTTTCTAATGGAGAGGAAGGCAAGGCGACACCAAGTAATAATAGACTGGTTCAACCTAGGAAGATAAGAGAAATTTTCAAGGTAACCACAAAGAATGTTAACAAACCTAGTCATCAAAATGAAGAAGAAAAACATAGTCTCAATAAGTACAAAATCTACAAAGACAAAAGAAATGAAAAAGAAATCCACAAACAAAAGGAATTCAGCGCAGGAAAGTAAGAGGAACAAAAAAAAATCAGCACCACCAAAAAAAAAGAACTACAAAATGACAGCAATAAAATCATGCCTACCAATAATTACACTGAATGTAAATGGCCTAAATGCACCCAAAAAGAGACAGAGAGTGACAGAATGGATTAAAAAAATGATACATCAATATGCTATCTACAAGAGACATGCCTTAAGAACAGAGAAGTAAATTTTTAAAAATTCAAAAGATGGAAAAAAATATCAAGCAAATAGCTACCAAAAAAGAGCAGAAGTGGCAATGCTAATCTCAGATAAAACACACTTTAAAACAAAATCCACCATAAACGACAAAGAAGGGCACTATATAATGATTAAAGGGACAATCCGTCATGGAGACTTAACCATAATAAACATCTATGCACCCAATGACAGGTCTTCAAAATATATTAAAGAAAAAAAAAAAAACTCTAACAGCAATAAAAAGAGAAATCGACAGTTCCATAATGATAGTAGGAGACTTCAACACACCACTCTTGAAAATGGTCAGAACAACTAGAAAGAAACTCAAAAAAGATACAGAAGAACTAAAGGCCACAATTAGCCAACTTGACCTCATAGATATGTATAGAACACTCCCTCAACAGCTGCAAAGTACACATTTTTTTCCAATGCACATGGAATGTTCTCCGGAATATACCACACCTTAGGCCACAAAGCAACCCTCAACAAAATCCAAAACAGAGATAATACGAAGTATCTTCTCTGACCACAACACCATCAAAGTAGAAATTAACAACAAGAAGAGCAAGGAAAAACAAACACCCTGCTTAAAAACTACTGGGTAATAGAACAAATCAGAGATGGAATCAAAAAATTCCTAGAATCAAACAAGACTGAAAACACATCATACCAAAACCTTTAGGACACAGCAAAGGCAGTCCTCAGAGGTCAATTCACGACAGATGGACACATCAAAAAAGTAGAAAGGGACAACATCAAAACATTAGCTATACAACTTGAACAAATAGGACTGAACAGCAAAAGAAGCCCACAGCAAGCCCACAGCCACCAGAAGAAAGGAAATAATAAAGACTAGAGCAGAAATAAATGAAACAGAAAATAGAAAAACAATAAAAAGAATCAACAAAACCAAAAGTTGGTTCTTTGAAAGGATCAACAAAATCGACAAACCACTGGCCAAATTGACAAAAGAAAAACAGGAAAGGATGCAAATAACCCAAATGAGAAATGAAATGGGGGACATTACAACAGACCCAACTGAAATAAAAAGGATCATAACAGAGTATTAGGAAAAGCTATACTCCAACAAATTTGAAAACCTAGAGGAAATGGACAAATTTCTAGAAACACAGTAACTACCCAAAGTAACACAAAATGATGTTGACAATCTGAACAGATGCATAACAAGAGAAGAGATTAAAAAGGTAAAACAAAACAAACAAACAAACAAAAACTCCCCAAAACAACAAAAAGCCCTGGCCTAGATGGCTTTACTGGAGAATTCTACCAAACATTCAAAGAGCTTATGCAATACTACTCAAAATATTTCAGAACATAGAAAAGGAAGTGATACCTATCAATCACTTCATTCTATGAAGCCAGCATAACCTTGATACCAAAACCACGCAAAGACACAGCAACAAAAAATTAGAGAACAATATCTCTCATGAATATACATGCAAAAATTCTCAACGAAATTCTAGCCAATAGACTTCAGCATCATAACAAAAAAATGATACACCACAACCCAGTAGGATTCATAGCAGGTATGCAAGGATGGTTCAACATCAGAAAATCAATCAGTGTAATCCACTACATAAACAGAGGGAAAGAAAAGAATCACATGATCATCTTGATAGATGCAGAAAAGGCATTTGACAAAGTCCAACACCCATTCCTGATAAAAAGAAAGAAAACTCTCAATAAAATAGGTATAGAAGTGAAATTTCTCAACATAATAAAGGGCATCTAAAAAAAATTTTTTTAATGCAAAACCAATGGCCATCATCATTTTTAAAGGAGTGATGCTGAAAACATTTCCCTTGAGAACAGAAACAAGACAAGGATACCCTTTATTACCACTCATTGAACATTGTGCTGGAAGTCCTAGCTAGACCAATAAGGCAAGAGAAGGAAATAAGGGACATCCACATTGGTAAGGAAGAAGTTAAACTGTCCCTATTTGCAGATGATATGATAGCATACATAGCAAACCCAAAAGACTCCACAAGTAAACTACTGGAACTAATAGAAAGATTCAGCAGATTAGCAGGATACAAGTTAAACATACAAAAATCAGTTGGGTTCATATACACAAATAAAGAGAATGGTGAAAAGGAAATCAGGGAAACAATACCACTTATAATAGCCCCTAAAAAAATAAAACACTTAGGAACAAATCTAACCAGGGATGTAAAAGACCTATACAAAGAAACCTACAAAACACTGCTGCAAGAACCCAAAAGACCTTTACATAAATGGAAAAAAATACTATGCTCATGGACAGGTTGACTCAATATTGTGAAAATGACAATTCTACCCAAAACTATTTACAAATACAATGCAATCCTGATCCAAATACCAACAACATTCCTTAAAGAGGTGGAAAAACTAATTATTAACTTTATATGGAAAGGGAAGAGGCCCTGGATAAGTAAAGCACTATTGAAGAAGAAGGATGAAGTAAAGGGACATGCACTACCTGACCTCAGAGCCTACCATACAGCTATGGTAGTCAAGACAGCCTGGTACTGGTACAACGACAGATACATTGACCAATGAAACAGAATTGAGAGCTCAGATGTAAATCCATCCATGTACGGTCACCTGATATTTGACAAGGGCCTAAAGCGCATCAAATGGGGAAAAGACAGTCTTCATAACAAACGGTGCTAGCAAAATTGGATGTCCATCTGCAAAAAAAAAAAGTGAGAGAGGACCCATACCTCACACCATATACAAAAACTAATTGAAAATGGATCAAAGACCTAAATATAAAGCCAAACACTATGCAGTTCATAGAAGAAAAAATAGGATCAGCACTAGAGGCCCTAATACACTGCATTAACAGGATATAAACCACCACCAACAACACACAAACTCCAGAAGATAAGCTAGATAACTGGAATCTTCTAAAAATTAAACACTTACGCTCATTAAAAACTTCACCAAAAGAGTAAAAAGAGAACCTAGAGACTGGAAAAATTTTTTTTGGCCATTACAACACCCCTACAATGAAAAGACAAACAATCCAATTAAAAAATGGGCAAAGGAAATGAACAAACTCTTCACTAAAGAAGACATTCAAGCAGCCAACAGACACATGAGGAAATGTTCGTGATCACCAGCCATTAGAAGAATGCAAATCACAACCACAACAAGATACCATCTCACTCCAGCATTACTGGCATGAATAATAATAAAAAAAAAAAACAGGAAATAACAAATATTGGCAATGCTGAGGGGAGATCAGAGCTCTTATGCAGTGCAGTGGGAATGTGATGTGAAATGATACAACCATTTTGGAAAAAGGTATGGTGCTTCCTTAGAAAGCTAGAAATAGAAATAACATATGATCCAGCAATCCCACTCCTAGGAATATAGTCTAGAGAAATAAGAGTGGTCACATGAGTAGACATATGCACACCCATGTTCATTGCAGCATTGTTGACAATAGCAAATAATGGAAACAAACTAGATGCCCATCAACAGATGAATGGATAAACAAACTGTGGTACATACACACAATGGAATATTATGCAATGATAAAGAGCAATGATGAATCTGTGAAGCAGCTCATAACACTGATGAATCTGGAGGGCATTATGCTGAGTGAAATCAGTCAATCACAAAAGGACAAATATTGCATAAGACCACTACTGTAAAAACGCATGAAAACGTTTACACACAAAAAGAAACAATCTTTGCTGTTTACGAGTGAGGGGAGGGTTGGGGATGGAAAAACACTAAATAAAAAAAAAATAGACAATAGATAAATGGTAACTTTGGTGAAGGGTAAGGCAGTACACAGTACTGCGGAAGCCAGCACAACTTGTAGGAGGCAAGGTCATGGAAGCTCCACTGACACATCCAAACTCCCTGTGGGGCCGAATTGCTGGGCTGAGGGCTGTGGGGACCATGGTTTCGGGGAACATCTAGCTCAATTGGCATAACATAGTTTATAAAGAAAATGTTCTACATTCTACTTTGGTGAGTAGCATCTGGGGTCTTAAAAGCCTGTGAGAGACCATCAAGCATACTCCATTGGTCTCACCTCTTCGGGAGCAAGAAAGAATGAAGAAAACTAAAGATACAAGGAAAAGATTAGTTCTAAGGACTAATGAACCACATCTACCATGACCTCTGCCAGACTGAGTCCGGTATAACTAGATGGTGTCTGGCTACCACTACTGACTGCTCTGACAGGGACCACAATAGACAGTCCCAGACAGAGCTGGAGAAAAACATAGAAAAAAATTGTAACTCAAAAAGAAGACTTGACTTGCTGGCCTGACAGAGACTGGAGAAACCTTGAGTGTATGGCTCCTGGACACCCTTCCTGCTCAGTAATGAAGTCACTCCTGAGGTTCACCCTTCAGCCAGAGATTTGTCAGGCCCATAAAACGAAATGAGACTAAAGGGGCACACCACCCTGGGGCAAGGACTAGAAGGCAGGAGGGGACAGGAAAGCTGATAATATGAAAACCAACGTTGAGAAGGTAGAGTGTTGACATGTTGTGGGGTTGTTAACCAATGTCATAAAACAATATGTGTACTAACTGTTTAATGAGAAACTAGTTTGTTCTGTAAACATTCATCTAAAGCACAATTAAAAAAAATACTAAGGACCGTGAAGATCGTGCTGAAGTGAGCAACATTTCACTCTGTTATACGTAAGGTCACCATGAGTCTGAGCTGCCTGAATGGCAACTAAAACAATAACAACAACAATTTCTTGTCAAGGAGGGGCATAAAGGTTTTACATAACAATATCAACCAACTTTATCTAGAGTGTAATGGTTTTCAAGTGTGATTTCATTTAATGATCATAACAATCACTGTATGGATATCAGAAATAGGCACCCATAAACATTATAATAACTTATTGAAATTCATTTAGCTAATTAGGTGATAGAGTCATAATTTGAATTTAGATATTGTGACACTTAATCCAAGGGTTTTTTTTTTCACTGACCCAGTTTAGAGCGTGAATTGAGAGGATATCCGAGTCTTTCAAATCTAAATTTTATCCATTCATCCAAAAAGTATCTACGGAGCATCTAATGAGTGTCAGGCACTGTTCAAGGTACTGGGAATACAGTGAACAAAACAAAGTTCCTGCACTCATTACTGTACATACTAGTGTAAGGACAGAATAACGAAGAAGTAAGTACATATAACGTATGTCACTTGGTGATAAACACAATTCAGAAGAATAAAGCAGGAAAGGATAAGAAGTGCTAGTGGGGATGTCATGTTTCAGTTTTGAGTGGTCAGAAAAGATATTTAGGAAGTAGCATTTGAGCACTACCTGAAGAAAGTGAGGTAGTAAGCTATGTGAATATCTGGTGGAAGAGGTTGGCCCCATGTGAGCATGTCTGGCGTGTTTGAGGAATAGCAATGCAATCAGCTAGCAGGCGATTAAGTCAGAGAGGTAATGAGATTGGGTAGGCAGATAGTGTAGGACTTTTGGCTTTTGCTTTGAATGAGATGGAAGCCCATCTCCTAAGAGTATGTGTAAGCAAGAAGGCTCACCATGTTGGTGGCTCTGGAGGGGTCTACTCAGTCACCAGAACCAACCACAGTCAGCCCTTCTACCTCATAGGATGTCTCATTACCTCTCTTCCAGCTCTAGCTGATCCTTGCCTCCCAGAAGCATCCAGTCTGGCCCTTTTGCTCCCATGACCCAGAGATCCCCACCTGGGAAGACTGGAAGCAGGACGCTTGGCAGGCAGAGTGGCTTAAGCAGATGGCAGCAATCTGATAGCAGGCAGAGGATTCCACAGAAAAGATCTGGTGAAAGGAAACGATGGCTGTCATGCTAATAAAGTTGGAGACTTTATGAGGGAAAAGGTGATAATCTCCATCCCAGCTGGTGTTCAGTGACTGCAGATGAAAATATTACTTGGGCATGAGAGATGCCAGTGTGGAGGAAAGAGAAAGCAAAGGTGCCCATTGAAGAGCTTGCAGTATTTCCTTGGATACCCTGCTTCATGGGGAGACTGGCAGAATCAGAACAAAGGAACCCTTTGGGATCTATAAACACAAATATCACTTTGGAGCTATTGGCATATTATTTGCATCTCATTTGCACCCATCCACTTAGTAAGTCTCAGGAGTTGTGGTGATTACTTGTTCTGGGAGACATAAAGAACTCATCCCACTGCCTGGCATAGTAAGAGTTAGCTTTTATTATGGTTACTATTGTCAGAGTTGGAAGTGACCAGTGAGAATTTATGTATAAGCCTACTGATTTTCAAGTTTTGTTTCTTTTTTTAGTTAGTGAAATCTTTTTTTTTTCTTCAAATAATTATTACAAAGAACCCTGATATATACATGAAAATGTAGAAGTGGTATTTTATTACCACAAATGTATTTTGTAAGTTCAGTTAATAAGGTTTATTTATTATAAAGCCAGTCACTGAGAATGAGGCTGTTTTAAAGAGCCAAAAAAGTGAGCATATAATGCATTTGATTATGTGTGTTGTTTTCATTATAGTTTTTTTAACAGCTGAAGAAGTATTTTAAAAGAGAAATTTCAAACCAAGCATTTGCAAAACTCTTACACTACCACTCTTGCACATAGGCTTTAAGAAACACATTTTGAGAACCACAGATGTGGGACAAGACTTTTTAAATTGTACTCCTTATTGCTGATGGTTTTGGGGAAATACTCCCTAGGGCATTTCTGGGGTAAAGGCCAGGTGATGTTCCAACCTGCTTCATCTTGCTTCAACAAGAGCAGCTCTACTTTTGTCTGTTTTATATGTTAGACTTCCACTCAAGGTTTTACTTGATAGATACACTTAATCACTTTTAATAGCAGCATAGTGTTCCACTGCACAGGGGTGGGGGAACAGGGAAGAAGATTCCATTATGTTTCAGGAAAAGAAAACTTTCAGTGCAGTCAGTGAGACAGAGGCATAATATGCTGACAATGCTATCTAATTTTAATCTAGATTTCTAGACTAACAGCTACGTCTTTGAGATAAACATGTTTTTCCTTGGTGGTCAAAACCAGGATGTGAAACCATATGCCTTGAGGGGTCTTGACCAAGTGACCATCTGCACCCCTCAAAATAAATATACTCAAGAAGAGTGCTCTCTGGGTGCTGTTGCCAACAAGGTATTTTTGGCAAGATAGACAAAGAAAATCCATGTAAGCATCTTGTGACCACGATCTAAGCATCCTGTGAAACTATCTATAATCACTGGCTGTAAATATTAATAATCAGTAACCAGAGTGTAATATTACAATATTCATTGATTTTCCTGTAATTGCCCTCCCTTTGGTTTGGTTTCTCTTTTTACCCCGTAAGAATACTTGTATAAAGAAACCACCCTAGGCTACCTGGTTCCATTTTCATTGGGCTACATACTTCACCAATTACAATTGTTTTAAACCCTTAATAAACCTCTCTGCTTTACCTTGAAACAGTGTTCAAGTTTTTCTCTACAACAATTATAAGGTAAAGTTCCTGAGCTTCAAAGAGTTTGAAAATGACTGCTTTTGTCCAACACACTCATTACATAAATGGAGAAATTGAGTCTTGTTTATGGGACAGGTCTAGCCCAAGGTTACATAGTGTTTCAGTGGTAGAACACATACTGGAGTCATTCTCTGCTCAAAATTCTGCAAGGGCTCTCCATCTTACTCATAATAAAAGTCAAAATTTGTCCCTGGGTGGTGCAAACATATTGTGCTGCAGCTGGTAACTGAAAGGTTGATGGTTTGGACCCACCCAGGGGATCCATAGAAGGAAAGTACTGGCGATCTACTTCCATAAAGATTATAGCCAAGAAAACCATATGAAGCAGTTCTATCCTGTAACACGTGGGGTCGCCATGAGTTGGAATCTACTCCATGGCACAACACACACACACACACGTATACATGCACACACACATATATACATGCACACACACATTCCCTGTCACCACTTTTCTGGCTTCATCTCCTACTATTCTGCTCCTTACTCATCTTATTTCAGCCATACTGGTCTGTTTGCTATTCCTTGAACATATCAGGCATACTCCTAAATTAGCCTGTAAAGCTCTTTGCTTCTGGAACGCTCTTTCCCCTAGACAGAGTTACTACTTACTCCTTCCACTCCATCAAATCTTTGTTCAAATGAAACCTTTGAATGAGGACTGACGACCCTATATAATACTGCAAATGATTCCAGTGTCCAGCACCCCTGATGCCCTTTATCCTTCTCTTCTTTTTCCTTTTTCATATCATTTATCACTTTCAAGCATATTATATGATTTACTTATTTATTAGGTTTGCTACTTATTGTCTTTCTTTCTCACTGGGGTTTGAGCCCCAGAAAGACAGATATTGTGGTCTATTTTGTTCTCTGATGTATTCTAAGCACCTAGAAAAGAGCTTGACACATAATATATTCTCAACAAATATAGTTGAATGATGATTTATTGTCTCTGTCTAGGGTGTCTCCCAGAGTCTCTCTTCTAGTCTGTGTGCTCCTCTCCTCCCTCTCCATGTCTTTCCCATTCCTTGACACTTATCTGCATTTTCAACACTGCAGAATACATGGCCTTGATCTACACTAAGAAGGCATGGAGCCCCCATGCTATTCTGAGCTCTATTCACTGTGGCCTTCACATATGGGTTGGAGAAAAAGTTGTGAATAGTTAAAATGAGTTGGATATGAATTCTAGTATGGCATTCCTGCATAAAACCAACCAAAAGGGCTCCCTACTTTTCTCTATCTGGCAGAGAGGAAGTGGATTTGACTAAGCAAATTGACAGAAGTAATTGACATCCCTCATTAGAGAGAGACTCCTCCTACCCCCCAAAAAACAATGTACCCATTAAAGGTAAACCACACCCCCACAAAAAAAAAACGTTGCCATCGAGTTGATTCTGCTTCATAACGACCCTATAGGACAGGGTAGAATTGCCCCATAAAGTTTCCAAGGCTGTAATCTTTACAGAAGCAAACTGCCACACCTATCTCCTGTGGAGCAGCTAGAGAGTTCGAGCTGCCAATCTTCTGGTTAGCAGGTGAACGCTTAACCACTGCACCACCAGGGCTCCCTATTAAGGGTAATAAACCAAAACCCAAACCCATTGCAGTCGAGTTGATTCCGATTCATAGCGATCCTACAGGACAGAATAGAACTACTCCATAGGGTTCTCAAAGAGTGGCTGGTGGATTCAAACTGCCGACCTTTTGTTTAACAGCAGTGCTCATAACCACTGCACCACCACAGCTCCAGAAAGGTAATAAGGTCTATTGATTCTGTAGACCCAGAATGTGAGTCAGGAAAGGAAGAAACTCAAAGCTCACCTGAACAATAATGGAAATCCACTAATTTCAAAGTCGAGGTTGCCTCCATTCTCTTTCATTTCTCAACCTAGATTTATACCACACTGACCCTGAGGGTGATAAAATGTATATCTTTCTTCTGGAGATGTGCTTTATTTATTGGTAGACAAGTAAAGAAACCAGCAGACTCATATCTGTCACTACTGGGAATATTAAGAGAGAAACTTGAAATGGAGCATCCCCACTAACCCGCCTCCCTTGGTGGAAAGACGCACAAAGCTGAAGGGGTAGTCTAGAGAAAATAGGGGGAAAGATGACAGTGAGGTCAGGCCAGACCACCTGATTATTCAGAAAGTCAGCAAATGGGAAAAAGTGAGGGGCCCTGGAGATCTTTCTAGTAATAAAGGGGTGAGATTGGGTTGGGACTGGTGGATGACAGTGTTAGAATGTGAGGAAGAGTATTTTGGTTTTGTTTTTCTTAACCATGAGTGGTAAGAAAAATCCTATAAGAAATTGGAAGTCAAATGATTCAACAGTGTTCTTTGGATTTTTCAAAGCCCTGGAGATATCCACAGAGCAGACAAAGCAAGAAATCTCAAAAACAAGTCTCCTGCCCCATATACTTTTTATTTTGCCTTTGGCCAGAGCCTTCACCATACCTCTATCATGCACATAGCTGAAAAAGGCCTTTGGATGCCTATGAAACACATCAGCTGTGTTTATTTAGCTTGGCTTAGTTTGAAGAGTAACTGGACAAGGAAGAGAGAGATACAGTCACACTCCCCAGCTAGGGCCTGATTACAGCCACTCTCTCAGTTCTTGAGCTCCCTGCAGGAGTTCGTGGATTATTTGCACTGAAATTCTCCTTCTTCACCCTCAATGGTTCTATGATTATGCTCGTTTTCTTTCTTTCAGCGAACAAGGACTGGGAGACTCCCACCAATTCCCTCCAATGTCTGCTTACAAACAATCCCTCTGGCCGTTCTCCCTTGTCTGTTTCCCAGAAGCGCCCCTTCTATGAGTGGTACCATTACTGTGACTCAGAAGTCTCCTTGAAAGAACTTCCCTGGGGATGTATAGCAAGTGAATGTGTGGCAATGGTAGTGGACAACTTGGTAACCAAGGCGGGGGACGGCTTTTGGAAGAGCCTTGAAAAAAATCTTCATGTTGTGCTACCCCTGGCCCACTGTAAGTCATGCCCATAGATATCAAACCAGGCTTTGAGATTTACAGTCAATATTTAGTTACAGGTTAAAACCAGACAACAACCATGATTGCTTTGAATGACTTAAGGACAGAATCCATGTCTGCCTTGATAACTAATATATGAAGACCCCTTTAATGAAGAATAAAAGTGAGGATGAGGATCTAAATCTTCTGGCTAACTAACTAAATATTCTGGTTAATAGACAGGTTTCTAAACACATTTTCCCATTCTTGTTCTTAAGTTATGAATACTGACACTTATGATCTTATTTACTCCTCCTGGTACCCTATTAGGGGGTATTATTAACACTTTTCTATACACAAAAAAACTGACTCATAAAACATAAATGACTTGCTGAAGGTCACATAATAAGTGACTGAGTTGAGATTTAAAGCCAGGTCTTTTGACTCCAAATTCAGTTATTTTTGTTTTTAAATTAGCTATATCACTACTCATTTAAGGCACGTTTGCTATAGAAGAAACAGAATATAAGAAAATACTCAAAATAAATTTGTCAAAACCATAGTGTAATTATAGGCTCATAATAATGACTACAATTTATTGACTTCCTACCTTTTATGCCTTTTACATTCATTATTTTGAATACCCCCATATTTACAGAGGAGGAGCTGGTAGGTCACAAAGGTAATTATACTGTATAATTTACATAATATAACATACAAAAATGTATTCACAATATATGTATATGTGTAACATATGTATGTTATTTTCACTGAAAGTTGCCGCCAATTCATGGTGACCTTATGTATAACAATGAAACATTGCCGGGTTCTGCACCATCTTCATAATTGTTGGTATATTTGAGTCCATTATTTGGTTATTGTGTAAATCCATCTCATTGTGGGTTTTCCACATTTTTGCTGACCCTTTACCGACCATGATGTTCTTTTCAAGTGATTGGTCCTTACTGGTGATGAGTCCTAAGAAAGCGAGTTGAAGTCTCGCCATTCTTGTTTCTAAGGAGCATTCTGGTTGTGTTTCTTCTAAGACTGATTTGTTCTTTATTCTGGCAGTCCACGGTATATTCAATATTCTTTGCCATCATCAAAATTTGCACCAATTCTTCTGTCTTGCTTTTCATTGTCCAGCTTTCCATGCACATGGTGTGACTGAAAAGACCATTACTTGGGGCAAACACACCTTCATCATCAAAGTGACATCTTTGCTTTTTAACACTTTAGACAGATTTCTTAACTGCTGCTTCCATGGGCGTCGATTGTGGATTCAAGTAAAATGAAATCCTTGGCAACTTCAATTTCTTCTCCATTTATTGTGATTTTGTTTATTGGTCCAGTTATAAGGATTTTCATTTTCTTCATGTTCAACTGTAATTCATACTGAAAGTTTTAGTTTTTGACCTTAATCAGTAAGTGCTTCAAGTCATCTTCATTTTTGTCAAGCAAGGTTGTGTCATCTATATACGTAGGTTGTTAATGAATCTTCCTCCGATCCTAATGCTGCATTCTTTATATAATTCAACTTCTCAGATTGTTCAACATATAGATTGAATAGGTAAGGCGAAAGGATATCACCCTGCCACACACCTTTGAACCAGTGATACATGTATAATATACAGTAAATTATTCTGTACAATTTACTTGTTTGTAATGTTTATTATTTATTGACTGTCTCCCTGTAGTATATTGTGAACTCCTTGACAGCAAGGATCCCCAGTGTCTAGAACATTTCCCAGCATACAGTAAGTGCTGTAATGAAAAAGTATCCTATAGAGTGCTCAAGTTCATAAACCAAAAAACCCAGTGCAGCTAAGTAAATGGTAGTGCTGAGATTTGAGCCCTCACCCCTGTGATTACATAGACAATCATCTTTCTGGTATACCATTTAAGAAATGCTAATATGGAAGGAATGTTACTAATTACTTAGTCCAACCCTACTATAGCAAATATGGAAATATTGTGAATGGGTGGGGGCAGGAGAGGGAAGCCAGGGGAACTTTCCCAAATTCAAACTCAGATTCCCAGACCAGTACTCCTTCCATGATGACTGAGAGGATACTGGAGGATTAGCAGGGCCTGTCCTGAATCGCTGCTGCTATAGCAGAGGACAGGGGAGGATTCTGGAGAAGATGTCAATGACTGAGCTGAATGTGTGCTAAAGCTGATCCGGGTCATCCTCAGGAAATAGATTTTGTAAAATGTCACTGAGCTTGTTTCTTGCCATTTTTTCAGTCTCCTAAAAGTTGATCACAGACACTTAATACCACTGAATTTTACTCTAAAATTATTAAAATGGCATATTTTGTATTATGTGTGTTTTACAACAATAAAAAAAAAACTTAAAATTTAATCACAAAGTGGAAATACAAACCTGAAATCAGAAATCTAGCTATTTCATCAACAGCTCTATATTTGGAACCTACCACATTCCAAGAATGTACTACATTCCATTTTACACACATAATACATTATCTTATTTAATTCTTAAATCAAGGTTGCAAGTTAGTAAGTATTATAAAGAAAACGGGGCCTACAAAAGTTAAATAACTTGTTACAGAAGACACAGCTGGAATGTAGGAGAGCTAGGAATTGAACCCAGATGTTTTGACTCCCATCTCAGGGCTAGATCGTAACATCATGACAATTAGCAATGATAACAATAATAAGGCACTATATATGCAGAACACCTGTTCAAAGGCCTCATGAGGGGAAGGCTGTTGTTGTTAGGTGCTATCAAATCAGTTCTGATTCAAAGTGACCTTATGTACAACTGAAGGAAACACTGCCCAGTCCTGCACCATCCTCATAATTATTATGCTTAAACTCATTGTTGCAACCACTACGTCAATCCATCTCATTGAGGGGCTTCCTTTTTGTTCATTCTTTTGGCAGTCCATGGTGTATTCAGTATTCTTCACCAACACTACAGTTCAAAGGCATCAATTCTTCTTCATTCTTCCTTATTCATGGTCCAGCTTTCGCAGCATATGAGGTTATTGAAAATACCATGGCTTGGGTCAGGCGCACTTTAGTCTTCAAGGTGACATCTTTGCTTTTTAAAACTTTAAAGAGGTCTTTTGCAGCAGATTTGCCCGATGCAATGCCTCATTTGATTTCTTGGCTGCTGCTTCCATGGGTGCTGACTGTGGATCCAAGTAAAATGAAATCCTTGGCAACTTCAATCTTTTCTCTGTTTATCATGATGTTGCTTATTGGTCCAGGTGTGAGCATTTTTGTTTTCTTTACGTTGAGGTGCAATCCATACTGAAGGCTGTGGTCTTTGATCTTCATCAGTAAATGTTTCAAGTCCTCTTCACTTTTAGCAAATCGATCCGGGCAGTTCTACTCTCAGCAAGCAAGGTTGTGTCATCTGCATAAAGCAGGTTGTTAATGAGTCTTCCTCCAATCCTGATGCCCCATTCTTCTTCATATAGTCCAGCTAGGGTCAAATTTTATTTACCATTAATATTTTAGTATTAATCCATTTCTTAGACCTATTGCACTGCTTGAATAAATGGAACACAAAATGGCTCAGTATATCAGAGCAGAAGGAACAACTCTGAATTGAGTTATGTTGGGGAGGGCAGGTCTGATAGAGACATCTGGGGGAGGGCTAGACAGTTAATATAGCAGCTAAATACTACATTTGGGGGTTCACAAAATGAAGGCCTTTAGCTTGCTTTCTCTTTCTCTCAGTAGAAAGAAAAAAAATGCTTGCTTGATGTTCATAAGCTCTGGTTTCAAGTCCTGGCTCTGCCTGAAATGACGAGTGGCATTGAGAAATTCATTCTTCCCTCAGAACTTTAGTTTTCCCATCATAAGAGAAAGAGAGGTAGAACTACAATGATTCTTAACTTTTTTGGATCATGGAGCTTTTCTGTGTATGGGTGTGCAGTGAAACATAAATAACAAAATATTTGTCATTTCAATAATTTTTAAATGTACAATTCAGTGACATTAATTACATCCACTATGTTGTGCAGCCATCAACACTCGGTGTTTCCAAATTTTTTCATCACCCTTTATAAACACTAAGCACTCCTTAAGCAATAACTCCACATTTCTCCCTCACACCCACCCCTAGTAAACACTAACAAACAGTTGTTTCTATGCATTTGACTATTCTAGATATTTTATATAAGTGAGATCATGGAATACTTGTCCTTTTATGCCTCACTTATTTCTTTCAGCCTAATGATTTCAAAGTTTATACACGTTGTAGCATGTATCAAAACTTTATATCTCTCTATGGCTAAAGAACTAAATTTCAAAAGGCATAGAGTGGCAGAATGGACAGAAAAAAAATGATTCATCTATATGCTGTCTATAAGACACACGTATTAGTCTTAAAGACATAAAAAGGTTGAAAGTGAAGGAGTGGAAAAAAAATATTCTACACAAATAGTAACCAAAACAGATCTTGGATGGCTGTATTGAAATCATACAAAATGGGTTTTAAGCCAAAACCTGTTATAAGAGATTGGAAGGATATTATAATGATAAAGCCCTTAGTTCATCAAGAAGATACAATTACAAATGTATATGCACCTAATTTAATGGGTTTTAACATCGGATCACGAAAATTTATGTGACAAACGCTAACACAATTGGAGAAGTTCATAGTTCTACAGTAATAATTGGAGATTTCAGTACACCATTTTCAATAACAGACAGAACATTCGAGAAAGAACATCAATAAGGAAATACAGCATTTAAATAACACGATAAACCAACTAGACTAACAGCCTTATAAAAACACCTGAAAACAACACAATATACCTTCTTCTCCAGTGCATATGGATCATTCTCCAGTATAGACTATATGCTAGGTCACAAAACAAGTCTCAATGAATTTTTAAAAAATTGACATCACACAAAATAATTTCTGTGACCACAATGTAGTGAAACTAGAAATTAATAACAGAAAGAAAACTGGAAAATACACAAATAAGTAGAAATTAGACAACACATTCTTAACTAAAGTGGGGTAATCATAAAATAGAGACTAATGAAAATGAAAGTTGAACATATTAAAATTTATTGCCCACAGCAAAGGCAGTACTCAGAGGAAAATTTATAGTGATAAATGTTGTTAGGTGACCTTGAGTCTGTTTCGACTCAAAGCAACCCTACAAACAGCAGAACAAAACACTGCCCGGTCCTGCTACATCCTCACAATCACTGATATCTTTGAGCCCGTTGTTGCAGCCACTGTAACAGTCCATCTAATATTTTCCTCTTTTTCACTGACCCTCTACTTCACCAAGCATGATGTTCTTCTCCAGGGATTGTGGCCTCCTCATAACATGTACATAGCACTTGAGACAGAGTTTCCCTATCCTCGCTTCCAAGAAGCACCCAGTCTGTACTTTTTCCAAGATAGATTTGTTCATTCTTTTGGCAGTCTGGGGTATATTCAATATTCTCTGGCAACCCCACAATTTAAATGACTCAATTCTTCTTTGGTCTTCCTTATTCATTGTCCAGCTTTTGCATACATATGAGGCTGTTGAAAATACCATGGCTTGGATCAGGTGCTCATAGTAATATCTTTGCTTTTTAACACTCTGAAGAGGTCTTTTGCAGCAAATTTGCCAAATGCAATATGTCCTTTGGTTTCTTTTTTAAAATTTAAAAAATATTTATTTTTGCTATGCTTTAAGTGAAAGTATACAAATTAAGTCAGTCTCTCATACAAAAATTTATATACACCTTGCTGTATGCTCCCAGTTGCTCTCCCCCTAATGAGATGGAACGCTCCTTCTCTCCACCTTGTATTCATTCCTGTGTACATTCAGCCAGCTTCTTTTCCCCTCTGCCTTCTCATCTCCTCTCCAGACCGGAGCTTCCCACATAGTCTCATGTGTCAACTTAAGCCGAGAAGCTCACTCCTCAACAGTACCATTTTCTTTTCCCTTTTTTGGTAAAGTCTTTTGATGAACAAAAGTTTTTTGTTTTGTTTTTTTCATTGGTATGAGGTTCCTTTTGTTTATCTTGTCTTTTGCTGTTTATACCTTTGTTATTATATTAGACAAGCCATTGTTAAATGCTAGACCTGACAGCATTGCTCTTGCATTTTCTTCTGAGAATTTTCTGCTTTTAGTTTTTACATTTAGGTCCTTAATCCATTATGAATTTTTTTTGTGTGTGTACGTTGTGAGGCACTGATCCCTTTTCATTTTTCTGCTCGTGGAAATCCAGTTTTTCCAACACCGTTTATTGAAGAGACTCTTCTTTCAAAAATCAGTTGACCATAGAGGTGTAGTTGTCAAGAATCTTAAGGACCATCTTAGAATCATGCCATACCACAGATACTGAATTCAGCTTGATCTACATCTATATTTAATTGTGCCTTCCCTTTTCAATTCCACTCATTTTTAGACCATGTAAACTTTGTCACTTTTCAATCCTTTGCTTGAACAAAAGCTCATATCCTTTTCTAGCAGGTAAGAATCACAATGCCTGGGTAGGCTTGCATAAGGATTACAGCCTTGGAAACCCTATGGGGCAATTCTACTGTGCCCTATATAGGGTACCTATGAGTTGGAATCAACTCAACCACAACGGGTAGATATCTGACACCCTGAGTTGTTCATCAATCATCCCTAGAGGACTGGAGACCAGAGGAAGCAGGAACAATAAGAGGAAGCATCTAATGGTTTGTCATGTAGAGAAAGGGGGTGTGTTTATATTGGGGGTTGTCAATTCAAGAAGGAAAAAACTAGTTAAGTTTGTACCCCAGCACCAAACCCTGTCCTTCCTCTGTGCATGCCAAAGTTCACAAGATTCATATCATGCCCTTAGATCTTAAGGACTTCTTCAAATCCTGCAAAGGCCTCTTTTTTTCTGTTTTCCTGATGTTTAACGGTTCCCCATTGCTTACAGGTTAAAACCCAAGCTACTTAAGAACAGTAATTTCATTGCCTGGCCCCTGACCAGCCTCCACTCTTACCACTTCCTACCTCACACTTTAAGTTCCAGCATACTATGCCTGGGCCCCCTAGTATGCCCTTATCCCCTGCCAAAATCCCACTAATCCCTTTAAGACTCAGCTCAAATAGCTGTGAAGCCTTTCTACTCCCTCCCTGGTTCAAGGCAGAACTCATGCCTTTCTCCCTACAGCTCCCAATCATGTACCTTTCTCTTAACAACGATCTACAATGTATCGGGGGTTTGTATGTGCTCATAGGGACCTGAAGAGAAGTGCCTCTCTCTGGTTCAACTCTACGCACTTTGCGGTTGTCATCACCATCATAAAATATAGCAAATATGTAAATTTATAGTACTCATTCTATACCAGGTACTTTTTTTTAACACCTTACACATATTCAGTCATTCAGTATTCACATAACAACCCTGTGAAATATGTATTATTTAGTCTCCCTGTTTTTCATATGAGAAAAACTGGGGCATGGTGAAGTTAAGAATCCTGTCCAAATAATTAGTGGACCCAGGCTGCGAAACACATGTTCTTAAACTGTTACATTATATTGCTGCTCAAAAAGAGTTGCTACTCAGTAGGTGCTCTGTAAGTATTTGTAGAATTAAATAGACTTGCATTGGTATGTAGGTTAAGGCATTTTGAGTCCTGGCCATGTTAAGACCTCATCAGGTAATGCAGTGCTTTTGCGTCACCAAAGCCTCAACAAGAGAAGTCATAAGGGTAAAAAAATAAATAAATAAGTTGACTCCCAGTTCTGGGATGCACTAGTTTTTTGTGCCTTGGGTAAGTATGTAGCTTTTCTGAGCTCCCATTTCCTCATATATCAAGTAACATGAACAACTGCAACCTCATGAAGTTGTGGTGAACATACACTGAAATCGCAAGTGTGAAAGCCCCCAACACTGTGCCTGATGGATTGGGAGCCCAATCTAGAACTGTGAGTTTTCTTTTCCTTCCCTGAGGCTTAGAAAGGCAAGGCCCTGAGAAAGTGGAAATAAGCCTGGGGAGGGGACAAGGGAGTATAGTGAGGAAAGAAAGCTAAGGAAACCTGGGTTGAGGTCCTGGGGAGATGGAAAAAGGAAGGGAAAATACTACTTCCCATAACAGACCCAGTGAGTTTCTAGACACAGAGGCTGGTCTTCAACAAGTCAAACATCTCATTAACGCTGTCAGTGGTTCTCAAAACTCTTTGAGCCATGGACTAGGGTTGTCAAATAATACAAAAGGCCCCCCTTGTTCAAAATATCTGTGTTGGGGGTGATGATGCCAGAGACTCCATAAGCTTCCACCTGGGAGGGATTCCAGTAAGTCATCTTGTCCATGCCTCTGCCTTTGGGCAGGAAATGTTAGGTAGTGGATCAATTTTTGCTCACCATTACCATGTCTGGCACACAATAAGTGCTCTATAAGTATTTGTTGAATAAATCAAAGTATGATCCCACTTATATGAAATATATGGAATAGGCAAATACGTAGAGACAAAAGTCTGTTAGTGGTTACCAGGAGTGAATGGGAGAGGGAAAGAGGGATTCATTGCTTAGAGGACATTGAGCTTCTTTTATGTGTGAGGAAAACTTTGGAAACAGGTAGATTAACGAGCTGGACTTGTATTTTTTGAGCTGATGTTACAGTAAAGTTATCTAAAAGAGGTGTGTCGTGTTTGGATAGGGGTGCAATTTCAGTGCTTGCCACAGGGGCCATTTTCTGATGATATGCCACTGGCTGTACCAGGTTAATAAAAGCTGCTCAGTGTTGTCAGGTGCCCAGGGCCAGTGCAATACCTGCCATGCCTTAGTTGTGCCTCTGCAAGTATTACTTGTTTTTTTTGTTTGTTTGTTTGTTTTCAGAAGGGGCAACTTACCAAAGCAAAAATTATCTATTTTCAACTGTTTTGGCTGGTGTCCTGTGGCTACAGCAACCACCCTTGCCATTTAGGAGCCAGCGACTGAAGGCAGACAGATTATATAAACAAGCATTGAGCAAACACACATATAAAATGTTTTCTGCAAGTCAAGGAATAAGTACCTATTTCTTAGCCTTCACTTTCTTTCTTTATGCACTTAGCACAGAGAGGCTGACATTTCATAATCCAAATTCCTGGCAGCATTTTCCGCCAGTCTGCTTTCACAGAGGTGTGTAAATTGATTTAGTGCAAATGCAGCCATTGATTCACAGACCCACAGAGCTTAAGGCCTGGAAGGCTTTTTGACTTTTACCCCTTCATTGTACTGAACAAGGACACTGGGGCCAAGAGAGAAGAAGGTAATTGTTCAAAGTTCCTTGTCAGAGACTAGGCTGAGATTTCAACCTAGGCCCACATCCCATGCAGTTCTCTTCTATTCCACTGCCCGTTGATATATAAACTACTGATGTGGGAATTATATAATCCACAACCATATATCAAGGCAGAAGCACAGAGACCTTGATTTGCTATTACTTTACTAAGCAGGTTTGTTCCATTTGACATATGCAATGCTATGTTGAGAATATCCTATAAAAACAGAATTCTCTCTCATTTCTATAGACCAGAATGGTCTAATAGAACTTTCTGTGAACTTTGTATCTGCACTGACTAATATGGTATCCAAGAGCACATGTGGCTACTGAACACTTAACTGTGGCTAGTGTGACTGGGAAACTAAATTTTAAGTTGTATTTAATTTTTATTACTTTAAATATAAATAGTCATGATATGATAGTGGCTATCATATTGGGCAACATAGCTGTAAAAAGGTAACAAAGATCCATGCCTTTCCTCCCTTCCATGACTGATGAGAATGGAGGGGGAAGAATTCTGCTAGCCGAGAGTGGTATAAAGAGCTTCAGGGTCAGACTGGAGTTCAATCTTGGCTATATTACTCACTAGCTGTCTGCCCTTAAGCAAGTCTCTTTATATATTGGAAACAGTTTCCTCATCTGTAAAATGTGGATAGTAGTCTTTAACCTCACTGGGTTTTGAGGATGAACCATATAAGATTGTCCATCACAAACCCAGGTGTGGTATCTGTGCTCAGGAACTGTGAAATCCCCTTTTTTTCTGTCTTGTACTCAAGGCCATCAGTGAGCCAGGGCAGGGAACACTGGTGTCTGTAAAAGTGGCATTTCCCACAAAACATAAAAGGAGGTAAAGCATGGGTCCTTGTCACCTTTTCGCAGCTGTATTGTCCAATATGATAACCAGTATCCACAAATAACTTTAAATTTAAAGTAATTAATATCAAATACAATTAAAATTTAGTTCCTCAGTGACACTAGCCACAGTTCAAGTGCTCAGTAGGCACATGTGCTAGTGGATACCATATTGAATAAAGTATAGAATGCACAGAATGTTCTGTTAGGCTGTTCTGGGCTACAGAAATGAGTGACAGGTGGAGTGGGGATGGAGGATTAGAGGCAGAGACACAGCCAGCAGGGCAAGATTCCAAGCAGGCTTGCATAAGAAAGGCCTTGCAGCAAAGGGAATACAAGGATTGATGAAAAGAAAAGATCTGAGGATAAGAGTCCATAGACCTGGGTTCTAGACTCCACTCTATCAGGTCCTGACCTTCTCTAAGTCTCAGTGTCATTGATAAAATGGTGGCAGTGTGTGTGGTGGCAGTGGAAGTAGTCACTAAACTACAAAATATCTAAAGTTCCTCTGGCCTTTAACCCAGAGTATGGCTCCCATAAGACTAGCAATTCCCCTGACTCTTGAGGGCCAGCCTTACAACGTAGACCTTACCAGCCCTGGCTCTCTGCCCTACCAGTAGACTCTCTTCCACAAACTTCACAGGACTCAACTTTTGTTGTTGTTGTTATTTGGTGCCATCAAGTCGGTTCCAACTCGTAGCGACCCTATGTACCACAGAGTGAAACACTGCCCTCCTGTGCCATCTTCACAATCGTTGTTGTGCTTGAGCCCATTGTTGCAGCCACTGCGTCAGTCCATCTCATTGTGGGTCTTCCTCTTTTCTGCTGACCCTGTGATTTACCAAGCATGATGTCCTTCTCTGAGGACTTACCCCTCCTGACAACATTTCCAAAGTATGTAATACTCAATTTTGCCATCCTTGCTTCTAAGGAGCATTCTAGTTGTACTTCTTCCAAGACATTTGTTCGTTACTTTGGCGGTCCACGGTATATTCAATATTATTCTCCAACACCACAATTCAAAGGCATCAATTCTTCTTCTGTCTTCCTTATTCATTGCCCAGCTTTCAAATTCATATGAGGAGATTGAGAATACCATGGCTTGGGTCAGGTGCACCTTACTCTTTAAGGTGACATTTTTGCTTTTCAACACTTTAAAGAGGTCCTTTGCAGCAGATTTGCCCAATGCAATGGGTCTTTTGATTTCTTGACTGCTGCTTCCATGGCTGGTGATCGTGGATCCAAGTAAAAAGAAATTCTTGACAACTTCAATCTGTTCTGTTTATCATGATGTTGCTCATTGGTGCAGTTGTGAGGATTTTTGTTTTCTTTGTTGAGGTGTAATCCATACTGAAGGCTGTGGTCTTTGATCTTCATTAGTAAGTGATTCAAGTTCTCTTCACTTTCAGCAAGCAAGGTTGTGTCATCTGCATAACACAGGTTGTTAAAGAGTCTTCCTCCAATCCTGATGCCCCGCTCTTCATATAGTCCAGCTTCTCGGATTATTTGCTCAGCATACAGGTTGAATAGGGATGGTGAAAGGATACAACCCTGACACACACCTTTCCTAACTTTAAACCATGTAGTATTCCCTTGTTCTGTCTGAACAACTGCCTCTTGATCTATGTACAGGTTCCTCATGAACACAGTTAAGTGTTCTGGAACTCAAGTTTTAGGTCCTCATAAAGCCCTTCCCTCAGTTTTTTTTCTGCTTGCTCACATCCTCTTCACCTTGTCAGGCCATGAAGCCTTGCTTGATCCACTAAACAGAATTGACAGACTCTTTTTTTTTTTTTTTTTTAGGGAAAATAATGTGCCATGGCATGCACATAGGACTTAGAATTGCACAAACTAAGACTGTAGGCATGTTACTTAATCTTTCAACATCTCGATCTTCTCCATGGTAAAATAAGTGTGATAGAACCTATTTTCCTGGGCTATTGTGAGTACTAAATGAGAGAAAAATATGTCGGCACTTTATAATCTATGTAGGGTGGTACACATGGGAGAGATTAGCAAGTAAACTTTTATTCTACTTTGCTTGTTCCTTAGAAAGTAATTATTTGTCTGCTATGTCTTAAAGTCAGATATTGACCTGTCTGTATCCCAGCCTAGATTGTGACCTCCTGGAGTGTCCATCCTGTATCTAAGTTATGTCAGTATTTCCAACCCCTGGAGTAGAGCCTGGCACAAAGCAGACACAAAGTTAGCCTGCAAAAACACACTTAACCCATACATATCTGAACCTCAGTACCAATAATATCATTTACATTTTATAATTCAGTTCTAGAATAAACCTTTGTTTCTGTATAGAAACTACTAATATTTTGTCTTGGCTGCCAAGAAGCTCAAGATCCAGAAATTACATTTGCCACAATAGTCTGGCTTGCCCTCTCCTTGATGACAGGTGACAATTTTCTCCTATTTGTGACACATCTTGTATTGCAGGTGTTTTTCTACGTAAGGTACAGCAAATACTTTGTGGACATGTACAGTGATTATGTACATGTGGTATGAGATAAGACATACTTTATTATTTACTGGCTGGGTGACTTTGGACAAATTATTTACTTGAGCCTAAATTTTCCCCTTCATTAAATTGGATAATAATATATATCTCAAAGCCGATGTTGTAAAAAGTGAAATAATGTGCAATGTCTGGCACACCATACCAACTCAGTAACCAATTGATACATACATATACACACATGTCTTTTCTGCTTGTCTTTTCTCCAAAAGGTAGGTAAAATGAACACATGCATCTGTGATTACATTCTATTCTTTTGCTACTAGCTGCTTCTGGAGCCAAATCCAAGGCCAGTGGCCATCACCACAATAAGAAGAAAACACAGTAACTCAGGGAATATTTCTCCTTCAGGGCATTAAAGCAGGGGTTGGCAAACTATCGCTCTGGGGACAAAGCCTGTAAGCTAAGAATGAATTTTACGTCTTTAAAGTGTTGTTATAAGAGGAAAGAGAGAGACAAGAAAGAGAAGAAGGAGGAGTAAAAAGATGAGGAGGAGAAGAAGAAGAGACAGAGACCACTTGTTGACCACAAAGCCTAAAATACCCCTTACCTGGCCCTTTACAGAAAAAGATTGCAGAGCACTGTTTTAGAATAAGAGCCACCCCATCATTGCCCAAGGCAGTAAAAAGTATGGGTACTACTAGAATGAGACTCTAGGGGCAAAAGGCCTGGAGTTTCATCCTATAGTAGTTACATCAGCTCTACAGTCCAGAGTTGTGAGGGACAAACGCGATACTGTATCTGGCATATAATAGGCACTCACCGTGAGCGTGGCTTTGCCCCCTTATTTGTTTATATGAATAGATGGTTGTATATAAATCAGGGAGTGCCAAGTTTTGCTGTCAGTATATTGCCTCTCTGGGCTGTCTGGCCTGTCTAATGTTATGATAGCTTCCACCAGTGGAGTAGCCAGTTAGGTTCCCAGAAGGAGCTCGATACATGCTTGCCTCCTGCTTTGACTCAAAGTGAAGAAATGCCAGAAACACCTCCAGAGAAAGGCCCCTATACTTCTCAGGTGCCTCTTTTGCTAGGGTCTATTCATGAGAACATAGAGTGGCTTGAATATACTGACAGCCATCAGCATTTCTGGCTTTTATTAAGCATTTACTGCCTATCAGCTAAGGAACCCTGATGGTGCAGTGATTAAAGCAATTGACTGCTAACCGAAAGGTGGAAGGTTTGAAACCACCAGCGGCTCTATGGGGGAAAGATGTGGCAGTCTGCTTCCATAGAGATTTATAGTCTGGGAATATCTATAGGGTCGCTATAAGTCAGAATTGACTCGACAGCAGTGGGTGGTGGCCGTAACAACTGGTACTCAGTTAGATGCAATCCTTATTTTCTCTGTAATCCTCAGACAACCATGTAACACAAATGATATTTCCCCCATAGGCTCGTTCGGGTTGTGTGTCAACTTGCCTGGGCCATAATTCTCAGTTGTTTGGCAATTATGATGCAGTTTGGCAGTCGTATAATAATGTGATCACCTCCTTGATGGGATCTGCTGTGAGTAGTCAATCAGTTGAAAGGGAGTTTCTTTGGGGGTGTGAGTTGCATCCAATATAGGTGGACTTTCTGGCAAGGCTCAGAGACTATTGCTCACTCTGAATCCTACAGCTGACTCATTTTCATCTGACCTCCAGTGCTTGGGACTTGAGCTAGAAGCTTACCTGCCGATCTTGGGATTCGTCAGCCTCTTCAATCTGTGAGCCAGCAGTCTGACAGCTTACTTGCCGATCTTGGGATATGTCGGCCTCTACAGCCTGAGTGTCAAAGGCCTCTTGTATGACCGGCTGATCTTGAGTTTGCCAGTCCCCTGCAGCTACATGAGTCAGGAAAAGCCTCCAGCCTGACCTACAGACTTAGAATTTTCCAGCCTCTATAACAATGTGAGCCATTTCCTTGATAAAAATCTCTCTCTCTCTCTCTGTATAGGTAGGTAGATAGATACATAGATGATAGATAGATAGATAGATAGATAGATAGATAGATAGATAGATAGATAGATAGATAGATAGATAGATAGATAGATAGATGATAGACAGACAGGGAGACAGGTAGATAGGTAGATGATAGATTATAGACAAACAGATGATAGGTAGGCTATAGATAGATAGATGATAGATAGATAGATAGATGATAGATAGATAGATAGATAGATAGATAGATGATAGATAGATAGATAGATAGATAGATAGATAGATGATAGATAGATAGATAGATAGATAGATGATAGATAGATACATAGATACATAGATAGATAGATACATAGATGATAGATGCTTCATTGGTTTGCCTTCTCTAGGGAACACAGCCTAAGAAACCCATTTTACAGATGAAGACACTAAGGGTCTGAGAAGTTCTATCACAGTAATTTATTCAAGCCCAGGTCTACCTATATCCCATTTGTTCTTTATATTATCCCTCTGTAAGTAGTCAGAAAAGGCTGATTTTGGGATTAAGTTTGGGGAAGGAGAAACAGTAGACCCAGAGTCTTTTTTTAATATTTAAAAAATTTTTTATTGTGCTTTAAATGAAAGTTTACAAATCAAGTCAGTCTCTCGTACAAAAATTTATATACACCTTGCTATGTACTCCTAGTTGCCCTCCCCCTAATAAGCCAGCACACTCCTTCCCTCCACCCTGTATTCCCTGTGTCCACCATTCAGCCCGCTTTTATCGTCCTCTGCCTTCTCAACTCCCCTCTACACAGGAGCTGCCCACATAGTCTCATGTGTCTACTCGAGCCAAGAAACTCACTCCTCACTGCTATCATTTTCTATCTTATAGTCCAGTCCAATTCCTATCTGAAGAGTGGGTTTTGGGAATGGTTCCACTCTTGGGCTAACAGAAGGTCTGGGACCATGACCTCCGGGGTCCTTCCAGTCTCAATCAGACCATTAAGTCTGGTCTTTTTATGAGAATTTGAGGTCTGCATCCCACTGTTCTCCTGCTCTATCAGGGATTATTTGTTGTGCTCCCTGTCAGGGCAGCCGTTGGTTGTAGCCGAGCACCATCTAGTTCTTCTGGTCTTAGGCTTATGTAGTCTCTGGTTCATGTGGCCCTTTCTGTTTCTTGGGCTCATAATTACCTTGTATCTTTTGTGTTTTTATTCTCCTTTGATCCTGGTGGGTTGAGATCAATTGATGCATCTTAGACGGCTGCTTGCTAGGATTTAAGACCCCAAACGCCACTCACCAAAGTGGGATGCAGAATGTTCTCTTAGTAGATTATACTATGCCAGTTGACCTAGATGTCCCCTGAAACCATGGTCCCCAGACCCCCACCCCTGCTATTCTGGCCTTCAAAGTGTTCAGTTTTATTCAGGAAGCTTCATTGCTTTTGGTTTAGTCCAGTTGTGGTGTCCTCTCCTATATTGTATGTTGTCTTTCCTTTCATTTAATTAGTACTTGTCTACTATCAAATTTGTTGAATACCCCTCTTCCTCCCTCCTGCCCCACCCTTGTAACCATCAAAGAACAATTTCTTCTATGTTTAAACTACTTCTTGAGTTCCTATAATAGCGGTCTAATACAATGCTGGTCTTTTTGCAACTGACTAATTTCACTCAACATAATGTCTTCCAGATTCCTCCATGTTATGTTTCATACATTCATCATATTTTTTATCAATGTGCAGTATTCTATCGTGTGAATATACCATAATTTATTTTTCTCTTCATGCTTTGAGGGGCACCTTGGTTGCTTCCAAATTTTTGCTACTGTAAACAGTGCTGCAATGAACATGGGTGTGCAGATACCTGTTCGCGTAAAAGGCTCTTACTTCTCTAGAACATATTCCAAGGAGTGGGATTACTGGATCCTATGGTACCTCTATTTCTAACTTTTTAAGGAAGCATGAAATGGATTTCCAAAGCAGTTGTACCATTTTACATTCTCACCAGCAGTGTATAAGTATTCCAGTGTCTCCACAACTTTTTCAACATTTATTATTTTGTGTTTTTTGGATTAATGCCAGCCTTGTTGTGTGAGATGGAATCTCATTGTAGTTTTGGTTTGCATTTCTCTAATGGCTAATGATCATGAATATTTCCTCGTGTACCTGTTAGCTACCTGAATGTCTTCTTTGGCGAGGAGCCTGTTCATATCCTTGGCCTATTTTTTAATTGGATTATTCGTCTTTTTGTTGTTGAGTTTTTGCAGTATCAGGTAGGTTTTAGAGATCAGATGCTGATCAGAAATGTCATAGCTAAAAACATTTTCCCAGCCTGTAGGTAATCTTTTTACTCTTATGGTTCTTTGGATGAGCATAGGTGTTTGACTTTTAGGAGCTCCCAGATATCTAGTTTCTCTTGTGGTGTTTACGTGTTGTTGGTAGTGTTTTGTATACTGTTTATGCCATGTATTAGGGCTCCTAGTGTTGTCCCTGTTTTTCTTCCATGATCTTTGTCGTTTTAGATTTTATGTTTAGGTCTTTGATCCATTTTGAGTTAGTTTTTGTGCATGGTGTGAGGTATGGGTCATGTTCCATTTTTTTTTGCAAATGGATATCCAGTTATGTCAGCACCATTTGCAAAAGAGACAATCTTTTCCCCCATTTAACTGACTTTGGGCCTTTGTCAAATATCAGCTGCTTGTATGTGGACGGATTTATGTCTGGATTCTCAATTCTGTTCCATTGGTCTATGTATCTGCTGTTTTACTAGTACCAGGCTGTTTTGCCTACTGCGGAGGCATAATATGTTCTAAAATCAGGTAGTGTGAGGCCTCCCACTTTATTCTCCTTTTTCAGTAATGCTTTATTTATCTGGGGCCTTTCCATTCCGTATGAAGTTGGTGATTTGTTTCTCAATCTCATTAATAAATGCCATTGGAATTTGGATTGGAATTGCATTGTGTCTATAGATAGCTTTTGGTAGAATAGCCATTTTTATAATGTAGAGTCTTCCTAGCCATGAACAAGGAATGTTTTTCCACTTACGTAGGTCCCATTTGGTTTCTTGCAGTAGTGTCTTGTAGTTTTCTTTGTATAGGTCTTTTACGACTCTTGTTAGATTTATTCCCAAGTATTTTATCTTCTTGGGGGCTACTGTAAATGGTATTGATTTGGAGATCTCCTCTTCGACATTCTTTTTGTTGGTGTAGAGGAATCCAACTGATTTTTCTATGTTTGTCTTATATCCTGACTCTCTGCTGAAGTCTTCTACTAGTTTCAGTAGTTTTTCTTGAGAATTCCTTAGGGTTATCCGTGTATAAGGGCATGTCATCTGTAAATACAGATATTTTTACTTCTTCCTTACCAATCTGTATGCCCTTGATTTCCTTATCTAGCCTAATTGCTCTGGCTAGGACTTCCAGCACAGTGATGAATAAGAGTGGTGATAAAGGGCATCCTTGTCTGGTTCCCGATCTCAAGGGGAAAGCTTACAGACTCTCTCCATTTAGGATGATGTTGGCTGTTGGCTTTGTGTAAATGCCCTTTATTATGTTGAGGAATTTTCCTTCTGTTCCTATTTTGCTGAGAGTTTTTACCATGAATGTGTGCCGGACTTTGTCAAATGCTTTTTCCAAATCAATTGATAAGATCCTGTGGTGCTTGTCTTTTGTTTTATTTATATGATGGATTACACTGATTTTCTAATGTTGGACTATCCCTGCGTACCCGGTATGAATCCCACTTGGTCATGGTGAATTTTTTTCTTGATATGTTGTTGAATTCTATTGGCTAGAATTTTGTTGAGGATTTTGCATGTAAGTTCATGAGGGATATAGGTCTGTACTTTTCTTTTTTCGTGGAGTCTTTACCTGGTTTGTGTATTGGGGATATGCTAGCTTAGTAGAATGAGTTTGGGAGTATTCCTTCCTTTTCTATGCTCTGAAATAATTCCTTCAGTGGTAGTGGTGTTAACTCCTCTCTGAAAGTTTGGTAGAACTCTGCAGTGAAGCCGTCCAGGCCAGGGCTTTTTTTTGCGGGGGGGAGGGGGGAGTTTTTTGATTACCTTTTCAATCTCTTCTTTTGTTATGGGCCTATTTAGTTGTTCTACTTCTGTTTGTGCTAGTTTAGGTAGGTAGTGTTTTTCTAGGAATTCATCCATTTCTTCTAGGTTTTCAAATGTGTCAGGGTTCAATTTTTCCTAGTAGTCTGATATGATTCTTTTAATTTCAGTTGGTTCTGTTGTAATATCACCCATCTGATTTCTTATTCTGGTTTTTTGCTTCCTCTCCTGTTTTTCTCTTGTCACTTTGGCCAATGGTTTATCAATTTTGTTAGTTTTTTCAAAGAACCAGCTTTTGGTCTTGTTAATTCTTTCAATCGTTTTTTTCTGTTTTCTATTTCGTTTAATTCTGCTTTAATTTTTATTATTTGTTTTCTCCTGGTGCCTGAGGGTTTATTTTGTTGCTCTCTCTATATTTGTTCAAGTCATAGGGATAATTCTTTGATTTTGGCCCTTTCTTCTTTTTGGATGTGTGCATTTATTGATATAAATTGACCTCTGAGTACTGCTTTTGCTGTGTCCCAAAGGTTCTGATAGGAAGTGTTTTCATTCTCATTGGAATTTATGAATTTTTTTATTCCATCCTTATAGGGTCACTATGAGTCAGAATTGACTTTATGGCAATGGGACTTTTGGTTAATATCTCCTATAACCCAGTCATTTTTGAGCAGGGAGTTTTTCAGTTTCCAAGTATTTGATTTCTTTTCCCTGCTTTTTCTGTTATTTATTTCTACTTTCTTGGATTTATGGTCAGAGAAGATGCTTTGTAATATTTCGATGTTTTGGATTCTGTTAAGGCTTGCTTTATGACCTAATATGTCATCTTTTCTAGAGAACGCTCCAAGTGCGCTAGAAAAGAAAGCATAATTGGCTGCTATTGGGTGGAGTGTTCTGCATATGTGTTTGAGGTCAATTTGCCTGATTGCGGCATTTAGATCTTCCGTATCATTATTGAGCTTCTTTCTGGATATTCTGTCCTTCACCAAAAGTGGTGTGTTGAAGTCTCCTACTATTATTTGGAGCTTTCTATCTCTCTTTTCAATGCTGTTCAAGTTTATGTATTTTTGAGCTCTGTCTTTGGTTGTGTGAATATTTATTATTTTTATATCCTCCTAGTGTATTGTACGTTTAATCATTATACAGCGTTCTTCCTCATCCTTTGTGGTGGATTTAATTTTAAACTCTATTTTGTTAGAAATTTATATAGCCACTTCTGTTCTTTTTTGATTGTTCTTTGCTTGATATACATTTTTTTCCCATCCTTTGAGTTTTAGTTCTTTTGTGTCTTTAAGTCTAAGGTGTGTCTCTTGTAGGCAGCAGATAGACGGATTGTGTTTTTTTAATCCATTCTGCCGCTCTCTGTCTCTTTATTGGTGCATTTAGTCCGTTAACATTCAACAGAATTATGGATACGTATGAGTTCAGTGCTTTCATTTTGATGTCTTCTTTAGTGTATTGTTGACAGTTTCTTTTTTCCACGTAATTTTTTGTGCTGAGTAGTTTATCTTTATGTATTGTCTTTTTCCTTTTATTCATTGTTGCTGATTTTGTTTTTGTTGAGTCTTTTTGTGTTTCGTGTGTTCTTTTAATGTGTAGGATTGTTAGTCTCCTGAATATTTACCCCTATTTTTCTATGTTTAAACTTAACTTTCATTTCTTTATGTCGCCTTGACTTCCTCTCCATATGAAAGATCTATGACTACCTCTTTAAAAAAAAATACCTCTTTATTGTTTTAATGTTGTCATCTTTTACATAATGACTTTGCTGTTTCCCTGTTTGAGCATTTTTTTAATCTTGATTTATTTTTGTGATTTTCCTGTCTGGACTGATATCTGGTTGCTCTGTCCTGTGTTATAGTCTTGGGTTGATATCCGATATGATTGATTTTCTAACCAGAGAACTCCCTTTAGTGTTTCTTGTAGTTTTGGTTCGGTTTTTACAAATTCCCAAACTTCTGTTTATCTGGAAATGTCCTAATTTTGCATTCATATTTGAGAGACAGTTTTGCTGGATATATGATTCTTGGTTGGCAATTTTTTTCCTTCAATGCTTTCCATATATCCTTTTGCCTTCTTGTCTGCATGGTTTCTGCTGAGTGGTCTGAGCTTATTCTTATTGACTCTCCTTTCTAGGTGACGTTTTGTTTATCCCTAGCTGCTCTTAAACTTGTCTCTTTATCTTTGGTTTTGGCAAGTTTGATTATAATATGTCTTGGTGACTTTATTTTGAGATTTATCTTGTGTGCCATTCTTGGATAGATATATTTTCATTTTTCATGATATCAGGGATGTTGTTGGCCAACAAATTTTTCAAGAATTTTCTTTTATCCCTCCCTGTTCTGGTACTTCAATCCCTCATAGATTATTTCTCTTGATAGAGTCCCACATGATCCTTAGGGTTTTTTCATTTTTTTTAATTCTTTTATCTGATTTTTCTTTGATTATATTGGTGCCAACTTTTATGTCTTCATTCTCACTAATTCTGCTTTCCAATTCCTCAATTCTGCTACTCTGACTTTCTATGGAGCTGTCTAATTCTGTCATTTTATTGATTATCTTCTGAATTTCTGATTGTTGTCTCTGTGTGTCTTGCAGCCGATTAAATTTTTCATCATGTTCTTGAATAACCTTTTTAATTTCTTCAACTGCTTTATCTGTGTGTTCCTTGGCTTGTTCTGTGTTTTGTCTATCTCCTTCCGGATATCTTGAAGAATTCAGTATATTAATCTTTTTTGTATTCTGTATCTGGTAATTCCAGGAAGACACCTTCATTAGGAAGATCCTTGATTCAGTATTTTGAGAGCTAGTTGAATTGATCATGGTCCACTTCTATATGTGATTTGATATTGAATGTTTTATCCTAGCCATCTATAAGTTATTGTATTTATTTATTTTATGTTTGCTTACCCTATCCTAGCTTCTTGCTTTGTTTTGTTTGGATATGCCCAAATAGGCTGCTTGAGTGAGCTACCTTGATTATTTATTCCTTTGAAGCTCTTAAGTCCTGTCACCAGATGACTAGAGCTGTTACTAATATATGAACCTAAGATTCCATCCTCTTTTCTTGTATGGATTCAGCTCAGATGTCCAGGTAGTTGGTCATCAATTGTGTGCTACAGGCTCTGTCCTTTAATCTTAGAAGGTCAGGGATGATTGGTGTAGGCACAGGTTATCTGGCTGCAGCAGAGAGTCACACTCTGAGCAAGGCAGGGGGCTGACAACTGTCCCCTGAGTGTGAGGAAAGCACTTCCCTGCTCCCTGAAGCGCACAAGTGGGTGGGTTCTGCAGCCAGACCATGTGCACCCAGTGCTTTGGTTGTTAAGGACTGGGAGGCACCACTCATCCTTGGGGCTCTGTTGTGGGTGGCTAAGTGATGTGGGTGGGGCCACCAGTCCTCAGGCCCCTGATGTGGGAAGGCGAGGACCCTGTTTAATAGGCAAAGTAGTGTCAAACATAAAAAACCTGCCTCTCCACCACACAGCTGAAACAGTTGAAGTCAGATCTCAAGCACATATACCATTGCAGTCTGTCAACAAGGCCCTAATTTCCTGAAATGGGCCCACAAATATCCATGCAGGGATGAAAGGTATTCAAAGTCTACAGACCGTTTGTGCCTGAACAGGAGCTGCTAATGTCCTGAGCTCCCCAGGTTAATGGAGCTGGCAGGTTATCCTTTCCCCTAATTATTAATTTATTCCTTCTCCAAAGCTGGGAGGATGGCTCAGGGTGTGCAGCCAGAGGTATCTCAGTCCCAGGGAAATTGAGAGCCACTGAAGCTGGCTTAGGGGCCGGGGGAGGGGAGGGTAAAATATACGCAAATACTTAGCTTTTGCTGAAAGCACAGTTCTTCTCTGGTTCCGGGGGTGTAAGCAGACTGTGTGGCTCGCTATCTCTCAGTGAGGAAACTGCATCCTGAACAGTACTGCCAGCCCCATCGTGGTTGCTCCAGGGGATCATTCCTGAGGGGCACTGGTTCCCGCTGAGTCAGGTCTGGCAACTCCTAGCCGCTTCTGAACCGTCTCTTTCCTCCTGCTACTCAGTCCTATTTCCTAACTTTGGCTTTGATGTTCAGGGCTCCTTGCTTGTCATATATATATTCGTTTCACTTGTTTTTTCAGGTATCTGTTGTAAGAGGGATCACAGGAAGTGTCTGACTTTTCCGCTATCTTGGCTTCACCCCCACACCTAGAGTGTTATATCCTCCATTCCCAGGCTGTATTTGACCTGGGCAATCTGGAGATGCCAGGCCAAAGGAGGGTCTGCCTTCTGGAGATAGAAATAACTGTGTTTCTGTTTTTGTTTTTCTGTGGAGGAGAGGGGTAAGGAGGGCTTATTTATCCTTAGAACCTCATTATTAAAGAATATAAGCTCTTCACATTAATATAACCTTTTACAGTTTAAAACTTCCCTCCACATCTTTTTTCTAATTTTAAGGTTCAACACAGGTTTCTGAAGAGTTCTGTGCAAGGATTATTATTTACATCATACAGAGGAGGAGATTGAGGTCCAGAAAGTGTAAAAGTATTGCTTTAGGTCACACAATGGCTATGCCAGAGACATGATTTATCCCCCATCTCCTTGTCTCTCAGCCCAATGCTTCTGTCAATACCTTCATAGAAAAATCTACTGCCAGTGGTCTTAAAGTGTTGGGCAAGAGAAGAAAGAAGGTGGAGTCATCTTGAGCAGGCAGAATAAGTACCTCACCCCCCTTCCAAGGGCAGATCATCAGCCCAGTAAGCAGCTCCCTGTACGCTTCTCACTTCCCTTCTGTAGACTCCCCATGTCTGCCTTCCCTGGGCAGGAAGAGAGTTGAGGAGGTGGAGAAAGAGGAAGAAAAACTATGCCAGCAGGAAAAGACACTTCCAGACCATGATAAGTAAGCCATGGCTGTTATTCAGGTCAGCTTGGCAAACACCCTTTAAGAGTCTCCTCTGGGTCATGTCCTTTGTAGGCCCAGAGAAGAGTGTTAGTCGACCCTGTGCTCGGGAGTTTCCAGTCTGGAGGGCATGACATCCAAGGCCATCTGTAGCTTTAACACTGCACAGAGTATCTAAGTGCAGCAGAAGCAGTGTGATGGGACAGCTAGTTAGCTGTCATAGAGTCAGCTCTAGCTCCTGGCAACCCCATGTATAACAGAACAAAGTGTTGCCCAGTTCTGCATCATCCTCACAATAGCCACCGTGTTCGAGTCCATCGTTATAGCTATTGTGTCAATCCATCTCTCTGAAGGTCTCCTTCGCCCTTGCTGGCCCTCTATTTTACCAAATGTGATGTCCTCTTCTAGTAATTGATCCTTCCTGGTAACCTATCTAAAGCAAGTGAGTTGAACAATGTTCCATAAGGTTTTCACTGGCTAATTTTTAGAAGTAGATTGCAAGGCCTTCCTCCCCTCATTTTCTTAGTCTGAAAGCTAGGTGAAACCTGTCCATCGTGGGCGACCTTGCTGGTATTTGAAATACTGGTGTCATAGGTTTCAGAATCACAGTAACATGAGAGACACCACAGTATGACAAACTAACAAATGGGTGGTGGGTTAAGGGACAGGAGAGAGAGAAATCTGTAGATGCAGCCCATTTCCAGGGTCATCCCTGACCAAAGCCAGCACAGTTTGAGGGCCCCATCTCCACCAGCAGGTCTAGAAGCCCTAACAACAACAACAATAGTTACATTTGTGCCAGGCAGTGAGCCAAAAAGTTTTCACATATTAATTCATTTTATCCTCATAGCAATTCTATGTAGAAGGTATATTATTATCTCAATTTTTCAGATAAAGAAACTGAGAAATAAGGAAGGCTTCAGACTAAAAGGAAACTAAGCCAGCTTGACTCTACGATATTGAGCACCTACTGTGTGGTAAGCCCTGTGCTGGCGGAGAGAGTACAGAGCTAAGACATAGTATCAGGCATATAGGAGAGAAGGATGAACACAGTCAGTCAGACAGGCAGTCTCCAGTTATACAGCTGCATACTGGAGTTACACACACAGTGCCTACCATATGCCAGGCTCTGTGTCAAGCACTGAAGTTAAACATAAACAAAACACACTGTTATTGTGCAGAGTGACAAATACCATGGCAGAGTTAAGCATGTGGGACATAGATTTAATCCTGGAGAGTGGCAGGAAAAGTCAATGAAGGCTTCGTGGAGAAGGTGAACTTCTGGGCAATTTTTGTCACTCAGATATTTACAAGAGACCACCCCAGGCTTCCCTTTCCTATCTAAAGAGTCAGATCCTCTACCCCTTCTCTCAGGTTCCTTTTTTTTTTTCTTAAGTTTAGCCCAAGTTTGAGGGGATTTTCTGCCCACATGCAGATCAGGGTAGTCAGTCCCAGAAGTCTCTATCTCAATTCTCCTCTCTCAGGAAACAGGTATAATCTGCCTATCTGGTTTGCCTTAAATACTTTCTGCAAGATGCCTAAATAAGAAGTAAAGGCCTGGCATCTCACTGCGGTGCCTGTCTCGTTGTCTCCTTGGGGAATACCTTCAGACTGCTCTTGCCTGGAATTTTCATCTCTATCATTTTTTATCCTTTCATTATATTCATATTTATTAAAGGCATAAGCAATGTCTGAGAGCCTGACTGCTCAGCACAGCAATGAGATTTTGTACATTCAGGACTTTTTGTATATATATAAAATGCTCTAATCCTCAATCAGAATGTTTGTCTCTGTATGTGTATATGGGTGAGTGTGGAAAGGAGGAATTTTGTAAATGAGTGTGTATATGTATACAGTTGTAAATATGTGTACATGAGTATGTAGGAAACTGCATTTGTAAGCATTTCTATGTGGGCATTTATGAGTGTGTATATGTGTTTGTGCGTGTATGTATGATTAGATGTGTCTGGAAGACTTCCTGTAAGTTTTCCTAAGGGCTACTGTCTTAGTTATCTAGTGCTGCTATAACAGAAATACCAGAAGTGGTTGGCTTTAACAAAGAGAAATATATTTCTTCATAGTAAAGTAGGCTAAAAGTCCAAGTTCAGAGTGTCAGCTCCAGGGGGAAGCTTTTTCTGTCTGTCAGCCTTCTCATCAGTCTTCCCCTGGTCAAGGAGCTCCTCAGGCACAGGGACCCTGGGTCCAAAGGACATACTCTTCTCCTGGTGCTTCTTGCGGTACGAGCTCCACTGTCTTTCTGCTTGCTTCTGTCTTTTATATCTCAAGAGATTGCCTCAACACAAAATCCAATCCTGTAGGCTTGAGTCCTGCCTCATTAACACAAATGCCACCCATCCTCCCCCATTAACTTCATAGAGGCAGGATTTACAACACATAGGAAAATCACACAATACTAGGAACTCATGGCACAGCCCAATTGATACACACATTTTTGGGGGGACATAATTCCATCCCTGACAGCTACATTCCATAGAATTTTCTTTCCTTTAATTTTGGGGAGGAAGAGATCATGGGTGATTGTTGCTGGCTGAGATGACTGTCTTTGTGGGAGTTAATTTCTGACGACTGGATTGATAATAATACTTCTAATATGATTGAATAAAGTGCTGTGACAAATTCTGCACAAACGATACCTCATTTCATTCTCAGAACAATCCTGTAAATGAGGCACCCCCATTTTACAGTTGAGAAAACAGAGACCCTGAGAGATTAAGTCATGTGTTCAAGGTCTTGTAGCTCAGAAATGGCAGAGCCAGGACTCTAACCCAGAGTTCTGACCTCAGAGCTTCCATCCATAACCACTACCTTGTTCTAGATTCCTACCAACCTTTCATCCCATGTTGAGTACAAGCTACAGAATCTTACTAAGGGTGTCAAAGACCAGAAGGTAGAGCTTAAAATTAATATGGAAGGCATTGGGTGTCACCGATATTTCTTTAGCAGGGGATTACATAGAAAGTAGTGCTTTTGGAAAACTGATTACCAAAGAGAGGAGACATCTTTGGACCAACTGTTTGGGTCTTTGGTGCTGCAGTTTGCATGATCCCACCAAGAAAACAAGGAATAAGTTATGATTTCTTGGGGCCCTGAAAATCTGATAAACTCACGGAAGCCAATTGTGGTGGTTAAGGTTGTGTGTCAACTTGGCTGGGCCATGATAGTCAGTGGTTTAGGAATTATGTAATAATATAGTTTGGCAGTTACGTAATGATGTAATTTGGTAGTTATGTAATATCATAGTTTGGCAGTTATGTGATGATGTCATCATCCTCCATTTTGTGATCTGCTGTTGCCATCCCCCATTTTGTGATCTGATGTGAACATCCAATCAGTTGAAAGTGGAATTTCTTTGGGGGTGTGGCCTGCACCCAATATATGTGGATGTTATGAAAAACCTCGCTCGGCCTGGATTCTACATCTGGCTCATCATCAACTGACTTCCAGCTCTTGGGGCTTGAGTCTATTGTCTGACCTGCCAATCCTGGGATTCACCACCTTCTGCACCCAGCTACCTGCCATCTGACCTGCTGGTTTGGGATTAACCAGCTTCCGCAGCTCATGAGGCACAGGTCCATCTTCTGATCTGCAGATCATCAGTCCCTGTAACCACATGAGTCAGGAGAAGCCTCCAGCCTGACTCACAGACTTGGGACTTTCCAGAAGAAGCCTCCAGCCATACAGCTGACCATGGTCTTGGGACTTGCTGCCTCCACAACCATGTGAACCATTGCCTTGAGATAAATCTTCCTCTCTCTATATATATGTATATATACATATATGGAAACACTGGTGGTATAGTGGTTAAGAGCTGTGGCTTCTAACCAAAAAGTCGGCAGTTCAAATCTACCAGGTGGTCCTTGGAAATCCTACGGAGCAGTTTTACTCTGTCCTATAGGGTCACTATGAGTAGGAATCGACTCAACTGCAAAGGGTTTATACACATATATGTATATATATGTGTATATATATGTATATTCTATCATTTAACATAAACGGCAACTATACACATGGACCTCACCAGATGGAACACACAGAAATCAAATTCACTACATCTGTGGAAAGAGACGATGGAAAAGCTCAATATTATCAGTCAGAACAAGGCCGGGGCTGACTGTCGAACAGACCATCAATTGCTCATATGCAAGTTCAAGCAGAAACTGAAGAAAATCAGAGCAAGTCCATGAAAGCCAAAAAATGATCTTGAGTATATCCCACTTGAATCTAGAGACCATCTCAAGAATAGATTTGATGCAGTGAACACTAGTGACCGAAGACCAGATGAGTTGTGGAATGACATCAAGGACATTATACATGAAGAAAGCAAGAGGTCACTGAAAAGACAGGAAAGAAAGAAAAGACCAAGATGGATGTCAGAGGAGACTCTGAAACTTGCTCTTGATTGTCGAGCAGCTAAAGCAAAAGGAAGAATTGATGAAGTAAAAGAACTGAACGGAAGATTTCAAAGGGCCTTTGAGAAGACAAAGTAAAGTATTATGATGACATGTGCAAGGAGCTGGAGATGGAAAACCAAAAGGGAAGAACACGCTAGACGTTTCTCAAGCTGAAAGAACTGAAGAAAAAAATCAAGCCTCGAGTTGCAATAGTGAAAGATTCCACGGGGAAAATATTAAATGACACAGAAAGCATTAAAAGAAGATGGAAGGAATACACAGAGTCATTATATCAAAAAGAATTAGTCAATATTCAACCATTTCAAGGGGTGGCATATGATCAGGAACCAATGATACTGAAGGAAGAAGTCCAAGCTGCTCTGAAGGCATTGTGAAAAACAAGGCTCCAGGAATTGATGGAATATCAATTCAGATGTTTCAACAAACAGATGCAGAGCTGGAGGTGCTCACTCGTCTATGCCAAGAAATATGGAAGACAGCTTCCTGGCCAACTGATTGGAAGAAATCCATATTTATGCCTATTCCCAAGAAAGGTGATCCACCAAAAGTGGAAATTATAGAACAATATCATTAATATTGCACACAAGCAAAATTTTGCTGAAGATCATTCAAAAGCGGCTGCAGCAGTATATCAACCGGGAACTGCCAGAAATTCAGGCCAGTTTCAGAAGAGGACGTGGAACCAGGGATATCATAGCTGATGTCAGATGGATCCTGGCTGAAAGCAGAGAATACCAGAAGGATGTTTACCTGTGTGTTATTGACTATGCAAAGGCATTCGACTGTGTGGATCATAACAAACTATGGATAACAGTGTGAAGAATGGGAATTCCAGAACACTTAATTCTGCTCATGAGGAACCTTTACGTAGATCAAGAGGCAGTTGTTCAGACAGAACAAGGGGATACTGATTGGTTTAAAGTCAGGAACGGTGTGCGTCAGAGTTGTATACTTTCACCATACATATTCAATCTGTATGCTGAGCAAATAATCAGAGAAGCTGGACTATATGAAGAAGAACGGGGCATCAGGTTTGGAGGAAGGCTCATTAACAACCTGCGTTAGGCAGATGACACAACCTTGTTTGCTGAATGTGAAGAGGACTTGAAGCACTTACTAATGAAGATCAAAGACCACAACCTTCAGTATGGATTACACCTCAACATAAAGAAAACAAAAATCCTCACAACTGGACCAATCCTCACAACATCATGATAAACAGAACAGATTGAAGTTGTCAAGGATTTCTTTTTACTTGGATCCACAATCAACAGCCATGGAAGCAGCAGTCAAGAAATCAAAAGACACATTGCATTGGGCAAATCTGCTGCAAAGGACCTCTTCAAAGTGTTGAAGAGCAAAGATGTCACCCTGAAGACTAAGTTGCACCTGACCCAAGCCATGGTATTTTCAATCACATCATATGCATGTGAAAGGTGGACAATGAATAAGGGAGACCGAAGAAGAGCTGACGCCTTTAAATTGTGGTGTTGGTGAAGAATATTGAGTATACCATGGACTGCCAAAAGAATGAAAAATCTGTCTTGGAAGAAGTGCGGCCAGAATGCTCCTTAGAGGCAAGGATGGCGAGACTGAGTCTTACATACTTTGGACATGTTGTCAGGAGGGATCAGTCCCTAGAGAAGGACATCATGCTTGGCAGAGTACAGGGTCAGAGGAAAAGAGGAAGACCCTCAAAGAGGTGGATTGACACAGTGGCTGCAACAATGAGCTCAAGCATAACAACAATTATGAGGGTGGCGCAGGACTGGGCAGTGTTTCGTTCTGTTGTTCATAGGGTCCCTATGAGTTGGAACTGACTCGCCGGCACCTAACAACAATGACAACAATGTATGTATATGCTCCACTTGTTTTTCTTCTCTAGAAAACACAACCTAAGAAGTGGTATCAGAGTGGTTCTGGAAGAAAAAATCATAAGGATGGGGTTTCTAAACTGGTTCTTAAGTCTGGTTAGCCATAAAGATTTTGATGACTCTGCTTGCAATAGCAAAGAGGCCACTGCTAATTCATGGCATGAGGTGGCAATAGAAATATGCAAAATATCACCACCAATAGATCAGGCATTGGTGCAAGGCAAGGTTGTGGGTGATGGCATGTTTGATACCTTTCCAAAATTTTGCCAGGGTGAAAAATATAAGGAAGCTTGTTGGTTGGTCCAACTTTCAGTAGACAAAGTGGTGAAAGAAAGGGATGAGCTCAGGGCTTCAGAGTCAAAGCTCAAGTGCCTCATAAAAGACCTAAAAGTTTTCACTTGTGCCTTGAAAGAAGCCTTAGTTCTTGTAGTAACAGAGCTGTTGTTCCCGAGAACCCAACCCAGAGTCTTATCCTAACAGTGGCTGAATTACAACACTATCTGAATTCCCAACGTCAAATGGTGTCTAAAGTTAAAGTGAGATCATTGTTTGGAAAGAAATGGGATCCTGAAATTTGGGATGGGGACATGTGAGCATATATTTGGGGAGCTGAGAACACTGAAACCCCGAAAACTGTTGAATCACTCGAGCCAAAAGAAGCATCCCTCTCCCATCTGAAGAGATTACTCCATTTTTGCCTCTAAACCACCTTACCCAGTGAAACCATTAACCTCTCCATCCCCACCTGATGAGGGTAACCCAGCTGTGTCTGAAGAGCCTTTGTGTGAGTCATTGCCTGGGGCATCACCTGAGGCAGATGCCTTATAAGACAATGCTGAATGTTCTCAAAATACACCCCCACCACCTATTTTGGTTTCTAGACCTATTACTAGACTTAAGCCCCTGTGAGCCCCAAAAGGTGAAGTACAAACTGTGAGCAAGGAGGAGGTATGTTAACCTCCAAAAGAACTGCTCGACTGTTCTAACATGTACAAACAAAAACCTGGGGAATATGTGTGGGAATGGCTATTAGTGATGTGGGATAATGGTGCAAGGGACATAAATATGGATCAGTCTATTGATATAAGCTCACTAAGGACAGATTCTTCATTACATGATTCAGCTCAAGAGGTTAGGAAAGGATATAATAGTTTATTTGATTGGATCACTAAAGCATGGATTACATGGTGGCCTACATTAAATTGAGTTGAAATACCAGACCTGCATTGGTATACTGTACAAGAAGGTATTTGAACGCTTAGGAAAATTGGCATATTGGAGTGCATTTATCAGGTTAGACCCACAGACCCACATATGGAGTGCCTAGAGGACACACCTTTTACCACAACTATGAGAAACAAATTTGTGAAGGGAGCCCCAGCATCCTTGAAGACTGCTGTGATTGCTATTTTATGTAAGTCAGATTTGACAGTAGGAACTGCACTAACTGATTTAAGACACCAAAGAAAGGTGATACCAGAGAATGGGGAAATTATTGAACAATATCATTAATATCACACACAAGTAAAATTTTACTGATGATCATCAAAAGTGGTTGCAGCAGGTAAGGCCCGAAATTCAAGCCAGGTTTAGAAGAGAACTTGGAAGGAGAGATGTCATTGCTGATGTCAGATGGATTTTGGCTGAAAGCTGAGAATACCAGAAAGATGTTTACCTGTGTTTTATTGACTATGCAAAGGCATTTGACTGTGTGGATCATAATAAATTAAGGATAATATTGTGAAGAATGAGAGTTACAGAACACTTACTAGTGCTCATGCGGAACATGTACATATACTAAGAGGCAGTTGTTTGAACAGAGCAAAGGGATACTGCATGGCTTAAAATCAAGAAAAGTGTGTGTCAGGGTTGTATCATTTTACCATACTTATTTAATCATTGTGCTGAGAAAATAATCCAAGAACCTGGACTCTTTGAAGAAAAATGTGGCATTAAGTTTGGAAGAAGACTCATTAACAACCTGTGCTATGCAGATGACACAACCCTGCTTGCTGAAACTGAAGAGGACTTGAAGCACTTACTGATAAAGATCAAAGACTACAGCCTTCAATATGGATTTCACCTCTAGGTAAAGAAAACAAAATCCTCACACGTAGACAAATAAACAGCATCATGATAAATGGAGAAAAGATCGATGTTGTTAAAGATTTCATTTTACTTGGACACACAATCAACACCCATGGAGACAGCAGTCAGGAAATCAAAAAATGCATCTCACTGGGCAAATACGTTGCAAAAGACCTCTTTAAAATGTTCAAAAGCAGTGATGTCCCTTTGAGTACTAAAGTGCACCTTACCCAAACCATGATATTTCCAATTGCCTTATATACATGTGAAAGCTGGACAATGAATAAGGGAGACTGAAGAATTGATGACTTTGAATTATGGTGTTGGTAAACAATATTGAATATACCATGGATTGCCAGAAGAATGAACAAGTCTGTCTTGGAAGAAATACAGCCAGAGTGCTCCTTGGAAGTGAGGATGCTGAGACTTCGTCTCATATACTTTGAACTTGTTATGAAGCGGGAGCAGTCCCTAGAGAAGGACATCATGCTTGGTAGAGTAGAGGGTCAGCGAAAGAGAGGGAGACCCTCAAAGATATGGATTGACAGAATAGCTGCAACAATGGGCTCAAGCATAACAATGATCATGAGGATGACACAGGACTGGGCAGCATTTCATTCTATTGTACATAGGGTCACTATGAGTCATAACAGACTTGATGACACCTAATAACAACAGCAAACTATGATGCAGCTGATCAGTCCCCATGTTGGTAGGAGCCTACTCGTGGCACTCAATCAACAAAGACAAGGTGGGTGTGATTATCATAATGGACAGTGGACTCAAAGTAGTAGTCAAAAGAGTCTGACTTGTATGGACTTATAGTGTTGGCTACCTAGTCATGGTGTCCCTAGGAGCGAAATAGATAGGAAATCCTCTAAATATTCACTTGATTTGTACAAGCAGAAGAATTGTAGGTTAAGTGAACAGCAGTCTAACTAGAATGGCCAGAATACGGAGTCATGGCCCCTCAATTAATTCCCAGACTCTAGCCAGTTTACAGACCTACAAGCCCTTGCATCAAGGGGAGGCTATGTCTCCTTGAGGATGAACTCCACTACACTGCCAAAAACTTATATTGTCAATCTTTCTCCCTGCCTTCTCCAAACCAATCTACAACCTTTTACTAGAGTGATGGTTCATTGGGGAAAAGGAAATAACTAGAATTTACGGGGATTACTGGATACTGGCTCTGAACTGACACTAACTCCAGGAGACACAAAATGTCACTGTAGCCCACCATTCAGAGTAGGGGCATATGGAGTCTTAACTCAGGTCCATTTCATAGTAGGTCCAGTGGGTCCCCAAGCCCATGCTGCAGTGTATTTCCCAGTACCAGAATACATAGTTGGAATAGATGTACTCAGTAACTGGTGGGACCCCACATTGGATTCCTGACAAGTTGAGTAAGGGTTATTACGTAGCATATGCCAACTGGAAGCCATTAGAACTGCCTTTACCTAGAAAAATAAACCAAAAGCAATACTGCATTCCAGGAGGAACTACAGAGACTACTGCCATGATGAAGGACTTGAAGGATGCAGCGGTGGTGAATCCCACCACATTCACCTTTCAACTCGCCTATTTTGGCCTGTGCAAAAAACAGATGCATCTTGGAGAATGACAGTGGATTATCGAAAACTTAACCAGGTGGTGACTACAATTGCGGCTGGTTTCCCAGATGTTGTTTCATTGCTTGAGCAAATTAACACAGCTCCTGGTACTTGGTATGTAGCTATTGATTTGATTTATGCCTTTTTCTCCATATCTGTTTTGATGGACCACTGGAAGCAGTTTACTTTCAGTTGGCAAGGCCAGCAATATACCTTCAGTGTCCTATCTCAGAGCTATATCAACTCTCCAGCCCTATGTCATAATTAAGTCCACAGGGGCCTTGATCGCCTTTCCTTTCCACAAGACTTTACACTGGTCCATTACATTAATGTCATTATGCCCACTAGACCTAGTGAGGAAGAATTGTGAATGACTCTGCACTTATTGGTATAACATTTTCATGCTCCAATGGGAAATTAATCTGACAAAAATTCTGGTGCCTTACATATCAGTGAAATTTCTAGGGTTCAGTGGTGTGGGGCACATAGAGATATTACTTCTAAAGTGAAGGATAAGTTATTGAATCTGGCCCCTCCCACAACTAAAAAGTAGGCACAATGCCTGATGGGCCTCTTTGAATTTAGAAGGTTACATGTCCCTTATCTGGGTGTGCTACTCCAGCCTATTTATCAAGTGACTCAAAGAGCTGCTAGTTTTGAGTGGGGCCCAGAACAAGAGAAAGGTCTGCAACAGTTTCAGGCTGCCATGCAAGCTGCTCTGCCACTTGGGCTATATGATGTGGCTGATCCAATGGTGCTTGAAGTGTCAGTGGCAGATAGAGATACTATTTGGTGTCTTTGGCAGGAACTTATTGGTGAATCACAGTGCAGACCCTTAGGATTTTGGAGAAAAGCCATGTCATCCTCTGCAAATAACTACTCTCCTTTTGAGAAACAGCTTTTGGCTTGTTACTGGGCCTTAGTAGAAACTGAATGCTTCTTTATACGCCACCAAATCACCATGCAGCCTGAGCTGCCCATCCTCAACTGGGTGTTGACTATCTCACAGAGCCACAAAGTTGGATGTGCACAGAAACAGTCCATCATTAAATGGAAGTGGTATATATGAGATTGGGCCTGAGCAGGACCTGAAGTCACAAGTAGATGCATGAGGAAGTGGCCCAAATACCCCCAGTCTCCACTCCTGTCACATACCTTCCATCTCCCAGTCTGTACCTATGGCCTCATGGGGAGCTCCCTTTGATCAGCTGACTGAGGAAGAGAAAACTCATTCCTGTTTTACAGATGGTTTAGCACCATATGCAGGCATCACTCGAAAGTGGAGCACATCAGCACTACTGCCCCTTTCTGGGACCTCCCTGAAGGACAGTGGTGAAGAGAAATCTCCCCAATGGGCAGAACTTTGAGCAGTGCACCTAATTGTTCACTTTGTTTGGAAGGAGAAATGGCCAGATGTGTGACTGTATACTGATTCATGGGTTGTGTCCAATAGTTTGGCTGAATGGTCAAGAACTTAGAAGGAATATGATTAGAAAATTGTTGATAAGGAAGTATGGGGAAAAGGTATGTGGATAAACCTCCCTTAATGGGCCAAAAAAGTGAAAATATTTGTGTCTCATATGAATGCTCACCAAAGCGTGACTCCAGCAGAGGAGGAGCTTAACAATTAGGTAGATAGGATGAAGCATTATGTGGAAACCAGTAATCCTCTTTCTTCAGCCGCTCCCATTATTGCCCAGTGGGTTCATGAACAAAGTGGCTGTGGTGCCAAGGATGGAGATTACACATGGGCTCAGCAACATGGACTTCTACTTACCAATGCCGACTTGCCTATAGCCACTGCTGACTACCCAACCAGCCAGCAGCAGAGACTAACACTGAGTCCCCTATATGGCACCATTCCTCAAGGTGATCAGCCAGCAACCTGGTGGCAGGTTGAAACACATCAGTGTTTTGTTCTTACTGGATGTTATGGATTGAATTGTGTCCCTCCAAAATATGTGTCAAATAGGCTAGTCCTTGATCCCCAGTATGGTGTGATTTTCCACCATTCTGTCATCTAATGTGATTTTCCTGTGCTGTAAATCCAGCCTCTCTGATGTTAATGAGACAGGGTTAGAGGCAGTTATGGTAATCAGGCAGGATTCAATCGACAAGACCGGGCTGTGTCTTGAGTCAATTTATTTTGAGATGTAACAGAAAGACAGAGGGCTATCATGCCACCAAAAATGAAGAACTAGGGGAGGGGCACGGCCTTTGAACCCGGGGGTCCCTGTGTTGAGAAGCTCCTAGAACAGGGGAGAATTGATGACAAGGACCTTCCCCCAGAGCCGACACAGAGAGAGGGCCTTAGCCTGAATTCAGACTACTAGCCTTCTAGACTGTGAGAATAAATTTCTCTTTGTTAAAGCCATCCACTTTTGGTATTTCTGTTATAGCAGCACTAGATAACTAAGACTCTGGAATAGACACTCTGGATATGGATTTGCCTTCCCTGAATGCAATGCTTCTGCCAAAACTACCATCTATGGATTTACAGAATGCTTTATCCACTGATGTGGTATCCCACACTGCATCACCTCAGATCAAAGGACTCACTTCACAGCAAATGAGGTGTGGACATGGACTCATGCTCTAGGAATTCACTGGTTTTACCATGTTCCTCATCATCCTGAAGCAGCTGGCTTGTTGGAACGATGGAATGGCCTATTAAAGACACAATTACGGTGCCAGCTAGGTAGAAATATTTGGCATGTTTGGTGCAATATTCTCTAGGAGGCTGTATATGCTCTAAACCAGAGTCCAATACATGGTGCTTTTCTGCCATAGCCAGGATTCATGTGTCCAGGAAGCAAGGGGTGGAAATGGGACTGGCACCACTCACTATTACCCCTAGTGATCCACTTGCAAAATTTTTGCTTCCTGTCCCCATGACTCTATGCTCTGTGGGTCTAGAGGTATTAGTTTTAAAGGGATGTATGCTTTCACCAGGAAACGCAACCGTGATTCTGTTGAAATGGAAGTTAAGAATGCCATTTGGCCACTTTGGGCTCCTCAAGCCTTTGGATCAACAGGCAAAGAAAGGAGTAACCATACTAGTTGGTGTGATTGAGCCTGATTTCCAAGTGGAAATTGGATTGATATCACATAATGGAGGTAAAGAAGAATATGTCTGGAATGCGGGAGATCCCTTAGGACATCTCTTAGTGCTACCATGCCCTGTGATTAAAGTCAATGGAAAACTACAGCAAAACAATTCTAACCTGACTACCAATGGCACAGACCCTTCATGAATGAAGTTTTGTGTCACTCCATGAGGCAAGGAACAACGACCTGCCTAGGTGTTTGCTGAGGGTAATGGAAATACGGAATGGATGGTGGAAAAAGGTAGTTCTAAATACCTGTTATCACCACGTGACTAGTTGCAGAAATGGGGACAGTAAATGTTTTTAGTATTTCTTCCTTGTTTTGTTATAAGTTATACACTTATAAGTTATACAGATTCCTCATGAGCACAATTAATGTTCTGAAATGCCCATTCTTCACAATGTTATCCATAATTTATTAGGATCCACACAGTCGAATGCCATAGCCTACTCATTAGAACACAGTTAACCATCTTTCTAGGAAACCCTGGTGGCTTAGTGGTTAAGTGCTACTGCTGCTGACCAAAAGGTCAGCAGCTCGAATCCTCCAGGCACTTCTTGGAAACTCTATGGGGCAGTTCTACTCTGTCCTATAGGGTTGCTATGAGTTGGAATCGACTCTACGGCAGCAGGTTTGTTTTTTTTTATAACCATTTTTCTGGTATTCTCTGCTTTCAGCCAGGAACCATTTGACATCAGCAATGATATTCCTGGTTCCACATCCTCTTCTAAATCCTGCTTGAATTTCTGGCAGTTCCCTGTCAATATACTGCTGCAGCCACTTTTGAATGATCTTCAGCAAAATTTTGCTTGCATGTGATATTAATGATATTGCTCTATAATTCCTGCATTTGGTTGAATTACCTTTCTTGGGAATAGGCATAAATATGGATCTCTTCCAGTTGGTTGACCAGGTAGGTGTATTCCAAATTTCTTGGCTTAGATGAGTGAGCACTTCCAGCACTGCATCCTTGTGTTGAAACATCTCAGTTGGTATTCCGTCAATTCCCAGAGACTTGTTCTTTGCCAATGCCCTCAATGCAGCCTAAACTTCTTCCTTCAGTACCATTGGCTCCTGATCATATGTTACCTCCTGAAATGGTTGAACTTCAATCAATTTTTTTTTTGGTATAATGACTCTGTATTCCTTCCATCTTCTTTTGGTGCTTCTGTGTCATTAATATTTTCCCCATAGAATCCTTCAATATTGGAACTCAAGGCTTGAATTTTTTCTTCAGTTCTTTCAGCTTGTGAAAGGCTGAGAGTGTTCTTCCCTTTTGGTTTTCCATCTCCAAGTCTTTGCACATGTCATTATAATACTTTATTCTGTCTTCTGGAGCCACCCTTTGAAATCTTCTTTTCAGTTCTTTTACTTCTTCATTTTTTCCCTTTGCTTTAGCTACTTGACATTCAAGAGCAAGTTTCAGAGTCTCCTCTGACATCAGTTAGGTGTTTCTCTCTCTGTGTTTTTAAAGGCTTCTTGCTTTCTTCATGTATAATGTCCTTGATGTCATTCCACAACTTGTCTGGTCTTTAGTCGTTAGTGTTTAATGCATCAAATATATTCTTGAGATGGTCTCTAAATTCAGGCGGGATATACTCAAGGTCGTACTTTGGCTCTTGTGGACTTGCTCTACATTTCTTCAGTTTCAATTTGAACTTGCATATGAGTAATTGATGGTCTGATCCACAGTGGGCCCCTGGCCTTGTTCTGACTGATATTGGGCTTTTCCATTGTCTCTTTCCACAGTTGTAGTTGGTCTGAGCCATTTCCTTGAGATAAATCTCTCTCTCTATATATATATATATTTAGATATTATATATATTATTTATGTATATATAAATATTTCTATATAAATTTATATATTGTAAATCATAAATTTATATATATATATATTTCACTGGTTTTGCTTCTCTAGAGAACCCAGCCTAAGACACCAATCATGTCGTGGTGCTAACAGAGGAGGAGGGCACAGACTTTTGGCTTTTAGGAAAGTGTCAGTTAAACTTGCTGCAGGTGCCTGGAAGTTAATTCCCTTGGGCTTTAGTAGCTTCCAGGGATTCTGACCTTATTTGCCTTTTTTTTTTTAGGCCTCTTTAGGCCTCACTCTGGATTTGCTTATTCGATATGCCAGTTACCTACCTTATCTGAGCTTCTGGAAGCCAGTTGTTTGTTTTCTGTTCTCTACTTCCAAACCCCTTGTTTTAGTGATCTATGCTAGTATAACATAAATACCACAAGCACATGGCTTTAACAAAGAAAAATTTATTCTCTCACAGTTTAGGAAGTTAGAAGTCTGAATTCAGGCTACCAGCTGTAGGAGAAGGCTTTTTCTCTCTGTCAGCTGTGGGGGAACATCCTTGTCATCAATATTTCCCTGGTTTAGGAGCTTCTCAGGGCAGGGACCTTGGATCCAAGGGATGCAATCTGCTCCTGGTGCTTCTTTTTTTGGTGGTATGAAGTCCCTCTCCTCTCTGCTTGATTCTTTCTTTTATATCTCAAAAGAGATTGACTCAGGATACAACCTAATCCTGTAGATTGAGTTCTGCCTCATCAACCTAACTGCCTGTAATCCTGCCTCATTAACATCATAGACGTTAGGATTTACAGCACATAGGATAATTGCATCACATCACAAAATGGTGGACAACCACATTAATACTGGGAATTATGGCCTAGCCAAGTTGATACTCATTTTGAGGGGACATAATTCAATCCGTAACACCCCCCCATAAAATTCAGGGCTAAAAGACTTCAAAGAAAGTATGGAGGGGTGGCATGTAAGTTATTTGTATTTTTTAATAACCAAAGTAATTCCAGCTCATTGTAATAAGTCACTCAACGCAGAAACATATGAAGAAAGTTAATTATACCCTTCAAGTCCTATCTTTGGGAGGTAAATGATGTTATCAGTTTGGCATTGTTCCTTTTGCATCTTTCTCCAAGCTCCTGCCAATTTATTTAAACAAATATATACGTATGTAGGGTACCCTCCCTAAGGAAAACAACTTATGTACACGTTTTTGCAAACAATATCTCTTTCTACCCTCAGGTGAAAAAGCAAATTGTTTTGTTCTTTTAACACTTGGCTTTACTCTAGGTCAATAGCTATAAGAGAAGACCAATAGACTCAACTATGCAAAAATTAAAATCTTCTAGATGAAAAATAATAAAGTTTACTAAGGACATTTACGCTTTACCTGTCATATGAGTTGCAAATATTTCTCCAGTTTATTCTTTGTATTTGATTTTGATTTTTCTGTCTTTTGTCAGAGAAAATATTTGTAGAGTCTTAGAGTGGAGGATACCTACATAAACAAGACAGAAACCCCAGATGCCATGAAGGAAAAGATAGGAAAGTTTGACTACATTGAGGAAGAAATTTAAGGCTTTTAAATGGGATCTTTCCAGGCAGAGGTAAGGCTTCAGTGTGGGAGCATGTTGAAGATGTGTAGAATCCAGGGGAAGAAACAGAATTGTCAGATCAGCATTTGAGTAAGCTACAAGGAGGACAGTTTGACCTGAAGCTAAAGGGTTGCACCTAGAACTAGCAAGAAATGACAGAGCATCTGCCTGGGTGATAGTGGTGACAATGAGTGACTCATTGTGCAAATGAGAGGAAAGGACTGAAAGAAGGGCCATTCTCAGAGAAACTCAAGTATTCATCTAATAGACTGAAGCACTGACACTTGGCAGTAGAAGGATGTAGGGAATTCAGACAGTAGGCTGATCCTGAAGAACCATTTCCAGCAAGAAGTTTTACAGCCCCAAGTGCCTCTATCCTCACTCCCCATCTTAGGCTCCTTAGCAAGGTGCCCTTGATTTAGGTGATTTTTGTGATCACTTTGGCAGTAGCTGGAGCAGAAGCTTTTATACTCTTAAATTGATATTGTGCAGTGAGTGCCTGGTACTTACTGTGTGACCTTGGGCAAGTCACTTTTCCTCTCTGATTTTCTGTCCCTTCATTTGCAAAACAGGCTAATACTGACTTAGAAGGTTTTTCAGGAAGAAGAAATCAGATGACTGATGTATGTGAACAGGTTTCATAGAATATAAAATCATTAAAAATATAAGTGATCACTGATCACCTTAGGCAGAGAAAGCACCCGAAGAAAGACAGGCATGCCAAACAGTGGGTTTCTCTTACCCTTGGCAGCTGTGGACCATCTGTGGGAGAGAGGAGGCTGGGTGTATGTGACTGGATGGGTTCAAAGAAGATTCTGAAGCTTTCAGAGCTCACCGGCTGTAGTGTTACCATGATGCTCCATCCATGCAACTAGTGGGGTGAGTGGCACAGATTCTGATGAGACATCAGAGAGAGAATTCTAGTATTTATTCAGTATCATCAGACAATTATTAATTCAGGTCAGAAAGCCAAGCAGAAAGTGTGTCATGTTATCATCACCAGTGCTCAAGGAGAGACTAATCCCAGGAGTTCCAACAAGCACTGTCAGATACTCTTGAAAGATTCCAGGCTTTGAGAAGAAGAGAGACTGCCAAGCAGAAGTGGAACAAGTCCACATGAACATACAATCTTAGAACTGACTGACGGTGTAAGAGTGAGTAGCCTGGGTAGGGGTACAAGAAAGAAAAGATTAGTCTTCACCACTGTATGGACTCCGGAACCAGACTTCCTGGGTATAAATCCTGGCTGTGTTGCTTACTGTCTGTGAGATGTTGGGCAAGTTTGTAATCTCTGTGCACAGTAACAGTTCTTGTCTCACGGGGTTCTTTTGAGGATTAAATGAATTAATATTTTAAAGTGCTTAGGATAGTGGCTGGTACACAGCAAGTGTTATATAAGTGCTGTTTTAAAAAAATAATCAAAAATTTCCTTAGTAGGTGTGATGGTTAATATTGTGTGTCATTTTGGCTCAGCCATGATTCTCAGTGTTTATATGTGATTGTTCCCATGATGGAATCTGCTGTGAGTAGACAATCAGTTGGAGGGAAGTTTCCTTGGGGGTGTGGCCTGCATCAGAATATAAGCAGATGTTCTGGCTTTTTGCTTGCTCTGGATCCTGCGGCTGCCTCCTGTTCATCTGACCTCTGGCTTTTGGGACTTGAGCTATCAGCTTATCTGCAAATCTTGGGATTCATTCATCTTCACAGGCTGAGAGTGGGAGCCCTGCTCTCTGACCTGCCGATCTTGGGTTTGCCAGCCCCTGTGGCTAGTGAATCAAGAGAAGCCTCTGTCCTGATCCATGGACTTGGGACATTTCAGCCTTTACAATCTGGTGAGCCATTTCCATGATATAAATCTGTCTCCTATATGTATTTATAAGCTTTACTCATTTTGATTCTCTAGATAACCCAGCCTAAGACAGTAGGGCATTGGGCTTTTCTCCCTAATCAGATCCCTATCCATCTCTCCAGCCTCATTTTTCATTATTTCCTCTTAAAATTGCATTTCCTATGAAGGAAATAGATGTAGCATTGCCCAGTCATGCAAGATGATTGCATATCTCTGTGCTTTAGTCTTGGCCTGGAATGCTCTTCCTATTATGTTCGTTCAGAAAATTCCTCTTCTCTTTTCAAAGGACTACGGACAACTTAATTCCCCACCCACTTGAAATAGACTTTCACTTCTTAATCTCTGGACCTTGTACACATTTCTGTAGTGATGATGGCTTTCATTTTGTACTGTAATCATTTGTTTATGGGACAGTTTTCCATAGTTGGACAATGAGATCTTGAAGGCAGAGACCACAACCTAATTCATTTGTTTCTTCCCAGCACTAAGCCCATAGCTTGTCAAACAGTAGGAGCTCCAAGAATGTTGGCTGTCAACACTTGAATGGAAAGCATTTTTAATAATGTGATGGTTGATATTATGTGTCAATGGCCATGATTCTCAGCAGTTTGGGAGATGTTATGTAATCATCTTCCATTTTGTGATCTGATGTGAGAAGCCAATCATTTGGAGGGGGTGTGGCCTTCATCATATATATATATATATTCTGGAAAAGCTCATGCTGAAGCTCTTGATCCTGTACTTCTCTCATTGTCTGTCCCACAGAGTCATAAAGTCATATGTGCACAGCAGCATTCCATTGTTAAATGGAAGTGTTATATGTGAGATCGGGCTCAAGCAGGTGGCAGGTTGATTACATTGGATCACTTCCATCAAGGAAAGGGCAGCGTTTTGTTCTTACTGGGATAGACACTCTGGATACAGATTCAATTTCTCTGCATACAATGCTTTTGCCAAAACTACCATCCTGGACTCAGAGAATGCTTTATTCACCATCGTGGTATCCCACACAGCATTGCCTCAGATCAAGGAGCTCATGTCACAGAAAATGAAGTGTGGCAATGGGCCCATGTTCACGGAATTCACTGGTTTTGCCATGTTCCACATCATCTGAAGCAGCTGGCATGATAGAAAGATGGAATGACCTTCTAAAGATACAATTAAGGTGCTGGCTAGGTGGCAATACCTTGCACATTTGGGACAATATTCTCCAGGAGGCTATATATGCTTTAAACCAGCTGTTTCTTCCATAACCAGGATTCACATGCCCAGGAATCAAGCGGTGGAAATGGGAGTGGCAACACTCACTATTATCCTTAGTGACCCACTACCTAAATTTTTGCTTCCTGTCCCTACAACCCTATGCTCTGTGGGTCTAGAGGACTTAGTTTTAAAGGGAGGTATGCTCCCACCCAGGAGACACAATACTGACTCCATTGAACTGGAAGTTAAGAATGCCACTTGACCACTTTGAACTCCTCATGCCTCAGGATCAACAGGCAGTGAAGGGATTTACCATACTGGTTGGTGTAACTGATTCTGATTACCAAGGAAAAATCATATCGATATTACATAATGGAGGTAAAAAGAGTATGTCCAGAATACAGTCGATCCCTTAGGACATCTCTTAGTACTACCATGCCCTGTGATTAAAGTCAGTGGAAAACTACAGCAACCCACTTCCATCATGGCAACTAATGGCACAGACCTTTCAGGAATACAGGTTTGGGTCACCCCACCAAGCAAAGGACCAAGTCCAGCTTAGGTTCTTGCTGAGGACAAAGGGAATACAGAATGGGTGGTGCAAGAAGGTAGTTCTGAACACCAGCTATGACCACATTACCAGTTGCAGAGAGAGGACTGTAATTGTAATATTACTTTCCTGTTTTGCTATATATGTGCATACATATATATAAAAACCAAACCAAACCTGTTGCAGTCCAGTTGACTCTGATTTCTAGCAACCCTGCATTACAGAGTAGAACAGGATTTTCAAAGAACACCTGGTGGACTCGAACTGCTGACCTTTTGGTAACATTGGTAGCTCGTAACTACTACCCCACCAGGGTTTCCAATACATATATATAGGTATGCATAGCTTAATGTCCTGATTCATTCTGTGAAATAGGACTTTATGTAATTTGGACATTGTGCAAACACCATATTATATACAGAAAAGAGGAACACAGGACAGTCAATGTTTGGGCCCGGGACATGTGTCACCACTTCTGCTGCTGCTGCACAGAAAGCCTGAGCAAAAACTTTGGCTCCGCCGCTGCAGGTCCTGTGTAGTTGCCACCCGGGGTGCCCATTCACTGTCCAGTCATTCATATCTCAGCCCCACCACTTTGCTGGCTGTCTTCCCTTACTTACTCCCTGCCTGCCTTCCCCATCTCCCCTAATGGGTTTTAAGCTCTTTAGCACTACCCGCCCCAGCCCAGATTGCTAGGTGGCCACCACTGTGGAAGGAGCCCTGACTTTGGGCCCAGGCATCACATGCAGGGTGCCCAGGCTAAGTGGGGCAACAACTTCAGCAAGGCTTCCCCCTCAGTGGCTCTGAGCATCTGTGTAGTCCCTGCCGGAGGCTAGCACGATGCTTGCTGGGATTCACTTCCCCTGCCAGGCTGGGGCAGATGCAGGGCCACAGAGCTAGTGAGAGGCAGATGTGATCTCCCTACATAGCAAAGTACTTCTGCTATGTCCAGTTATCAGATTGGGATAACCTTATGGGACCATGGATGTATATGGAGTCAGAGTTGCCCGAAAGGACGTTAAGCGATGCATACCTGTGTGTGTGTGTTTGTGTGTGTGTATATATATATATACAGGTATATATGTAGGAAATATTTTCATTTTCTTCCTTTCCTTATTCCATTACTTATTATAAAATATAAGCTGTGAATGAAGCTAGTGTATTTTTGGTTGTATGCATGTTAGTTATATCATGTTAGACACAGTATGACTTTATAGCTTTCTTCATTTGGAGATTATGTATGGTTTAAGGAGATGGGTACAGGTGACAAGTTGACAAGGGGTGGACTGTGATGGCTAATGTTATGTGTCAACTTGGCTAGGCCCTGATTCTCAGTGGTTTGGCAGATATTATATAATCATGGTCCATTTTGTGATCTGATGTGAGCAAACAATCCGTTGAAAGTGGGATTTCTGTGGGGGTGTGGCCTGCATCCAATATAGATGGATGTTCTGACAAAGCTTGCGCTCTCCCTCTTGATCCTGCACTTGTCTGGTGGTCTGACCTCGGGTTCTTGGAGAAGCCTTCAGCCAGCCACTTGGCCTGCAGATTTTGGGTTCATCGGTCCCTGCAACCACATGAGTCAGGAGAAGCCTTTAGCTTGACGCCTGATCCACAGATTTGGGACTTACCAGCCTTGCAATTGCATGGGTTATTTACTTGAAATAAATCTCTCTATATATATTTATATATACACTTCACTGGTGTTGCTCCTCTAGAGAAACAAGCCTAAGAAAATTAATGACCGATCTTGCACCATCCTTGCAACAACCTGGTTTAATAGATAATATTATCAGCCCCATTTTATAGATGATGAACCTGAGGTTGAGAAAGATGCAAGAGCAAATGAGCAGTAGAGCTGTAACTTAATCCCAGGCCTTATTACTGTAAACATGGTGCTCTTTCCACAGCAACCCCTTGTTGCCTGCCTGCTTTTATTATTAATAAAAATGTTGTTGTTGTTGTTGTTGTTAGGTGCTGTCAAGATGGTTCCAACTCAAAGCGACACTATGTATAACAGAACGAAACTTTGTCTGGTCCTGTGCCATCCTCACAATCGTTGTTATGCTTAAGCCCATTGTTGCAGCGACTGCGTCAAAGTCAATCCATCTCATTGAGGGTCTTCCTCTTTTTCGCAGACCTACTTTACCAAGCATAATGTTCTTCTCTAGGGACTGATTCCTCCTGATAACATGTCCGAAGTATGTGAGATGTAGTCTCACCATCCTTGCTTCTAAGGAGCATTCTGTTTGTACTTCTTCCAAGACAGATTTGTTCATTCTTTTGGCAGTCCATGGTATATTCATTATTCTTAGCCAACACCACAATTCGAAGGCGTCAATTTTTCTTATCTCTTCCTTATTCACCGTCCAGCTACGACATGCATATGAGGTGACTTAAAATACCATTGCTTTGATCAAGAGCACCTTAGTATTTAAGGTGACATCTTTGTTTTTTAAAACTTTAAAGAGGTCTTTTGCAGCAGATTTGACCAATGCATGTGTTGTTTGATTTCTTGATCGCTGCTTCCATGAATGTTGACTATAGATCCAAGTAAAACCAACTCCTTGACAACTTCAATATTTTCTCCTTTCATGGTGAGGTTGCTTATTGGTCCAGTTGTGAAGACTTTTGTTTTCTTTATGTTGAGGTGTAATCCATACCGAAGGCTGTGATCTTTGATCTTCATCAGTAAGTGCTTCAAGTCCTCTTCACCTTCAGCATAACACTGGTTGTTAATGAGACTTCCTCCAATCCTGATGCTCTGTTCTTTTTCATATAATCCAACTACTAGGATTATTTGCTCAACATACAGAATAAGTATGGTGAAGAACAACACTGACGCACATCTTTCCTAACTTTAAACCATGCAGTATCCCCTTGCTCTGTTTGAATGACTGCCTCTTGGTCCGTGAGCACAATTAAGTGTTCTGGAATTCCCATTCTTTGCAATGTTACCCATAATTTGTTATGATCCACATAGTCAAATGCCTTCATGTAGCCAATAAAACACAGGTATAACATCTTTCTGGTATTTTCTGCTTTCAGCCAGGATCCATTGGACATCAGCAACAATACCCCTCATTCCATGTGCTCTTCCGAATCTAGGTTGAATTTCTGGCAGATATTGTTAATATACTGCTGCAGCCAGTTTTGAATGATCTTCAGCAAAATTTTACTTGTGTGTGATATTAAGGATATTGTTCAATAATTTCCACATTCAGTTGAATCACCTTTCTTGGGACTAGGCATAAATATGGATGTCTTCCAGTCAATTGGCCAGGTAAGTGTCTTCCAAATTTCTTGGCATAGATGAGTAAGCACTTCCAGCACTGCATCCATTTGTTGAAACATCTCAATTGCTATTCCATCAATTCCTGGATCTCACTGCAGCTTGAACTTCTTCCTTCAGAACCATTAGTTCTTGATCATACTCTACCTCCTGAAATGGTTGAACACAGGCCAATTCTTTTTGGTATAGTGACTCTGTATTCCTTCTATCTTCTTTTGATGTTTCCTGTGTCATTTAATATTTTCCCCGTAGAAGCCTTCAATATTGCAACTCCACGGTTGAATTTTTTCTTCAGTTCTTTCAGCTTGAGAAATGCTGGGTGTGTTCTTCACTTTTGGTTTTCTATCTTCAGGTCTTTGCACATGTCATTATAAAACTTTATTTTGTCTTCCTGAGCCACCCTTTGAAATCTTCGGTTCAGCTCTTTCACTTCATCATTTCTTCCTTTTGCTTTAGCTACTTGATGTTCAAGGGCAAGTTTCAGAGCCTCTTACAACATTCCTTTTGGTCTTTTCTTTCTTTCCTGTCTTTTTAATGACTTTTTGTTTTCTTTTTTCCTTCATGTCATTCCACGACTCGTCAGATCTTTGGTCATTAATGTTCAAGGTGTCAAATCTAATTCTTGAGATGGTCTCAGAATTCAGGTGGGATATACTCAAGGTCATACTTTGGCTCTCATGGACTTGTTCTAATTTTCTTCAGTTTCAACTTGAACTTGCATATGAGCAGTTGATGTTCTGTTTCACAGTCTGCCCCTGGCCTTGTTCTAACTGATGATATTGAGCTTTTCCATCATCTCTTTCCACAGATATAGTCAATTTGATTCCTGTGTATTCCATCTGATGAGATCCAAGTGGATTGTCACAGTTTATGTTGTTGAAAAATGTTTTTGCAATGAAGAAGTCATTGGTTTTGCAAAATTCTATCATAGGGACCTCTGACATCATTTCTATCACCAAGGCCATATTTTCCAACTGCTGATCCTTTTTTTTTGTTTCCAACTTTCACATTCCAATCACCAGTAATTATCAATGCATCCTGATTGCATGTTTGCTCAATTTCAGACTGCAGAAGTTGGTAAAAATCTTCAATTTCTTCATCTTGGCCTTAGTGTTTGGTGCTTCAATTTGAATAATAGGCATATTTACTGGTCTTCCTTGTAGTTGTATGGATCTTACTCTATCACTGACGGTATTGTACTTCAGGGTAGTTCTTAAAATGTTCTTTTTGATGATGAACCCGACACCATACAGCTTCAATTTGTCATTCCCGGCATAGTAGACTATATGGATGTCTGATTCAAAATGTCTGTTACCAGTTCATTTCAGCTTACTAATGCCTAGGACATCAATGTTTTTGTGTTCCATTTCACTTTTGATTTCTTCCAATTTTCATTTCATCCTAGATTCATACTTTGTACATTCCATGTTCCTATTATTAATGGATGTTTGCAGCTGTTTCTTCTCATTTTGAATCATGCCACCTCAGCAGATGAAGGTCCCAAAAGCTTGACTCCATTTATTTCATTAAAGTCAAGTCTACCTTTAGGAGGCAGCGCTTCCCCAGTCCTATTTTGAATGCCTTCCAACCTGAGGGGCTCATCTTTCAGCATTATATCAGACAATGTTCTGCTGCTATTTACAAAGTTTTCGCTGGCCAAGTTTTTCAGACATAGACTGCCAAGTTCTTCCTTCTAGTCTCTCTTAGTCTGGAAGCTCCACTGAAACCTGTCCACCAAGGGTAGCCCTACTGGTATTTGAAATACCAGTTTCAAAGCTTCCAGTATCATAGCAGTGTGAAAGCCACCGCAGCAGGACTGACAGACTCATTTTGGTTAATAATAATAATAATAATAAGTTAACATTTATTATTCACTTTCTATGTGGCAGGCACTGTGCTAAGCCCAAATTACATATTATTTCATTTAATCCCCTCAACTATTCTATGAGGCTTACCCTATTATGATACCCATTTTACCAACATGGAGATTGAGGCATAGAGAGATGAAGTAATTTGCCCAGTTTAACTGTATAGGCAGGGTTTCTAAATATTACCCATCTACTGATTCTCAAATGAGGTTTACTGAAAAGCTTCTTCCTCAAGACCCAACTATCACTAGCAAACAGGCTTTTGTGCCCAGGTCATAGTGCCTCCAAAGATCTGCTTTTCCCATCAAAACATGTGACTGCATAAGTGGACAAAAAAGGAAGAACTCTTTCGTGGGTTTGGGGAATACTTCTGGGGAGCTGGGAGATCAGTTGCTCAGCTTGGAATGTAAGAGTTGTTTCCTTATTGTGGGATTTTGAAAGATAGGTTAAAGTTCAGGTTTTCCCTCCTGTCCTCAGAGATTTGTGATGAGCAGGTTATCTACCCTGATGGGAAAGGAAAGGCACACTCAAAGGACAATAGGATTGCAGGAAAATCAATTACTGAAATGAGGCCCCAGCTATGCAAGCTTTCAGCAAGGCAATGTTTTCATCTTCTGCTTACCCACCAATAATTTCTTTAGGTGAGTATTTATTTAACAGGAAAGAATGAGGGAGTTCATCGATTCGATTTTATTTATTTGCTGCAGTCATTGGAAGTTGCCTGTTTGGCGTGGCAGTCATAAATAAAATATATTATCTTATCTCCCAGTTTTACGAGCAAAGATGTGTCAGTCGAAATTGCCTCAGGGTGTCTAAGGACAATGCATAAACATAGGAAGGGAGTAAGGGAAAGAGCAGAATTTAGGACCTTCCTGGCTGAAAGAGTACTTGCCAAGTAGGCAAAGGACCCTTTTGATAAAATTGTGTGGTGAAGTGCACACATTGAAGCCAGCCAAGCCACACAATTTTATCAAAAGTGTCCTTTGCCTACTTGGCAAGTACTCTTTCACCCAATAGTTAGAAAAGCTGCCATGATCCTAGATCTCTGGGCCTCCCCACCACAAATTGATCTACCTCATTGGGACACAGGGGAATATGTTGAAATAATCAGGCTCCAGAGCATTGAAAGCTTGTGTTTCCTTAGCAGGTTAGGGAGATATCTGCTTCTTGCCCAGAGGTCATAGGCCATGCCTGCGAGCTCTCCAGGATGCCTAATTTACAGATTGGGAAATTGAGGTTATGGCAGAACTCAAACTAAAAATACTAAAAACACTAAAACCTAGTGTTCCTACCACTTCACTTTAGCTAGTTCTAATTACCAATGATGTCTGTAGGTGATAGCAGAGAAGACTTAGATATTTGGGGAGTTTCTAGCCCTGCTGTGACCAGACAGTACATAGAGGAAAATGGGAGGCAGCTGTTGGCACTGGTGTATCCAAATAGACCAGAAGTACAAAAAAATCAATGCATTTGTAATCAGAAGCCCAGGTTTCAGTCCTGCCTGTGTCACTACCTAAGTGAACTTGGGTGAGTCCTTTTGCTTTTTGAATCTTAGTTTTGCCATCTCTAAAATTAGGAGAATAAAACCTGCCTAGTGGGGCCTATGGGCAGAGGGGTTGCGTGGATTGCCTGAGGTATGGGAAAGTTCTGTAGAGATGGTAGGACTGTGGATCACAAACTTCTCCCTGATCCCCAGCAATCATCAGGCTTTTGGTTTTGCCCTTTAAATGGCTTTCATTTTGTGTCCACAAACATTTTTTGACCATCTGCTATGTGCAGATGGCATGCTAGATGCTATGAAAGAAGGAGAGATAGGCCTTTCCCAGGCAGGGGGCACCTGGATAAAGAACTAACAATAAGAAAAGGCAGATGAGTGATGACTACAGCTACAAGCACCGAGCTGAGGTCTAGTGTCAAGTAGGCCTCTGACTCAAGGCAGTCTTTTGAGTGGGCCCCTCCTGGATCACCTTTTAAGTATCCCAACTAGTGCTGCCTGCAGCATACCCTCTCCAGGTTCATCTAACCCTGCGTATTGTCAGAAGACTACATGAAGTCCAAATTCTTCTGCTTGGCATCTAGGATCTCACAATTCTGAATCCCATGAGCTTCCCCGTCAGTGATAAATAAAATATATCATCTGATCCATTATCAGCACCAATGATCATCAGCCTGGTTCCTGACTCACACCATGATCCTTCCCATTCCCAACACCATCCTCACTCATATCTCTTCTCCTCTACTTGTCTCTACGTTTATTTACCTATAGTAATCTTACTTTTTCATTTTTTAGATCCCAGGTAAAATCCCACCCCTTCTTACTCAGGGTCTATCTCCCCTGAACTACTAAAATCAGAACCACACAGTTTTGCTTTAATTATTAAAGATTAATGTCTGTCCTGCCACCTGAATTTGAACATCAGCTCTTCGAAGGCAGAAATCAAGTCTGCTTCTTTCCTTTCTGTGTGATGGTCACATTTTGATTTGGTTTGAATTTTTTTTTCTCAAAAATCAGGACATGTTTTGTATAACATATCATGGATAACTCAAAGAGATGTCCTTTGGTTGCTAACATATTGACATTTCCTGGCATTGGAATAATTCCAGCAGTTTATGGTAGGGGTTTTCAATTGCCTTTAACAATAGAACATTCGACCTTAAATAGAATTCAACATGAACTCACAGTATAAAAAGAGATGAAAGTGGGTGGGTGTATTCTGAGTAAATTAGGAAACCATTCCTTCAAGGTAAGCCTGAAGACACCTCTATAGAATCCTTTAGGGTTTCATGAGGCACAGTTTGAAAACCACTGACTCAGAAGACCAATGGGCCGTAATATGTTAAAATTAAGATACATACTTGGTGACTGATGAACTGACTTATAAATGTCGTAATTCTGAGGCCCAGGGGACCTGAGAGGCCCTGTGGGGTCATGGCTTGGACAACCTGTTCAGATTTTGCCTTATGATATGGGACAGGAGTTAGAATAAGCATCCCAGAGAGAAACAGGGAAAGCTTCAAAGGGTCTTGATGAAGTCATTGAAACGCCAATTTCCTGGGGGCAAACAGATAGCTAAGCTGTCAGTACCTAGTGAGGGGCTTCTGACTGGGGAAGGCAAGGGTTCCAGGCCCTGCCTTCAGCAATTCTTCAGTTCTCTGTTTAAGTCTCTCCACTGCCAAGTGTAATAAATCTCCTTGTCTGAGCACCTGATTCTCCCAGAGTCCATTTCCCACTGTTTTAAACTCTTTCTGATAATCATCTTACTCTATTTTTCTCTGTCTGGCATCCAAAGGGTCGGACATTTTCCCTGAGGGATTCCAGTCTTTTTAAAGAAAATATGAGCACATACTTCAGTGACCATGTAAGTAAGACAACACTTTGGTCCTTTCAGGTGACTCACACAAGGTCTACATTTATTTGGATGTCAGGACATTCTAGATGATTTTTTTTTAAAGATTCTCAGCTAGTTACACACCCCAGTTTAACAGTCCTGGCCTGGTCCCCTTTCTGATGACCTGTGGGTTGTACTCTTGTCTCTCTACTTCAAAAGAGCTGATTTCAAATTCAGAGGGCAGGACAGACCTTAACCTTTAATAATTAAAGCAAAGTTGTGTGGTTCTGATTTTAGCAGTTCAGAGGAGATAGACCCTGAGTAAGAAGGCGTAGGATTTTAGCTGGGATCTGAAAAATGAAAAAGTAAGATTACTATAGGCAAACAAATGTAGACACAAGACTGTAAGCTCTCTACACCCAGGGTCCCACAAAGGTGTTTAGGGAGGCATCTGTGCCTTTTCTTTCCCTGGATCTCAGTTTCCCCAAATGCAAACTTTTCCCCGTCCAAGGCAGAGTACAAACTCTTTGTAGACTCGTGTTTTACCTCTAAAAATTCATGGGTATTTTTTGCATTTCACTCAATAACAAATACGACTTGATTTCAATATAATTATCCTAAATCTTCTAGTAAAGTTAGCTCTCCAGGAGAAAGTGTCCTTATAGTCCATGTACCCCCAGCACACTGGAGAGGACCTCTAAGGTATGCACAATCTGGTTTCAGAGCCATTCATCTAAAAGATATCTCCAAAGGCCTTCTTCACTCATACATTTTATAGCCTCAAAGTTGTTCCTTTATATGAGACAAAGCAAGCATCCTGTCCTAAACCAAACCCGTTGCTGTCAAGCCGATTCTGATTCATAATGACTCTATGGGTCAAAGTAGAACTGCCCTATAGGGTTTCTAAGATTATAAATCTTTATGGAAGCCCACTGCCACATCTTTCTCCCAAGGAGCAGCTGGTGGGTTAACCACTGCATTACCAGGGCTCCTTTGTCCTGTCTTAGTTACTATTTAATCCCATGGTTCTGGATAAAGAAAAAGAGAAGGAGGGCAGAAGGGCAACAGGCCAAGAGTATTCTCTGAACTCTCTAACACTCTTTACTCATTTGTAAAGACGAGGCATCAGGACAAATTCAAAGAGTGGTTTCACAAGGTCAGTTCACACTCCAAAACAAATAAGTTGTGGGACCTTTGAATCATAGATTGCTTTTAAGATTATCTGGTCCAACTTACCCCCTCCTCATTGAGTGGGTGGGGAAACTGAGGCACAGAGAAGTGAAGACATTTACCTGAGGTCTCACAGGGTGTAAGTGCTGAGGTTTGGACTAGAACCACTACCCTGTTAAACCTAGAGAGCCATGACATTCAAGTTTCTGGGCCTCAGTTTCCTCACATGTAAAATGAGAAGAAAAATAATTTATCTGTTAGTTCTTTTGCTGATCTAATGAAGCAGTGACTTTGAGAGTTTTTTGATTTATTGCTTCTTGGGATCAGAGAATGGTAGAGAGAGTACCAAAGCAGTAAGGACCTAGAGAAGGGGTGTTGTGCCTGGTGGGGGAGGGGCTTAAATTTGAGCCAGACAAATTTAAGCCAGAAAGACTCAGAAAACAGAGGTGGGAATCTTGATGACAGCCTCCCCCTTGCTATTGACTGGCTTGGGCTATTGAATTTGCTTGCAGTTAGGTGAAAATCGTATTTATTTAATTTAACAAATACATATATAGTGCTTACTTTATGACAGATACTGTTCCAAGTGCTTTATAAATATCAACTCATTCAATTCTTCTGACAACCTTATGATGTGGGTTATATTATCATCTCCATTTTACAGATGGGAGATGGAGGTGCAGAGAGGTAAATAACTTGCTCAAAGTCACACATCTAGTAAATGGCAGAGACAAAATTCGAACCTAGGCCATCTGCCTCCTGAGTCCATGCTCCTAACTGCTAGATAGCATCTATTCAGGTGAAATTAGTTGTGTGCAGGGTGGTGTCATGGAAAGGCCTAGATTCTAGTCTAAGCTTTGCCACTAATGAGTTTAGTGATCTTAGGTAAGTCATTCTCTCCTGTGTACCTGCCTATCTGTACAAAGTTATTTTCCTTTTTTCTTGCTGGTTTCTGGCGTTCCAAAAACACAGAATTCCTCTGTACTCCAGAGGCATTTTCTCAAGTGACAGCTTTGGTTTTCTTATACCTGCCACACTCCCAGAACAATGGTGAACCTTCATGGAATGATGCTCTTTTTCAGACTAGAGAGTAGTCCATTGGATTAAAAAAAAAAAAAGTAGTCCATTGGAGCTGATAGTATTTTCTTTTTAGAGTTTCTAGATACCTGAGAAAGAGTAGAGCTCTAGGAAAGTTCACTTTGCTGTTGTTCATTTAGATTTAATAAGATAATTACTGTCTGTTATTTAAATAATACTGGGTTATTAAAAGCATTAACAATTTCTTTCCTTTCATTCTGTCTGTTTACTGTCTATCTGGAAACAGTGTGATTAAGCGAGCCTTACAGAACAGATTTTTTTTTTCATTGTGCCATAAATGTTAATTTAATTGTCAGAAGCAACTCAGGATACTATCATCACTTCCCCATGACCCTGGACACATCATTTAACCATGGTTTTTACCCTGGGTAAGCAACCAGTCAGGAGGCAGCCCTTTTGATCCCCTGGGCACAGGCTGTGCCTTTTTACAAAAGGGAGTGTTGCGGTGCCAGTTCCTCATTTCACCAATGAAGAAACTGAGGACAGAGAGAAGAAGGGAATTGCCCTTGGGCTCACTGGGACCGGCTGAGCCAGGACTGTAATTATTATACTTGAAGTGTCATGAAGACAGGAACTGGATCCAATTTACTTGCCACTCTCCTCAATACCGAGCATAACACCAGGTCCAGTGATGGGAGTTGAAAAATGTTGGTTGACTGACATAATCAGCTATCCTGACTCTCTGGTAAGCAGTCAAACACAATTTTAGGCAGCCTTGCATATTAACATGGTTGCAGAGGCCCAGAGCCTGAAAGAAATAAGGCTGTGAATAGGAAACTTTTGTTTTCTCAGCTGAAAATACCAAACTCTTCCACCTACCACAATCCTCACCATCTTGGTGCTATTTTTCAAGCACCCTCTCCTTATAGCCCCAGATAGGTTATTCTTCCCACCCTGGTGGGTGGGAAAAGGCTTTGGGAGTGAAAACCAGAGAGGGAGATATGGCAGCTGAGAGAGTGAGGCCAGTGTGGTGTAGGACATTTTGTATATCTGGTTTTGATGGTTACCTATTGCTGCATAACACATTAAGCCAAAATTTAGGATCTTAAAACAATGCAGATTCAACATTTCATAATTGCTGAAGGTCAGGAAACCAGGCAGGATGCCTCTAGCTCAGAGTCTCTTATAGGCTGCAATTAAGGTGTCAGCCCGGGTTTCAGACATCTTAAGGGTCAACTGGAGGAGGATCTGCTGCCAAGCTTACTCGCATGGCTATTAGCATCATTCAGTTCCTTGTGAGGAGCTGAGCTGAGGATCTCAGTTCTTTGGCTATTGAAGAGAGGCTATTGTCAGTTCCTTGTCATGTAGGCCTCTCCTTAGGACAGCTCACAACATGGAAGCTGGCTTCATCAGAGCAATTGAGAGTGAAATAAAGGGAAAGCAAGAGGGAAGTTTCAGTCTTTCATAACCTAATCTTGAATGTGACTTTGCATCACTTTTGCCACATTATATTTGTTAGAAGTAAGTCACTAAGTTCAGCTCACACTCAGAGGGAGGGAATTACACAAGGGTATGGATATAAGGAAGTGAGCATTGCTGACTATCTTAGAAGTTGTCTAAACCACTGGTTTTTCCCAGAGCCTGAGCCAGCTCTAGACTTGTACAAGGTAAGCACACCATGTGCCTACCACTAAAAAAACCACTGCCGTCGAGTCCTAGAGGCAGCAAATAGCAGTGGCCAGAACATTGTGGAGTTCAGTTGTAGTCGCTCCCGTACCACTTACTGCATGGTCTTTTGTGACTTAGATCATCTCTCTGAGCTTCACTGTCCTTACAAGCAAAATAAAGATAAGATGCCTGTGAGAATGCAATGAAATCGTGGATTCCAAAGAGCTGGGAGAGGGATACAGTAACGAATACAGCTGCTATTTCAGTACTAAATCATTTTTCATGGGGCAGGGAGGTAATACATGTATAAGGATTTTCACAGTTGCTTTCTATAGACATTATCTCCACTTCTGTTACATAAATAATTAGTGACTGTATAGGAGTGGATAGAGAGGACAGACATGAGCAGGAATTGCTTTTGCACCTGGTGCCTGAAATCTGCCACTAGTGCATAACCTTTGGTTTAAGGCAGCCTTATAAACTGGAAGCCCATGGACCACATCCAGCCTGGAAAGACATTTTCTTTGGCCTACTCAATGTTTTATTTACTCTGGTAGATTCACATAGAAATCCTGATTTTCAGCTTATCTGGAAAAATTGGAAGCTCTGGTAACCTTGAGCTCTCAATTATTCATAATAGTAATGATCTGAGTTGAGTAGACATTAGAAAAGACATATGCTCATCAGTTCACCAGCACACCACAGTCTCCACTAATCACAAAATATAAGGGTATGCACTTTTATACAGCCTGTTGTCATTGCTAACCTTACCTGCCTGGCCCCTATAGGCATCTGAGTTTGGATTCCCTTGTTTAATATTTTGCCTCTCACCACCCCAGTGTACCAGCATCCTTAAGATGAGTGTGTGTGGAGGGGTGGGTAACACAAGGGCTCTTATCAGTCACTGATACTTTACTATGAATGAATTCCTCAGAAACATTCCTGAGGGCATCATCCGATAGGGTGGGAGCAGAGCCTAGGTCACATGGAAGGGGCAGGCAAGAACTGTGCAGAGAGAAGAGAGTGATATATGGCCTTTATAATTTTGCACCCATGCCCCGTGTGTCATTCACTAGAGGGCTAACTAGAGGATTTAAATGTCATGCCCTGTTGGTTGGCTAAGGTGGTGAGAGTAGGGGCTGGAGAATTGGTCTTGAAGAAGGAGGGGAATTGTAATGTTCAAACAATTAGAACCTGGGTGGATTCAGTGTGATTTTTTGATAATGTTGGGTTGTTAAAAGCAATAAAAATTTCTTTCCTCCCTTTATATTTGTTTATTGACTATTCAGGAACAGGGTATGCTCAAAACCTGAGGCTGTGGCTATATAAGGCATTCTTTCCTCTGCAGAAAATTTTCTCTTCTTTGCTCAATCCTTTGATATTGAGGACTGAGATTACTACTTTGCTCCTTTCTGGGCCAGATTTTCTTGTAAAATTAGGGATTTGTACAAAATCAGAGATTCTTAAAATGAGAGGTCATGAGTGGGCTGCAGAGGCAAGAGAATCCCGTGACATTTTATGCACCATTGTGTGCATTATTCTGGAGAAAGAGTCCGTATCTCTGCTCTGTCACTTTTAGCCACATGAACTTGAGAAGTCACTCTTACTCTCTGATACTCCATTTTCCTCTCTGTGAGATAGGATGATAAGACCTGTCTAAGGTAAAGGGTAGGGAAGGGGTTTGTAAGGATTAAGAGAGATACATGTACATGAAATCATTTAACACCATGTCTGGCACACAGTAGGTACTCAAGGAATGATAAGTTTTCTTACCCATCAGACTTCTATTGGCCTAACATTGTTCCTGATGGTGCTGACGACTCTTGATATTTTCCTAAACAGTCTCACCTTTAGCTCAGTCTTTAAAGCTTGCCCACAAGCAGCAGGCCAGTCTTGGTGATACCATCCCAATTTCAGGCTTCTCTATGGCCTCATATTACCCCTGCATCAGGAATCCTTGATAGCCAGGCACAGCTTACAAGGCCGGCAGCCTCTTCTTCTCTCACTTTTTTCTTCTGTTTCTTTGAAGATACAGCCCTTTTAAGAGCTCCTGCAAGGCTCATCGGGCTACCTTTGCTCTGACTTTATTCTCTTCATTGACAGCGTATGTATTTGGATTGATGGTTATAGTGGTGGTTACATAAAATTTTACAGTTAACTGAACACATTTGCATAGCTTATCCCTTCTCATCTTCATGATAGTTCTGTTATAAGCAGGGAGTATTATTGTCTCCATTTTTCAGGTGGATAACTGACACCCAGATGAAGCCTATTCCTTCAGTTTCCTTCCTCCCCAGCACACCTGTGTGCATGCATATATACTGACCTCTGGACAGAAATTAATCTGAGCCAAAGGAGTGGCTTGGCAGGGAATAGATTTTAGGAACCTTTTGGTCCCTTCACAATCTCCATCAGCCTTCCAATTTCACCCCAAATACACATGTACTCTATATAAAGTCGATGCACTTGTTCACACAACTGCAACTCAAAGACAAATCCCTTTGCCCCACTATTTGCCTCACCTACGTTCCTGTTATAGGGAAATTCAGGAATCACCACTGTCAGGGAAGAGTGAGCAAGGCTCAGAATTTACCCATTTTTACCCTTCTTTGCTACACCTGAAATTCTGACACTGCCCATTGACCCTAACATTGTCCTTTGCAGAAGGGCAATTTCTAAGTAAACTCAGAGCACCAACTTCAGAAGAGCACAGACAGGAAGCTGTGGGCCTGTCCTGCAACCCTTACGGCAAGGAGGCAGCTATGGCTGTAAGCATAGCATATGAGGGCTTCAGGAAGATGAAGGCAGTACTCTCACTATGACCAAAATTTCTGGATATCAGGACAGGAAAAAAAGGAGCTACTGTGGAAGCTATCTATGCATATTCCATTGCTAAGTGCTAGTTATGCCAGGGGTGAGGTACTGGTGAGCACAGGGATTGTGGGAAAGCAGCACAACTGGACTTGCAGACTGCAGGTCAGGCTTGGAATGGTGGTGCAAGGTATTTCATGCCATTTTCCAGGGTAGAGTGACTGAACCTGGGAGAGAAAGCTATTCTCTTTTTGACACTTTGTGCCACTTCTCACCCTTGACTGTAATTCCATTCCTGGAATTTATCCCCTAGCTAATGGGAAAAAAATTTTTTTTAATGGGACAGACTTCACTTGGAGGATTGTGCCAAGTTCTGTGTCCCACAATTTAATGGAACACAGCAAACCAGGAACTTCTACAGAGGGAAGTGTGCACACTGAAGAGGGAGATCCCAAGACCCATGAGGAGCAGTTGAAGGAAATGGGGCTCTTTGGCTGGAAGAAGAAAAGATTCATGGGGATATGGTTTCTAAAAGGTTTCTGAAGGGCTCTCACAGAGTAAAGAGAACAGATGGGGTCTGAGGAGCCCCAGAGAGCAGAGTAACAACCTGTCATGGAATCCACAAGCAGCTAAAGTTCACCTCAACTCAAAGACTAATTTTCTCTCAGAGCAATCCATGGAAGAAATGGTCCCTGTCCATATGTAATGATCTCCCTAATACTGCAAGTGTTCAAGTATGGCTAAGAGCATGCCTTCTCAGGTATCCAGAAACCTTGAGATTCTGTTAGTTGTCTGCAATCATACAGCTACTATGAGATGGAGCCAGGGCCTGGAATCAATGAATCCTGATGCCTGGCGTTGAATTTTTTTTATCTCAGAGCCTTCTTCTTCACCAGGGAGGGAACACAGTCCAACCCCGAGGTCTAGGATAAGTAGAGATACTGCCTAAGGAAGAGCTGGTTCCCATTTTCCCAAACCTCATTCTCTCAACTCAGCAACACCCATCTCTACCATGCTGCTACTGCCCCCAGAGCTCCTAGGAATACTGAAAGGAAGAATCCATGGAGGGTGAGTTTTCAGGGTTACTCTTTCATCCTCTGCCTGCTTTCTCTTCAGCCTCCCTTATTTCCTTTCAACAGTAGCTACTACAGAGTATGTGTGTTTGTGGGTTGTGCTATGGTTGTGGGAGGCAGTAATTTCCCCAGTGTGAGCTGGCCAGAAAGCAAGCTGAGCACCTACACTGTTCCTCAGAAAAGAGGCCTCTCCTCATTTGCACCCACTGCTTAAGAAGCTTTAGTTTCCACTCATTTTACTTAACACTTAATTTTCCTGCTTTTGATAGGAATATATATATATATATAAGGAGGGGGATAAAAGGAGAAAACAACCTAGAAAGGGCCGAAGAAGGGGAGTGGTGGTGGGGGCACTAAAACCACTGCAGTGTAACCAGCCAACAGTGTTACTGCCTGTTTATGGGCTTTGGTTGCCATGGAGATAGTTACGTAACTCCAACTGGTGGTGAAATTTCATACTGCTTGTGGTGGCAAGTGATATTTCAGTCACTTAGGGCTACTTTTAAAGAGAACAAATAAAGTAGCTCAGGGACCCTTTGTCTTGCAGGCTACAACCCTCACCAAGTTTCAGCCCCTCATGCCAGTCATTTTCCAGTTTTCTGTGTATAGCAAAATGTTCCCAATTATTTTCTGAGTGGAGCTGGGGACTTACTTCTCCCTTCGACCCAGAATGGACAGGTGTGAGGCTCAAAGCAAATAGAAAAAAATTAAAAATAAAAAGCCTCCCCCCACCCCCACTTTTGGGGTGGAAAGCATGTGTGGAAAATTTCAGCTGGGAAAGTTATTAGTTGAGAGGTGGGCATCTATTCACTAGCATATCCAAAGCTAGGTATGTTCTCTGTGATTAATGTCCCTCTTACTCTCACTCTTGCTTTCTCTGTCTCTCTCACACACACATACACAAACTTGAACTCACATGCATTCACATGCACCTTCACACTCAATCTCCTCCTTCTTTCCAAACACTTAATTCACATGAACTCTCTTGTAGATTAACATTCACACGTGCTGTAACAAAAACATACACACTTTGCCTAATTTCTCTGTGACATTTCACCCAAGAAGAAATACAAATGGCCAACAAGCACATAAAAAGATGCTCAATGTCATTAGTCATTGGGGAAATACAAATCAAAACTACAATGACGCATCACTCCCTTTCCCAATAAGATGGCTATTTGATAAAATGAAAAACAACAGGTGTTGACAAGGATGTAGAGGAATTGGAACCCTTATCCATTGCTGGTGGAATTGTAAAATGGTACAGCCACTGTGGTAAACAATTTGGTGTTTCCTCAAAAAGTTTAACAAAGAATTACAATATGATCCATCAATTCCACTCTTAGGTATATACCCGGAAGAAATGAAGGCAGGAATGCAAACAGAAACCTATACACCAATGTTCACTAAAGCACTATTCACAATAGTCAGAAGATGGAAAGAACTGAAATGTTCATCAACAGATGAATGGATAAAATGCGGTACATACATACAATGCAGTATTACTCAGCCATAAAGAGAAATGAAGTCATGACACATGCTACAGCATGGATGAACCTTGAAAACATTATGCTGAGTAAAATAAGTCAGTTATGAATGGACAAACATTGTATGATTCCACTTATATGAAATATCTATAATAGGCAAACGTATAGAGACCAAAGTTTATTAATGGTTACCAGGGGCAGGAGAGAAGGGCAACAAGGGAGTCACTGCTACGGAGGCACTGAGTTTCTGTCAAGGGTGATGGAAAATTTTGGAAATGGATAATGGTAATGGCTGCACAACATGATGAACATAATTAATGTCAATGAATTGTACAGACAATTAGTTCACCAGGAAACACACTTTTGCCTGAACATTTCCATTCATTCACTCACATGTACCCTGGCTTGTTCACACACAGTTCACTCATACATTCCCAAATACACATGCACTTTTACACACTTACGAAGTAGGCTGAACTGCAGGAAATTTATAATGTTAAAGTATTTTACCTAAAAAAATGACAATTTCCTCTGGTCCAACCTATACATTCACATTCTTCCACGTTATCATTTACATTCCCTTTCTCACAAACTCTCTGTATCACAAATCCACTTATATTAATATTTCCTCTATTACATTTCCTCTCATGAACTTCCAAACAAATACATTAACTCTCACACAAATACTCATGCACACTTATTTTTCAAGTATTTGCTCTTACATGTACCTTCTCACACATTCTCATTCCTTCCTGTTTTCTTACACCTAATCGTGCATACTCAGTTACACACACTGACATGCTGAAAGTCTTTCACCCATACACATTTTATCACTCATTAACTCATATGCACTCACCCTGGACGCAGAACTTTATAGCGCGTAAGCTTCTGGTTTTCCATCCATGATGTTACTGGATCCTCACAAGCTACCCTGGGAAAGGCGACAGGAACAGGATTATTATCTCTATTAGACAGACAAACTAAAAGCCAAAGAGAAAAGAGTGGCCCAAGTTCACACAACAAATAATAAGCAGAGACTGGAACTCAGACGTTGCAATGCCAAATTCAGTGTTATTGCCCCTATGGCACCTGCCTGTCACAGTTAGGATGGAGCCATTTTATGTGAGAATATTCTGCACAAAGGATTGAGACGGGAAACCTCTGTCTCTGGCCAACCATCTAGAAGGTAAAAGTCTAGGCTTTAGGTGATGTTTCTGGTCCCTTTCCTATCCCATCTAGCACTGGAGTGAAGGTTATCCCATTTAGCCAGCTCAGCATTTTACTCTTACTTGGTGCCCCTACTGCCTCGCTGATCTACCAATCATCTCCCACTCTGCCTAACCAGTCTGGCTAGTAAGAAATGCCAGACTCATCTTTCATTATTATTTATAGAGTGTCAGTAACTCACCTGCATGGTGCAGAGGAGAGGGGACCTGCCCTGAAGCTGAAGCAATCCATTTGTCTTAGTTATCTAGTGCTGCTATAACAGAAATACCACAAGTGGATGGCTTTAACAAGAGAAATTTATTCTCTCAGTCTAGGAGGCTAGAAGTCTGAATTCAGGGTGCCAGCTCCAGGGGAAGGCTTTCTGTATTGGCTCTGGGGGAAGGTCCTTGTTATAGTCTTCCCCTGGTCTAGGAGCTTCTCAGCACAGGTACATCAGGCTCAAGGAAAAAGTTTTCCTCCTGGTTCTTCATTCTTGTTAGTAGGAGGTCCCCCTATCTCTCTGCTTGCTTCTGTCTTTTATATCTCAAAACATATTAACTCAAGACATGGCCTAATCTTGTAGATTGAGTCCTGCCTCATTAACATAACTGCCTCTAATCCTGCCTCATTAACATCATAGAGGTAGGATTTAGAACACATAGGAAAATCACATCAGATGACAAAATGGTGGACAATCACATAATACTGGGAATCATAGCCTAGACAAGTTGACCCACATTTTGGGAGACACAATTCAATCCGTAACACCATCCATGATGATTATGATGCATATTGATTAATAGTGAAAGGGTATTTCAGGGTCAATTGTTTTTTAATGACAAAGGATTATGGAGCAGTGGAGTTCTGAAGTCAGGGGTGCCAGGAAATTTCTGATACTAGAAGCTTCTGAGACTACAAGCCCTAAACTGATTGCGAAAGCTGGAAGTCTTTGGAATCAGAAAATTTCATATCTGAGAGGGTTTTGGAGTAGAGATCATGAGAGAACTAGGTTAGAGTTTGGTACAGGAGAAAGGTGGAATGGGGAGCTAAATTCATCAGCCAAACTCTCTGACTAGCTTTCATTTGCCTCTCCAGATCCACTCTTCACCTTCCTCCAACTTACTCTCTGGATCAAGAGGCTGACTTCCAGTGGCCTTTGGCTTTACAGTTGAGTTTGGCCATGGTAAGTCCTCACAAGACATCAAGAGATCAGAGGAAAAAAGAGGAGTGAAGTCAGGGTCTTTACTCTCCTGACTCCTTCCCCTATGATGTCAACTTGAGCTGGCTGCATCTCTCAACCCAAGGTCCCAGCTCCTTTCAAGGCAAACTGCTCTACAGCAGCAAAACATACACCGATTGAACAATTTCTACATGTACAATTCAGTGACATTGATTACATTCTTCAAGTTGTGCAAAAATTCTCACCCTCCTTTTCCAAGTTATTCCTCCCCCATTAGCATAAACTCACTGCGCCCTAAGTTCCCTAATCTTTTGAGTTGATAGTGTCAGTTTGATGCCACATGGATAGTTCTTAAAAGAGCACAATGCTCAAGGCAAACATTCTTTACTTGTTAAGCTAAATTAAAGATAAGAGCATAGATAAATGCATAGAAGCCAACATTTATTAGTGCTTACCTGGGGCATGAGGGAGGGGGGAAGGGAAGTTATTGCTTATTGTGCACTGAGTTTTGGTTTACAGTGATGGAAAAAATTGCATTGATGAATAAAGAAATTGTTTACATATGTGTGAGCTGGGTGTAGGAGAACCAAAAGGAATAGTGCAGTACTAGCAGTGGGGACTTTTCACCACTTCTAAGCCTGAAGGAGAGAGAGGAGGGAGAGGTCATTGACATTTGTAAGGCAAGAGTCCTGTAGAAGACTTCAGAGGATATTTTTGGTTTAAGATTCAGAGATTATCTCAGGGCAATAGTAATTGCTATTAAAAATGAGTATTGCTGTCAATAAGTTGCGCACCTGTGAAATGTTGAATTGGCATAAATTGTGTGATAGATACATTTACAACAACAACAACAACAAAAATATTTCAAAAAAAATTTACAATAATAATAAAAAAGAGCAGATACTCAGGCTGTTTACATACAGCCAAACACCTCATAGGTTTTGCTTCATTGGTTAGGAAGTTTAGGGTCCTGGTTTCATTGGACATCTCAGTTAATTGGCTTAATATTGTGTTTAGTGCTTCAGTTCTACCTTCTAGTTTGTTGCGTAGTGCTTAGGGGTCTTCAAAGCTTATAAGCAGCCATGCAGAATACAACAATTGGTCTCTAGCCCTCTGGAACAACAGAGGCAGAATGAGAGTCAGGAATAGGAAGAGGAGATGGAATGTGTGCCTAATTGCCCCCAGGAACAACTGCTTCCTTTGCCATGAGACCAGAAGAGGTGGATGGTGTTTAGGTACAATTACTGAATTTTTTTTAAATAATTTTTATTTTGCTTTAAGTGAAAGTTTACAAATCAAGTCCGTCTCTCACACAAAAACCCATATACACCTTGCTACACACTCCCAATTACTCTCCCCCTAATGATACAGCCAGCTCTCTCCCTCCACTCTCTCTTTTTGTGTCCTTTTCGCCAGCTTCTAACCCCCTCCACCTTCTCATCTCCTCTCCAGGCAGGAGATGCCAACATAGTCTCAAGTGTCCACCTGATCCAAGAAGCTCACTCCTCACCAGCATCCCTCTCCAACCCATTGTCCAGTCCAATCCATGTCTGAAGAGTTGGCTTTCGGAATGGTTCCTGTCCTGGGGCAACAGAAGGTCTGGGGGCCATGACCACTGGGGTCCTTCCAGTCTCAGCCAGACCATTAAGTCTGGTCTTATGAGAATTTGGGGTCTGCATCCCACTACTCTCCTGCTCCCTCAGGGGTTCTCTGTTGTGTTCCCTGTCAGGGCAGTCATCGGTTGTAGCCAGGCACCATATAGTTCTTCTGGTCTAAGGATGATGTAGTCTCTGGTTTATGTGGCCCTTTCTGTCTCTTGGGCTCGTAATCACCTTGTGTCCTTGGTGTTCTTCATTCTCCTTTGATCCAGGTGGGTTGAGACCAATTGATGCATCTTAGATGGCTGCTTGCTAGCATTTAAGACCCCAGATGCCACTCTTCAAGGTGGGATGCAGAATATTTTCTTAATAGATTTTATTATGCCAATTGACTTAGATGTCCCCTGAAACCATGGTCCCCAGACCCCTGCCCCTGCTACGCTGGCCTTTGAAGCATTCAGTTTTTTCAGGAAACTTCTTTGCTTTTCATTGAGTCCAATTGTGCTGACCTCCCCTGTATTGTGTGCTGTCTTTCCCTTCACCTAAAGTAGTTGTTATCTACTATCTAATTAGTGAATGCCCCTCTCCCACCCTCCCTCGCTTCCCCCTCTCGTAACCACAAAGAATGTTTCCTTCTCAGTTTGAACTATTTCTCAAGTTCTTATAATAGTGGTCTTATACAATATTTGTCCTTTTGCAACTAATTTCACTCAGCATAATGCCTTCCAGGTTCCTCCAAGTTATGAAATGTTTCACAGATTCCTCACTGTTCTTTATGGATGCATAGTATTCCATTGTGTGAATATACCATAATTTATTTATCCATTCATCTGTTGATGGGCTCCTTGGTTGCTTCCATCTTTTTGCTATTGTAAACAGTGCTGCAATAAACATGGGTGTGCATATATCTGTTCGTGTAAAGGCTCTTATTTCTCTAGGATATATTCTAAGGAGTGGGATTGCTGGATTGTATGGTGGTTTTATTTCTAGCTTTTTATGGACGCACCAAATTGATTTCCGAAGTGGTTGGACCATTTTACATTCCCACCAGCAGTGTATAAGTGTTCCAATCTCTCCACAGCCTCTCCAACATGTATTCTTTTGTGTTTTTTTGGATTAATGTCAGCCTTGTTGGAGTGAGATGAAATCTCATTGTAGTTTTGATCTGCATGTCTCTAATGGCTAAAGATCGTGAACATTTCCTCATATATCTGTTAGCTACCTGAATGTCTTCTTTAGTGAAGTGTCTATATCTTTTGCCCATTTTTTAATTGGGTTATTTGTCTTTTGCAGCTGAGTTTTTGCAGTATCATGTAGATTTTAGAGATGAGGCGATGATCAGAAATGTCATTGCTAAGAACTTTTTCCCAGTCTGTAGGTGGTCTTTTTACTCTTTTGGTGAAGTCTTTGGATGAGCATAGGTGTTTGATTTCTAGGAGCTCCCAGTTATCTAGTTTTTCTTCTACATTCTTTATAATGTTTTGTATACCGTTTATGACGTGTATTAGGTCTCCTAACGTTGTCCCTATTTTTTCTTCTATGATCTTTATCTTTTTAGATTTTATATTTACGTCTTTGATCCATTTTGAGTTAGTTTTTGTGCACAATTACTGAACATTTTAATCAAATATTCTATAGAAGAATCCTGATCAAAAGGGAGAAAACACAGAACAGAGTTTCAAATGCTCATAGATTCCAATTTTTCTGCAGTCGCGGAGGCTGGATGAAACTGAAACTATTGCCTGAGATAATTTCTAAACCTTAAACCAAAAGTATCCTGTGACATCTTCTACAGGACCCTCGTCTCACAAATTTCAGTGGCCAGTCCCTCCTCTTTCTCCTTCAGGCTTAAGAGTGGTGAAAAATCCCTACTTCGAGTGCTGCACTATCCTTTATGGTTCTCCTACACCCTACTCACACCCATGTAAACAATTTCTTCATTAAATCTTCCTTGAATTCTCCTAATTTGCATGTGCCATCTGTTTTATGATGCTCCTTTAGAAAAAAGGATGGGGAAACATCATCTTATGTACTTTGGAGGAGTTATCAGGAAGAACCAGTCCCTGGAGAAGTACATCATGCTTGGTGTCATGGATTGAGTCATCTTCCCCAAAAATGTGTGTCAATTTGGCTAAGCCATGATTCCCAGTATTGTGTGATTGTCCACCATTTTGATATCTGATGTGATTTTCCTATGTTTTGTAAATCTTACCTCTAAGACGTTAACGAGGCAGGGTATGTTAACGAGGCAGGACTCAATCTACAAGATTAGGTTGGGTTTTATGTCAGTCTGAGATATAAAAGGGAATAGAAAGCAGAGAGACAGGGGAACCTCATAAAACCAAAAAAACAAGAGCCAGTAGAATAGCATGTCTTTGGACCTGATGTACCTGTGCTGAGAAGCTCCTAGACCAGGGGAAGATTGATGACAAGGACCTTCCTCCAGAGCCAACAGAGAAAGAAAGCTTTCCCCTAGGAACTGGAATCCTGAATTCAGACTTCTAGCCTCTTAGACTGTGAGAGAATAAATGTCTCTTTGTTAAAGCCATCCACTTGTGGTGTTTCTGTTATAGCAGCACTAGATGACTAAGACACTTGGTAAAGTAGAAGATCAGCGAAAAACAGGAAGACTTTCAACAAGATGGATTGACACAGTGGCTGCAACAATAGGCTCAACCTTAAAAATCATTGTGAGGATGGTGCAGAACTGGGCAGTGTTTCGTTTTGTTGTACATCGGGTCGTCAGGAGTCAGAATCGACTCAATGGCACCTAACTACAACAACAATCTGTTTCCTCCTGGGACCAAAGTGCAATGGAATTCTGGGGGTCTGCTACTTTTGCTCTGGTCTCCAGACCCGTGTCTTGGAGAAGAGAAACCTGGTTTGATTTTTCTGTGTTGGCCAGGGTGCCTTAAAATGCTCTGCCCTTGTTATCCTAGAGACCCTGTCATAGTGGACCCTTAATCCATACTCATCATGTTTCTACAAGGGTCTTTCTAGACTACAGACCCACTTCAAGGGGACAGAACTCTGCCCATTGTGAAAGTGTATCCTTCCTATAGTCTCAGCTTATTCCCTATTCTGTGTCTTTCTTGAACAGATCCTAAGACCTGTCTCCCAAACTGGAGGATCGCTTATGGTTTCCTTTACAGGCCTTGAAAAGGACCCAGAAAAGAAATAATTGATGACTTACCTCACATGGCTGCTTGAGGGAAGCAGGATGTTCAGGTATTCAAACATAGTGTAGGGAGCAAAAACAGGACGTTTCTGCCCTGACAGCCAACATTTTCATCAGAGTTGCCTGAACCTGCCCACAAAGTTGTTCAGCATTGCCCTTCTAGTGTCAGGAAGGCAGAAACAGGCACAGAGGAGGAGGGAGATTTACCTGACAACCGTTGCATAGAAAGTCAGGTTTGGAATCAGACAAAGACTCAGGAACCGTTGGCCGATACCACTGGCTACACCAGTCCCAGTTAAAGCTTGTGCTTACCAACTCCTCTCTATTATTCTTAGAGGACAGGGTCAGAGGAGTGGGGTGACACTTTCTCTACCTCACTACGTAACAGTCCACCAAGGTACCTATATTATTTTTTTCAGTGAAAGACAGAGAGGTGGTCTCAGCATAACCTGGGTCTCTTTCCTCTTCCCTGTTCCTAGGTACCACATTTTCCCTACAGTCATAAACTCTAAGACCAACCTACTTAAATGGAAATATCAGGTGATTTATTTTTTAATTTTATTGTGTTTTAGGTGAAAGTTTGAGCCCTGGTCACACAACAGTTAAGCATCCGCTGCTAACTGAAAGGTTGGCATTTAAAATCCATCAACCAAACCTTGGAAATCCTATGGGGCAGTTCTGCTCTGTCCTATAGGTTTGCTATGAGTCAGAATCAACTCTACAGCAATGGGTTTTTAACAGGAGGTGAAAGTTTACAGTGCAAATTAGTTTCTCATTCAAAAATTTAAGTTTTGGGACATTGGTTGCTATAATAGCTGAGGTTGTATGTCAACTTGGCTGGGCCATGATTCTCAGTGGTTTGCAGTTATGATGTAGTTTGACATCTATGTAATGATGTAATCACCTCCATGATGAGATATGCTGTGAGCAGCCAATCAGTTGACAGGAAGTTTCCTTGGGGATGTGGCCTGGGTCCAATATATGTGGACTTTCTGGCAAAGATCCCTGGGTTTTGCTCTCTCTGGATTCTGTATTTGGCTTGTCATCTGGCCTCCGTTTCTTGGGACTTGGGTTAACAGCTTACCTGCAGATTTGGGGATTCATCAGCCTCCACAGCCTGTGAGCCAGCAGCCTGCAGTCTTACTTGCTGATATTGGAATTCGTCAGCCTCTGCAGCCTATGAGCCAGAGGTCTGCCGTCTGACCTGCCAAACTTGGGTTCATCATAACTTGCAGAAGAAGCCTCTAGCCTGACCCACAGACTTGGGACTTTACAGTCTCTACAACCACATGAGCCATTTCCTTGATATAAATTTTCTCTCTATATATCCATATATAACCCCACTTCACTGATTTTGCATCTCTAGAGAACCCAGCCTAAGACATTTGGTACTGAGAGTGGTTCTAGAGAAACAGAATTGGAAGAATGAATTTTCTAATTGGTTCTCAAGTCTGGTTAGTCTTAAAGATGTCGATGACTCTGCCTCCAGTAGTAAAGAGGGCACTGCTAATCCATAGTGTGAGGTGGCAATAGAAGTACACAAAATATCACCGCCAATAGATCAGGTATTAGTGAGAGGCAAGGCTCTGGGTGATTGCATGTTTGATACATTTCTAAAATTTTGTCAGAATGAGATGTATAAGGAAGCTGACTGGTTGGTCCTACTTTCAATAGACAAAGTTGTGAAAGAAAGAGATAAGCTCAGGGCTTCAGAGTCACAGCCCAAGTGCCCCATAAATAACCTCAAATTTGCCCCTTTGCCCTGAAAGAGAGCCTTATTTCTTGTAGTAACAGAGCTGATATTGCCAACAACCAAACCCAGAGTCTTATCCTAAAAGTGACTGAACTAAAACACCAGTGAATTTCCAACCTCGAATGGTGTCTGAAGTTTAAGTAAGGACATTGATTGGGAAGAAATGGGACCCTGAAACTTGGAATGGGGACATATGGGTAGATAATTAGGAAGCTGGGGATACGGAGCCCCTAAATTCCATTGAATCACTCCATCCAACAGAACCAACCCTTTCATGCCATTCTGAAGAGATTACTCCATCTTTGTCTGCAAGACCACCCTACCCAGTAAAACCATTAGCCTCTCCACTGCCATCTGATATGATTAACCCAGCTGTGCCTGAAAGCCTTAGTGAGAGTCATCTCCTGGGGAGGTGTCTGAGTCTTTGCCTGGTCTTACCATGTTCCCCATCATCCTGAAGCAGCTGGCTTGATAGAACGATGGAATGGCCTTCCAAAGACACAATTACAGTGCCAGCTAGGTGACAATACCCTGAACGGTTGGGGCAATGCTCTCCAGGAGGCTGTATATGCTCTAAACCAATATATGGTGCTGTTTCTCTCATAGTCAGGATTCATGGGACCAGTAATCAAGGAATGGAAATGGAAATGGCACCACTCACTGTTAGCCCTAGTGACCCACTCACTAAATTTTTGCTTCCTGTCCCTTCAACCCTATGCTTTGCAGGTCTAGAGGTCATAGATCCAAAGGAAGGAATGCTCCCATCAGGAAACACAATACTGATTCCATTGAACCGGAAGTTAAGAATGCCACCAGGCCACTTTTGGCTCCTTGTGCCTCTGGATCAATAGGCAAAAATGAGAGTTACTGTATTGGCTGGTGTGATTGATCCTGATACCAAGAGGAAATTGAATTGATATTACATAATGGAGATAAAGAAGAGTATGTCTGGAATACAGGCGATCCCTTAGGACTTCTCCTATTACTACCATGCCTTGTGATTAAAGTCAGTGGAAAACTACAGCAAATCAATTCTAATGTGACTACTAATGGTCCAGACTCTTAAGGAATGAAGGTTTAGGTCACTCCACCAGGCAAAGACCAGCCGAGGTGCTTGTTGAGGTTAAAGGGAATGCAGAGTGGGCATTAGAAGAAGATAGTTCTAAATACCAATGACGACCACGTGACCAGCTGCAGAAATGAGGACTGTAATCGCTATGAATATTTCTTCCTTGTATGTGTGCATCAAATATTTTTGTTTTCTTCACTTATAAAATATAAGATGTAAACAGGGTTGTTTTTTTTTTTTGAACAGGGCTAGTGAGTTTTCAGTTGTATGCCTGTTGCATCATGTTAGGTGCAAGTATGAGTTTGTAATTGTATTCAGAAATGTGTATGGTTTAGGGAAATGTGTACAAATGCCAAGCTGACAAGTGGTAGACTGTGATGCTTAAGGTTGTGTGTCAACTTTCTGGGCCATGATTCTCAGTGGTTTGACAGTTATGATGTTGTTTGGCAGCTGTGTAATTGTGTAATCACCTCCATAATGAGACCTGATATAATACAATCACCTCTATGACGAGATGTGCTATGAGCAGCCAATCAGTTAAAAGTGAATTTCCTTGGGAGTGTGGCCTGCATCCAATATATGTGGACTTTCTGGTAAAAGTTCCTGGCTTTTGCTCTGTCTGGATTCTGCATCTGGCTTGTCATCTGACCTCCAGCTCTTGGGACTTGAGCTAGCAGCTTACCTGCAGATCTTGTGACTTGTCTGCCTCTGCAGCCTGTGATCCAGGGGCCTGCCATCTGACATGCTGATCTGGGGTTTGTCAGCTCCTGCAGCTACATGAGTCAGGAGAAGCCTCCAGCTTGAACCATGGACTTGGGACTTTCCAGCCTCTGCAAACCTGTGTGCCATTTTCTTGATGTAAATCTCTCTCACTCTGTCTCTTTCTCTCTCTCTCTCTGTATATATATATATATATATATAATATATTCTTCACTGGTTTTACTTCTCTAGAGAACCCAGCCTAAGACAGTTGCAATCCCTGCAATGTCAGTACTCTCTCCCTTTCCACCCAGTTCCCCCTGTCCATTCATCCAGTATGCCTTTCTTTCTGCCTTCTCATCTACTTTTGGGCAGGTGTTGCCCATTTGGTCTAGCATAGTTAATTGAACTAAAAAACACATTCCTAATGTGTGTGGTATTGCTTGTTTTATAAGTCTGTCTAATCTGGGCTGAATCAAGGTGATTCAGATCAGAATTTTTCAAGTTGTGTTCCCCCAAGCTGCTTCAGGGGCTACCCATGGAGGTGTGAAGGTGAGTATAGGCAGGTAGAACTCCAGGGTAGGTCCCCCATTCCTGACACCCTCCTATCCCTGCCATCTTCAGTCTGAGAGAACAAATCAGAATTAAAACAATAAGAAAACCATTGATTTGCACAAACTCCTTTATTGTATAGATTGGGAAATTTAGGCTCAGAATGGGAAAGGGATATGTTTTAGATCACACAGTAAATCAGTCAGTAGTAGGTTCAGTTAGACCGTGGCTAATGAAGATTCACTCTACTTGACCCCAATCCAACGATCATTTGGCATCAACCCTACACAGCCTTCCCTGACAGCAGCCTTAGGGTGGATGGAGGCAGGAGCTAACACATTAGCAATAGAAGATATAGCCATGAAAAGGGAGCTGCTACTTGAGTGCTCATGTTGCCTGCAGGGATGGGCTCCTCCTGGGCAGCTGCTCGGCATGCCCTAAGCTAGATTGTGCAAGGCTACCATCTCCAAACTGGAAGGTTTCACCTCTGCTTCCCAAGGTTCTTAGTTCACCATGGCAATTTCCATCCAATCAAGCACATTTTCAACTTGGAGCACAAGCTTCACCCATCCTAGTCAACCACAGGATAACAGCTATAGAGGGGATGCTGATTCTTCCCCAGGCTACAGAGAAATTTTGGCTACTGCATTGCAAAGTGGTGGCAGCAGCTGGGTTTGAGGCAAAGTAAATTGGGGAAGTCTTACAGATCATTCTCCATAGCCAGAGAATTGAAAAATGTTGCTCTCTTCTCAGGCCTAAGTCATCGGACACAAAGAGGAAACATTGCAGCAGTGGACCAGCAGCCTCTGTACAAGGTGGCTCTGGTCTCTACTTCTGTAGCCAGGCCCTTAAATAAAATAATTGGAGTTTCAAGTTGAGGTTTACTCCACTCAAGCAATTCTAGTGTAAAAATGGCATAGGGGTTGCGTCTGACCTCCTTTAACTTCACAAGGGGGAAAGAGAATCAAAATCAACAGCCCAAGGCTGATTCCTATGAGGCAGAGGTCAGACATGCCTCCTCTCTCCACCACCTTTACCAATTCTGACATCAACATCCCTTCCATGGCACTTTCTACTCAGCCACACTTGCAGACACTCCTCTCTCTGGCCCCAGGGCATCTGCCCTGCTTTGGCAAGTGTTACAAAGCTTTTTTAGCTCCACTGGTAAGTGCTTTGAGGCACCCCACTCCCAGTAAGCCTCAGCCCAAAGGTGCTCAGCTCTAGCTCTGTGGGTCACAACACCTAGCTCCAATAAGTGCCTGGGGGCACCCTACACCTCCAGCAAGGCTCCTGTCTGAAGGTACTCAGCTTTCTAGCTCCGTGGGCCAGGAAGCCAGCTGCACCATCTCTTGCTGGTCTCTCCTGCCACCATTCCTCTGCCACTGCTTCTTCATGTCTTCAGTGTTACAGCTCTCTCCCCATCTCCTAGTTTCAGGAGCTTCTTAGTGCAGGGATCGATCCCAGGCTCTGCTTTTGGCCCTTCTTCCTTGGTGGTGGTGAGATCCTCTTCTGCTCTGGGATTGGCCTTGTTTAGCCTAGCAAAATAGCACAACTGACCAAGCCTCTTGGTGGGCTACAAATACCTTATTTGCACAGTCCCACCCAATCACTTGGGTAGGAGTTACAAGACCGTGGCAAAAAAGGCCACACAAAAGTGATCCTTTGCAATGCACTAGTGTTACCAGAAATTTGATACAGCAGTTAAGAGCAAAGAGTCTAAAGTTAGAATACTTTGGTTCAAATTTTGGCTCAATAATTTATTAGCTATGTACTTTGGGCATTGCAGGCCACCCTCTGGCTTTTCTAACCACGGTTCTTTCATACTTTGGGATTAATCTCCCCCTCTGAATCATTCTACCACTCCAAAACTGTCATTAACAATTAGTCCTTCAATATGGCAAATAGTCCTAAGGGTGAGGTTACTCAGGAATCAGCCGTTCAGGTCTGCTGCAGGTGTCCATCTGATCTGTTCAAGTTTTCCAGTAGTTTATTCATCTTCACCCTGTCTGGTGTCTGATAAAATTTTACTGAGAGAAGATTATCACCTTGCTCTGAGCCTTAGGAAGTATCAGCATAGCAAAACCTTTAAGGGACTTTAGGTTCAGCCACTGTACTCAAGTTCAGCAGTGCCTCCCCCTTAGTCCACTCTTTCACACTTACAGCTTCTACAATTACAGCTTTTATAATCTCATTTAACCTCATTAACAGTCAACACTCACAACTGAATCATATCATATCAGCATACAGTCCTATCCCCCAGCCTTTCTCCCCCAGATCCATTAGGAAAAGAGGAACCTATTCAGTGGGGATCCTCCCTTATCCCCCTCATTTTGAGTGTAAGCTAACCACTTCATGCCTTTAACAAAAAAACCTCCCCTCATTTTAGACAGCCAAAGTTTATAGTGCCCATCCCTATCAAATCAGTACTCTAAGGAGACAAGCTTATTCCTTGGTCTTGAAGAATCTTCTGCTCTGGTTGGAACTTTGATCATCTGCATTCATAAGCAAAGTCCAGTCCAAAGCAAGCCATCAAATTATAGCAATCTACACCAGCTCACAGTGTCAGACACCTTTTTCTTCATTCTGTCTGGTTCTGGTCATCTCATCCCTAGCTATCCAAGCTAGGTCACCTTAGGCTCGAGAATTCACACACACCTCCCGGCACTTCTGACAGCCCCTTCACATTCTCTCGTCCCTAGCCCCCTTGGGCTAGGTCAACAGGTTTCACCAGTAAACTTAGGAGTCCATAACTCCCTACAGTTCTGACCAGCTAGCCCTTCCTCTCTCTCTCATCCCTAGCCCCTGTGGGCTAGGTCAATGGGTGCTAAACGGAGTATGTCCAAACTCAGCCCGTCCCTTTATTGCTGCACTTCCTTGCATTCCACTCATGAGTGGACCCAGTTAGTCAGCACAAGGGAGCACATCAAGCTGTCTACTCACCAGTTCTGTTTAAATTTCAGTCCTGGAAGGGGGTTCCTTCTGATGGGCACTGACTTTTCCTGCCTAAATGTACCCAACAGCAAAAAACTTGCGCAAAATTCAAAAAGAAAAAGTAATTTTTTTTTCCTTCAGGTCCTTCCTTCAAATGCAAATCTTCTGCACTCTTAGCAGTTCTGGGTAGGTCTGCATGTCTTTTCAAATGCAAATTCTAGGTGGGGCTCAGGTTTTTGATCTAAACCACCACTTTATATACAAGGTTGCTGCATTCAAATCAACAGCCTGTGCTTTCCTCAGGCAAATTCTAGTTCCCCTTTTAGCATATCCAATCAAGTATTGGCTGAAGGCAGAGTTACATGCTCTTTGTAATCTATAATAACCAATATTCATTTCTATCCTACATTTAGTCTGGTTTACAACACTAAGTAAGAAAAGAATCCAATACCTATAGAATATTCTGTTAAACACATAATCCTAAGCACATAACCTTTTTCAAAACATCCCAGTTGCATCTTCACCCTTCTTGACTACCTTCCCATTCACATGCCTTGGGCCTCTGGCTGGGTGGAACTGGTAGCCCCTGTCCCCCATCAGTCACCTTGCTTATCTGGCTTGGCTTTTGCCCCAGGCAACTCCAGATGTGAGTTTTCTCCCCTCAGCTGCAATGTACCTTTACTTTTACCTATTGTAGGTAACAACAACCAAAGTAACCATCTGAGAATCAATGTTTCACTTCCCAAGCCTCTTTGTTCTTTCATTCGTTCTCTTAAAAAGTCCCACGCTTCCATGAGTTTGGAGCCATTGCAAAGAATCTCACTTCTGAGGCCAACTGTAAAAAAGGCCTGGGGGTGGCATCTGACCTCTTATAACTTCACAAGGGGGAAAGAGGACCAAGGTCAACACCCAAGGCTGATTCATGTAAGATGGAGTTCAGACATGCCTCTTCTCTCCACTGTCTTTACCAATTCTGACACCAACTGTCCCTCCCACGGTACTTTCTACTTCTCTGCTGGTGTCATAATTCATTTCGATGGCCACTCAGAACTCACAGAAAATCAATACTTACAATTATGGGGTTTATTAGGGAAGTAAAATGTTACAATTCATGTTCAGGAATGCTCAGGATACAGTTCTTCCATTAGGATAGCCTCTTCACAACCATGCTTACAGGCATGCCTCTCTGTGATCCCTGCTTATGCAAGTGTAACAAAGCTCTTTTAGCTCTACTGATAAGTGCTCCAAGGCTTCCCACCTGCCAGTAAGCCTCAGCCAAAAGGCATTCAGCTGTAACTCAATGGGTTGGCAAACCTAGTTCTACCAATTCCCTGGGAGCACAGTACTCCCCCAGTGAGCCACCTGCCTGAATGTACTCAGCTTTCTAGCTCCATGGACCTGAAAGCCCACTGTGCCATCTTCTGTCAGTCTTTTCTGCTGCCATTCCTCTGCCACCACTTCCTGCTGTTTTCAGTGTTACACCTCTCTTTCTCTCTCAGTTCTTGGTTCTAAAGGACATGCTGTGCTCTTGGTCCTTCTTCCTTGGTGGTGGTTAGATCATCTCCTGCTCTGGAATTGGCTCTCTTTTAAGGCTAGCTGGGTGGTAAAGCTGACCAATCCCCTTGTTGGACCAATTCTCTTATTTGCAAAGTCCCACCGAGTCACTTGGGTGGGAGTTACAATACCACAAAAGTGATCGATTGCACTGCACTAGTGTTACCAGACATTTGATGTAGCAGTTAAGTGCAAAGAATCTAAAGTTAGAATACTTTGTTTTAAATCTTGGCTTAATCAGTTATTAGCTATGTGCTTTGGGCAAATTATCGAACATTTCTATGTCTCGGTTTTCTTATCTGTAAAATTAAGATAATAACTTGCATCATAGGATTGTTGTGAGAATTAAATGAGAAGGTACATATGAAACAGTTAAGTGTCTGGGCCATAGTAAGTTCTATATAAAAGTTAGCCATTATCATTACTACTTTCTCAGCTCTTGGAGCCAAACCAGAGTTCTAGGGTCAGGACTCAGCCAGGCTAGGAGAGAAATACCATTGGAAATGTGAAGGCAATGAATTAGAGGTGATGCCATTTTGGCTGTGCCTTGGTCAAGCTGGAGAAATCTTCAAAACAGAAGGAAGGCAATGGGAATACCTTGTGTCCTGTTTTAGTATCTCTTCTACGTTGATCTCCTCCCAATGGTGTCTGATGACCATGTCCAGTTCCTCCTTCTCTGTCTCCTGGGTATTCAGGAAGGAAGATTCTAGAACAGTCCATCATTTATAACTCACCTTTGAAGTGTACTCAGGACATTCTCAACTGGCAGAGCTGATTCCTTTTAAGTTTCATTGGGTAATTTGGTACCAATACATAACTCAACACAAGCAAGCAGGGTAAATCCAGAAAAAAATGTTGGTGGATATGATCTGATTCAACCTAAGCTAATGTAGTGGCATTATTAAGTCTGCATTTTTCCTTCTTCCCTTGCCCATTTTGCCCTGGAACACTACTGCTGGGCATGGGAGAACCCAAGCCTGGCTATAACACTTTGCCTGCAATCTTCGATATTTATTCTGCCTCTAGGTGTGAAGAAGTAGGATCAAGACAAGCAGACACACCATGTTTTGCATGTCAGTCCCAGCTCATGGCCTGCAAGAGGCAATCATAAACTCAGGAGCAGTAATCTAGCCTGAGAAAGAGTAGACAGACATGGATAAGAAGTCATCACACAAACAGGAAGACTTTGACCAGCTCAACAAGGAGTTAAATTACACTTAAGAATAGGCACCAACACATACACATAACATAACAGCATGAATCACTATTTACTGGGCAGATAGGAAAGAGTAGTGTTGGACAAGTAACGAGAGAATTTCAGATGGCTGATAAAATAGCGAGCAAACTTCCTACATCAAAGATAGCATTAGTAGATGGGGAGGTGGTTAGATGTGAGTAGAGGGTATTTATGCTCTTCAAAAAGGTGAAAAGTCATATAAGAAAAAGGATGGCACTGTGCTCAACTTATAACTCCTTCACTAGCGCCCAAGTATCAAGTGCCTTGCTACACCCAGCCTGCTGTTGGCATTCAGCAAAGGAGATTTATTATTATGCTTATCGGATGAGACAGGCAGGAGTCATGAATCTTGGCAGGAAAACAAGGCCAAAAGATTTGCTTTGACTAAAAGCCATTTAACTTGAAAGGTTTATTGCTGAACAGATTATGTAATGTAGCTTCGAAAGAGCAGTATTAAGATAAAGATTTGAAACCCTCAGGCAGGTTTGGAAAGGGAATTGGGGAAAGGCCTGAATGCATTAGTAGTACATTTAAGAACCGCCTGCCTCTTAAACCTAGTTTCAGACTGTGAACCAGTAAGGCAGTGGGGCATGGTAAAGGGCACAAATTTGGAATCAGAAGATCTGGGATCTGCCACTGACTCACTGTGACCTCAGGCAAGTTCTTTCCCTTCTCTGGTTGTCAGTGTACCCATCCATTCTGAGTAGAGGGGTAGGGTGGGAGGGAGAGCAGAACTTAGATTTGAGAGTCATAAAGGCTCTTCTAGAGCTGCTTAGGCTTCAGTATATTCCCTACCTTCCACACTCAAATGTCTGGCCTTCAACCAGCTCCAGAGCTCACCAGAGGAAACAGCTTGAACAATCCTCCAGGTGGGAATTCCTCTGTAGGTTCCTTCTCTCTGTTATATTCAGTTCCTCTTAGCCTAGCCCAGTAGTTTTCCATGCAGGCTGCCTTTTAGACTCACCAAGGAAGCTTTAAAAAATTCCAGTGTCAACTGCCTCACCACCATAGATTCGGACTTGTTGGCACATATATGTTTCTGCTACGATTTCCTCCCTTGGAGTTTTATTGGCAGGCATTTGAGCCACTTTATTACAGTCTGGCATCATGGCGGATACTGGTGCAACTGTCTAAAAAACAAAGAAGTTGGGCTGTGCCACATTTGAGTGTAGGCAGCTCTTTGTATGGGGGAATGCTTCCCAGAGGAGTGACTGTGTGAAGCTTTTGTGTCTTTTGGCTTCTGTACAGCAAGATAAGGCTTGCAAGTATATTTACTATTTCTTTTGTGTTATTGGGAAGGTATGGTTACCAGCATTCAGAAATATTCAAGTAAATGAGTTATTTTTTGGGTGAAAACAATTTGTGACGCACATCCTGGGCCATGGGGCCAGTATGTACCACAAGCGTAATGTGCTTCGTGGAACATGGGACTGATATGGCCCATTTCCTTTGGTCACCTCACTGATGACATTTTCTATAAAGTGCTCGTCTCCCTGATGAAATCTTTTATAAAGTGCTCATCTCCCTGAAAACAGCTTGTGATGAACTTCCTGGGCCATGGGATCAATATGTACCATGTTTGTGAGGTACTTCATGGAACATGGGACAGATATGGCCCACTTGCAATTGACACTCAATTTCTTCAAATAATAAAAAACTTCCAACAGTGATTCAGAATTCATTCCATTAGTGAAAAAACATAACATTACCAAAAAATTCCAAAGTAATAATAATAATTCACCCTTTAAAGTGTTAAAAGCTCTCCTGATGATTCCAATTTGTAGCCAGGGTAGAGAATCAAAGGTTTAGACAAACTCTCTGGGGCACCCAATGTAAATACTTCAACTTCCTCAAGCTTAGTTCTTTGCCTTACTTATTATTTATTGTCTTCACATGCTCACAATGAACACTCACAGGCCACACACTTCTAACGCATTTTCCACCTATGGGCTTGTCATTTTAATACGGTTAGCTCTTGAAACTTGGTCTTCTAATCAGCCCAACCAGGTTCTGATCTTTTGTCTTGGGGGGTTTGGGGGGAAGGCTATTATCTCTAAAAAAAAAAAAATTATCTCTAGACACTAAAAATATAAAAACCAAACCCAGTGCTGTCGAGTCGACTCTGACTCATAGCTACCCTATAGGACAGAGTAGAACTGCCCCATAGAGTTCCCAAGGAGTGCCTGGTGGATTCGAACTGCCCTTTGGTTGGCAGCTGTAGCACTTAACCACTACGCCACCACGGTTTCCTCTCCAGGCACTAAGATCCAAAAAACACCAAACCCGCTCCCGTGGAGTCGATTCTGACTCATAGCGACCCTGTAGGAGAGGATAGAACTGCCCCATAGGGTTCCCAAAGCTGTAACTAAAAAAAAAAATTTTTATTGTGCATTAGGTGAAAGTTTACAGCTCGAGTTAATTTCTCATTCAAAAATTTATACACATATTGTTTTGTGACATTGGTTGAAATCTCCAACCCCTGTCAAAAATATGCACATGAATTTGCAAAAGCAAACTGCCACATCTTTCTCCCACAGAGCAGCTGGTGGATTCAACCACCGACATTTTGGTTATCATCCAATAGCTTTGACCACTGTAGCACCAGGGCTCATAGGCACTTAGAACACCAAAAAAAAGAAGCCCATTTCTGTCGAGTGAATTCCAACTCATAGTGACCCTATAGGGCAGAGTAGAATGGCCCCAGGCCCCATAGGATTTCTGAGGGGTGGCTGGTGGATTTGAGCTGCCGAACTTTTAGTTCACAGTCCAGTTCTCACCACTGGGCAATCAGGGCTCCAGGAACTTAGTTGATGCTAAAGTGGTATGCACTTGTTGATTCATAGCTTTGTAATAATAATAAAATACCTCATTCATGCAGACCATGGTAATTCAGATTTTGTGCTAGTCTGTGAGGGTTTGGACTTATGTTTATCTCCAGTTATCTTCATTCATTCAATCATTGATCCACTGATTCATTCATTCATTCTTGCAACAGATACTTATTGAGGGCCTGTCTGCTGGGCCCTGTATCAGCTGATGGGTATACGCTGATATGTGAACCAAACATGAATGCTTTCCTCATGGAAATTCTAGAGAAGGAGCCATACATTAATAAAATAACCACACAAAAATATGTAAAATTACAAAGTAATCACATCGCTCCATAAGAGCATATAAAAGTTCATTTGACCCTGTCAGAAAGATCAGAAAGGAATTACTGATTTCTAAAGGAAGAATAAAAATTTTTGTTGTGGAGGGGGCATTCCAGGCCTAGGGTCATTTGCTGTCTAAGAGTAACAATGGAAAACATTGAAGAGCTTTTAGCAGTGAGGTGGTGTGATGGTTTTTCTGGACAGGGTGGTGTAGCAGACAAACATGAAGTAATCTCTTCAGATGGGAGTGGTTCTGTTGGCAGGAGTGATTCAATTTCAACAGAATTTAGGTGCTCCCTGTCTCCAGCTTCCAGATTATCAGCCCATATGTCCCCATTCCAAGTTTCAGGATCCCATTTCTTCCCAATCAACGTCCTCACTTTAACTTCAGACACCTCTCTAGGTTGACAATTGAGCTGGCATTGTAATTCAGCCACTCTTGCAATAAGAGTTTGGGTTTGGCTTTCGGCAATATCAGCTCTGTTACACATGTTCTCAGCCAGAGCCTTGCCTTCCACCAATTCCTGCTCTACTCGTGGTGATATTTTGGGTGTTTGTATCGCCACCTCAGCCCATGGATTAGCAGTGCTCTCTTTACTGTTGGAAGCAGAGTCATCAACATCATTAAGACTACGCAGACTTGACAACCAATGTCACAAAAAATATGTGTATTAATTGTCTAATGAGAAACTAATTTGCTCTGTAAATTTTTATCTACATCACAATAAAAATATTTAAAAAATTTTTTGAGATACATATCCTGGATTCTCAGGGAATCTGCTGAGGGGGTGGGGCCTGTGGCAGCTCACTGCACCCTCAGCCTTCATCTCTCAGGCTTTTGCCACCTACTTACTACTTCCTTCCTGCTTGCCTTGCAAAGGTTGTTGGCTTGTTCTGGATCCAGCAGCTGTCTCTTGTCTGACCTCTGGTTCTTGGGACTTGAGCTAGCAGCTTACCTGTCCATCTTGGGATTCACGGATCTTCATGGCCTGCAAGCAAGAGTACTGCTCCCCGACCTGCCTATCTTGGGTTCACCAGCCCCTGCAGCTATGTGACTCATGAGAAACCTTGCAGACTTGCCTGCCAACCTTGGAGATTCCTTGACTGTCACAACCTGTGAGTGGGATCACTGTTCTCCAACCTGTTCATCTTGGGTTCACCAGCTTCTGCTGCTCTGTGAATTGGGAAAGGACTCTATCCTGATCCAGGGACTTGGGGCGTTCCAACCTCTACAACCGCATGAGCTGTTTCATTAATAAAAATCTCTCTATATGTATTTATACGCATTACTGGTTTTGCTTCTTAAGAGAACCAGCCTTCAGGTGGACACTTGAAACTGTATTAGCATCTCCTGTCTGGAGGGGGGATGGGAGGATAGAGAGAGTTGGAAGCTGGCAAAATTGTCACGAAAGGAGAGACTGGAAGGGCTGACTCATTAGAGGGAGAGCAAGTGGGAGTACGGAGTAAGGTGTATATAAACTTATATGTGACAGTTTGACTTGATTTGTAAAAGTTCACTTGACGCTCAATAAAAGTTAATAAAAAAAAAGAAAGAAACAGCCTAAGACAATTGATACTGAGAGTGGGGTCTAGAGAAACAAAATCGTAGGGATGAATATTCTAAATTTGTTGTCAACCCCACGACATGTGAACACTCTCCCCTTCTGGGGAGAAGCTTCATAGACACATCCAAACTCCCTATGGGATGGAATTACTGGGCTGAGGGATGGTGACCAGAGTCTCGGGGGACATCTAACTCAATTGGCATAACATAGTTTATAAAGAAAATGTTCTACATCCTACTTTGGTGAGTAGCGTCTGCAGTCTTAAAAGCTTGTGAGCAGCCATCTAAGATACTCCACTGTTCCCACCCTGTCTGGAGCAAGGGAGAAGGAAGAAAACCTAAGACACAAGGGAAAGATTAGTACAAAGGACTAATGGACCACAACTACCGCAGCATCCACCAGACTGAGTCCAACACAACTAGATGGTACCCAGCTACCACCAATGACTGTTCTGACAGGGATCATAATAGAGGGTGCTGGACAGAGCTGAAGAAGAATGTAGAACAAAATTCTAACTCACAAAAAAAGGCCAGATTTACTGGTCTGACAAAGGCTGGAGAATCCCTGAGAGTATGGACCCCAGACACACTTTTAACTCAGTAATGAAGTCACTCCTGAGGTTCACCCTTCAGTCAAAGATTAGACAGGCCCATAAAACAAAATGTGACTAAATGGGCACACCAGCTGATGGGTAAGGAGGAGAAGGCAGGAGGAGACAACAGCTGCTCATTTAGTCTCGTTTTTTTTTTTTTTTTTACCTACTTGATCTAAGAAGCACACTCTTCACGATTATTAATTTACATTTTACAGTCCAGTCTAATCTTTCTCTGAAGAGTTGGCATCCAGAATGGTTTCTGTTCTGGGTTAACAGAGAGTCCAGGGGCCATGTCTTCTGGGGTTCCTCTAGTCCCAGTCAGACCATTAAGTCTGGTATCTACATACATTTGAGTTTTGCACCCCATTTATCTCCTGCTCTGTCAGGGACTGTCTGTTGTGTTCCCTGTCAGGGCGATCGCTGGCAGTAGTGGGGCACCATCTAGTTCTTCTGGTATTGGGCTGATGGAGTCTCTAGTTTAAGTGGCCCTGTTGTCTCTTGGGCTAACATTTTTCTTCTGTCTTTGGCATTCTTCAATCTTCTTCGCTCAAGGTGGTTTGGGACCAACTGATGCATCTTAGATGGCCACTTGCAGGCTTTTAAGACCCCAGATGCCACTCACCAAAGTGGGATATAGAACATTTTCTTAATAAACTTTGTTAGGCCAATTGACCTAGATGTCCCCTGAAACCATAGCCCCCAAATCCCCACCCTGCTACACTGTCCCTCAAAGTGTTTGTTTGTGTTCAGGAAACTTCTTAGCTTTTGGTTTAGTCAACTGTTCTGACTTTCCCTGTATTGTGTGTTATCCCTCCCTTCATCTAAGATAATTCTTGTTTACTCTGTAGTTAGTGAATTCCACTCTCTCTCCCTCCCCGCCCTCATAACCATCAAAGAATGTTTTATTCTGTGTTTAAACCTTTTCCTGAGTTCTTATAATAGTGGTCTCATACAATACTTGTCCTTTTGCAACTGACTGATTTCACTCAGCATAATGCCTTCCAGATTCATCCATGTTGTGAGACATTTTGTGGATTCATCATCATTCTTTACCATTGGGTAGTGTTCTATTATGTGAATATACCATAATTTGTTTACCCATTTGTCTGTTGATGGGCACCTACGTTGTTTCCACCTTTTTACTATTGTGAACAGTGCTGCAGTGCACATGAGTGTGCATGAATCTATTCGTGTGACTGCTCTTATTTCTCAAGGATGTATTCCAGGGAGTGGGATTGCTGGATCATATGGTACTTCTATTTCTAGCTTTTTAAGGAAGTGCCAAATTGAATTCCCAAGTGGTTGTTCCATTTTCATTCACACTAGCAGTGTATAAGTGTTCCAGTCTCTCCACAGCCTCTCCAACATTTATTATTCTGTGTTTTTTGGGTTAATGCTAGCCTCATTGGAGTGAGATGGTACCTCATTATAGTTTTGATTTGTATTTCTCTAATGGCTAATGATTGTGAGCATTTCCTCATGTATCTGTTAGGTGCCTCAATGTCTTTTTTGGTAAGGTACCTGTTCACATCTTTTGCCCATTTTTTAATTGGGTTATTTGTCTTTTTGTTGTTGAAGTTTTGCAGTATCTTGTAGATTTTAGAGATTAGACTCTGATTGGATATGTCATAGCCAAAAAAAATTTCCCACTCTATAAATTGTCTTTTCACTCTTTTGGTGAAATACTGATGAGCATAAGTGCTTGATTTTTAGGAGCTCCCAGTTATTTACTTTCTCTTCTAGTGTTTGTGTATTGTTATTTGTATTCTATTTATGCTATGTATTAGTGTTCCTAGCATGGTCCCTATTTTTTTTTATTATATATTCTTTATTGTTTTAGATTTTCTATTTAGGTCTTTGATCCATTTTGAGTTAGTTTTTCTACCTGGGTTGAGGTATGGGTCTTTTTTCATTCTTTTGCAGATGGATAACCAGTTATGCCAGGACCATTTGTTAAAGAGTCTGTCTTTTCCATATTTAATGGACTAGGGTCTTTGTCAAATATCGGCTGCTCATGGGGGGCTGAATTTAGACCTGGGTTTTCAATTCTGCCCCATTGGTCTATGTATCTGTTGTACCAGCATCAGGTTATCTTGAGTACTGTGGCGGTATAATAGATTCTATAATCAGGTAGCGTGAGGCCTCCCACTTTGTTATTCTTCTTCATTAATGCTTTACTTATCCAGGGCCTCTTCCCTTTCCATATGAAGCTGGTGATTTGTTTCTCCATCTCATTAAAAAATGTTGCTGGAATTTAGATACGAATTGCATTGTATCTGTAGGTTGCTTTGGGTAGAACTGACATTTCCACAATGTGTTTTTCTATCCATGAGCATGGCATGTTATTCCACTTATGTAGGTCTCTTTTGGTTTCTTGCAGTAGAGTCTTGTAGTTTTCTTTGTACAGGCCTTTTATGTCTTTGGTTAGATTTATTCCTAAGTACTGTATCTTCTTGGGGACTATTGTAAATGGTATTGATTTAGTGATTCATCTTCAAAGTTCTCTTTGTTGGTGTAGAGGAATCCAACTGATTTTTGTACTTTTATCTTGTATCCTGATACTTTGCTGAAATCTTCTATTAGTTCCATTAGTTTTCCTATGGATTCTTTCAGGTTTTCTGTGTACAAGATCATATCATCTGCAAATGGGAATCCTTTAGCTCTTCCTTACCAATCTGGATGCCCTTTATATCTTTATCTAGCCTAATAGCTCTGGCTAGGACCTCCAGCACAATGTTGAATAAGAGTGGTGTTAAAGGTCATCCAAGTCTGGTTCCCGTTCTCAAGTGAAATGCTTTCAGAGTCTCCATTCAGGATGATGTTGGCTGTTGGCTTCATATAAATGCCCTTTATTATGTTGATTAATTTCTCTTCTATTCCTATTTTGCTGAGAGTTTTTATCATGAATGGGTGTTAAAAAAAAAACCCAGTGCTAGACTTTGTTAAATGCCTTTTCTGCATCAATTGATAAGATCCTGTGTTTCTTATCTTTTGTTTTATTTATGTGATGGATTACATCAGTTGTTTTCCTAGTGTTGAACCATCCCTGCATACCTAGTATGAATCCCACTTGGTCATGGTGAATTACTTTTTGATATGTTGTTGAATTTTATGGCTAGAATTTTGTTGAGGATTTTTGTGTCTATGTTCATGAGGGATATCAGTCTGTAATTTTTTTCTTTTTGTGGTGTTATGCTGACTTCATAGAATGAGTTCTGGAGTATTCCATCCTTTTCCATGCTTTGGAATACCTCTTGAGGTAGTAGTGTTAACTCTGAATGATTTTTGGAATTCTCCTGTGAAGCCGTCACAGCCAGTTTTTTTTTTTTTTAATTGGGAGAGTCTTAATTACCTCTTCAATCTCTTCTTTTGTTGTAGGTTTATTTAGCTGTTCTGCCTTTGTGTTAGTTTAGGTAGGTAGTATTTCTAGAAATTTGTCAATTTCCTCTCTGTTTCCAAATTTGTTGGAGTAAAATTTTTCATAGAATTCTGTTATGGTTCTTTTAATTTCATTTGGGTCTGTTTAGATATGGCCTACCTTACTTCTTTTTTGGGTTATTTGCTGTCTTTCCTGTTTTTCTTTCTTCAGTTTGGCCAATGGTTTATCAATTTTGTTGACCTTTTCAAAGAACTAGCTTTTGGTCCTGTTAACCCTTTTGATTGTTTTTCTAATCTCTATTTCATTTAATTCTGCTCTAATTGTTATTATTTTGTTTCCTCTGGTGCTTCTTTTGCTGCTGTCTTTCTATTTGTTCTGGTTGTAGGGTTAATGTTTTGATCTTGGCCCTTTCTTCTTTTTGGATGTGCACATTTATTGCTGTATATTGACCTCTGAGTTCTGTTTTTGCTGTGTCCCAAAGGTTCTGGTAGGATGTGTTTTCATTCTCATTTGATTCTGTGAATTTCTTTACTCTGTCCTTGATATCTACTATAACCCAGTAATTTTTGAGTAAAGTGTTGTTCAGTTTCCATGTATTTGATTTTTTTCCTTGCTTTTTCTGTTATTGATTTCTACTTTTATGGCCTTATGGTCAGAAAAGATACTTTGTAATATTTTCATGTTCTAGATTCTGTTAAGGTTTGCTTCATGACCTAATACATGGTCTATTCTGGAAAATGTTCCACGTGCTTTCGAAAAGAAAGTATACTTGGCTGCTGTTGGGTGGAGTGTTCTGTTTTTCTTTGAAATCAAGTTGGTCGATCATGGCATTTAGATCTTCTGTTTCTTTATTGAGCTTCTTTCTGAATGTTCTGTCCTTCACCAAAAGTACTGTGTTGAAGTCTCCTACTATCGTAGTGGAACTGTCTATTCCTGTTTTCAATGCTGTTAGAGTTTGTTTTATGTATTTTGGATCCTTGTCATTTGGTGTGTAAATATTTATTATGGTTATATCCTTCTGGTTAACTGACCTTTTAATGATTATATAGTGTCCTTCCCTATCCTTCTTAATGGATTTTGTTCTGAAGTCTATTTTGTCAGAGATTAATATTGCCATTCCTGCTGTTTTTTGATTGTTTACATGATATATTTTTTCCATCCTTTGATTTTTAGTTTGTTTGTGTCTTTGAGTCTAAAGTGTGTCTCTGGTAAGTAGCATGCAGACAGATCATGTTGTTTTATCCATTCTGCCACTCTCTGTCCATATATTGATGTATTTAGTCCATTTACATTCACCTCAATTATTGATAAAAAAATTATTTATTTATTTATTTGATAAGTATGAGTTTAATTCTTTCACTTTGTTTTTTTTTTTTTTTTTTTGGACAGTTTCTTTGTTCCACTTAATTTTCTGTGCTGATTCATTTTTCCTAATGTGTTTTCTTTTCATCTTTTTCATTGTTGTTGATTTTGTATTTGCTAAGTCTTTTGTTTTTCTTCTTCTTATTATTTTTTATTTTGACATGTAGGATTGTTTCCTTTGTGGTTACCTTAATATTTACCTCTATTTTTCTAAATTTAAACCAATATTTTGTTTCTTGATATCCTTTCACTTCCTTTCCATATGAAAGTTCTATGACTACATTATTAGTCCCTCTTTTTTGTTTTTATGTTGTTATCTTTTACAAAGTGATGTCTGTATTTCCCTATTTTCAGTGTTTTATCTTTGATTTATTTTCATAACTTTCCTATCTGGGTTGATATCTGGTTGCTCTGTCTTGTATTCTAGTCTTGGGTTATTATCTGATGTTATTGATTCTCTAGTCAGAGGACTCTCTTTAGTATTTCTTATAATTTTGGTTTGGTTTTTACAAATTCCCTTAACTTTATCTGGGAATGTCCTAATTTTGCCATCATATTTGAGAGGTATTTGCTGGATATGTAATTCTTGGCTTGCAATTTTTTTTTTCCTTTAAGGCTTTATATATGTCATCACATTGCCTTCTTGCCTGAGTGGATTCTGGTGAGCAATCAGAGCTTAGTCTTTTGACTCTCCTTTGTAGATGACTTTTTGTTTACCTCTGGCCACTCTTAAAATTCCCTCTTTATCTTTGGCTTTAGCAAGTTTGATCATAATATGTCTTGGTGACTTTTTTCGGGATCTACCCTTTTTTTTTTAGTTACCCTGCATAGGGTTCAATGAGGTTCTTGGATAGATATCTCCTCATCTTTCATGATATCGGAGAAGTTTTCTGCCAACAAATCTTCAACAATTCTCTCTGTATTTTCTGTTATTCCCTTCCCTTGTTCTGGTACTCCAATCACTCATAGGTTATTCCTCCTGATAGAGCCCCACATAATTTTTAGTTTCTTCATTTTTAAAAAATTATTTTATCTGATTTTCCCTCAAATAATTTGGTGTCAAGTCTTTATCTTCAATCTTACTAATTCTGACTTCCAGTTCCTCAGTTCTGTACCTATGACTTTCTATAAAAAAAGAGAGTTGTCTAATTCTGAAATCTTATTGCTAATCTTTTGGATATGTGTTTGCTGTCTCTCTATGTATTCTTGCAGCCTGTTAAATTTGTCATTACGCTTTTGTAAAACCTTCTTAAGTTCCTCTGTTGCTTTGTCTGCATGTTCCTTGTCTTGGTCTGTGTTTTGCCGGATCTCTTTCCTGATCTCTTGAAGAGCTCTGTATATTAATCTTTTGAATTCTACCTCTGGTAATTCCAAGAACTTATCTTTCTCCAGGAGGTTTCTTTGTTCTTTCCTTTCATCATTTGCTGAAGCCATCATTGTCTGCATATTTATGTGATTTGATATTGACCTTTGTTTTCAAGTCATCAATAAGTTATTATATTTATTTTTTTATTTGCTTACTGTGTCCTAGCTTCTTGTTTTGTTTTTATATGCCTGAGCAGGCTAGCCATGTGAGCTACTTTCGTTATTGGCATCTTCGAAGCTGTCATATCCTGTCACCAAGTATTTAGAGCTGTTACTAGGTGTGTGAGCCTAGGAGTCTGTTTACTTTTTTTGTATGGATTCAGCTCAAGTGTCCAGGTCATCAGTCACTGAGTGTGTGGTGCAGGCTTTCACCTACAGTCCTAGACAAGCAGGTCTACATAGGGGTCATCAGAGTAGGCACAGGTATCTGGATGCAGTATGGGGTATGTGCTGAGCAAGTTAGGGAGCTGACAGCTGCCTCTGAGTGTCTGGGTGGAAGGCATGTCCCTGTTCCCTACAGCGTGCAGGTAGGTGGGCGGGTTTTATAGCGAGACTTTGGGCACCCAGTGCTGTTGGCTGTAAGGGCTGGGAGGCACCGCTTATTCTTGGATCCGTGTCATGGGTGGCTAGGTGGAGTGGGTGGAGCCACCAGTCCTGAGGCCCCTGATGTGGGTATGTGAAAAAAAAGGACCCTGCTTAATGGGCAGGATGGTGTCAAATGTCACAAATCTGTCACTCCCCCTTAGCTGTTGCAGTTGAAAATAGGCTTAAGAAATGTACCCTGTTGTACTGTGCTAATGTGGGCCTACTCTGTTGAAATGGGCCCACACAGGTCTAGGCAGGGGTGAAAGGCACTGAAAGCCTGTGGACCCATTATGCCTGTGCCTAGGCAAAGGGCTGTGCCTGCCCTGAATTCCCAGCTTAGGGGAGCTGGCAGATTTTTTTTTCTGTTTGTTTATTTGTTCCCTCTTCAAAGCTGGAGACAGGTCCCACTTCTGGCCAGGCGGTGCAGCAATTGCTGAAGCTGGTCTGAAAATGGAGCAGAGCAGGGAGGGGGAGGGTAGATGGGAGAGAGGTACTTCCCAGGGAGGGGAGGGGTTTTTGATCCTGCTTGATAGATTGGACGCTTGCACTGAACTTTCACAGGTTCAGCTCTGCTTTCCCCTAGTTCCACAGGCTTGAGCAGACTCAGCCAATCGGTTTTTTTCCCAGTGTGGAAAATGGATTCCGAGCTCTCCTGCTTGCCTTAGCCCACACGTGCTGGTTGATCCAGCCTGCAGTGCAACTCATCTTTGTCTTTGATGCTCAGGTCTCCTAGATTATCATATATTATCTATTCACTTGTTTTTTGGGTCTTTGTCGTAAAACGGACCACAGGAAGTGTCTGACTACTCCACCATCTTGGCCCCACCTCCTAATGAATCTATTTCTAGCTTTTTAAGAAAGAGCCATATTGTTTTCTAAAATGGATGTACCATTTTGCATTCCCACCAGCAGTGCAAAAGATTTCCAATCTCTCTTCAGCCTCTCTAACATTTGTTATTTTATTTTGTTTCGATTCATGCCAGTAATGTTGAAGTGAGATGAAATCTTCATTGTTGTATCTCACAATTTTGTTGGTCAAGAATTTGATCCCTCAAACTCAATCTTCCATTGTTCACCACCTCTGTGAATGGCAAGATTGAAACCTCATACTCATCCTTGCTATCTCCCACAGAGCTTCTGGGGCAATTCGATTTCTCACAGCATAAATGGAGGTCACTCTGTAGTTTTCAGATAATAGCTGGACTGGGCTGGAGATTTCACTCATATGCCTGAAGTACTGATGGGAACATCTGGAAAGCTGAGTTCAGAAGGGCCACTCTTACTTTCCATGCAGTCTTAGAGCCTCTCTACATGACCCCTCCAGAGAGATAGCTTGACTTCTTACATGGAAGCCCAGGGTTCCAAGTGACAGTAAGTTGAATCTGACAATTTCTTAAGAACTGGGTCTGGAAACTGGTATGGTGTCACTTCCAATGTATTATGTTGGTCACAGTAGTCACAGAGCCCCCTCCCAGGATTCAAGTAGAGGGGAAAAAGACCCAATCTCCTCATGGAGAGTATCAGAAAAAATTGTAGGCATCTTTAACCTACAATACTGTTTTTTTTTAATTTACTTTTTTGTCATTTTTATTTCTCATCTTAACCGCAATTCACAAAAAAAAATCTGTTATATTGAACAAGCAGAACTGTCATGGTGCAATCAGAAAACAACCCAATTCTTTTCCCCCCTCTGCCCATTTGAACCTATTGTATCATGGTATCTCTTTGTCTTAGTCATCTAGTGCTGCTATAACAGAAATATTACAAGTGGATAGGTTTAACACACAGAAGTTTATTCTCTCGCAATCTAGGAGGCTAGAAGTCCAAATTCAGGGCATCAACTCCAGGGGAAGAGTTTATCTCTCTGTTGGCTCTGGAGAAAGGTCCTTGTCATCAATCTTCCCCTGGTCTAGGAGTTCCTCAGGGGTCTGGCACAGCACCCGAAAGGGGCACCAAGATGTTGGACCACAGAGAGAGAGGCTGAGGGACCCAGCCTGCACCGTGTGTGAAGGCTGAATTTTACTATCTCAGGCTTTAAGGGAGAGGTCTTTGCCTAGGACTTTACCACCACTGAATTCCAATTCTGTGAATAAGAACCCCTCATACCTCTTCTTCCACCCCAGACTAAAGAAGATACTTATTCCCTGCCCCTCTCCATTTATTCCAAAGAAACCATAGATGAAGTCCCCTTCCCTCTACTTGATGTTAACTGCTCCAGAGGAATCTTCCAAGAAGTAAGGCCTTGCACTCAACTTATACACACACTCAGAGGGTCCAGGTGCCCACCAGCACATACACAGTAGGAACTCAGAGATAGAAGTGTGATGTGTAATTATTCGCACCCACCCTACCCTTCCATAGAAAAAGAAACAAGAGCTACGAGAATAGCACTTCCTTTGGATCTAGGGTTCCTATGCTGAGAAGCAACTAGACCAGGGGAAGACTGATGACAAGGACCTTCCCCCAGAGCCAACAGAGAAAGAAAGCCTTCTTCTGGAGCTGGCACCCTGAATTTGGACTTCTATCCGCCTAGTCTGTGAGAGAAAAAATTTCAATTTGTTAAAGCCATCCACATGTGGTAATTCTGTTATAGTAGCACTAGCTGAGTAAGACACTTGGTAAACTAACGGGTCAGTGAAAAACAGGAAGGCCCTCAATGAGATGGATCGATACAGTGGCTTCAACAATGGCATCAAGCATAACAATGATTGTGAGGAAGGTGCAGGACTGGGTAGCATTTTGTTCTGTTGTACACAGGATTGCTATCAGTCGGAACAAACTGGATGGCACAAAACTACAACAACCCCTACCCCAGCCAGTCTTCCGAAATTTCACAATAAAATTTTATTAAATGGGCAAGAAGGAAGTCATGGGTTTATTCTCTTTTGGTCTTTTTTTAAAAATTATTTTTTAAAAAATTACCTCACTTGTCACTTCTTAGACATCGATGTAGCTAACTTTTTTGTATGTCTTTTTTTTTTTAAAGCAATCTTGTTGGATTAGGAGTATACTTGATGTGTAAAGAGTGATTTTCCCCCCAATGTCAATTTTTTTACTTTGCATGAACTGGAGTATTTACTTCGCCTATTAAAATATTATGTTTCTCAGAAAAAAAAAAAGGAAGTGTATGCTCCTTGCTCTCCTTACTTGGTGGTAATGAAGTCCCCCTGTATCTCTGTTCACTTCTCTCTTTTATATCTCAAATGAGGTTGACTCAAGATGCAATCTAATCTTGTAGATTGTGTCCTGCATCATTAACATAACTGCCTCATTAACAACATAGAGGTAGGATTTACAACACATAGGAAAATCACATCAGATGACAAAATGGTGGACAATCACACAATACTGGCAATCATGACCTAGACAAGTTGACACACATTTTTGGGGGACACAATTCAATCCATAACACTTTCTCTGGTATTGGAAGAAATCTTGGGTAGGCTCTATAGTTTATCTTCTCATCCTTATATAATATAAAGCTTTGTTCAGGATGGGTAATGAGAATAGTGTCATTTAATAATTAATATGCCTTTCCAGTATAAATATAAAAAGCTTTGACTTCATTCAAAATTTATGCTCTTCCTTCTCCCGGTTCTTCATTGCTTTTAGATGGCAAATGGCTGTCTTCTCTATGTCCCCATCATGTCCTTATAACCTACTTCTTCCATCTCTAGACTACCTCTGGTTACTCCAGGATTGGGGGAGAGAGTGGGTAGAGAAGAGAAATAAAGAAAAGAATGCAATGTGTGGTTGTACAAATTGCACATTGTACAACTTGCCCTACCATACACAGTCACCTGGCATGGGGCAGGAAAGATCCAGCTTGACTAATACAGAGGTAATTTGGCATTTGTTTTCTTTTTTCAGGGCAAACATTTAAAGTTAACTCTCTTGGGATGTACCCTATACACTTCCTTGCCTCAGTCCTCAAAGGGTGTGCTTCTCCTTCACTTCATGCATAGTGATAGGGGCTTCAAGGAAGTCACACGGATAGCTTTAAAATCTGGCCCCTGGAATTTGGGACACAGTGAACTGGCCTACATTCGAGGAGCTGGGTGAAACAGTCTATGATGGCAGAGTAAAGGACTACGTAGGGTGGGGAACCACGATTCCAACAGGTCAGATGTAAGAGATTTAAATTTTGAAACAATCAGGGAAATTTGAACACTGTATGGATATTTAATGATAATAAGAAAATATTGGTAATTTTTTGGTTGTGATAATGGTATTTTGGTTATATTAAAAAAGGTGAAGCCAAGGTGGTGGAATAGACAGATGCCTCCGTCAAGTCCTCTTTACAACTAAGACCTGAAAAAAAAGTGAAATGAGTATATTTGTAATGAGCTGGGAGCCCTGAGCATCAAAGGCAAGCTTAGACAACAAACCGAGGGGTATGGGGAGGAAGAGGCCATTCAGAGGTGGAGAGGAGTTACCGGACCTGAATCACAGGGAGCCCTGAAGCACCATTCCTGGAGCAGCAGTGGCTGTGGCAGTGGGCTGGTAGTAGCGTTCAGCTGCAATTTCCTCAGGGAGAACCAGCCAGCCACACAGCCCACTCACACCTCCAGAACCTGAGGAGAATGGTGCTCCCAGCAAAAGCTAAGTACTTGCGCATATATTACCGCAACCTCCCCCACCCCCAAGCCGGCTTCAGCGGCTGAATCCCTGGGCCTGAGAAACACTTTGGTGAGCACCTAGAGCCATCCTCCCGGCCTTGGGGAAGGAAAAAAATTTGCAACTGGGGGGAAGATAATTAGCTAGCTCCAATAACTGGGGGAGCTTAGGACAGAAGCAGCTCCTGTCCAGGCATAAACCGTCCATGGACGTTGAGCACCTTTCCCTTCTGCATGGACTCGTGTGGGCCTATTTTGGGAGAATAGGCCCTTGTTGGCAAACTCCAACCATTTCAGTGGTGAGGCGGAGAAGTGGGTGTTTGATGTTTGACATTGTTTTGCCTACTAAACAAGGGCCTCACTTATCAAAATCAGGGACATAAGGACTAGTAGCTCCACTCAGGTCACACAGCCACCTGTGACAGGGGTTCAAAGACAACTGGTACCTCCCAGTCCATATAACCAAAAACTTTGTATGCCCATGGTCCCTCTTCAGAACCCACCCACCAGCACACTCTAGGTAACAGGGACGTGATTTCCTCAGAGATACTTGGGGGTCGGTTCTCAGCCCCTTACCTTGTTCAAAGCATGACCCCCTACTGCAGTCAGATAGTGGTATATATGCCAATCACCCCTGCCCCTCTAAGACTGTGGGACAGAGCCTGTACCACACGCATGATGATCAGCTACTTGGAAACCTGAGATGAATCCATACAAAAAAACTCAATGGATGCCTAGACTGATATATGTGATAACAGCTCTAGCCAGCTGGGGACAGGACACCAGAGCTCCAAAGGTGAAAATAATCAGGCTAGCTCACTCAAGCAACCCACAGGGGTATACCAAAACAAAACAAAGCTACGACACAGTAAGCAAGCATAAACTAATACAATAACTTATAGATGGCTTGGAGACAACAGGCACTATCAAGTCACATAAAGTAACAGACCGTGATCACCTCAACAGGCTCTCAAAACAAAGAATCCAGGGATCTTCTAGATGAAAGTGCATTCCTGGAATTACCAGATGCAGAATACAAAAGTTTAATATACAGAACCCTTCAAGACATCAGGAAGGAAATGAGGCAATACTCAGAACGAGCCAAGGAACACACAGATAAAGCAACTGAAGAAATTCGAAAGATTATTCAGGAACATAATGAAAAGTTTAATAAGCTGGAAAAAGCCATAGACAGACAGCAATCAGAAATTCAGAAGGTTAAAAATAAAATCACAGAATTAGATAACTCAATAGAAAGGCAGAGGAGCAGAATTGAGCAAGTAGAAGCTAGAATCTCTGAACTCGAAGATAAATCACTTGGCACTAATATATTTGAAGAAAAATAAGATAAAAGAATTTAAAAATAGTGAAGAAACATTAAGAATCATGTGGGACTCTATCAAGAGAAACAACCTATGAGTGTTTGGAGTACCAGAACAGGGAGGGATAACACAAAATTCAGAGAAAACTGTTGCAGATTTGTTAGCAGAAAACTTCCCTGATATTGTGAAAGATGAGAAGATATCTATCCACGATGCTCATGGAACTCCACATAAGGTAGATCTTAAAAGAAAGTCTCCAAGACATATTATAATCAAGCCTGACAAAACCAAAGGTAAAGAGACAATTTTAAGAGCAGCTAGGGTTAAACAAAAAATCAACTAAAAACGAGAGCCAATAAGAATAAGCTCGGACTACTCGGCAGAAACCATGCAGGCAAGAAGGCAAAGGGATGACATATTTAAAAAATTGAAAGAAAAAAAATGCCTGCCAAGAATCATATATCCATCAAAACTGTCTCTTAAATATGAAGATGAAGAAGACTTATCCAGATAAACATAGGTTGAGGGAATTTGTAAAAACCAAACCAAACCTACAAGAAATACTAAAGGGAGCTCATTGGTTAGAAAATCAATAATATCAGGTAATAACCCAAGACTAGAACACTGGGAAGAGCAACCAGAAGTCAACCCTGATAGGGAAATCAAAAAAAACAAAGAAAGATTATTAAAAAAAAGAAAAAAAAGCCCAAAACAGGGTAACAGAGATGTTATTATAAAAAAGAAGACAATAATAAAATAGTAAAGAGGGACTAAGAAATGTAATCATATACATTCCAAATGGAGAGGAAGATATGGTGATACAAAGAAATAAAAGTTACTTTTAAAATTAGAAAAATAGGGGTAAATAATAAGGTAACCACAAAGGAGACAAACTATTCTACTTATCAAAATAAAACACAAGGGAAAAATACAGACTCAGCAGAAACAAAATCAACAACAACAAATATGAGGAAACAACAATATATAAAGAAAATACACCCAGCACATAAAATCAAGTGGGAAAAAGAAGCTGTCAACACACAAAAAAAGACATCAAAATGATAGCACAAAATCATACCTATCCATAATTACCCTGAATGTAAATGGACTAAATGCACCAATAAAGAGACAGAGAGTGGCAGAATGGATTAAAAAACAAGATCCATGTATATCCTGCCTACAAGAGACACACCTTAGACACAGAGACACAAACAAACTAAAACTCAAAGGATAGAAAAACTATATCAAGCAAACAACAATCAAAAAAGAGCAGGAGTGGCAATATTAATTTCTGACAAAATACACTTTAAAGATAAATCCATCAGAAAGGATAAGGAAGGACACTACATAATGATTAAAGGGACAATACATCAAGAAGATATAACCACATTAAATATTTCTGCACCCAATGACAGGGCTGCAAGATACATAAAACAAAATCTATCAGCATTGAAAAGGGAGATAGACAGCTCCACAATAATAGTAGAAGACATCAACACACCACTTTCTGTGAAGGACAGGACATCCAGAAAGAAGCTCAATAAAGACACGGAAGATCGAAATACCACAATCAACCAACTTGACCTCATAGACATATACAGAACACTCCACCCAATGGAAATCAAGTGTACTTTCTTTTCTAGGGCACGTGGAACACTGTCTAGAATAGACCACGTATTAGGTCATAAAGCAAGCCTTATCAGAATCCAAAACATTGAAATATTACAAAGCATGTTCTATGACCATCAGGCCATAAAAGTGGAAATCAATAACAGAAAATCAGGGAAAAGAAATCAAACACTTGGAAACTGAACAATACCCTGCTCAAAAAAGACTGGATTATAGAAGACATTAAGGATGGAATAAACAAATTCAGAGAATCCAATGAGAATGAAAACACTTCCTATCAGAACCTTTGGGACACAGCAAAAGCGGTGCTCAGAGGCCAATTCATATCAATAAATGCACACATAAAAAAAGAAGAAAGGGCCAAAATCAAAGAATTATCCCTACAGCTTGAACAAATAGAAAGAGAGCAACAAAAGAAACCCACAGGCACCAGAAGAAAACAAATAATAAAAGTTAGACATGAACTAAATGAAATAGAAAGCAGAAAAACAATTGAAAGAATAACAAGTCCAAAAGCTGGTTTTTTGAAAAAAATCAACAAAATTGATAAACCACTGGCCAAATTGACAAAAGAAAAACAGGAGAGGAAGTAAATAACCCAAATAAGAAATGAGATGGGCGATGTTACAACAGACCCAATTGAAATTAAAAGAATCATATCAGATTACTATGAAAAATTATACTCAAACAAATTTGAAAACCTAGAAGAAATGGATGAATTCTTAGAAACAGACTACCTACCTAAACTAACACAAACAGAGGTAGAACAATTAAATAGACCCATAAGAAAAGAAGAGATTGAAAAGGTAATCAAAAAACTCCAGACAAAATAAAAGCCCTGGTCCCGACGGCTTCACTGCAGTGTTCTATCAAACTTTCAGAGAAGAGTTAACACCACTACTACTAAAGATATTTCAGAGCATAGAAAAGGACGGGATACTACCAAACTCATTCTATGGAGCCACCATATCCCTGATACCAAAACTAGGTAAAGACACCACAAGAAAAGAAAATTAGAGACCTATATCCCTCATGAATGTAGATGCAAAAATCCTCAACAAAATTCTAGGCAATAGAATTCAACAACATATCAAAGAAATAATTCACCATGACCAAGTGGGATTCATACCAGGTATGCAGGGATGGTTCAACATTAGAAAAACAATTAATGTAATCCACCACATAAGTAAAACAAAACACAAGAATCACATGATTTTATCATTTGATGCAGAAAAGGCATTTGACAAAGTTCAACACTCAGTCATGATAAAAACTCTCAGCAAAACAGGAATAGAAGGAAAATTCCTCACATATTAAAAGGCATTTATACAAAGCCAACAGCCAACATCACCCTAAATGGAGAGAGCCTGAAAACATCCCCACTGAGACTGGGAACCAGACAAGGATGCCCTTTATCACCACTCTTATGCAACATTGTGCTGGAAGTCCTAGCCAGAGCAACTAGGCTAGATAAAGAAATAAAGGGCATCCAGGTTGGCTAGGAAGAAGTAAAAGTATCTCTATTTGCAGATGACATGATCTTATACACAGAAAACCCTAAGGAATCCTCCAGAAAACTACTGAAACTAATAGAAGAGTTTGGCAGAGTATCGGGATACAAGATAAACATACAAAAATCAGTTGGATTCCTCTACACCAACAAAAAGTACATTGAAGAGAAAATCACCAAATCAATGCCACTTACAGTTTTTTTTTTTTTTACAGTAGCCCCCAAGAAGATAAATTACTTAGGAATAAATCTTACCAGAGATGTAAAAGACTTATACAAAGAAAACTACACTACACTTCTCCAAGAAACCAAAAGAGACTTACATAAGTGGAAGAACAGACTTTGCTCGTGGATAGGAAGACTTAACCTTATAAAAATGTCTATTCTACCAAAAGCGATCTATACATTTAATGGAATTCCGATCCAAATCCTAACGACAGTTTTTAATGCGATGGCGAAACAAATCACCAACTTCATATGGAAGGAAAGAGGTCCCGGATAAATAAGGCATTACTGAAAAAGAAGAACAAAGTGGGAGGTCTTACTTTACCTGATTTTAGTACCTATTATACCGCCACAGTAGTCAAAACAGCCTGGTACTGGTACAACAACGGACACATAGACCGACGAAACAGAATTGATAATCCAGATGTAAATCCATCCACATATGAGCAGCTGATATTTGACAAAGGCCCCAAAACCGTTAAATGGGGAAAAGACAGTCTTTTTAACAAATGGTGCTGGCATAACTGGATATCCATCTGCAAAAAAATGAAACAAGACCCATACCTCACTCCATGCACAAAAACTAACTCAAAATGGACCAAAGACCTAAATATAAAATCTGAAATGATAAAGATCATGGAAGAAAAAAAAAGGACCACATTAGGAGCCCTAATACATGGCATAAACATTATACAAATCATTATAAAAATGTAGAAGAAAAACTAGATAACTGGGAGCTCCTAAAAATCAAACATCTATGCTCATGCAAAGACTTACAGCAAAAGAGTAAGAAGACTACCTACAGACTGGGAAAAAGTTTTCAGCTATGACATTTTTGATCAGCGCCTGATCTCTAAAATCTACACGATACTGCAAAAGCTCAACTGCAAAAAGTCAAATAATCCAATTAAAAAATGGGCAAAAGATATGAATAGACACTTCACTAAAGAAGACATTCAGGTAGCTAACATATATATGAGGAAATGTTCATAATCATTAGCCATTAGAGACATGCAGATCAAAACTACAATGAGATTTCATCTCACTCCAACCAGGCTGGCATTAATCCAAAAAACGCAAAACAATAAATGTTGGAGAGGATGTGGAGAGATTGGAACACTTCTACACTGCTGGTGGGAATGTCAAATGGTACAACCACTTTGGAAATCGATTTGGCGCTTCTTTAAAAAGCTAGAAATAGAACTACCATACAATCCAGCACTCCTACTCCTTGGAATGTCTCCTAGAGAAAAAAGAGCCTTTACATGAACAGATATATGCATACTCATGTTTATTGCAGCACTGTTTACAATAGCAAAAAGACGGAAGCAACCAAGGTGCCCATCAGTGGATGAATGGACAAATAAATTATGGTATATTCACACAATGGAATAGTATGCATCGATAAAGAACAGTGAGGAATCTGTGAAACATTTCATAACATGGAGGAGCCTTGAAGGCATTATGCTGAGTGAAATTAGTTGCAAAAGGACAAATATTGTATAAAGCCACTATTATAAGAACTTGAGAAATAGCTCAAACTGAGAAGGAAACATTCTTTGTGGTTACGAGAGTGGGAAGCGAGGGGAGGTGGGAGAGGGGCATTCACTAATTAGATAGTAGATAACAACTACTTTAGGTGAAGGGAAAGACAGCACACAATACAGGGGAGGTCAGCACAATTGGACTAAACCAAAAGCAAAGAAGTTTCCTGAATAAACTGAATGCTTCAAAGGCCAGAGTAGCAGGGGCAGGGGTTTGGGGACCATGGTCTCAGGGGACATCTAAGTTAATTGGCATAAGAAAATGTATTAAGAAAACATTCTGCATCCCACTTTGAAGAGTGGTGTCTGGGGTCTTAAAAGCTAGCAAGCAGCCATCTAAGATGCATCAATTGGTCTCAAGCCACCTGGATCAAAGGAGAATGAAGAACACCAAGGACACAAGGCAATTACGAGCCCAAGAGATAGAAAGGGCCACATAAACCAGAGACTACATCATCCTGAGACCAGAAGAACTAGATGGTGCCCAGCTGCAACCGATGACTGCCCTGACAGGGAAAAGAACAGAGAACCCCTGAGGGAGCAAGAAAGCTGTGGGATGCAGACTCCAAATTCTCATAAGACCAGGCTTAATGGTCTGACTGAGACGAGAAGGACCCCAGTGATCATGGCCCCCAGACCTTCTTTTGGCCCAGGGGAAGAACCATTCCCAAAGCCAACTCTTCAGACATGGACTGGACTGGACAATGGGTTGGAGAGTGATGCTGGTGAGGAATGAGCTCCTTGGATCCGGTGGACACTTGAGACTATGTTGCCATCTCCTGCCTGGAGGGGAGATGAGAGGGTGGAGGGGGTTAGAAGCTGGTGAAATGGACACGAAAAGAGAGAGTGGAGGGAGAGAGCTGGCTGTCTCATTAGGGGGAGAGTAATTGAGAGTGTGTAGCAAGATGTATATGGGTTTTTGTGTGAGAGACTGACTTGATTTGTAAACTTTCACTTAAAGCACAATAAAAATTATAAAAAACAGCTATTATCACTGAATTAGAAAAAAAGACCTTGGCTTTAGAGACATACTGAAGAATTTACAAATGAAATATATGAGATTTGCTAAATAAATAAATGAGTGAATGAATGATTCTTAGGGATCAGATATAGAACCCATGGTAAAAAGAATTACTAAAAGTGATTCTTCCCAACAGGGTTTTTGCTGGATGGAAGGCAACACTATAAAGAAGCTGGAGGTGTACCATTGGATGCAGAAGTGAGAGGGCTTTGAAAATGCCAGCAAATAAGAGGTGCCATTGCATGACAAGGCCATTAAAGTGCATGTAAGAAAAAACGTCAGCATAAACATCTTTCATGACCAGAGGAAATCAATGCCAGGTTTATGGATTAAGCATGTTGTCAAGTAAGAACTTTCTAGCCAATCCCCTCCTCTACCATTGGAGGAAAAATATATTAATGCTTATCTTAGTCATCTAGTGCTGCTATAAGAGAAATACTACAACTGGATGGCTTTAACAAAGAGAATTTTATTTCCTCACAGTAAAGTAGGCTAAAAGTCCAAATTTAGGGTGCCAGCTCCAGGGGAAGGCTCTCTCTCTCTGTCGGCTCTGGAAAAAAGTCCTTGTCCTCAATCTTCCCATTGTCAAGGAGCTTCTCAGGCACAGGGACCCTGGGTCCAAAGGACGGGCTCTGCTCCTGGTGCTGCTTTCTTGGTTCTATGAGGTCCCCAAGTCTCTGCTTGGTTCCCTTTTACCTCTTGAGAGATAAAAGGTGGTGCATGCCACACCCCAGGAAAACTCCCTTTACCTTGATAAGGGCAGTAACCTGAGTAAAGGAGATGTTACAGTCCCACCCTGATCCTCTCAACATAAAATTACAATCTCAAAATGGAGGACAACCACACATGGCCTAACCAAGTTGATACACAAATTTTTGGGGGGACATAGTTCAATCCATGGCAATACCTCAGTAGTAGTTCATTAAAACGTAAAATGAGTGTGGTAGGAAAATAATGGCCCTCCATGGATAACCACGTGATAATCTCAGCAGCCTGGAATATATTATGTTACATCAAGACGGGATTAAGATTGCAGATGGAATTTAAATTATTAATCAGTTGACCATGAGATGCAGAGATGATCCGGAATGGTTTAGGTAGGCCCAATGTAATCACAAGTGTCCTTATAAGTGAAAGAGGGAGGCAGAAGATGGAGAATTAGAAAGATGACAGTATGAGAAGGACTAAGCCTTTTGTTACTGGCTTAGAAAATAGAGGAAGATTGTCATGAATCAAGCAATGTAGGTGGTCTGTAAAAGCTGAAAAAGGCAAGGATATAATGCAAATAATTACATAAATGTTACAATTCAATATAATGGTGAATGTAAATAATAAACAGGACTAAAGTGTAAATCTAGAATTGAATTTGCATGTGTGTTGATATCACTAAAAAATGCCAAACTCATTGCCATGGAGTCAGTTCCAACTCATAGTAACCCTACAGGATGGAGTACAACTGTCCCTTAGGGTTTCTAAGGCTGTAATCTTTATGGAAACAGACTGCCACATCTTTCTCCCACAGAGTGACTGTTGGGTTCAAACTGATGACTTTCACTTAGCAGCTAAACGCTAAACCACCGCACCACGAGGGCCACTGCTATCACTTAAGCAGCCTAAAAGTGTAACAAGAAAGTAATATGTATGTGTGAAAATTGTACTTTATTAAACTGGTAATCCATTATCTCTTATTTCCCACTGTGTGGTTGTAAAACTTTGTCAAGTCATGGCATGAAGCCATGAAAGCTTTTGCATAATTTTAACATAAAACAATCTTGTGAACCAATCACATTTTCCCAAAACAAGTGCAAAACAATGCCTTCAAATACAATCTATATTCTGTAAATTTAGAGAAGGGACAAAAAGTAGATAGACAGTATACAAAGATGGAATCCACATACCAATAATAGGTGATGTTAATACCCAGACACTTGTACTACCAACTGTCAAATTAATATCAAATATTAGTGCCAAAGAAAAAGCAGGATGGTTATTTGCAAAACTTTTTTAAAAATCAGAGTTCATTGTTGAACTATGGCATGTGATGCAGAAGAGCAATTACTCCTATCTATAATATTTTTCTTTAGTTGGACAAAGACATCGATATGCAGAGTCTGGATCAATTCTTGGCATATAGTGATGCAGAAATATTATACTACTTTTTATTCCATTTGTCACTGAAAAACTTATGCTAAAGAAGAAGAGCTTTAAACTAGATAACTGGGAGCTCCTAAAAATCAAACACCTATGCTCATCCAAAGATTTCACCAAAAGAGTAAAAAGATTACGTAGAAACTGGGAAAAAGTTTTTAGCTATGACATTTCCTATCAGCGTCTGATCTCTAAAATCTACATGATACTGCAAAAACTCAATTACACAAAGACAAATACCCCAATTAAAAAATGGGCAAAAGATATGAACAGACACTTCACTAAAGAAGACATTCAGGTAGCTAACAGATACATGAGGAAATGCTCACGACCATTAGCCATTAGAGAAAGGCAAATCAAAACTACAATGAGATTTCTTCTCACTCCAACAAGGCTGGCATTAATCCAAAAAACACAAAACAGTAAATGTTGAAGAGGCTGTGGAGAGATTGGAACACTTATACTCTGCTGGTGGGAATGTAAAATGGTCCAACCACTTTGGAAACCGATTTTGTGCTTCCTTAAAAAGCTAGAAATACCATATGATCCAGCAATCCCACTCCTTGGAATATATCCTAGAGAAATAAGAGCCTTTACATGAACAGATATATGCACACCCATGTTCATTGCAGCACTGTTTACAATACCAAAAAGATGGAAGCAACCAAGGTGCCCATCAGTGGATGAATGGACAAATAAATTATGGTATATTCACACAAGATAGCATCTTACCTAAGTGAAGGGTTTAAGATGGGGGTTTGGGGGTCTAGAAGAATACAGTGAATCTTGGAAAGTGAATTATTTGGTATATTTAAATGCTTACAGAGAAATATCATTTGACTCTAATTGCAATAAAGGGAAGGTCATGGAGTCAAAAGGTGGGCAGAATGTCCAAAATAATAAGTAATGAATAGAAACTCCACCAAATCAAAAAAAAAAAAATTGGAAAGGGAAAGTGAAAAGTGAATGGAATACTACACATCAGTAAAGAACAGTGATGAATCTATGAAACATTTCATAACACTGAGGAATCTGGAAGGCATTATGCTGAGTGAAATCAGTCAGTTGCAAAAGGACAAATATTGTATAAGACCACTCTTACAAGAACTGGAGAAATAGTTTAAACAGAGAAGAAAATATTCTTTGATGGTTATGAGAGGGGGGAGGGAGGGAGGGTGGGAGAGGGGTACTCACCAATTAGATAGTAGACAAGAACTACTTTAGGTGAAGGGAAAGACAACACACGATTCAGGCGAGGTCAACACAACTGGACTAAATCAAAAGCAAAGAAGTTTCCTGAATAAACTGAATGCTTCAAAGGCCAGCATAGCAGGGGCAGGGGTTTGGGGACCATGGTTTCAGGGGACATCTAAGTCATTTGGCATAATAAAATCTGTTAACATTCTGCATCCCACTTTGGAGAGTGGCGTTCAGAGTCTTAAACGCTAGCAAGCAACCATCTAAGATGCATCAATTGGTCTCAAGCCACCTGGATCAAAGGAGAATGAAGAACACCAAGGACACAAGGTAATTACGAGCCCAAGAGACAAAAAGGGCCACATAAGCCAGAGACTGCATCAGTCTGAGACCAGAAGAACTAGATGGTGCCTGGCTACAACCGATGACTACCCTGACAGGGAACACAACAGAGAACCCCTGAGGGAACAGGAGAGCAGTGGGATGCAGACCCTAAATTCTCATAAAAAGACCAGACTTAATGCTCTGACTGAGACTGGAAGGACCTCGGAGGTCATGGCCCCCAGGCCTTCTGTTGGCCCAGGACAAGAACCATTCCCGAAGCTAACTCTTCAGACAGGGATTGGACTGGACAATATGTTGGAGAGGGATGCTGGTGAGGAGTGAGCTTCTTGGATCAGGTGCACACTTGAGACTATGTTGCCATCTCCTGCTTGGAGGGGAGATGAGAGGGTAGAGGGGGTTAGAAGCTGACAAAATGGACACGAAAAGAGAGAGTGGAGGGAGGGAGCCAGCTGTGTCATTACGGGGAGAGCAATTGGGAGTTTTTTTTTTTTTTTTTTTTTAGCATGGTGTATATAAGTTTTTGTGTGAGAGACTGACTTGATTTGTAAACTTTCACTTCAAGCACAATAAAAATTTTAAAAAAGAGCTTTTTTGGGGGGGCTTCTGTTTTTGTTGTTTAATTACTATTTTATTTTGTTTGTTTTTTGAGTGATCCCTGGTACAGACTGAAGAAGTTGCTGGTATTAGTATTGACTGAGAATGACAGAAAACCAGCACTTTTTGTAGCAAAGAAGGGCATGACTACACAAATAAGAAAGGTTGCCCGTGGAAACCAGTATACACATTACTTTTTCACAGGGAGTTATTTGTGGTCAGCAGTAATGCCTCTTGACTCTGATTCAGCTTGAATGACAGTTACACAGAGAAAATTTTAAATATGATCTAATTATGGTCATTGCATGTATTTCATTTCAGCATGCTGTGTGAAGAAATGTCCAGCAATTCGAAGAGTCATTTTCCACACCAAATTACACTGGCTGTGAATGGGGAAGTCCTCACATGAATTTTTTTTAACCATAAATCCAATTTAATTCACTAGACAAAATACCAAAGAAACAATTCCAGCAGTAGAGATCATGAGCTCCATAGAGTTGAGTAGGTCACATCCCTGGGGTCCAGGCCTTTTGATGCTCTTATTTTTCATCTTGGTGGCAGCAGCTCACATCCCTTTTGCAAGAGCCTCTTTACTTTTTAAAGCAACAAGTTGTTAGTTGCCATTGAGTCAGCTGTGAACATGGCGACCTAATGTATAACAGAACGAAATGCTGCTTGGTCCTGTGACGTTTTCACAATTGTTGGTATGTTTTACCATTGTGGCTATTGTGTCGAAACATTTAATCTCATTTTTGCTGATCCTCTGCTTTACCAAACATGATATCCATTTCTAGCAATTGGCCTTTCCTGATGCCATGTCCAAAGTAGGAGAGACAAAGCATCACCATCTTTGCCTCTAAGGGGCATTCTGGCTGTACTTCTAAGATCAATTTGCTTGTTCTTTTGGCAGCCCATGGGATATTCAATATTCTTTACAAACACCACAATTTGAATGCATCTATATATGTTTTTTTTTATATGTGGTGTGTGATTCTTCTTTGGTCTTTCTTTTTCATTATCCAATGTTTGCATGCATATGAGGCAATTGGAAAAGACCATGGCTTCAGTCAGGCGCACCTTAGTCATCAAAGTGACCTCTTTGCTTTTTAGAACCTTTTTTTTCCCCATCCCCTCTCCTCTCCTCCCTCGTAACCATCAAAGATGGTCTCTTTTTGTGTGTAAACCTTTTCATGAGTTTTTACAGTAGCGATCTCATACAATATTTGTCCTTTCGTGACTGGATTCACTTAGCATAATGCCCTCCAGATTCATCCATGTTATGAGATGCTTCACAGATTCATCATTGTTTTTTACTATTGAATAATGCTTCATTGTGTGTATGTACCTCAGTTTATCCATTCATCTGTTGATGGGCATCTAGGTTGTTTCCATCTTTTTGTTATTGTGAACAATGCTGCTCTGAACATGGGTGTGCATATGTCTATTCGTGTGAAGACTCATTTCTCTAGGATGTATTCCAAGGAGTGGGATTGCTGGATCATATGGCATTTCTATTTCTAGCTTTCTAAGGAAGCAAGATATCACTTTCCAAAATGGTTGGATCATTTTTCATTCCCACTAGCAGTGCATAAGAGTTCCGATCTCCCTGCTGCCTCTCCAACATTTGTGATTTCCTGGGTTTTTTTTTTTTTTTTTGGTGCCAGTAATGCCAGGGTGAGACGGTATCTCACTGTGGTTTTCATTTGCATTTCTCTAATGGCTAGTGATCTCAAGCATTTCCTCATGTGTCTGTTGACCACTTGAGTGTCTTCTTTGGTGAAGTGTCTGTTCATTTCCTTTGCCCATTTTTTAATTGGATTATTTTTCTTTTTGTTGTAGAGGTGTCGGATTTTCTTATAGCTTTTAGAGATTAGAGCTTTGTCTGATTTGTAGTAGCCAAATTTTTTTTCCCCATCTGTAGGTTCTGTTTTTACTTTTTTGGTGAAGTCTTTTGAAGAACATAAGTGTATAATTTTTAGAAGGTCCCAGTTATCTAACTTATCTTCTGGAGTTTGTGTGTTGTTAGTTGTGGTTTGTATCCTGTTAATGCCATGTACTAGGGCCTCTAGCATTGATCCTATTTTTTCTTCTATGAACTTCATAGTTTTGGCTTTATATTTAGGTCATTGAGCCATTTTGAATTAGTTTTTGTATATGGTGTAAGTTATGAATCTTGTTTCTTTTTCTTCTTTTTACAGATGGACATCCAGTTTTGCCAATACCACTTGTTAAAAAGGCTGCCTTTCCCCATTTAATGGACTTTGAGCCCTTGTCAAAGATCAGGTGACCACAGGTGGATGGATTTACATCTGGGTTCTCAGTTATGTTCCATTAGTCAAAGTGTCTGTCCTTGTAGGAGTAGCAGGCTATTTTGAGTGCCATAGCTGTATAGTAGGTTCTGAGGCCAGGCAGTGCGAGTTCTCCTACTTTATTCTTCTTCTTCAGTAGTGCTTTACTTCTCTGGGACTAATTCCCTTTCCATATAAAGTTAATAAGTTTTTCCATCTCTTTAAAGAATGTTGTTGGTATTTGGATCAGGATTGCACTGTATTTGTAATTAGTTTTGGGTAGAATTGTCATTTTCACAATGTTGAGCCTACCTATCCATGAGCATGGTATGTTTTTCCATTTATGTAGGTCTCTTGGTTTCTTGCAGTAGTCCTTTGTAGTTTTCTTTGTACAGGTCTTTCACAGCCCCAGTTAGATTTATTCCTAAGTATTTTATTTTTTTAGGGGCTATTATAAATGGTATTGCTTTCCTAATTTCCTTTTCATCATTCTCTTTATTGGTGTATAGGAATCCAGCTGATTTTTGTATGTTTATCTTGTGTCCTGCTTCTCTGCTGAATCTTTCTATTAGTTCCAAAAGTTTTCTTGGGGAGTCTTTTGGGTTTTCTATGTATACTATCATATCATCCGCAAATAGGGACAGTTTAACTTCTTCATTACCAGTTTGGATTCCCTTTAATTCTTTTTCTTGCCTTATTGCTCTAGCTAGGAATTCCAGCACAATGTTAAATAGGAGTGGTGATAAAGGGCATCCTTATCTTGTTCCTATTGTCAAGGGGGATATTTTCAGCCTCTGTCTATTAAGAATGTTTGCCATTGGTTTTGCATAGATGCCCTTTATTATGTTGATAAATTTCCCTTCCATAACTATTTCATCGAGAGTTTTTTTTATCAGTAATGCATGTTGGACTTTGTTGAATGCCTTTTCTGCATCAATTGAGATGATCATGTGATTCTTTTCTTTCTTTTTATTTATGTGGTGGATTATGTTGATTGATTTTCTAATTTTGAACCATCCTTGCATCCCTGGTATGGATCCTACTTGGTCGTGGTGTATTATTTCTGTGATATGATGCTGAATTCTATTGGCTAGAATTTTGTTGAGAATTTCTGCATCCATATTCTTGAGAGATATTGGTCTGTAATTTTCTTTTTTGTGTGGTGTTTTTGTCTGGTTTTGGTATCAGGGATATGCTGGCTTCGTAGAATGAATTTAGAAGTATCACTTCCTTTTCTATGTTCTGAAATAGTTTGAGTAGTATTGGCACTACCACTATCAACTTGATGGCAATGGGTGGCAGTTTGGGTTAGTATTGGCATAAGCTTTTCTCTGAATGTCTGGAGAATTCTCCAGTGAAGCCATCTGGGCCAGGCCTTTTTTTGTTGTTGGGAGTTTTTTTTTTTTTTTTCCTTTTAAGTCTCTTCTCTTTTTATGGGTCTGTTGAGATTTTCAACATCATTTTGTGTTAGTTTGGGCAGGTAGTGTGTTTGTCCATATCCTCTAGGTTTTCAAATTTTTTGGAGTATAGTTTTTCACAATACTCTGTTATGATCCTTTTTTATTTCATTGGGTCTGTTGTAATGTCCCCCATTTCATTTCTTATTTGGGTTATTTGCATCCTCTTGTGTTTTTTTCTTCATCAGTTTGGTCAGCAGTCAGTCGATTTTGTTGATCCTTTCAAAGAATCAACTTTTGGCTTTGTTGATTCTTTCTATTGTTTTCCTATTCTCTGTTTCATTGATTTCTGCTCTGATTTTTATATTTTTCCTTTCCTCTGGTGGCTGTGGTGTCTTTTGCTGTTCTCTGTTTGTTCAAGTTGCATAGCTAATGTTTTGATTTCATCCCTTTCTTCTTTTTTGATGTGTGCATCTATTGCCATAAATTGACCTCTGAGCACTGCCTTTGCTGGGCCTAAGAGGTTTTGACATGATGTGTTTTCATTCTTGTTTGATTTGAGGAATTTTTTTTATTCCATCTCTGATTTCTTCTATTACCCAGTGGTTTCTAAGGAGGATGTTATTCAGTTTCCATGCAAGTCATTTTTTTTTCCTTTGCTCTTCCTGTTGGTTATTTCTACTTTGAAGGCATTGTGGTCAGAGAAGATACTTGGTATTATCTCAATGTTTTGGATTTTGTTGAGGGTTGCTCTGTGTCCTAATATGTGTGGTCTATTCTGTAGAATGTTCCATGTGCATTGGAAAAGAATGCATACTTTGCATCTATCGGGTGGAGTGTTCTATATATGCCTGTGAGGTCAAGTTGGCTGATCATGCCCTTTAACTCTTCAGTATGTTGAGTTTCTTTCTAGATATTCTACCCTTTACCAAGAGCTGTGTGTTGAAGTCCCCTACTATTAATGTGAATCTGTCAGTTTCTCTTTTCAGTGCTGTTAGAGTTTGTTTTATGTATTTTGGAGCCCTGTCATTGGGTGCGTAGATGTTAATTATGGTTAAGTCTCCATGATGGATCGTCCCTTTAATCATTATATACTGCCCTTCTTTGTCATTTATGGTGGATTTTGTTTTAAAGTGTGTTTTATCTGAGATTAGGATTGCCACTCTTGCCTTTTTTTTTTGGTAGCTGTTTGCTTGATATATTGTTTTCCATCCTTTGATTTTTTTAAAATTTACTTATTTTTTTCTAAGATGTGTCTCTTGTAGACAGCATATTGATGGATCCTGTTTTTTTACCCATTCTGCCACTCTCTGTCTCTTTACAGGTGCATTTAGGCCATTTACATTCAGTGTAATTATTGACAGGTGGTGGTGTGTTTTATTTTGGATGCCTACTTGAACCATCCTCTCTTGTTTTTGTATATGTTTTGATATTGTCTGCTGTCTTCAGGACAATCTGTAGTTATTTGTTGATTGACTTTAGTTCTGTTTGTTTCAGCCTGCTTTTTTGTTTTATTTGGTTATGCCTGAGCAGGCGGGCTGTGCATTCTTTGTTGCTTACTCATCTGTGGTCACGATATTTTCATCTCTTTGTCCAATGGGCAGGGCCAGTTGCTCAGCTATGGTGCAGCAGGGCAGGTCCAGCAGGTGATCCTTCTCTTGCTGGGAGCTTCGTAAGCGGCTTTCCTGTACTTCCTGCTTGCTGATCTCCAATATGAGTGCAGCGAATCCAAGTGGTGTAGATGCTGCACTTTCTGGCTGGCCGAGAAACCACTGCCAGCCAGGAAGCATGGAGGCACAGTAGTAGGGAGAGGATGGCGGCGTGAAAGCATGTCATGTATTGCTGGTTAACGTGTCCTCCGTCTCCTGCTGGGAGGTCCATGAAGCTGCTTTCCCATGCTCCCTGTCCACCGATTTCTGACATGTCTAAAATGGTGAATCTGTGCTGCCTTAGCTGATAGGGGACCTTCGCACATATCTCTCCTCACTATCCTCTGTCATTTTCCTATTCTATTTGCTGCTTGACTGAGTTCTTTTTCTCCTCATTTGACACTTCAGGCTCCAGGACTGATGTTTGCCTCTGTTTTATGTAGCTTGTCAGGTCTTTGTTGTGAAGGGATGGTGTGGTGCTTCTGTCTATGGCACCGTGTGGGCCAGAAGTCCCTCACATGAATTTTTCAAATGAAAGATGAAATTAAAAACATGGCACTGGTAATGATCATTTTAATAATCTCAAGCGAATCTCTCAAATGGTGTAGCCCAAGGGTATATTCAGTATTTTGAATGGCCTAAATCTTTCACTTCAGGATCAAAGTTCATAATTTTTAGTGGTGAGGACAAGATATCAGTGTTTCTTAAAAAGGCTAAACTGGTGTGCAAGTAACTCCATTGTGTAATATTTGATGGGTTTTACCACTTATTAGAGAAAGAAATGGATATGGGAAAATCATTTCCAAACACTACAATAAAATGAGATTTTTTTTTACCCCGGAAAAGAATGAATTAGGGTGCCATTCACTTCTATCTCCCATGTGAAAATGCTCAACTTACTAGCCTATGAATATGATACACTCATCAATTGAGCATCTGGTGGGGCCTAACAGTGAGAAATCTCTCTATAATATCTGAGTCTATGTTCAATAAAATCTACAGAAATGCAAAAAAAAATCACTAAATAATTACAGCTGCTTTCATGGTAACTGATGATTGTGAGTTTGGATTTTCCAATTTAACAGAAATAAAGAATAAGAAAAGAGTGATTCAGTGTAGAATCTGACATATGAATCAAATTATCCATCATCAAACCAGACGTGGATATTTTGGTTTAAGACTATAAACAATTTCACCTTTCTCACTGATGCGAAATACTTATTCTTAATTTTTTATTATTTTCCATTTTATTTAAAAATTTTAAACAATATTTTAAAGATGACATCTCCTGGCAACATTAAAAAAAAAAAAAACCGAATCCGTTGCCATCAAGTCAATTCCGACTCATAGCAACCCTATAGGACAGAGTAGAACTGCCCCATAGAGTTTCCAGGGAGTGCCTGGTGGATTTGAACTGCCGACCTTTTGGTTAGCAGCTGTAGCACTTAACAGCTGTGCACCAGGGTTTCTCTTGGGAACATTAATATTCTGAAAATTTGAGAAACACTGAACATCATGATTGCTTAAGTAATTTTCATGTTCTAATATTTTCTCCAGCAAATATTCAAACTATATTAGAAACAGTCACTGTATTAGGTATTAAAGAAGTGCTACAATATATAAAAAAGGATCCCTACCCTTGGGAATCTCAGTCTAGGGGTTAAAACAGGGCAAATTACAATTATGTGTATTTGTATAAAATGGAAGAGAATTTTTCTTTATATAACCTAAGAATTTGGTTTTTGCTAATTTAAAAATTAATCCAGATTATTTAAGTTATCTTTTAATGAAAGATGTTATAGTAGGCAATTCTTCTCAGTCTTTTTCACATCATGTATTGCGTAGAAGCCCTGATGGCACAGTGGTTAAGAGCTAGGGTGAGCTATGGCGGCTAATCAAAAGGTTGGCAGTTCCACTAGCCACTCCTTGGAAACCCTATGGGGGAGTTCTACTCTGTCCTACAGAGTCACTATAAGTCAGCATTGACTCAATGGCAGGGGGTTTGGTTTTTTTGGTTTTTGGTAATGCATAGAAAATATGATGTTTTGATAGCAAATTGAGGTAATGAGAAGTTGTTTGAGGATAGAAGCAACCAGGTCAAGTGAATATTTTTGCCTTTGAACCCTCTAGGCCTCTCCAAGAGCTAAGGAGAGAACTATCTTCATAGACCTGAAACCCATTTATGGCACATCAGATACAAAGCTCTGGTGTAGGAATTAATCACTTGAGTTCTAGCTTGTTTTGGGCAAGTTACTAAATTTCTCTAAGTTTCAGTTTTATCATCTATAAAAAAAAAAAAAAAGAACAGGGATAATAATTACCTCATAGAGTTTAAATGAGATAATGTATGATTTTATTAATTTATGTAACAAATAAGCATTAAGAGTAAAAGCACTGACAATTAGGAATAAAGTGGCAACAAGACAGACATGGTCTCAGGCTTAACAGAATTTACAGTTATCAAGATACATATTTAACAAGTAATTATAAAGGCACTCAGTGTTAAAAAAAAGAAGTGCAGAGTGTATCTACTCTAGTTAGTGTGTGTTGGGGATGGGTGGAAATGTCAGGAGACTTCCTGAATAAATAACACAATACACACACTCATGCTCAGAATTTACAAGCTGCATGAGCTTTGGAAATTTTTGTCTTTTCCAATAGCCCCAGTATGTCATGTTGAAAATCTTGGCCTTTATCTTAAGATTAATATAGAACAATTTTAGGAGTTTACGGAGAAGAGGAGTAAGATCCAAGTTGTGAAGAACACAAAATCACTTTGGACACATTGTAGAAGATGAATTAAGCCCATTGCTGTCAAGTCAATTCTGACTCCTAGTAACCCTGTAGGACAGAGTAGAACTGCTTCACAGGGTTTTCAAGACTGTAATCTTTACGGAAGCAGACTGCCACATCTTTCTCCTGTGGAACCACTGACGGGTTTGAACCCTTAAGATTGAAACCAAGTGCTTAACACCTGTACAGTTAGGGCTCCTTTGGAAGATGAATTAGAGTGTCCAAAACAAAGAGGCTTTTGTAGTAATCTAGGTGATGGATAGTGAGATGATGAGGGACTTGACTAGGGTGAGTAGTGTCATCCTGGGATCAATATGAAAAGAAAGACATAAGGAAGATGATAAGGATGATAATGATGACAAACATGAGGAAGAAGATATTTCTCCCAAGTCATATTGTCTGGAAAATAATATTCACCCTACAAAATAGTAGTTTTCTAACTTCACTTCCAACACACACCAAGTAGAGTAAGTTCACTCATTACTTCTTTTTTGTAACAGTCAAGGCACTTCCCCAATTTCTATCTTCCCTGGTAGACTGTGAGTTCATTAAAACATGGTGCTTCTGAATAATCTGCTTCTCTGTGTTTGAGATACATCCTCAGAGATTTTCATAAGAGTGGATGTTGGATGGGGCCAGTGCATCTGAATCTTGAACAAGATATTTAGGTGGTTCTAATAGGGTCGCTATGAGTCAGAATTGATTCAATGGCAACAGGTTTGGTTTTTGTTTGTTTTTTAGTATAGTACTAGTCCATAGGCAGGTTAAAGAATCATCTTAATAATAAAAATGAATGCCCATAATTGAGCAGCCCAAACCAGAAACTTATCCCCCTACCTTCCTTTCTTAGTTATCTAGTGCTGCTATAACAGAAATAACAATGGATGGCTTCAACAAACTGAAGTTTATTCTCTCACAGTCTGGAAGGCTAGAAGTCCAAATTCAGGGTGTCAGCTCCAAGGGAAGGCTTTCTCTCTGTTGGCTCTGGAGGAAGGTCCTTGTCATCAATCTTCCCTTGGACTAGGAACTTCTCAGGTCAGGGACCCTGGAACCAAAGGCCGTGCTCTTTTCTCCTGGCAGTACTTTCTTGATGATTTGAAGTCCCCTCTGTCTCTCTGCTCACTTCTCTCTTTTATATGTCAACTGAGATTGGCTTAAGACAAAATCTAATCTTGTAGATTCAGTCCTACCTCATTAACATACCTGCGGCTAATCCCATCTCATCAAGGTTGTAGAGACAGGATTTACAACACCTAGGGAAATCACATCAGATGACAAAATAGTAGATAATCACACAATACTGGGAATCATGGCCTAGCCAAAGTGACAGATATTTTAGGAGGACACAATTCAATCCATGACACTCCCCTTCAGACATAAGTATTATGCTGAATTTTATATTGATCTTTCCCTTGATTTTTTAAAGTCTTATGCACAAGACTGAACAATGTATTTTTGACAACTGTATTGAAATATAGTAATTCTCACATTTAAACTATATGGTGAAAAATTCAATGGTTTTCAGTATATTCACAGTTGTCCAACCATCACTACAATCTAATATTAGAACATTCTTATTCTCCCTAAAAGAAACACCATACCTATTAGCAGTCATTCTGTATTCCCCTTGTCCCCCAGGCCCAGCCCTAGGCCACTGTTAAACTACTTTCTGTCCCTATAAAAAAAACAAATGTACCTATTTTGGGCATTTAATGTAAATGGAATTATACAATATGCTGCCTTTTTTGACTGTCTGCTTTTACTTAGCCTATTTACGAGGTTCTTTCATGTTTTTTTCATGTTGTAGCATGTATCAACACTTCATTCCATTATGGTGCTGAATTACAGTCCATTGTATGGGTATATTATGTTTTCTTTATTCATTCATCAGTTGATGGAAATTTGCATTGTTTTCCCTTTTGGGGTAATATAAATAGGGATGCTACGAGCATTTGTGTAAAAGTTTTTGTGTGGAAGTATGTTTTCATTTGTGGAGTAGAACCGCTGGTTCACATGGTGGCTTCACGTTTCATTTTTTGAGGAACTGCAAGTCTGTTTTCCAAAATGCCTGCACAACTTTACATTCCCACCAGCAATGTATGAAAGTTCCAATTTCTCCACATCTTTGCCAAAACTTGTTCTTATTCCTGTTTTTGATTTAAGCCCTTCTAGTGGATGTGAAGTGGTATCTCATCATTTCCATAATGACTAATGATTTGAGCATCTTTTCATGTGCTCATTACCGTTTGTATATCTTCTTTGGAAAAATGTCTACTCAAATCCTTTCGCTATTTAAAAAAAAAATTGGGGAATTGGTCTTTTAATATTGAGTTGTAAACATTCTGTATATATTCTGGATACAAATCCCTCATCAGATAGATGATTTGAAAATGTCTTATCTCATTCTGTGGGTTCCTTTTCACTTTCTTTATGGAGTCCTTTGAAGCACAAAGTTTTTAATTTTCATGAAGTACATTTTTTCTTTTGTTGTTTGTACTTTTGGTGTAGTCCCTAAGAATTCTTTGTCAAATTCAAGGTCATAAATACTTACCCCTAAGTTTTCATCTAAGAGTTCTATATTTTTAGCTCTTGCATTTAGATCTTTGATCCATTTTGAGTTAATTTGCGTGAGATAAGTGCCCAACTTCATTCCTTTGCATGTGGCTATCCAGTTTTCCCAGTAACATTTGTTGAAAAGACTACCATTTCTCCAAGGTCCTTGTCACCATTATTGAGAATCAATTTACCATAGACATATTGGTTAATAGCTGGATTCTCAATTTTATTCCATTGATCTATAAGCTTACTCTTGTGCCAGTACTACACTGTCTTGATTACCATTGCTTTGTAGTAAGTTTTGAAATCAGAAAGTGTCCTTCATTTTTAAGATTGTTTTGGTCCCTTGCAATTCCATATGGATTTTAGAATAGCTTGTCAATTTGTATAAAGAAGTCCACTGGGATTCTGATAGGGATTGCACTGAATCTGTAGATAAGTTTGGGAAGTAATGCCATCTTAACAATGTTAAATTTTCCAATCCATGAACATGGGATATTGTTCCAATTATTTAGCTCTTTTTTAATTTCTTTCAGTGATTTTCTTTGTAATTTCAGAGTATAAGTTTTGCATTTATTTTTTAAAATTTATTCCTGTATATTTTATTCTTTTGTAACTGTTGTAAATGTTTTTTTTTTAATTTATTTTTGGATTGTTCACTGGTAGTGCACAGGAATGCAATTGATCTTTCTATATTGACCTAGTATCCTGCAACCTTGCTGAATTCTAGTTGTTTTACAGTGTTCTTCAAGTCTTCTACTTCTTGGTGACCTTCTGCCTAGTTGTTCTATTTACTATTGAACTGTGGTATTAAAGTCTTCAAATATTACTGTTGAATTGTCTATTTTTCCCTTCAGTTCTGTCAATTTTTGCCTCATGTATTTTGTTGTTAGGCACAAATATGTTTAAAATTGTTGTGTCTTACTACTCAATTGACCCTTCTATCATTATAAAATGTTCTTTATTTGCCTGCTTCTACATACTCTCTCCATATCCTATCTCCTCTCCCTTTCCTTTATGTTCCTCTATTATCCTCTCTTTTCCTTCCTTACTCCACATTTTCTATCTTCCTTCTTCCATCCCTTTCCTCTCTTCTTCCTTCCTTTTTGCCTTACTCCTTCTTCCTTCAGGTTTTTCTCCTCAAGTCTTCAGCTTCTAGCCTCCATCCATTATGCCCATTAAATGACCTTATCCCTCTCCACAGTAGGATATTGAGTAAGATCCTGTGAATACAGATCTATAAACAATAAAACTAAAAACCAAACCCACTGCTGTCGTTTCTGACTCATAGTGACCCTGTAGGACAGAGTAGAACTGCTCCATAGAGTTTCCAAGGAGTGTCTGGTGGATTCGAACTGCTGACCTCTTGGTTAGCAGCTGTAGCACTTAACCACTATGCCACCAGAGCTTCCTCTATAAGCAATAAAAATTAAAAAAAAAATTAGTGCCATCGAGTCGTTTCTGACTCTTGGCGACCACAATAGACCCTGCCAAATCAGACTCTTACAATCTTGTCAGAGAGACATGAGTATTATGTGAAAGATCAATAACAAGAGAGAGCACAGATGTTTAGAGCCTGGAGGGTGGTCCAGGAAGCAAAGTCTGTGTATGATCTGTCCAGAAAGAGGTGACCATGAGCCAGTGCAGTCTGACCTACCAGGTTTGTTTTTCCTGTTATTTTTTTTCTTTGTTATTTATTTTGTTTAGAGACTTGGCTAAATTAACTCTGTGAAGTCTGTTTCTCCTATAGCATGTAGCCTCTGATGTTCCTGCTCAGATTTATCACCCCCATTTTTTTTTTTGTCCTTTAGCCTATTCAGGGTTTGCCCCAGGTTAGCATAAGTTACTTTTTGGTCAAAGGTTGTACTTAAACTCTACAGTCAGTTAATATTTTACCCTTTACCTTTGGACACGTGTGTGTGTGTGTGTTGCCTGGCAGCTTCTATTACAGTTCATGGTATTTATAATTTTTTCTCCACATTCAGGCAAAGAAAGTAGCTTGAAGTTTCCCTCTCTGCTTCTTTGGCCATGTACAAAGTCCCAGAGTGTCAGGGATGAGTATGATACTATCTTTAAGCTTGGCTTCCTAGCAGTTCTTCTGGGGTCATAGTAGCTTATTGTTCAATCAGCATTTGGTTAAAGGTTGGGTTTGAACCCCTTGTGCCAGTGAAGGTTTTGCCCTATCTTGGTGGGTCTGTGTGTGGCTCAAGGAATGCTTTCAAGTCTACCTCCCAGCCTGAGTGGGTGCAGCCTAGAGCATGTGCACAGTCTTCTCATCCCCCAGATTTGACTGTGTTCTCAAGGTGAGCTCTTCTTGGCTGTCTCTTTTTCTGGTTCTATTAAACTTTTGGCTGCTCTGCTGTTCTGTTTGTATCATGGAAATACCAGCCTCCTTTTAATTGCTTTCCACCAAGACCTCCATTTTTTTTTACTCAGGTCTGTCCACTCAGGCAGAGGTGGTGAGCTCTTTATCTCTACGGCATGCCTTTACTCCTCAGCAGAACCCTTGTGCCACTGCACTGGAGTGGGGGAAACAACACACTTTTCCCAGAGTGACACCTCCAACCCACAAGTAGGCATAAATGCGTGTGTAGGGGGTTGATTGACAGATCCTGATCTTCTCCGTTTACCACTCCTAGTGTGAAACCTCAACCCTGTGAGCAGGGATGGTCAGGGATGATTGTAGTCCCAATATTTTCAACCTGCTACACTTAGGGTAGAGCTTCTCCCCTATGAATTGGGACTGGAGGGAGGAAGACTTGGTTCTCTCACCTTCACCTGCCTGGAATAGTGCTTTTAGCAACGTGTGGCTAGGGGAGCTGAGAACTGCTGCTGGCAGTCCACCCCAGAGTGAAACCATAGTCTCCCTGGGAGCTGGAAAGAGGGAGCACCCACATCTTCTTGGCTGCAAATGCCCAGAGTAGAATGCCTGGGGTAGAACTTCTATAGCAGAGAATGGAAGGTGGGAGGAGTAAAAGGTTGTGGCTCAAATGGCACAGACCTCATTCTTCTTGCTGACATTTAGCAGATTTTCTTGAATGAATGTTTCTCCATTTGTTGTATGCCCTGAGGATCATTTCCAGAGACATTAAATGATGTTGTTAGTTGTTGTTAGGCATTGTCTAGATGGTTCCGACCCATAGCAACCCTATGTACAACAGAACGAAACACTACCAGGTCCTGCAGCATCCTCAATTAAAGGATTTAGATTCACTACCCCTAAACGTCTCATCTCTGCATTAGAATTACTGTTGTTGATTTTTGATCTCTTATAGATAATCCTATTAAGAAGCTCAGTGCTCATGTTGAACTTTACTAATTTAGCTAAATTTTTGTTTAATTTAAGGATGACTTCAGAGGATAATATCAGTTCATGGTTTGAAGATTTTCTGAGAATGATAGATTCGGGGGTTCCTCCAGTGTCAATAAGTCCAATAAGTCTGGATTCTGTACAAATTTGAAATTCTGTTGCACATTTTCCCGTTTTGATCAGGATTCATCTATTTATTCCTTCATCAAAATATTCAGTAATGGTAGCCGGGTACTATCTTCTGGTCTTATGGTAACCCAAAAGGGAGGTGCTATTTCTTGGAGGCAGCTTGACCTGCAGTCCAGTTCCTTCTCTGATTCCTGGGTCTCCGCCTTCCTCTGCTGCTCCAGTGAATATAGAGCAGTTGTTGTATCTTGAATGGCCACTCACAAGTTTTATGACCCCAGGCACTACTCACCAAACTAAGGAGATGAACAATAACTCTAAAAACACTATTAGGCCAATTAACTGGACAATCCCACAAAGCCATGACCGTGTACCTTCAATCCAACTAATCCCATGAGATGTTTTGGTGTACCTAAGTAGTATCAACTTTTAAGTAGTATCAGCTACTTTAGCCTCTCTTTATTTATTTTTGGTTGCTGTTGTAAAATTATATGTAACATAATATTTGCCATTTCACCTATTTTATGGTGTACAACTTAATGATATTAGTTTCACTTGTCAATTTATGCAAACATTACCCTAAATTGATGCCAATTTATCCACCACCATAAACATAAACCCACTACTTCCCAGAGAACAATTCTCTCTCTCTCTACCCCTCCCACCCCAGGTAACCATAATAACCATCGGTCTCTATATATTTACATATTCTTGTCTTTTCATGTAAGTGAGATCATATAGTATTTACCTTTTTGTGACTGATTTATTTCACTAAGGAAAATGTCTTCAAGGCCCATCCATATAGCATGTATCAGGACTTCATTTCTCATTATGGCTGAGTTGTATTCCATTAAGGAGCCTTGGTGGGGCAGTGGTTAAGCACTTGGCTGCTAACTGAAAGTTCACCTGCCACTCCACAGAAGAAAGTCTACCTCCGTAAAGATTACAGCCTTTGGAACCCTATGGGGCAATTCTGCTTTGTCCTATAAGGTCAATATGAATTGATATTGACTCGAAGGCAATGGGTTTAGTATTCCATTGTATGTATGTATTATATTTTGTTTACCCATTCATCTGTTGATGGGAACTTAGGCTGTATCCACATCTTTGCTATTGTGAATAGTGCTGTAATGAACATAGGTTTGCATATGTCTGTTCTCATCACTACTTTTAGATCCCTAGGAGTACAGATTTCAGTATGGATTATACTTTAACATAAAGGAAACAAAAATCCTCAGAACTGGACCAATAAGCAACATCATGATAAACCACAGAAATATTAAAGTTGTCAAGGATTTCCTTCTACTTGGATCCACAATCAACGCCCATGGGAGCAGCAGTCAAGAAATCAAATGACGTATTGAATTGAGCAAATCTCTGCAAAAGACCTCTTTAAAGTGTTATAAACAAAGATGTCACTTTCAGGACTATGGTGTGCCTGACCGAAGCTGTGGTATTTTCAGTCTCCTTATATGTATGCGAAAGCTGGACAATGGTAAGGAATAACGAAGAAAAATTGATGCATTTGAATTATGGCATTGACCAAGAATATTGAATATACCATGCACTGCCAGAAGAATGAGCAAGTCTGTCTTGGAATAAGTACAGCCAGAATATTCCTTGTAAGCAAGAATGGTGAGACTTCATCTCAAGTACTTTGGACATCTTACCAGCTAGACCAGTTCTTGGAGAAGGACATCATGCTTGGTAAAGTAGAGGGTCAACGAAAAAGGGGAAGACCCTGGACAGGATGGTTTGACAGAGTGCCTGCAACAATGGGATCAAACATACCGATGATTGTGAATATGGCACAGGACCAGGCAACGTTTGGTTCTGTTGTACATACCATCTTTAAGAGTCAGAACAAACTCAACAGCACCTAAAAATATCAGCAACAGGATATATACCCAGGAGTGGAATTATTGGGTCAAAAAAAAAAAATTTTTTTTTTATGTAAGTCCTATTTTTAATTTTTTTAGGAATTGCCATGTTGTTTTCCATGTTTGTAGTATTTTACACTCCCACCAGCAATAAATAAAGGTTGCAATCTTCCCACATCCTTGATATTTATTTGTTTATTTTATCATGCCATTCTAGTAATGTAGTTTTGATTTTTATCTCTCTCATCACTAATGAGCATCTTCTCATGTGTTTGTTAGCCTTTTGAATATCCTCTTTGGTGAAGTATCTGCTCATGTCTTTTGCTCATTTTATGTTTGGATAATTTGTCTTTTTTAAATTTTTATTGTGCTTCAAGTGAAAGTTTACAAATCAAGTCAGTGTCTCATACAAAAATTTGTATACACCTTGCTGTATACTCCTAGTTGCTCTCTCCCTAATAAGACAGCACACCCCTTCTTTCTGCTCTCTATTTTCATTTCTATTTGGCCAACTTCTGACCCCCTCTTTCCTCTCATCTCCCATCTAGACAGGAGTTGCCCACATAGTCTCATGTTTCTACTTGATCCAAGGAGCTCACTCCTCACCAGTATCATTTTCTATCTCATAGTCCAGTCCAATCCCTGTCTGAAGAACTGGCTTTGGAAATGGTTCCTGTCTTGGGCTAACAGAAGGTCTGGGGACCATGACCTCCCGAGTTCTTCTAGTCTCAGTCAGGGTAATTTGTCTTTTTGTTGTTAAGTTGTAGATGTTTTATATATATTTTTGATATTAGGCCCTTACGGGATGTATAGTTCCCAAAGATTACTTTCCTAGTCTGTTGGTTGTCTTTTTACTCTTAATAAAATCCTTCGATGAACGTAAGTATTTAATTTTAATGAGGTTCCAATGATCTATTTTGTCTTTTGCTGCTTGTGTATTTGTTGTTATTAGGTGTCACTGAGTCCGTTCTCACTCATAGCGATCCTATGTACCACAGAACAAAACACTGCTTGGACCTTCGCCATGCTCACAATTGTTATGCTTGAGCCCATTGTTGCAGCCACCATGTCAATCCATCTCCTTGAGGATCTTCCTCTTTTCCACTGATCCTGTACTTTACCAAGCATGCTATCCTTCTCGAGGGACTGATCCCTCCTGATAACATGTCCAAAGTATGTAAGACACAGCCTCACCATCTTTACTTCTAAGGAGCATTCTGGCTGTAATTCTTCCTGTAATTTGTTCTTTCTTTTGGTATTCCATGGTATATTCAATATTCTTCACCAACACCACAATTTAAAGGGGTCAATTCTTCTTCGGTCTTCATTATTCATTGTCCAGCTTTCACATTCATACAATACGATTGAAAATACCTTGGCTTGGATCAGGCGCATCTTAGTTTTCAAGGTGACATCTTGGCTTTTCAACACTTGAAAGAGGTCCTTTGCAGCAGATTTGCCCAATGCAGTGCTTCTTTTGCTTTCTTGACTGCTGTTGCCATGGGTGCTGATTGTGGATCCAAGTAAAATTAAATCCTTGACAACTTCAATCTTTTCTCCATTTATCATGATGTTGCTTATTGGCCCAGTTGTGAGGATTTTTGTTTTCTTTATGCTAAGGTGTAATCCATACTGAAGGTTGTGGTCTTTTATCTTCATCAGTAAGTGCTTCCAGTTGTCTTCACTTTCAGCAAGAGAGATTGTGTCATCTGCATAAAACAGTCTGGTAAGGAGTCTTCCTCTAATCTCGATGCCCCGTTTTTCTTCATATAGTCCAGTTTCTCGGTTTATTTGCTCAACATACAGGTTCAATAGTTATGGTGAAAGGGTATAACCCTGACGCATACCTTTCCTGACTTTAAACCACGCAGTATCCCCTTGTTCTGTTCAAACAACTACCTCTTGATCTATGTACAGGGTCCTCATAAGCACAATTAAGTGTTCTGGAATTCCAATTCTTCTTAATGTTGTCCATAGTTTGTTATGATCCACACAGTCAAATGTCTTTGCTTAGTTAATAAAACGCAGGTAGACATCCTTCTGGTATTCTCTGCTTTCAGGCAGAATTCATCTGACATCAGCAGTGATACTCCTAGTTCCACATCCTCTTCTGAATTCGGCTTGAATTTCTGGAAATTCCTGGAGATATACTGCTGCAGCCACTTTTGAATGATCTTCAGCAAAATTTTGCTTGTGTGTGATATTAATGTTATTGTTCGAAACTTTCTGCATTTGGTTGTATCACCTTTTTTGGGAATAGGCATAAATATGGATCTCTTCAAGTCAGTTGGCCAGGTAGCTGTCTTGCAAATTTCTTGGCATAGACAAGTGAGCACTTTCAGCACTGCATCTGTTTGTTCAAACACCTCAATTGATATTCCGTCAATTCCTGGAGCCTTGTTTCTCGCCAATGCTTTCAGTAAATCTTGGACTTCTTCCTTCACTACTGTTGGTTCCTTATCATATGCTACCTCTTGAAATTGTTGAACACCGATCAATTCTTTTTGGTATAGTGACTCTATGAACTCCTTCCATCTTCTTTTGATGCTTCCTCTGTCATTTAATATTTTCTCCATAAAATCTTTCACTATTGCAACTTGAGGCTTGAATTTCTTCTTCACTTCTTTCAGCTTGAGAAATGCTGAGCGTGTTCTTCCCTGTTAATTTTCTATATCTAGCTCTTTGCACATGTCATTATAATACTTTGTCTTCTCCAGCTGCCATTTGAAAACTTCTGTTCCGTTCTTTTACTTCATTTCTTTCTTTTGCTTTAACTGCTTGACGTTCAAGGGCACATTTCAGAGTCTCTTCTGACAACCATTTTAGTCTTTTCTTTCTTTCTTGTCTTTTTAACGACCTCTTGCTTTTTTCATGTATTATGTCCTTGATGTCATTCCACAACTCGTCTGGTCTTCAGTCATCAGTGCTGAAAGTGTTAAATCTTTTCTTAAGATAGTCTCTAAATTTAGGTGGGATAAACTGAAGTTCATACTTTGGCTCTCATGGACTTGTTCTAATTTTCTTCAGTTTTAACTTAAACTTGCATATGCGCAATTGATGGTCTGTTCCACAGTTGGTCCCGGCCTTGTTCTAACTGATGATATTGAGCTTGCCCATTGTCTCTTTCCACAGTTTTTGTTTCCTGTGTATTCCATCTGGTGAGATCCATGTGTATAGTCGCCATTTACGTTGGTGAAAAAAGGTATTTGCAATGAAGAAGTCGATCTTGCAAAATTCTATCATGGGATCTCCAGCATCATTTCTATCACCAAGACCATATTTTCCAACTACCGATTCTTCTTTGTTTCTAACTTTCGCATTCCAAAGCACCAGTAATTACCAATGCATCCTGATTGCATATTTGATCAATTTCAGACTACAGAAGCTGGTAAAAATCTTCAATTTCTTCATCTTTGGCCTTAGTGGTTGGTGTGTAAATTTGAATAATAGTCATATTAACTCATCTTTCTTGTAAGCGTATGGATATTACCCTATCACTGACAGCGTTGTACTTTAGGATAGACCTTGAAATGTTCTTTTTGATGAAAAACACAACCCCATTCCTCTTCAATTTGTCATCCTTGGCATAGTAGACCAAATGATTGTCCAATTCAAAATAGCCAATACCAGTCCATTTCAGCTCAGTAATGCCTAGGATATCGATGCTTATGCGTTCCATTTCATTTTTGAAAATTTCCAATTTTCCTAAATTCATATTTAATACATTCAAGGTTCCAATTATTAATAGATGTTTGCAGCTGTTTCTTCTCATTTTGAGTCCTGCCACATCAGCAAATTTAAGATCCCGAAATCTTGGCTTCATCCATGTCATTAAAGGCCGACTCTACGTTGAGGAGGCAGCTCTTCCCCAGTAGTCTTTTGAGTGCCTTCCAACCTAGGGGGCTCATCTTCCGGCACTATATCAGACAATGTTCTGCTGCTATTCATACTGTTTTCATTGGTAATTATTTTCAGAAGTGGACTGCCAGGTCCTTCTTCCCAGTCTGTCTTAGTCTGGAAGCTCAGCTGAAACCTGCCTGCCATGGGTGACCCTGCTGGTATCTGAATACCGGTAGCATAGCATCCATCATCGCAGCAATATGCAAGCCCCCACAGTACGGACACTTGGGGGACTGCTGTATTTGATAGCCTATCATTTAAAAAATTGGGCCCCATAGCTTCATCCCTGTGTTTTCTTCCAAGAACTTTTATGGTTTTAGGTTTAACATTTAGGTTCTTGATCCATTTTGAGTTAAATTTTGTGTATGGTGTGAGATATGGATCTCGTTTCATTTTTCTGCATGTGGAAATCCAATTTTGCCAGTACCATTGTTGAAGAGAGTGTTTCTTCCCCATTGTATGGACTTAGCACCTTGTTCAATATCAGTTGACCATAGATGTATGAATTTATTTCTAGGATCTTGATTTTATTGTACTGATATATGTGTATCATTAAACCAGTACGTTATTGTTTTACTACTGTAGCTATATAGTATGTTTTGAAATTGGAAAGGATGGGGCCTCCTACTTTGTTCTTCTTCAAGATTGCTTTGGTTATTCAGGGCCACTTGCCTTTCCATATAAAGTTGAGTATTTATTTTTCCACTTATGTAAAAAAAATTCTTGTTCAAATTTTGATTGGAATGTCATTGAATCTATAGATTACTTTGGGTAATCTTGACAACTTGACTGTATTAAGTCTTCCAATCCTTGAGCACTGAATGTCTTTCCATTTATTTAGGCCTGTTTTAGTATCTTGCAGCAGTGTTTTACATTTTTCATTGTATAAGCCCTTTATATCCCCGGTTACGCATATTCACTAGAATTTTGTTCTTTTAGTTGCTATTGGAAATGGAATTGTTTCCTTGATCACATTTTCATATTTCTCCTAGTTGGTGTATAGAAACCCAATGGATTTTTGTGTGTCGACCTTGTACCCTGAAACTTTACTTAATTATTCTATTACTTCTAGACTCTTTCTTGGGGTTTCATTGGGATTTTCTATATATAGGGTCGTGTCATCTGCAAGTAGAGATCTCTTATTCATTCTTTTCTAATTTGGATTCATTTTATTTTTCTTGTCTTATTGCTCTGGCTGGGGCTTCCAGTACAATACTAAATAGAAGTGGTTGGTGATAGCAGGCATCCTTGTTTCATGCCCTTTCTCAAGAGGAGGAGTCTCAGTTTTTCTCCATTGATTATAATGTTGACTGTTGGTTTTTCATAGATGCCTTAATCTTGTTGAGGAACTTCCCTTTTATTTATTTCTTTTTAAGAGTTATTATCAGGAAAAAGTGTTGGATTTTATCAAATGTCTTTTCTGCACCTATTGAAATGATCATTTTTTCCCTTTTGTTCCATTAATGCATCGTATTACATTGATAAATTTTCTAATGTTGAACCATCCTTGCATTTCTGAAATAAATTTCACTCTGTCATGGTGTAAAATTCTTTTAATATGTTATTGGATTCTGTGTGCTGGTATTTTATTGAGAATTTTTAAATCTATATTTATGAGGGTAATACATCTGTAGTTTTCTCGTGGTGTCTTTGTTTGGCTTTGGTATAAGGGTAATGCTGGCTTCACAGAATGAGTTAGGAAGTATTCTTTTTAATTCTATATTTTGAAAGAGTTTGATGGAAATTGGTGTCAATTCTCTGAATGTTTGATAAAATTCCTCAGCAAATTCATTTGGTCCAGTGCCTTTTTTTTTTTTTGGTGGAGGGCTGTTGATTAATGATTTAATCTCTTATCCCCTTATGGGTCTGTTGAAATTTTCTACCTCTTTATTTTGTTCATTTTGGTAGGTTATGTGTTTCCAGGAATTTTTCCATTTTGTCTATTTTTAAAAAATTCATTGCAGTACAAATTTTCATACTATACTATTAAAACCTGTTGCCATCAAGTCAATTCTGACTCATAGCGACCCTACAGGACAGAGTAGACCTGCTCCCATATGGTTTCCAAGGAGCAACTGTTGGATTCAAACTGCTGACCTTTTGATTAGCAGCCAAGCTCTTAACCACTGTACCACCAGGGCTCCTCATGATCCTTTTTGTTTCTGTTGGAGCTGTTGTAATGTCTCTAACTTCATTTCTTCTTTTGATTATTTGCACCCTGTCAATTTTTCCTTTGTCAGCCTAGCTAATGGTTTGTGACTTTTATTGATCTTTTCAAAGAATCAGCTTTTGGTTTTGTTCATTTTCTTTATTGTTTTCTACACTTTATTTCATTTATTTCTGTTTTGATCTTTGTTATTTCCATTCTTCTGATTGGTCTCGCTTAGTTCTTTTTGTAGCCCCTCAGGTTGTAGAGTTGAACTGTTGATTCAAAATCTTTCTTCTTTTCTGATGTAGGTGTTCATTGCTTTGATGCCTTCACCATATCCTGTATGTTTTGGTACTTCGTGTTTTCATTTTCATTAAACTCCAATTATATTTTTATTTCACTCTCAGCTTCTTCCTTTACCCATTCGTTGTTTTATAGTGTGTTATTTAGTTTCCATGTATTTTTCTGTCTTCTGTTTGTCTTTGTATTATTAATTTATAGTATTCTTTTGTGGCTAGAAATGATATTTTGCATCATTTCAATCTTTTTAAACATGTCAAAGCTTGTTTCATGACCTAGCATATGGTCTATGCTGGAGAATGTTCCATATGCTGTACAGAAAAATTTGTATTGTTCTGATGTTGGGTGGAGTGCTCTATATATGCCTGTTAGATCTAATTTGTTTATGCTATTGTTCACGTCCTCTCTTTCCTTACTGATCTTCTTTCTGGAAGTTTTGTACATTATTCACAATGGTGTGTTGAACTCTTCTACTATCATCTTAGGCTGGGTTCTCTAGGGAAGCAAAACCAATAGAGCATATAAATATATATATATAGAAATTTATATGTAAGAAATTGTTCCCTCGATTGTAGAGGCTGGAACGTAGGTCAGGTTGGAGGCTTTTTATTCACCTAGCTGTGGAGCTGGTAAACCAAAGATTGGCAAGTCAGGCAGCAGAGCTCTGGCTCACAGGCTGCAAAGACCAACGAATCCAAAGATCAACAGGCAAGACAGCGGGTAATCTGCTAACTCAAGTCCCAAGGACCAGAGTTTAGACGAACAGGAACCAGCTGCAAGATCTAGTGCAAGCAAAAGCCCACAAGCCTTGCCAGAAAGTCCACTTATATTGGATGCAGGCCACACCCCCAAGGAAAATACCTTCAGGTGATTGGCTACTCACAGCATATGCCATCATGGAGGTGATCACATTATCTCAAATCTCATCATGAAGATGATCACATCATTATACTACTGTCAAACTACATCATAACTGCCAAACCACTGAGAATCATGGCCCAGCCAAGTTAGCACACAACCTTAACAATCACAACTATTATTGGAGAGTTGTCTATTGCTCCTTACAGTTCTGTTAGTGTCTTAGTCATCTAGTGCTGCTATAACAGAAATACCACAAGTGGATGACTTTAACAAAGAGAAATTTATTTTCTCACAAACTAGTAGACTAGAAGACCAAATTCAGAGCATCAGCTTTCTCTCTCTGTTGACTCTAGAGGAAGGTCTTTCTCTTCAATCTTCCCCTGGACTAGGAGCTTCTCTACACAGGACTCCTGGGTCCAAAGGATGCACTCTGCTACTGGCACTGCTTTCTTGGTTGTATGATGTCCCCAACTCTCTGCTTGCTTACCTTTCCTTTTATCTCTTGCAAGATAAAAGGTGGTGCAAGCTGCACCCCAGGGAAACTCCCTTTACATTGATCAGGGATGTGGCTTGAGCAAGGGTGTTATATCCCACCCTAATCCTCTTTACAGGTAGAGATTATGATTTATAATACATTGGAAAATCACAAAAAGGAGGACAACCACACATAGCCTAACCAACTTGACACATATTTCTGGGGGATACAATTCAACACGGTTAGTATTTGCTTTATATATTTTTGTGTATTGATGTTGAGTGTGTATATATTTATGATTGCTATGTTTTCTTGACGGATTGTCCCTCTTATCAATGCATAATGTCCTCCTTCATCTCTTATAATAGATTTTGACTTAAAGTCTATTTTGTCTGATAGCAGTATAGCCACTCCCCCTCTTTTTTGGTTACTATTTGCATGGAAAACTCTTTTCCATCCTTTCACTTTCAGTCTGTGTCCTTGGTCTTATTATTTGTTTCTCATAGACAGCATCTGGAAGGGTCATGTTTTCTTATACATCCTGCCACTCTCTGCCATTTGCATGGAGTGTTAAATCCATTTATATTTAATTATTGATAAGGAAGGACTTGCTTCTGTCATTTTGTAACTAGCTTTTTGAATGTCTTATAATTCCTTTGTTCTAACTTTCTTAGAATTTTTTCATTTCTTATGATAAGTTGCTTCCTTGTGCCGAGTCTGTTTGATTTCTTTCTTCTTAGCTTTGTTGCATTTTTTAAGTATTTTCTTAGCGGTTACTATAAAAATTCCATTTGAAACCTGACGTTTACAATGATCTATTCTACCTGGATACCAACAATTAACATATAAACAGCAAGTAACATACAATAGTAACATATTTAAATTATAACCCTAATTTTTTCCTCCCTCCCACTTCTCTGCTATTTCACTTTTCACGTTGTTATATGTTCTGTGTCTGTTAGGGTAACTTTGTACTTATTATTTATGTGTTTGATGATATGACACTTGTAGCACATAACAACTGAGTTTACCCACTAAAATACCCTGCAATAGGTCTTTTTGTTTGCCCATGCCATTAACTTTATGGAGGATTTATCCTTTTTGTTGTTGTTGTTGTTTTCTTCCCCACATACTGGATCAGATTGTTGTCTAGTGGTACTTCCTTTCCACTTGGAGGACACAGTTTAGCAATTCTTGCAAGACAGGCTTGTAGTAAGGAATTCCCACAGCTTTTGCTTATCTGGGAATATCTTGAATTTGCCTTTGTTTTGAAGGATAATTTTGCCAAATAAAGAATTTTTGGTTAGCAGTTTTTATCGTGCAGTGCTTTATATATAACCCAAAAACCCAGTGCCGTCGAGCTTTATATATATATATATATATATTCCTCCCCCCCGGCCTCCTAGTTTTCTATAGTGCAGTTGACACTTAATTTTATTGAGGATCCCTTATTTATGTTTTTCTCTTGCTGCTTTCAAAATTCTTCCTTTGTCTTTGGTCTTCAGGAGTTTGATTACAATGTGTCTTGGTGAAGACTTCTTTGGATTCACTCTACTTGGGTTTTCCCAGGCTTCCTGGATTTGTAGGTACATTTCCTTATTTAGCTCCGGAAAGTTTTCTGCCACAATTTCCTCAAATATTCTTTCTGTTTCTTTGTTTCTTTACTCACGTTCTGGAATTCCCAAACTATGTAGATTTGTTCTATTAATGGTGTCTCATAGTTCAATTTGGCTTTTCTTTTCTTTTTTTTTTTGTCTCTTGTTTCTGTTAGGATTCAGTAAATTCAGTTGTTTTGTCCTCTAGTTCACTTACTTTTTCTTCTGCCTGCTCAAGTCTACTGTTATATCCCTTGCTTGCTTTATCCAGTTCATTTATTTTGTCCTTTAATGCTAGCATTTTTGTTTGTTCCTTTTTTATATTTTCTCTCTCCTTATTACTATTTTCATATAGTTTTAAGACCTCCATTAATTTATTTGTGTGATCTTTGTATTCTTTAATCATATTTAAATTTGTTGTTTGAAAGTTCTGTTTTATTTTTATTATCATTACTTCCATGGGAATAATTTCTGCTTCTTCATGTTGTTCCTTTAATTAGGCCATCTTTTCTTGTATATCTTAGTTATCTAATGCTGCTATAACAGAAATACCAGAAGTGGATGGCTCTACAAAGAGAAATTTATTTCTTTACAGTAAAGTAGGCTGAAAGTCCAAATTCAGGCTATCAGCTCCAGGGGGGAGCTATCTCTCTCTGTCGACCTCATCAGTCTTCCCCCTGAATAGGAGCTTCTCCTTGCAGGGACTCTGGGTCAAAAGGGCACGCTCTGCTCGTGGCACTACTTTCTTGGTGGTAGGAGGTCCCCAACTCTCTGCTTGCTTTCCTTTTCTTTTTATCTCTTGTAAGGTAAAAGGTGGTGCAGGCCACACCCCAGGGAAACTCCCTTTACATTGGATCAGGGTTGTGACCTTAGTAAGGGTGTTACAATTGCATCCTAATCTTCTTTAACATAAAATTACAAATACAAAATGTAGGGCAACCACACAATACTGGGAATCATGGCCCAGAGAAATTGATACACACATGTTTTGGAGGACATAATTCAATCCATGACATTCCACCCATTGGTCCCCCCAAAATCACATCCTTGCAACATGCAAAACATATTCATCCTATTATATAATAGAAAAAGTCTTAACTCCATGTCCAAAATCCAAAAATTCCTCTTCATCTGTGAAATCTAGAACATAACTTTTCTGCTTCCAAAGGTACAATGGCAAAATAGGCACAAGCTAGATATTTCCATTACAAATGGGAGAAACTGGAGGAAAAGAAGGGATAACAGGCACCAAGCAAGTCTGCAGAACACATTACATTAGCCCTCAAGGCTTTGAAAAGAGACCTCTGGTCTCTGAGACAATTTACACAATGGCCCTGCCCTCCAGACTCTAGGTATTGGCCATACTCTCCAGATTCTAAGCGGAGGCCCCTCAGCCCTGGGCTTCAGCTCCACATTCCAGGCCCACTAGGACAGCAACTCTGCTCCCTTGGCTTTAGGATCACCATTTTCCTAGTCTCTCTGAGTGGCAACACCACCCTTAGAAACACCAGAGGCCATGGGTTCACACTTTGAAACCCAGAGGTCCTGGCCATACCTTTTGAGATTGAGGCAGCTCAGCTTCTTGTGTTCTTTGTCTCTTCAGGTTCTGCTTCCTGGTCTCTTGGCCTCTTAGCTCCTCAGGCCTCATGCCCGCATCTGCTTTGTGGGGCAAGTGTTCCAAAGCTCTGTAGTTTCACCGATAAGTGCCTTGAGGCACACCACTCTGCCAGGAAGCCTCCTGTGCACAGGCACTCAGTTCTTTCCATGGGTCTGTTACACTGCTGTCTGGGCTGGTCTTCTGGCTCTGCTGCTGCCGCTTCTCTGCTGCTGCCACTTCTTTGCTGCTGCAGGTTCTCTGCTGCTGCTCGTCCTCTGCCACTGTCATACCTCTATCCATTCACAGTTCCAAAACCTCTTCCACATTTTAGGTATCTTTTAGAGGAGCATCTCACTCTCTTGTTACTAAATTCTGTCTTAATTATCTAGTGCTGCTATAACAGAAATACCACAAGTGGATGACTTGAACAAAGAAAAACTTATTTCTTCACATTAAAGTATGCTAAAAGTCCAAATTCAGTGCCGCAGCTTCAGGGGAAGGCTTTCTGTCTCTGTCAGCCTTCTTATCAATCTTCTCCCAGAATCGAAGCTTCTCCATGCAGGGACCCCAGATACAAAGGATGCACTCTGCTCCAGGCAATGCTTTCTTGGTGGTATGAGGCCCCCAACTCTCTTCTTGCTTCCCTTTCCTTGTATCTCTTGTAAGATGAAAGGTGGTGCAGGCCATACTCCAGGGAAACTCCTTTTACATTGGATCAGGGATGTGACCTTAGTAAGGGCATTATAATCCCATCATAATCCTCTTTAACATAAATTACGATCACAAAATGTAGGACAACCACACAATACTGGGAATCATGGCTCAGTAAAATTGATAAACACATTTTTGGGGGGATATAATTCAATCCATGACACCTTAGAATCTTTTATTTAAATTGGGGCATTTGAATGGTTTGCTGAAGTAATTCTTGGTTTCTGATTCTTCTTTTTCCTCAAAATTGGCTTTTGTGTGGGCTTGTCTTCATCTTTTTAATTTATTATTTATTTCCCCCATCTCCCTCTAAATTCCCCTAGAGGATGCTCTGACCTTATGGATCTTTGGGCACTTTCTCAGTTTTTTTTTTTTTTTCATATCTGTGTAGATTGTGTGTCTCCACAGCCCTGGGGGTGTAAATCTCCTTTGTCTACTCTGACACCAGCTGGGTGTTCTGGGTGTGCTTGCAGCTTTTTTTCCTTAATAGATATAAGTCTCCAATCTGATTTCAAATCCCATGTGTGGATACTAATATCTTTCCACATGGTCTATGTGTTTTGCTTTGGAGGTGGATCTCTAGCCCTCTTTCCCTTTTTTTACTCTGAAAGTTTCAAGTCTCTGAAGGCAGATTGCTTTGATTACAGCTATCCAACTTAAAGTGTCTCTTTTGTTTAATGTGGGTTGGAATCAGTGTGAGATAACCTCCTTCTCCTTTTCTCTGACTTGCCTGGAGTGGAGGTAGGGTGGAAGTGGCTTTTACATTTTAGTCCCAAGATTTCTCCGTTTTCTCTGTCTGCCTTCCTAGTGATATGAGGTATCCAATTCAGGATGTCGGGTCATCAGTGAAAGCCAAACTCCACTGCTGCTCTCCTGCTCCTAAGGAAAATAGTTCACCAATTTTTCCTTGTGGCTTTTGGCCAACCCTTCCACAGAACTGCATCCTGTTCAGGAGATGTTGCTTTCTCTGTGATGGGGGTTGGGGCTAGCTGCTTTCCCACCGATAGAAAGTCTCCAACACGGTGGATCTTCAGTGAAAGCTAAGCCATACTGCTGTTCTCCCCTTTTTAGGGACCTCAGTCCACTAAATTTATTTTGCAGTTCTCTGTCCACCTTTCTTAAAAGGTTGCCTCCCATTTGGGAGTTTCCAGCTCCATCATAGTAGGGTTTGGGCTGGCATGTTTCCTGCACAACTGAAAGAAGAGGAAAAAAATCTTCCTACCTTGTAGGGTGCCTCTTCTTCCTTTAGTTCACTGTTGCTACAAGTTTTAGGTTGGTTTCAGAGTTCTACAATCACCTTTCCACCTCCTTGGTAGTGCTATTTTACTGGTATTTTTCCTATAGCTGTTATGGTGGAATTGGGAAGTGTCTCCGCCCATGTTGCCATCTTGGGGAGGAGCTTCCTTAGTACATTCATTTTCACAGTGGTTTGTGTGAACATACAAAAATTTATCTTTAGGATTTTGAGTTGTTTCTATTTTTTTGCTATTATGAACAATACCGCTATGAATATTCTTGTACCTGTCTCCTGATACACACACGCTGAAATTTCCTTGAGAATATAACTAGGAGTGAGATTTTTGGATCATAGGATATACAAATGTTTACAAGACAATACTAAATGATTTCCCATAGTGATTATACCGATTTACTCTCCCACCAGCAATGTATGAGTGATCCCCTTGATCTATAATCTAATATTTAATGGTGTCAGAATTCTTTTTTTTTGCTGATTCAGTGGATACAAAATGGTATTTCATTATGTTTTGATTTTCTGGACAGGTATTAAGACCACGTGGGTGAAATAACTTCTACAGAACCCTGAGACTAATTTATACAGTCTTCTGGTTTTAGAACAGGAATCAGGAATTTAATGCATAATTTATAATTTTCGAGGCCACACGAGCTAGTTTCTACCATTCTTGCTGTTTCTAATATGTCTGCCTTCTGCTACCACTGCTTTAGAGGACTGTCATAAACCAATCTGTAGTTTACATAGTTTACTGCCTTGGCTTCCATTAATTCCTCCTAGTTGCCCTTTAACCTAGTTTCTAACATGGCAGTTCCTTTCTTTTCACCTAGTTTCTCCATAGTTGTGCACTCTAACTGGCTATTTCCCATATGGATTCCTGTGATAGAGACCTCATTGCTATTGTGTAGCCCAGTCTATTAACAGCCATAGTTATTTCTTATCCCTCTGGACAGTGTCCCATATGATTCTCTCTGATTTAAAAAAAAAGTTCTTTTTCCCATACTAATGCACTAGAAACCTTTAAACTGACCAATAAGATTTCATCAGGCACTAACCTTGAGACCTGTCTTAGTCATCTCGTGCAGCTATAACAGAAATACCACAAGTGGATGGCTTTAACAAAGAGAAGTTTATTCTGTCACAGTCCAGTAGGCCAGAAGTCCGAATTCAGGTGCCAGCTCCAGGGGAAGGCTTTCTCTCTCTGTCAGCTCTGGAGGAAGTTCCTTGTCACCAGTCTTTCCTTAGTCTGGAAGCATCTCAGCACAGGCACCTCAGGTCCAAAGGACGTGCTCTGCTCCGGGTGCTGCTTTCTTGGTGGTATGAAGTTCCCAACTCTCTGCTTGCTTCCCTTTCTTCTTATCTCTTGAGAGAAAAAAGGTGGTGTGGGCCACACCCCAGGGAAACTCCCTTTATATTGGATCAGGGTATGACCTGGTGAGGGTGTTACAATCCCACCCTAATCCTTTTTAACATAAAATTACAATCACAAAATGGAGGACAACCACAATACTGGGAATCATGGCACAATCAAGTTAATACACACATTTTTTGGGGGGACATAATTCAATCCATGACAAAACCTCACCTTGCTTGTCATACATAGCCATCTTCTACAGTTACAGCTTATTGTTGCCTTGTCCCAAGTGCAACCCCCTGTGTGGCCCTGCATTGAGGTTTGCTGTAGTTTCTTCTCTGGGGCATGTGTGAACTAAATTGTGTTTGTTTTCTGGCCTTCCTGAGTCTAATTCCTCTGTCTGCACCTAACAGACCATCCACGACACCCACAGGCCCTTTGGGTGATAATTAAGACAATTGGTGACAAGGATGGGATGGTTTTGTTACAGCTGAGAATGACCCACAGGAATGCTACTGGACTGTTCCTGGCTGGCTAACTACCTCGCTGTCCCAGTTAGATAACGCTACCTAGAAAAGCTCTCTATCTTGTTGGCATTTTCAGTACTGAGGTACTCTGCTTTGTATTGCTCTTTTGGGTGTTGCCAAGGCTTCCATCCCTAATGTGGATTCTGTGACTATCTGAGTACTCCCTGGAATTCCACTGACCATCTTTAGCCTGGCAAGAGGGGGAGAGAATTACCCCAATGTTCCTCAGGTAGGGAATCACTGGCTTTGAGTCTATTGGCTACATTAATAATGAAAATCCCAGGAACCTAGTTTCATGTACTCAAGTCCTGAGTCTTAGAGACAGGTGAATGACAATCCCTGTCAAGTGATGGCCACTGGGAATATGTGTTGGATGTGAGCCTAGTAATGGGGTATAGCAGGAGACTTTTTCCTACCACTGTCCCTTGAGTGGAGGTGAAGTATAGAGACCAGGAGTTAGCATATTGAAGTTTCTTGTTCCCCTTAATTTACCCTCCAGAGTCCTAACTAATGAAAGACGTCCTAACCACTGGAAAGTCAGTGTCCTCCTGAAAGTCAATACTTCTGGGACCTGTGACCTCTCTGTTGCTCATACCTTGCTTCTGTCAATTTTCTACCCCTGACTTCATGGAGTATCTTGGGCCTAAACCCTGGCATTTGGTGGGAAGGGATCTACCTCATAAATCTATTTAAAAACCAGGAACACTTAGTACCAGCCCCTCCTGAAACTCTAGAGAAAATCAGTACGTTTTTAAAGAAATGCTAAACTCCAATATAGCGTGTCAGAGAGCTTCAAAGTGCCTACTGCCTATGAGCAGATCAAAGTTCTAATTCATGGTTTCCACACACTAGCTATACTACCCAAAGACACCCTGAAGGGAAAAAACAAGCAACCACCTATGAACAGGGCCATGAGAGACCACCAGAAATTTATCTGGTAAACACCTAATAGGAAAAATTATTGGGGAAAAACAAGAGATTAAAGCTGATATTAAAATTTTACTGGGCTCAAATGATGAGTTCCCAAAACATCTTGAAACATGGATGAACCTAGAGGACATTATGCTGAGCTAAATAAGTCAATCACAGGACAAATATTGTATGATCTCACATTTATAAAGTGAAAAGAACAGCTATATATACAGAGACCAATGTCAATTGGTGGTTACCAGGAGTGGGGAGGGCAAGGGGGATTAATTCTACAGACAGTAGTCACTTTTTACTTATGGTAATGGAAAAGTTAGCACTGAATATGGGAGAAGCGTGCATGGTTTAACCAAGATAAGTGATGCTACTATATTGTACACACATACACACACACACACACACACACGGATGTTTAGGTAAAGGCTATGTTATATATAATTTTGCAACAACAACAAAAACCAAAATACATGTGTGTGTGTTTCTCTCTCTATATAAACACACACACACATATATATATACAAAATAAGGGCCACAGAAACTGATATTTCTTAGACAAAAACAATCACCTAACAGAATTTAGTGTTCTTGGTTTGAAGACTTAGGGTCGTAGTCTTGTGGGACAACTCGGTCAAAAAGTATGATGTAGTTTATAAAGTTTATCTTCTACATCCTAGTCTGGTGAGTAACATCTGGGGTCTTAAAAGCTTGAGAGCGGCCATCTAGGATGTGATTATTTGTATTTATTCATCTGGAACAAAGCAGAAAGAAGGAAATCCAAGAATCAAGGAAGGAACTGGACTGCAGGGCTAACTGTCTACATGAACCATGACCTCTTCTCCCCTAAGACCAGAAGAACTAGATGGTACCTGGCTATTGGCTACCGAATATTCTGCTAAGGGCCACAATAGATAGATCCTGAAAGAAAGGGATAAAAACATGGAACAGAGCATCACATTTTCAAAAAATCCAGACTTACTGACTTCACTGAAAGAGGAGGAATCCCTGAGAAAATTACTCTCGATATTCTTTAAGCCTTTGTGGTGGTTAAGGTCGTGTTTCAACTTGGCTAGGCCATGATTCTCGGTAATTTGGCAGTTATGATGTAGTTTCGCAGCTATATAATGATATAATGACCTCCATAATGAGATCTGATATAATGTAATCACCACCATGATGAGATCTGCAGTAAGTAGCCAATCAGTTGAGGGAGAGTAGCCTGCATCCAATGTATGTGAACTTTCTGGCAGGACTTGCTGGCTTTTGCTCATTCTGGATCCTACAGGTGATTCCTGTTCATCTGACCTCCAGTTCTTGGGACTGGAGCTAGCAGTTTGCCTGTCAATCTTGGTATTCATCAGTCTTGGCAGCCTGTGAGTCAGTGACCTACCATCTTATCTGCTGATCTGGGGATTCGTCTGCCTCTGCAGTCCGTGAGCCAGTGGCCTGCTGTCTGACCTACAGATCTTGTGTTCACCAGCCCCTGCAGCTATGTGAGTCAGGAGGAGCCTCCAGCCTGACTCACAGACTTGGGACTTTCCTGCCTCTACAACCTTGTGAGCCATTTCCTTGACATAAATCTCTCTCTCTCTCTGCGTGTGTATACATATACATATATATGTATATATATAAACCAGAACAAACCCATTGTGGTTGAGTTGCAACCTTATAGGGCAGAGTAAAACTGCCCCATAGAGTGTCCAAGGAGTGCCTGGTGGATTCAAATTGCTGACCTTTTGGTTAGCAGCCAAACTCTTAACCACTATGCCACCAGGGTTTCCATATATATATGTATATGCCACCAGGGTTTCCATATATATATATATATATATATATATATATTCATTAGTTTTGCTTCTTTAGAGAACCCAGCCTAAGACAACCTTGAACTGAAATTATCCTCTCAAGTCATCTTTTAGCTAAATGGCAGGTTAGCCCATAACGTAATGAATACTATGCTTGAATACTGGACTCTTTAAAAAAAATCTATATGAGACCAAATGGTCAGCAAATACTCTAAAGCATAGATGAGAAGGTTGGGGGGGTGGTTGTAAGAGTAGGTTAATGATAATGGAATAATTAGAATGGAAATAGTAAGAACGTTAATAAAATATGAAGAATGTAACCAATACCACCAAACATGTAGAAATTGTGGAATAGGAACATGTTATGCTGTGTACATTTCTGCCAAAAATACAATATTTTTAGAACTTGTACTTGACTGAAAATACAGGCTATTTTAAGAGATTATATTCAAGAAAGGATAATGAAAATGAGAGCCTTCCATTCAAACAGGCTGCCCGAGAAAAGGAAGGGTTAAAAAGCCCATACTGGGTAAGGGGTGGAACCTTAACAAAAACCCAAGCCAAAGGGGGTGAAAAGATTAAAAAGCCAAATGGCAGCTGAAGTGGGGAATGGTTTCAATCTAGCTTTACATTCTTCAACCCTTCCACTCAGTTAGAACTCTGCTATAACAAAACAAAACAAAAGCTTAATCATCAGGGAGTGTTATAGGACAAAATATCCATGGTGCCCCTATGGCACACTGAAGGAATTAATTCAAACTCAACTTAAGCACAGAATTTTTAAACCATAAACCATTCCCATGGGAGAGACTCCTAACCCTGATTTTATTTTTTGAAGCTCTACAGAAATATATATATATATGACCAGGATAAAGGGAGAAACTCCCTTCTATACAGTACATTCAGTGGAAAACAAAGAAAGAAGAGAAAGAGGGGAAAAAAATCTGAACATATGGGAAGGAAATAAAATTTAAATAAATGTCTATCTGTTGTGATTAGGTGCCATTGAGTCCGTAGCAACTCATAGCGACCATATGTACAACAGAACAAAACATTGCTCGGTCCTGTGCCATTCTTACAATTGTTGTTATGCTTAAGCCCATTGTTGCAGCCACTGTGTCAATCCATCTCCTTGAGGGTCTTCCTCTTTTTCTCTGACACTTTATTTTACCAACCATGATGTCCTTCTCTAGGGACTGATTCCTCCTGACAAGCCTAAACTATGTGAGACATAGTCTCACCATTCTTGTTTCTAAGTAGCATTCTGGTTGTACTTCTTCCAAGACAGATTTTTTCGTTTTTTGGCAGTCCATGGTATATTGAGTGTTCTTCTCCAACACTACAATTCAAAAGTATCGACTCTTTTTCTGTCTTCTTTATTCATCATCCAGCTTTCACATGCATAGGAGGTGATTGAAAACACCATTCCTTGGGTCAGACATACCTTAGTCTTCATGGTGACATCTTTGCTTTTCAACACTTTAAAGAGGTCTTTTGCAGCAGATTTGCCCAATGCAATGTGTCTTTTGATTCTTGATTGCTACTTCCATGGATGTTGACTGTGGACCCAAGTAAAATGAACTCCTTGACAACTTCAATATTTTCCCCATTTATCATGATGTTGTTTGCTGGTCCAGTTGTGAGGGTTTTTGTTTTCTTTATGTGGAGGTGTAATCCACACTGAAGGCTATGGTCTTTGATTTTCATCAGTAAGTGTTTCAAGTCCTCTTCACTTTCAGCAAGCAAGGTTGTGTCATCTGCATAACGTAGGTTGTGCAGTCCTCTAATTCTGATGCCCTCTTCTTCCTCACACATTCCAGCTTCTCAGACTATTTGCTTGGCATACAGATTGAACAAATATGGTGAAAGGATACAACCCTGACACACTCTTTTTCTAACTTTAAACCACACAGTATCCCCTTGTTCTATTCAAATGACTGCCTCTTAATCTATGTACGGGTTCATCATGAGCACAGTTAAGTGTTCTGGAATTCCCATTCTTCACAATGTTATCCATAATTTGTTATAATCCACACAGTGGAATGCCTTTGCATAGTCAATAAAACACAGGTAAACCTCTTCCTGGTATTCTCTGTTTTCAGCCAGGATCCATCCGACATCAGCAAGTGATATCCCAGGTTCCATGTCCTCTTCTGAACCTGGCTTGAATTTCTGGCATTTCCCTGTTGATTTACTGCTGCAACTGCTTTTGAGTGATCTTCAGCAAAATTTTACTTGCATGTGATATTAATGATATTGCTCTGTAATTTTCACATTCGGTTGTATCACCTTTCTTGGGAATAGGCATAAATATTGATCTCTTCCAGTTGGTTGGCCAGGTAGTTGTCTTCCAAATTTCTTGGCATAGATGAGTGAGCATTTCCAGCACTGCATCCATTTGTCAAAAAATCTCAATTGGTATTCAGTCAATTCCTGGAGCCTTGTTTTTTCCCAATGCCTTCAGTACAGCTTGGACTTCTTTCTTCAGTACCATTGGTTCCTGATCATATGCAACCTCCTGAAATGATTGTAGGTCAACCAATTCCTTTTGGTATAGTGACTCTGTGTATACCTTCCATCTTCTTTTGATGCTTCTTCTGTCTTTAATATTTCCCCATAGAATCCTTCAATATTGCAACCTGAGGTTTGAATTTTTTTCTTCAGTTCTTTCAGCTTGAGAAATGCTGGAGCATGGTCTTCCCTATTGGTTTTCTAGCTCCAGCTCTTTACACATGTAATTATAATACTTTGTCTTCTCGAGCTGCCCTTTGAAATCTGTTCAGCTCTTTTACTTCATCATTTCATCTTTTTGCTCTAGCTATGTGATGTTCAAAAGTAAGTTTCAGAGTCTCTTCTAACATTTATTTTGGTCTTTTCTTTCTTTAGTGTCTTTTTAATGACCTCTTACTTATTTCTCTAAATTCAGATGAGATATACTCAAGGTCGTACTTTGGATCTCCTGGACTTGTTCTAATTTTCTTCAGTTTCAACTTGAACTGGCATATGAGCAATTAATGGTCTCTTCCACAGTGGGCCCCTGGCCTTTTTCTGACTGATGATATTGAGCTTTTCCATCATCCCTTTCCACAGATGTAGTTGATTTAATTTCTGTGTATTCCATCTGGTAAGATCCACGTGTGTAGTTGCTGTTTATGTTGTTGGAAAAAAAGGTATTTGCAATGAAGAAGTTGTAGGTCTTGCAAAATTCTATCATGTGATCTTTGGCATCTTTTCTATCAGCAAGGCTGTTTTTTCCAATTACAGATCCTTCTTCTTTGTTTCTAACCTTTGCATTCTCAATGCATCCTGATTGCATGTTAGATCAATTTAAGACTGCAGAAGTTGGTAAAAATCTTCAATTTCTTCATCTTTGGCCTTAGTGGTTGGTGTACAAATTTGAATATTTAGCAACCTAAATTTTGTCTCTTCTCAATCATGGACTGGCAGGCATCTCATGGTGGGCTACTAAAACCATAACCAATGCATAATTTTATTAAAATCACTGCCTCCATTTAATCAGAAACTGGTAAATATTTTGCTAATATAGATTTGGGCAATACGTTCTGTAAAATGCCTATTTTAGCAGCCTTTTAGCCACAGTTGGCCTCCATCTTTGAAGGGTCAGAATACACTTCTACCTGGCTACCCATGGGACACCACAGCAGTCTTGCCATCACATACAATGCTTTCAGGCAAGATCTTAACTACATCCACCTTTTTCCAGGAGCACAGACATGACATTGCATTAATGACATCCTTCCCTGAGGATATTTGTTTAATACACTAATTAAGGACATAAAAGTCCAGATTCTTTTTGTCCTTTTTGAATGCTAAAGACAACATATTAGAGGTGGGGCCAAGATGGCAGAGTACTAAAACACTTTCTGTGGTCCCTTTTATAACAAAGGCTCAAAAAAAAATGAATCAATTATATATATGCCAAGCTAGGAGCCGTGAACAACAAAGGCAAAGTTAAGAAATCAGACTGAGTGGCGGGGGAGGGAGAGATGGTTCAGAAGCAGCCAGGAGTTGCCGGACCTGACTCGGCAGGAACAAGAGCCCCTCAGCCCTGATCCCCTCGTATGACTATGATGGGGCTGGCGGTAACGTTCTGGACATGGTTTTCTCAGTCAAAGAGAGAGAGTGGCAGAACCTACTCACGCCTCTGGAATCAGCAAAGAACAGTGCTTTCAGCAAAAGTTAGGTGCTTGTGTATAATTTGTTGCACGGATTTAAAAGCACCCCTTTTGAAAGAACTCTTTCCCATTTATCTGATCCCCCCCCCTCTGTCCCAGGCCCTGAGCCAGCTTCAGTGGCAGTCAATTTCCCTGGGCCTGAGGTAGGTTCTGCTGCATGCCCTGAGCCATTCTCCCAGCTTTGGGGAAGGAACAAATTAACAAACGGGAAAAAATAATCTGCTGGCTCCCCTACGCTAAAAACTCAGGGGACAAGTGGCTCCTGTCCAGACAAAAGTGGTCCACAGACTTTGAATGACTTTCACCACTGCATGGACCTGTGTGGGCCCATTTCAACAGCTAGGCCCTTGTTGGTGTGGTGCAAGGGTGTATGCACCTAAGGCCTGACTTTAACTGTTTCAGCTGTGTGGTGGAGAGGAAGGTTTTTGACATTTGACAATGCTCTGGCTATTAAGCAGGGTCCTCACCCACCCACATCAGGGGCCTGAAGACTGGTGGCTCCACCCCTGCAACCTAGCCACCCATGAAAGCGTTCCAAGGATAAGTGGTGCCTCCCAGTCCTTACAACTAAAAGCTTTAGGAGCTCATGGTCATGCTGCAGATCCCACCCACCTGTGCACTCTAGGGAAGAGGGACTTGTGCTCCTCACAGAAACTCAGGGAACAATTATCAGCCCTGTGCCTTACTCAGAGTGTGACTCCCTGCTGCAACCAGATAACTGTGCATGTTCCAGTCACCACTGCTCCTCTAAGACTGTGTGTGAGAGCCTGTACCACACACTTAGTGACTGAATACCTGGACACATGAACTGAATCCAAACAAGAAAAGTGAATGGGCTCCTAGGCTCATATACCTGGTAACAACTCTAGCCATCCGGTGAAAAGACTTTAGAGCTTCAAAGGCACTAATAATCAAGGTAGTTGACTTGAGCAACCATTCTGGATATATCAAAACAAAACAAAGCAAAAAGCTAGGACACGATAAGCAAACATAAAATAAATTAATGCAATAACTTACAGGTGGCATGGAGACAACAGTCAATATCAAATCACATAAAAAAGCAGATCATGATCACCTCAACAAACTACCAAAGCAAAGAATCGAGGAATCTTCCAGACGAAGAGATATTCCTGGAATTACCAGAGGTAGACTACAAAAGGTTAATATACAGAAGTCTTCAAGAGATGAGGAAGTATATCAGGTAAGACACAGAAAAATACAAGGAACACAGATAGAGCAGTTGACAAAATTAGGAAGGTTATTCAAGAGCATAATGGAAAATTTAATAGGCTGCAAGAATCCATGGAAAGACAGCAATCAGAAATTAATGAGATTAATAAAATTTCAGATTTAGACAACTCAATAGAAAGTCAGAGAGCAGAAATGAGGAAAAGGAAGTCAGAATTAGTGAGATAGAAAAAAAAGACAATTGGCATCAATACATTTGAAGAAAAATCAGGTAAAATAATTAAAAAAAATAAACCCTAAGAATCATTTGGGACTCTATCAAGAGAAATAACCTATGAGTGATTTGGGTACCAGAAAAGGGAGGGGAAACAGAAAATACAGTGAGAATTATTGAAGATTTGTTGGCATAAAACTTTCCTGATATCATGAAAGATGAGAAGATATCTATCCAAGATGCTCATTGAACCGCACACAAGGAAGATGTAGAAAGAAAGTCACCAAGACATTATAATCAAACTTGCTAAACAAAATTCTCTCAAAGAGAGAATTTTAAGAGCAGCTAGGAATAAATAAAAAGTCACCTACAAAGGAGAGTCAATAAGAACATACTCAAACTAATCAGCAGAAACCATGCAGGCAAGAGGGCAATGGAATGACATATATAACAAAACCTTGAAGGACAAAAAATTGCCAGCCAAGAATCATATATCCAGCAAAACTGTCTCTCAAATATGAAGGAGAAATTATGACATTTACAGATAAACAGAAGTTTAGGGAATTTGTAAACACCAAACCAAAACTACAAGAAACACTAAAGAGAGTTCTCTGGTTAGAAAACCAATAATATCAGATATTAACCCAAGATAAAAACACAGGACAGAGCAACCAGATATCAGCCCAGACAGGGAAATCACAAAAATAAATCAAGATAAAAAAAGGTCAAACAGGGAAACAGCTATGCCATTACGTAAAAGAAGACAACATTAAAACAATAAAGAGGGACTAAGAAATGTAGTCATAGATCTTTCATATGGAGAGTAAGACAAGATGATACAAAGAAATAAAAGTTAGGATTAAACATAGAAAATAAGGGTAAATATTAAGTTAATGCAAAAGGAGACTAACTATCTTATGCATCAAAATAAAATAAAAGAAAAAAATAGAAGATCAGGAGAAACAAAATCAACAACAACGAATAAGAGGAAAAGACAATACATAAAGATAAACTATTCAGCACAAAAAATTAAGTGGGAAAAGGAAACTCATCAACACACACAAAAAAGACATCAAAATGATAGCACTAAACTTGTACCTATCCATAATTACGCTGAATATAAATGGACTAAATACACCAACAAAGAGACAGAGAGTGGCAGAATATGCTGACTAAAAAAGACCCATGTTATATGCTGTCTACAAGAGACACACCTTACACTTAGAGACACAAACAAAAACTCAAAGAATGGAAAAAAATATATCAAGCAAACAACGATCAAAAAAGAGCAGGAATGGCATTATTAATTTCTGACAAAATAGACTTTAAAGTTAAATCCACCAAAAAGGATAAGGAAGGACACTATATAATGATTAAGGAGACAATATACCATGAGGATGTAACCATATTAAATATTTATGCCCCCAATGACAGGGCTGCAAGATACATAAAACAAACTCTATCAGCATTGAAAAGTGAGATACACAGCTCCGCAACTATAGTAGGAGACTTCAACACACAACTTTCGGTGAAGAACAGGACATGCAGAAAGAAGCTCAATAAAGACATGGAAGATCTAAATTCTACAATCAACCAACTTGACCTCATAGACATATACAGAACACTCCACCCAAAAGCAACCAACTATACTTTCTTTTCTCATGCACATGGAACATTCTCTAGAATGGACCACATATTAGGTCATAAAGCAAGCTTTAGCAGAATCCAAAACATTGAAATATTACAAAGCATCTTCTCTGACCATAAGGCCATAAAAGTGGAAATCAATAACAGGAAAAGCAGGGAAAAGAAATCAAACACTTGGAAACTGAACAATACCCTGCTCAAAAAACACTTGATTATAGAAGGCATTAAGGATGGAATAAAGAAATTCAGAGAATCCAATGAGAATGAAAACACTTCCTATCAGAACCGTTGGGACACAGCAAAAGTGGTGCTCAGAGGCCAATTTATATCAATAAATGCACACATCCAAAAAGAAGAAAGGGCCAAAATCAAAGAATTATCCCTACAGCCTGAACATATAGAAAGAGCAACAAAAGAAACCCACAGGCAGCAGAAGAAAACAAATAATAAAAATTAGAGCTGAACTAAATGAAATAGAAAACAGAAAAACAATTGAAAGAATTAACAAGACCAAAAGCTGGTTCTTTGAAAAAAACAACAGAATTGATAAACCATTGGCCAAAGTGACAAAAGAAAAACAGGAGAGGAAGCAAATAACCTGAATAAGAAATGAGATACGTGATACCGCAACAGACCCAACTGAAATTAAAACAATCAAATCAGATTACTATGAAAATTTATACTCTAACAAATTTGAAAACCTATAAGAAATGCATGAATTTCTAGAAACACACTACCTACCTAAACTGACACAAAAGAGGTAGAACAACTAAATAAACCCATAACAAAAGAAGAGATTGAAATGGTAATTTAAATACCTCCAACGAAAAAAGCCCTTGTCAAAAGATATGAACAGACACATCACTAAAGAAGACATTCAGGTAGCTAACAGATACATGAGGAAATGCTCACGATCATTAGCCATTAGAGAAAGGCAAATCAAAACTACAATGAGATTTCTTCTCACTCCAACAAGGCTGGCATTAATCCAAAAAACACAAAACAGTAAATGTTGAAGAGACTGTGGAGAGATTGGAACACTTACACACTGCTGGTGGGAATGTAAAATGGTCCATCCACTTTGGAAACCGATTTGGTGCTTCCTTAAAAAGCTAGAAATACCATACGATCCAGCAATCCCACTCCTTGAAATATATCCTAGAGAAATAAGAGCCTTTACATGAACAGATATATGCACACCCATGTTCATTGCAGCACTGTTTACAATAGCAAAAAGATGGAAGCAACCAAAGTGCCCATCAATGGATGAATGGATAAATAAATTACGGTATATTCACACAATGGAATACTACACATCGATAAAGAACAGTGATGAATCTGTGAAACATTTCATAACATGGAGGAATCTGGAAGGCATTATGCTGAGTGAAATCAGTCAGTTGCAAAAGGACAAATATTGTATAAGACCACTATTATAAGAACTTGAGAAACAGTTTAAACAGAGAAGAAAATTTTCTTCCATGGTTATGAGAGGGGGGAGGGGGGGAGGGGGGGAGCGGGGTATTTACTAATTAGATAGTATATAACAACTACTTTAGGTGATGGGAAAGACACCACACAATACGGGCAAGGTCAGCACAACTGGACTAAACCAAAAGCAGTTTCCCAAATAAACCGAATGCTACAAAGGCCAGCATAGCAGAGGCAGGGGTTTGGGGACCATGGTTTCAGGGGACATCTAAGTCAATTGGCATAATAAAATCTGTTAAGAAAACATTCTACATCCTTCTTTGGAGAGTGGCTTCCGGGGTCTTAAACGCCAGCAAGCAGCCATCTAATATGCATCAATTGGTCTCAACCCACCTGGACCAGAGGAGAATGAAGAACACCAAGGACACAAGGTAATTATGAGCCCAAGAGACAGAAAGGGTCATATAAACCAGACACTACATCAGCCTGAGACCAGAAAAACTAGAGGGTACCCAGCTACAACGGACGACTGCCCTGACAGGGAACACAACTGAGAGGCCCTGAGGACGTAGGAGAGCTGAGGGATGCAGACCCTAAATTCTCATAAAAAGACCAGACTTAATGGTCTGATTGAGACTAGAAGGACCCTGGTGGTCATGACCCCCAGACCTTCTGTTGGCCCAGGATAGGAACTATTCCCAAAGGCAACTCCTCAGACAGGGATTAGACTGGACAATGGGATGGAGAGGGAAGCTGGTGAGGAGTGAGCTTCTTGGATCAGGTGGACACTTGAGACTGTGTTGGCACCTCCTGCCTGGTGGGGAGATGAGAGGGTAGGAAGCTGGCGAAATGGACAAGAAAAGAGAGAATGGAGGGAGGGAGGGAGGAGGCTGTCTTATTGGGGGAGAACAGCTGGAAATATGTAGCAAGGTGTATATAAGTTTTTGTGTGACAGACTGATTTGATACATAAGCTTTCAATGAAAGCACAATAAAATTTTTTTAAAAAGCCCTTGCCCAGATGGCTTCACTTCAGAATCCTACCAAACTTTCAGAGACGAGTTCACACCACTACTACTAAAAGTTTTTCCAAGCATACAGAAGGACGGAATACTCTCACTCATTCAATAAAGCCAGCATATCCCTGATACCAAAACCAGGCAAAGACACCACAAAAAAAGAAAATTACACACCTATATCCCTCATGAACTTAGATACAAAAATCCTCAACAAAATTCAAAATTCTAGCCAATAGTATTCAGCAACATATCGAAAAAAAATTCACCATGACCAAGTGGGATTCATACCAGGTAAGCAGGGATGGTTCAACATTAGAAAAACAATTAATGCAATCCATCGCATAAATAAAACAAAAAACACATGATCTTATTAATTGATGTGGAAAAGGCATTTGACAAACCTCAACACACATTCATGATAAAAAGTCTTAGCAAAGTAGGAATAGAAGGAAAATTCCTCCACATAATAAAGGGCATTTATACAAAGCCAACAACCAACATCATCCTAAATGGAGAGAGCCTGAAAGCATTCCCCTTGAGGTTGGGAACCAGACAAGGAAGCCCTTTATCTCCACTCTTATTCAACATTGTGCTGGAGATCCTAGCCAGAGCAATTAGGCTAGATAAAGAAATAAAGGGCATCCAGATTGGTAAGGAAGAAGTAAAAGCATCTCTGTTTGCAGAAGACATGGTCTTATACACAGAAAACCCTCAAGAATCCTCATGAAAACTACTGAAACTAATAGAAGTGTTCAGTAGAGTATCCGAAAATGAGATAAAGATACAAAAAACAGTTGGATATCTTTACACGGACAAAAATCATTGAAGAGAACATCACCAAATCAACACCATTTACAGTAGCCCACGAAAAGATAAAATGCTTAGGAACAAATCTTGCCAGAGACGTAAAAGACCTATTCAAAGAAAACTACAAGACACTACTGCAAGAAACCGAAAGAGACCTACATAAGTAGAAAAAGATACCTTGATCATGGATAGGAAGACTTAACATTGTAAAACTGTCTATTCTTCTAAAGCCATCTATATATACAATGCAATTCAGATCCTAATTCCAACAACATTTTTTTAATGAGATGGAGAAACAAATCACCAACTTCATATGGAAGGGAAAGAGGCCCTGGAGAAGTAAAGCATTACTGAAAAAGAAGAACAAAGTGGAAGGCCTCACTCTGCCTGATTTTAGAACCTATTAAACCACAATAGTAGTCAAAACAGCTTAGTAATGGCAAGACAATGGATATATAGGCCAAAGGAACAGAATTCAGAATCCAGACATAAACCCATCCACATATGAGCAGCTGATATTTGACAAAGGCCCAAAGTCAGTTAAATGGGGAAAAGACAGCCTCTTTAACAAGTGGTGCTGACATAATTGGCTATCCATCTGCCAAAAAATGAAAGAAAACCCGTACCTCACACTATGCACAATAACTAACTCAAAATGGATCAAAGACCTAAATATAAAATCTAAAATGATAAAGACATTGGAAGAAATAATGGGGAGAGCGCTAGGAGCCCTAATACATGGCATAAACAGCATGCAAAACATTACTAATAATGAAAAAGAGAAACAAGATAACTGGTAGTTCCTAAATATCAAACACTTACGCTCATCCAGACTTCACCAAAAGAATAAAAAGATTACCTACAGACTGGGAAAAAGTTTTTAACTATGACTTTTCTGATCAGCATCTGATCTCTAAAATCTACACGATAGTGTAAAAACTCAACTAAAAAAAAGGCAAATAATCCAACTAAAAATGGGCAAAAGATATGAACAGGCACTTCACTAAAGAAGACATTCAGGTAGCTAAAAGATACATGAGGAAATGCTCATAATTGTTAGCCATTAGAGAAACGTAAATCAAAATTACAATGAGATTCCATCTCACCCCAACTAAGGCTGGCAATAATCCAAAAAACACAAAATAATAAATGTTGGAGAGGTTATGGAGAGACTAGAACACTTACACACTGCTGACAGGAATATAAAATGGTACAATCATTCTGGAAATCGATTTGGCACTTCTTTAAAAAGCTACAAATAGAACTACCATATGATCCAGCAATCCCATTCCTTGGAATATATCCTAGAGAAATAAGAGCCTTTACATGAACAGACATATGCACACCCATGTTCATTGCAGCACTGTTTACAGTAGCAAAAAGATGGAAGCAACCAAGGTGCCCATCAATGGATGAATGGATAAATAAATCATGGTATATTCACACAATGGAATACTACACATTGATAAAGAACAATGATGAATCTGTGAAACATTTCATAACATGGAAGAACGTGGAAGGCATTATGCTGAGTAAAAATACTTGCAAAAAGACAAATATTATATGAGACTAATATTAAAAGAACTCGAAAAATAGTCTAAACAGAGAAGAAAATATTCTTTGATGGTTACGAGAGTGGGGAGGGTGGGAGGGAGAGGGGTTCTCACTAATTAGGTAGTAGATAAGAACTACTTTACGTGAAGGGAAAGACAACACACAATACAAGAGAGGTCAGCACAACTGGAGTAAACCAAAGGCAAAGAAGTTTCCTGAATAAAGTAAATGCTTTGAAGGCCAGCGTAGCAGTGACTGGGGTTTGAGGGACACGGTTTCGGGGGACACTTGAGTCAAATGGCATAATAAAATCTGTTAAGAAAACATTCTGCATCACATTTTGGAGAGTGGCATCTGATGTCTTAAACACTAGAAAGTGGCCATCTAAGATGCATCAATTGGTCTCAACCCACCTGGACCAAAGGAGAATGAAGAACACCAAAGACACAAGGTAATTATGATTCCAAGACACAGAAAGGACCACATAAACCAGAGACTACATCAGCCTGAGACCAGAAGAACTAGATGGTTCCCAGCTACAACAGATGATGTCCTGACAGGGAACACATGGGATGCAGGCCTCAAATTCTCATAAGAAGGCCGGACTTAATGGTCTGACTGACACTAGAAGGACTCTTAGACCAAGGCAGGAACCATTCCCAAAGCCAACTCTTCAGACAGGGATTGGACTGGACTATGGGACAGAAAATGATACTGGTGAAGAATGAGCTTCTTGGATCAAGTAAACACATGAGACTATGTGGGCAGCTCCTGTCTGGAGAGGAGATGAGAGTCCAGAGGGGGTCAGAAGCTGGCTGAATGGATGCGAAAATAGAGAATGGAGGGAAGGAGTGTGCTGTCTCATTACAGGGACAGCAACTAGGAGTATTTTTTTTTTCCTATATAGCAAGGTGTATATAAGTTCTTGTGTGAGAGACTGACTTGGTTTGTAAACTTTCACTTAAAAAGTACAATAAAGCCGGCGGGGCCAAGATGGCCGACTAGGTGGACGCTACTGCGGATCCCTCTTGCAACAAAGACTCGGAAAAACAAGTGAATCGATCACATACATAACAATCTACAAACTCAGAACAACAAACACAGATTTAGAGATGGAGAACGAACAAATACGGGCAGACAGTGATTGTTTTCAGAGCCAGGAGCCAGTGTAACAGTCAGGTGACCTTCAGAGCCCGATTTGGGGCAGAGCCCAGGGGGGCAGACGGCACAGACAAGGGGCCGAGCCCTAGCTCCCGAACTCATCCTGGGAGGGAGCCCAGCCGGTTCGTGCAAGTGGTGCGGCGCGCCGGAGGGAGAAGTCCCCGGGGAGGCAGTGACAGGTCTTGGAGTGGGGAAAGCAGTGTCCCAGCCGGGGAGCCGTCCAGCCCGGACTTTGGCGGGCGCGAGTGGGACGTGAGCACAGGGTGCAGCTTCATCCCCCTGAATTGACCCCTGGGCGGTCCCAACCGGTTCGCGCGGGCCCAGCCGGTTCGCGCAGGCGGAGTGGCAGCACAGCCGGTGGAAGAAGTCCCCAGGAGGCAGTGGCTGGTCTTGGAGCAGGGAGAGCGGGGTCCCAGCCGGGATGCGCAGTCGTGGCTCAGGCGCGGGGACCTGCTCCGCTCTCCTGAGCTGACCCTGGGGGGGGGAGCCCACCCAGTTCGCGGGAGGGGCGCGCGACACGGCTGGTGGGACGGGGAGTCCCTGGGAGGCAGCGACTGATTTTGGAGTCGGGAGTGCACTGCCCCAGTAGGGGAGCCTTAAGCTTGGGGGTGGGGCTGACAGCGGAGGATCTGACCGTGAGGTCAGCGGGCCAGACCCCCCAGGGGCAATCTCCACACAGCCAGTACATATAGGTGATGCGCCCCACAGAAATCTCAGATATAAGAGTCATTCCAAGTAAGACAAACAACTCTGGCTATATTCTGAGGTGTTACTCTCCTAGCTCTCTGAACCCTCCCCACCCTCCCCAGGCGGCTCCATTAACATCCGAATAGTCTGAGCCAGAGGGAGAACTCTGATAGGGATCTGACTTCATTTTTTTTAGCGGAATTTCTGGAAAAAGTAGTTTCCCAGTGACGGCTCGGAGACAGCGGTCCATATAAACCACATAAAGAAGCAGACCATGACAGCTTCTCCAACCCCCCAAACAAAAGAATCAAAATCTTTCCCAAATGAAGATACAATCCTGGAATTATCAGATACAGAATATAAAAAACTAATTTACAGAATGCTTAAAGACATCACAAATGAAATTAGGCTAACTGCAGAAAAAGCCAAGGAAAACACTGATAAAACTGTTGAAGAACTCAAAAAGATTATTCAAGAACATACTAGAAAAATTAATAAGTTGCAAGAATCCATAGAGAGACAGCATGTAGAAATCCAAAAGATTAACAATAAAATTACAGAATTAGACAACGCAATAGGAAGTCAGAGGAGCAGACACAAGCAATTAGAATGTAGACTGGGACATCTGGAGGACCAGGGAATCAACACCAACATAGCTGAAAAAAATCTGATAAAAGACTTTAAAAAAATGAAGAAACCCTAAGAATCATGTGGGACTCTATCAAGAAGGATAACTTGCAGGTGATTGGAGTCCCAGAACAGGGAGGGGGGACAGAAAACACAGAGAAAATAGTTGAAGAACTCCTGACAGAAAACTTCCCTGACATCATGAAAGACGAAAGGATATCTATCCAAGATGCTCATTGAACCCCATTTAAAATTGATCCAAAAAGAAAAACACCAAGACATATTATCATCAAACTTGCCAAAACCAAAGATAAACAGAAAATTTTAAAAGCAGCCAGGGAGAATAGAAAGGTTTCCTTCAAGGGAGAATCAATAAGTTGAGACTACTCAGCTGAAACCATGCAGGCAAGAAGGCAATGGGACGATGTATACAGAGCACTGAAGGAGAAAAACTGCCAACCAAGGATCATATATCCAGCAAAACTCTCTCTGAAATATGAAGGAGAAATTAAGATATTTACAGATAAACACAAGTTTAGAGAATTTGCAAAAACCAAACCAAGGCTACAAGAAATGCTAAAGGAGATTGTTTGGTCAGATGACCAATAATATCAGGTACCAGCACAATACAAGGTCACAAAACAGAACGTCCTGATATCAACTCAAATAGGGAAAGCACAAAAACAAACAAATTAAGATTAATTTTAATAAATAAATAAAATAATACACATAACAGGGAATCATGGAAGTCAATAGGTAAAAGATCACAATAATCAAAAAGAGGGACTAAATATAGGAGGCACTGAACTGCCAAATGGAGAGTGATACAAGGCGATATAGAACGATACGAGTTAGGTTTTTACTTAGAAAAATAGGGGTAAATAATAAGGTAACCACAAAAAGGAATATCAACTCCATAACTCAAGAAAAAAGCCAAGAAAAACGTAACGACTCAACTAACACAAAGTTAAACATTATGAAAACGAGGATCTCACAATCTACTAAGAAAAACATCTCAGCACAAAAAAGTATCTGGAAAAATGAAATGGCCAACAACACACATGAAAAGGCATCAAAATGACAGGACTAAAAACTTTTTTATCTATAATTACGCTGAATGTAAATGGACTAAATGCACCAATAAAGAGACAGAGAGTCACGGACTGGATAAAGAAACACGATCCATCTATATGCTGCCTACAAGAGACACACCTTAGACTTAGAGACACAAACAAACTAAAACTCAAAGGATGGAAAAAAATATATCAAGCAAACAATAAACAAAAAAGAAGAGGAGTAGCAATATTAATTTCTGACAAAATAGACTTTAGACTTAAATCCACCACAAAGGATAAAGAAGGACACTATATAATGATAAAAGGGACAATTGATCAGGAAGACATAACCATATTAAATATTTATGCACCCAACGACAGGGCTGCAAGATACATAAATCAAATTTTAACAGAATTGAAAAGTGAGATAGACACCTTCACATTTATAGTAGGAGATTTCAACACACCACTTTCGGAGAAGGACAGGACATCCAGTAAGAAGCTCAATAGAGACACGGAAGACCTACTTACAACAATCAACCAACTTGACCTCATTGACTTATACAGAACTCTCCACCCAACTGCTGCAAAATATACTTTTTTTTCTAGCGCACATGGAACATTCTCTAGAATAGACCACATATTAGGTCATAAAACAAATCTTTGCAGAGTCCAAAACATCGAAATATTACAAAGCATCTTCTCAGACCACAAGGCAATGAAACTAGAAATCAATAACAGAAAAACTAGGGACAAGAAATCAAATACTTGGAAAATGAACAACACCCTCCTGAAAAAAGACTGGGTTATAGAAGACATCAAGGAGGGAATAAGGAAATTCATAGAATGCAACGAGAATGAAAATACTTCCTATCAAAACCTCTGGGACACAGCAAAAGCAGTGCTCAGAGGCCAATTTATATCGATAAATGCACACATACAAAAAGAAGAAGGAGCCAAAATCAGAGAACTGTCCCTACAACTTGAACAAAGAGAAAGTGAGCAACAAAAGAATCCATCAGGCACCAGAAGAAAACAAATAACAAAAATTAGAGCTGAACTCAATGAATTAGAGAACAGAAAGAGAATTGAAAGAATTAACAAAGCCAAAAGATGGTTCTTTGAAAAGATTAACAAAATTGATAAACCATTGGCTAGACCGACTAAAGAAATACAGGAAAGGAAACAAATAACCCGAATAAGAAACGAGAAGGACCACATCACAACAGAACCAAATGAAATTAAAAGAATCATTTCAGATTACTACATAAAATTGTACTCTAACAAATTTGAAAACCTAGAAGAAATGGATAAATTCTTGGAAAAACACTACCTACCTAAACTAACACATTCAGGAGTAGAACAACTAAATAGACCCATAACAAAAAAAGAGATTGAAAGGGTAATCAAAAAACTCCCAACAAAAAAAAGTCCTGGCCCGGATGGCTTCACTGCAGAGTTCTACCAAACCTTCAGAGAAGACTTAACACCACTACTACTGAAGGTATTTCAAAGCATAGAAAAAGACGAAATACTACCCAACTCATTCTATGAAGCTACCATCTCCCTGATACCAAAACCAGGTAAAGACATTACAAAAAAAGAAAATTATAGACCTATATCCCTCATGAACATAGATGCAAAAATCCTCAAAAAAATTCTAGCCAATAGAATCCAACAACACATCAAAAAAATAATTCACCCTGATCAAGTGGGATTTATACCAGGTATGCAAGGCTGGTTTAATATCAGAAAAACCATTAATGTAATCCATCACATAAATAAAACAAAAGATAAAAACCACATGATCTTATCAATAGATGCAGAAAAGGCATTTGACAAAGTTCAACACCCATTTATGATAAAAACTCTTACCAAAATAGGAATTGAAGGAAAATTCCTCAACATAATAAAGGGCATCTATGCAAGGCCAACGGCCAACATCACTCTAAATGGAGAGAACCTGAAAGCATTTCCCTTGAGAACGGGAACCAGACAAGGATGCCCTTTATCACCGCTCTTATTCAACATCGTACTTGAAGTCCTAGCCAGGGCAATTAGGCTAGACAAAGAAATAAAGGGTATCTGGATTGGCAAGGAGGAAGTAAAGCTATCACTATTTGCAGATGATATGATCGTATACACAGAAAACCCTAAGGAATCCTCCAGAAAACTACTGAAACTAATAGAAGAGTTTGGCAGAGTCTCAGGTTATAAAATAAACATACAAAAATCACTTGGATTCCTCTACATCAACAAAAAGAACACCGAAGAGGAAATAACCAAATCAATACCATTCACAGTAGCCCCCAAGAAGATAAGATACTTAGGAATAAATCTTACCAAGGATGTAAAAGACCTATACAAAGAAAACTACAAAGCTCTACTACAAGAAATTCAAAAGGACATACTTAAGTGGAAAAACATACCCTGCTCATGGATAGGAAGACTTAACATAGTAAAAATATCTATTCTACCAAAAGCCATCTATACATATAACGCACTTCCGATCCAAATTCCAATGTCATATTTTAAGGGGATAGAGAAACAAATCACTAATTTCATATGGAGGGGAAAGAACCCCCGGATAAGCAAAGCATTACTGAAAAAGAAGAAGAAAGTGGGAGGCCTCACTTTACCTGATTTCAGAACCTATTATACAGCTACAGTAGTCAAAACAGCCTGGTACTGGTACAACAACAGGCACATAGACCAATGGAACAGAATTGAGAATCCAGATATAAATCCATCCACGTATGAGCAGCTGATATTTGACAAAGGACCAGTGTCAGTTAATTGGGGAAAAGATAGTCTTTTTAACAAATGGTGCTGGCATAACTGGATATCCATTTGCAAAAAAATGAAACAGGACCCATACCTCACACCAAGCACAAAAACTAACTCCAAGTGGATCAAAGACCTAAACATAAAGACTAAAACGATAAAGATCATGGAAGAAAGAATAGGGAGAACCCTAGGAGCCCTAATACAAGGCATAAACAGAATACAAAACATTACCAAAAATGATGAAGAGAAACCAGATAACTGGGAGCTCCTAAGAATCAAACACCTATGCTCATCTAAAGACTTCACCAAAAGAGTAAAAAGACCATCTACAGACTGGGAAAGAATTTTCAGCTATGACATCTCCAACCAGTGCCTGATCTCTAAAATCTACATGATTCTGTCAAAACTCAACCACAAAAAGACAAACAACCCAATCAAGAAGTGGGCAAAGGATATGAACACACATTTCACTAAAGAAGATATTCAGGCAGCCAACAGATACATGAGAAAATGCTCCCGATCATTAGCCATTAGAGAAATGCAAATTAAAACTACGATGAGATTCCATCTCACACCAACCAGACTGGCATTAATCCAAAAAACACAAAATAATAAATGTTGGAGAGGCTGCGGAGAGATTGGAACTCTCATACACTGCTGGTGGGAATGTCAAATGGTACAACCACTTTAGAAATCCATCTGGCGTTATGTTAAACAGTTAGAAATAGAACTACCATACAACCCAGAAATCCCACTCCTCGGAATATACCCTAGAGATACAAGAGCCTTCACACAAACAGATATATGCACACCCATGTTTATTGCAGCTCTGTTTACAATAGCAAAAAGCTGGAAGCAACCAAGATGTCCGTCAACGGATGAATGGGTAAAAAAATTGTGGTATATTCACACAATGGAATACTACGCATCGATAAAGAACAGTGACGAATCTCTGAAACATTTCATAACATGGAGGAATCTGGAAGGCATTATGCTGAGCGAAATGAGTCAGAGGCAAAAGGACAAATATTGTATAAGTCCACTATTATAAGATCTTGAGAAATAGAAAAAACTGAGAACACATACTTTTGTGGTTACGAAGGGGGGAGGGAGGGAGGGAGGGAGAGGGTTTTTATTGACCAATCAGTAGATAAGAACTGCTTTGGGTGAAGGGAAAGACAACACTCAATACAAGGAAGGTCAGCCCAATTGGACTGGACTAAAAGCAAAGTGGTTTCTGGGATAAACTGAATGCTTCAAAGGTCAGCGGAGCAGGGGCGGGGATCTGGGGAACATGGTTTGAGGGGACTTCTAAGTCAATTGGGAAAATAATTCTATTATGAAAACATTCTGCATCCCGCTTTGAAATGTGGCGTCTGGGGTCCTAAATGCTAACAAGCGGCCGTCTAAGATGCATCAATTGGTCTCAACCCACCTGGAGCAAAGGAAAATGAAGAACACCAAGGTCACACACAACTAAGAACCCATGAGACAGAAAGGGCCACATGAACCAGAGACCTACATCATCCTGAGACCAGAAGAACTAGTTGCCCAGCCACAATCGATGACTGCCCTGTCAGGGAGCACAACAGAGAACTCCTGATCGAGCAGGAGATCAGTGGGATGCAGACCCCAAATTCTCATAAAAAGACCATACTTAATGGTCTGACTGCCACTAGAGGAATCCCGGCGGCCATGCTCCCCAGACCTTCTGTTGGCACAGGACAGGAACCCGAAGACAACTCATCAGACATGAAAGGGACTGGTCAGCGGGGGGGAGAGAGATGCTGATGAAGAGTGAGCTAATTAAATCAGGTGGACACTGGAGAGTGTGTTGGCAACTCTTGACTGGAGGGGGGATGGGAAGATAGAGAGAGAGGGAAGCTGGCAAAATTGGCACAAAACGAGAGACTGAAAAGGCTGACTCAATAGGGGGAGAGCAAGTGGGAGAAGGGAGTAAGATGTATGTAAACTTACATGTGACAGACTGATTGGATTTGTAAATGTTCACTTGAAGCTTAATAAAAGTTAATTAAAAAAAAGTACAATAAATTTTTTTTTAAAAAGTACTCTAACAAATTTGAAAACGTCAAAGAAATGGACAAATTTCTAGACACACACTACCTGCCTAAACTAACACAAACAGAGGCAGAACAACTAAATAAACCCATAATAAAGGAAGAGTTTGAAAAGGAACTAAAATACTCCCAGCAAAAAAATAAAAAAGCTCTGGCCCTGACAGCTTCACTGGAGAATTCTACCAAACTTTCAGAGTTAACACCACTACTATTAAAGGTATTTCAGCACATAGAAAAGGACAAAATACTCCCAAACTCATTCTATGAATCCAGCATACCCCTGATACCAAAACCAGGTAAAGACACCACACACACACAAAATTACAGACCTATATCCCTTTTGAACTTAGACACAAAAATCCTCGACAAATTCTAGCCAATAGAATTCAACAAAATACCAAAAAAATTATTCACCATTAAGTGGGATTCATACCAGGTATGCAGGGATGGTTCAACATTAGAAAAAACATTTAATGTAATCCATCATATTAATAAAACAAAAGGTAGTAGCCGCATGATCTTATCAACTGATGCAGAAAAGGCATTTGACAAAGTCCAACACCCATTCCTGGTAAAAACTCTCAGCAAAATAGGAATAGAAGGGAAAAATTCTTCAACATAGTAAAGGGCATTTATACAAAGCCAACAGCCAACATCATCCTAAATGGAGATAGTCTGAAAGCATTCCCCTTGAGAACGGGAACTAGACGACAATGCAATTTATCACTACTCTTATTCAACATTGTGCTGGAGATCCTAGCCAGAGCAATTATGCTAGATAAAGAAATATGCACGCCCAAATTGGCAAAGAAGAAGTAAAAGTATCTCTATTTACAAAAGACATGATCTTATACACAGAAAACCCTAAAGAACCCTCAAGACATAAGAGCCTTCACACGAATAGATATATGTACACCCATGTTCATTGCAGCACTGTTTACAATCACAAAAAGATGGAAGCAACCAAGGTGCCCATCAAGGGATGAATGGAAAAATAAATTATGGTATATTCACTTAATGAAATACTAAGCAAGGATTAAGAACAATGATGAATCCGTGAAACATTTCATAACATGGAGGAATCTGGAAGGCATTATGCTGAGTGAAATTAGCCAGTTGCAAAAGGACAAATATTGCATGAGACCAATATTATAAGAACCCAAGGAAAAGCTCAAACACAGAAGAATACATTCTTTGATGACTTCGTGGCGGGGAGGGAGAGAAAGTAGTATTCACTAATTAGATTAAAAAGAAGAGCTCACTGCCATTGAGTCTATTCCGACTCATAGCAACCCTAGAGGACACACTAGAACTGCCCCGTAGGGTTTCCAAGAAGTGCCTGGTGGATTAGAACTGCTGACTTTTTGGTTAGCAGCCATAGCTCTTAACCACTACGTCACCAGGGTTTCCAATTAGATAATAGACAAGAATTATTTTAGGTGAAGGGGAAGAAAACACACGATACAGGAGAGGTCAGCACAACTGGAATAAACCAAAAGCAAAGAAGTTTCCTGAATACAACCGAATGCTTTGAAGGCCAGAATAGCAGGGGCGGGGGTCTGGGGACCATGATTTCAGGGGAAATCTAGGTCAATTGGCATAACAAAATGTATTAAGAAAACGTTCTGCATCCCACTTTGGTGAGTGGCATCTGGGGTCTTCGATGCTAGCAAGCGGCCATCTAAGATGCATCAATTGGTGTCAACTTACCTGGAGCAAAGGAGAATGATGAACACCAAAGACATAAGTTAAAGGTGACCCCAAGAGACAGAAAGGGCCACATAAGCCAGAGACTACATTAGACTGATACAGGAAGAATTAGATGGTTCCCGGTACCACTGATGACTGCCTTGAATGGGAACATGACAGTGAATCCCTGATGGAACAGGAGAACTGTGGGATCCAGATAGCAAATTCTTATAAAAAGACCAGAGTTAATGGTTTGAATGAGACTGGAGGGACCCCAGAGGTCATGGTCCCAGACCCTCTGTTAGCCCAAGACTGTAACCATTCCCGAAGCCAACTCTTCAGGGATTGGACTGGACTATAAGACAGAAAATGATACTGGTGAGGAGTGATCTTCTTGGCTTAGGTAAGCACATGAGACTATGTGGGTAGCTTCTGTCCGGAGGTGAGATGAGAAGCCAGGGTGGGGACAGAAGCTGGTTGAATGGACACAGTGAAGTCAAGGTGAAGAGGAGGAATTTGCTGTCTTATTAGGGGGAGAGCAGCTGGGAGAACATAGCAAGGTGTGCGTAACTTTTTGTATGAAAGACTGACTTGATTTGTAAACTTTCACTTAAAGCACAACTTAAAAAAAGACAACATAGTCTTCATTTATAATTTTACTTAATGTCACTGACGTTACTATTTACAAAGCAACCCACCTTGAATGGGGCTCCTCCAACAAAAGGTTCTAGAATCTGTCCAAATTAAAATCAACAGACATTCTAGTAATGCCAACAGAGACTCCTCTGTAGATTTTTGTCATCCTCCTCTCATGCCTCCTATAGTCTCTGGACAACCTATGATAGCCAAAAGTTGCCCATGGGTTTCCCATGCAAGAAATTGCCCTTCTTAGCCCTATATCATACACCATTAGAGCAACAATTGCTGACTACATACTGGGCTGTCTTGGAAATAGAGACTGCCACAAACCCTGAACCTGTGACACATTGTGCCTTGGATCATGAAAACAGTACTCCACAAGGTCAGCACAGCTACTGAGGAAGCATCCCTGTTAAATGATTGGGCCAAATCTGCTCACTCTTGCATATTTCACCTGCAGAAGGAGGTGACCTCTCCTGTCCTAAGATCCTTGCTAGATGCCATGTTGCTGTAGGAGGCCAGTCCTTCCTCAGGCCTCCTGACTGCCTGGGGTGACAACTGTGATTAAATGAATGAACAGCAATGGGAGTTCATAGACTGTGTGGATAGCACAGGCCGCATCACAAGTAATGGAGCTTGGTTGAATTTTGCTACTTTTCATCCCTTAATCAGGATGTCTCTGATAAAGAATAGGACCCAAGTGTAAACACAATATATCCAAACTTCAGGCAGTCATCTTAGCACTGGATGCACTGGCTGATACATAGTCCCATCGGCATAATTTTTTACATATTCTTGGTCCATAGCCTAGGAGTTGTCCTCTTCAAAGTAAAGAACTCTGGGAATCTCTTGCCTCGCAGATACTCAAAATATAAATCAAGGTCACACATGTCTACATATATATATATTAAGACCACAATGCGAAGCCTCACCAGGACACTCTTTCTCCCTTAGGAGTTCTAGGCATTACTAATAGTGACCAAGGCATACATTTCACTTGTCATAATATACACTGCTAAGCTCTTGAGAAAGGCATTCAATAAAATGTTCATCTCCCTGATCAGTCCCAGGCAGTCAATTTACTTGAGAGACAAAATAGTCTTCTTACACAATTCCTGTTTAAACACAAAACTACATTTTCATCCCTGAATGGGTCTCCCTCTTGCCCCAGGCCTTAATATCTCTAATACTAAGCCTTTTAGCTAACTCACACCTCTCACCAACTTTAGAAAAAAAAACCTTTCCATCACCACTTCTTATATTTAAAGGGAGGTATGTCTTGCCTCTATGTGTATAAAAAACTCTAAAAGATAATGTTTCCTTGTACCTTGATAAATTAACAATCCTGTCCCCATCTCCCAAGGACTGGAGTGCCTGGATCAAGGGTTTCATAAATTAACACTTTAACAGGCTGATCAATGTGAACAGAACATCTCCTGGTTGTGGATGGAAGCCCTAAACCAAAGTCAACAAAAAGCTGCCAGAGGTTTTGCTCGCTGCACTCCTGATGACCCTAAAATTTAAAAGAAATCTGTAACATTAAAAGTGACAGGATTGAATGCAAAAATATTCTAGATCGGGCCACTCAAATATACCACACGGCCCTATAGTCAAATTCCCCAACATACCCCCAGTAGGTAGCTATTTGGGAAGGCTACTCTCTTCCAGGGTGGCCCTCCATACCACCTCCAATGATATCGCCTCAGACAAAATTGCCCCAGCCCAAGTTTGTCTGTGGAGATGACCTTGCCATGGGTACTCTCATCATTTATGACTCTGGTCGTCTTTGACTAGGACAATATACTAGACGCTTCCCCAATCTCTCCTGCACCCATCAAGTAATCTCATCATCTGTACTGCCCATGGCAGACACAACTGAGCAACAATGGTCTTAAATGGTTGAATAGCTCAATACCTTTCACTTTAACATTTCTCCCACAAAAGTGACAGCACTCTTACATCCAGTTGTCATGAGGCCAATTTGTGGCTTACATAGTTCATTGCCTCAGTATCATTGCCTCCGAGTTGCCCTCTCACCTAGTGGCTTTTTTGTTTGTATTTTTATTGTGCTTTAGGTGAAAGTTTAGAGAGAATATTAGTTTCTCGTTAAAAAATTAATACAAAAAGTGATTTGTGACATTGGTTGCCAACACCATGATGTGTCAACTCTCTCCCCTTATGTACTCTGGGTTTCCCATTTACATTCATCTTGTTTTCCTGTCCCTTCCTGCCTTTTCCTCTTTGCTTTTTGTTGGTGTATCCATTTGGTTTCACACCCATGTTTGAACTAGGAAGCATGTTCCTCATGTGTGTTATTGTTTTTTTACAGGCATGTCTAACCTTTGGCTGCAGGGTGAACTTCAGAAGTGACTTCAGTACTGAGTTAAAAGAGTGTCCAGGAGCCATACTCTCAGGATTCATCCAGTCCCTGTCAGACCAGTAAGTCTGGTCTTTTTTGTGAGTTTGAATTTTGTTCTACATTTTTCTCCCCCTCTGTCCAGGTCCCTCTATTTTGACCCCTGTAAGAGTTTTTTTTTTAAGAGCAGTCAATGGTGATAGCCGGGCACCATCTAGTTGTACCGGACTCAGTCTGGTGGAAGCTGTGGTAGTTGTGGTCTATTAGTCCTTTGGACTAAGCTTTCCCTTCTGTTTTAGTTTTCTTCATTCTCCTTTGCTTCAAATGGGGTGGGACCAGTAGATGTATCTTAAATGGCCATTCACAGGCTTTTAAGACCGCAGACACTACTTACCACAGTTGGACATAGAAAATTTTCTTTATAAGCTGTGTTATGCCAATTGAGATAAAAGTCTCCCGAGACCATGGTCCTCAGCCCTCAGCCCAGTAAGTCAGTCCTTCAGGGAGTTTGGATGTGTCTATGAAGCTTCAATGACTTTGCCTTGGTCAAGTTGTGCTGACTTTCCCAGTACTGTGCACTGTCTTACCCTTCACCAAAGATACCACTTATCTAGTGTCTAGTTAGTGCTTTTCCTTCCCCACCCCTCGTTTCCCTTGGAACCATCAAAGATTGTTTCTTTCTGTATGGGAATTTTTTCATATGTTTTTATAATAATGATTTCATACAGTATTTGTTCTTTTGTGATTGATTTATTTCACTCAGCACACTGCCCTCCAGATTCATCCATGCTGTGAGATGTTTAGCAGATTCATCGTTTTTAATTGCTGCATGGTATTCCATTGTGTGTACCATAGTTTGTTTATCCATTCATCTGTTGATGATCATCTAGGTTTTTCCATCTTTTTGCTATTGTGAATAGTGCTGCAATGAACATGGCTGTGCATATGTCTATTCCTGTGACGACTCTTATTTCTCTAGGATATATCCCTAGGAGTAGGATTGCTGGATAAAATGGTATTTCTATTTCTAGCTTTCTAAGAAAGCACCATATAGCTTTCCAAAAAGGTTGTATCATTTTGCATTCCCACCAGCAGTGCATAAGCGTTTCAGTCTTCCTGCAGCCTCCCCAACTTTTTATTATTTTGTGTTTTTTAGATTAATGCTAGCCTTGCTGGGGTGAGATGGTATTCCATTTTAGTTTTGATTTGCATTTATCTAACAGCTAGTGATCACAAGCATTTCCTTGTGTGTCTGATAGCCTCCTGAATGCCTTTGGTGAAGCGTCTGTCCATATCCTTTGCCCATTTTTTAATTGGATTATTTGTCTTTTTATTATAGAAGTGTTGGATTTTCCTATAGATTTTAGAGATTGGACCTTTGTTGGATTTGTCATAACTGAAATATTTTTCCCAGTCTGGTGAAATTTTTGATGAGCATAAGTGTTTAATTTTCAGGAGATCCCATTTATCTAGCTTATCTTCTGGTGTTGGTCTACTCTTAATTATGGTTTGTTTGCTGTTTATTAGGGCCCCTAGTGCTGATGTTATTTTTTCTTTCATGACCTTTTACATTTAGGTCTTTGGCCCATTTGGGTTTTACATTTAGGTCTTTGGTGCATTTGGAATTAGTTTTTGTGTATAGTATGAGATATGGATCCTGTTTCATTTTTTTACAGGTGGACATCCAGTTTTGCCAGTACCATTTGTTTAAAAGACTGTCTTTTCCCCATTTAATGGACTTTGGGCCTTTGTCAAATATCAGGTGGCCATAGGTAGATGGATTTACATCTAATTCTCCATTCTGTTCCATTCTTCAATGTGTCTGTTGTTGTGCCAGTACCAAGCTGTTTTGACTACCATAGCTGTATAGTAGTTTCTGAGATCAGGTAGTGCAAGACCTCCTACTTTTTTCTTTTTCTTCAATAATGCTTTATGTATCTGGGCTTCTTTCTTTTCCACATAAAGTTAACAATTAGTTTTTCCATCTCATTATTAGAATGCCGTTGGTATTCAGATCGGGATTTCATTGTATTTGTAGATTGCTTTGGGTAGAATTGACTGTTTCACAATGTTGAGTCTATCCATGAGTGTGGTAGACATTTCCATTTATGTAGGTCTCTTTTGTTTTCTTGCAGTGTTTTTTTTTTATATATATATACGCCTTTTACATCCCTGGCTAGATTTATTCCTAGATTTATTCCTCCTGGCAACCAGAGCCCTACATTTTTTTTTTGGGGGGGGGATATTATCAATGGTATTGCTTCCCTGATTTCCTTTTCATAGCTCTCTTTATTGGTGTATAAGAATCCAGCTGATTTTTGTATGTTTATCTTGTATCCTACAAGTCTGCTGAATCTTTCTATTAGTTCCAGTAGTTTTCTCGTGGAATCTTTTGGGTTCTCTGTGTATAATACCATATCATCCTCAAATGGGGATATTTTTATTTCTTCTTTACAAATTTGGATGCCCTTTATTTCTTTTTCTTGCCTTATTCTAACTAGGACTTCCAGCAGCTCCAAAAGTTAAATAGGAGTGGTGATAAAGGGCACCCTTGTATTGTTTCTCTTCTCAGGAGGAAAGTTTGCAGTCGGTCTTCGTTGGGAATGATGTTGACTGTTAGTTTTGTACACCCATTGCCCCCGAGTCGATTCCGACTCATAGTGACCCTATAGGACAGAATAGAACTGCCCCATAGAGTTTCCAAGGAGCGCCTAGCAGATTTGAATTGCTGACCTTTAGATTAGCAGCAGTAGCACTTAACCACTATGCCACCAGGGTTTCCCTAGTTTTGTATAAAAAAAAAAAGTTTTGTATAGATGCTCTTTATTATGTTAAGGAATTTCCCTTCTATTCCTATCTTATTGAGAGTTTTGAAGGAATGGGTGTTGGACTTTAATGCCTTTTCTGCATCTATTGAGATGATCATTTGATTTTTTTTTTTTATTGTGGTGGATTACGTTGACTGATTTCCTAATGTTGAACCATCCTTGCATAACTGGTATGAATCCCACTTAGTCATGGTGTATTATTTACTTTTTTTAGTATGGTGCTGAGTTCTATCGGCTAGAATTCTGTTGAGATTTTTTTACATCTATATTCATGAGAGGTATTGGTCTGTAATTTGTTTGTTTGCCTGGTTTTGCTGGCTTCATAGAATGAATTTGGAATTATCCCTTCCCTTTCTATGGTCTGAAATATTTTTAGTAGTGCTGGTGTAAGTTCTCTTAATGCTTGATAGAATTCCCCAGTGAAGCCATCTGGGCCAGCACTTTTTTTTTGGAAGTTTTTTTTAAATTATTACCTTTTCAATCTCTTCTCTTGTTATGGCTCTGCCAATTTTTTTTTTTGACTCAGGCTATTCAGGCACTAGTTCATTCACTGCATATCTAAGCTATATTAGGCATGGCTTGGCTGAGGCTCTGGTGGGAGAAATTAGGAAGAAAAGGAGATAAAAGAGAGGTGATTTGATTTTCCTACACCCAGAGAAGCAGGGTGCTATGTAAAAGATGAGTCAGAATTTGGAGGTATTCCCATAATTATTACCCAAGAATTTGTGGAATGGAAATGATATTTAAGTTCATCCACTGAAGCCCAGCTTATACTGCATCCTCCCATTGTGTTGGTAGTACTGGCTTTCTTGCCTCCAGTGACGGTGTGATCATTCCCTGCTGAGACAGCCCATCCTATTCAGTGACACCTCTGGTTGATAGAAAGTTTTTACTTGTTTTGAACTGACAAAATCTATCTTTCTATAGCTTTCTAAAGTCGTTCCCTGAGGACATACGAAAGACATTTGCTCCCTCTGCCCTGTGATAGATTTTCAGAAGTCTGATATTTGAGACTAAATCCTCCAGATTCCTCCCTTCTCAGTATCAAAAAGCCCCAGCAACTACAACTGTTCACTGCATTTGTTTTACAACCCCCTCCCCAGACTGCTCACTTCCCTCCGGACAGGCCTGTTTGCCTGTGACTTTTTTAATGTGTGGTGTCCAGAACAATTCCCCTGAGTGGGTCTGGTCAGGGAGAAGAGAGTTAGATTACCACTTTTGATGATTAAATCCCTTTGGAATTTTGTTTCACAGTCATAAACTCTCTTGATCCAATCCAGTGTGTCTTCCCAGCATGTCTATCACACTGAGTGGGTCACTCCCCAGGGCACTGACTCCTGAGACAGCTAACCCACCCCGTGTTCTGCTCTACTCTTTCTCTATCAATCTATTCAACCAATTAATCAGGCCTAATATATGCCAGACAGTTCTCTGAGCTTTGGAAAGACACTTTCCTACTCTGCTGGGTTTATATTCTAGAGAGAGAAAACAGCTAAGTAAGCTGTTTTCTTTCTCCCTGGCAAGGAACAAAGTAATCCTTGCCCTGTGGAATGCTGTCCCCCGCCTCCAAACCCACAGTTAAGAGAACTCTTCCCATACTTGAGGGATCCAAGACTTCCTCTGCCCCCCCACACCCCACCAAAGTAGCCCATGGATTTTCAGCTGGGCTACATACTGAACACTGGCAACCAGAGTCCTACAACTGTCACAAAAGCTCTTTTACAGCCCAAAGGTTGAAGGAACCCAGGGTAAAAAAGGGGAGTATGAGGCTCAGTAGAGGTTTCTTGTAAAAGACTCCAAGCCTTCTCCAGTGGGAACTCCACAACAAAATGTTGCTATTTTCATTATTAACAAGAGTGACAGTAAATTAATTATTTACAGACACCCCAGGCCAGCTCTGGTGTTTGTGGAATATCTTGACCTATTTTTCCAAATGTTTGGGGTTCAACGTAAACCAAGCTCTGTTTTGCCCTGAGTCCTTTTCTCTGTAGTTGGAAGAAAATAAAAAGACCATGCATGTGTATTTTAAGGTAAATGTGGCCTACCTGTTTTTCAATTCATCTGAATTTAAATCTTTGAGATGTTCTTTTATAAGAATATTTTGGGGTCTAGGCAGCCTTTGAAATTTTTAATGAGTTTTCTGAGTATCTTCTCCCTTCTCTTATAAATAGGAATTTGTCTTCAATTGTGGCGAAGTACAGGAGTTAAAAGGAGTGGGAAAATATATCATATTTTGAAGTTTCATCTTGAAAAAATGTAGAACCTCTTCTTCCTAACTATTACTTTCAAGGGGACTAGTTGTTATTAATGTGGCATTATTTTACTTTTCAATACATCTGAATCTGGAATAAGTTCATTCTCACAACATGAGCCCTTCAGTGCAATGATGTGATACTAAGATGGTTAAAACAAACAAACAAAAACAAACCATAGGGTTTCTGAGGAGCGGCTGGTGGATTTGAACTGCCAACCTCTTGGTTAGCAGCTGAGCTCTTAACCACTGCGCCACCAGGGCTCCACTAAGATGGTCCAGAAAAACCAAACACACTGCAGGCAAGTCAATTCCAGAACTGTACAATAGGGTCTCTGAGGAGCGGCTGGTGGATTCTAACTGCAGACATTTTGGTTAGCAGTGAAGCTCTTAACCACTGCGCCACCAAGGCTCCCACTAAGACGGTAAAAAAAAGGGGGGGTAGAAATAACCTGGTAACCAGTATGGGAAACAGCTCAGCCCCCTCTTGATGGTGGCAATAAATCTGTAGCACACAATTTCACATGAGTTTCACCACATCAAAGATCTGCAATCTGGGAGCAGTGGTTTTTCAGTGGTAGCATTCTCACCTTCTATGCAGGATACCAGTGTTTGATTCCAGGCCAATGTACCTTAGGCACAGCCACCACCCCTCTGTCACTGGAGGTTTGTATGTTGCTATGACGAGGAAGAGGTTTCAGTGGAACTGCAAGACTAAGATTGACTACCGGAGAAAGGGTTGGCAATCTACTTCCAAAAATCAACCAATGAAAACCTTATGGATCACAATGATTTCTTGTGCATGGGGCAGTTGACTGGATGGCAGTTAAAACAACAGCAATCTGCAATCTAGTAAGGGAGGAAAACACTTCTGCAAGTGAAAGACATGTTGGGGAGATGCCCTTTGGCACAAAAGGCCTGGGTGACGTTGTAGAAGGGAGGGGTATCAAACCCCTCAACATAGCCTCTAGGCAAATATTCTTTGTATAGGTCTTTTACTTCCCTGGTTAGATTTATTCCTGAGTATTTTATTTTATTAGGGGCTATTATTATAAATGGTATTGTTTTCCTGTTTGTAATTCTGTTCATTGGTGTATAGGAATCCAACTGATTTTTGTGTGTTTATCTTGTATCCTGCTATTCTGCTAAATATTTCTATTAGTTTCAGTAGTTTTCCTGTGGAGTCTTTTGGATTTTCTAAGTATAGTATCACATCATCCACAAATAGGGACAGTTTTATTTCTTCCTTACCAATTTGGATGCTCTTTATTTCTTTGTCTTGCCTTATCATCCTAGCTAGGACTTCCACCACAATGTTAAATAGAAGTGGTGATAAAGGGTATCCTTGTCTTGTTCCTTCTTTGAGGGGGAATGTTTTCAGCCTCTCTCCATTAAGAACGATGTTGACTGTTGGTTTTGTATATATGCCCTTTATTGTGTTGAGGAATTTCCCTTCTATACGTATTTTATTGAGATTATTTATCAGGAATAAATGCTGGACTTTATCAAATGACTTTTCTGCATCTATTGAGACGATCATGTGATTCTTTTGCTTTATTTATGTGGAGGAGTATGTTGATTGATTTTCTAACACTTGCATACCTGGGATGAATCCCACTTGGTCATGGTGTATTATTTTACTGATATGATGCTGAATTCTATTGGCTAGAATTTTGCTGAGAATTTTTGCATCTGTATTCATGAGAGATATTGGTCTGTAATTTTATTTTTTGTGATCTCCTTACCTGGTTTTGGAATCAGGGTTATGCTGGCTTCATAGAATGAATTCAGAAGTATGCCTTCCTTTTCTATGTTCTGAAATATTTTGAGCAGTACTGGTGCAAGCTCTTTTATGAATGTTTGGTAGAATTCTCCAGTGAAGAAATCTGGGCTAGGGCTTTTTTTTTTTTTGGCTGGGAGTTTTTTTTTTTTTTTAATTACCTTTTCAATCTCTTCTCTTGTTATGGGTCTGTTCAGATTTTTGACCTCAGTTTGTGTTAGTTTAGGTAGGCAGTGAGTTTCTAGAAATTTGTCCATTTCCTCTATGTTTTCAAATCTGTTGGAGTATAGTTTTTATAGTACTCTGTTATGATCCTTTTTATTTCAGTTGGGTCTGTTGCAATGTCCCCCATTTCATTTCTTATTTGGGTTATTTGCATCCGTTCCTGTTTTTCTTTGGTCGATTTGGCCAATGGTTTGCATATTTTGTTGATCCTTTCAAAGACCCAACTTTTGGGTTTGTTGATTCTTTCTATTGTTTTCCTATTCTCTATTTCATTTATTCTCTGATCTTTATTATTTCCTTTCTTCTGGCCGCCATGGGCTTCTTTTGCTGTTCTATTTCTATTTGTTCTAGTTATATAGCTAGTGTTTTGATTTTGTCCATTTCTTTTTTGATGCATGCATCTATTGCTGTAAATTGACCTCTGAGAGCTGCCTTTGCTGTGTCCCAAAGGTTTTGGTATGATGTGTTTTCATTCTCGATTGATTTTCAATTTTTTTAATTCCATCTTTGATTTCTTCTATTACCCAGTGGTTTTTAATTAAGGTGTTATTCAGTTTCTATGGATTTGATTTTTTTTCCTTGCTCTTCCATTTATTAATTTCTACTTTGAAGGCATTGTGATCAGAGAAAATGCTTTGTATTATCTCAGTGCTTTCAATTCTGTTGAGGGTTGCTTTGCGGCCTAAGATGTGGTCTATTCTGGAGAACATTCCACATGCGTTGGGAAAGAATGTGTACTTTGCAGCTGTTGTGTGGCATGTTCTATATACGTCTATGAGGTCAATTTGGTTGATTGTGGCCTTTAGATCTTTTGTGTCTTTGCTGATTTTCTTTCTAGATTTTCTGTCCCTTACCAAGAGTGGTGTGTTGAAGTCTCCTACTATCTTCATGGAACTATCAATTTCTCTTTTCAGTGCTGTTAGAGGTTGTTCTATGTGTTTCGGAGCCCTGTCACTGGGTGCATAGATATTTATTATGATTATGTCCTCATGGTGGTTTCTACCTTTAATCATTATATGTCCTTCCTAGTCTTTTATGGTAAATTTTGTTTTAAATTCCGTTGTATCTGAGATTAGTATTACCACTCCTGCTCTTTTTTTGGTTGCTGTTTGCTTGATATATTTTTTCCATCCTTTGATACTTAATGCATTTATGTCTTTGTTTCTAAACTGTGTCCCTTGTAGACAGTATATTGAAGGGTCCTTTTTTTTTTAATCCATTCTGTCACTGTCTGTTTATGGGTGCATTTAAGCCATTTACGTTCAATGCAATTATTGATAGGTGTGAGTTTATTGCTGTCATTTTGTAGTGCTTTGTGTGTGTGTGTGCTCACATTTTCTTTGTTCTTCTTTACTCTCCCGTGCTGAATTCCTTTTATTTGTGATTTTTTTTCATTTCTTACATTTTTGTAGATTTTGTTTTTACTGAGACTTTATGTTGCTCTTCTTTACTTTGAAGAGTGGGTTTCTTAACTTTCTTTGTGGTTACCTTGACATTTAAACCTATCTTCCTAAGTTTAACCTGTCTTTTATTGCTTGATATCACCTTGACTTTCTCTCTATTTGAAAGTTCTATACCTATACTCTCTTTTATAATTCTGACTTGTTCTCATTTACAGATTGACATCTCAGATTCCCTGTTGTAAATCTTTTAGTTTTGTTTTATTCTTGAGAGTTCATTACCTAGGTTGGTATGTGGCTGATGCTGTCCTGTGTCCTATATTCAGGTTGTTGTCTGATGTTGTTGGTTTTCAAAGTTCCAGAACAGGAGGAGAAAATAGAAAACACAGAGGGGATCTTTGAAGATTTGCTGACTGAAAACATCCCTAAAATCACTGAAAGATGAAAACTTGACCATCCAAAAAGCAAGAGTTTTGAAGTATATGTATTATTCTGGGTTAGCAACTTTTTTTCAAGGTTTTATATATGTCATCCCATTGCCTTCTTGCCTGCACAGTTTCTTTTGAGTAATCAGAGATCAGTCTTATCGTTTTCCCTTTGTATGTGACTTTTCATTTTTATTGAGCTGATTTCAGGATTCCTTCTGTGTCTTTAGTTTTAGCGAGTATGATTATGATATGTTTTCATGATTTTTTGGGGGGCCTATTCTATATGGAGTTCATTGAGCTCCTTGGATGGTCAAGTTTTCATGTGACCTCAGTAAGGGTGTTACAATCCCACCCCAATCCTCTTTAACATAAAATTACAATCACAAAATGGAGGACAACTGCTCAATACTGGGAATCATGGCCAACCAAGTTTACACATATTTTTGGAGAAAACGATTCAATCCATGACACGTCCATTTGTTGAAACATCTCACTTGGTATTCTCTCAATTCCTGAAGCCTTGTTTTTCTTGCCAGTGTCTTCAGTTCAGCTTGAACTTCCTTTTTCACGGCCAGCTGTTCTGGATCATAATCTATCCTGAAATGGTTAAACATTGACCAATTCTTTTTGGTACAGTGACTTTGTGCACTCCTTTCAACTTTTTTAAAAATTTTTATTGTGCTTTAAGTGAAAGCTTACAAATTAAGTCAATCTCTAATACAAAAATTTATGTACACCTTGCTATATTCTCTTAATTGCTCTCCCCCTAATGAGACAGTCCACTCCTCTCCATTCTCTATTTTTGTGTCCATTCCACCAGCTTCCAACTCCCTCCGCTGCTTCCTAGGGTTTAAGACCCCAGACACCACTCTCAAAAATGGGATGCAGAATGTTTTCTTAATAGATATTACTATGCCAATTGACTTAGATGTCCCTTGAAACCGTGGTCCCCAACCCTCACCCCTGCTACACTGGCCTTTGAAGCATTCACTTTATTCAGGAAAATTCATTGCTTTTGGTTCAGTCCAGTTGTGCTGACCTCGCCTGTATTGTGTGTGGTCTTTCCCTTCACGTAAAGTGTTCTTATCTACTATCTAATTAGTGAATACCTCTCTCCCTCCCTCCCTCCCTCCCTCCTCTCGTAACCTTCAAAGAACATTTTCTTCTCTGTTTAAACTATTTCTCCAGTTATTATAATAGTGGCCTCAAACAATATTTATCCTTTTGAAACTGACTAATTTCTGTCAGCATAATTCCTTTCAGATTCCTCAATGTTATGAAATGTATCAAAGATTCATCACTGTTCTTCATCAATGCATAGTACTCCACCGTGTGAATATATCATAATTTATTTTTCCATTCATCCATTCATGGGCACGTCGGGTGCTTCCATCTTTTTTGCTATTGTAAACAGTGCTGCAATGAACATGGGTGTGCATATATCTGCTCGTATAAAGGTTCTTATTTTCTAGGATATATTCGAAGGAGTGGGATTGCTGGATCATATGGTAGTTCTATTTCTAGTTTTTTAAGGAAGCGCCACATTGATTTCCAAAGTGGTTGTACTATTTTACATTCCCACCAGCAGTGTATAAGTGTGCCAGTCTCTCCACAATCTCTCCAACATTTATTATCTTGTGTTTTTTTTGGATTAATGCCAGCCTTGTTGGAGAGAGATGGAATCTTGTTATAGTTTTGAGTTGCATTTCTCTAATGGCTAATGGGAAACCCTGGTGGCATAGTGGTTAAGTGCTAAGGCTGCTAACCAAAGGGTCGGAAGTTTGAATCTGCCAGGTGCTCCTTGGAAACTCTATGGGGCAGTTCTACTCTGTCCTATAGGGTTGCTATGAGTTGGAATTGACTCAATGGCACTGGGTTTGGTTTTTGGTTTGAATGGCTAATGATTGTGAGCATTTCTTCATGTATCTGTTAGCTACCTGAATGTCTTATTTAGTGAACTGTCTGTTCATAACTTTTACCCATTTTTTAATCGGGGTATTTGTCTTTTCGTAGTTGAGTTTTTGCAATATCATGTAGAATTTAGAGATCAGGTGCTGATTGGAAATGTCATAGCTAAGAACTTTTTCCCAATCTGTAGGTAATCTTTTCACTCTTTCAGTGAAGCCTTTGCATGAGCATAGGTGTTTGATTTTTAGGAGCTCTCAGTTATATAGTTTTTCTCCAGTATTGTTAGTAATGTTTCGTATACTGTTTATGCCATGTATTAGGGCTCCTAATGTCTCTTTTTTTTCTTCCATGATGTTTACTGTTTTTGATTTTATAGTTAGATATTTGATCCATTTTCAGTTCAGTTTTGTGCATGGTGTGACGTATGGGTCTTGTTTCATTTTTTTGCGGATGGATATTTTTATGCCAGCACCATCTGTTAAAAAGTCTCTCTTTTCCCCAATTAACCAACTTTGGGCCTTTCTCAAATATCACCTGCTCATTTGTGAATGGTTTGTGTCTGGATTCTCAATTCTGGTCCATTGATCTCTGTATCTGTTGTTGTACCAGTACCAGGCTGTTTTGACTACTGTAGAAGTATAATAGGTTCTAAAATCAGGTAGAGTGAGGTCTCCCAGTTTGTTCTTCTTTTTCAGTAATGCTTTACTTCTCTGGGGCCTCTTTCCCTTCCACATTTGAAGTTGGTGATTTGTTTCTCCATCTCATTAAAAAATGTCATTGGAATTTGGAGTGGAATTGCATTAAATCCATAGATCGCTTTTGGAAGAAGAGACATTTTTACAATGCTAAGTCTTCCTATCCATGAGCAAGGTATGTTTTTCCACTTATATAGTTTCTTTTGGTTTCTTGCAGAAGTGTTTTATAGTTTTCTTTGTCTAAGTCTTTTACATCTCTGGTAAGATTTATTCCTAAGTATTTTATCTTCTTGCAGGCTACTGTAAATGGCATTGATTTGATGATTTCTTCTTCAATGTTCTTTTTGTTGGAATCCAATGGATTTTTGAATGTTTATCTTGTATCCCAATACTCTGCTGAACTCTTCTATTAGTTTCAGTAGGTTTCTTGAGGATTCCTTAGGGTTTTCTGTGTATAAGATCATGTCATCTGCAAATAGAGATACTTCTTCTTTGCCAATCTGGATGCCTTCAATTTCTTTATCAAGCCTAATTGCTCTGGCTAGGACCTCCAGCACAATGTTGAATAAGAGTGGTGATAAAGGGCATCCTTGTCTGGTTCCCGATCTCAATGGGAATACTTTCAGTCTCTCTCCATTTAGGATGATGTTGGGTATTGGCTTTGTATAAGTGCCCTTTATTATGTTGAGGAATTTTCCTTCTATTCCTACTTTGCTGGAATGGGTTTTGAACTTTGTCAAATGCCTTTTTTGCATGAATAGATAAAATCAGGTAATGCTTGTCTTTTCTCGTATATATATGATGAATTACATTTATTGCTTTTCTAATGTTGAACCATCCCTGCATACCTGGTAGGAATCTCACTTGATCATGGTGAATTATTTTTTTGATATGTTGCTGAATTCTATTGACCAGAATTTTGCTGAGGATTTTTGCATCTAAGTTCATGAGGAATATAGGTTTGTAATTTTCCTTTTTTGTGATGTCTTTACCTGGTTTTGGGATCAGGGATATCGTGGCTTCATAGAATGAGTTTGGTAATATTCCATCCTTTTGTATGCTTGGAAATACCTTTAGTAGTAGTGGTGTGAACTCTTCTCTGAAAGTTTGGTAGAAATGTGCAATGAAGCCATCCAGGTTAGGGCTTTTTTTCGTTGGGAGTTTTTTGATTACCGTTTCAATCTCTTTTTTTTGTTATGGGTCTATTTAGTTGTTCTACTTCTGAATGTGTTAGTTTAGGTAGGTAGTGTTTTTCCAGGAATTCATCCATTTCTTCTAGGTTTTCAAATTTGTTAGAGTACAATTTTTCATAGAAATCTGATGTGATTCTTTAATTGCTTTTTGCTCTGTTGTGATATCACCCATCTCATTTCTTATTCTGGTTACTTGCTTCCTCTCCTCTTTTTCTTTTGTCAGTTTGGCCAGTGGTTTATCAAATTTTGTTTATTTTTTGAAAGAACCAGCTTTTGGTCTTGTTAATTCTTTCAATTGTTTTTCTGTTTTCTATTTCATTTACTTTAGCTCTAGTTTTTACTATTTGTTTTCTTCTGCTGCTTGAGGGTTTCTTTTGTTGCTCTCTTTCTATTTGTTCAAGTTGTAGGGATAATTCTTTGATTTTGGCCCTTTCTTCTCTTTGGATGTGTACATTTATTGATTTAAATTGGCCTCAGAGCACTTCTTTAGCCGTGCCCCAAAGGTTCTGTTAGGAAGTGTTTTCATTCTCATTGGATTTTATGAATTTTTTTTTATTCCATTCTTAATGTCTTCTATAATCCTTTTTTTTTTTTGAGCAGGGTATTGTTCATTTTCCAAGTGTTTGATTTCTTTTCCCTGCTTTTTCCTTATTGGTTTCTACTTTTATGACCTTATGGTCAGAGAAGATGCTTTGTAATATTTCAGTGTTTTGAATTCTGCTATGGCTTGCTTTATGTCCTAGTATGTGGTCTGTTCTGGAGAATGTTCCATGTGAGTTAGAAAGGAAAGTATACTTGGCTGCTATTAGGTCAAGTATTCTGTATATTTCTATGGGATCAAGTTGGTTGATTATGGCATTTAGATCTTCCGTGTATTTATTGAGCTTCTTTCTGGATGTCTTGTCCTTCACCGAAAGTGGTGTGTTGAAGCCTCCTACTATTATTATGGAGCTGTCTATCTCGCTTTTCAATGCTGATAGAGTCTGTTTTATGTATCTTGCAGTCCTGTCATTGGGTGCGTAAATATTTACTATGGTTACATCTTCTTGCTGTATTGTCCCTTTAATCATTATATAGTGTCCTTCCTTTTCCTTTATGGTGGATTTAACTTTAAAGTCTATTTTGTCAGAAATTAATATTGCCACTCCTGCTGTTTTTTGATTGTTGTTTGCTTGATATATTTTTTTCCATCCTTTGAGTTTTAGTTTGTTTGTGTCTCTGTGTCTAAGATGTGTCTCTTGTAGGCAGTATGTAAATAGATCATGTTTTCTAATCCATTCTGCCACTCTCTGTCTTTTTATTGTTGCATTTAGTCCATTTACATTCAGCGTAATTATGGGTAGGTATGGATTTTTTTTTATGGATTTAGTGCTATCATTTTGAATGTCTTTTTTTGTGTGCTGTTGACAGTTTATTTTACCCACTTAATCTTTTGTGCTGTGTAGATTATCTTTATATATTGTCTTTTCCTCGATTTTGTTTCTGCTGAGTCTCTATTTTTTTCTTATTTTTTATTTTGATGTGCAGGTTCGTTTGTGTCTTTTGTGGTTACCTTATTATTTACCCATATTTTCCTAAATTTAAACCTAACTTTTATTTCTTTGTGTCGTCTTGTCTTCCTCTCCATAAGTAAGATCTATGGCTACATTTCTTAGTCCCTCTTTATTGTTTTAATGTTGTCTGTCTCCTTTTTCATAATGTTGTCGCTATTTCCCTGCTTTGAGTGTTTTTTTTTTTTATTTTGATTTATTTTTGTGATTTTCCTGTCTGGTTCGACTTCTGATTGCTCTGCCCAGTGTCCTAGTCTTGGGCTGATACCTGATATTATTGATTTTCTAATCAAAGAACTCCCTTTAATGTTCTTGTAGTTTTAGTTTGGTTTTTTCAAATTCCCTAAACTTCTGTTTACCTGGAAATGTCCGAAGTTCACCTTCATAGTTGAGAGACAGTTTTGCTGGATATATGATTCTTGGCTGGCAATTTTTTCCTTCAGTTTTTTATGTAAGTCATCCCATTGTCTTCTTGCCTGAATGGTTTCTGCTGAGTAGTCTGAGCTTATCCTTATTTACTCTCCTTTGTAGGGGACTGTTCATGTATCCCTAGCTGCTATTAAAATTCTTTATTTTTGGTTTTGGTAACTTTGATTATCATATGTCTGGGTGGCTTTCTTTTAAAATGTACCTTATGCGGAGTTTGATGACCATCTTGGATAGGTATCTTCTCATCTTTCACAATATCAGGGAATTTTTCTGCCAACAAACCTTCAACAATTCTCTTTGTATATTCTGTTATCCCTCCCTGTTCTGGTACTCCAATCACTCATAAGTTATTTCTCTTGATAGAGTCCCTCATGATTCTTAAGGTTTGTTCATTTTTTTTTCAATTCTTTTGTCTGATTTTTCTTCACATATATATTGGTACCAAGTGCTTTATATTCAAGTTCACAAATTCTGCCCTTCACTTGCTCAATTTTGCTCCTCTGACTTTCTGTTGAGTTGTCTAATTCTGTAATTTTATTGTTTATCTTCTGAATTTCTGATTGCTGTCTGTCTATGGATTTTTCCAGCTTATTAAGATTTTTTATTATGTTCCTGAATAACCTTTTGGTTTCTTAAACTGCCTTATCTGTGTGTTCCTTGGCTTGTTCTGAGCATTGCCGAATTTCCGTTGTGATGCCTTGAAGGGTTCTCTATATTAATCTTATGTATTCTGCCTCTGTTAATTCCAGGAAGTCACTTTCATCTAGAAGATTCCTTGATTCTTTGTTTTGAGAGCTTGTTGAGGAGATCATGGTCTGTCTCTTTGTGTGACTTGATATTGACTGTTGTCTCTGAGCCATCTAAAAGTTATTAGTTTATTTTATGCTTGCCTACTGTGCCGTAGCTTCTTGCTTTGTTTTGTTCTGATATGCTGAAAAGGGTTGCTTGAGTGAGCTAGCTTGATTATTTTCGCCTTTGTAGCTCTGACATCCTGTCCCCAGGTGACTAAAGCTGTTATCAGGTATATCAGTCTAGAAGTCCATTCACTTTTCTTGTATGAATTCAGCTCATTTGTCCAGGTAGCTGATCATAAAGTGTGTGGTACTTGCTCTGTCCTACAGTCTTAGAGGGACAGGGGTGATTGGTATAGGTACCAGTGTCTGGTTTCAGCAGTGGGTCACACTCTGAACAAGGCAGGGGGCTGAGAATTGTCCCCCAAATGTCTTTGATGAAAGCGTGTCCCTATTCCCTAGAGAGTACAGGTGGGTGGGATCTGCAGATTGACCATGGGCACCCAATGTTTTGTGTTCTAAGGCCTGGGAGTTACCAGCTATCCTTGGAACCATGTTGTGGGTGGCTAGGTGACCTGAGTTGATGCACCAGGCCTTAGGACCCTGCTTTGTGTAAGTGAGGACCTGTTTAACAAAGCGGTGTCAAACATCAAACACCCACCACTCCACCGCTCAGCTGAAACAGTTGTAATCTGCCAGCAAGGGCCTGTTCTCCGGAAATAGGCCCACACAGGTCCATGGAGAAGGGAAAGGTATTCAAAGTCCACGGACCTTTTATGCCTGGACAGGAGCTGCTTCTGTCCTGAGCTCCCCCCGTTAGTGGAGCTGGCAAATTATCTTTTCCCCTAATTGCGAATTTCTTCCTTCTCCAGGGCCTGGAGGATGGCTCTAGGTGCTCAACAGTGCTTATCTCAGGCCCAGAGAAATCAACATCTGCTGAAGTTGAAGCTGGGGTGCAGAGTAGAATATACTCAAGTACTTAGCTTTTGCCGAGAGTGCCGTTCTTCTCTGGTTCCTGAGGTGTGAATAGGCTCTGACTGGCTGCTTCTCCCTGAGGAAACTGCAGCCAAAAGCTAGTACCAGCCGCCTGCACCTGCTCCTGGGAATGGTGCCTGAGGGCTCCCAGTGATTCAGGTCTGGTAACTCCTCTCTGCTTCTGAACCATCTCTTCCTCCCCCACCCGTCATTTCGTTTTCTAACTTTGCCTTTGAAGTTCATGGCTTCTAGCTTGTCATAAATACAGTCATTTCACTTGTTTTTTATTTGGGTCTTTGTTGTAAGAGGCCTCGCCAAAAATGTCTGTCTATTCCACCATCTTGGCCCCACCTCTCCCTTTCATCTTCTTTTGATGCTACCTGCATCATTTCTCTTTCCCTCACAGAATCCTTCAAAATTGCAGCTCGAGGCTTGAAGTTTTTCTTCATTTCTTTCAGTGCTAGAAATCCTGATCATATTTTTCCTTTTGGTTTCTCATTCAGGGTCTTTGCACATATCATTGTAATAGTTTGCCTTGTCTTCATGAGCTGCCCTTTGAGATCTCCTGTTCAGCTCTTTTACTTCAGCATTTCTTATGCTTGCTTTTGCTACTCTGTGCTTAATGAAAAGCACTTTTCAGAATCTCTTCTGGCATCAGTTTTGGTCTCTTCCTTCTTTCCTTTCTTTTCAATGACTTCTTACTTTCTTCATGTGTGATATCCTTGATGACTTCCTACAATTCCTCTGGTTTTTGGTCATTAGCGTTAAGTACATCAACTATATCCTTGAGATGGTCTCAAAGTTGAAGAACAGTGTATTCAGAATTGTGCCTTGGCCTTCATGGACTTGCTGTAATTTTCTTCAACTTCTATTTGAACTTGCACATGAGCAGTTGATGATCCTGGTTCTGTTTTTACTGATTTTATATTGAGCTTATCCCTCAGCTCTCCATAGATGTAGTTAATTTGATTTCTTGTAGACTACATAGGAACCATTAGGGTAGGGACTTTGTATTATACACCTCTGTATTCCTGTAAGGTAGAACAGTGCCTAACAAAAAGTCTGTTGTTGTCTAAAATTTGTGGAATGATTTGATAAATGAATCAGTGATAATTGGGGAAGTTGAGAAGGCTGCATATATGACTCATGAATCCCTGAAGTTTTGTATGTGTTCATAAATAATCCCTTTCTTGTGTACTTATTGATTTGTTCTGTCAATAAACATTCACTGCCTACTCTATGACGGGCACTGTACTAGGCACTGCACAGACCAAAGTAATTAAGACAAAATCATTCTTTCCTGAAAGAAGACAACAATTTAGTGAGTAAAATAGACACATAAATGTTATATAAATTCTGTGATGTGACAAAGGCTTTAATAAACATATGGAAAAAGTACCATGGTGTCTCAAAGAAAGAAGCAATAAATTTTGGAGGGGCCTGAGATGCCTTAAAGGATGAGGTGACATTACATTCTTCCATTCAACAAAAATTTATGGGACATCTGCTATGCGCAACCTGTACAAGGCACCAGTGGCACAGCCACAACCTTGACTGAGATGCAATAATAGCTGAACACCCAACAAAAAATAGTCATCCCCCAGAACATCTGAAACCAAGGTACAACCCAGGACTCACATGCTTGTCTGTGTGAGAGGTTCTTTCTCAGGCAGTTGAAAGGTCCAACAAAAAAGGACCTTTGGCAGCCATGTGGAAGGAGATATACTCTGGAAAGAGAAAACAAACAGAAGTTTCAAATAAGCCCATATTGACTCTGCTAAGTAATCTAACATTGCTTCAGTTCCCTGAAACGGAAAGATGAGCCTAAAAGTACACTCTGTTCCAATGATTAGGTCATGTAGAAGCCAGTTTTTGTGATCCTAAAGCACAGAAAAATGGATTCATGGGATACAGACAATTTAAAGCTAAAAACACAGGTTAAAACAGTACATTTTAAAGTGGTATGTTAAAAGGTGAAGTATAAGTCCCTAGCTACCCTGAAATGACCTCACTTGCTTTCAAAATTTGTAGTTCCCTGGAAGTATTTTCCTTGTAGTGTAACCACTATTGTACATCATAAAAAAAAAGACATTGCCTTTGAGTCGATTCCAGCTCATAGTTACCCTATAGGACAGAGTAGAACTGCCCCATAGGGTTTCCAAGGAGCAGCTAGTCGATTCGAACTGCCAACCTTTTGGTTAGCAGCCAAGCTCTTAACCACTGCTCCACCAGGGCTCCAAAGTAATAATAGGACCCCCCCAAAAAAAAGAAAGGAAGGAAGGAAGGAGGGAAGGAAGGAAGGAAGGAAGGAAGGAAGGAAGGAAGGAAGGAAGGAAGGAAGGAAGGAAGGAAGGAAGGAAGGAAGGAAGGGAGGGAGGGAGGGAGGGAGGGAGGGAGGGAGGGAGGGAGGGAGGGAGGGAGGGAGGGAGGGAGGGAAGGAAACAAACCCAAACTCATTGCCGTTGAGTCCATTCCGACTCATAATGACTCTATAGTGCAGGGTTGAGCTGCCTCACAGGGTTTTCAAGACTGTAAACTTTATGGAAGCAGGCTGCCACATCTTTCTCCCACAGAGCAGCTGGTGAGTTTGGACTGCTGACCTTTCAGTTAGCAGCCGAGTGCTTAGCCATTGCACCACCAGTGCTCCTTGTCATAATAGCAAACACTACAAATGGCAAGCATTGATTTGTAATGAAACTGCTTTTCGCATGGGCAACTTTATGTAGCATATTTTAGGGTGAGGAACTTTAGGGATGTAAACTAGAACAAAAAAGTAGTCTATAAAGAACTTTGTTTCAAAGTTGAAAATTATCACAGTTATGTATTTAATCATTACAAATAAAATTAAGAGTATAAATCCAATGATAATTATTACATTAGTTTTATTAAACCATATTTAACAAGGTCCTTGATGTTTCTGAGCCACACTAGTGAAGGCAGCTAGTAATAAATATAAAAGTTGGATGAGACACACCTAAAACTTAACATAAGCACTTAAACTTTTTGTAACAGACCGTTATCACAATGCAATGTGTTACATATACTTCTGATATTTCTTCTCTGACTATGTTGTCCAGAGGAGTGTATGTGACATACCAGTGCACCTGAACCTTGGTTGTCCACTTGAGTGGACATGTATAGGCTGAACTCAAAGAAAGATTAGGACAGAACTAGCACTGTCCTGAATGATGATGCACTTAGAAGTTTAAATATAAAGTACAGCTGTGCCAGGAGCCTTATTTTAATGTCAGCGTGGAAAACGAATTACCCACGAAGCCCAAGTGAATGCATAACTGCTTTCCAATGAGTCCAAATTTAGCGTATCACACATCTATACATTTGAGTGTGAATCCTGTTTTTTATTAAGATTGTTTAAAACATTCTTAAAATATATTTTAAAATTAAAATCGAATGTCTATGGATTTTTTGAAGCATTTTCATGAGACCAGTCCATAATTTCCTATCAGTTCAAAAGTAAACATCCAGAAAAGAAACTATCTCAGTTCCTTCAGATTAGTGTTTCTCAAACCGTGGTTTATAACCCATTAGGAGGTCATGAAACTAATGTAATGGGTGGGAGCAGCAGTTGTATATATTTCAATTCATTATATACTAGTCAGAGTGCATCACTTTGACCCTTATTAAGACTTGTTTTCAGGAAAGTTTGGTTTCTCTCATACACACACACACTCACATACCCATAGACACATGTGAGTGTGTGTGTATATGTACCAAGTAGTGGTGTACATTTTCTTACTGCGAATCTCAGCCAAAAACAGTTCCAAAAATATTGCTTTAGGCCCCTTTCACTCCCCTGCTCCAGAACCTACAAAGCCTCCCATTTGTTCCTCAAGCTTAAATTCTCTGGGTAGCATCCACTACCTATTTTAATATGGCCCCTTGCTCTCTGCCAAAGGTATCTCTTATTTTTTGTTTCAAGGAGGCTGTTTGGATTTCTTAATTTTGACCTTCTCACCACATCCTGCCACATACGAACCATAGTTATTCCTGTTTTTCAGACTTTTTACCTCCAAACTCTCCTTGCTGGAGTATCATTTCGCTCTTCTGTATTCAATCCAATTTTCATCCCTACTTCAAGACCCGGCACAAATGTAATCACTCTCATGAAGTCATCTCTTACAGTGCATTTCTAACTACAGGCACTTACATTTCTCTCACCTCTTTCTGATGACCATGATACTTGTCATCCATGCCATACAGCTCAATACTTAACACCAGGAATCTCAAAGCTGGAAGAGACTTAAAAGATGGTTTGGTTTGACTCTTTACTAAGGGTAATGTAGTCCAGAACAACCTGCATCCGAATCACCTGGAAAGTGTATTACACGTGCAGATACCTGGGTCTCATGCCAGACCTCCTAGATCCGAATCTCAGGGGTGGGGGAAGGGTAGGAATTTGCATGCACATCAACTTCCGGGAACATTGATGCCCAATCAAGTTTGAGAATTGTGGGTATAATTTGACCTACCACTCAGTCCAGAGACTATTGTTCTCTCTGATTTCTTGGGAAAAGTCCCTGGTCATTGCCCCCATTGGTACCAACTCCCATTTTGTGATACTACCCAGCTGAGGAGTGAAGATTCCCATCTTGCACATTCACAGAGGTTAAAAGCAAAACTTTGCCACCAGGAAGAAACAGGACTGAGAAGATGATGACACATTCTCAGGATTACCAGGGGCTAACTATTGGACTCCCCAGAACTTTCTGCATGCCCTTCTAGAATGGCCAGAGTAGCCTCCTTCTACCACTATGTGTCGTAAAGTTCAAAACCACTGTCTCTGGGATTACCAGAGCATGGGCTCGTAATCCCAGCTCTGTATTTACAGTTTAGCAGGTTAACTACCTTGAGCCTGAGATTCCTCATCTGACAAACAGGGAAATAATGGTACCAACTTTACAGAGTTGATGTGAGAACTAAATAAGGTAATGAACAAGAAATTGGCTGTTGCACAGGAGAGACTTGCTAAATGATGATTGTTGTTGCCATGGTCCCTCTGGTTCCAAATGGTCTTCAAGTGTCATTTTATCACACAGGCTCAGACAGACAATTTTAAGGCACAATGGACTCTTTACTGAATCTTAAGAAGCATGAACATATTTAACTCCTGTACAGCCAGTCCTCAGACAGCAGCAAAATCTGATGACCCAGTGGAGGCTGAAGATAATACTGGAGAAATGAGCAGGAGTCAATTACCCAGGGCTCTTGGTCTGCACTGCACATGAAGCCCTCAGAAGCAGTATAGTAATAGAACAGACTTGACTCTTAGAAAGGAAGCTCCAGCTAGTAGGATGCTTAGAGGTCATCGCCCCCACCATCTCAGGAGACAATTGAGGAAACAGGCCTAGAGCCACAGAGTTGGAAGGAAGGGCTTTCCAAAGCCCTGGTTTTAGCTGTTTCCAGCCCCATCCTGCCCTGAACCCAAGTCAGGCTGACTGGGACAGGGGCACGCTGGGGTCGACAGATGGATATTGAAACAGACAGAGGCTGTGGAGACCCCTGAGGAGGAACAAGGAACCAGTATCCTAGCAATGGAGAGAAGATAGAGCCTTGCTCAGGGGCCCAAAGAGGGCACATTGTTCTCACTCTGGAAATCTGGGCACGATGGCAAGAGGTAACAGGGCAGGACACAGGTACCAGGTTGGAGTCAGGTGTGAGGACTCAGGTGTGAGAGTAATAAGGCCCAAGGATCCTTGGTCAACAGGACCCCTGTGTCCCACAGATCCCAGAACAGCAACTTTCAAACCCCAACAGAGGAGCCTCAAGGGGCTTTGAGTGTGTGTATGGGGGGGGTGCTGAGTGGACAAGCCCCCCCCAACACATACACACACCAGAACAACTGTGTATTTGATTTAAATATTGGGATTTTGTTTTGTTTTTCTTTTTTTATTGTACCTTAGATGAAGGTTTACAGAACCAACTACTTTCTCATTAAACAGTACACATATTGTTTTACGACATTGTTTAACAACCCCACGACATGTTAACACTCTCCCTTCTCAACCTTGGGTTCCCTATTACCAGCTTTCTTGTCCTTCCTGCCTTCTAGTCCTTGCCCCAGGGCTGGTGTGCCCCATTAGTCTCATTTTGTTTTATGGGCCGGTCCAATCTTTGATTGAAGGGTGAACATCAGGAGTGACTTCATTACTGAGCTGAAAGGATGTCTAGAGGCCATACTCTCAGGGTTTCTCCAGGCTCTGTCAGGACAGCAAGTCAAGCCTTTCTTTCTGAGTTAGAATTTTGCTCGACATTTTTCTCCAGCTCTGCCCAGGACCCTCTATTGTGATCCCTGTCAGAGCAGTCAATGGTGGTAGCCAGGCACCATCTCATTGTACTGGACTCAGTCTGGTGGAGGCTGTAGTAGGTGCGGTCCCTTAGTCCTTTGGATTAATCTGTCCCTTGTATTCTTCATTCTTCCTTTATCCCAAAGGAGTAAGATCAATGGAGTATACTAGATGGCCGCACACAGGCTTTTAAAACCCCAGACACTACTCACCAAAGTAGAATGTAGACTATTTGCTTTATAAACTGTTATGTCAATTGAGCTAGATCTTCCCCGAGACCTTGGTCCCCAGAGCCCTCAGCCTAGCAATTTGGTCCTCAGGAAGTTTGGATGTGCCTATGGAGCTTTCATGACCTTGCCTTCTACAAGTTGTACTGGTTTCCCCAGTCTTGTGTACTGTCTTAGCCTTCACTAAAGTTGTTGTTGGTAGGTGCCGTCAAGTCTGTTCCGACTCATAGCGACTGTATGCACAACTGAACAATTCACTGCCCGGTCCTGAGCCATCCTTACAATCATTGTTATGCTTGAGCTCATTGTTGCAGCCACTGTGTCAATCCACCTCATTGAGGGTCTTCCTCTTTTCCGCTGACCCAGTACTCTGGCAAGCATGATGTCCTTCCCCAGTGACTGATCCCTCCTGACAACATGTCCAAAGTATGTAAGACGCAGTCTCGCCATCCTTGCCTCTAAGGAGCATTCTGGCCGCACTTCTTCCAAGACAGATTTGTTCGTTCTTTTGGCAGTCCATGGTATATTCAATATTCTTCACCAACACTGCAATTCAAAGGCATCAATTCTTCCTCGGTCTTCCTTATTCATTGTCCAGCTTTCACATGCATATGATGCAATTGAAAATACCATGGCTTGGGTCAGGTGCACCTTAGTCTTCAAGGTGACATCTTTGCTCTTCAGCACTTTAAAGAGGTCCTTTGCAGCAGATTTACCCAATGCAATGTGTCTTCTGATTTCTTGACTACAGCTTCCATGGCTGTTGATTGTGGATCCAAGTAAAATGAAATCCTTGACAACTTCAATCTTTTCTCCATTTATCATGATGCTGCTCATGGGTCTAGTTGTGAGGATTTTTGTTTTCTTTATGTTGAGGTGCAATCCATACTGAAGGCTATGGTCTTTGATCTCCAGTAGTAAGTGCTTCAAGTCCTCTTCACTTTCAGCAAGCAAGGTTGTGTCATCTGCATAACAAAGGTTGTTAATGAGTCTTCCTCCAATCCTGATGCCCCGTTCTTCTTCATATAGTCCAGCGTCTCTGATTATTTGCTCAGCATACAGATTGAATAGGTAAGGTGAAAGAATACAACCCTGACACACACCTTTCCTGACTTGAAACCAATCAGTATCCCCTTGTTCTGTCCGAACAACTGCCTCTTGATCTATGTACAGGTTCCTCATGAGCACAATTAAGTGTTCTGGAATTCCCATTCTTCACAATGTTATCCATAATTTGTTATGAACTACACAGTCGAATGCCTTTGCATAGTCAATAAAACACAGGTAAACATCCTTCTGGTATTCTCTGCTTTCAGCCAGGATCCATCTGACATCAGCAATGATATCCCTGGTTCTACATCCTCTTCTAAAACCGGCCTGAATTTCTGGCAGTTCCCTGTCAATATACTGCTGCAGCCGTTTTTGAATGATCTTCAGCAACATTTTGCTTGAGTGTGACATTAATGATATTGTTCTGTAATTTCCACATTCAGTTGGATCGCCTTTCTTGGGAATAGGCATAAACATGGATCTCTTCCATTCAGTTGGCCAGGAAGCTGTCTTCCATATTTCTTGGCATAGACAAGTGAGCACCTCCAGCGCTGCATCTGTTTCTTGAAACATCTCAATTGATATTCCATCAATTCCTGGAGCCTTGTTTTTCACCAATGCCTTCAGAGCAGCTTGGACTTCTTCCTTCAGCACCATTGGTTCCTGATCATATGCTACCTCTTGAAATGGTTGAACATCAACTAATTCTTTTTGGTATATTCGCCAAAGTTACCACTTATCTATTGTCCATTTAGTGTTTTTCCATCCCCATCCTTCCCCACCCTCGTAACTGTCAAAGACCCATTTCCTTTTGTGTGTAAACCTTTTCAGTACAGTAATGGTCTCATACAATATTTGCCCTTTTGTGATTGACTTATGGCACCCAGCATAATTCCTTCCAGATTCTTCCATGTTATGAGATACTTCAAAGATTCATCATTGTTCTTTATCATTGTGTAATACTCCATAGTGTGTTTGTTTGTCCGTTCATCTGTTGATGGGCATTAGGTTGATTCCATCTTTTTGTTATTGTGAACAATGCTGCTATGAACATGGGTGTGCATGTATTTATACTTGTGACAACTCTTGTTTCTCTAGGATATATTCCTAGGAGTGTGATTGCTGGGTCATATGGCATTTCTATTTCTAGCTTTCTAAGGAAGCCCCATATCTTTTTCCAAAATGGTTTTTATTATTTTGCATTCCCACCAGTGGTACATAAGAGTTCCGATCTCCCAGCAGCCTCTGTATCATTTGTTATATGCTTTTTTTTTTTTGATTCGTGCCAGTAATGCCAGGGTGAGATGGTATCTCATTGTGGTTTTGATTTGCATTTCTCTAATGTCTAGTGATCACAAGTATTTCCTCGTGTCTGTTGGACTCTTGAATGTCTTCTTTGGTGAAGTGTCTGTTCATTTCCTTTGCCCATTTTTTAATTGGATCATTTGTCTTTTTGTTGTAGAGGTGTTGGATTTCTTGTAGGTTTTAGAGATTAGACCTTTGTCTGATTTCTAATAGCCAAATTTTTTTTCCAGTCTCTAGGCTCTCTTTTTACTCTTTTGGTGAAGTCTTTTTTTTTTTTTTTGATGAGCATAAGTGTTTAATTTTTAGAAGATCTCAGTTATCTAGCTTATATTCAGGAGTTTGTGTGTTCTTGGTTGTGGTTTGTATCCTATTAATGCCATGTAGTAGGGCCTCTATCATTGATCCTATATTTTATTCTACAAACTTCATAGTTTCTGGCTTTATATTTAGGTCTTTGATCCATTTTGAGTTAGTTTTGGTGTATGTTGTGAGGTATGGGTCCTGTTTCTTTCTTTTTTTTTTTTGTAGATGGACTTCCAGTTTTGCTAGCATCATTTGTTTAAAAGGCTGTCTTTTCCCCATTTGATGGACTTTGGACCAATATCGAAGATCAGGTGACCATAGGTGGATGGATTTACATCTCGGTTCTTGATTCTGTTCCATTGGTGAATGTGTGTGTCCTGGTAGGAGTACCAGGCTGTTTTGGCAACCCTAGCTGTATAGTAGTTTCTGTGGTCAGGTGATGGGGGTCCTCCTACTTTATTCTTCTTCTTCAATTGTGCTTTACTTATCCGGGGCTACTTCCCTTTCCATATAAAGTTAATGATAAGTTTTCCATCTCTTTAAAGAATGTTGTTGGTATTTGGATGGGGATTGCATTTTATATGTAAAACGCTTTGGGTAGAATTGTCATTCTCACAATGTTGAGCCTACCTATCCATGAGCATGGTATGTTTTCCCATTTATGTAGATCTCTTTTAAATTCTTGCAGTAGCGTTTTGTAGCTTTCTTTGTACAGGTCTTTTGCATCCCTGGTTAGATTTATTCCTAAGTAATTTATTTTTTAGGAGCTTGTATAAATGGTATTCTTTTCCTGATTTCCTTTTCATTATTCTCTTTATTTATGTATAGGAATCCAATGGATTTTTATATGTTTATCTTGTATGCTGCTAATCTGCTGAATCTTTCTATTAGTTTCAGCAGTTTTCCTGTGGAGTCTTTTGGGTTTTCTATGTATAGGATCAGAAACCTGATGACATAGTGGTTAAGTGCTACAGTTACTAATCAAATCCACCAGTTTAAATCCACCAGGTGCTCCTTGGAAACTCTATGGGGCAGTTCTACTCTGTCCTATATGGTCACTATGAGTCAGAATTGACTCGAAGGCAACCGGTTTTTTGGTTATGTATAGGATCATATCATCCACAAATAGGGACAGTTTAATTTCTTTTTTTTTTAATTTTTATTGAGCTTCAAGTGAACATTTACAAATCAAGTCAGTCTGTCACATGTAAGTTTATATACACCTTACTCCATACTCCCACTTGCTCTTCCCCTAATGAGTCAGCCCTTCCAGTCTCTCCTTTTGTGACAATTTTGCCAGCTTACAACCCTCTCTACCCTCCCATCCCCCCTCCAGACAGGAGATGCCAACACAGTCTCAAGTGTCCACCTGATACAAATAGCTCACTCTTCATCAGCAACTCTCTCCTACCCACTGTCCAGTCCCTTCCATGTCTGATGGGTTGTCTACGGGAATGATTCCTGTCCTGGGCCAACAGAAGGTTTGGGGACCATGACCACCGGGATTCCTCTAGTCTCAGTCAGACCATTAAGTATGGTCTTTTTGTGAGAATTTGGGGTCTGCATCCCACTGATCTCCTGCTCCCTCAGGGATTCTCTGTTGTGCTCCCTGTAAGGGCAGTCATCAGTTGTGGCCGGGCACGATCTAGTTCTTCTGGTCTCAGGATGATGTAACTCTCTGGTTCATGTGGCCCTTTCTGTCTCTTGGGCTCATAGTTATCGTGTGACCTTGGTGTTCTTCATTCTCCTTTGATCCAGGTGGGTTGAGACCAATTGATGCATCTTAGATGGCCACTTGTTAGCATTTAAGACCCCAGACACCACATTTCAAAGTGGGATGCAGAATGTTTTCATAATAGAATTATTTTGCCAAGTGACTTAGAAGTCCCCTTAAACCATGGTCCCCAAACCCCTGCCCTTGCTCTGCTGACCTTTGAAGAATTCAGTTTATCCCGGAAACTTCTTTGCTTTTGGTCCAGTCCAGTTGAGCTGACCTTCTGTGTATTGAGTATTGTCCTTCCCTTCACCTAAAGTAGTTCTTACCTACTGACTAATCAGAAAATAACCCTCTCCCACCCTCCTTCCCTCCCCCCCTCGTGACCACAAAAGTATGTGTTCTTCTCAGTTTATACTATTTCTCAAGATCTTATAATAGTGGTCTTATACAATATTTGTCCTTTTGTCTCTGACTAATTTCGCTCAGCATAATGCCTTCCAGGTACCTCCATGTTATGAAATGTTTCACAGATTCGTCAGTGTTCTTTATCGATGCGTAGTGTTCCATTGTGTGAATATACCCCAATTTATTTAACCATTCATCCGTTGATGGACACCTTGGTTGCTTCCAGCTTTTTCCTATTGTAAACAGAGCTGCAATAAACATGGGTGTGCATATATCTGTTTGTGTGAAGGCTCTTATTTCTCTAGGGTATATTCTGAGGAGTGGGATTTCTGGGTTGTATGGTAGTTCTATTTCCTAACTGTTTAGGATAACGCCAGATAGATTTCCAAAGTGGTTGTACCATTTTACATTCCCACCAGCAGTGCATAAGAGTTCCAATCTCTCCGCAGCCTCTCCAACATTTACTATTTTGTGTTTTTTAGATTAATGCCAGTCTTGTTAGAGTGAGATGGAATCTCATCGTGGTTTTAATTTGCATTTCTCTAAATGATCGAGAGCATTTTCTCATGTATCTGTTAGCTGCCTGGCGTGTTCATATCCTTTGCCCAATTTTTGATTGGGTTGTTTGTCTTTTTGTGGTTCAGTTTTGACAGAATCATATAGATTGTAGATATCAGGCGCTGGTCAGAGATGTCATAGCCAAAAATCCTTTCCCAATCTGTAGGTGGTCTTTTTACTCTTTTGGTTAAGTCTTTAGATGAGCACAGGTGTTTGATTTTTAGGAGCTCCCAGTTATCTGGTTTCTCTTTGTCATTTTTGGTAATGTTTTGTATTCTGTTTATGCCTTGTATTAGGGCTCCTAGGGTTGTCCCTATTTTTTCTTCCATGATCTTTATCGTTTTAGTCTTTATGTTTAGGTCCTTGATCCACTTGGAGTTAGTTTTTGTGCATGGTGTGAGGTATGGGTCCTGTTTCATTTTTTTTTGCAAATGGATATCCAGTTATGCCAGCACCATTTGTTAAAAAGACTGACTATCTTTTCCCCAATTAACTGACACTGGGCCTTTGTCAAATAACAGCTGCTCATATGTGGATGGATTTATATCTGGGTTCTCAATTCTGTTCCATTGGTCTATGTGCCTGTTGTTGTACCAGTACCAGGCTGTTTTGACTACTGTGGCTGTATAATAGGTTCTGAAATCAGGTAGAGTGAGGCCTCCCACTTTCTTCTTCTTTTTCAGTAATGCTTTAGTTTTCCGGGGCTTCTTTCCCTTCCATATGAAGTTGGTGATTTGTTTCTCCATCACATTAAAAAATGTCATTGGAATTTGGATCGGAAGTGCAATTTATGTATAGATGGCTTTTGGTAGAATAGACATTTTTACTATGTTAAGTCTTCCTATCCATGAGCAAGGTATGTTTTTCCACTTAAGTAGGTCCTTTTTAGTTTCTTGTAGTAGTACTTTGTAGTTTTCTTTGTGTAGGTCTTTTACATCTTTGGTAAGATTTATTCCTAAGTATTTTATCTTCTTGGGGGCTACTGTGAATGGTATTGATTTGGTGATTTCCTCTTCGATGTTCTTTTTGTTGATGTAGGGGAATCCAAGTGATTTTTGTATGTTTATCTTATAACCTGAGACTCTGCCAAACTCTTCTAGTAGTTTCAGTAGTTTTCTGGAGGATTCCTTAGGGTTTTCTGTGTATAAGACCATGTCATCTGCAAATAGAGATAATTTTACTACCTCCCTGCCAATCCGGATGCCCTTTATTTCTTTGTCTAGCCTCATTGCTCTGGCTAGGACCTCTAGCACAATGTTGAATAAAAGTGGGGATAAAGGGCATCCTTGTCTGGTTCCCGTTCTCAAGGGAAATGCTTTCAGGCTCTCTCCATTTAGAGTGATGTTGGCTGTTGGCTTTGTATAAAAAAAAAAAAAAAGGAATTTTCCTTCAATTCCTATTTTGGTAAGAGTTTTTATCATAAATGGGTTTTGGACTTTGTCAAATGCCTTTTCTGCATCAATTGATAAGATCATGTGGGTTTTGTCTTTTGTTTTATTTATATGGTGGATTACATTAATGATTTTTCTAATATTAAACCAGCCTTGCATACCTGGTATAAATCCCGCTTGGTCATGGTGGATTAATTTTTTGATATGTTGTTGAATTCTATTGGCTAGAATTTTGTTGAGGATTTTTGCATTTATGTTCATGAGGGATATAGGTCTGTAATTTTCTTTTTTTCTGGTGTCTTTTTTTTTTACCTGGTTTTCGTATCAGGGAAATGGTGGCTTCATAGAATGAGTTAGCTAGTATTCCGTCATTTTCTATGCTTCGAAATACCTTTAGTAGTAATGGTGTTAACTCTTCTCTGAAAGTTTGGTAGAACTCTGCAGTAAAGCCGTCCGAGCCAGGGCTTTTTTTTGTTGGGAGTTTTTTGATTACTGTTTCAATCTCTTTTTCTGTTATGGGTCTATTTACTTGTTCTACTTCTGATTGTGTTAGTTTAGGTAGGTAGTGTTTTTCCAGGAATTCATCCATTTCTTCTAGGTTTTCAAATTTGTTAGAGTACTTTTTTTTCATAATACTCTGATATGATTCTTTTAATTTCAGTTGGGTCTGTTGTGATGTGGCCCATCTTATCTCTTATTCTGATTATTTGTTTCCTTTCTTGTATTTCTTTAGTCAGTCTGGCCAATGGTTTATCAATTTTGTTAATTTTTTCAAAGAACCAGCTTTTGAATTTGTTAATTCTTTCAGTTGTTTTTCTGTTCTCTAATTCATTTAGTTCAGCTCTAATTTTTATTATTTGTTTTCTTCTGGTGCCTGATGGATTCTCTTGTTGCTCACTTTCTATTTGTTCAAGTTGTAGGGACAGTTCTCTGATTTTGGCTCTTCTTTTTGTATGTGTGCATTTATCGATATACATTGGCCTCTGAGCACTGCTTTTGCTGTGTCCCAGAGGTTTTGATAGGAAGTATTTTCATTCTCGTTGCACTCTATGAATTTCCTTATTCCCTCCTTAATGTGCTCTATAACCCAGTCTTTTTTCAGAGGGTATTGTTCAGTTTCCACTTATTTGATTTCTTTTCCCTAATTTTTCTGTTATTGATTTCCACTTTTATGGCCTTGTGGTCTGAGAAGATGCTTTGTAATATTTCGATGTTTTGGATTCTGCAAAGGTTTGTTTTAGGACCTAATATGTGGTCTATTCTAGAGAATGTTCCATGTGCGCTAGAAAAAAAAGGATACTTTGCAGCAGTTGGGTGGAGAGTTCTGTATAAGTCAATGAGGTCAAGTTGGTTGATTGTTGCAATTAGGTCTTCCGTGTCTCTATTGAGCTTTTTACTGGATGTTCTGTCCTTCTCCGAAAGTAGTGTGTTGAAGTCTCCTACTATAATTGTGGAAGGGTCTATCTCACTTTTCAGTTCTGTTAAAATCTGATTTATGTATCTTGCAGCCCTGTCATTGGGTGCATAAACATTTAATATGGTTATATCTTCCTGGTCTATTGTTCCTTTTATCATTATGTAGTGTCCTTCTTTATCCTTTATGGTGGATTTAAGTTTAAAGCCTATTTTGTCAGAAATTAATATTGCTACTCCTGCTCTTTTTTGCTTATTGTTTGCTTGATATACTTTTTTCCATCCTTTGAGTTTTAGTTTGTTTGTGTCTCTAAGTCTAAGGTGTGTCTCTTGTAGGCAGCATATAGACGGATCGTGTTTCTTTATCCAGTCTGAGACTCTCTGTCTCTTTATTGGTGCGTTTAGTCCATTTACTTTCAGCGTAATTATAGATAAGTATGTGTTTAGTGTTGTCATTTTGATGCTTTTTTATGTATGTTGTTGACAATTTCATTTTTCCACTTACTTTTTTGTGCTGAGATGTTTTTCTTTGTAAATTGTGTCTTCCTCATTTTCATAGTATTTGACTTTATGTTTACTGAGTTGTTACGTTTTTCCTGGTTTTTATTTTGAGTTATGGAATTGTTACACCTCTTTGTGGTTACCTTCATATTTACGCCTATTTTTCTAAGTAAAAACGTAACTTGTATTGTCCTATATCGTCTTGTATCCCTCTCCATGTGGCAGTTCTATGCCACCTGTATTTAGTCCCTCTTTTTGATTATTGTGATCTTTTACATATTGACTTCAGTGATTCCCTGTTTTGAGCGTTTTTTTTTAAATAATCCTAATTTGTTTTGTGATTTCCCTATTTGAGTTGATATCAGGACGTTCTGTTCTGTGACCTTGTGTTGTGCTGGTATCTGATATTATTGGTTTTCTAAACAAACAATTTCCTTTAGTATTTCCTGTAGCTTTGGTTTGGTTTTTGCAAATTCTCTAAGCTTGTGTTTATGTGTAAATATCTTAATTTCACCTTCATATTTCAGAGAGAGTTTTGCTGGATATACGATCCTTGGCTGGCAGTTTTTCTCCTTCAGTGCTCTGTATATGTCATCCCATTGCCTTCTTGCCTGCATGGTTTCTGCTGAGTAGTCTGAACTTATTCTTATTGATTCTCCCTTGAAGGAGGCCTTTCTTTTACCCTTGGCTGCTTTTAAATTTTTCTCTTTATCTTTGGTTTTGGCAAGTTTGATGATAATATGTCTTGGTGTTTTTCTTTTTGGATCAATCTTAAATGGGGTTTGATGAGCATCTTGGATAGATATCCTTTCGTCTTTCATGATGTCAGGGAAGTTTTCTGCCAGCAGATCTTCAACTATTCTCTCTGTGTTTTCTGTTATCCTTCCCTGTTCGGGGACTCCAATCACACGCAAGTTATTCTTCTTGATAGAGTCCCATATGATTCTTAGGATTTCTTCATTTTTTTAAATTCTTTTATCTGATTTTTTTTCAGCTATGCTATGTTGGTGTTAATTCCCTGGTCCTCCAGATTTCCCACTCTGCATTCTAATTGCTCGAGTCTCCTCCTCTGACTTCCTATTGAGTTGTCTAATTCAGTAATTTTATTGTTAATCTTTTGGATTTCTGAATGCTGTCTCTCTATGGATTCTTGCAACTTATTAATTTTTCCACTATGTTCTTGAATAATCTTCTTTAGTTCTTCAACTGCTTTATCAGTGTGTTCCTTGGCTTTTTCTGTAGCTTGCCATATTTCATTTCTGAGGTCATCCCTGATGTCTTGAAGCATTCTGTAAATTAGTTTTTTATATTCTGTATCTGAGAATTCCAGGATTGTATCTTCATTTGGGAAAGATTTTGATTCTTTAGTTTGGAGGGTTGTAGAAGCTGTCATGGTCTGCTTCTTTATGTGGTTTGATATCGACTGCAGTCTCTGAGCCATCACTAAGATATTGTAGTAATTTATTCTATATTTGCTCACTGAGTCTTGTCTTGTTTTGTTTTCTTTCCATATATGCAGATGGGCTACTAGATTGCACTGTCTTGATTGTTGTAGCCCTTGAGTCACTTATGACCTATTACCAGCTGGTTTGGGCTGTTACCAGATATATATGCCTGAGTCCATTCACTATTCTTGAGTAGAATCTGATTTTGGGTCATCAAGCTTCTGATGCACCCTATCACCTATCAACCTTGAGAAGTAGTGGTGATAGTTGTGTGCACCAGATTCTAGTAGCCGCTGGGGTTCACCCTCCAGGGGGGCAGGATGCTGACAAGCTTCCCCCAAGTGTCAGTGAGGTAGGTGTGTCTCTATTCCTATAGCACCTTGGTGGGAGGGCACTGCAACTGTACCTTAGGCCCCTGGGAGGCAGTGACTGGTTTTGGAGCCGGGAGTGCAGCGTCCCAGCCGGGGAACCTTGACGCTGGACTTTGGACTGGGAGCAATGCAAGTACCTCTACAGATTGGTAGGTGTCACTCTCCTTAGGCCCCTAAGGCAGGAGGCTAGGTGGTCTGGGGGGAGCTTCAGCCCTCAGTTCCCTGTTGTGGGTCAGTGAGGGCTCTGTTGAATACGCAGAGATGTCAGACCTGGGAAACTTGCCCTTCCAGTAAATCCGCTAAAACAAATGCAGTCAGATCCCTATCAGAAATGCCTTTGCATTATAGTAGCCACCTTGTTCCCTGTAGGGATGAAAGCCCAAGACTGTGGATCACATATGCTTGGCTGGAGCTGTTCTGTGTTTTTAGTCCAATTAGGGAAGGATTTTTGGTCCCTGGGTTTTTTGTGCTTGCTTCTCTCAGGCCAGAAGAATGGGTTAGGAAAAGACCAAAAAAAAAAAAAAAGGAAAAGAAAAACCGTGGAGCAGTTATCCCTCTGGCTCAGGAAATTCCAGTGTTAATGAAGCCGCCTGGGAAGGGGAGGGGAGGTTTCAGAAAAACAGGAGAGAGTAGCACCCCGGAATATAGATGAAGTTACTTATCTTGCTTGGGATGACTGTTTTATCTGAGTTTCCTAAGGGGCGCGCCGAGTGTGTGCGCTGGCCGGGTAGAGATTGCCCCCGAGGGTCAGGCCTGCATCCCGTGCTTGTGCTGTCTCAGAAGCCACGGTCAGTTCCTCAGCTCCCAGTCACAGGATGCTGTGCTCAGCTCCCCTGCACCCAGTCCAAAGCCTGGCGCCAAGGTTTCCTGACTGGGACTCTGGCTCCAGGCTCTGAAAACAGTTGCTGCTTCCCTATAGTTGTTCGTTCTCGGTCTCTGTCAGTCACGTCAACTCTTTAAATCTGTGTTTGTTGGTCAGGGTTCGTAGATTGTCATGTATTTGATCGATTCACTTGTTCTTCTGAGTCTTTGTTGCAAGAGGGATCTGAGGTAGAGTCTACCTAGTCAGCCATCTTGGCCCCCTCCCTTAATTTCTTCATTACTAATTTGGATGCCTTTTATTTATTTTTCTTGACTTACTGCTCTTTTTTATTGCTCCACCACAATGTTTAGTAGGAGTGGTAATAAAGGGTATCCTTGTCTTGTTCCTGTTCTCAAGGGGAATGTTTTTGGCCTCTCTCCATTAAGAATGATGTTAGCCTTTTTTTTGCATAGATGCCTTTTATTGTGTTCAACAATTTCACTTCTCTACCTATTTTTTAAAAATTTTTATTGTGCTTTAAGCGAAAGTTTACAAATCAAGTTAGCCTCTCATATAAAAATTTATATACAACTTGCTATATACTCCTAGTTGCTCTCCCCCAGTGAGACAGCACACTCCTTTTCACTGTCTGTTTTTGTGCCCGTTCTGCCAGTTTCTGACCCCCTCTGCCCTCTCATTTCCCATCAAGACAGGAGCTGCCCACATAGTCTCATATGTTTACTCGATCCAAGAAGCTCACTCTTCACCAGTATCATTTTCTTTCCAATAGTCCAGTGCAATCTCTGTCTGAAGAGTTGGCTTTGGGAATGATTCCTGTCCTGGGCTAACAGAAGATCTGGGGACCATGACCTCTGGAGTCCTTCTAGTCTCAGACCATTAAGTCTGGTCTTTTCATGAGAATTTGAGGTCTGTATCCCACTGCTCTCCTGTTCCCTCAGGAGTTCTGTGTTGTGTTTCTTGTCAGGGAAGTCATCAGTTGTAGCCAAGCACCAGCGAGTTCTTCTGGTCTCAGGCTGATGTAGTCTCTGGTTTCTGTGGCCCTTTCTGTCTCTTGGGCTCATAATTACCTTGTGTCTTTGGTGTTCTTCATTTTCTTTTGCTACAGGTGGGTTGAGACCAATAGATGCATCTTAGACGGCCGCTTGCTAGCGTTTAAGACCCCAGACGCCACTCTCCAAAGTAGGATGCAGAATGTTTTCTTAATAGATTTTACTATGCCAATTGACTTAAATGTCCCCTGAAACCATGGTCCCCAAATGTGCCCCTGCTACGCCGGCCTTTGAAGCCTTTTGTTTATTCAGGAAACTTCTTTGCTTTTGGATTATTCCACTTGTGCTGAACTCTCCTGTATTATGTGTTGTCTTTCCATTCGCCTAAAATAGTTCTTATATACTAATTATGAAAACCCCTCTCCCTCCCTCCTTCCCCAAACTCGTAATCATCAAAGAATATATTCTTCTCCGTTTAAACTATTTTCCAAGTCCTTATAATAGTGGTCTCATACAATATTTGTCCTTTTACAGCTGACTAATTTCACTCAGCATAATGCCTTCCAGATTCCTCCATGTTATGAAATGTTTCACAGATTCATCACTGTTCTTTATCGGTGCATAGTATTCCATTGTGCGAATATACCATAATTTATCTATCCGTTCGTCCATTGGTGGGCACCTTGGTTGCTTCCATATTTTTGCTGTTCTAAACAGTGTTGCAATGAACATGGGTGTTCATATATCTGTTCGTGTAAAGGCTCTTATTTTTCTAGGATATATTCCAAGGTGTGGGATTGCTGGATCGTATGGTAGTTTTATTTCTAGTTTTTTAAGGAAATGCCAGATTGATTTTTGATGTGCTGCTGAATTCTATTGGCTAGAATTTTGTTGAGAATTTTTGTATCTATATTCATGAGAGATATTGGTCTGTAATTTTCTTTTTTTTGTGGGGTCTTTTCATGGTTTTGTTATCAGGGTTATGCTGGTGTCATAGAATGAATTCAGAAGTATCACTTCCTTTTTTATGTTCTGAAATAGTTTGAAAGTACTGGTGTAAGCTCTTCTCTGAATGTTTGGTAGAATTCTCCAGTGAACCCATTTGTGCCTTGGCTTTTTTTTTTTTTTTTTGCTGTTTTTTTTTTTTTATTAACTTTTATTGAGCTTCAAGTGAACGTTTACAAATCAAGTCAGACTGTCACATATAAGTTTATATACATCTTACTCCGTACTCCCACTTGCTCTCCCCCTTATGAGTCAGCCCTTCCAGTCTCTCCTTTCATGACAATTTTGCCAGCTTCCAACTCTCTCTATCCTCCCATTCCCCCTCCAGACAGGAGATGCCAACACAGTCTCAAGTGTCCACCTGATATAATTAGCTCACTCTTCATCAGCATCTCTCTCCTACCCACTGTCCAGTCCTTTTCATGTCTGATGAGTTGTCTTCGGGAATGGTTCCTGTCCTGTATCAACAGAAGGTTTGGGGACCATGACCTCCGGGATTCCTCTAGTCTCAGTCAGACCATTAAGTATGGTCTTTTTATGAGAATTTGGGGTCTGCATCGCACTGTTCTCCTGCTCCCTCAGGGGTTCTCTGTTGTGCTCCCTGTCAGGGCAGTCATCGATTGTGGCCGGGCACCAACTAGTTCTTCTGGTCTCAGGACGATGTAGGTCTCTAGTTCATGTGGCCCTTTCTGTCTCTTGGGCTCTTAGTTGTCGTGTGACCTTGGTGTTCTTCATTCTCCTTTGATCCAGGTGGGTTGAGACCAATTGATGCATCTTAGTTGGCCGCTTGTTACCATTTAAGACCCCAGATGCCACATTTCAAAGTGGGATGCAGAATGTTTTCATAATAGAATTATTTTGCCAATTGACTTAGAAGTCCCCTTAAACCATGGTCCCCAAACCCCCGCCCTTGCTCCACTGACCTTTGAAGCATTCATTTTATCCCGGAAACTTCTTTGCTTTTGGTCCAGTCCAATTGAGCTGACCTTCCATGTATTGAGTGTTGTCCTTCCCTTCACCTAAAGCAGTTCTTATCTACTAATTAATCAGTAAAAAACCCTCTCCCTCCCTCCCCCCCTCGTAATCACAAAAGTATGTGTTCTTCTCAGTTTATACTATTTCTCAAGATCTTATAATAGTGGTCTTATACAATATTTGTCTTTTTGCCTCTGACTAATTTCGCTCAGCATAATGCCTTCCAGGTACCTCCATGTTATGAAATGTTTCACAGATTCGTCACTGTTCTTTATCGATGCATAGTATTCCATTGTGTGAATATACCACAATTTATTTATCCATTCATCTGTTGATGGACACCTTGGTTACTTCCAGCTTTTTGCTGTTGTAAACAGAGCTGCAAGAAACATGGGTGTGCATATATCTGTTTGTGTGAAGGCTCTTGTTTCTCTAGGGTATATTCCGAGGAGTGGGATTTCTGGGTTGTATGGTAGTTCTATTTCTAACTGTTTAAGATAACGCCAGATAGATTTCCAAAGCGGTTGTACCATTTTACATTCCCACTTTTTTTACCTTTTTAATCTATTCTCCTGTTATGGGTCAGTTCAGATTTTCAACATCGTTTTGTGGTAGTTTGGGTCAGTAGCATGTTTCTAGAAATTTGTCCATTTTGTCTAGGTTTTCAAATTTGTTGGAGTATAGTTTTTCATAATACTCTGTTATGATCCTTTTTATTTCAGTTGGGCCTGTTGTAGTGTCCCCCATTTCATTTCTTCTTTGGGTTATTTGTGTCCTCTCATGTTTTTCTTTTGTCAACTTGGCCAGTGGTTTGTTGATTTTGCTGATACTTTCAAAGAACCAACTTTTGGTTTTGTTGATTCTTTCTATTTTTTTTTTCATTCACTTTTTCATGTATGTGCTCTGTTTTATTTTTTTCCTTTCTTCTGGTAGCTGGGGGCTTGTTTTGCTGTTCTCTATTTGTTCAAGTTGTGTAGTTAATATTTTTAATTTTGTCCCTTTCTTCTTTTTTGATGTGTGCATGTATTGCTATAAATTGTTCTCTGAGCACTGTCTTTGCTGTGCCCCACTATTTTTTTCTGATTTTTCCTCAGAGTTGTATTCAAGTGTTGTCTTCAATTTCACTGATCCTGTCTTCCATCATTTCAAACCTGCTCCTCAGCCCTTCTATCATACAGTCCATTTCTGAAATCTTGTTGTTTACCTTTTGGATATCTAATTGCTGTTTTTGCCTGATATCTATTTGTGAATTTATTTTGGAATTTTGTTCTTGTATTATTTTCCTGAATTCTTCCATTTTTTGTCTGTATTTTACATTAATTTTTCTGCCTTTTCCATAATTTTGTCTATTTTTTCCTTAATTTTGTCTGCTTTTTGCTTCAATTCTTGGATTGCTCTGAATATTAGAGGTGTTAATTCCCTGTCAGGTAGTTCCAGTGCCCTTTCTTCTACTGGAAAGTCATCTTGTGTTTTATTTTGGATGCTTATTGTAACCATCTCATCCTTTTTTTTTTTTTTTTTTTACATGTTTTGATACTGTCTCCTGTCTTCAGGACACTCAGTAGTTATTTTCTTTATTTATTCGATTATAGGTGTGTTTTTTTTTTCTGCTTTTTTGTTTTATTTGGGTTTGTCTGAGTAGGAGGGCTGTGCATTCCTTGTTGTTTGCTCATCTGTGGTTATGATACTTTTCACCTCCTTGTCCAAAGGGCAGGGACATTCACTCAGCTATAGTGCAGCAGGGCAAGTCCAGCCGAAGGGGAGAGGCTGTGATGGGTTATATGTGGCACACACTAAGGCCTACAGGGCGGTCCAAGAATCACTGCTAGGCATGTTCCAGTAGGCCGTGCCTGTGCTGCTCAAGGGTGTGATGTTCAGTGCACAGTGCAGGTAGGAGGGAAGGAGGGGGAAGATTGTTGATGTGCAGAGCTATTATGGGTATGGGAAAAAGGAGAGAGAGGAGAGAAAAATAAGAACTAAAAACAAACAATCAGAAAAAAATAGTGCTAAAGGAGGTTGCCATTGCCATGGAGATATGGGAAACCAAGAAATGGAGAAAAACAAAAGGAAAAAAAGAAAAAAGTAACTAGGTAAAAATTTGAAAAAAAATTTAAAAAGCCCCCAGGGGGTCCCTCTGTTTTGGCTGTGAAGACCAGGGAAATGGCTCCCAGGCTGTGCAGTATAGCCTGGCTAGAGGGTTTATAGATGTCACACTGCACCAGTTATTCAGGAGACAGGAAATGAAAATAAGTACAGAGAGATGAGAACTGAGAAATGAAGAAAGACAGAAAAGAAAAAAGAGGGTAAAAAAGAGAAGGAAAGAAGAAATGCCCCCAGGGGCTGCACAGACTGGGGAGGTGGCTCCTATGTCATGCAGTGCAGCCCAGCTATAAGAGGCTCCCAAGCAGGGAAAATAAAAAGAAGACAAACAAACAAAACAGAACAAAACAAAACAAGAAGCAGGGGAAAAAATCCCCAGGGATCCCACCACGGTGATGTCCTGGGCCTGGGGAGTGGTTCCTCAGTTGAGTAGTACTTCACAGCCTTTCATGAAGAAGCAAAGATGGCACACGGAGACAGGTGTTTGAGAGAAAGGAGGCAGAGGTGGTCAGAGGCATGGAAGAAACAAAAGATAATGGAAAAAAGCAATACCAGTAACAGACAAATGGCACTCAGGGAGCTGGCCAGTGTGGGTGGGGAAAATCCAAGCAGCCTGGGGCCAAAGCAATTGCCTTCCAGCCAAGAGACTGCAGCCAGCAGGAAGCAGAAGAGGCCAAAGGGGAGGGGGATCGGAAGGGGTTAGGAAGGTGTATATCACTGGTTACCAGGGGCTCTGTCTCCTGCTGGGAATTTCATGAAGCTGTTTTTCTGTATTAGTCCATTGGTCTCTGATACGGGTGGGGTGAACCCAAGCGGCAGGGATGTTGCATTTCCCTGCCAGCTGAGCCACCACTGCCAGCCAGGAAGGGTGGAGGTAGAGCAAAGGGGAAAGGATGGGGGTGGGAAAGCTTGTATCACTGGTTACTGGGTGCTCTGCCTTCTGCTGGGAGCTCCGTGAAGCTGCTTTCCTGTGCTCCTTCTCCACAGATGTCTGACAGGAGTCCAAGATGGCAAATCCATGCTGTGTTATCCGATAGGGGACATCCGCACATATCTCTCCTTGCTGTCTCTTCTCTCTGCTTCTTAATCTGGTAGGTGTTTAGGGAAGTTCTTTATCTCTTCATTTGACTCTTTGGGTTCCAGGAATGATGTTTGTCTCTGTTTTACTTAGTTTTTTGGGTCTTTGCTGTGGAGAGACAGTCAGGCTCTTCTGTCTATGGTGTCACGTTGGCCAAAAGTCCATATATTGGGATTTTGTTTGAAGAAAGGAAGGGATCCACTGATTTAAAATGTACTTTGAAGAATATTTGCAATAATATAGACTGGGAATAGGGAAGGAGTCTGGAGCCAAGAGTGAAAGGGATTTGCAAAATGTCCTACAGAGTGAGAGTCAGAGCCAGGATGAGAGCCCAGCCCAGTTGAGAGTCCAGTGCTCTTTCCCCTCTGCACTGCTGGCAGCAATAAGTAATAATCAGCCAACGTTCAGGAGCCTGTTGCCCAAAATTGATTTAGACTCACTTAGAAGTACTTGTTAGTGATACACATTACCACATCCCACCCAAGACCTCCTGAGTTGGAACCTGGAGCTGGGGGCCTAGGAAATTGAATCTTTATCCAGCTCAATAGGTCATAATGATGCACTGTACCCTCAGATTTGAGAAGCATCGTTTTATACAGTGTAGAAATCACTAACACAAAGGCAGCTTCTCTTTGCACAGCTCTGCTGTCAAGAAATTTACTACTCCTTTTTTTTATAATAATAAGGTGAAATTTCTTTTTTTAATTTTATTTTTATTGTGTTGTAATTCACATACAATAAAAATCATCCTTTTCAATCCATTGGTTTTTAGTATATTTACAGGTAGTGTGTACCTATCACCACTACCTAACTCTAGGACATTTTCACCACTCCAGAAAGAAACCTTAGACCTATTAGCAATTACTCCCCATTTACCTTTTCCCCTGCCACTTGGCAACTACTAATCTACATTCTGTCTCTATGGATTTGTCTACTCTAGACATTTTATATAAACGTTACCATGCAATATGTGGCCTTTTTATGCCTTATTTCACTCAGCATAATGTTTTCAAGATTCATTTATCAGTACTTCTTTTTACGGCTGAATAAAATTACAACGTATGGCTATATCACATTTTGTGTATCCACTCTTCTGCTAATGTTGATGGACATTTGGGTTGTTTCCACTTTTTGACTATTATGAATAATGTTGCTATGGACACTCATGTATAAGTTATTGTGTGGACATATGTTTTCAATTCTATTAGGTATACACCTAGGAGTGGAATTGCTGGGTCATATTGGCAGTCTGTACCCACCAACTCTTCCGTGAGAGAAAGATGTGGCAATCTGCTTCCGTAAAGATTGCAGCCTTGGAAACTCTATGAGGCAGTTCTACTCTGTCCTACAGGGTAGCGACGAGTCAGAAGACTCGACAGCCATGGGTTTTGGTATATTTAACTTGAGAAACATTCAAACTGTTTTCCAAAGTGACTGCACCGTTTTACATTTCCAACAGCAATATATGGGGATTACAATTTCTTCACCTCCTTGCCAACACTTACTATGCCTGTTGCTTTGGTTATAGCCTTCCTAGTGGGTGTGAGGAAACCGTGGTGGTGTAGTAGTTAAGCGCTATGGCTGCTAACCAAAAGGTCAGCAGTTTGAATCCACGAGGAGCTCCTTGGAAACTTTACGGGGCAGTTCTACTCTGTCCTATAGGGCTGCTATGAGTCAGAATCGACTCGATGGCAGTGGGTTTTTTTGAGTGGGTGTGAAGCGGTATCTCACTGTGGTTTGGATTTGTATTTCCCTATTGACTAATGATATTGACCATCTTTTTGTATGATTAGTGGTCATTTGTATATTTTTGTTGGAGAAATGCATGTTTAAATCATTTGCCCATTTTTTAATTTGGTCATTTGCCTTTTTTATTGTGTTGTAGAGTTATGTATTCTGGACTCTAGACCCTTATCAGATAAATGATTTGAAAATTTTTCTCCTATTCTGTGGGTTGTCTTTTCGCTTCTTTTTTTATTGTGCTTAACTGAAAGTTTCCAATTCAAGTCAGTTTCTCATACAAAAACTTACACACACATTGTTATGTGACCCTAGTTGCTCTCCCTACAATGTGACAGCTCACTTCTTCTCTCTGCCCTGTATTTCCCGTGTCCATTCAACCAGCTCCTGACCCCTTCTGCCTTTTCATCTCGCCTCCAGACAGAAGCTGCCCTTACAGTGTCATGTGTCTACTTGAGCTAAGAGACACATTCCTCTCCAGTATCAGTTTGTGTCTTATACTCAAGTCTAATCTTTGTCTGAAGAGTTGGCTTCGAGAATGGTTTTAGTTTTGAGCTAACAGACAGTCCAGGAGCCATGACACCTGGGGTTCCTCCAGTCTCAGTCAGACCATTAAGTCTGGTCTTTTTACTAGAATTTGAGGTCTGCAACCCAATTTTCTCCTGCTACATCAAGGATTCTCTGTAGTGTTCTCTGTCAGGGCAGTCACTGGTGGTAGCTGGGCGCCATCTAATTCTTCCTGTCTCAGGCTGATGGAGTCTCTGGTTTACGTGGAGTGTTCTTTCTCTTGGGCTCATGTTTTCCTTGTGTCTTCAGTGTTCTTCCTTCTCCTTTGATCCAGGTGGGCAGAGACCAATTGATGCATCTTAGATGGCCGCTTGCTAGCTTTTAAGACCCCAGAGGCCACTCACCAAAGTGGGATGCAGAACGTTTACTGAATAGATTTTGTTATGTCAATTGACCTAGATGTCCTCTCAAACCATGGTACCCAAACCCCCGCCCCTGCTACTCTGTACCTCTAAGTGTTTGGTTGTGTCAGGAAACTTTCGAGATGTTGGATTAGTCCAGTTGTGCTAACTTTCCCTGTATTGTGTGTTGTCCTTCCCTTCACCTAAAATAATTCTTGTCTACTATCTAATTAGTGAATACCCCTCTCCTTCCCTCCCTCTCCACCCTTGTAACTGCCACAGAATGTTTTCTTCTGTGTTTAAACCTTTTCTTGAGTCTTACAATAGTGGTCTCATACAATATTTGTCCTTTTTCAACTCCTAATTTTACTCAGCATAATGCCTTCCATATTCCTCCATGTTACGAGATGTTTCACCGATTCATCCTTGTTCTTAGTCATTGCGTAGTATTCCATTGTGTGAATATACCATAATTTGTTTATATATTCATCCTTTGATGGACACCTTGGATGTTTCCATCTTTTTCCTATTGTAAACAGTGCTGCAATGAACACGGGTGTGCATGTATCAATTCATGTAAAAGGTCTTATTTCTCTAGGATATATTCCAAGGAGTGTGATTGCTGGACCATGTGGTAGTTCTATTTCTAGGTTTTTAAGGAAGCGTGAAATCAATTTCCAAAGTGGTTGTGCCATTTTACATTCCCCCCAGCAGTGTATAAGTGTTCCAATCTCTCCACAACCTCTCCAACATTTATTATTTTCTGTTTTTTCGATTAATGCCAGCCGTGTTGGAGTGAGATGGTATCTCATTGTAGTTTTGATTTGCATTTTTTTAATGGTTAATGATCGTGAGCATTTTTTCAGGTATCTATTAGCCACCCGAATGTCTTCTTTGGTGAAGTGTTTATTCATATCCTTTGCCCATTTTTTAATTGGGGTATTTGTCTTTTGTTACCGAGGTTTTGCAGTATCTTGTAGATTTTAGAGATTAGACACTGATTAGATATTTTGTAGCCAAATTTTCTTTCCTAGTCTCTAAGTTGTGTTTTTTACTCTTGGTGAAGTCTTTGGATGTGCACAAGTGTTTGATTTTTGGGACATCCCAGTTATTTAGTTTCTATTCTGGTGCATTATTAGTAATGTTTTGTATATTGTTTATGCCACGTATTAGTGCTCCTAGAGTTGTCCCTATTTTTCCTTCCATGATCTTTATCATTTTAGATTTTATATTGAGGTCGTTGATCCATTTTGAGGTTGTTTATATGCATGGTTTGAGGTGTAGTTCTTGTTTCATTGTTTGCTGATGGATATCCAGTTATGCCAGCATCATGTGTTAAAAAGACTGTCTTTTCCCCATTTAACCACTTCGGACCCTTGACAAATATCAGCTGGTCATAGGTGGGTGAATTTATGTCTGGATTCTTAATACCGTCCCATTGGTCTATGTATCTATTGTTGTACCAGTACCAGGCTGTTTTGAATACTCTGGCGGTATAATAGGTTTAAAATTAGGTAGTATGAAGCCTCCCACTTTGTTCTTTTCATTAATGCTTTATTTAACTGAGGCCTCTGTCCCTTCCGTATGAAGTTGGTGATCTGTTTTTCCGTCTCCTTAAAAAATGCCATTAGAATTTGGATCAGGATTGCATTGTATCTATAGATGGCTTTGGGTAGAAAAGACTTTTTTACAATGTTGAGTCTTCCTATCCATGAGGAAGGTATGTTTTTCCACTGATGTAGGTTTCTTTGGAAACCCTGGTGATGTAGTGGTTAAGTGCTACAGCTGCTAACCAAAGGGTCGGCAGTTTGAATCCGCCACGCGCTCCTTGGAAACTCTATGGGGCAGTTCAACTCTGTCCTATAGGGTCGCTATGAGTCGGAATCGACTCGATGGCACTGGGTTTGGGTTTGGTAGGTTTCTTTTGGTTTCTTGCAGTAGTGTCTTGTAGTTTTCTTTGTATAGGTCTTTTACGTCTCTGGTTAGATTTATTCCTAAGCATTTTATCTTCCTGGGGGATATTGTAAATAATATTGATTTGGTGATTTCCTCTTCGAAGTTCTCTTTGTTGGTGTACAGGAATCCAACTGATTTTTGTATGTTTATCTTGTATACTGACACTTTCCTGAACTCTTCTATTCGTTCCAGTAGTTTTCTTGTGTATTCTTTAAATTTTCTGTGTATAAGATCATCTGCAAATAGAGATACTTTTACTTGTACCTTACCAGTTTGAATGCCTTTATTTCTTTTTCTAGCCTAATTGCTCGGCTAGGACCTCTAACACAATATTGAGTAAGAGCAGTGATAAAGGGCATCATTGTCTGGTTTCTGTTCTCAAGGGAGATGCTTTCAGACTCCATTTTGGATGATTTTAGCTGTTGGCTTTGTTTAAATGTCATTTATTATGTTGAGGACTTTCCCTTCTGTTCCTATTTTGCTGAGAGTTTTTTTTTTTATCATGAATGGGTGTTATACTGTGTCAAATGCATTTTGTGCGTCAATTGATAGGATCATGTGCTTCTTCTCTTTTGTTTTATTTATGTGGTTGATTACGTAGACTGTTTTTCTAATGTTGAACCACACCTGCATACCTGGTGTGAATCCCACTTTGTCATGGTAAATTATTATTATTATTTTGATGTGTTGTTGAATTCTATTGACTAGAATTTTGTTGAAGATTTTTGCATCTAAGGTCATGAGGGATATCGGCCTGTAATTTTCTTTTTTGTGGTATCTTTACCTGTTTTTGGTATCAGGGTTATGCGTGCTTCTTAGAATGAGTTTGGAGTATTCCATCCTTTTCTATGCTCTGAAATACCTTTAGTAGTAGTGGCGTTAACTCTTCTCTGAAAGTTTGGTAGAGTTCTCCAGTGAAGCCCTCAGGGCCAGGCCTTTGTTGTTGGGATTTTTTAAGTTACCTTTTCAATCTCTTCTTTTGTTATAGGTTTATTTAGTTGTTCTACCTCTGTTTGTGTTAGCTTAGGTGGTAGTGTGTGTCTAGAAATTTGTCCATTTCCTTTCGGCTTTCAAATTTGTTAGAGTACAATTTTTCATGGTTTTCTGGTATTATTCTTTTATTTTAGTTGGGTCTGTAGTGATATCGCCCATCTCATTTCTTATTCATATTATTTGCTTCCTCTCCTGCTTTTCTTTTTCCAGTTTGGTCAAAGGTTTATTGATTTTTTTGATCTTTTCAGAGAACCAGCTTTTGATCTTGTTAACTCTTTCAATTGTTTTTTTTATTCTCTATTTCATTTAGTTCTACTCTAATTTTTATTATTTGCTCTCTTCTGGTGTCTGAGGGTTTCTTTTGGTGTTCTCTTTCTGTTTGTTCAAGCTCTTGGGTTAATTTTTTTTTGTCCTTTCTTTTTGGATGTGTGCATTTATTGCTATAGATTGATCTTGGAGCACTGCTTTTGCTGTGTCCCAAAGTTTCTGGCCAGATGTGTTTTCATTTTCATTTGTTTCTATGAACTTCTTTATTCCGTCCTTAATTTTTCTATGACCCGGTAGTTTATGAGCAAGGTGTTGAGTTTCCGTGTATTTTTTTTTCCTTGCTTTTTCTGTTATTGATTTCTACTTTTATGTCTTTATGGTCAGAAAAGATGCTTTGTAGTATTTTGATGTTTTGGATTCTGTTAAGTCTTGTTTTATGGCCTAATATGTGGTCTATTCTGGAGAATGTTCCATGTATGTTGGAAAACAAAGTGTACTTGTCTTCTCTTGGGTTGAGTGTTCTGTATATGTCTATGAGGTCAAATTGGTTGATTGTGACATTTAGATCTTCTGTCTTTTTTGAGCTTCTTTCCGGATGTTCTGTCTTTCACTAAATGTGGTGTGTTGAAGTCTCCTAGTATTATTGTAGAGCTGTCTATCTCTCTTTTCAATGCTGTTAGAGTTTTTTTTTTAATGTATTTCGGAGCCCTGTCATTGTGTGCGTAAATATTTTTTATGTCCTATCCATTATATAGTGTCCTTCTTTATCCTTTGTGGTAGATTTTACTTTAAGGTCTATTTGTCAGAAATTAATTTTAACACTCCTGCTCTTTTTTGATTGCTGTTTGCTTGATTTTTTTCCATCCTTTGAGTTTTAGTTTTTTTGTGTCTTTCCGTCTGAGGTATGTCTCCTGTAGGCAGCATATAGGATGATCTTTTTTAAATTTGTTTTTATCCCTTCTGTCACACTTTGCCTCTTTATTGGTGCATTTATTCCATTGACATTCAGCATAATTATTGATAGGTATTTTTTATGAGTTTAGTGATGTCATTTTTATCTCTTTTTGTATATGTGTGTTGTTGACCGTTTTTTTTGTTCCACTTAATTTTCTATACTGAGTCATTTTTCTTTATATATTGTCTTTTCCTCTTTTTATTGTTGTTGATTTTGTATTTGCTAAGTCTTTATGTTTTTCTTGTTTTTTATTTTGACGTGCAGGTTTGTTAGTTTCCTTTGTGGTTACATTACTATGTACCTCTATTTTTCTAAGTTTAAAAGAACCTTTTATTTCTTTATATCTCCTTGACTTCCTCTCCATATGAAAGATCTGTGACTACATTTTGTAACCCCTTATTTTTGTTTTAATGTTGTCATCTTTTACACAATGACATCTCTGTTTCCATGTTTTGAGGATTTTAGCTTTGATTTATTTTTCTGATGTCCCTAGCTGGGTTGATCCCTGGTTGCTCTGTCCTGTGCTCTTTTTTTGTGTGTTGTTATTTGATGCTATTGACTTTCTAACTAGAGGAATCCCTTTAGTATTTCTTGTAATTTTGGTTTGGTTTTTCCAAATTCCCTAAGCTTCTGTTTGTCTGGATATGTCCTAATTTCACCATCATATTTGAGAGACAGTTTTGCTGGATATATAATTCTTGACTGGCAATTTTTTTTTTCCTTCAAGGGTTTATATATGTCATTCCATTGCCTACTTGCTTGCATGGTTTCTGCTGAGTAGTCAGAGTTTAGTCTTATTTGACTTTCCTTTATAGGTGGCTTTTCTTTTATATCTAGCAGCTCTTAAAATTCTCTCTTTATATCTGATTTTGGCAGGTTTGATTAGAATATGCCTTGGTGACTTTTGGGATCTACCTTGTGTGGGGTTTGATAAGCATCTTGGATAGATATCTTCTCATCTTTCATGATATCAGGAAAGTTTTCTGCCAAGAAATTTTCAACAATTCTCTCTGTATTTTCTCTTATACCCCCTGTTCTTGTACTCCACTCACTCATAGGTTATTCCTCTTGGAATCCCACATAATTCTTAGGGTTTCTTCATTTTTTTAATTGTTTTATTTAATTTTTCCTCAAATATGTTGGTGCCAAGTGCTTTATCCTCGGTCTCACTAAGTCTGTCTTCCATTGCCTCAGTTCTGCTCTTATGACTTTCTATTGAGTTGTCTAATTCTGTAATTTTATTGTTAATATTCTGAATTTCTGTTTGCGCTCTATCTATGGATTGTTGAAGCCTATTAAATTTGTCATTATGCTCTTATCTGATATGCTGAAGTTCCTCTAATGCTTTTTCTGTGGGTTCCTTGGCTTTTTTTTTTTTTTTGCCTGATCTCCTTCCTGATCTCTTGAAGAGTTCTGTATATTAATCTTTTGTATTACACCCCTGGTAATTCCAGGAAGTTCTCATCCAGAAAATTTCATGATTCTTTGTTTTGGAAGCTTGCTGAATTCATCATCATCTGCCTCCTTATGTGTTTTTATATTGACATTGCCTCTGAACCATCAATAAGTTGTCGTATTCATTTATTTTATTTTTGCTTACTGTGTCCTAGCTTCTTGTTTTTGTTTGTTTTGATGTGCCCAAATAGGCTGCTTGAGTGAGCTAGTTTGATTATTGACACCTATGAAGCTCTATCATCCTGTCACCAGGTGGCTAGAGCTGTTACTAGGTACGTGATCCCAAGAGTCTGTTCACTTTTCTTGTATGGATTCAGTTCAGTTGTCCAGTAGTCAGCCACCAAATGTGTGGTGCAGGCTGTAACCTACAGTCCCAGATATGCAGGGTGACTGGTGTAGGGACAGATATCTGGTGCAGTAGGGGGTCACATACTGGGCAAGGCAGGGCTGATAACTATCCCTGAGTGTCTGTGAGTAAATTGTGACTCTGTTCTCTACAGCACATAGGTGGGTGGGCTTTGCATTCAGGCTATGGGCACCCAATGCTGTTGGCTGTAAGGACTGGGAGGCACCACTTATTCTTGGAATCCCTTCATACATGGCTAGGTGTAGTGGGTGGAGCCACCAGTCCTCAGTCTGCTGATATAGGTAGGTGAGGACCCTGCTTAATAGGTAGAGCGGTTCAAATGTCATGAACTTGCCTCTCCACCACATAGCTGAAACATTTGAAGTTAGACTTCAGGTATATATCCTGTTGTACTGTGCTAATAAGGGCCTACACTCTTGAAATGGGCCCACACAATCTATGCAAGGGTTAAAATCCATTCAAAGTCCGTGGACCCCTTATGCCTAGGCTTAGGCAAAGGAGATGTTTCTGCCCTGCTTTCTTGGCTTAGGGGAGCAGGCAGATTTTTTTTCCCTGTTTGTTGATTTGTTCCCTCTCTGAGGCCTAAGGAATGGCTCAGGGCATGTGCAGGGTCCTTCTTCTGGCCCAGGGGATGGAGCCAGCTGGCATCTAGTGCAGAGCAGGAAGGGTGCAGGTAAGCGGGTGAGAGGTTTTCCTAAACGGGTATTTTTGCATCATGGTAGGTTAAACCCAGGCACTTATTGTTTGCTGATTGCTTGTTCTGGAAGGTTGAGCAGCCTCTCTGCTGTTCAGCCTCCCCCAATGTGGAAAACACATCCAGAATGTCTCTGCTTGCCTCACCACACTTGTGGCAGCAGTGGAATCAGCCTGTGGGGTGCCAGTTCCCACAAGGTCGGGTCTGGCAACTCCTCCCTGCTTCCGAGCTGTTTCCCCCTGCTTCTGACTCTCAGTCTGATTCCTCAACTTTGCCTTTGATGTTCAGAGCTCTTAGCTTGACATGTATAATCAATTCACTTGTTTTTTTCTGGTCTTTGTTGTAAGAGAGACCACAGGAAGTGTCTGACTACTCTGCTACCTTGGCCTCCCCTCCTGAAATTTCTTCTTGGTCTGAGGCCTCTCAGATCCTGTCTACTCCTTCTGCCTCGTAAGAGTCCTTTTGATGTCTGAATACAGAAACCCTATCCTTCTTAATCTTCTCCAAGCTGAACAGCTAGCTCCACCTCATTCAGCAGTTTATCATGGGCTCCTGGTCTCTCCACAGCTTCCTTACTACACTCTAGACATGCTCCAGTGTGTCTGTGACCTTATTAATATTTGGAGCCCTTTTATGTTTGGCACATATGCTAGATAAGGTCTCTCCAATAGAGAGAGACTCTGAATGATATCTAAATGAGATGCTTATCACTGAAACTTCCTAAGTCTGGATTATATATCCTACTTTTACCCCTGTGATTATACAATCAATCTTGTAATTATACAGTGACTTAATATTTTTCTCCGTTAAGTGCCTCTTTGCTCCAACCCCTGCAGATGTTTAAAATTCTAATTATCTGTCCACCTGGATATCACTTACAAGTTTTAACAGGCAATGTCTGCATCCAAGTTACTGATAAAAATACCAACAGGATACAGCCAAGGATAAAACCCTGTGGCACCTCAACACTGACTTCCACCAGTTAATTAGCCCTTATTAAGAGAAATTTTTCAGTCACAAATGAACTCAACAGTTTAAAAAGATGACGCAACTTTGAATGGCTTGATTTCAGTATGGTGTTGGGCAAGACTGCCTGCATGCTGTCAGTCTAGTAACCCTGTCAAAGGACAAAATAAGGTTAACATAGTATCACTTTTTTTTTTTTTGGTAACTTTCATATGACATTTATTTGCATCATTTGCATGGACTTCTGAAAATGGGAAAGCTTGTGTGAATTGCAACCAAATATTCCATAGTATACTACTATATTTTACCCTTTTAAAAAATTCACTTTTTTGTAATAATCTATAGTCTTACACACATGCATAGATTCAAGTTACCCTCACCACAGACAGGATACAGCTCAGTTTCAACGCTGCAGAAGTCTCTTACAATGCCCCTTTTTAAGAGTCCCTGTATGACAGAAATGGATAAATACTCAGCTACTAACCAAAAGGCTGGTGGTTCTAACTCACACAGAGGCACCTCGGAAGAAAGGTCTGAAAATATGCTTCCGAAAGGCCACAGCCATGATGAAAACTCTACAGACTACAGATCTACTATGACACACATGGCTTCACCATGAATTGTAAGCAACTTGACACAATGGGTGGTGTGTGGTAGCCTCTTTGTAGTTACACCCTCCACCATTCCTAACCCCTGGTAACCACTGATTTGTTCATTGTTCCTATGTTTTGCTTTTTTAGAATTTCATGTAAATGGAACCATATTGTAATAACCTTTTACGTCTGGCCTCTTTCACTTAATGTAACACAATTGCAATTCATCCATGCTGTACCATGTATCAGTAATGGATTCCTTTTTGTCACTGGGTAGTACTCCATGGTATGGATGTATCACAGTTTGTTTATCCATTCAACTGTTGGTGGGTATTAGGATTATTTTCAATTTGGGGAGACTTTGAATAGACCTGCTATAAACATTCATGCAAAAGTTTTTTGTTGCTGTTGTTATTGTTTGTTTTTGTGAGAACATAGGTTTTTAATTCTTTGGGTGAAATACCTAGAAGTAGGATCTCTGGGTCATATGGTAAAAACATTTTTAATTTTTTTTAAGAAAATGCCAAACTGTTTTCCAAAGTGGTTGTACCATTTTACATCCCACTATATCATTTTTTTTATCATTTATTTTTGGTGAACCAGGACTAGGTTCTTGTCTTATCACCTTTAAGGGTTAGAATCCAGTAGCTTCTTCTCTGTACGCCTTATACCATCTAGCCCAGGACCAGATAAAAAGCAGATGCTTTGTGGGTGTCATTTATGGCTATGTGTTTTTCCTTCCACATTGCCTGCATGCCTTTTTAAATACACCCTGCTTAACTCTCCTCCCTTAATGAGTTCTCTGTCACCAGTAGAAAAAAAATGCAAATACTTCACAGTCACATTCAAAGTCTTTCATAAGCTGGTCCCCACATTCACTTCCCAGCATCATCACCATATATCATCAGACTCCATATCCTAGCAATACCATTAAACTTCAGTCTATACTTTCCACCTGGAATGTCCCCCCATCTCCTACTAATTCTACATTTACCAAATATTTATTATATGCCAAGCTATGTACTAGATGCTTAATACAATATCTTATCCCTGTGACATTTTATATTATTTTTCTCTTTACAAATTTTGTAACAAAAGTTCAGATAAATTAGGTAAATTCCTCAAGTTAGTTCAGCTAGAGACATCATTAACAAGGTTGTAGTAAGCTTTAGTGATTTCTATAGCCAAAATTCAAACACAGGGCTACAAGATAGAGTCCCAAATCCTTACTCTGGCATTCAAGGCCAAGCATGATTTTCTCCCAACCTGTGTTGAAAGGTAACGTACCATAGAGATTGAGGGCATGGGTTAAGTCTGGATCCAAATTTCCTGGGTTTGAATCCTGGGTTTGCCACTTACTAGCTGTAGGATCTTCAGAAAGTTATTTAATTTCCTTCCCTAGGCCTCAGTTTCTCAACTGTCAAGAGGGCATGGTAATAATATTACCAACCTCATAGAGTTTTGTGAGGATTCAATAAATTAACACATTAAATTCTCAGCACTGTGCCTGGCATATAGTAAGTGACACACAAATATTAGCTATTAGTATTGCTTTCTATTCTCATCTTCTCTCTCTCTCTTCCATCACTACACAGCCTGTATTCTGCATGGCCTGCCTCCATGCATTTATCCATGCTGTTCCCTGCATGTAATCTGCAGGTATGGAAATCCAATTCATTCATCCCAGCCCAGGTCAAATGCCACCTCCTCTGTGTAGCCTTCTGGCTAGAAACCAACCTCCCTCCTCAGCATTATCAGAGTAATTTGTTTGTACCTCCCTCATGACAGTGTTTATTTCTTCTGTCCTATATTTGATTTACTTGTGTGTCTGTCTCTTCCATGCCTCCTTAAATTCAAAGATGGCAACTTACTGCCTTTTCTGTCATTAAGAGTATGCAGCACTGTGAATGGCACAGAACCATCGAACACTATAAATAGCTATTGAATTGCATTCATCTTTTTCTTGTTACTCCCAACAGTGCCAGCTGCAGCCTGCAAAAAGCCGATGGAATCTTCACTCTGAAATCAAGCCAGCCACTGCTTTCATCTCCTCTTTGAAGCCACTTTTATTTTGTGTTAATATTTTCCATGTGAGTATCTTTGAACCACAGCCCTGCAGGCCTTGTCCAGGCAACTTGTCCTGTATTTGCCCACTTTAGGATCTGCCCTTCTAGTGGAGATGGGGACAAAATGCTCATCTGATCCCTTGACACTGATAAAGACATTGGCTCTGATGACACTAGATGTCCTCAATGCAATTGCCACAGATCTGGAGCTGTCCATGTTTCTGGCATCTAGGGTAACTTCTAAGTTGGCCATATTTGGTTTCATATAGGCCTGTGCACACACACTCATAAACTTAAGTACAAGCAATGCTCAGCCTCTGCAAGGTAAACAGGCAGAACTTACCCAGGATGACCAGTCCTCTGATACCTGGTGGGGAGAGGACAGGAAGCCAGTGTGGAGTATTGATAGGCAGTGCTGGCTATGTAAGAGAACTTGGGTTGGCAGAGGTGGAATTTTTAATGCTTCCACCCCCAAAACATCTAAGATGCACTCAGCAGGAATGCTATTATCTATTAAGCTAGTTACATTCATTTGGTCTTCCCTCTTCATGTTTAAAAAAAAATTCTCACCTTCTTTAGACCCATGCTATCTGACAACATTTCCCTCTAATCCATTTCTTTGCTAACATCTCCTACCTTCCTGGCTACTCCTCATAATTAGTTGAATGCATTGACTCCTGCTCACTGTCTTATTCTCTGTCATCATCCTGGGTGACTTCAGGGTTCACACAGATGACCCAGCCAACACCTGGGCTCTCAGGTCCTCTGACTTCCTCATTCTGCAGTGATTTAACCCTTCACTCCTCCTAAGCCACCCAGGCCGTTATCATCACCCAGAGCTGCTCCACTCTTGAAATATTAAATTCAAACATCCAGTTCCCACCACAAATATTTCCAGCTTTCCTTTCAGTTATTCCCTGGCAATCTCTCTACTTTCTTCATATCTAAGCAGACGACTACTAACACACAACCTTGTTTATGATTTTTCCAAAAGTCAGAAGTCAGGTCCTCAGTCAGTCTCTCCACTCCCCCAACCTTAGCTTACTTTAGCAGGAGCTTATAATACAAATGAGCTTCCTCTTTCAGCCTAGTAAAAGATACCTAGGTCAAGCCTTATCAGCGATTACTCACTGTAAGGCTGTTCTGCTTCAAATTACCCAGAAGTTAGGTTAAGCAGAGCCTCAGTCTCTGAACTAGGGTCAGACTGTGTGTGTACAACAGTGATCTTCCTAGAATATTGTTTGTTGGAAGGCATGCAATTATAAGGGTTGTGGGGGAATCTTCCTTGGGGGCCTGGGACCTCCAAGCAAATATCACTTTTAAATGTGACTTTCTCCCTTCAGTCAACAGAGTGTTCCGTTAATGATTCAATTAATGAAGGTCTTAAATTAAAACCAGACTAAAAAAAAGCTTGATTATAATGCAGCAGTTTGATTGGGGTGCAAACACTATATTTCAAAGATGAGTGGTTTTTAGCAATGTAATTGAAAAGAGCTGGTGAGTTACTAGTGCCTAGGGAACCTGGGTTCTAAATACCTGGCTGTTCTTGATAAGATTTGTGACCATATCCAGCTAGCTTTATAGAAAGGAGAGCACTTCCCTTACTGTCCAGAGCAGCCTGAAGTAAAACAGGATGAACTCCCAATTTCAGGCATTGTTGTTACTCCTGCTAGAACCTTCCATCGGAATTGCTGCCTATAACCAAAGAAGACAGGTCTTGCTGTCTGAGGACCAACAAACAGGCTGCTGGAAATGATGCTCACCCCCCTTTTCTATAGCCTGCTCAAGTGGGAGAAGTTCTAATGCTTTTCTTCATCATGGTCTAAGGAAGACAGAAAAGAGGTGACCCCAAAATTTGCCTTTGTTTTTTGTTTAATTCTGGCCAGTCTGTGTTCTCTCTGTAAAGGTCTAATCATTTACAAGGAGAAATACTTTACTTTTAATTCCACCTTTGGAACTTGAAAATTGGTCATAATCAGATAAGAATTGGTGTATATGTGGGAGGAGTAGGGTTGGGAAGCCCAAGTAGACCTGAGTCACACCAGAAGGCACCTGGACCACCACTAAAGTGTGTAAGAGAGTTATGGGCATCCAATCTACTGCTGCAGTCATCAGATCTCTCAAAAATACCACAAGGTAGTGGGAAAAATTGCACTAGCATCAGAATATCTGAGTTTCAAATCCTAACTCTACCGCCTTCTAATTGCATGAACTTGAAAAAGCCATTTCATCTCTCTGAGCCTCAGATTCTCCATCTGTAACATTGGGATACTACCTGCCACATAAGGTTGTATTGAGCTCTGAACGAAATGATGAGTATGGAAGCATCTGTAGGGAACTGTTCAGGGAATCTCCTCTGATTAGCAGTGGAATGTGTATCCAGAGGCCAAATGGTAGCAGAAGCAGGAGGTGGGGTTGTTCAGCCCTGTGGGGTGCTCTGTCTTATCGTCTGGTCCCCTGTGGCCAGATGAGAAGCCACACTTAAGCAATCCCTATCCTAAGCTTGGACTAAATCCTCACTTCTCAGGACCTAGTAGTTAAGAGTATCACCTTAGAAGCTAGACGGGCTGGGTTCAAATCCTGCTCCATCTCTTACTAGCTGCGTGAACTTGTGAAAATGGCTTAACTTCTCAGACCTCAGTTTTTAAAGAGGATAATAACTGAGTAAATATATTTAAAGCACTTAGAAAAATGCCCCATAAATAGTAAGTATTCACTTTTATTACCTTCATCTCAGCTCTAATCACAATGCACTGACCCCATCTGTTAGTTTGTGACACCTCACTTAACTGTGTACTCATCTGAACAAATATTACATAGTCATTGTAAAAATTGCAAACACATGTGTAAAATAATGACCGTCTTCTTTTTTTTTTTTTTCTTTATCCTACCCCCAGAGATAACCACAGTTTTCTTGTGTGAGTTTATATCTTTGAGAACATATATGGGATCATACTATACACACTGTTCTATCACCCCCCTTTTCACTTAAGGAATAATTATGACAGTCTTTTCTTGCAAAGACCCCTATTTTAGTTTCAAGAATTCTGAGTTCTTCTATAAGATCATTGTTAATATTTTAGTATAAGTTGATTGAGAAAATATATATGCACAAAAGGCCACACTATGTATCACAGCAGAACGTACAAATATTTGAAAAATCTTACCTGTGGGTTCAAAGAGCCCTTATGATAATTTCAGGTTTCAACAGAGATCTGTGGCACACAGAATAGAAGTTTATGATGTTATCAAAGGGGTCTTTCCAGGTCTGACAGTATCGTTTTATGTAAGATAGTAGATACTGGGTAGATCCTGGAGGTTCCCCCTTGGCTAATCTACCTCCCAAGCTGGCCTTGGATGCTGTATAAAACTGTCTTATTGTTCAGGAACAAGCCCTCCTCTTATGGGCCAGGCAGTTGGGAGAAATAGAGGGAGGAGAGAAACAAAGGAGGAAAGGAAGCAGCCACCTCAAAGTCTGCCTGAAACACCATCAAAGCAAAGGGAGGTGATGGGAGATTTGGTCATGAAGAGGAGAAGACTGAGTCATGAAAACTTGGTAGTTTCTGCTAAGACTTGGAGAGAGCAGTGATAAAAGGTTGTGAAAGAAACACTTTTTTAACACTACAAATGAAAAAGTAATAAAACACAAGTAAGTTTTTCACCTGCAGATCAAGATATGCTTAAAAGTCACAGATACTTCTTACCAAGGTGGAAGAGAACCCTGCAATTCATACTGCTTGTGTTTTTCAGCCACCAAATAAAAAATAGAGCAGGAAATAAAGAATCTTGGCACTGAAGCCCATTCTGACCAGATTTTAGCCTCAGAAGAACTCAACACTGAAATCCCAAGAAAAATCATAGCCTTGACCAATGCATCCCACAATTATGGATTTTCCAGATCAGTATATTTTGTTTAAATAAGGGTACCTTCATAAAGTCGTCAGCTCTTTGTTTTGCCAAGAAATAAAAATAAAACAACAACAAAACGTCTGTTGATTACACCATTTCTTAAAATAAAGGATATTTCAATACTAAAAAGGCAGGCATAGTTAATATCAGTAAGCTTTTTTTTTTTTAATTAATAGACTTTATTTTTAAGACAGCTTTAGATATACAGAAAAACTGAGCAGAAACCACTGAGAGTTCCCTTTCCCCCACCCACAGTTTCTGATATTACTAATATCTTGCATTGGTGTGATACCTGTGTTAAAATTGTCACGTCAATGTTGATAGATTATTATTAACTGTATTAATCAGGGTTCTCCAGAGAAACAGGAGCAACAGGAGATATATACAAATAGATACAGTTTTAGATACAGAGAGAAATACAAACATACAGAGAGAGATTAATTTTAAGGAATTGGCTCATACGATTGTGGGGGCTGGCTAGTCCAAAATTCCTAGGCCAGTCAGGATGGAAACTTCAGCAGGATATCTATGTTACAGTCTTGCAGAATCTTTCTGTTCTCAGAAACTTCAATTTTTGTTCTTAAAGCCTTCATTGGATAGGTCCATCCACATTATTGAGGGTAATCTCCTTTACTCAGTCAACTTATTGTAAATGTTAATCACATCAACAAAATATCTTCACAACAACATCCAGCTTAGTGGTTAACCAAACAACTGGGAACCATAGCATAGCCAAAATGACATGTAGAATTAACCATCGCAGTCCACCCTTAGTCAACTCAGCACCCATACACATCTCCTCAAACTGTACTTATTCTCCAAATAAAGACAATAACAGTCATACTTTCACATAACATGATACAAATATCCTGTGTAAAACTAAAAATACACCAACCTTTTACGAAGTCCTTGGGTGAAGTTTTATCTCCTAGATATCCTATAACTGAAATACTATGTTCTAAAGTTAAAAAAAAAAAAAGTTGTTATTGAGTTTATTCTGACTCATGACAATGCCACGTGTGTCAGAGTAGAACTGTGCTCCCTAGGGTTTTCAGTGTTCTGATTCTTCCAAAGTAGATCATCAGATCTTTTTTCCAAGTTGCCTCTGGGTTGACTCAAACCTCCAACATTTAAGTTAGCAGTTGAGTTCATTAACCTTTTGCACCACCCAGGAACTCCTCATTTTACTATATAGTTGTTGTTAGCTGCCGTTAAGTTGGCCCTGATTAATGGCGAGCTTATGTATAAAAGAACAACATTGCCTGCTCCTGTGCCATCTTCACTTTTAAGGAGCATTCTGGTTGTATTTCTTCTAAGACTTATTTATTTGTCTTCTGGCAGTCAATTCTGGTATGTTCAATTTTCTTCACCAAAACCACAATTCAAATGCATTGTTTTTTTTTTTTTTCTGTCTTCTTTTCTCATTGTCCCACTTTCACAGGCACTATAAAACGAAAAAACCGAACTTGTTACCTTTGAGTTGATTCTGACTCATAGTGATCCTATAAGACAGAGTAGAACTGCCCCCACAGAGTTTCCAAGGAGGACCTGGTGGATTTGAACTGCTGACCTTTAAGTTAGCAGCTGTAGCACTTAACCACTATGCCACCAGGGTTTCCACAATCATTATAGACTAGTGCAGATATAGTCACAAATTCCTTGGGCTCCAGCATTCATAAATAGCAGCCTAAATTATGTTCTTAGCAATCTTTCCAATTCAGGTTCAAATCATTCAGTCAGACAGATCATTTATCTACCTAACATAATATTTTTCTATTGCAATCTGTGACCTTTGTACCTTTCTCAATACAGACAAAAGTTGGTTAGCACCCTCCTTAGGGTAAGTCTTCAGATCCTGGAAGAAGATTGAGTCATTCTTTCTATTGGCTAGGGTCCTGGCAGGAAAAGGATGGCATACTCAAAATGAGAATTAGAGGTGTGTTTAATTAAAAAAAAATAAAGAAAACCTATTTACAGAAGGCAAGGCAGGTTAGTGTACCACCTTAGGGCCATAACAGAGACACTGTGGGGTGTAGCCAGGCAATGGTAAACCCCAAGGGAGCAAATGCAGTATATATATGCCCTAATCTCACTGTCCTTTCTGTCTCTCTGTCTCTCTCATCTCTTCCCAGGGCACCCCATTGTCAAAATCGACCAGAAACTCCTCTTGGGTAATCCTCCTCATGCACAGAAGAAGGTGGAACATGGATCTGGATAGGCAAACAGAAGGTATCCAGCCCATCACATAGCAAACCTCTTTTTCTTTAATTCTTAGGATATTACAGAAAACACTTAGCCCAGGGTTTTAGGTGTGTCAAAGCTAAGGCACACAGAGAGAAAGTTACCCAGCTGGTGTTATACACAAACCAGTGGCAGATCCAGGGAACCCTTTAATCTCTTTTCATATATCCCATTTCAATTCTTTGGATCACTTTTACTACTAACATATTTCAGCAACCGCATGTTCTTTCCAAAATAAATGCACTAAGATAGTATAGAGACATAAACAGATTTTAACAGTATGCTTCAATTTATGGAACTGATGTTTCTCGAGAGAAAAAAATTCCATAAATCAAATTGTGCTCTACTTCTGAATTCTATCAAATAATTGAAGATATGTTTTTCTTAGTAACCCATTTTTAGATGCCAGCACTATAACAAAAATATCAAGTGAGCATGTAATAAGTGATATACAAATATATAATTTATAAAGCCACAATGAATAATAAACAGAATAATACCATAAATAAAACACAGAATTCTTTAATAAAAGGTATAGGGCATAATGAACATAAGCATTATGTTCAGAGTAGTTCAATAAACTTGTTTTCCAAAAAACAGAAAGTCTTCCAAATCATATATTTAAGGGAAAATATAAAGTTTCCACTAAAGCGTTAACACTCAAAGAGCCACAAAGAACAAATACCAAACTAAAACTTAAAATGTCATACTGGAAAGTGAACTTCCTGGGAAATAGAACCATGTGTTAGAAATATGCACTGTGTGCACGGACCAAGGAATTTAAAGTTTGTCATTGACTCCCTCTCTGTCTCTAAAACATACTCTCTTAAACATTCAAGCATTTATTTGTCCCTTTTTAAAGAGGTTATATTCTAGGAAATTCCTTATTTCCTGCTATTTATCATTTCATGTGAGAACAGTTAATGATGCTCCATGTGTTTGGTTAGTATCTTTTGCAAAACTCCATGGTGAGCCTATCACAGTGCTGCTGCAGTTGCCATTAAATGGATTATTTCCATATTAATTTGTGTTTCTCTGGATCTCACTGCACTAGCATTTGAAATAATAAACCACATTTCTCCAGTTCTCCTTCTTGTCCACTATTGGAGGACTTCAAGATACCCTCATGTTTATTATTGATTTTTTTCAACGTATTTGTTTCATGATTTGTGCAGCATAGTGGTTACAAGTAAGGACTGTGCAGTCCAGAGGGACCCAAATTAAATGCTGCCTGCACCATCTAGTAGCTTTTGACCTTTGAAAAACTACTTTTCACTTCTCGGGGCCTCAGTTTCCTAATAGCTAACAAAGGAACTACCTTAGATGGTTACTTGAGAATTAAAGACATAATGAGATAAAGACATAATAGCTTTTAATATAGTGCCTGGCACCTAGGAAGTGTTTGGTAAACAATATTTATTTTTAAAAATAGCTAAGGAGCAAGATCTTTAAGCTTCTACTAACTAATGAGGTTTCTACTTCTTGTGCTAGAACTCATTAGACATACAAAAGCCAAGTTATATGTAAGCAGCCAAAAGAAGCATACCCCATCACATTTTTTTGTTTACACTTTGTCACACTTAGTATTCTCATTTCTTCAGATTTTTTTAGTAAAAACAGCTATTTCATCATTTTCTCACAGTGTCTTTCCTTCAGGATTTATAAATGAGTGCATAAAGATATGGGGCATGGAACAAATACAAATGACAATTGCCATGTTGCATTTAGAATCATTTCTTCTGCCCATTTGTGACATTGCTACGACCCTCTCTTCCCCTAGGGTGATTTTTTTCAGAGGACTTCTTAGTATTTATATGCAAAAAAATGTCCTGGTAGGTTTACCACATCTTCAGTAATACCTGAATCTCAATCATGAGCCTAAGTTAGATTGAAACTAGGAGCTGTGCTGTTGGAGACACTGCTATCACCCAGGATCTATTCTCCTTTCTTTCCATTTAGTAATAGAACTATTCCTAAGTTTTGCCAACATGACAATTCAAATATTTCCCTTTTTCACTTGGAAAAAAAACCATGGCTTGGCTCAGGCACACCTTAGTCATTAAAGTGACATCTTTGTTTTTTAACACTTTAAGGTCTTTTGCAGCAGATTTTCCCAATGAAATATGTCATCTGATTTCTTAACTACTATATACTGCTGTCCTATAACCACTGCTCTTGCGGAAAGAGACTTTGTGTGTGGAGAGAAGAGAAATTCTGTTTCAATTTTTTTCTCACAGGGCTCCCAAAGCCATCCTATTGTAGAGTGACTATGCTGAATGGCCATCAGTGCCACATGGGATAGAGGCATTTTGCTAACCCTAACTGATTTGTAAAGATCTAAGTCACAAGGAAGAAATCATGCGTTCGTGTCCCACTTGATTCATCCCCAGTAAATGGCCCAGAAGGAAGGTCCATCATATAGTACCTTGAGCTCTGATGGTTTCCTCTTTTGGCAACCCACCTCCTACTTTCCTGGTCCCTGCTAAGAGTTGTCTATAGGCAGGCAATGCAAGCTTTGTCTAAGCATAAAGGGAATAAAACACAGATATGCTCTCATCTAAAGGAGAATCACCGTGTGGCATTCTATGCATACTGTGGGTTACAACTTAGTTGCATTGCCATACTTAATTGCGAGGCAGGTTAGGAAATGGACTGCCATAAGAACAATCAAATCCACCTTGGAAGATGCACAGCTAGAATACTCCTTAGAAAAGCGGATGGTGAGACTTCATCTTGCTTATTTTGGATACTTCACCAGAAAGACCAATTGCTAGAAAAGCACATTATGGTTAGTAAAGGGGAGGGTCAGCAAAAAAGAAGGAAACCCTTCATGAGATAGATTGACATGGTGGTTACAACAATGAGCTCAAACACACCAATGATTGTAAGGGTGGCACAGGCGGTGTTTCATTCTATTATACATAACGTCACCATGAGACAGAGCCAACTGAATGGCAACTAACAACAGTAACAAGAACGTTGATCTGGGGTGTAAGAAACCTAAATGCTTAGAGAAATACCAAAAATTAGTGTGACAGAATATATTTGTAGTAAGTAGACACAATTTAAACCAGGCAGCATCAATGTGAATGTATTGGGAAGGTGCTCTGAAGAGGAGGGTGAGAAAGCAGGTTACACAGATCATTGTTATGTTAATTTCTCAGGAGATAACATCAAAACATGAGCAGAATTCCAGGCTGTCGAAGAAACAGAATCACTAAGGACATGCTATATGCTTTCTCGTCAGACCCTGGGGTGCCTGCTCCTTGAAACTGGCTGCACACAGATAATTCTCTAAAAGAGCCCAATGCCTAAGGCCAAACAGTCTCCATTAAGCTGCTTACTAGGCTACTGTTTGACCTGAAGGTGACTCCAGGGTACCAGTTCCTTCAAGGGTTAAAAGGACACCACAGGGCAGATTGGGTGGGTCACCCCAATTCCACGAACCCAGAAATCTAGATTCCAGGAGAATCAAAATGATTTTGTCATTCTCTCTTTTTTGATCATGATTCTTCTACAGAATCTTTTATCACAAATATTCAAAAATGGTAGCCAGGCATCATACAATTTTTCTGGCCTCATGGCAAAGGAGACAGATATTAGTAGGGGGTGATCAGACATGGAGTCTAGTTCCTCCTCCACCTGACTCTCCTTTTTTCTGCTGCTCCAGAGAAACAGAGATCAATTATTGCACCTGGGAGGGCCACTCGAAAGGCTTTAATACCCCAGACACTAGACAATAAGCTAGAACAATATTAGGACAATTGACTGAAAAGATCCATGAAACCATGGCCCTAGGTCTTTGAACTAAGGAAATAAATCCCTTCAGGTATTTGTTTATACATAAGCAGCCTCAGCAACTGCTTTGCATGTGCCTCACCAGCAACTACATCCTGCAAAACTTCAGATTGTGTATTAACACAGCAACGTTCATCTATTAAGGCACAAACTGCTTCTTGGGAGACTAAGAGAAAATCTAGTGCTATTTTTTTTAATTCTATTTTGTAAAATCATACATCAAACTTCAGATACTACTCAAGTTATGGTCTCTATAATTTTGCTGAGTTTATCAACAGACACTTGTAATTCAAGCAGTTGCAATTCTAAGCGCAACACCTGTTCCTGATAAAAACTCTCAACAAAATAGGAATGGAGGGGAAATTCGTCAACATAATAAAGGTCATCTATACAAAACCAACAGCCAACATCATTTTCAATGGAAAGAGGCTGAAAACATTCCCCTTGAGAATGGGAACAAGACAAGAATGCCCTTTATCACACTTCCTGTTTAACATTGTGCTGGAGGTCTTAACTAGAGCAATAAGGCAAGAAAAATAAAGGCATCCAAATGTGAAAAAAAGAGGTAAAACTATCCCTATTCACAGATGATATGACCTTATACGTAGAGAATCCCAAAGGTTCCACAAGAAAACTATTGAAACTAATAGAAATATTAACTAGTATAGCAGGATACAAGATCGACGTACAAAAATCGGTTGCATTCCTATACATCAACAAAGAGAACTTTGAAAAGGAAATTAGGAACACAATATCATTTATAATAGCCCCTAAACAAACAAACAAACAAAAACTACAAAACACTATTGCAGGAAACCAAGAGACCTACATAAGTTGAAAAACATGCCTTGCTCATGGATAGGAAAAATCAACATTATGAAAATATCAATTCTACCCAAAGCAATCTACAGATATAATGCAATCCCAATCCAAACACTAACAGCATTCTTTAATGAGGTGGAAAAACTAGTCACCGACTTCAGATGGAAAGGAAAGTGGGCTTGGAAAAGCAAAGCATTATTGAAGAAAAAGAGTAAAGTAGGAAGACTCACACTACCTGATCTCAGGATCTACTAAACAGCCATGGTAGTCAAAATAGCCTGGTCCTGGTACAATGAGAGAAACTTAGAAGAAAGGAATAGAATCCAGAACCTAGACATAAATCCATCCACCTACTGTCAGGTGATATTTCACAAAAGACCAAAGTCCATTAAATGCAGAAAAGACAGTCTTTTCAAAAAATGGTCATGGCAAAAGTGGATGTCTGTCAGTGAAAAAATGTAACAGGACCGATACCTCACACCATACAAAAAGGTAACTTAAAACAAATCAAAGACCTAAATATAAAACCTAAAATGATAAAGATCATGGAATAAAAAAAATAGGTACAATGTTAGGAGCCCTGATACACGGCATAAAGAGACTACAAGTCATAACTAACAATGTACAAGCACCAGAAGATAAACTAGGTAATTGGAAGATCCTAAAAGTTAAACACTTATGCTCTTCAGAAGACTTCACCAAAAGAGTAAAAAGAGAGCCTACAGACTAGAAAAAAAATGTTTGGTTATGACACAACTAAAATTGTCTGATCTCTAAAATCTATGGAATACTTCAACAACAAAAAGACAAATAATCCAATCAAAAAATAGGCAAAGGAGATGTGGGGCAAAGATGGTGGAGTAGTCAGATGCTTCCTGTGGCTCCTCTTAAAACAAAGACCAAAAAAAAAAAAAAAAAACAAGCGAATTGATTATATATGACAATCTAGGAGCCCTGAACAACAAAGGCAAAGTTGAGGAATTGGACTGAATGGCAGGAGGAAGGAGGGACAATTCAGAAGCAATGAGGAATTGCCAGACCTGACCCGGCAGGAACCAGTACCCTGCAAGCTGGATCGGCTGCGTGTGGTGAGGCAAGCAGTGGTGTTCAGGACCTGTTTTCCACACCAGGAAAGACTAAGTGGTGGAGACTCCACTTACACCTCCAGAACCAGTGAAAAGCATCCCTCAATCAGTAAAAGATAAGTCCCAAAAGTACATGCATCTAATCATGGGGACCAAAAAACACCCCTTTGGGAAAAACCTCTCTCCATTTACCTGCTGCCTTCCTGCTCTGCCCTGGGTCCTAGCAGGCTTCAGAGATGCCCCTGTCCCCTGGGCCAGAAGTAGGACTTATCACATGCCCTGAGCCATTCTACTGGCCTTGGAGAGGGGAAAAAATAAATTAACAGAGAAAAATAATCTTCCAGCTCCCCTAAGCTGGGAATGCAGGCAGAACCATCTCCTTTGCCTAGTCACAGGCATAAAGGGTCCATGGACTTTGAATGCCTTTCACCCCTGCATAGACCTGTGTGGGCCCATTACAACAGCATACACCCTTATTAGCACAGTACGACAGAGTATATACACGAAGTCTAACATAAACTTTATCACCTATGTGGTGAAGAAGCAGGTTTATCACATTTGACACCATCTCTGCCTAATAAGCAGGGTTCTCACCTACCAACATCAGGGGCCTGAGGACAGATGCCTCCACCCACAACACGTAGCCACCCTCGATAGGGGTCCAAGAATAAGTGGTGACTTCCTGTCCTTACAGCCATCAGTGTTGGGTGCCCATAGTCTGGCTGTAGAACCCAACCAACTACATGATCTAGGGAACAGGGATACACTTTCCTCACAGACACTCAGGGGTGGCTGTCAGCCCCTGCCTTGCTCAGAGCATGACCCCTTACTGCATGACCCCAGATACCTGTGCCTACACCAATCACCCCGGCCTGTCTAGGACTGTAGGTGAGAATCTGCACCACACACTTGGTGACAGACTATCTGGACACCTGAGCTGAATCCATACAAGAAAAGTAAACAGACTCATGGGCTCACATACCTAGTACAGCTCTAACCTCCTGGAGACAGGACTTAAGAGCTTCAAGTCACCAATAATCAAACTACCTCACATGAGCAGCCTATTTGGGCATATAAAAACAAAACAATACAAAAAGCTAGGACACAGTAAGCAAACATAAAACAAATACAATGACTTATTGATGGCTCAGAGAAAATAGCCAATATCAAATCAAATAAAGAGGAAGGCCATGATGGCTTCAGCAAGCTTCCAAGCAAAGAATCAAGAAATCTTCCAGACAAAGAGAATTTCCTGGAATTACTGGAGGTAGACTGCAAAAGATTAATATACAAAATGCTTCAAGAGATCAGGAAGGAGATCAAGCAAAACAAAGAACAATCCAAGGAGTACAGAGACAAAGCAATAGAGGAACTTAAGATTAGAGAAGAGCATAATGACAAATTTAACAGGCTGCAAGAATCCATAGAGATACAGCAAACAGAAATCTGGAAGATTAACTATAAAATTTCAAAACTAGACAACTCAATAGAAAGTTTAGGAGCTGAATTGGAGCAATGGAAGTCAGAATTAGTGAGACTGAAGATAAAGAACTTGACACCAACATACTTGAGGGAAAATCAGGTAAAAGTATTTAAAAATATGAATAAACCATAAGAATTATCTGGGACTTCAGCAAGAGAAATAACCTATGAGTGACTGGAGTACCAGAACAGGAGGGATAACAGAAAATACAGAGAGAATTGTTAAAGATTTCTTGGCAGAAAACTTTCCTGATATTGTGAAAGATGAGAAGATATCTATCCAAGATGCTCGTGGAATGCCACAAAAGGTAGATCCTGGAAGAAAGTCATCAAGATATATTATAATCAAACTTCTCAAAACCAAAGATAAAGAGAGAATTTTAAGAGGGGCTAAGGATAAAGGAAAAGTCATCTACAAAGGAGAGTCAACAAGACTAAGCTCTGACTATGCAGCAGAAATCATGCAGGCAAGAAGTCAATGGGATGACACATATAAAGCCTTGAAGAAAAAAAAATTGTCAGCCAAGAATTATATATCCAGCAAAACTGTCTCTCAAATATGATGGTGAAATTCAGACATTTCCAGATCAGCAGAATTTAGGAAATTTGCAAAAAAAAAAAAAAAATTACAAGAAATACTGAAGGGAGTCCTCCACTTAGAAAATCAATAACATCAGATAACAACCCAAGGCTAGAACATAGAGCAGAGCAACCAGATAACAACCCAGACAGGGAAATCACAAAAATAAATCAAAGCTAAAACACTGAAAATAGGGAAAAAGAAACATCATTATGTAAAAGATGACACTGAAACAAAAAAAGAGGAACTAAAAAATACAGTCATAGATCTTTCACATGGAGAGGAAGTCAAGGCAATATAAAGAAATAAAGGATTAGTTTAAACTTAGAAAAAGAGGGATAAATAGTATGGTAACCAAGGAGGAAACTAACAATCTTACATATCAAAATAAAAAAAAACAAGAAAAATATAAAAACTCAGCAAATACAAAATTAACCACAATGAAAAAGAAGAAAATACATAAGGAAAAGTGACACAGCGCAGAAACTTAAGTGGAATAAAGAAACTGGCAACAACACACACACAAAATGCATCAAAATGACAGCACTAAACCAAAAAAAAAACTCATACGTATCAATAATTATGCTTAATGTCAATGGACTAAATCCACCAAGGAAGAGACAGAGAGTAGCAGAAAGGATAAAAACAAAGCATGATCTGTCTATATGCTGCCTACAAGAGACATACCTTAGAGTGAAAGACACAAACAAACTAAAACTCAAAGGAAGGAAAAAAAAATATATCAAGCAAACAACAATCAAAAGGGAGCAGGAGTAACAATATTAATCTCTTACAAAATAGACATTAAAATAAAATCTACCACAAAAGATAAGGAAGGACACTATATAATGATTAAAAGGTCAATACACCAGGAAGACATAACTATATGAAATATTTACCCACCCAAAAACAGGGCTCCAAAATACATAAAACAAACTATAACAGCATTTAAAAGAGAGATAGACAGTCCCAAAATAATAGTAGCAGACTTCAACAAACCACTTGAGGTGAAGGACGGAACATCCAGATAGAAGCTCACTAAAGACACAGAAGATCTAAATGCCACAATCAACCAGCTTAACCTCATAGACATATAAAGAACACTACACCCAACAGCAGCCAAGTATACTTTCTTTTCCAATGCACATGGAACATTCTCCAGAATAGACCACATATTAGGCCATAAAATTTAGGCAAGCCTTAATAGAATCCAAAGCATCGAAATATTACAAAGCATCTTTTCTGACCATAAAGCCATAAAAACAGAAATTAATAACAGAAAATGCAAGGGAAAAAAATCAAACACAGAGAAACTGAACAACACCTTGTTCAAAAACTACTGGGTTATAGAAGAAACTAAGGACAGAATAAAGAAAGTCACAGAATCCAATGAGAATGAAAACACATCCTACCAGAATCTTTGGGACACAGCAAAAGCAGTGCTCAGAGGTCAATTTATAACAATAAATGCACACATCCAAGAAGAAGAAAGAACCAAAATCAAAGCATTAACCTACAACTTGAACAAATAGAGAGTGGCAAAAGAAGCCCTCGGGCACAAGAAGAACACAAATAATAGCAATTAGGGAAGAATTAAATGAAATAGAGAATAGAAAAACAATTTAAAGAGTTAACAAAACCAAAAGCTTGATCTTTGAAAAGGTCAACAAAAGCAATAAACTATCAGCCAAACTGACAAAAGAAAAACAGGAAAGGAAGCATGTATCTGAATAAGAAATGAGATGGATGGTATCACAACAGACCCAACTGAAATTGAAAGAACCATAACAGAATATGATGAAAAATTGTACTCTAACAAATTTGAAAACCTAGACGAAATGGACAAATTTCTAGGAACACACTACCTGCCTAAATTAACACAAACAGAGTTAGAACAACTAAATAAACCTATTTAAAAAAAAAAGAAGAAATTGAAGAGGTAATTAAAAAAGTCCTCAAAACAACAAAAAACCCTGGCCATGATGGCTTCACTGGAGAATTCTACCAAACTTTCAGGGAAGAGTTAACATCACTACTACTAAAGGTATTTCAGAGCACAGAAAAGGATGGAATACTCCCAAAATCATTCTATGAAGCAAGCATAACCCTGATAGTGAAATCAGGTAGTCACCACAAAGAACAAAAAAAAAATAACAGACCAATATGCCCATGAACTCAGATGCAAAAATCCTCAAATGAAACAACATATGAAAAAAATAATTCACCATGATCAAGTGAGATTTATATGAGGTATGCAGGGGTGGTTCAACCTTAGAAAAGCAATCAATGTAATCAATCACATAAATGAAACAAAAGACAGGAGCCACACGATCTTATAAATTGATGCAGAAAAGGCATTTGACAAAGTCCAACACCAATTCATGATAAAAACTCCCAGAAGAATAGGAATAGAGGAGGAAAGTCCTCCACAAAATAAAAGACATTTATACAAAGCCAACAGCTAACATCATCCTAAATGAAGAGAGTCTGAAAGCATTCCCCTTGAGAAAGGGAACCAGACAAGGATACCCTTTATCATCACTCTTATTCAACATTGTGCTGGACAACCCAGCCAGAGCAATTAGGCTAGAAAAAGAAATAAAGGACATCAAAATTGGTAAGGAAGAAGTAAAATATCTCTATTAGCAGAAGACAAAATCTTATACACAGAAAACCCTAAAGAATCCACAAGAAAACCACAGGAAATAATAGAAGAGTTCAGCAAGGTATCGGAATACAAGATAAACATGCAAAAATCAGTTGGATTTCTCCACACCAACAAAGAGAACTTCGAAGAGGAAATCAACTAATCAATGCCATTTACAATAGCCCCCAAGAAGATAAAATACTTAGGAATAGTCTAACCAGAGATGTAAAAGACCTATACAAAGAAAAGCATAAGACACTACTGCAAGAAACCAAAAGAAATCTACATAAGTGGAAAAAACATACCTTGCTCATGGATAGGAAAATTCAGCATTGTGACAACGTCTATTCTAACTGAAGCGATCTATAGATACAATGCAATTCTGATCCAGATTCCAATGGCATTTTTTTAATGAGATGGAAAAAACAAATCGCCACTTCATACGGAAGGGAAAGATGCCCCAGATAAGTAAAGCATTACTGAAAAAGAAAACCAAAGTGGCAGCCCTCACACTACCTGATTTTAGAACCTATTATACTACCAGGAAACACTTGTGGTGTAGTGGTTAAGTGCTATGGCTGCTACCCAAGAGGTCAGCAGTTTGAATCCGCCAGGCACTCCTTAGAAACTCTATGGGGCAGTTCTACTCTGTTCTGTAAGGTCGCTATGAGTTGGAATTGACTCAACGGCAATGGGTTTTTTTTTTATTATTATTATACTACCACAGTAGTCAAAACAGCCTGGTATTAGTACAACAAGATACATAGAACAACGGAATAAAATCGACGATTTGAACGTAAATCCATCCACCTACAAGCAGCTTATATTTGACAAAGTCCCAAAGTCCGTTAATTGGGGAAAAGATAGTTTCTTTAACAAATGGTGCTGGCATAACTGGATATCAACCTGCAAAAGAAATGAAATAAGACCCATACTTAACACCATGCACAAACTCAAAATGGATCAAAGACCTAATTATAAAATATAAAATGATAAAGATCACGGAAGAAAAAATAGGAAAAACACAAGGAGCCCTAATACATGACATAAACAGAATGTAAAACATTATTAACAACGAACAAACACCAGAAAAGAAACTGGATAACTGGGAGCTCCTAAAAATCAAACGCTTATGCTTAACCAAAGACTTCACCAAAAGAATAAAAAGATTACCTACAAATTAGGAAAATTTTTTGGCTATGACAAATCCGAGCAGCATCTAATCTCAAAATCTACAAGATACAGCAAAACCTCAACAATAAAAAGACAAATAACCCATTTTAAAAAATGGGCAAAGATATGAACAGGTTCTTCACCAAAGGAGACATTCAGGCGGCTAACAGATACATGAGGAAATGCTCACATTCATTAGCCAGTAGAGAAATGCAAATCAAAACTACAATGAGGGGAGGTGAGCCAAGATGGCAGAATACACAGATGCTTCCATCGAGCCCTCTTTACACCAAAGACCTGAAAAAACAAGTGAAACGAGTATATTGTGACAAGCTGGGAGCCCTGAGCATCAAAGGCAAGCATAGACAAAGAACCGAGGGGCAGGGGGAGGAAGAGGCCGTTCAGAGGTGGAGAGGAGTTTCCGGACCTGAATCGCGGGGAGCCCTCAGGGACCATTCCCGGAGTGGCTGTGGCAGCGGCAGTGGGCTGGTCCTAGCGTTTGGCCGCAATTTCCTCAGGGAGAATCAACCAGCCACACAGCCCACTCACACCTCCGGTACCTGAGGAGAAGGGTGCTCTCGGCAAAAGCTAAGTACTTGAGTATATTTTCCGCACCCCCCCCCACCCCCAAGCCGGTTTCAGAGGCTGAATCCCCAGGCCTGAGATAGACCCTGGTGAGTGCCTAGAGCTGTCCTCCCTGCCTTGGGGAAGGAAAAAATTTGCAACTGGGGGGAAAAGATAATTTGCTAGCTCCATTAACTGGGCGAGCTCAGGAGAGAAGTGGCTCCTGTCCAGGCATAAACCATCCATGGACCTTGAGTACTTTCCCTTCTGCATGGACCCGTGTGGGCCTATTTTGGGAGAATAGGCACTTGTTGGCAAACTCCAACCATTTCAGCGGTGCCGTGGAGAGGTGGGTGTTTGAAGTTTGACATTGCTTTGCCTATTAAACAAGGTCCTCACCTACCCACAACAGGGACCTAAGGACTGGTGGCTCCACTTGGGTCGCCCAGCCACCTGCAGCAGGGGTACAGGGATAACTGGTACCTCCCAGTCCTTACAACAAAAAACTTTGGGTGCCCATGGTCCCTCTGCACAGCCCATCCACAAGCACGCTTTAGGGAACAGAGACGCGTTTTCCTCAGAGACACATGGGTGTCAGTTCTCAGCCCACTGCCTTGTTCAGAGCATAACCCCCTGCTGCAGTCAGATACCACTATATATGCCAATCACCCCTGCCCCTCTAAGACTGTAGGACAGAGCCTGTACCACACACTTGATATCAGCTACCTGGAAACCTGAGCTGAATTCATACAAGAAAACTGAATGGACTCCTAGACTGATATACCTGATAACAGCTCTAGCCAGCAGGGGACAGGACACCAGAGCGCCAAAGGTGAAAATAATCAAGCTAGCTCACTCAAGCAACCCATAGAGGTATACCAAAACAAAGCAAGCAGCTACAACACAGTAAGCAACCATAAACTAATACAATAACTTATAGATGGCTCAGAGACAACAGTAAATATCAAGTCACATAAAGAAACAGGCCACGATCACCTCAACAGGCTCTCAAAACAAAGAATCCAGGGATATTTTAGATGAAAGTGCATTCCTGGAATTACCAGATGCAGAATACATTTTTTTTTCAAGACATCAGGAAGGAAATGAGGCAATATGCAGAACAAGCCAAGGAACACACAGATGAAGCAACTGAAGAAATCAGAAAGATTATTCAGGAACATAATGAGAAGTTTGACAAGCTGGAAAAATCCATAGACAAGCAGCAATCAGAAATTCAGAAGATTAACAATAAAATTACAGAATTAGATAACTCAATAGAAAGTCAGAGGAGCAGAATTGAGCAAGTAGAAGCTAGAATTTCTGAACTCAAAGATAAATCACTTGGCAATAATATATTTGAAGAAAAATCAGATAAAAGAATTAAAAAAAATGAAAAACCTTAAGAATCATGTGGGACGCTATCAAGAGAAATAACCTAGGAGTGATTGGAGTACCAGAAGAGGGAGGGATAACAGAAAATACAGAGAAAATTGTCGAGGATTTGTTGGCAGAAAACTTCCCTGATATTGTGTGAAAGATGAGAAGATATCTGTCCAAGATGCTCATCGAACTCCACATAAGGTAGATCTTAAAAGAAAGTCACCAAGACATGTCATAATCAAGCTTGCCAAACCAAAGATAAAGAGACAATTATAAGAGCAGCGAGGAATAAAAGAAAAGTCAGCTACAGGGGACTGCCAATAAGAATAAACTCCGACTACTCGGCAGAAACCATGCAGGCAAGAAGGCAACGGGATGACCTATTTAAAAAATTGAAGGAAAAAAATTGCCTGCCAAGAATCATATATCCATCAAAACTGTCTCTTAAATATGACATTTCCAGATAAACACAAGTTGAGGGAATTCGTAAAAACCAAACCAAAACTACAAGAAATAAGGGACTTCTTTGGTTAGAAAATCAATAATATCAGGTATTGACCCAAGACTAGAACACTGGGTAGAGCAACCAGAAGTCAACCCAGACAGGGAAATCCAAAGAAAAAAAAAAGCAAAATTTAAAAAAAAAAAGCCCAAAACAGGGTAATGGCGATGTTATTATATGAAAGTAGACAACATTAAAATAATAAAGAGGGACTAAGAAATATAATCATACACCTTCCATATGGAGAGGAAGATACAGTGGAACAAAGAAATAAAAGTTATAAATTTAGAAAAATAGGGGTAGATAATAAGGTAACTGCAAAGGACAAAAACTATCCTACTCATCAAAGTAAAATACAAGGGAAGAATACAGACTCAGCAGAAACAAAATCAACAACAACAAATATGAGGAAAGGACAATATACAAAGAAAATCTACTCAGCACATAAAATCAAGTGGGAAAAAAGCTGTCAACACACAAAAAAAGACATCAAAATGATAGCACTAAATTCATACCTATCCATAATTACCCTGAATGTAAATGGACTAAATGCATCAATAAACAGACAAAGAGTGGCAGAATGGATTAAAAAACAAGATACGTGTATATGCTGCCTACAAGAGACACACCTTAGACTTAGAGACACAAACACACTAAAACTCAAAGGATGGAAAAAAATATATCAAGCAAACAACAATCAAAAAAGAGCAGGAGTGGCAATATTAATTGCTGACAAAATAGACTTAAAAGTTAAATCCATTAGAAAGGATAAGGAAGGACACTATATAATGATTAAAGGGACAATACACCAAGAAGATATAACCATATTTAACATTTATGCACCCAATGACAGGGCTGCAAGATACATAAAACAAACTCTATCAGCATTGAAAAGTGAGATAGACAGCTCCACAATAATAGTAGGAGACTTCAACACACCACTTTCGGTGAAGGACAGGACATCCAGAAAGAAGCTCAATAGAAACACGGAAGATCTAAATGCCACAATCAACCAACTTGACCTCATAGACATATACAGAACACTCCACCCAAAAGCAACCAACTGTATTTTTCTTTTCTAGTGCACATGGAACATTCTCTAGAATAGACCACATATTAGGTCATAAAGCAAGCCTTAGCAGAATCCAAAACATTGAAATATTACAAAGCGTCTTCTCTGACCATAAGGCCATAAAAGTGGAAATCAATCACAGGAAAAGCAGGGAAAAGAAATCAAACACTTGGAAACTGAGCAATGCCCTGCTCAAAAAGACTGGATTATGGAAGACATTAAGGATGGAATAAAGAAATTCATAGAATCCAATGAGAATGAAAACACTTCCTATCAGAACCTTTGGGACACAGCAAAAGCGGTGCTCAGAGGCCAATTTATATCAAAAAATGCACACATCCAAAAAGAAGAAAGGGCCAAAATCAAAGAATTATCCCTACAACTTGAACAAAGAGAAAGACAGCAACAAAAGAAACCCACAGGCACCAGAAGAAAACAGATAATAAAAATTAAAGCTAAACTAAATGAAATAGAAAACAGAAAAACAATTGAAAGAATTAACAAGACCAGGAGAGCAGTGGGATGCAGACCCCATATTCTCATAAGACCAGACTTAATGGTCTGACTGAGACTGGAAGGATCCCGGTGATCATGGCCCCCAGACCTGTTGCCCCAGGACAGGAACCATTCCTGAAGCCAACTCTTCAGACAGGGATTGGACTGTACATGGGTTGGAGAGGGATGCTGGTGAGGAGTGAGTTTCTTGGATCAGGTGGACACTTGAGACTATGTTGGCATCTCCTGCCTGGAGGGGAGATGAGAGGGTGGAAGGAGTTAGAAGCTGGCAAAAAGGACAGGAAAAGAGACAGTGCAGGGAGGGCACGGGCTGTCTCATTAGGGGGAGTGTAATTGGGATTGTGTAGCAAAGTGTATATGGGTTTTTGTGTGAGAGACTGACTTGATTTGTAAACTTTCACTTAAAAAAAAGCACAATAAAAATTATTTTAAAAAAAAGATTATTTCTCAGAAACTGGCAAAGACTAAATTCTTTGGGTAAAGTTAATGTAAAACCCACAATAACACACTGATGAAACACGGAATAAGGATCTAACCATAGTTATGATACAAAGATACTAGAGAAATGTGGAATGGGAAAGATCTGTGCAGGGGCTAGGTATGAGGTAGGAAAGGGTATAAAATTTTCATCTGCCATGGTGGGAAGTCAACAGATAATGCCTGAAAGTGAAAAATCAAAAAGAACCCATCACTAAACCAAACCAGTTGCTGTCAAGTCACTTCTGAATCATGGCGACCCCATGTGTGCAGAGTAGAACTGCAATTCATAGTGTTTTCAAGGATGTGACCTTTTGGAAGCAGAAATGATCTTTAAAGTTATGTGTCAGCTTGGCGGGGCCGTGATTCTCAGTGGTTTGGCAGTTATGATGTAGTTTGGGAGTCATATGATGATATGATCACTTTCATGATGAGATTGGATATAATGTGATCAATTCTGTGATGGGATCTACTGTGAGTAGCCAACCAGTTGAAAGGGAGTTTCCTGCATTGAACGTATAAGTGGACTTTCTGGCAAGACTCGTGGGCTTTTGCTCACTCTGGATCCTGCAACTGTCTCCCATTCATTTGACCTCTGGTTTTGGGACTTGAGTTAACAGATTACCTGCCATCCTGCCTGCCAATTTTGGGATTCATTGATCTTTGCAGCCTGTGAGTAACAACCCTGCTGTCTGATCTGCCAATCTTGAATTCGCCAGCCCCCAAGGCTACATGAATCAGGAGAAGTCTCTATCCCAACTCACAGACTTAGGATGTTCCAGCCTCTACAATCGTGTGAGCCATTTCTTTGATATAAATCTCTCTCTGTATTTGTATGTTTTACTGGTTTTGCTTCTCTAGAGAACCCAGCCTAAGACAGTAGATCACCAGACCTTTCTTCCGAGGTGTCTCTGGGTGGGTTTGAACCGCCAACTTTTTGGTTAGTAGTCCAATGTTTAACCATTTGTGCCACTCAGGGACTCCTAAGAATAAAAAAAAAAAATAAGAATAGCCCATAAAAAAACCCAAACCCACTGCCATCGAGTCGATTCTGACTCATAGCGACCCTATAGGACAGAGTAGAACTTCCCCGTAGAGTTTCCAAGGAGCACCTAGCGGATTCGAACTGCTGACCTTTTGGTTAGCAGCAGTAGCACTTAACTACTATGCCACCAGGGTTTCCAGAAGAGCCCATATAAGCCTGTTATTCGGAGAGGTAACGGTGACAAAAAATAAAGAGCTCAAAGAGAGGGAAGTGGGTGCCTCCAGGGAAGGGAAATGGAGGGAAGCCAGTGTGGAGCATTGCTGGATTTGGAAACAAAGGTTTTGCAGTAACTCCTTGACTTTTGAACTATGTGCAAGTAAGTACATGTGTTAACTGATAAAAATGGAAAGATAATAAAAGGGCTGCAAGTTAAAAAAAAAAAAACTACAATGAGATACCATTTCACCCCAACAAGGCTAGCATTAGTCCAAAAACCACAAAATAATAAAAATTGGAGAGGTTGTGGAGAGACTGGAACACTTATACACTTATGGTGGGAATGTAAAATGGTACAACCACTTTCGAAATCGATTTGATGCTTCCTTTGAAAGCTAGAAATAGAAGTACCATACGGTCCAGCAATCACTCCTTGGAATGTATCCTAGAGAAATAAGAGCCCTCACACAAATAGATATATGTACACCCATATTCATTGCAGCACTGTTCACAATAGCAAAAAGACGGAAACAACCTAGGTGCCCACCAATGGATGAATGGATAAATAAATTATGGTATATTCACACAATGGAATACTATTCAAGGATAAGGAACAATGATGAATCCATGAAACATCTCATAATTTGGATGAACTGGGAAGGCATTATGCTGAGTGAAATTAGTCAGTCACCAAAGGACAAATACTGTATGATACCATTATAAGAACTCAAGAAAACTTCTAAATGCAGAAGAAAACATTATTTGATGGTTGCGAACGTGGGGAGGGAGGGAGGGGGTATTCAAAAACTAGATATTGTTGTTGTTAGGTGCCGTCGAGTTGCTTCCAACTCATAGCGATCCCATGCACAACAGAATGAAACACTGCTCGGTCCTGCACCATCCTCACAATTGTTATTATGCTTGAGCTGATTGCTGCAATCACTGTGTCAATCCATCTCGTTGAAGGTCTTTCTCTATTCCGCTGACCCTGTACTTTGCCAAGCCTGATGTCCTTCTCCAGAGACTGATCCCTCATGACAATATGTCCAAAGTATGTAGACACCATGGCTTGGGTCAGGTGCACATTAGTCTTCAAGGTGACACTTTTGCTTTTCAATACATTGAAGAGGTCCTTATGCAGATGTATCCAATGCAATGCGTCGTTTGATTTCTTGACTCCTGCTTCCAGGGCTCTTGATTGTGGATCCAAGTAAAATGAAATCTTTGACAATTTCAGTCTTTTCTCCATTTATCATGATGTTGCTCATTGGTCCAGTTGTGAAGAGTTTTGTTTTCTTTATGTGGAATTGCAATCCATACTGAAGGTTCTGGTCTTTGATCTTCATTAGTGAGTGCTTCAAGTCCTCTTCACTTTCAGCAAGGAAGGTTATAACATCTGCGTAACACAGGTTGTCAATGAGTCTTCCTCCAATCCTGATGCCCCATTCTTCTTCATATGGTCCAGATTTTTGGATTATTTGCTCAGCATACAGATTGAATAGGTTTGGTGAAAGGGTACAAACCTGACGTACACCTTTCCTGACTTTAAACCAATCAGTGTCCCCTTGTTCTGTCCAAGCAACTGCCTCTTGATCTATGTAAATCTTCCTCATGAGCACAATTAAGTGTTCTGGAATTCCATTCTTTGCAATGTTATCCATAATTTGTTATGATCCACACACTCGAATGTATTTGCATAGTCAATAGAACACAGGTAAACATCCTTCTGGTATTCTCTGCTTTCAGCCAGGATCCATCTGACATCAGCAATGATATCCCTGGTTCCACGTCTTCTGAAACCAGCCTGAATTTCTGGCAGTTCCCTGTCGATATACTGCTGCAGCTGTTTTTGAATGATCTTAGCAAAATTTTGCTTGTGTGTGATATTAATGATATTGTTCTATAATTCCCTCATTCAGTTGGATGGCCTTTCTAGGGAATAAGCAAAAATATGGATCTCTTCCAGTCAGTTGGCCAGGAAGCTGTCTTCCATATTTCTTGGCATGGACAAGTAAGCACCTCCAGCGCTGCATGTGTTTGCCGAAACATCTCAATTGATATTCCCTCAATTCTTGGAGCCTTGTTTTTCACCAATGCCTTCAGAGCAGCTTGGACTTCTTCCTTCAGTACCATTAGTTCCAGATCATATGCCACCTCTTGTAATGGTTGAACATTGACTAATTCTTTTTGGTATAATGGCTCTGGGTATTCCTTCCATCTTCATTTGATGCTTCCTGCGTCGTTTAATATTTTCCCCATAGGACCCTTCACTATTGCAACTTGAGGCTTGAACTGTCTCTTCAGTTCTTTTAGCTTGAGAAAATCTGAGGGTGTTCTTCCCTTTTAGTTTTCTATCTCCAGCTCTTTGCACATGTCACTGTAATGCTTTGCCTTCTCGAGCCGCCCTTTGAAATCTTCTGTTCAGTTCTTTTACTTCATCATTTCTTCCTTTTGCTTTAGCTGCTCGACGTTCAAGAGCAAGTTTCAGAGTCTCCTCTGGCATCCACATTGGTCTTTTCTTTCTTTCCTGTCTTTTCAATGACCTCTTGCTTCTTCTTGTATGATGTCCTTGATGTGATCCCACAACTCATCTGGTCTTCAGTCACTAGTGTTCAATGCATCAAATCTATTCTTCAGATGGTCTCTAAATTCAGGTAGTATATACTCAAGGTCATATTTTGGCTCTCATGGACTTGCTCTGATTTTCTTATGTTTCAGCTTGAACTTGCATATGAGCAATTGATGATCTGTTCCACAGTTGGCCCCTGGCCTTGTTCTGACTGATGATACTGAGTTTTTCCATCATCTCTTTCCAACGATGTAACCAATTTGATTCCTGTGCGTTCCATCTGGCGAGGTCCATGTGTATAGTCACAGTTTATGTTGGTGAAAGAAGGTATTTGCAATGAAGAAGTCGTTAGTCTTGCAAAATTCTATCATTCAATATCCGGCATTGTTTCTATCACCAAGGCCATATTTTCCCACTACCGATCCTTCTTCTTTGTATCCAACTTTGGCATTCCAATCTCCGGTAATTATCAATGCATCCTGATTGCATGTTTAATCAATTTCAGACTGCAGCAGCTGATAAAAGTCTTCCATTTCTTCATCTTTGGCCTTAGTGCTTGGTGTGTAAATTTGAATAATAGTCATATTAACTGGTCTTCCTTGTAGTTGTATGGATATTGTCCTATCAGGATAGATCTTGAAATGTTCTTTTTGATGATGAATGCAACACCATTCCTGTTCAAGCTGTCATTCCCAGCATAGTAGAGTATTTGATTAGTCGATTGAAAAGGGCAAATACTGGTCCATTTCATGTCACTAATGCCTAGGATATTGAAGTTTATGTGTCCCATTTCATTTTTGAAGATTTCCAGTTTTCCTAGATTCATACTTTGTACATTCCAGGTTCCTGAGTCATCTTTTGAGTGCCTTCCAACCTTGTGGGTCATCTTCTGGCACTGTATCAGACAATGTTCCACTGGTATTCATAAGGTTTCCACTGGTTAATGCTTCTCAGAAGTAGGCTGCCAGGTCCTTCTTCCTGGTCTGTCTTAGTCTGGAAGCTCACCTGAAATCTGTCCTCCATGGGTGACCCTGCTGGTATCTGAATACTGGTGGCATGACTTCTAGCATTACAGCAATGCACAAGTCCCCATAGTACAACACACTGACAGACATGTAGGGAAGCTAGATATTAGTCAAGAATTTTTTTTTTAGGTGAAGGGAAGGACAACATGCAATACAGGAGAAGCCAGCATAACTGGACTATAGCAAAAGCTGAGAAAATTCCTGAATACAACCAAACATTTCAAGGGACTGAGTAGAAGGGCCAGGGACCTTGGAATCCTGGTTTTAGGGGACATCTAGGTCAATTGGCATACCAAAGTGTATTAAGAAAATGTTCTGCATCCCACTTTGGTGAGTAGTGTCTGGGGTCTTACAAGCTAGCAAGTGGCCATCTGAGATGCACCAATTGGTCCCAACCCACCTGGAGCAAAGGAGATTGAAGAACCACAAAGACACAAGGATAATATGAGCCCAAGAGGCAGAAAGGGCCACATAAACCAGAGACTCCATCAGCCTGAGACCAAAAGAATTAGGTGGTACCCAGCTGCCACCAATGACTGCCCTGACAGAGAGTCCCTAATGGAACAGGAGAAAATTGTGGTGCAGACCTCAAATTCTAGTAAGACCAGTTTTGATGGTCCAACTGAGACTGGAAGGACTCCAGAAGACGTGGATCCTGGAGTCTCTTTTAGCCCAGTACTAAAACCATTCCCAATACCACCTCTTCAAAGATTAGACTGGACTATAAGACATAAAATCATACTCCTGAAGGGCGTGTTCCTTGGTTCAAGTAAATACATGAGACTCACTGGCAGCTCCTGTCCAGAGGCAATATGAGAGGGTAGAAGGGGACAGGAGCTGGTTGAAGGCACACAGAAAATACAGGGTGGAGAGGAGGAGTGTGCTGTCACATTGTAGGTAGTGCAACTAGTGTCACATAACAATGTGTGTATAAGTTTTTTTTTGAGAAACTGACTTGAATTGTGAACTTTCACTTAAAGCACAATAAAAAAATAAATAAAAATAGGCAAAGGATATGAACAGACACTTCACCAAAGAAGACACTCAGGCAGCTAACAGACACATGAGGAAATGCTCCCAATCATTAACCATCAGAGAAATGAAAATTAAAACTACAATGAGATACCATCTCACCCCAACATTACTGGGAGGAATTAAAAAAAAAAAACACAGAAAATAGCAAATGTTGGAGAGGTTGCTGGGAGATTGGAGCTCTTATTTACTGCTGGTGGGAATGTAAAATGGTACAACCACTTTGGAAATTGATTTGGTGCTTCCTTAGAAAGCTAAAAATAGAAGAAACATAAGGTCCAGCAATCCACTCCTAGGAATATATCCTAGATAAATAAGAGTCAGCATACAAATAGACATATGCAAGTCCATGTTCACTGAAGCATTACTTGCAATAACAAAAAGATGGAAACAATCTAAGTGCCCATCAACAGTGGGTGCCATCAATAGACAAGTTATGCTAATGCACACTATGGAATATTACCCACAGATAATGAGCAATGTTGAATCAGCAAAGTATCTCACAAAATGTATGAATCTGGAGGTCATTATGCTGAGTAAAATAAGTCAGTCACAAATGAGCAAATACTGTATGAGATCACCACTATTATAAAATCTCAAGAAAAGGTTTACATAGAGAAAAAAAAATCTTTGATGGTTACGAGGGAGGGAAGGGGTGGGGATGAGAAATCACTAACTAGATAGTAGACAAACGTTAATTTTGGTGAAGGGAAAGACAACACATAATATAGGGAAAATCAGCACAACTTGACCAAGGCAAATTCATAGGTTTCCTAGACACATCCAAACACCTTCAGGGACCGAGTTGCTGGGGCTGAGGGGCAGGGATCATAGTCTTGGGGGACGCTGGTTTAACTGCATAACATAGCTCATAAAGAAAACATTCTACATCCTACTTTGGTGAGTAGCATATGGGGTCTTAAAAGCTTGCAGGCAGCCACCCACAATATAGCTATTGGTCTCATCCCATCTGGAGCAAAGAATAATGAAGAAAACCAAAGACACAAGGAAAAAATTAGTTCAAAGGACTAATGAACCACATGAAACAGCCTCCACCAGACTGAGCCTAGAAGAACTAAATGGTGCTTGGCTACCACCACTGACACCTCTGACAGGGATCATAATATAGTGTCCTGGACAGAGTGGTAGAAAAATGTAGAACAAAATTCAAATTCACCAAAAAAGACCATATATACTGGTCTGGCAGACTGGAGGAAGGCCCGAGACTATGGCCCCCAGACACCCTGCTAACTCAGACCTGAAGCCACTCCTGAAGTCCACCTTTCAGCCAAAGACTAGACAGGCCTATAAAGCAAACAATAACATACATGAGAAATGTGCTCACAGTTCAATCAAGTACAGGAGAACTAATGGGCAACATCTGCCCCAAAGGAAAGACAAGAAGGCAGGAAGGGACAGGAAAACTGGAGGAATGGACATGGGTAACCTGGGGTGGAAATGGAAAGGAGGAGAGTGTTGACTCATTGTGGGGACTGCAACCAAAGTCACAAAACAATTTGTGTATAAACTTTTGAATGAGAAACTAATTTGCGGTATAAGCTTTCACCTAAAGCACAATAAAACTTAAAAAAGACCTGCAATTCTATACCCATTTAAAATCTGATGATTTCTTTTAATGCAAAAATCAGCTATTTTTAAAAGCACTATGCTGACTAAAGAATATCCTCTGATAAGAGTTTTCCTCATCTCCTAATTCTTAAAGTTTTTTTTTTTCTGGTCTTATAATTCTCCTCATATATCGTATTTTCCTTTTTGATTAATTGGTTATATAAATGCATAGAAATAACATAAGAATAACCAGTTCAAATCTGCAGGGGGGAAAAAACCGATTGGTTAGATAATTTAGCAGAAAGGTCAAAACCGGTTTCCTATGTTCAGAAAATAGAACATTAAAACATCAACAATATTCCCACATGAAGCCTATAGTAATCTTTTTGTCCAATCAGTTTTATGTAGACAATTTCAGTTCCATGCAATTCTGGATCAGAAGCAGCCTGTAAACCCATCAGCTTGTACATAAGGATTTTGGAAATCTTAATTCAGTCTAATTGCATCCAAGCTCAAAATATCACAGAACTTTTCATAAGTCCAATATAGTCCATCTTTTGTTGAAATATTTTGGTCAAGCATTTTCAGCAAGTCAGCAAAGTAAAAACTTATCTGTGGATAACAAAACTTAATATGGCCGTGAATAACTTATAATAATAATAATTCTTAAAAGTGAAAGACCATGGAAATTAATTACAAAACTAATGCAAAGCCAAATGATGTCAATTCAAAGAAACTTCAGAAAAAATGTCTCTAAACATAATGATTAAAAAAGTCTCCAAACATAATGATTAAACTTACTTTTGAACAGCTTCAGATATAATACATAATAATCTTGAGATGTAATACCATATAGTCAAGATATACCATCAGTAAATGCTTCAAGTTCTGTTTGCTTTCAACAAAGGATTTGTCATCTGCATACCTCAGGTTGTTAATGAATCTTCCTCCAATTCTGATGCTGCATTCTTCTTCACATAGTCCATCTTCTTGGATTATTTTCTCAGCATACATATTGAATAAGTATGGGAAAGGATACAACCATGACACACATCTTTACTGACTTTAAACCATGCAATATCCCCTTGTTCTAGTCGAGTAGCTGCCTCTTGGTCTACGTACAGATTCTTCCTGAGCACAATTAAGGTTCAAAAGGACACCTGAGGGTGGATGGCCTGAGTGTATCACCCCAATTTCGTGAACCCAGAAATGCGGATTCAAGGGTAATCAAAATGATTTTGTCAGAAGAATGACTAACTGGGTTTGCATCTTAACTCTTGCATACACCAGCTGTGTGACCTTGGGTAAATAACCTCTCTCACCTGAGTTTCCTCAGCCAGGGACCAGTTTATAAGCCTATCCCATGAAAAATGCATTGGTTCCATACACACCACTGCTCAAGCCCTTCAGGCTCATGGTAATCAGAACTGTGGACCAGTGCTCAAAAGTGTGAGTATTCTGGAGCTTCTCCCCAAGATGATGGTGTTGACAGTTTAGTGCCTCCAACTCTCAACAGCTAATGAAAAAAGAAGCAAAATAGAGGAAATAACATGGTAGAATGAATGGGTTCTGAACTGGGGAAACTAGTTCAAGAGACAAAACACTTGGACAAAAGCAGAAGGAAGTATGAGCCAGCTAACAAGGTAGGAAAGTTTTTCTCTCTATCTAAAGTAATCTGTTTGTCCCAACACCCAAGGCAGTTAGGCTGAAGTTCTCAGATATACTCTGTGAACATTGAAGTGTAAACTGTAAACGGCTCTCTCATGGCTCAAGAGAGTAGTGAAATAATTTACCTTTTGCTGAGGACCCACTGTGGAGTCTGGTAATTCATATCTGTTTGGGGGTAGCAAGAAAAACTGCAGAGAAACCAGTCACCCTTACCCTTTCCAGGAAGAACCAAGAAAAAAACAAGCTGTTTCAGCCTCCAGCCTCCATGAGACAAAGGAGATTGATTTAAACTTAATGGCTGCTTTAGAACAGGTATCCAAGGGCACTGAGAAGAATCTGCCTCTGATACCCAAAACTTTTAAAACACAAAAGTGGGTTAGTCATTAGGGGGAGAGCAACTAGAGGTATAGAGTAAGGTGTATATAAGGTTTTGTATGAGAGACTGACTTGATTTGTAAACTTTCACTTAAAGCACAATACATTTTTAAAAGTGGATTAAAAGGTAATTGAGAGCCATGAATGGAAATATTGAGAATGTTCATGCACTGTGAAGAATGTAACCAATGTCACTGAAAATTTGTGTAGAAATTATAGAATGTGAGCCTAAACAGCTGTGTAAACCTTCTCTGAAAACACAATAAAATATTATTTAAAAAAGAAGGTAGTTAAGAAACACCTAAAGCCCATGAAAGGCCTATTTGATCCACTAAGGAGCCCAGGAAGCAGACCAGACACTTAAAACAAACAGAAAATTGCTGAAGGGAGAAAAATAGCTGCTCATCTTGCCTAGGTGAGCTAGTACACCAAGGGAAGAGCACCCTGAACTCCTCAGCCCCACTACACAAGTGGGAACAGTGGCCTGTCTTCCCAGAATGGCACCAGGGCAGACAGTGGGGACCTTCTCCCCTAAGGCTTGCAGGTCTCACAGTTTGTTTAAAAAAAAAGTGTAGTCTAGTGAAGCTCTAAAGTGCCAAGTCAATTTTCAAGACAAGGCCTTTTCATAGCTCAGAGTCAGTGCCAACAAAATCAAAGGATCAGAGCATGCTGTGATGGAATTTAAGGGGAGAGAAAAGGAAATTAAAAAAAGGGTGAGGAAAAGCATACACACAATCATAGTACTTTGGGAGAGGGAAAATTCTGAGTTACAGAGATACCACAGTATAACACTCAAATGTCTCAGATCCAACAAAAACAAAAAGACATAAAGATGCAAGAAATGATGGCTCAATTGAAAGAACAACACAAAGAAACAGAAAAGAGGCCTATGAACAAAACCCAAAATCCAGTGCCGTTGAGATGATTCCAACTTATAGTGACCATATAAGATATAGTAGAACTGCCCCATAGGGTTTCCAAGGATATAATCTTTATGGAAGCAGACTGCCACATCTTTCTCCCACAGAGTGGCTAGTAGGTTCAAACTGCTTACCTCTCGATTAACAGATGAGTGCATAACCAGTGCACCACCAGGGCTGCTTGAGGCTTGTAGAAGTGTGGATAAATGGCAAAATAGGAGCTTTTCTAACAACAGCATTAAATATACTCAAATAATTTAAACAACTTGCATACAACAAACTAAAAGAAATACAGGAACAAAATGTGATTCTTAAGAATGAGACAGAAAACCTAAAAACAAACAAACGAACAAACAAAAAACAGTTGGAAATACTGGAACTGAGGAATACAATAATCGAACTGGAAAATGCAACAGAGAGATTCAACAATTGATTTTGGCAGGCAGAGATAGGATAAGTGAGATGGGGACAAGATATTAGAACTTATAGAGTCACAAGAGAAACAGGAGAAAATAATGAATATAAACATGCAAAGCCAAATGAAATGTGGCACACCATCAATCCCAGAAGAAGAGGAAATAAATAATGGTACAGAAAGAATATTTGAAGAAATAATGGCATAAAACTTTCCAGACTTAAGCAAAGAATTAAATCTGCAAATCCAAGAAGCTGACAAATTCCAAGTATAATGAATCCAAAGAAATCTACACTGAGACACATTTTAATCAAACTATTGAAAACCAAAGACAAGGAAAGTGTTCTGAAAGCAGCAAGAGAAAAGTACAGTATGACATGTAAGAAGTCCTCAATACAACTAAGTGGTGATTTCTTCTGAGAAACCTTGGAGGACAGGACGCAATGGAATGATATATATATAAAGTGCTGAAAGAAAAGAACTGTCATCCAAAAACACTTTACACAGCAAAACTGTCCTTCAAAAACAAAGGTGAGAGGTGGAGCCAAGACGGAAGCACCATGCTGTCTCTCTGCAGCAGAGACCCAAAAAACTAATTAAAACTGATACAGACGTCAATCCTGGAGTCCTAAACATCAAATGAAGGAATAAAGAATTCACTCAAGTGCCAAGTAGAATAAGAAACTGACAGAAAAAGGAGAACAAGGAAAGCTACACAGTAGAGGTCGCCTACCAGCTAACACAGCATGGATTCACCATCTTGGACTCACAGACAGAGAGCACAGGAAGGCACCTTCACGGAGCTCCCAAGAGGAGACAGAGCACCCAGTAACCAGGGATACACACTTTCCCATCCCTGACCTTTTTTCCCTGTACGAGACCTCTGCCATTTTCCAATGGACCACAGTCAATCTGCAGAAGAGACACCAGTTCACGGCCCCTGGGTCCACCCTGCCGCCTTTCAAAGCCATTTTTTAGTTTTTGTTTCATTTTGTTGTTGTTGTTTTTTGATGTTATTTGTTTGTTTTTGGCTTCTTTTGTTGCTTCTCTCTCTCTCCCTTCCTTCTTTTCCTTTCTGCTGCCCGATTAGTCCTGTGTGTCATCTCCTCCCATTCTTGATGGGCTGTGATTTTTTGCTTTGTTTTTTTTCTTTCTCTCTGTTTCTTCTCTCTCTCCTTTCTTTCCTTTCCTATCTCCCACCCACCCAGCCCTGTGCACCAACCTCACCCCTCACCCCGTGGTGCACTGCTTGGCTGGAGAGTCACTGCATCAGCCTTCTTGGATCTGTGACGCCATCACCAACTGACTCCTTAGTGTCATTTTACTTATTTACATATTTTTTTTGTCTTTTGGGGGTTTTGTTTCTTCTTTCTGTCTCCCTTCCTTCCTTTCCTTTCTCTCACCCATCTATCCCGTGCATGCCTCCCTCCCTTCTTGGCTGGTTATGCTGTACTGCTCAGCTGGAGACCCTCTGGCACACGGCCTCCCTGGGTCTGTGCTGCCCCTACAGACTGGCTACTTCAGTGCCATATTATTTATTTTTCTTTATCTTTCCCCTTCTCCCTTTCCCTTCTCCCTCTCCCTCTCTCCTTCCCTTTCCTATCTCCAACCCACCTAGCGCTGTGCATTGCCCATGACCTTTCTTGACAGGTTAAGCCACAATACTCAGCTAGACAGTCACTGGCACACAGCCTTGCCAGAACTGCTCCACCCCCACCCACTGAATACTACTGAACTGTCATTTTATTTACTTTTTAAAATCTTTTTCTCTTCTTTCACCCACACATATAGCTCTGCATATCCTCTCCTTTCCCTCACGCCTATCTGGAACTTTCACAGAATGCCAAGCTCCCAAGAGACACCAATGCAGTCCCCCAGACCCTGCTCTGTCAGCTCCATTTCATGCCCCAAACTACACATCCCTGCCCCTCTACCCCCACTGGTAGAGTTGCATCTTAGCTGAGTGACTAGTCCCACACACCTGGACGAGGTGGTAAGTATTGTGCCCACAGGTGAGCAAGCAACAAAACACACCCAACCCACCTGCTGAAACAAAACCAAACAAAACATAAAAGCAGGAAGAAACGATCAAATCTACTATCAATAAATGAATGAAATAATTCCTAAATGTCCAGAGACAGAAGACAGTATCAAAAGTATTAAAAAAAAAGAAAAGAAAAGAAAGAGGCAGGGCCAAAATGGCAGAGTAGTCAGAAGCTTCCTGTGGTCCCTCTTACAACAAAGACCAAAAAAAAAAAAAAAAATGAATCAACCATATTTGACAATCAAGGCATCCTGAATATCAAAGACAAAGTTGAGGAATTAGACTGAGTGGAGGGGAGGGAGAGATGGTTCAGAAGCAATAAGGGGTTGTCAGAAGTGACCTGGCTGGCATCGGCCCCCTGAAGGCTGGATCAGCTGGAGTGAGTGGTGAGGCAAGCAGTGGCACTTGGGATGCGTTTTCCATACTGGGAGAGATCGAGCAATGGACAGTCTGTTCAAAACCTGCAGAAACAGCAAGAAATGTGCTCAATCAGCAAAAGATAAGTACAAGCGTCTAACCAACTGCATGGATCAAAACAAACAAACAAACCTTTTGGGAAATACTTCTCTCCCATTTAAGTGCCCCCTCCCTACTCTGCTCTGGCTCAGTCGACTTCAGTGATTACTGTGCCCCCTAGGAAGTAGGACCCATAGTGCACCCTAAGCCATTCTCCCGGCTTTGGAGAGAGAAGAAAATAACAAATAGGAAAAAAAAATTCCCAGCTCCCTTAAGTAATTAAACTCAGGGCAGGCACAGCCCATTTGCCTAGGCACAGGCATAAGGCGTCCATGGATTTTGAATGCCTTTCACCCCTGCATAGACCTGTGTGGGCACATGTCAACAGCATAGGCGCGCATTAGCACATTATAACAGCACATATACCTGAAGCCTATTTTCATCTGTATCTACTATAAGGGGGAGTGGCAGATTCATGACATGTGACACCACCTTGCCCATTAAGCAGGGTCCTCACCTACTCACATCAGGAGTCTAAGGTCTGGTGGCTTCACCCAATCCACCTAGACACAGGAGACAGTGGTCCAAGAATAAGTGGTGCCTCCCCATCCTTACAACCAACAGCACTGGGTGCCCATACTCCAGCTGCAAAAAACCCACCTACCTACACACTCTAGGAAACAGCAACATGCATTCCACCCAGACGCTCCAGGGCATCAGTCAGACCCCTGCTTTGATCAGCACATGAACCCCTACTGCACTCAGATACCTGTGCCTACTCCAATAACCCCTGCCCATCAAGGACTGTAGGTGAGAGCCTGCACCACACACTCAGTGACCAATGACCTGGACACCTGAGTTGAATCCACACAAGAAAAGTAAATGGACTCCTGGGCTCACATACCTAGTAGCATCTCTAGTCACCTGGAGATAGGGCTTGAGAGCTTCAAAGATACCAATAATCGAACTAGCTCACATGACCAGCCTGTTTGGGCACATCAAAACAAAATGAAACAAGAAGCTAGGACACAGTAAGCAAACATAAAATAAATAGATATAATAAATTATTGATGGCTCAGAGACAACAAAAACCCAAAAACCAAACCCACTGCTCTTGAGTCAATTTCGACTCATAGCAACCTATAGAGACAACAATCAATATCAAATCACATAAAGAGGCAGACCATGATGGCTTCAGCAAGCCACACACACACACAAAAAAAAAAAAAATCAAGAAAACTTCCAGAGGAAGAAAACTTCTTAGAATTATTGGAGGTATAATTCAGAAGACTAATATACAGAATCTTCAAGATATCAGGAAGGAAATCAGGCAAAACTCAGAATAAGCCAAGGAATGCACAGACAAAGCAATGGACGAATTTAAAAGAGTTATACAATAGCATAATGACAAAATTAACAGGCTGCAAGAATCTATAGACAGCAAACAGAAATATAAAAGATTAATTTTAAAATTTCAGAATTAGACAACTCAATAGAAAGTCATAGGAGGAAAACTGAGGCAATGGAAGTCAGAATTAGTGACACTTAAAGCATTTGACACCAACATATTTGAGGAAAAATCAGATAAAAGAACTTAAAAAAAATGAAGAAAACCTAAGAATTATGCAGGACACTATGAAGAGGAATAACCTACTAGTGATTGGAGTACCAGAACATGGTGGCGATAACAGAGAATACAGAGAGAATTGTTGAAGATTTGTTGGCAGAAAAGTTCCCTGATACCATGAAAGATGAGATGCTATCTATCAAAGAAGCTCATTGAGCTCCACACAAGTTAGATCCCAAAAGAAAGTCACCAAGGTATATTATATCCAAACTTGCCAAAAACAAAGATAAAGAGAGAATTTTAAGAGAGGCTAAGGATAAATGAAAAGTCAATAAGACTAAGCTCGGACTACTCAGTAGAAGCCATGCAGGCAAGAAAGCAATGGGATGACATATGTAAAGCCTTGAAAGAAAAACAAAATTGCCAACAAAGAATTATATAACCAGCAAAATTGTCCCTACATTAAAACAAAAAAGAGGAGCTACAAAATGTAGTCATACATCTTTCATATGGAGAGGAAGTCAAGGTGATATAAAGGAACAAAGGATTGATTTAAACTTAGAAAAATAGGGGTAAATAGTAAGGTATGCACAATGTAAATTAACAATGCTACATATCAAAATTAAAAAAAGGAAAACAAAGATGTAGGAATTACAAAATCAACATCAATGAAAAAGATGAAAAGAAAATATATTAAAAAAAAAGACAGCACAGAAAATTAAATGGAACAAAGAAACTGTCAAACACACACACACAATTACATCAAAATGACAGTACTAAACTCATAAAAAAAAAACCTACCAATAATTACACTAAATGTAAATGGACTAAATGCACCAATGAAGAGACAGAGAGTGGCAGAATGGATAAAAACATGATCCATCTGTATATTCCCTACGAGAGACACATCTTAGACTTAAAGATGCAAAGAAATTAAAATTCAGAAGATGGAAAAAAAGTAACAGGCAAACAACAATCAAAAAGGAGCAGGAATGACAATTTTAATCTCTGACAAAATGACTTCAAAACAAAACTCACTACAAAAGATAAGGAAGGACACTATACAATGATTAAAGGGTCAATACACCAGGAGGAGAGAGCCAAAACAAGTATTTATGCATGCAACGACAGGGCCCCAAAATACATAAATCAAACTCTAACAGCATTGAAAATAGAAATAGACAGCTCCAGAATAATAGTAGGAGACTTCAACAAACCACTTTCGGTGAAACACAGAACATCCAGAAAGAAGCTCAATAAAGACACAGAAGATCTAAATGCCACAATCAACCGACTTGACCTCATACACATATACAGAACATTCCGCCCAACAGCATCCAAGTATAATTTTTTTCCAACACATGGAACATTCTCCAGAATAGACCACATATTAAGCCACGAAGCAAGCCTTAACAGAATCCAAAACACTGAAATACTACAAAGCATCTTTTCTCACCATAAAACTATAAAGTAGAATCAATAACAGAAAAAGCAAGGAAAATATCAAATACTTCAAAACTGAACAACATCTTGCATAAAAACTGTTGGGTTATAGAAGAAATTAAGAGTGAAATAAAGAAATTCATAGAATCAAATGAGAATGAAAACACATCCTACCAGAAACTTTGAGACACAGCAAAAACAGGGCTCAGAGGTCAATTTATACCACTAAATGCACACATCCAAAAGAAGAAAGGGTCAAAATCAACACATTAACCCTAAAACTTGAACAAGCAGAAAGAGAGCAGCAAAAGAAGCCCATCAGGCACTAGAAGAAAGGAAATAATAAAAATTAGAGCAGAATTAAAAGAAATAGAGAACAGAAAAACAACTGAAAGAGTGAACAAGCCCCAAAGCTAGTTCTTTGAAAAGATCAACAAAACTGATAAGCCATTGGCCAAAGTGATAAAAAAAAAAAAAGGAGAGGAAATCAAATAACCTAAATAAGAAATGAGATGGGCAATATCACAACAGACCAAACTGAAATTAAAACAACCATATCAGAATACTATGAAAAATTGTATTCTAACAAATTTGAAAACCTGGAGGAAATGGACAAATTTCTAGAAACACACTACCTATCTAAACTAACAAAAACAGACGTAGAACAGCTAAATAAACCTATAACAAAAGAAGAGATTAAAGAAGTAATTGAAAAACTCCCAACAAAAAAAGCCCAGCCCTGATGGCTTCACTGAAGAATTTTACAAAACCTTCAGAGAAGAATTAACAGCACTACTACCACAGGTATTTCAGAGCATACAAAAGGATGGAATACTCCCAAACTAATTCTATGAAGCCAGCATAACCCTGATACCAAAAACAGATAAAGACACCACAAAGAAAGAAAATTACAGACCTATATCTGTCATGAACTTAGACACAAAAATGCTCAACAAAATTCTAGCCAGTAGAATTCAACAACATATCAAAAAATAATTCACCGTGACCAAGTGGGATTCATACCAGGTATGCAGGGGTGGTTCAATATTAGAAAAACAATGTAATACATCACATAAATAAAACAAAAGACAAGAACTGCATGATCTTATCAATTGACGAATAAGAGTCATTTGACAAAGTCCAACACCCACTCATGATAAAAACTCTCAGCAAAATAGGAATAGAAGGGAAATTCTTCCACATAATAAAGGGCACTTATACAAAGCCAACAGCCAAAATCTCCCTAAATGGAGAGAGACAGAAAGCATTCTCCTTGAGAACCAGAACCAGACAAGGATATCCTTTATCACCACTCTTATTTAACATTGTCCTATTTTTTTAGAAGTCCTAGGAGAGCAATAAAAAGAATTAAAGGGCATCCAAATTTATAAGGAAGAAGTAAAAGTACCTCTCTTTGAGATTATATTATCTTAGGCACAGAAAACCCCAAAGAATCCGCAAGAAAACTACTGGAACTAATAGAATATTTCAGCAACTCATCAGGATACAAAATAAATGTGCAAAAATCAGCTGGATTCCTCTACACCAACAAAGAGAACTTCAAATAGGAAATCATCAAATCAGTAACAATTACAACAGCCCCTGAGAAGACAAAATACTTAGGAATAAATCTAACCAGGAACATAAAAGACTTATAAAAAGAAAACTACAAGACATTACTGAAAGAAACCACAAGACCTACAAAATTGGAAAAATATCCCTTGCGCATGGATAGGAAGACTTAACATTGTGAAAATGACAATTTTACCAAAGCAATCTACAGATACAATGCAATCCTGATCCCACTTCCAACTGCACATGCAAAAAAAAAAAGGCCCCGGATAAGTAAAGCATTACTGAAGAAGAAAAACAAATTGGGAGGCCTGATTTTAGAACCTATTATACTACCCCAGTAGTCAAAACTGCCCAGTACAGGTACTACAACAGATACATAAACCAATGGAGCAGAATTGAGAATCCAGACTTAAATTCACCTACCTATGTGCAGTTTGTATTTGACAAAGGCCCAAAGTACATTAAATGTGGGAAAAGGCACTCTTTTTAAAAAAATTGTGCTGGCATAACTGGACAGCTATCTGCAAAAAATATGAAACAAGAACCATACCTCACACCATACACAAAAACAAACTCAAAATGTATCAAGACCTAAATATAAAACCTAAAACAAGAAAGATCATGGAAGAAAAAATAGGGGAAACTCTAGGACCCCTAATACATGGCATAAACAGAATACAAAACGTAACTAACAATGCACAAACATTACAAGAGAAACTAGATAACTGGGAGCTCCTAAAAAAAAAAAATATGCTCTTCTGAAGACTTCACCAAAAGAGTGAAAAGGTAACCTACAGACTGGGAAAAAATTTTTGGCTACAACATATCCAATCAGGGTCTAATCTCTAAAATGTACAAGATACTGAAAAATTTCAACCCCCAAAAGACAAATAACCCAATTAAGAAAAGGGCAAAGGATATGAACACGCATTCAGAAGACATTCAGGCAGCTAACGGATATATGAGGAAATGATCACGATCATTAGCCATTAGAGAAATGAAAATCAAAACTACAATTAGATACCACCTCACCCCACAAGCCTAACATTAATCCAGAAATCACAAAATAATAAATTTTGAAGAGGTTGTGGAAAGTACAACCATTTTGAAAATCCATTTGGCACTTCCTTAAAAAGCTAGATATAGAAGTACCATATGACCCAGCAATCCCACTCCTTGGAATATACCCTAGAGAAATATGACCCCTCACACAAAGAGATAATGCACACTCATGTTCACTGCAGCACTGCTCACAATAGCAAAAAGATGGAAACAACCTAGGTGCCCATTAACAGACAACGGATAAACAAATTATTGTATGTTCACACAATGGAATACTAAAAAAAACCAAACCAAACCCAGTGCCGTCGAGTCGATTCCTACTACACAATAACAAAGAACAAGGATGAATCTGCTAAACATCTCATAACATGGATGAATCTGGAAGGCACTATGCTGAGTGAAATTAGTCAGTTGCAAAGGACCAGTGTTGTATGAGACCGCTGTTATAAGAACTCAAGAAAAGGTTTAAACACAGAAGAAAAATTCTTTGATGGTTATGAAGGTGGGGAGGGAGGAAGGAGGTAATTCACTAACTAGATGGTAGACAAGAATTATTTTAGGTGAAGGGAAGGGCAATACACAATTCAGGAGAAGTATGCACAAATGGACTAAATCAAAATCTAAGAAGTTTCCTGAACACAACCAAACACTTTGAAGGACAGTGTAGCAAGGCAGGGATCTGGGACCATGATTTCAGGGGGCATTAGGTCAACTGACATAAGAAAGTTTAGTAAGATAATGTTCTGCATCCCACTTTGGTGAGTGGAGGCTGGGGTTTTACAAGCTAGTGAGCAGCCACCTAAGATGCATCAATTGGTCCCAAACCATCTGGAACAAAGGAGATTGAAGAACACCAATGACACAAGGAAAATATTAGCCCAATAGACAAAAGGGGCCATTTATATCAGAGACTTCATCAGCCTGAGACCAGAACTAGATGGTGCACGGTTACTACCAATGACTGCCCTGACAGGGAACGCAACAGAGAGTCCCTGACAGAGCAGGAGAAAAGTGGGGTACGGAAAACAAATTCTAGTAAAAAGACCAGCCTGATGGGCTGACTGAGACTGGAGGAACCCAAGAAGACATGGCCCCAAACTCTCTGTTAACCCAGAGCTAAAACCATTCCTGAAGCTAACTCTTCAAAGAATAGACACGACTATATGTCATAAAATGATACTCGTGAAGAGTGTGCTTCTAGTTCAAGTAGATACACAAGACTAAATGGGCAGCTGCTGTCCAGAGGTGAGATGAGAAGGCAGAAAGGGATAGGAGCTGGTTGAATGGACACAGGAAATCCATGGTGGAGTGGAAGAATGTGCCATCACAGTATATGGATAGCAACTAGGGTCACATAACAATGTGTGTATAAATTTTTGTATGCAAAACTAACTTTAGCTGTAAACTTTCACTTATAGCAGAATTAATAAAAAATGCAGGATGGCTCCAGAAAGTGACTAAAATAAAACACCAGATGACTTGACTTTTTGAGAAAAGAAAAGGCACTGGAACTACCTGATAGACAATTCAAGTCTCTAATATTCAGGGCTCTCCAAGAGATGAAGTAAAATTCAGATAAAAATAAGGAAAAAATAGACAAAGTCATGAAAAGTTCAGACAAAATCTGGGAAAACATATACAAAGCAAGGGATGAATTCAGAAAAATAATACAGGAAAAACATGTCAAAATAAATAAATAACTAGATATCATACAAAAGCAGGAATTATAAATCCAAAAGGGAAACAAAAAGCTATTGGAATGGATGGTGAGATAGAAGGTTTTAGGAGCAAATACAAAACAATGAAAGACAGGATCAGTGATATCAAAGACAAATCCTTGAATAACACTCTGTTTGGAGAAAAAATCAGAAAAAAGAATGAAGGAAAGTAAAGAAACCCTAAGAACAATGTGTAATACAATCAAAAACAAAAATTTGCCTGTGATCAGAGTTGCAGAACAGGGGGAGAAAACAGAAAACACAGAGAGGATCATTGAAGATTTGCTGACAGAAAACTGCCCTAATATCATGAAAGATGAAAAGCCAACCATTCAATAGTCTCAAAGAACCCTATATAGGTTAGACCCCAAAAGAAAATCACCAAGACATATTATAATCAAAAAAACCAAAACCCAAACCCAGTGCCGTTGAGTCGATTCTGACTCATAACAACCCTATAGGACAGAGTAGAACTGCCTCATAGAGTTTCCAAGGAGCACCTGGTGAAATTGAACTGCCGACCCTTTGGTTAGCAGCTATAGCGCTTAACCACTATGCCACCAGGAATCACACTCATTCAAACCAAAGACAAAGAAAGAATTCTGAGAGCAGCTAGAGAAAAACAGTCACTTACAAAGGGGGAAAAATAAGATTAAACTCTGATTACCAGGCAGAAACCATGCAGTCAAAAATGAAATGGGATGACATAAGTAAAACCTTGAAAGAAAAAAAAAAATGCCAACCAAGAATAATATATCCTGCAAGACTCTTGTTCAAATAAAAAAAATGGTTGCTGCCATCTTTTTGCTATTGTAAACAGTGCTGCAATGAACATGGGTGTGCATATATCTGTTTGTGTAAAGGCTCTTATTTCTCTAGGATATATTCCAAGGAGTGGGGTGGCAGGATCGTACGGTACTTCTATTTCTAGTTTTTTAAGGAAGCACCAAATCGATTTCCATAGTTGTTATACCATTTGACATTCCCATCAGCAGTGTGTAAGTGTCCCAGTCTCTCCACAACCTCTCCAACATTTATTATTTTGTCTTTTTTGGATTCATGTCAGTCTTGTTGGAGTGAGATGGAATCTCATTATAGTTTTGATTTGCATTTCTCTAATGGCTAATGATAGTGAGTATTTCCTCATGTATCTGTTAGCTACCTGAATGTCTTCATTAGCGAAGTGCCTGTTCATATCTTTTGCCCATTTCTTAACTGGGTTATTTGTCTTTTTGTAGTTGACTTTTTGCAGTATCAAATAGATTTTAGAGATGAGGCACTGATCTGAAATACCATAACTAAAAACTTTTTCCCAATCTGTAGGTAATCTTTTTACTCTTTTGGTGAAGTCTTTGGATGAGCATACGTGTTTGATTTTTAGGAGTTCCCAGTTATCTAGTTCCTCTTCTGCATTGTTAGCAATGTTATGAACACTGTTTATGCCATGTATTAGGGCTCCTAGCATTGTCCCTATTTTTTCTTCCATGATCTTTATCATTTCAGATTTTATATTTAGGTCTCTGATCCATTTCCAGTTAGTTTTTGTGCATGGTGTGGGGTATGGGTCTTGTTTCATTTTTTTTTGCAGATGGATATCCAGTTATGCCAGCACCATTTCTCAAAAAGACTGTCTTTTCCCCATTTAACTCTTTTAGGGGCTTTGTCAAATATCATCTACTCATATGTGGATGGATTTATGTCTGGATTCTCAAGTCTGTTCCATTGGTCTACGTATCTGTTGTTGCCCCAGTTCCAGGCTGTTTTGACTACTGTGTTGGTATAATAGGTTCTAAAATCAGGTAGAGTGTGGTCTCCCACTTTCTTCTTTTTCAGTAATGCTTTGCTCATCCGGGGCCTCTTTCCCTTCCATATGAAGTTGATGATTTGTTTCTCCATCTCATTAAAAAATGTTGTTGGAATTTGGATCAGAATTGCATTATATCTATAGATCGCTTTTGGTAGAATAGATATTTTTCACAATGTTGAGTGTTCCTATCTATGAGCAAGGTACATTTTTCCACTTATGTAGGTTTTTTGGTTTCTTGAAGAAGTGTCTTTTAGTTTTCTTTGAATAGATCTCTTACTTCTCTGGCAAGATTTATTCCTAAGTATTTTATCTCCTTGGGGGCTACTGTAAATGGTATTGATTTGGTGATTTCCTCTTCAATGTTCTTTTTGTTGGTGTAGAGGAATGTAACTGATTTTTGTGTGTTTGTCTTGTATGCTGATACTCTGCTGAACACTTTTATTAGTTTCAGTAGTTTTCTGGAGGATTCCTTAGGGTTTTCCATGTATAAATCATGTCATCTGCAAATAGAGATACTTTTACTTCTTCCTTGCCAATCTGGATGCCATTTATTTCTTTATGTAGCCTAATAGCTCTGCCCAGGGCCTCCAGCACAATGTTGAATAAGAGTCGTGATAAAGGACATCCTTGTCTGGTTCTGGATCTCAAGTGGAAAGCTTTCAGACTCTCTCCATTTAGAACGATGTTGGCTATTAGCTTTGTATAAGTGCCCTTTATTACGTTGAGGAATTTTCGCTCCATTCCTATTTTGCTGTGAGTTTTTATAATGAATGTGTGTTGAAGTTTTTCAAATGCCTTTTCTGTATCAATTGATAAAATCATGGGATTCTTGTCTTCTGCTTTATTTATATGATGGATTACATTAATTGTTTTTCTAATGTTGAACCATCCCTGCATACCTGGTATGAATCCCATTTTGTCATGATGAATTATTGTTTTGATATATTGGTGAATTCTATTGGCTAGAATTTTGTTGAGGATTTTTGCATGTAATTTCATTCTTTAGTTGTGTCTTTACCTGGTTTTGGGATCAGGGATATGGTGGCTTCATAGAATGAGTTTGGGAGTATTCTGTCCTTTTCTATCCTCTGAAATACCTTTAGTAGTAGTGCTGTTAACTCTTTCTGAAAGTTGGTAGAACTCTGCAGTGATGCCGTCCGGCCCAGTGCTCTTTTTCTTAGGAGTTTTTTGATTACCTTTTCAATCTCTTCTTTTGTTATGGGTCTATTCAGTTGTTCTACCTCTATTTGTGTTAATTTTGGTAGGTAGTGTGTTTCTAGGAATTCATCCATTTCTTCTAGGTTTTCAAATTGTTAAAGAACAATTTTTCATAGTAATCTGATATGATTCTTTTAATTTCAATTGTGTCTGTTGTAATATCACCCATATCATTTCTTATTTGGGTTATTTGTTTCTTCTCCTTATTTTCTTTTGTCAGTTTGCCCAATGGTTTATCAATTTTGCTGACTTATTCAAAGAACCAGCTTTTGGTCTTGTTAATTCTTTCAATTGATTTTCTGTTTTCCATTTCATTTAATTCTGCTCTAATTTTTATTATTTGCTTTCTTCTGATGCCTGAGGATTTCTTTTGTTGCTCTCTTTCTATTTGTTCAAGTTGTAGGGATAATTCTTTGATTTTGGCCCTTTCTTCTTTTTGGATGTGTGCATTTATTGATATAAATTGACCTCTGAACACTGTTTTCACTGTGTCCCAAAGATTCTGATAGGAAGCATTTTCATTCTCATTGGAGTCTATGAATTTCTTTATTCTTAATGTTTCTATACTGCAGTCTTTTTTGAGCAGGGTATTTTTCAGTTTTGAAGTGTTTAGCTTCTTTTCTGTGCTTTTTCTGTTATTGATTTCTATTTTTATGGCCTTATGGTCAGAGAAAATGCTTTGTAATATTTCAATGTTTGGATCCTGCGAAAGCTAACTTTATTACCTAATACGTGGTCTCTTCTAGAGAATGTTCTATGTACACTGGAAAAGAATATATACTTGACTGCTGTTGGGTGGAGTGCCTGTCTATAAGTTCAAGTTGGTTGATTGTGGCATTTAGATCTTCCGTGTCTTTATTGAGCTTCTTTTCTGGATGTCCTGTCCTTCACCGAAAGTGGTGTGTTGAAGTCTCCTACTATAATTTTGGAGCTATCTAACTTGTCAATGCTGTTACAGTTTGTGTTATGTATCTTGCAGCCCTGTCATTGGGTGCATATATATTTAATATGGTTATATCCTCCTGGTATATTGCCTCTTTAATCATTATATTGTGTCCTTCCTTATCCTTTGTGGTGGATTTAACTATAAAATCTATTAGTCAGAAACTAAGATTGCCTCTCCTGCTCTTTTTTGATTATTGTTTGATATATTTTTTTCCATCCTTTGAGTTTTAGTTTGTTTGCATCTCTAAGTCTAAGGTGTGTCTCTTGAAGGCAGCATGTAGATGGATCTTTTTTTTTTTTTATCCATTCTGATACTCTCTGTCTCTTTTTTGATGCATTTAGTCCATTTACATTCAGTGTAATTATGGATAGGCATGAATTTAGCACCGTCATTTTGATGTTTTTTTAGTGTATTGTTGACAGTTTCTTTTTCTCACTTAATTTTTTGTGCTGAGCAGTTTATCTTTATATATTGTCTTTTCCTCTTATTCATTGTTTTTGATTTTGTTTCTGCTGAGTCTCTTTTTTTTCTTGTATTTTATTTTGATGTGTAGGATAGTTTTTCTCCTTTGTATTTACCTTATTTTTCTAAATTTAAACCTAAATTTTGGGGTTTTTTATATTGCCTTGTCTTCCTGTCCATATGAAAGATCTATGACTACATTTCTTAATCCCTCTTTATTGTTTTAATGTTGTTTTCTTTTACCTAATAACATCGCTGTTTCCCTGTTTTGAGCCTTTTTTAATCTTGATTTATTTTTGTGATTTCTCTGTTTGAGTTGACATCTGATTTTCTGTCCATTGTTCTAGTCTTGGGTTGATGCCTGATATTATAGATTTTCTAACCGAAGAGCTCCCTTTAGTATTTCTTGTAGTTTTGGTTTGGTTTTTAGGAATTCCATAAACTTCTGTTTATCTGGAAATGTCCTAATTTCACCTTCATAATTGAGAGCCAGTTTTTCTGGATATATGATTCTTGGCAGGCCAATTTTTTTCCTTCAATTTTTTATATAATTCATCCCATTGCCTTCTTGTCTGGATGGTTTCTGCCGTGTAGTCCTAGCTTATTCTTATTGACTGTCCTTTGTATGTGACTTTTTGTTTATCCCTAGCTGCTCTTAAAATTCTCTCTTTATCTTTGGTTTTGGCAGGTTTGATTATAATATGTCTTGGTGATTTTATTTTTTTTTAATCTACCTTATTTGGAATTCTATGAGCATCTTGGATAGATATCTTCTCATCTTTCATAATATCAGGAAAGTTTTCTGCCAACAAATCTTCAACAATTCTTTCTGTATTTTCTGTTACCCTTCTCTGCTCTGGTACTCCAATCACTCTTAGGTTATTTCTTTTGATATAGTCCCACATGATTATTAAGGTTTCTTTATTTTTTAAAATTCTTTTCTATGATTTTTCTTCAAATATATTAGTGCCAAGTGCTTTATTTTCAAGTTCACAAATTCTGCCTTCCACTTGCACATTTCTGCTCCTCGGAATTTCTATACAATTGTCTAATTCTGCAATTTTATTGTTACTCTTCTGAATTTCTGATTGTTGTCTGTCTATGGATTTTTCCAGCTTATTAAATTTTTCATTATGTTTCTGAATAACCTTTTTAATTTCTTCAACTGCTTTATCGGTGTGGTCCTCGGCTTATTCTGCATATTGCCTGATTTCCTTCCTAATATTGAAGGGTTCTGCATATTAATCTTTTGTATTCTGCCTTTGGTAATTCCAGAAATTCATTTTCATCTAGAAGGTCCCTTGATTCTTTCTTCTGAGAGCTTGTTGACATGATCATGGTCTGTTTCTTTATGTGATTTGATAGTGACTGTTGTCTCTGAGCCATCTATAAGTTATTGTATTAGTTTATTTATCTTTGCTTACTGTATCCTAGCTTTTTGCTTTGTTTTGCTTTTATATACCCAAATGGGCTGCTTGAGTGAGCTAGTTTGATTATTTTCACTCCTGAAGCTCTGACATCCTGTCCCCAGATGGCTAGGGCAGTTATCAGGTATATCAGTCTAGGAGTCCATTCACTTTTCTTTTATGAATTCAGCTCAGGTGTCCAGGTAGCTGATCATCAAGTGTGTGGTATAGGCTCTGTCCTACAGTTTTAGAGGGGCAAGGATGATTGGTGTAGGTACTGGTATCTGGTTGCAGCAGGTTGTCACACTGTGAAATGTGTAGGGCCTGAGAATCCTCCCCCAAATGTCTCTGAGGATATCATGTGCCTCTTTCCTAGAGCGTACAAGTGGTTGGGTTCTGCAGAGAAAGCATGGGCACCCAAAGTTTTTGGTTGTAAGGACTGGGAGGTACCAGTTATCCTTGGATGCCTGTTGGGTGGTTGGGTGACCTGAGTTAGACCCCTGATGTGGGTAGGAAAGGACCCTGTTTAATAGGTGAAGTGGCGTCAAATGTCAAACACTCACCTCTCCACTGCACAGCTGAACTACAGGTGTAGTCCACCAACAAGGCCCTATTCTCCTGAAATAGGCCCACACAGGTCCATGCAAGGGGGAAAGGTACTCAAAGTCCACAGACCGTTTATGTCTTGACAGGAGCCGCTTCTGTCCTGAGGTCCCCGGGTTAGTGGAGCTGGCAAATTTTCTTTTCCCCCAACTGCAAATTTATTCTTTCTACAAGGCTGGAAGAATGGCTCTAGGCGCTCAACAGGACCTGTCTCAGGCCTAGGGCAATCAACAGCCACTGAAGCCAGCTTGGGGCAGGGGGTGTGGTAAAATATATGAAAGTACTTAGCTTTTGCTGAGAACACTGTTCTTCTCTGGTTCTGGAGGTGTGAGTAGGCTGTATGGCTGGCTGCTTCTCCCTGCGGAAACTGTGGCAAAAGTGTAGTACCCGCCCACTGCTGCTGCTCCTGGGAATGATGCCTGAGGGCTCCCAGCAATTCAGGTCTGGTAACTCCTCTCTGGCTCTGAACCGTCTCTTCCTCCCCTGCTGCTCAGTTCATTTTCTAACTTTGTCTTTGATATTCAGGGCTCCTAGTTTGTCATAAATATACTCATTTCACTTGGTTTTTCTGGTCTTTGTTGTAAGAGGGCTCACTAGAAGCATCTGTCTATTCCACCATCTTGATCCCGCCCCTCAAAAGGGTCAGTGTTATGGTATTATGGGTTTGTAAATTTACTGTATTTTTACACAAATAATAAACACCTTCAACATTTGTTTGCCAACTGCTCTTTCCCCCTGTGAGATATTTTCTTCAGTGCTTATGCTAATTTTTTACAGCAACATTTAAAAATTGGCATAGTGTTTTTTGTGATAATACCACATGGAGGGAGAGAGTGGTTGACAAACAAAGGTAGGAGTCTGGGTTATTTGCACAAAAATATGGTAGTTGTTATAACCACAAATGCATAAGAAATAAGCATATATTTATTCCTATGGGCATAGATATATAATGTTGTGAAAGGGGACAAGAACAATAGAGATGGAAGAGGGAGGAGCAAAATAGGAATAGAGTTTTGTGTGTTAATGTCATACGTTATTTGTTGTTGAAACGTTACCTGTTGGTACCAAGTTATACTAAGTCATTGTAAAGTGACAAATGTGATTTTATGGTAAGCATTAAAAAAAAAAATACCTAAAAAAATACAGTAAGACCTGAGACAGCCGGAACCTTAGGCAGAAACCTGTCAGAGAAGAAAAACTCAAATGTTTTCCACAAAACAATTACTTCAGCCTATTTAATATTCTCTGAAAGTCAGAACCTGAAAGCTGAGGACAGAATCAGAAAATTGTTGTTACTGCAACTGGAGTATGAGGAACTACAGATGCAAAAGTAGGGAAAAGTCCCAAGAATTACAAGACTCACAGATGATAGCTTATTATTCCAATTCTTCTTGTATTGTTACTGTGTGTGAGTGCATACTGTGCATTGCTACCATTCTCTGAATACATCTGTATAGTTACATTTTTTGCCTTTTTTGTTCATTTTTTTCCTGTAAATTGTTTTTCCAGCAAAGAACAATATTCATACTTTTGGAAGAAGGTAGGAGATACTAATAAATTTCTTTAGTTTCATTAATATCTAGCAAAGCACACTTTTTTCCTTGCCTTGAGAGGTTTTTCACTTCTCTTTATCTTTAATTTTTAGTTTTTCCTTTAGCCATTTGTAATTTTGATACACATTACTACAATTTTCAAAATCCATTCTTTCATTTCCCTGAAATTCTTTCCTTCAAAATTTCTCATTTTGCTCAAAATATAGAGAAGCATTTGCTCACTTAACACATTCAATATGTGTACAAACAGTCTCTCACCTGTTCTTTTTTTCTTAAATATATAAAAGATTGTGTTAACTTTATCATATAGCGATGTTTTCTTTTTGTTTGAGATACCCACATTTTCAAGAACATAAGGTCATAAATTCCTTAATTTTTGTAAGTACTTGTTTCCTTTTTTTTTTAAAAAAAAAACATGTCTTCACAACCATGGACAAGACAGTGAGAAATTTACCTCTGAAAGAAAAGTTTGACATTGTCAAAATGATAACCAAAGAGAAAAAGCCACCAAGGAAGCTGTAATTAAGTTCAAGTGTGGCAAAACACAAATTTATTCAATTATGAAAGAAAACGATAAAATGATTGAAAAATACACGAGCAGCACCAACAAAATGAAGGGATGGAAATTATGCAGAGATCAAAAAATCTGTCTTTTAGAGATTTCTTCAGGCCTCTGCCAAAAATGTTCCAAGCTCAGTACCTATCCTGCAAGCAAAGGAGAAGGAAACAGCAACACTTTTAAAAGTTGATGATTCTCACCATCTAAAGGGTGGATTCAGGGTTTCAAAAAAAGCATGGAATCACTTCAGCATAGCTTGTGAGTAGTCAAATGAGGTTGACAAAGACGTTTGAAACTCGTTCACAAAATTAAAAGAGATAATAAGAGGATATGTTCCTAAAGACATTGCAAATGCCAATGAGACAGCTTTATTTTACAGGGAAATGCCTAATAGGACCCTGAAAACTAAAGGAAAAAGTGCTCATGGGGTTGATTTCCGAAAGAGCAGCTTACCATCCTCTTGACCACATTTGCAAATGGGACATGGTAATTGAGAAAACACGGGTAATTGAAAAGAGCAAGAAATCATGGTGCTTCAAGAATACTGAGATTTATCAACTTTCAGTAGAATGGAAATTGAATAAAAAAGCTTGAAGACTGGAGCAATTTACAGTCTTTAAATAAACTCAACAATAGCATGAAAAAACAAAATCAAAGCAATCTTTTACTGCTTTTTATCGGTTGCTGTCCCTTCCAAATATTAAACTAATTTTTTGGTCCCACAACCTCTGTGCAATGGCATTATCCAAAATACTAAAGCAAACTACAGGAATCCATTGTTTCAAAAAGTGATTGCCAGGATTGAGATGTGCAAGACAGCACTGGAGATTTGGGGGAAATTCAATGTCTTTGATGCAACTTCATTTCTTAAGCAATCAGTCAAAATGATTAAGGAAGAAACTGTAAGAAAATGCTTTAAGAACTGCAGTTTCTCATTTGGCAGTAGCAACAGTATACAAAACAAATGGTTATCAAGCCCTATAACATCATGCAGATTCAGCACACAATAAATGACTTTTATGGTGGTGTTTCAGAAAATGGAGCCAGTGCTCCATTTATTGATATTGACAATGAAATTACCACAGAAATAGACAATATAAACCTGCAAAAATTCATTGACTTGCAATATAAAGATGACAACAATGAGGATAATGAAGACCTACCATTAGAAGAGCCTAGGCCTTTAAGTCAAACACAACCTTTCTAGTATATAAAGGCTTTGAAGGAATTTGGAAAAGTCAAAGAAAACCAAAAGTTTTTTGATAAAGCTACAGACTTATTTTTTTAATAATTTCATCAAAAACCAAAATAAACTAAACAGTTGATGTTCTATGTTTTTTATTAAAATGTCAGTTTTACCCATATCTTTGTTTGAATAGTATATGCACATATCTGTACATAATCTGAATAAACATGCACGTCATAAACAAAAACGGTTTTGTTTCTTTTCCACTCCTATAATATTGAAAACGCTTTATGGATATTTATGAGGTAGGATTCTTAATAGAAAAGTGATAAGACTGCAAACTTTCAATGGCAGAAAACTTTCAAGACCCAGAAGAACAAGGCAATCTCATTGAGTTCTGGCTCTCACAGATTTCACTGTACATAGAAGGGAAGAAGAAAGAAAAAAAAAACTCAACACACAGAGGCAACTAAACACAAAGAATGATGACAAAACTGCAGGAATTAAAGAACAAAAAAGTATGAGGCACACACAAAGAAATTAACAAAATGGCAAAGGGAAGTCCCTTCTTACTGATAACTGCTTTAAATGTAAATGAATTAAACACTCCAAGCAAAAGGCAGATGGTGGCAAAATGGATAAAAAGAAGATAAAATAACGATCCATCCATATGCTACCTAGTAAAGACACATCTAGGTCCAAGGACACAAAAAGGCTGAATGTAAAAGGATAGGAAAAAATAATGCCTGCAACTAGTAACCAAAAGAGAGCAAGGGTGGCCATAAATGATATCAGACAAAACATATTTTCAGTCAAAATCTGTTATGAGAGACAAAGAAGGACATTATATACTGTTAAAAGAGTCAATACATCAAGACGAAGTGGTGGTGGTGCCCCACGTAGCAATTGTAAATACATATGCACCTAATATCAGTGCCCCAAATTATGTGAAACAAATAAGGAGAGGACTGAAGGGAGTAATAGAAAACTCCACAAAAATAATTGGGGACTTAAATACTCCACGTTTAATACTGGACAGAACATGTAGAAAGATTAGTAAGGAAATAGGGGAAATGAACAACAGCATAAACCAATTAGATCTAACAGACAAATATAGAAAGCTCCATCTAACAGAAAAATACACATTTTTCTCCAACACATATGGGTCATTCTCCAGGATTTACTATATGCTAGGTCACAAAACAACTGTTAATAATTTTTAAAATATTCAAATCATATAAAGTATCTTCTTCAACCACAAGGAACTAATACTAGAAATTAAAAGCAGAAGGAAAACAGACAATTACATGAAAACTAAACACCATGTTATTAAATCACCAATGAATTAAAGAAGAAATCAAGTGAGAAATTAAAAAATAAAAAATACATGAAACTGAAAGAAAACACAACATACCAAGACATATGCGATGTAGCAAATGTAGCCCTCAGACAAAAATTTATAGAAATAAATGCCTACATTAAAAAAGAAGAAAGAAAAGGAGGAGCCAAGATGGTGTAATAGACAGAGGCTTCTGGGAAGCCCACTTATAACAAAGACCCAAGAAACAAGTAAAACGAATATATTTATGAGAAGTTAGGAGCCCTGAACATCAAAGGCAAGCTTAGAAAATGAACTGAGGGGCAGGAGGAGGAAGAGACAGTTCAGAAGCAGAGAGGAGTTACCAGACCTGAATAGCTGAGAGTGCTCAGGTACCGTTTCTCGGAGTGGCAGCAGCAGACTGGTACTAGCGTAAGGCTGCAGTTCCCTTAGGGAGAAGCCAGCCACACAGCCTACTCACACATCTGGAACCAGAAAAGAATGGCTCTACTGGCAAAAGCGAAGTACTTGTGTATATTTTACCACACCCCCCTGCTCCCAAGCTGGCTTCAGCAGCTGATTTCTCTGGGCCTGAGATGGGCCCTATTGAGTGCCTAGAGTGATCCTCTAAGCTTGGAGAAGGAAGAAATTTGCAATTGGGGGAAAAGATAATTTTCCAGCTCCACTAACTGGGAAAGCTCAGGACAGAAGTGTCCTGTCCGGGCATAAATGGTCCACGGACTTTGAGTACCTTTCCCTTCTGCATGGAAGTGTGTGGCCTATTTCAGGAGAATAGACCCTTGTTGGCAGACACCAACCACTTCAGTTGTGCTGTGGAGAGGTGGGTGTTTTATGTTTGACACTGCCTTGCCAATTAAACAGGGCCCTCATCTACCCACATCAGGGGCCTAAGGACTGGTAGCTCCACTCAGGTCACCCAGCCACCTGAGACAAGGGTTCAAGGATAATTGGTACCTCCCAGTCCTTACAACTAAGATCATTGGGTGCCCATGGGCTGTCTGCAGAACCCATCCACCTGTATGCTCTAGGGAACAGGGACACACTTTCCTCAGAGACACATAGGGGAAGATTCTCAGCTCCCTGCCTTCTTCAGAGTGTGACCCCCTGCTGCAACCAGATACCAGTGCCTACACCAATCACCCCTACCCCTCTAAGACTGTAGAACAGATCCTGTGCTACACACCTGATGATCAGCTACCTGCACACATGAGCTGAATTCATACAAGAAAAGTAAATGGACTCGTAGACTAATATACCTGATAACAGTTCTAGCCATCTGGGGACAGGAGGCCAGAGCTCCAAAGGTGAAAATAATCAAGCTAGCTCAGTCAAGAAACCCATTTGTGCATATCAAAACAAAACAAAGGAAGAAGCTACAACACAGTAAACAAACATAAAATAAACTAATACAATAACTTATAGATGGCTCGGAGACAACAGTCAAAATCAATTCACATAAAGAAACAGACCATGGTTGACTCAACAAGCTCTCAAAACAAAGAATCAAGGGGCCTTCTAGATGAAAGTGCCCTCCTGGAATTAGCAGAGGCAGAATACAAAAGATCAATACAGAGAACCCTTCAAGACATTGGGAAGGAAATCAGGCAATATGCAAAACAAGGCAAGGAACACACAGATAAAACAACTAAAGAAATTAAAAAGATTATTCAGGAACATAATGAAAAATTTAATAAGCTGGGAAAATTCATAGACAAACAGCAATCAGAAATTCAGAAGATTAACAAAAAAATTACAGAAGTAGACAACTCAATAGAAAGTCAGAGGAGCAGAACTGGGCAAGCGGAGGGCAGAATTTCTGAACTTGAAGATAAAGCACCTGGCACTAATATATTTGAAGAAAAATCAGATAAAAGAATTTAAAGAAATGAAGAAACCTTAATAATCATGTGGGACTCTATCAAAAGAAATAACCTATGAGTGATAGGAGTCCCAGAACAGGGAGGGATAACAGAAAATATGCAGAGAATTGTTTAAGATTGATTGGCAGAAAAGTTCCCTGATATCTTGAAAGATGAGAAGATATCAATCCAAGATGCTTGTCGAACTCCACATAAGGTAGATTTTAAAAGAAAATCACCAAGATGTATTATAATCAGACCCCCCAAAACCAAAGATAAAGACAGAATTTTAAGAGCAGCTAGGGAGAAACGAAAAGTCACCTACAAAGCAGAGTCAATAAGAATAAGCTCAGACTACTCAACAGAAACTAGGCAGGCAAGAAGGCAATGGGACGACTCTTTTAAAAAAATGAAGGAAAAGAATTGCCAGCCAAGAATCTTATATACAGCAAAACTATCTCTCAATGTTGAAGGTGAAATTAGGACATTTTCAGATAAACAGAAGTTTAGGGAATTCATAAAAACTAAACCAAAACTCAATAGCACTATATAAACCAAAACTACAAGAAATGCTAAAGGGAGTACTTTGGTTAGAAAATCAATACTATAAGGTATCAACCAAAGACTAGAACACTGGGCAGAACAATGAGAAGTCAACCCAGACAGGGAAGTCAAAAAAATAAATCAAGGCAAAGAAATGCTCAAAATCGGGTAACAGCGAAGTTATTATATAAAAGAAGACAAACTAAAATAATAAAGAGGGACTAAGAAATGTAATCATACACCTTCCATATGGAGAGGAAGATACGACGATACAAAGAAATAAAAGTTAGTTTTAAATTTAGAAAAACAGGGGTAAATAATAGGTAACCACAAAGGAGACAAACTATCCTACTCATCAAAATAAAATACAAGAAAAAAATAGAGACTCAGCAGAAACAAAATCAACAACAACAAATATGAGGAAAGGACAATACATAAAGATAATCTACGCAGCACTTAAAATTAAGTGGGTAAAAGAAACAGTCAACAGCACACAAAAAGATATCAAAATGATAGCACTAAATTCATAACTATCCATGATTATGCTGAATGTAAATGGACTAAATGCACCCATAAAGAGACACAGAGTAGCAGAATGGATTAAAAAAGAATTTGTCTATATGCTGCCTACAAGAGACACACCTTAGACTTAGAGACAAAAAATAAAACTCAAAAGATGGAAAAAAATATATCAAGCAAACAACAATCAAAAAAGAGCAAGAGTGGCAATATTAATTGCTGACAAAATAGACTTGAAAGTTAAATCCATCAGAAAGAATAAGGAAGGACACCATATGATGATTAAAGGGACAATACACCAAGAAGATATAACCAAATATTTATGCACCCAATGACAGGGCTGCAAGATACCTAAAACAAACTCTATCAGCATTGAAAAATGAGATAGACAGCTCCACAATAATAGGAGACTTCAACACACCACTTTCGGTGAAGGACAGGACATCCAGAAAGAAGCTCAATAAAGACACGGAAGATATAAATGCCACAATCTACCAACTTGATCTTATACAGATATAAAGAACACTCCACCCAACAACAGCAGCCAATTATATTTTCTTTTCTAGTGCACATGGAATATTCTGTAGAATAGACCACATATTAGGTCATAAAGCAAGACTCAGCATAATCCAAGACATTAAAATATTACAAAGCATCCTTTCTGACCATAAGGCCATAAAAGTAGAAATCAATAACGGAAATATCAGGGAAAAGAAATCAAAACCCTTGGAAACTGAACAATACCTGCTCAAAAACGACTGCTTTATAGAAAACATTAAGGAGGGAATAAAGAAATTCATAGAATCCAATAAGAATGAAAACACTTCCTATCAGAACCTTTGGGACACAGCAAAAGCAGTGGTCAGAGGTCAATTTATATCAATAAATACACATATACAAAAAGAAGAAAGGGCCAAAATCAAAGAATTATCCCTACAACTGGGACAAATAGAAAGAGAGCAATAAAAGAAACCCTCGGCCACCGGAAGAAAACAAATAATAAAAATTAGAGCAGAACTATTTGAAATAGAAATCAAAAACAATTGAAAGAAAAGGAAACAAATAACCTGAATAAGAAATGAGGTGGGCGATATTACAACACACCCAACTGAAATTAAAAGAATCATATCAATGAGCTCAACCATAACAACGATTGTAAGGATGGCTTGGGACCAGGCCTTGTTTGGTTCTGTTGTGCACCAGGTCTCTATGAGTCAGAACCGACTCATCGGCACCTAACAACAACAGCAACATCAGATTACTATGAAAAATTGTACTCTAAACAAATTTGAAAACCTTGAAGCAATGGATGAATTCCTAGAAACACACTACCTACCCAAACTAACACAAACAAAGGTAGAACAACTAAATAACCCATAACAAAAGGTGAGCTTGAAAAGGTAATCGAAAAACTCCCAACTAAAAAAAAAAATGCCCTGGCCCGGATGGCTTCACTGCAAAGTTCTACAACATTCAGAGAACAGTTAACACCGGTACTACTAAAGGTATTTCAGAGCATAGAAAAGGATGGAATACTCCTAAACTCATTCTATGAAGCCAGCATATCTCTGATCCCAACACCAGGTAAAGATGCCACAAAAAAAAAAGCAAATTACAAACCTATATCCCTCATGAACTTAGATGCAAAAATCCTCAACAAAATTCTAGCAAATAGAATTCAACAACATATCAAAAAAATTCACCACAACCAAGTGAGATTCATACCAGGTATGCACGGATGGTTCAACATTAGAAAAACAATTAATGTAATCCACCAAATAAATGAAACAAAAGACAAGAATCCCATGATTTTATCAATTGATGCAAACAAGGCCTTTGACAATGTTCAACACCCATTCATGATAAAAACTCTCAGCAAAATAGAAATAGAAGGAAAATTCCTCAACGTAACAAAGGGCATTTATACAAAGCCAACAGCCAACATCATCCTAAATGGAGAGAGCCCAAAAGCATTCACACAATGGAATACTACACATTGATAAAGAACACTGAGGAATCTGTGAAACATTTCATAACATGGAGGAATCTGGAAGGCATTATGCTGAGTGAAATTAGTCAGTTGCAAAAAGACAAATATTGTATAAGACCACTATTAAAAGAACTAGAGAAATAGTTTAAACAGAGAAGAAAATATCCTTTGATGGTGACGAGAGGGGGGAGGAAGGGAGAGTGGGAGAGGGGTATTCACCAATCAGATAGTAGATAAGAAGTACTTTATGTGAAGGGAAAGACAACACACAATACAGGCAAGGTCAGCACAAGTGGAATAATGCAAAAGCAAAGATGTTTCTGGAATAAACTGAATGCTTCGAAGGCCAGGGTTACAGGGGTGGGGGTTTATGGGACCATGGTTTCAGGGGACATCTAAGTCAATTGGCATAATAAAGTCTATTAAGAAAACATTCCGCATCCCACCTTGGAGAGAGGCTTGTGGGGTCTTAAATGCTAGCAAGTAGCCATCTAAGATGCATCAATTGGTCTCAATCTGCCAGGGTCAAAGGAGAATGAAGAACACCAAGGACAAAAAGTAATTACGAGCCCAAGAGACAGAAAGGGCCACATAAACCAGAGACTACATCAGCCTGAGGCCAGAAGAGCTAGATGGTGCCCAGCTACAACCAATGACTCCCCTGACAGGGAACACAACAGAGAACCCCTGAGGGAGCAGGAGAGCAGTGGGATGCAGACCCCAAATTCTTGTAAAAAGACCAGACTTAATGGTCTGACTAAGACTAGAAAGACCCTGCTGATCATGGCCCCCAGACCTTCTGTTGGCCCAGGACAGGAACCATTCCCAAAGACAACTCTTCAGACAGGGTTGGACTGGACAATGGATTGGAGAGGGATGCTGGTGAGGTGAGCTTCGTGGAGCAGTTGGACACTTGAGACCATGTTGGCATCTCTTCCCTGGAGTGGAGATGAGAGGGTAGAGAAGGTTAGAAGCTGGCGAAATGGACACGAAAAGAGAGAGTGGAGGGAGGGAGCAGGCTGTTTCATTAGGGGGAGAGTAATTGGGAGTATATAGGAAGGTATATATAAGTTTTTGTATGAGAGACTGACTTGATTTGTAAACTTTCACTTAAAGCACAGTAAAAAATTTTAAAATATATATAAAAAAGTTAGAAACCATCCTATCAGGATATTTGTTTGGATCCTGGTGGCACAGTGGTTAAGCGCTTGGCTGGTACCAAAAGTTTGGCAGTTGGAACCCACCAGTGGCTCCAGGGAAGATGTGATAGTCTGCTTTCATAAAGATTATGGCCTTGGAACCCCATGGGTCTGTTCTACTGTGTCCTATATGGTAGCTAATGGGTTCGAATCGACTCGACAACAATGAGTTGGTCTTGGTATCAGTAGAACCAGACCTAAATGATCGACATGTCACTTGATACTTTAAGATGAAAGGTCTACATTTTCAGTGAGGTGTGCCACTTGGCACAGGAAAAGAAAAAAGAAAAATGACTCAGCACAGAAAATTAACTGTCAGCATACATACACTCAGAATATATCAAAATAACAGCACTAAACTCACACCTATCAATAACGATGCTAAATGTAAAATAACTAAATGCTCCAATAAATAGACTGAGAGAGGCAGAATGGATTAAAAAAAAATCCATCTTTTTTTTTTTTATATGCTGCCTACAAGAGACAAACCTTAGACTGAAAAACACAAACAAACTAAACCTCAAAGGATAGAAAAAAATATATCAAGCTAGGGAGTGGCCATCTAAGATGCATCAATTGGTCCAAACCCACCTAGAGCAAAGGAGAATGAAGAACACCAAAGACACAAAGAAAATATTAGCCCAATGGACAAAAGGGGCCACATAAACCAGAGACTCCATCAACCTGAGACCAGAAGAACTAGATGGTGCCCAGCTCCCACCGATGACTGACCTAACAGGGAATGCAACAGAAAGTCCCTGACAGAGCAGGAGAAGAGTGGGGTGTAGAACTCAAATTCCTGTAAAAAGACCAGACTTAATGGTCTTACTGAGACTAGAGTAACCCCCAGAAGACATGACCCCTATACTCTCTGTTAACCCAGAACTAAAAGCATTCCTGAAGCCAACTCTTCAGGCAAAGATTAGACTGGACTATAAAACATAAAATAATACTCTCAAAGAGAGTGCTTCTTAATTTAAATAGATACATGAGAAATAAATGTTGGAGAGGCCGCAGGAGATGGGAACTCTTATGTACATTTTGAAAAATGATATGGCACTTCCTTAGAAAGCTAGAATAGAAATACCATATGACTCAGCAATCCCACTCCTAGGAATATGTCCTAGAGAAATAAGAATTGTCACAGAATTAGATATATGCACACCCATGTTCACAATAGCAAAAAGACTGAAACAACCTATATGCCCATCGACGGATGGACAGATAAACAAACTGTGGTATGTGCACACAATGGAGTATTACACAACTATAAAGAACAATGATGAATCTGTGAAGCATCTGATAACATGGATGAATCTGGAGGGCATTATGCTGAGTGATATAAGTCAATCACAAAAGGACAAATATTGTATGAGACCAATAATGTACTGAAAATGGTTACACACAAAAAGGAACAGCCTTTGATGGTTACAGGGAAGGGAAGGGATGGGGATGGGAAAACACTAAACAGACAATAGATAAGTGGTAACTGGTGAAGGGAAAGACAGTGCACAATATTGGGGAAACCAGCACAACCTGTACAAGGTAAGGTCATGAAAGCTCCATAGACATATCCAAACTCCCTGAGGGGCGGAATTGCTGGGCTGAGGGCTGTGGGGACCATTGTCTTGGGGAACATATAGCTCAACTGACATAGTTCATAAAGAAAATGTTCTACACTCTTCTTTCATGAGTAGCACCTGTGGTCTTAAAAGCCTGTGAACGGCCATCTAGGATACTCTGCTGGTCTCACCCCTTTGGGAGCAAGGAAGGATGAAGAAAACTAAAGATACTAGGGAAAGATTAGTCCAAATGGCCACATCTACCACAGCCTCCAACATACTGAGTCTAGTACAACTAGATGGTGCCTGTCTGCCACCACTGACTGCTCTGACAGAGATCACAATAGAAAGTCCAGGACAGAGCTGGAGAAAATTGTGGAACAAAATTCTAACTTAAAAAGAAAGACCAGACTTACCGGCCTGATGGAAACTGGAGAAACCCTGAGAGTATGGCCCCTGGACATCATTTCAGCTCAGTAATGAAGTCATTCCTAAGGTTCATCCTTCAGCAAAAGATTGGACAGGTCCATAAAACAAAATGTGACTAAGGCAGCACATGAGCCTGGGGCAAGGACTGGAAGGCAGGAGACAGGAAAGCTGGTAATAGGGAACCCAAGGTTGAGGAGGGAGAGTGTTGACATGTCGTGGGGTTGTTAACCAATGTCCTAAAACAATATGTGTGCTAACTCTTTAATGAGAAACTAGTTTGTTCTGTTAACCTTCACCTAAAGTACAATTTTAAAAAATGTGAAAATAAATAAATAATTAGATAGCTGATAGATACATGATGATAGATAGGTAGATAGATAGATGATGATGATAGATATAGATGATAGATAGATGATAGATAGATAGATAGATAGATAGATAGATAGATAGATAGATAGATAGATAGATAGATAGATAGATTGATAGAGACAGACAGATAAAAAAAAACACGAGACTAAATGGGCAACTCCTGTCCAGAGGTGGGATGAGAAGGCAGAAAGGGATAGAAGTTGGCTGAGTGGACACAGGGAACCTGGGATGGAAAGGGGGAGTGTGCTGTCACAGTACAGGGATTGCAACTAGGGTCCCATAACAATATATGTATAAATTTTCGTATGAGAAGTTAACTTGTGCTGTAAACTTTCACCTAATAGCACGCACACACACACAAAGTGAGGAAATATTTTTGGTTTAAAGCTTAAACATTATCTCAGGGCGATAGTTTCAGGGGTTCATCCAGCTTCCATGGCTCCAGAAAGTGTGCAGCCCATGAGAATTTGAAATTCTGTCCTGCATTTCCCCCTTATGATCAGGATTCTTCTATAGAATCTTTGATCATAATATTCATTAATGGTAGCTGGACAGCATCCAGTTCTTCTGGTTTCAGAAAAAGAAGCAGTTGTTCATGAAGGCAATTAGCAAACATCCCATTTCCTCCTCCTATCCCTGACACTCCTTTCTCTGTTGCTCCAAGTGAATAGAGACCAATTGTTGTGTGTTGGATGGCCACTTGCTAGAATATCCCCTAAAGTCTTGAAACCAAATACTAGTTTAGCTTAACTAGTAAAAAAATGTCTGCCTTGAGCTTTATCCTCTTTTAAGAACTATCTATATGGGATCAAACTGAAAACAGCAACTCGAAGAATTAGATAGGAAACTTTAGGGACAGCGAATTTGTGTTAATGGGGGAGGAACAACTCAGAAAAGGGAGGTGAGAATGGTTATACAACTTGAAAAATTTAATCAAAGTCACTGAATTGTAGATGTAGAAATTGTTGAATTGGTGTATGTTTTATGTGTATATTCTCAACAACACCAACAAAATAAATATATATTTTTTTAAAGGTGAAAAATCATTTTATATTTCACACTAAAATCTATTAAAATTATTCTATTACCCTGAGCTCATCTTAGCATCACTATAAATGATACGGAATAGGACTTCCTGCTTAAATACAAACATAGATAACAAAATGGGCAACTTAAAAGGATAAATAACAGTGATCTCTCTGGGGCCCATGTGAAAGATCAGAAAAATTGTAGGTGAGCTTTAACATGGGCAAGTACAAGGCAACATAAGAAAAACCTTTTGAAATCATAGCTATACAATGATAAAATATGAAATCAGTCAATTTTAATCATCTTCAAGGAAGATAGATGGAAAAAGTTATTAAGAAACAATACACAACCTCCCCTCTGCACCACCATCCCACTTTTGTGTAAAATCATGGGGAAGCTACTATGAAAATATTATGTGCAGTTTAAGAAATAATCCTAGATAACAAACTCTTAGAAAACATCTAGTCTCTATACTGCTATTTCTAGCCTCCACTCTTCCAATTTTATAAAGAAACTGAGGCTAAAAAATGTGACCTGCCCAATTATCTTAGTCATCTAGTGATGCTATAACAGAAATATCACAAGTGGATGGCTTTAAAAAAGAGAAATTTATTTTCTCACCGTCTAGTAGGTTACAAGTCCAAATTCAGGGTGTCAGCTCCAGGGGAAGGTTTCTCTCTATGTTGGCCTTCTCATCAATCTTCCCCTGGTCAAGGAGCTTCTCAGGCACAGGGACCCCGGTCCAAAGGACACTCTTTGCTCCTGGTGCTGCTTTCTTGGTAGTATGAGTTCCCCAACTCTCTGCTTGCTTCCCTTTGCTTTTATCTTTTGAGAGATAAAAGGTGGTGCAGGCCACACTCCAGGGAAACTCCCTTTACATTGGATCAGGGATGTGACCTGGGTAAGGATGTTATAATCCCACCCAAATCCTCTTTAACATAAAATCACAATCACACAATGGAAGACAACCACACAATACTGGAAATCATTGCCCAGCCAAGTCCGTACACACGTTTTGGGGGACATAATTCAATCCATGACACCAATGGATTAAAAAACATGATGCATCTATATGCTGCCTACAAGAGACACACCTTAGACACAAAGCTATAAACAAACTAAAACTCAAAGGATGGAAAAATATATACCAAGCAAACAATAACCAAAAAAGCAGGAGTGGCAATATTAATCTCCGATAAAATAGACTTCAAAGCAAAATCACCCATATAGGATAAAGAAGGACACTATGTAATGATTAAAGGGTCGATACACCAAGAGGACATAGCTATAATATATTTATATATGCACCCAATGACAGGGCTCCAAAATACAAAAAACAAACAACATTGAAAACAGAAATAGAGAGTTTCACAATAATGCAGGAGATTTCAACACACCACTTTCGGTGAAAGACAGAATATCTTGAAAGAAACAATAAAGAAACAGAAGATCTAAATGCCACAATTAACCAACTCAACCTCACAGACATATACAGAATGCTCCACCCAATAACAGCAACATACACATTCTTTTCCAATGCACATGGGACCTTCTCCAGAATAGACCACATTTTACATCACAAAGCAAGCCTCAACAAAATCCAAAACGTTGAAATAATACAAAGCATCTTTTCTGACTATAATGCCATAACAGTAGAAATCAATAACAGAAATAATAAGTAAAAAAAAAAAAATCAGATATCTGGAAACTTAACATCACCTTGCTTAAAAATTACTGAGTAATAGATGAAAATCAAGGATGGAATAAAACAATTCATAGAATCAAAAGAGAATGAAAACACATCTTACCAATTATCTTTGGTAAGATGTGTTTTCATTCTCTTTTCATTCTCTTACCAATTATCTTTGGTAAGATGTATTTTGGTAAACAAGTGCTTAGAGGTCAATTTGTAGAAATAAATGCACAGATCAAAAAAGAGAAAAAGAGCCAAAATTAAAACATTTACCCTACAACTTGAACAAATAGCAGCAAAAGAAGACTGCAGACACGAGAAGAAAGGAAACAATAAAGATTAGAACAGAAATAAATGAAATAGAGACAATTGGGCAGGTCACAACAATAGGCTCGACAAGACCAAAAATTGGCTCTTTGAAAAGATCAACAAAATCGACAAACCATTGGCCAAACTGACAAAAGAAAAACAGCAGAGGAAGCAAATAGCTTGAATAGAAAATGAGAAAGGTGATATCACGACAGACCCAATGAAATAAAAAGGACCATAACAGAATACTATGAAAAATTGTACTCCAACAAATTTGAAAACCTATAAGAAATGGTCAAATTTCTTGAAACCCAGTACCTGTCTAAACTAACACAAGCTGAGTAAGGAAAACTAAACAGACCCATAATAATAGAAGAGAATGAACAGGTAGTTATAAAAAAAAAAAAAAAAAAACTCCCAACAACGATGAAAAAAACCCCTGGCCCGGGTAGCTTGCCTGGAGATTTCTACCAGACTTTCAGAGAAAAGCTTACACCAATACTACTCAAACTATTTCAGAGCATTAAAAAAAAAAAGAAATACTCCCAAATTCATTTTATGAAGCCAGCATAACCCCCATACCAAAGCCAAGGACACCACAAAAAAAGAAAATTACAGATCAATATGCTGTGTGAATACAGATGCAAAAATTCTCAACAAAGTTATAGCCAATAAAATTCAACAACATATAAAAACAAATACTTCATGACCAAGTGGGATTCATACCATAACACTAGAAAATCAATCAATATAACCCACAATATGAATAGAAAAAATAAAAGAATCACATGATCATCTCAATCAACACAGAAAAACATTTGACAAAGTCAACACGAATTCCTCATAAGAACTGTTAGCAAAATAGGAATAGAAGGAAAATTCCTTGATATAATAAAAGACATTTATGCAAAATGAACAGCCAACATCATTCTCAATGGAAAGATGCTGAAAGTATTCCCCTCGAGAACAGGAACCAGATAAGGATGTGCTTTATCACCACTATTATTCAACGCTTTGCTGGAAGTCCTAGCTAGAGCAATAAGGCAAGAAAAAGAAATAAAGGGCATCCAAATTGGTAAGGAAGAGGTAAAAATATCCCTATTTGGAAATGACATGATCCTATACATAGAAAACGCCACAGAACCCACAAGAAAAATACTGAATAATAGAAGATTTCAGCAAAGTAGCAGGATAAAAGATTAACATTAAAAAAAAATTGTACTTCTGTTAGCCCGAGACAGGAACCATTCCCAAAGCCAACTCTTCACACAGGGATTGGGCTGGGCTATGGGATAGACAATGATCCTGGTGAAGAATGAGCTTTTTGGATCAAGTAGACACATGAGACTATGTTGGCATCTCCTGTCTGAAGGAGAGATGAGAGGGTAGAGGGGGCCAGAAGCTGGCCGAATGGATAAGACAAGAGAGAGTGGACGGAAGGAGTGTGCTGTCTCATTAGGGGGAGAGCAATTAGGAGTATATAGCAAGGTGTTTATAAATTTTTGTATGAGAGACCGGCTTGATTTGTAAACTTTCACTTAAAGCACAATAAAAAATTTTAAAAATTGTAGAATCCTTCTACATCAACAAAGAGAACTTCAGAAAGGAAATCAGCAAATCAATGCTATTTACAATAGTCCCCAAGAAGATAAAGTACTTAGGAATAAATCTAACCAGGTATGTAAAAGACCTACACAAAGAAAACTAGAAAACACTACTGCAAGAAACCAAAAGAGACCTACATAAGTGAAAAAACATATCATGCTCATGGATAGAAAGATTCAACATTGTGAAATGTCAATTCTACCCAAAGTGACCTACAGATACAATGAAATCCCTATCCAAATTCCAAGGACATTTTTCAATGAGATGGGGAGACAAATCACCTACTTTATATGGAAAGGGAAGAGGCCCCAAATAAGTAAAGCATTACTGAAGAAGATCAAAGTGGGAGGCCTCACACTACCTGATTTTAGAACCTATTATACAGTCACGGTAGTCAATACAGCTTGGTACTAGTACAGCAAAAGACACATAGACCAATGTAATAGAATTGAGAACCCAGAAGTAAATCCATCCACCTATGAGCAGCTGATATTTGATAAAGGCCCAAAGTTCAGTAAATGGGGAAAAAACGGTCGCTTTAGCAAATGGTGCTGGCATAACTGAATGTCTATCTGTAAGAAAATGAAACAGAACCCCTACTTCACACCATACACAAAAACTAACTCAAAATGGATCAAAGACCTAAATATAAAACCTAAAATGATAAAGATCATGGAAAAAAAATAGGGACAACACTAGGGCCCCTAATACATGGCATAAATACAATAAATACCACAACTAACAATGTACAAACACAAGAAGAGAAGCTAGATAACGGGGAGTTCCTAAAAAATAAACAATTATGCTCATCAAAAGACCACCAAAAGAGCAAGAAGAGAACCTACAGACTGGGAAAAAATTTTTGTCTATGACATATCTGTCAAGGGTCTGATCTCTAAAATTTACAAAATACACCTCAACAACAAAAAGAAATAACCCAATTAAGAAACACAGGACTTAAACCATTCCCGCCGCCCACTCTTCAGACAAAGATTAGACAAGACAAAACAAAAAATAATACACGTGAGGAATGTGCTTCTTATTTCAATCAGATACACAAGACCAAATGGGCAGCTCCTGTCCAAAAGCAGGGTGAGACGGCAGGCAGGGACAGAAACTGGACGAATGGACACAGGGAACCCAGGATGGAAAGCGGGAGGGCGCTGAAAGAAAAAAATAGGCAAAGGATACAAACAGACATTTCTCCAAAGAAGACATTTAGGAAGCTAACAGACACATGAGAAAACGCTTGCAATCACCAGCCATTAGAGAAATGCAAATCAAAACTACATCTCATCCCAACGATACTGACACTAATAAAAAAACAGAAAATGATAAATGTTGGAGAGGATGTGGGGAGATTGGAATTCTTATGCACTGCTGGTGGGAATGTAAAAACATACAGCCACTCTGGAAAACAATATGGCGCCTCCTTAAAAACCTAGAAATAGAAATACCATACAATCAAGCAATACTACTCCTCGGAATACATCCTAGAGAAATAAGAGCTGTGACGCGAGTAGGCATATGCACACCCGTGTTCATTGCAGCACTATTCACAATGTCAAAAAGATGAAAACAACATAAGTGCCTATCAAGAGATGAAAAGATAAACAAATTATGGTACACACACAATGGAATATAATGCAATAATAAAGAACAATGATGAATCCCCAAAATATCCCACAACATGGGTGAATTTGGAGGGCATTGTGCTTACTGAAATAAGTAAGTCACAAAAGGACAAATATTGTATGAGACCTATTATAAAAACTCAGGAAAAACTTTATACACAGAAAAAACATTCTTTGATGGTTACAAGGGTACAGAAGGATGGGGCGGGGAAATCACTAACTAGATAGTAGACAAATGTCTATTTTGGCGAACAGCAAGACAGCACACAATATAGGAGAAATCAACACAACTTCACCAAGGCAAAGTCATAGAAGATTCCTAGATACATCCAAACATCTTGAGGAACCGAGTTGCTGGAGCTGAGGGCTGGAAACCGTAATCTCAGGGGACATCTAGGTCAATTGGCATAACACAGCTCATAAAGAAAATGTCCTACATCCTACTTTGATGAGTAGCATCTGGGTCTTAAAAGCTTGCGAGGAGGGCGGAGCCAAGATGGCGGACTAGGCAGACGCTACCTCGGATCCCTCTTACAACAAAGACATGGAAAAACAAGTGAATCGATCACATACATAACAATCTACGAACCCTGAACAACAAACACAGATTTAGAGACGGAGAACGAACTAATACGGGGAAGCAGTGATTGTTTCCAGAGCCTGGAGCCAGCGTACCAGTCAGGTACGGCACAAGCACAGAGAGCTGCTCCACCCCCCTGAACTAACCCCGAGAGGGAGACCAGCCAGTTCCACGGGCGGCGTGGGACGCAGCCGGTAGGAGAAGTCCCCGGGAGGCAGTGACTGGTCTTGGAGCAGGAAGAGCAGCGTCCCAGCCGGGGAACCGTCTCGCCGGGATTTGGACTGGACGCAGGTGGCTTCATTAACATCCGAATAGCCTGAGCCAGAGGGAGAACTCTGATAGGGGTCTGACTGCATTTTTTTTTAGCGGATTTTCTGGAATAACTAGTTTCCCAGTGATGGCTCGGAGACAACAATCCATATCAAACCACTTAAAGAAGCAGACCATGACAGCTTCTCCAACCCCCCAAACAAGAATCAAAATCTTTCCCAAATGAAGATACGATCCTGGAATTATCAGATACAGAATATAAAAAACTAATTTACAGAATGCTTAAAGACATCACAAATGAAATTAGGATAACTGCAGAAAAAGCCAAGGAACACACTGATAAAACTGTTGAAGAACTCAAAAAGATTATTCAAGAACATAGTGGAAAAATTAATAAGTTGCAAGAATCCATAGAGAGACAACATGTAGAAATCCAAAAGATTAACAATAAAATTACAGAATTAGACAACGCACTAGGAAGTCAGAGGAGCAGACTCGAGCAATTAGAATGCAGACTGGGACATCTGGAGGACCAGGGAATCAACACCAACATAGCTGAAAAAAAATCAGATAAAAGAATTAAAAAAAATGAAGAAACCCTAAGAATTATGTGGGACTCTATCAAGAAGGATAACCTGCGGGTGATTGGAGTCCCAGAACAGGGAGGGGGGACAGAAAACACAGAGAAAATAGTTGAAGAACTCCTGACACAAAACTTCCCTGACATCATGAAAGACGAAAGGATATCTATCCAAGATGCTCATCGAACCCCATTTAAGATTGATCCAAAAAGAAAAACAACGAGACATATTATCATCAAACTCACCAAAACCAAAGATAAACAGAAAATTTTAAAAGCAGCCAGGGAGAAAAGAAAGGTTTCTTTCAAGGGAGAATCAATAAGAATAAGTTCAGACTACTCAGCAGAAACCATGCAGGCAAGAAGGGAATGGGACGACATATACAGAACACTGAAGGAGAAAAACTGCCAGCCAAGGATCATATATCCATCAAAACTCTCTCTGAAATATGAAGGCAAAATTAAGATATTTACAGACAAACACAAGTTTAGAGAATTTGCAAAAACCAAACCAAAGCTACAAGAAATACTAAAGGATATTGTTTGGTCAGAGAACCAATAATATCAGATACGAGCACAACACAAGGTCACAAAACAGAACGTCCTGATATCAACTCAAATAGGGAAATCACAAAAACAAACAAATTAAGATTAATTAAAAAAAATACACATAACAGGGAATCATGGAAGTCAACAGGTAAAAGATCACAATAATCAAAAAGAGGGACTAAATACAGGAGGCACTGAACTGCCTTATGGAGAGTGATACCAGGCGATATAGAACAATACAAGTTAGGTTTTACTTAGAAAAATAGGGGTAAATAATAAGGTCACCACAAAAAGGTATAACAACTCTATAACTCAAGATAAAAACCAAGAAAAACATAACGACTCAACTAACACAAAGTCAAACACTATGAAAATGAGGATCTCACAATTTACTAAGAAAAACGCCTCAGCACAAAAAAGTATGCGGAAAAATGAAATTGTCAACAACACACATAAAAAGGCATCAAAATGACAGCACTAAAAACTTATTTATCTATAATTACCCTGAATGTAAATGGACTAAATGCACCAATAAAGAGACACAGAGTCACAGACTGGATAAAGAAACACGATCCATCTATATGCTGCCTACAAGAGACACACCTTAGACTTAGAGACACAAACAAACTAAAACTCAAAGGATGGAAAAAAGTATATCAAGCAAACAATAAGCAAAAAAGAAGAGGAGTAGCAATATTAATTTCTGACAAAATAGACTTTAGACTTAAATCCACCACAAAGGATAAAGAAGGACACTATATAATGATAAAAGGGACAATTGATCAGGAAGACATAACCATATTAAATGTTTATGCACCCAATGACAGGGCTGCAAGATACATAAATCAAATTTTAACAGAATTGAAAAGTGAGATGGATACCTCCACAATTATAGTAGGAGACTTCAACACACCACTTTCGGAGAAGGACAGGACATCCAGTAAGAAGCTCAATAGAGACACGGAAGATCTAATTACAACAATCAACCAACTTGACCTCATTGACTTATACAGAACTCTCCACCCAACTGCTGCAAAATATACTTTTTTTTCTAGCGCACATGGAACATTCTCTAGAATAGACCACATATTAGGTCATAAAACAAATCTTTGCAGAATCCAAAACATCGAAATATTACAAAGCATCTTCTCAGACCACAAGGCAATAAAACTAGAGATCAATAACAGAAAAGCTAGGGAAAAGAAATCAAATACATGGAAAATGAACAATACCCTCCTGAAAAAAGACTGGGTTATAGAAGACATCAAGGAGGGAATAAGGAAATTCATAGAAAGCAACGAGAATGAAAATACTTCCTATCAAAACCTCTGGGACACAGCAAAAGCAGTGCTCAGAGGCCAATTTATATCGATAAATGCACACATACAAAAAGAAGAAAGAGCCAAAATCAGAGAACTGTCCCTACAACTTGAACAAATAGAAACTGAGCAACAAAAGAACCCATCAGGCACCAGAAGAAAACAAATAATAAAAATTAGAGCTGAACTCAATGAATTAGAGAACAGAAAAACAATTGAAAGAATTAACAAAGCCAAAAGCTGGTTCTTTGAAAAAATTAACAAAATTGATAAACCATTGGCTAGACTGACTAAAGAAATACAGGAAAGGAAACAAATAACCCAAATAAGAAACGAGAAGGACCACATCACAACAGAACCAAATGAAATTAAAAGAATCATTTCAGATTATTATGAAAAATTGTACTCTAACAAATTTGAAAACCTAGAAGAAATGGATGAATTCCTGGAAAAACACTACCTACCTAAACTAACACATTCAGAAGTAGAACAACTAAATAGACCCATAACAAAAAAAGAGATTGAAACGGTAATCAAAAAACTCCCAACAAAAAAAAGCCCTGGCCCGGACGGCTTCACTGCAGAGTTCTACAAAACTTTCAGAGAAGAGTTAACACCACTACTTCTGAAGGTATTCCAAAGCATAGAAAATGACGGAATACTACCCAACTCATTCTATGAAGCCACCATCTCCCTGATACCAAAACCAGGTAAAGACATTACAAAAAAAGGAAATTATAGACCTATGTCCCTCATGAACATTGATGCAAAAATCCTCAACAAAATTCTAGCCAATAGAATCCAACAACACATCAAAAAAATAATTCACCCTGATCAAGTGGGATTTATACCAGGTATGCAAGGCTGGTTTAATATCAGAAAAACCATTAATGTAATCCACCACATAAATAAAACAAAAGACAAAAACCACATGATCTTATCAATTGATGCAGAAAGGGCATTTGACAAAGTCCAACACCCATTTATGATAAAAACTCTTACCAAAATAGGAATTGAAGGAAAGTTCCTCAACATAATAAAGGGCATCTCTGCAAAGCCAACAGCCAATATCACTCTAAATGGAGAGAACCTGAAAGCATTTCCCTTGAAAACGGGAACCAGACAAGGATGCCCTTTATCACCGCTCTTATTCAACATCGTGCTAGAAGTCCTAGCCAGGGCAATTGGGCTAGACAAAGAAATAAAGGGTATCCGGATTGGCAAGGAAGAAGTAAAGTTATCACTATTTGCAGATGACATGATTATATACACAGAAAACCCTAAGGAATCCTCCAGAAAACTACTGAAACTAATAGAAGAGTTTGGCAGAGTCTCAGGTTATAAAATAAACATACAAAAATCACTTGGATTCCTCTACATCAACAAAAAGAACACCGAAGAGGAAATCACCAAATCAATACCATTCACAGTAGCCCCCAAGAAGATAAGATACTTAGGAATAAATCTTACCAAGGATGTAAAAGACCTATACAAAGAAAACTACAAAGCTCTACTATAAGAAATTCAAAAGGACATACTTAAGTGGAAAAACATACCTTGCTCATGGATAGGAAGACTTAACATAGTAAAAATGTCTATTCTACCAAAAGCCATCTATACATTTAATGCACTTCTGATCCAAATTCCAATGTCATATTTTAAGGGGATAGAGAAACAAATCACCAATTTCATATGGAAGGGAAAGAAGCCCCGGATAAGCAAAGCACTACTGAAAAAGAGGAAGAAAGTGGGAGGCCTCACTTTACCTGACTTCAGAACCTATTACACAGCCACAGTAGTCAAAACAGCCTGGTACTGGTACAACAACAGGCACATAGACCAATGGAACAGAATTGAGAACCCAGACATAGATCCATCCACATATGAGCAGCTGATATTTGACAAAGGACCAGTGTCAGCTAATTGGGGAAAAGATAGCCTTTTTAACAAATGGTGCTGGCATAACTGGATATCCATTTGCAAAAAAAATGAAACAGGACCCATACCTCACACCATGCACAAAAACTAACTCCAAGTGGATCAAAGACCTAAACATAAAGACTAAAACGATAAAGATCATGGAAGAAAAAATAGGGACAACCCTAGGAGCCCTAATACAAGGTATAAACAGAATACAAAATATTACCAAAAATGATGAAGAGAAACCCGATAACTGGGAGCTCCTAAAAATCAAACACCTATGCTCATCTAAAGACTTCTCCAAAAGAGTAAAAAGACCACCTACAGATTGGGAAAGAATTTTCAGCTATGACATCTCCGACCAGCGCCTGATCTCTAAAATCTACATGATTCTGTCAAAACTCAACCACAAAAAGACAAACAACCCAATCAAGAAGTGGGCAAAGGATATGAACACACATTTCACTAAAGAAGATATTCAGGCAGCCAACAGATACATGAGAAAATGCTCCCGATCATTAGCCATTAGAGAAATGCAAATTAAAACTACGATGAGATTCCATCTCACACCAGCAAGGCTGGCATTAATCCAAAAAACACAAAATAATAAATGTTGGAGAGGCTGCGGAGAGATTGGAACTCTCATACACCGCTGGTGGGAATGTAAAATGGTACAACCACTTTGGAAATCTATCTGGCGTTATCTTAAACAGTTAGAAATAGAACTACCATACAACCCAGAAATCCCACTCCTGGGAATATACCCTAGAGATACAAGAGCCTTCATACAAACAGATATATGCACACCCATGTTTATTGCAGCTCTGTTTACAATAGCAAAAAGTTGGAAGCAACCAAGGTGTCCATCAACGGATGAATGGGTAAATAAATTGTGGTATATTCACACAATGGAATACTACGCATCGATAAAGAACAGTGACGAATCTCTGAAACATTTCATAACATGGATTAACCTGGAAGGCATTATGCTGAGCGAAATTAGTCAGAGGCAAAAGGACAAATATTGTATAAGACCACTATTATAAGATCTTGAGAAATAGTAAACCTGAGAAGAACACATACTTTTGTGGTTATGAGGGGGGGAGGGAGGGAGGGTGGGAGAGGGTTTTTTTATTGATTAATCAGTAGATAAGAACTGCTTTAGGTGAAGGGAAAGACAACACTCAATACATGGAAGGTCAGCTCAATTGGACTGGACCAAAAGCAAAGAAGTTTCCGGGATAAAATGAATGCTTCAAAGGTCAGCGGAGCAAGTGCGGGGGTCTGGGGAACATGGTTTGCGGGGACTTCTAAGTCAATTGTCAAAATAATTCTATTATGAAATCATTCTGCATCCCACTTTGAAATGTGGCGTCTGGGGTCTTAAATGCTAACAAGCGGCCATCTAAGATGCAGCAATTGGTCTCAACCCACCTGGAGCAAAGGAAAATGAAGAACACCAAGGCCACACGACAACTAAGAGCCCAAGAGACAGAAAGGGCCACATGAACCAGAGACCTACATCATCCTGAGACCAGAAGAACTAGTTGGTGCCCGGCCACAATCGATGACTGCCCTGACAGGGAGCACAGCAGAGGACCCCTGAGGGAGCAGGAGATCAGTGGGATGCAGACCCCAAATTCTCATAAAAAGACCAAACTTAATGGTCTGACTGAGACTAGAGGAATCCCGGCGGCCATGCTCCCCAGACCTTCTGTCGGCACAGGACAGGAACCATCCCCGAAGACAACTCATCAGACATGAAAGGGACTGGTCAGCGGGTGGGAGAGAGACGCTGATGAAGAGTGAGCTAATTATATCAGGTGGACACTTGAGATTATGTTGGCAACTCTTGTCTGGAGGGGGGGTGGGAGGATAGAGAGAGAGGGAAGCCGGCAAAATTGTCAAGAAAGGAGAGACTGAAAGGGCTGACTCAAGACAGGGAGAGCAAGTGGGAGTAGGGAGTGAGATGTATGTAAACTTATATGTGACAGACTGATTGGATTTGTAAACGTTCACTTGAAGCTTAATAAAAGTTATTAAAAAAAAAGCTTGCGAGCAGCCATCTAAGATATATTTGCTGGTCCCATCAAGTCCAAAGAAAAGGAGAATGAAGAGAACCAAAGACACAAGGTAAATACCATCCAAGAAGGCTAAAGGACCACATGAACCAGAGATTCCATCAGCGTGAGCCCCGGAGAACTGGATGGGTCCTGGCTACCGCCACCAACTGCTCTGACAGAGATCATAATAGAGAGTTCTTGACAGAGTGGGAGAAAAATGTAGAAAAAATTCAAATTCACAAAAAAAGACCAGATTTACTAGTCTAACAGAGACTGGAGGAACCGCTGAAACTATGGTCCCTGGACACTTTGCTAACTCAGAACCGAAACCACTGCCAAAGTCCATTTTTCAGACAAAGATTAGTCAGACCAACCAAGCAAAGAATTAACACACATGAAAAACATGCTTCCTAGTTCAGTCAAATATAAGAAACAAATGGGCAACTCCTGCTCAAAAGCAAGACAAAAGACAGGCAGGGACAGGAGCTGGACAAGTGGTCACAGGGAACTCGGGGTGGAAAGGGCTAATGCACTGTCACATAGTGGGTATTGCAAACAATGTCACAAAACAATACGAGTATAAATTTTTGAATGAGAAACTAACTACAGCTATAAACTTTCATCTAAAGCACATTAAAATAATTTTAAAAAATGTGAGCCGGTCAAGGTCATTCTGCAGCTCATTAGCAGAGTTTAGCGTAGACCCCAATCCCCTACCTTCCAGATGAGTGTGCTTTCACATCAAAAAGAAAATACTGAGATGGAGTGAATATGAAATACTATTATCCTGAAAGACATGGAGTGGAGGGAAATAGCCTTGTTCATCAAATCCAGAAAAAAAGAGAACTTGGAGCCTTTTTCCTTAAAGCTTGAAAGAGATTTTTTTTAAGGCAAATAAATGAAAGTGCCATTTTACACAGCAAATGATAATTTTAGGCATTTGTTATCCCAAGAGTTAGCACAGAGTAGAAACTGGAATAAAATCCAAAAAGTTTTAGGTAAAGTCATAAAACATAAATAACAGCCTGTTATAGAGGGAAACTAGTAAGGAAATGTGGTACAGTGCAAACAGCAGTGGACCACAGATTTCTGACTTCTAGGATCTAGTCCCGATCCTGCCACCAAGCCACGTTGTGACCTCAGGCAAACTCTCTCTTCTCTGGGCCTCAATTTTCTATACATCAAATGAAGGAATTAAAGTAGAATAGCATAACTCAAAGTGTGTTTTATACACGGTTAATTCCATGAAACACTCTGCAAAGGGGATTTCATGGCCGAATGATTTTAACAAGTGTTAAATATTATACTTTTCACTTGTATATTTGCAACACATATTAGAGCATTAGGGGCTCTTGTTGTTAGGTGTCTTCAAGTCGGTCCAGGCTTATAGTGACCCTATGTACAACAGAAGGAAACACCGCCCGGTCCTGTGCCATCCTCATAATGGTTATGTTCGAATCCATTGTTGCAGCCACTGTGTCAATCCATCTCATTGAGGGTATTCCTCTTTTTCGCTGACCCTCTGCTTTACCAAGCTGATGTCCTCCAGGAACTGGTGCCTCCCGATAGCATGTCCAAAGTATGTGAGATGAAGTCTCCCCATTCTTACCTCTAATGAGCATTCTGGCTGTACTTCTTCCAACACAGATTTGTTTGTTCTTGTAGCAGTCCATGGTATATTCATTATTCTTTGCGAACACCATAATTCAAAGGCATCAATTCTTCTTCAGTCTTCCTTATGCATTGTCCAGCTTTTGTATTTACATGAGGCAATTGAAAACACCATGGCTCGGATAAGGCTCATCTTAGTCCTGAAGGTGACATCTTTGCTTCGTAACACTTTAAAGAGATCTTTTGCAGGATTTGCCCAATACAATCTGTCATTTGACTTTTTTTTTAGTACTTTTTATTGTGCTTTAAGTGAAAGTTTACAAGTCAGTCTCTCACACAAAAACCCATATACACCTTGCTACGCACTCCCAATTACTCTCCCCCTAATGAGACAGCCCGCTCTCTCCCTCCACTCTCTCTTTTTGTGTCCTTTTCGCCAGCTTCTAACCCCCTCCACCCTCTCATCTCCCCTCCAGGAAGGAGATGCCAAGTGTCCACAGTCTCAAGTGTCCACCTGATCCAAGAAGCTCACTCCTCACCAGCATCCCTCTCCAACCCATGTCCAGTCCAATCCATGTCTGAAGAGTTGACTTAGGGAATTGTTCCTGTGCTGGGGCAACAGAGGGTCTGGGAGCCGTGACCACCAGGGTCCTTCCAGTCTCAATCAGACCATTAAGTCTGGTCTTTTTATGAGGATTTGGGGTCTGCATCCCACTGCTCTCCTGCTCCCCCAGGGGTTCTCCGTTGTGCTCCCTGTCAGGGCAGTCATCAGTTGTGGCCGGACACCATCTAGTTCTTCTGGTCTCAGGATGATGTAAGTCTCTGGTTCATGTGGCCCTTTCTGTCTCTTGGGCTCATAGTTGTCATGTGACCTTGGTGTTCTTCATTCTCCTTTGCTCCAGGTGGGTTGAGACCAATTGATGCATCTTAGATGGCTGCTTGTCAGCATTTAAGACCCCAGACTCCACTCCTCAAAATGGGATGCAGAATGTTTTCTTAATAGATTGTATTATGCCAATTGACTTAGATGTCCCCTGGAACCATGGTCCCCAGACCCCTGCCCCTGCTATGCTGGCCTTCGAAGCATTCAGTTAGTTCAGGAAACTTCTTTGCTTTTGGTTTAGTCCAATTGTGCTGACCTCCCCTGTATTGTGTGCTGTCTTTCCCTTCACCTGAAGTAGTTCTTATCTACTATCTAATTAATGAATACCCCTCTCCCACCCTCCCTCCCTCCCTCTTCTCGTAACCACAAAAGAATGTTTTCTTCTCAGTTTAAATTATTTCTCAAGTTCTTTTAATAGTGGTCTTATACAATATTTGTCCTTTTGCAACTAATTTCACTCAGCATAATGCCTTCCAGGTTCCTCCATGTTATGTAATGTTTCACAGATTCCTCACTGTTCTTTATCAATGCCTAGTGTTCCATTGTGTGAATATACCGTAATTTATTTATCCATTCATCCTTTGATGGGCACCTCGGTTGCTGCCATCTTTTTGCTATTGTAAACACTGCTGCAATAAACATGGGTGTGCGTATATCTGTTTGTGTAAAGGCTCTTATTTCTCTAGGATATATTCCAAGGAGTGGGATTGCTGGATTGTATGGTAGTTCTATTTCTAAATTTTAAGGAAGCGTCAAATCAATTTCCAAAGTGGTTGTACCATTTGACATTCCTACCAGCAGTGTAGAAGTGTTCCAATCTTTCCACAGCCTCTCCAACATTTATTATTCTGTGTTTTTTGATTAATGCCAGCCTTGTTGGAATGAGATGAAATCTCATTGTAGTTTTGATCTGCATTTTTCTAATGGCTAATGATCGTGAACATTTCCTCATATATCTGTTAGCTACCTGAATGTCTTCTTTAGTGAAGTGTCTATTCATATCTTTTCCCCATTTTTTAATTGGGTTATTTGTCTTTTTGCAGTTGAGTTTTTGCAGTACCATGTAGATTTTAGAGATCAGGCGCTGATCAGAAATATCATAGCTAAAAACTTTTTCCCAGTCTGTAGGCAGTCTTTTTACTCTTTTGGTGAAGTCTTTGGATGAGCATAAGTGTTTGATTTTTAGGAGCTCCCAGTTATCTAGTTTTTCTTCTGCACTGTTAGTAATGTTTTGTATACTGTTTATGCCATGTATTAGGGCTCCTAACATTGTCCCTATTTTTTCTTCCTTGATCTTTATTATTATAGATTTTATATTTAGTTCTTTTATCCATTTTGAGTTAGTTTTTGTTCATGGAGTGAGGTATGGGTCTTGTTTCATTTTTTTGCAGATAGATATCCAGTTATGCCAGCACCATTTGTTAAAAAGACTGTCTTTTCCCCATTTAACTGTTTTGGGGCCTTTGTCAAATATCAACTGTTCATATGTGGATGGATTTATGTCTGGATTCTCAGTTCTGTTCCATTGGTCTATGTATCTGTTGTTGTACCAGTACCAGGCTGTTTTGACTACTGTGGCGGTATAGTAGGCTCTAAAACCACATGAAATAAGGCCTCCCACTTTGTTCTTTTTCAGTAATGCCTTATTTATCCAGCACCTCTTTGCTTTCCGTATGAAATTTGTGATTTGTTTCTCCATCTCATTAAAGAATGTCCTTGGGATTTGGATCACAATTGCATTAAATGTATCGATCGCTTTTGGTAGAATAGACATTTTTGTAAAGTTAAGTCTTCCTATCCATGAGCAAGGTATGTTCTTCCACTTATGTAAGTCTCTTGGTTTCTTGCAGAAGTGTACTGTAGTTTTCTTTGTATAAGTTTTTTACATCTCTGGTAAGATTTATTCCTAAGTATTGTATCTTCTTGGGGGCTATTGTAAATGGCATTGATTTGGTGATTTCCCCTTCGATGTTCTTTTTGTTGCTGTAGAGGAATCCAACTGATTTTTGTACATTTATCTTGTATCCCGATACTCTGCTGAACTCTTCTATTAGTTTCAGTAGTTTTCTGGAGGATTCCTTAGGGTTATCTGTGTATAAGATTATGTCATCTGCAAATACAGATACTTTTACTTCTTCCTTGCCAATCTGGATGCTCTTTATTTCTTTATCTAGCCTAATTGCTCTGGCTAGGACTTCCAGCACAATGTTGAATAAGAACGGTAATAAAGGGCATCCCTGTCTGCTTCCCGATCTCAGTGGGAATGTTTTCAGGCTCTCTCCATTTAGGGTGATGTTGGCTTTGTGTAAATGCCCTTTATTATGTTGAGAGATTTTCCTTCTATTCCTATTTTCCTGAGAGTTTTTTATAATGAATGAGTGTTGAACTTTGTGAAATGCCTTTTCTGCTTCAAATGATAAAATCATGTGATGCTTGTCTTTTGTTTTATTTAAGTGGTGGATTACGTTAATTGTTTTTCTAATGTTGAACCATCCCTGCATACCTGTATGAATCCCACTTGGTCATGGTGAATTATTTTTTTGATATGTTGTTGAGTTCTATTGGCTAGAATTTTGTTGAGGATTTTTGCATCTACATTCATGAGGGATATAGGTCTATAATTTTCTTTTCTTGTGGTGTCTTTACCTGGTTTTGGTATCAGGGATACGGTGACTTCATAGAATGAGTTTGGTAGTATTCCATCCTTTCCTATGCTCTGAAATACCTTTAGTAGTAGTGGTGTTAACTCTTCTCTGAAAGTTTGGTAGAACTCTGCAGTGAAGCAGTGGGGCCCAGGGCTTTTTTTTCTTGGGAGTTTTTTGATTACCTTTTCAATCTCTTCTTTTGTTATGTGTCTATTTAGTTGTTCTACCTCTGTGTTAGTTAAGGTAGGTAGTGTGTTTCTAAGAATTCATCCATTTCTTCTAGGTTTTCAAATTTGTTTGAGTATATTTTTTCATAGTAATCTGATATGACTCTTTTAATTTCATATGAGTCTGTTGTAATATCGCCCATCTCATTTCTTATTTGGGTTATTTGCTTACTCTCATGTTTTTCTTTTGTCAGTTTGGCCAATAGTTTATCAATTTTGGTGAGTTTTTCAAAAAACCAGCTTTTGCTCTTGTTAATTCTTTCAATTGTTATTCTGTTTTCTATTTCATTTACTTCAGCTCTAATTTTTATTATTTGTTTTCTTCTGGTTCCTGTGGGTTTCTTTTGTTGTTCTCTCTTTGTTCAAGTTGTAGGGATAATTTCTTGATTTTAGCCCTTTCTTCTTTTGTCTCTCTGCAGTTATTGATATAAATTCATCTCTGTGCACCACTTTTGCTGTGTCCCAAAGGTTCTGATAGGAAGTGTTTTCATTCTCATTGGATTTTATGAATTTCTTTATTCCATCGTTAATGTCTTCTATAATCCAGTCTTTTTTGAGCAGGGGTATTATTCAGTTTCCAAGTGTTTGATTTCTTTTCCCTGCTTTTCATGTTATTGATTTCCACTTTTATGGCCTGATGGTCACAGAAGTTGCTTTTTAATATTTCAATGTTTTGGATTCTGCTAAGGCTTGCTGTATGACCTAATATGTGGTCTATTCCAGAGAATGTTCCCTGTGCCCCAGAAAAGAAAGTATACTTGGTTGCTGTTGGGTGGAGTGTTCTGTATACGTCTACGAGGTCAAGTTGGTTGATTGTGGTATTTAGATCTTCCGTGTCTATATTGAGATTCTTTCTGGATATCCTGTCCTTCACCAAAAGTGGTGTGTTGAAGCCTCCTACTATTATTGGGCAGCTGTCTATCTCACTTTTCAATGCTCATAGAGTTTGTTTTATGTATCTTGCAGCCCTGTCATTGGGTGCATAAATATTTAATATGGTTATATCTTCTTGGTGTATCGTCCCTTTAATCATTATATAGTGTCCTTCCTTATCCTTTCTGATGGATTTAACTTCAAGTCTATTTTGTCAGAAATTATCATCGCCACTCCTGCTCTTTTTTGATTGTTGTTTGCTTGATATATTTTTTTCCATCTTTTGAGTTTTAGTTTATTTGTGTCTCTAAGTCTAAGGTGTGTCTCTTGTAGGCAGCATATAGATGGATCTTGTTTTTTAATCTATTCTGCCACTCTCTGTCTCTTTATTGGTGCATTTAGTCCATTTATATTCAGGGTAATTATGGATAGGTACGAATTTAGTGCTATCATTTTGATGTCTTTTTTTGTGTGTTGACAGCTTCTTTTTCCCACTTGATTTTATGTGCTGAGTAGATTTTCTTTGTATATTGTCCTTTCCTCATATTTGTTGTTGATTTTGTTTCTGCTGAGTCTGTATTTTTCCCTTGTATTTTATTTTCATGAGTAGGATAGTTTTTGTCCTTTGCAGTTACCTTATTATTTACCCCTATTTTTCTAAATTTATAACTAACTTTTATTTGTATCCCCGTATCTTCCTCCCCATATGGAAGGTGTATGATTACATTTCTTAGTCCCTCTTTATTATTTTAGTGCTGTCTTCTTTTATACAATAACATCGCTGTTACGCTGTGTTGAGCTTTTTTTTTTTAATCTTGCTTTTTTTTTTTTTTTTGGATTTCCCTGTCTGGGTTGACTTCTGGTTGCTGTGCCAGTGTGCTAGTCTTGGGTCAATATCTGATATTATTGCTTTTCTAACCAAAGAACTCCCTTTAGTATTTCTTGTAGTTTTGGTTTGTTTTTTATGAATTTCCTCAACTTGTATTTATCTGGATATATCTTAATTTCACCTTCATATTTAAGAGACAGTTTTGCTAGATATATGATTCTTGGCACATAATTTTTTTCCTTCAATTTTTTAAATATGTCATCCCATTGCCTTCTTGCCTGCATGGTTCCTGCCGAGTAGTCCAAGCTTATTCTTATTGGCTCTCCCTTGTAGATGACTTTTCTTTTATCCCTCACTGCTCTTATAATTGTCTCTTTATCTTTGGTTTGGCAAGCTTGATTATAATATGTCTTGGTGACTTTCTTTTAAGATCTACCTTATGTGGAGTTCGATGAGCATCTTGGACAGACATCTTCTCATCTTTCACACAATATCAGGGAAGTTTTCTGCCAACAAATCCTCGACAATTTTCTCTGTATTTTCTGTTATCCCTCCCTCTTCTGGTATTCCAATCACTCCTAGGTTATTTCTCTTGATAGAGTCCCACATGATTCTTAAGGTTTTTCATTTTTTTTAATTCTTTTATCTGATTTTTCTTCAAATATATTATTGCCAAGTGATCTATCTTCGAGTTCAGAAATTCTAGCTTCTACTTGCTCAATTCTGCTCCTCTGACTTTCTATTGAGTTATCTAATTCTGTAATTTTATTGTTAATCTTCTGAATTTCTGATTGCTGCTTGTCTATGGATTTTTCCAGCTTATTAAACTTTCCATTATGTTCCTGAATAATCTTTCCGATTGCTTCAGTTGCTTTATCTGTGTGTTCATTGGCTTGTTCTGCATATTGCCTCATTTCCTTCCTGATGTCTTGAAGGGCTCTGTATATTAAACTTTTGTATTCTGCATCTGGTAATTCCAGGAATGCACTTTCATCTAAAATATCCCTGGATTCTTTGTTTTGAGAGCCTGTTGAGGTGATCGTGGCCTGTTTCTTTATGTGACTTGGTATTGACCGTTGTCTCTGAGCCATCTATAAGTTATTGTATTAGTTTATGCTTGCTTACTGTGTCGTAGCTGCTTGCTTTGTTTTGGTATACCTCTATGGGTTGCTTGAGTGAGCTAGCTTGATTATTTTCACCTTTGGCACTCTGGTGCCCTGTGCCCTGCTGGCTAGAGCTGTTATCAGGTATATCAGTCTAGGAGTCCATTTAGTTTTCTTGTATAAATTCAGCTCAGGTTTCCAGGTAGCTGATATCAAGTGTGTGGTACAGGCTCTGTCCTACAGTCTTAGAGGGGCAGGGGTGATTGGCATATATACCGGTATCTGACTGCAGCAGGGGGTCACGCTCTGAACAAGGCAGTGGGCTGAGAACTGACCCCCATGTGTCTCTGAGGAAAACGTGTCTCTGTTCCCTAGAGCTTGCTCGTGGATGGGCTGTGGAGAGGGACCATGGGCACCCAAAGTTTTTGTTGCAAGGACTGGGAGGTACCAGTTATGCCTGGGCCCCTGTCGCAGGTGGCTGTGTGACCCACGTAGAGCCACCAGTCCTTAGGTCCCTGTTGTGGGCAGGTGAGGACCTTGTTTAATAGGCAAAGCAATGTCAAACTTCAAACACCCACCTCTCCACCACATCACTGAAATGGTTGGAATTTGCCAAAAAGGGCCTATTCTCCCGTAATAGGCCCACACAGGTCCATGCTGAAGGGAAAGTGTTCAAGGTCCATGGATGGTTTATGCCTGGACAGGAGCCGCTTCTGTCCTGAGCTCCCCCAGTTAATGGAGCTAGCAAATTATCTTTTCCCCCCAGATGCAAATTTTTTCCTTCCCCAAGGCTGGGCGGATGGCTCCAGGTGCTCACCAGGGTCTATCTGAGGCCTAGGGATTCAGCTGCTGTAGCTGGCTTAGGGGTGGGGACGCTCTGTAAAATATACGCAAGTACTTAGCTTTTGCGGAGAGCACCCTTCTCCTCAGGTGTGAGTGAGCCAGCTGTGTGGCTATGTGCTTCTCCCTGAGGAAACTGCGGCCCAATGCTAGGACCAGCCCGTCTCTGCCGCAGTCACTCTTCCAGGAATGGTGCCTCAGAGCTCCCTGCGATTCAAGTCCAGCAACTCCTCTCCACTTCTGAACGGTCTCTTGTTTCCCCTGCCCCTCAGTTCGTTTGCTAAACTTGCCTTTGATGCTCAGGGTTCCCAGCTTGTCACAAATATACTCGTTTCACTTGTTTTTTTGAGTCTTTGTTTTAAAGAGGTCTTGACGGAAGCATCTGTCTATTCCGCCATCTTGGTCCGCCTCGGATCCATCTCATTTGATTTCTTGACTGCTGCTTCTGTTGGCATTTATTGTTTATCCATATAAAATGAAATCCTTGACAACTTCAGTCTTTCTCTGTTTATCATGCTGTTGCTTATTGGTCCAGTTGTGAGGATTTTTCTTTTGTTTATGTTGAGGTGTAACTCATACTGAAGGCTGCGGTCTTTGATCTTCAATCAGTAAGTACTTCAAATCTTCTTCACTTTCAAGAAGCAAGGAAGTGTCATCTGCATATTGCAGGTTTTTAATGAGTCTTCCTCCAATCCTTCATATACTTCAGCTTCTCAGATTATTTGCTGAACATACAGATTTAATAGGTATGGTGAAAGGATACAACCCTGACACACACCTTTCTTGATTTTAAACCATGAAGTATTCACTTGTCCTGTTTGAACAACTCCCTCTTGGTCTAAGTACAGGTTCCTTATGAGCACAATTCAGTGTTCTGGAATATCCGTTCTTATAAATGTTATCCATAATTTGTTATGATCCACACAGTCGAATGCCTTTGCATAGTCAATAAAACACCGGTAAACATCTTTCTGGTATTCTCTGCTTTCAGCCATAAACCATCAGACATCAGCAGTTGTATCCCTTGTTCCAAGTCCTCTTCTGAATCCAGCTTGAGTTTCTGGCAGTTCCCTGTCAATGTATTGCCACAACTGCTTTTGAATGATCTTTACCAAATTTTATTTTCATGTCATATAAATGGTGTTGTTAGATAATTCCCGCATACTGTTGGATCACCTTTCTTTAGAATGGTTACAAATATGAATCTTTTCCAGTCAGTTTGCCAGGTAGCTGTCTTCCAAATTTCTTGGCATAGATTAATGAGTATTTCCAGTGCTCCATAGATTTGTTGAAACATCTCAATTGGTATTCCTTCAATTCCTGGAGCCTTGCTTTTTGCCAATGCCTTCAGGGCAGCTTGGACTTCTCCCTTCAGTACCATAGATTCTTGATCATTTATTACCCCCGAAATGTTGGAACATCGACCAACTCTTTTTGGTACTGTGACTCTGTGTTTTCCTTCTATCTTTTTTTTTTCGTGCTTCCTGAGTCATTCAGTGTCTTCCGGATAGAATCCTTTAATATTACAACTTGAGGCTTGAATTTTTTCTTCAGTTCTTGAGCTTGAGAAGTGCGGAGCTCAATCTTCCCTTTTGATTTTCTATCTCTAAGTATTTGCACAGGTCGTTATAATACTTTACTTTGTCTTCTTGAGCCACTCTTTGAAATCTTCTGTTCAGCTGTTTTTCTTCATCATTTCTTCCATATGCTTTAGCCGCTCAACATTCAAGAGCAACTTTCAGAGTCTCTTGTGACATCCATTTTGGTCTTTTCTTTCTTTCCTGTGTATTTAATGACCTCTTACTTTCTTCATGGATGATGTCTTTAACGCTGTTCCACAACTAGTCTGGTCTTAGGTCATTAGTGTTCATTTTGTCAAATCTATTCTTGAGATGGTCTCTAAATTCAGGTGGGATATACTCAAAGTTGTACTTTGGCTTTCGTGGACTTGTTCTAGTTTTCTTCAGCTTCAACTTGTACTTGCATATGAGCAATGGATGGTCTGTTCCACAGTTGGACTCTGAGCTTGCTCTGATTGATAACATTGAACTTTTCCATCATCCGTTTCCACAGATGTACTTGATTCGATTCCTGTGTTTTCCATCCATGAGGTCCATATGCATATTCACTGTTTATGTTGTTGAAAAAAGTATTGGCAATGACAAAGTCATTGGTCTTGTAAAATTCGATCATGTGATCTCTGGCATTGTTTCAATCACCAAGGCCATGTTTCCTGACTCCCAATCTTTCTTCTTTGTTTCCAAATTTCACATTTACAATTGTCAGTAATTATCAATGTACCTTGATTGCATGTTTGATCAGTTTCAGACTGCAGATGTTCATAAAAAGGTCAGTTTCTTCATCTTTGGCCTTAGTGGTTGGTGCATAAATTTGAATAATAGTCACATTAACTGGTCTTCCTTGTAGGCATATGGATATTACCCTATTACTGACAGCCTTGTTCTTAATGATAAAATCTTGAAATTTCCTTTTTGACCACAAACGTGATGCCATTCCTTTTCAATTTGTCATTCCTAGCATAGTAGACCACATGATTGTCTGATTAAAAATGGCCTATACCTGTCCTTTTCAGCTCACTATTGCCTAGGATATTGATCTTTTTGCATTCCATTTCATTTTTGGCGACTTTCAATTTTCTTAGATTCATACTTCGTACATTCCACGTCCTCATTATTAATGCATGTTCTCAGCTGTTTCTTCTCATTTTGAGTCATGCCACTTCAGCAAATGTAGGTCCTGAAAGCTTGACTCTACCCACATCATTTAGGTCAACTCTACCTTGAGAAGGCAGCTTTTTCCAGGTCATATTTTGAATGCCTTCCAACCCGAGGAACTCATATTTAGGCACAATATTAGACAATGCTCTGCTGTTATTCATAAGATTTTCACTGGCCAATGTTTTCAGAAGTAGACTGCCGTGTCCTTCTTCCTCGTCTGTCTTAGCCTGGAAGCTCAGCTGAAACCTGTCCACCATGGATACCCCTGCTGGTATTTGATATACTAGTAGCAAATCTTCCTATATCAGAGTAAAAGGCAAGCCACCACAATAGAACAAACCAACAGACTTGTTAAGGGCTCTTGGAAGCCCTAAAGTACAAAAAAAAAAAAAATCCAAAATCAACCCAGCTGCCATTGAATTGATTTCAATTCATGGCAACTCTGTGTGTGTGAGAATAGAACTGTGCTCCATAGGGTTTTTGATGACTAATTTTTTTTTGAAGTAGATTGCCAGGCCATTCTTCTGAGGCATCTCTGTGTGGATTCAAACCTTCAACCATTTGGTTAGAAGCTGAGTGTGTTAACAGTTTCCTCCACCTAGGTACTCCTCCTAAAGTACAGTACTTTGTTTACCTTTGTTTTACCCAGTGTTCTTCAAATTTATCTGAAACAGAATCCTTATTTTTTTTTAAGAATACTTATTTGTATCACGTAGAATAGCTGTTCCATTGAATACCCTTTTGGGAATTGTGCTTTTCCTTTGATAGCCCTGATGCTGGGCCAGGCAAACCTGACATTCCATCATTTAATGTCTTTTGGATACAGGATAGAGAGCAGAAATGTGTTTGTGTTGTTAGTATTGTTGTTAGGTGCTGTCAAGTCAGTTCAGACTCATACTGACCTTACATACAACAAAAAGAAACACTGCCTGGTCTTACACCATCCTCACAATCATTGCTATGTTTGAGTCCATTGTTGCAGCCAATGTGTCAATGCATCTCACTGAGGATCTTCCTCTTTTTTTGTTGACCCTCTACTTTATGAAGCATGATGTTCTTCTCCAGGGACTGGTGCTTCCTGATAAGATGGCCAAAGTACTTGAGATAAGTCTTACCGTCCTCATTTCTAAGGAGCATTCTGGCTGTACTTCTTCCAAGAGAGATTTGTTTGTTCTTCTGGCAGGCCCCTGTATAGTAATTATTCTTTGCCAGCATCATAATTCAAAGGGATCAATTATTCTTCAGTCTATTCATTGTCCAGTTTTCACATGCTTATGAAGTGACTGAAAAAATCATGACTTGGTTTTTAACACTTTAAAGAGGTGTTTTGCAGCATATTTGCCCAACTCAATATATTGCTTGGTTTCTTGACTGCTGTTTCCATGGGTGTTGATTGTGGATCCAAGAAAAATAAAATCTTTGACACCTTCAATATTTTCAGATTTTTCTTGATATTGCTTATTGGTCCAGTTGTTCTTTATCAGTAAATGCTTCAAGTCCTCTTCACTTTAAGCAAGAAAGATTGTTTCATCTGCATATTACAGGTTATTAATAAATCTTCCTCCAATCTTGAAACCAAATTCTTCTTCATATGGTCCAGCTTCTCAAATTATTTGTTAAGCGTACAGATTAAATAAGTATGGTAAAAGCATACAACCTATGTGTTTGTGGGAGACTATGTATAAAAAAATTTTTTTATATGTATATACATGCACACGTGTGTGTCAGATAGCTTTCATTTGTCCCTCAAAATTCACTCCCAAGAAGACTAACCTGAAAGGACTTAATCTCCTTGGTACTTGTGCCCTCTGGATACAGCCAACAGGAGGCACCATGAGAAAATCAGATGGAGGATGGTGAGATCAGAGTCAAGTTCCATCTGCTTCTGTCTCTTGACTGAAAAATCTACTTTCAAGGTGGCTACTTCTACAGAGCTCTCTCTTTCTCCAGATTCCAACAAATCCTCCCTCCTTTAGGGGTGGTAATAGCTCAATGACTACTACCTTGGTGTACTGCCCTATGCCTTTTTATTCCCCTAACTCTACCCCTTTTGTATAGAAGCTTGGTTCAAATCATCCTATTTTGAGTGTGCCGTCTGCTACTATTTGGGACCCTGAATAATTCACTGTTTCCAGCATGTTAGTTTGAGATTCATGTGGCACCTACAGGTAGAGATGTACAGTAGTAGACAATTGGATCAGTGGATGTGGAGCTCAGGAGAGGGGTCTGAAATAGAGCTAGTTATTTTGGATTCTCCCACACATCTGTCAGTTTGTTGTGTTCTCAAGGATGTGTGTTGCTGTGATGCTGGAAGCCATGCCACCAGTATTCAAATACCTACAGGGTCACCCATGGAGGACAGGTTTCAGCTGAGCATCAAGACTAAGACAGACTAGGAAGAAGGACCCGAAAGTCTACTTCTGAAAAGAACTGGCCAATGAAAATCTTATAAATAGCAGCAGAACAGTGTCTGATATAGTGCTGGAAGATGAATCCCTCAGGTCAGAAAACCATTCAAAACACGACTGGGGAAGAGCTGCCTTCTCAATGTAGCATCGACCTTAATGACGTGGGTGGAGTCAAACTTTCCGGAAGTAGTAAAAAATGAAATGGAATGCATAAAGATCAATATCCTAGGCATTAGTGAGCTAAAAAGGACTGGTATTGGCCGTTTTGACTTGGACAATCATATGGTTTATTATGCCAGGAATGACAAGAGGAACGGCATTGCATTCATGGTCAAAAAGAACATTTCAAGATCTATCCTGAAGTACAAGGCTGTCAGTGATAAGATAATATCTATACGCCCACAAGGAAGACCAGTTAATATGACGATTATTCAAATTTCTGCACCAACCGCTAAGGCCAAAGATGAAGACATTGAAGATTTTTACCAATTTCTGCAGTCTGAAACTGATCGAACATGCAATCAGGATACATTGATAATTACTGGTGATTGTAATGTGAAAGTTGGAAAGAAAGAAGGATCAGTAGTTGGAAAATATGGCCTTGGTGATAGAAATGATGCTGGAGATCACATAATTGAATTTTACAAGACCAATGGCTTCTTCATTGCAAATACCTTTTTTCACCAACATAAACAGTGACTATACACATGGACCTAGCCAGATAGAATACACAGGAATCAAATTGACTACATCTGTGAAAAAAGATGATTGGAAAAGCTGAATATCATCAGTCAGAACAAGGCCAGGGCTGACTGCGCGTATCATACCATCAACTACTCATATGCAAGTTCAAGCTGAAACTGAGGATAATTAGAACAAGTCTATGAGAGTCAAAGTATGACCTTAAGCATATCCCACCTGAATTTAGAGACCATCTCAAAAATAGATTTGACATGTAGAACACTAATGACCAAAGACTAGATGAGTTGTGGAATGACATCAAGTACATCATACATGAAGAAAGTAAGAGGTCATTAAAAAGATAGGAGATAAAGACCTAAATGGATGTCAGAAGAGACTCTGAAACTTGCTTTTGAATGTCAAGTAGCTAAAGCAAAAGGAAAAAATGATGAGATAAAAGAGCTAAACAGAAGATTTCAAAGGTTGGCTTGAGAAGACAAAGTTATCAGAAGGGATCAGTCCCTAGAGAAGGACATCATGCTTGGTAAAGTAGAGGGTCAGCAAAAAAGAGGAGGACCCTCAATGAGATGGACTGACACGGTGGCTGCAACAACGGGCTCAAGCATAGCAACATTTGTGAGTATGGCACAGGACCAGGCAGTGTTTCATTCTCTTGTGCATAGGATCACTAAAAGTTGGAACCAACTGGACAGTGCCTAACAACAACAACAACATTTTGGATTAATTTGTTGTAGGAGGAGGTTGAAGCTTTGGCAGTGGAGATAATTGCCCGGTGAAAGTGTAGAGTGAAATGAAGACCCAGGGCAGTAGAGATCTTACAAGAAGGGAACACTTCTACCTCCTGGAAAGCAAAGTTATTAAGCAGAAGCATAAGGATTAGTGAGCAATGACTGAGACAGAAAAGAAGTAGATAAGTTTAAGGGATATTTCATCCAGACCATCTCTACCTATTAGAAACTCTTCTCTAGTGACTTGCATTTGGGCGTCCTTCAGATTCTGATGCCATTTAGACTTTCCTGGATATACACTGCAAACTGGAATTTCTGACACCCTGTTATTCTGTGTCCAAAGTAATCCCTCCTCTTCCTAATGTAGATATTCTCCCTTCAGATGTTAACACAACTGATTAAACTATAATTTAGTCATTCCTTCTGTTTCAGAGAAATATTTTTTTTCCTCAACATTATATGTTGATTTTATTAACCAACTTTTAGAGATCTGGGATTATCTCATTTCCATGTATAAACCACAAAATGTATCATTACAGTGTTCCTCGCAAAACTACTTACCAGTGGAGACCTCAGTTTTCATTCTCACTATAACGAGGAAGGTTATATAGCCCACAGGAAATTAAGAATAAATTCACAAGAAAATGCAGCATAGTCCCCCCAAAATTGCTGGATTGTAAATCAGGAAATCTGGGTTCTAGACCTGGAAATGAACTAAATTTCAGTGTAACTTTTTGCCTCATTTTTCTCATCTGTAACAAGAGAACCTTGAAATAAATGTGTAGTCTTTTTATTTTTTATTAGTGTACTTCAGATGAAAGTTTACAGAACAAACTGCTTCTCATTAAACAATTAGTACACATATGGTTTTGTGATATTGGTTGCCAAACCCATGACATGTCAACACTCTCCCTTCTCGACCTTGGGTTCCCTATTACCAGCTTTCCTGTCCCCTCTTGCCTTCTAGTCCTTGCCCCTGTGCTGGTGTGCTCATTTGGTATCATCTTGTTTTATGGGCCTGTCTAACCTTTGCCTGAAGGGTGAACCTCAGGAGTGGCTTAATTACTGAGCTGAAAGGGTGTCTGGGGGCCACAGTCTCAGGGATTCTCCAGTCTCTGTCAGGTCAGTAAGTCTGGACTTGTTTTATGAGTTAGAATTTTGTTCTACATTTCTCTCCAGCCCTGTCCAGGACCCTCTATTGTGATCCCTGTCAGAGCAGTCTGCAGTGGTAGCCAAGCACCATCTAGTTGTGCTGGACTCAGTCTGGTGGAGGTTGTGGCAGTTGTGGTCCATTAGTCCTTTGAACTAATCTTTCCCTTGTGTCTTTGGGTTTCTTCATTCTCCTTTGCTCCCGATGGGATGAGACTAGTGAAGTATCTTAGATGGCCACTCATAAGCTTTTAAGACCCAGACGCTACTCACCTAAGTAGAATGTAGAACATTTTCTTTATAAACTGCATTATGCCAGTTGAGCTAGATGTTCCCAGAGACCATGGGTCCCCACAGCCCTAAACCTAGTAATTCAGTCCCTCAGGAAGTTTGGATGTGTTTAGGGAACTTCCATGACTTTGCCCTGGACAAGTTGTGCTGGCTTCCCCAGTATTGTGTACTGTCTTACTCTCCACCAAAGTTACCACTATCTATTGTCTATTTAGTGTTTTTTCCATCCCCACTCCTCCCCTCCCTTGTAGCCATCAAAGATTGCTTCTTTTTATGTGTAAATTTTCTCATGAGTTTTTATAGTAGTGGTCTCACGCATAATATTTGTCCTTTGGTGATTGACTTTTTTTTCAGTTTCTTTTTACCTTTTTTTAAAATGTTTATTGTGCTTTAGAGAAAATTTACAAATCAAGTCAATCTCATATAAAAACTTACATACACCTTGCTGTATACTCCTAGTTGCTCTCCCCCTAATGAGACGGCATACTCCTTCTCTCCACCCTGTTTCCGTGTCCATTCAGCCAGGTTCTGTCCCTCTTGGTCTTCACATCTCCCCTCCAGACAGGAGCTGCCCACATGGTCTCGTGTGTCTACTTGAGCCAAGAGGCTCACTCCTCACCAGTATCATCTTCTCTTATAGTCCAGTCCAATCCCTGTCTGAAGAGTTGGCTTTTAGAATGGTTCCTATCTTGGGCTAACAGAAGGTCTGGAGACCATGACCTCCGGGTCCTTCTCGTCTCAGTCAGACTATTAAATCGGGTCTTTTTATTAGAATTTGAGGTCTGCATCCCACTGTTTTCCTGCTCCTACAGTGATTCTCTGTTGTGTTCCCTGTCATGGCAGGCATCAGTGGTAGCCAGGCACCATCTAGTTCTTCTGGTCTCAGGCTGATGTAGTATCTGATTTATGTGGTCCTTTCTGTCTCTTGGGCTCATAATTACCTTGTTTCTTTGATGTTCTTCATTCTCCTTTGCTCCAGGTGGGCTGAGACCAATTGATGCATCTTGGATGGCCGCTTGCTAGCGTCTTTCCCTTCACCTAAATTAGTTTTTGTCTACTAGCTGATTAGTGACTCCTCCTTTCCCTCCCTCCCTCCCTTCGTAACCATCAAAGAATATTTTCTCTGTTTAAACTATTTCTTGAGTTCTTCTAATAGTGGTCTCATACGATATTTGTCCTTTTGCAACTAATTTTGCTCAGCATAATGCCTTCCAGATTCCTCCATGTTATGAAATTTTGCACAGATACATCTTTGTTCTTTATTGATGCGGAGTATTCCTTTGTGTGAATATACCATGATTTACTTATCCATTCATCTGTTGATGGGCACCTTGGTTGCTTCCATTTTTTTGCTATTGTAGACAGTGCTGCAGTGAACATGGGTGTGTGTATATTTGTTCATGTGAAGGCTCTTATTTCTCTAAGATATATTCCAAGGAGTGGGATTGCTGGATCATATGGTAGTTCTATTTCTAGCTTTTTAAGGAAGCACTAAATAAATTTCCAAAGTTGTTGTGCCATTTTACATTCCCACCAGCATTGTGTAAGTGTTCCAGTCTCTCCTCAACCTTTCCAACATTTATTATTTTGTGCTTTTCAGATTAATGCCAGCCTTGTTGGAGTGAGATGGAATCTCATTGCAGTTTTGATTTGCATTTCTCTAATGGCTAATGATTGTGAGCATTTCCTCATGTATCTGTTAGCTACCTGAATATTTTCTTTTGTGAAGTGCCTGCTCATATCCTTTGCCCATTTTTTAATTGTTTTTTTTTTCTCTTCTTGTCGTTGAGTTTTTGCAGTAACATGTACATTTTAGAGATCAGGGGCTGATCGGAAATGTCATAGCTAAAACCTTTTTCCCAATCTCTAGGTAATCTTTTTACTCTTTTGGTGACGTCTTTGAATGAGCGTAGGTGTTTGAGTTGTTGACTTTTTCACTCAGCGTAATGCCCTCCAGATTCATTCATGTTGTGAGATGCTTCACAGATTCATCATTGTTCTTTATTGTTGGGTAATACCCCATTACGTGTATGTGCCATAGTTTGTTTATCCATTCATCTGTTGATTGGCATCTAGGGTGTTTTCATCTTTTTGCTATTGTGAACAATGCTGCAATGTACATTTGTGTGACAGCTCTTATTTCTCTAGGGCCTATTCCTAGGAGTGGGATTGCTGGATCATATTGTATAGTTGTGTATTTTTCTAACTGTGTTCCTTGGAGCCCTTAGACACTACTTCAGAAGTCACTTCAGGAAGCAAAGAGAAGGCTGCGAAGTTGAACTCTGAACCCATATCCCCACCTTTCCAGAGAAGCTCTGTTTTTAATCTTGTAGACCTTTGATTTTGTTTTAAAGAAAGACTTTTTGCTAAACAAGCCAACCAACCATCAAACAAACAAAAACAACCTTGATAATTTTTGGGAACCCTTCTAGCACCAACAGTCTAAAAGTGAGGGCAAAGAAAAGAGTATCCTTCTTGCTCCCAGCCATTGTCATGATGCAGGCAGAGGAAGGCTACAGCTTAGTGACCTCAGGCTCCTGGATCTGGTGATGAATTAATCTATTTTCATCTAAGATCTCCAGCTTTGGGTGGCATAAGGGGGGAACCTAGGCTTTATTATGGTGTGTTTTGTCCCCCTTCTACTGTGCATTATCCGGGGCTACATGCTATAAGGTTATTATTTAGGTAAGATGGGCCATGTTCCAAAATTGGGAAGCAAACAAACTTGAAATGTTTCTCTCACCAAATTGTGCTTTCAAATATGTCCGTTCCTTCTTTATTTATTCTTCTATTAATTTTGTGGTTGGAACAAGTTGAAACGTAAGTGGCAACCCTGTTCAGCCATATTCCAAAGTATAAGGTACTGTGTTGCTGTCACCACTTACTTTACATCTGGAATCTCAAAAGAAGAAGAGGCAAGAGCAAGAGTTGGTCTCTGTCTCCTAACAGGAATCTTGATGCTGAGGTCCGTGGAAATCAGTCCAGAAAATGTGATGGATAGAGAATTTTCTCTTTGTTTTGGCAAGGATATAGGTGCAGGAAATATAAGTCTGTACAGAAGACATGAATTACTTGACAGTACTGTGGTTTACAAGGCAGGACAGAAAGAAACACTGAACAAGAACCCTCAGTAATTAGATCCCAGCTGAGTCCATAGGAACTTTGGAGAGGAAAAAGGAACTTTGGTTCAAACTCCTGAGAGAAACTAGGAAAAGAGGTGACAAAGGTGATGTCAGAGGACACAAGGAGTCGCTCCTCTGACAGAATAGCTGCCTCTTCTCATTACTGCTCTCTGCCTCTCCTTATTCACTTCTGAGGCACTCACAGAGAAAGGAGTAGGGTTCAAGAGTGGAATCACCTTGGGATCCATAACAACAATTTTCAAGTTTGTCCAGAGGCCAAAACTTTCAGACTTGAAGTCAGAGAGAATTCAAAACCATTTCAATAAACACTGACTTGAGTGCCTACTAAGTGTGAGATCACGTGCTAGGCCAAGAAGTTCACAACCTAATGGAAGAAAGAGTAAACAGAGAATTTCAACACAAAGTGGAAAGTACGGTGGTACAGGTCAGAGTAGCAATCCACAGAAGCATAGAGGAGGGGCACTTGAATGAAAGACTCATAGTTTCATAGAACATCAGAGCTGAAAGGAGACAGAGAATATGCAGTCCAATCCATTTCCTGTACAGAGGGAAAAACTGAGACCTGGAATAGTGAAGGGACTTTTCTAAGGTCACACAGCTAGGCAATTGGAGAGCTAAATTTCTACTCTAGAGAATCAGGCTCAGTCAACTCTCTGCCATTCTGCATGGACAAAGGGTTTTTGCCTTCCTTCAAGATGGGTCATTTTGGCCTATAAACTATCCCAGGACTCTGGCCTGGAAAAACCTCTAGGAGAAGCTGGTGAAGGATTTTGTCAGTGTGGAGGACATCTGTTAACCTCCTAGAAAAGCAGAGTTGATCTGTCTCTGCATACTCTCTCCTGTTATGGTAAGCCCCACATGAACAGGCCTCACACAGAACCCTACTTCAATGGTTGTGGCTTCTAATAGACTCTGAGGGAAGGACAGTTACCCTAATACAATCTTGCTTACAAGGCTATATATTCCTGTCAGGTGATCATTCAACCCATGCTTGCACACCTCCAGTGACAGGGAGCATATTCACTTCAGAGATAGACTGCTCCATCTCAAGACAAATCTGTTAGAAAGTACTTATTTATGCTGGATAGACAGATATCTGTTTCCCTGAAATTTCCACCCTTTGTGGGCATTCTCATGAGGTTGGCCTCCTCTGCCTCTCAGAGATTCGAAGACCACAATTATATTACCTTAAGTTTTCATTTCTCCAGGCTCAGCAGTCCAAGATCCTTCAATTGATTTTTTTTAGATTCTAGTCTTTATTTATTGTCATTGCGAGTTGCTGAAGTGCTTTAAGCAAAAAAGGAATGCAATAATTTTTCATTTAAGAAAAATAATCTGGCAATTGTGTAGAGAGCAGGCATTTTTGTCTGCTTAATGCACTATTGCATCCTCAGTGTCTAGAATGGTGCCTGGCAAATAGTAGGCAATCACTTTTTTTGTCATTTATTTTATTATACGTTAGATGAAGGTTTACAGAGCAAATTAGTTTCTCATTAAATAACTAATAAACATTCTGTTTTGTGCCAACCCCATGACATGTCAACACTTCCCCCTTCTTGATCTTGGGCTTCCCGTTACCAGCTTTCCTGTCCCCTCCTCCCTTCTCGTCCTTGCCTCTGGGCTGATGTGCCCATTTAGTCTCATTTTGTTTAATTTTGGCTGAAGGGTGAACGTCAGGAGTGACTTCGGTACTGAGTCAAAAGCGTGTCTCAGGGTTTCTGCAGTCTGTCAGACCAGTAAGTCTGGTCTTTTTTTGTGAGTTAGAATTTTGTTCCACATTTTTCTCCAGCTCTATCAGGGACCCTCTATTGTGGTCCCTGTCAGAGCAGTCAGCGGTGGTAGTCAGGCACCACCTTGTTGTGCTGGACTCAGTCTGGTGGAGGCTGTGGTAGTTGTGGTCCGTTAGTCCTTTGGCCTAATCCTTCCCTTGTGTCTTTGGTTTTCTTCATTCTCCCTTGCTCCATATGGGGTGGAACTAGTGCAGTATCTTAGATGGCTACTCACAAGCTTTTAAGCCCACAGACACTACTTACCAAAGTAGGATGTAGAATATTTTCTTTATAGAATATGTTATGCCAATTGAGCTAGATGCCTCCTGAGACCATGGTGCACAGCCCTCAGCCCAGTAATCTGGTCCTTCAGGGAGTTTGGATGTGTCTATGAAATTTCCATGACCTTGCCTTGGTCAAGTTGTGCTGACTTCTCCAGTGTTGTGTACTCTTTTACCTTTCGTCAAAGTTACCACTTATCTACTGTCTATTTGGTGTTTTTCCCTCCCCACCCCTCACCTTCCTAGTAACCATCAAAGATTGCTTCATTCCATGTGTAAACCTTTTTATGAGTTTTTATAGTAATGGTCTCATACAGTATTTGTCCCTTTGTGATTGACTTATTTCAGTCAATATGATGCCCTTCAGATTCATCCATGTGGTGAGATGTTTCACAAATTCATCATCGTTCTCTATAGTTGCATAATATTCCATTGTGTACCATAGTTTGTTTATCCATTCATCCGTTGATGGGCACTTGGGTCGTTTCCATGTTTTTGCTGCTGTGAATCATGCTGCAATGAACATGGGCTTGCATATGTCTATTTGTGTGATGGTTCTTATTTCTCTAGGATATAGTCATAGGAGTGGGAGTACTGAATGGTAGGGTATTTCTATTTCTAGCTTTTTGTTTATGTAATAGTTGTCAGTAAGTATACACCTGTAAAAAGTTGAACTGACAAAAGTTGTGTGATAGATACATTACAACAACAACTACAAAAGAGCAGCTGCTGAAGCTGCCTATGTACAACCAAATACCTCATGGGATATGTTTTTTGGTTTGGAGGTTTAAAGTCATGGTTTCATGGGACATCCCAATTAATTGGCCTAATATGGTTGCTGCTTCTGTCCTACCTCCTAGGTCAGTGCATATTTCCTGGGTTTTTAAAAGCTTTCAAGTGGCCATCCGTGGCTCATCAACTGATCTTTGTTTACCTGGAACAACAGAGGAAGAAGGAGAATCAGGAATAGGAGGAGGATATGAAATGTGTTGCTAATTACCTCCATGAACAACTGCCTCCCTTTGCCATGAGACCAGATCTGGATGGTGCCCAGCTACCATTACTGAACATTTTGATCAAAGATTCCATAGAAGAATCCTGATCAGAAGGGAGAAAATGCAGAACAGAATTTCAAATTCTCATGGACTGCAGACTTCCTGGAGCCATGAAGGTGGGATGAACCCCTGAAACTATTGCCGTGGGATAATCTTTAAACGTTAAACCAAGAATAAACCCTAAAGCAGTCTTAAAACTAAACAATAGTTTAACTCAGCTTGTAAAAAATGTGTGCCTTGAGCATTATGGTCTTTTAAGATGTATCTTGTTATTGTTAGGTGCCGTGGATTTGGTACTACTCATAGTGACCCTATGTACAAAAGAACAAAACACTGCCCAGCCTGTCACCATACTCACAATCATTGCTATGTTTGAGCCCATTGTTGCAGCCATATGTCAGCATTGTTGCAGGCCATCTCATTGAGGGTGACCCTCTTGTTTACTTCCCCTTCTTCGCTGACCCTCTACTTTACCAAGCATGATGTTCTTCTCCAGGGACTGGTCCCTTCTGATAACACGTTCAAAGTACATAAGACGAAGTCTCCCCATTCTTCCCCCTAAGGAGCATTCTGGATGTACTTCTTCCAAGACAAATTTGTGCTTCTGAACTATCCGTATGAGATGAAATTGACAGTAGCAACATGAAAGATTAGATAGAACCTGTCATGGATTGAATTATGTCCCCCCAAAATTGTGTTTATCAATTTGGCTGGGCCATGATTTCAGTACTGTGTGATATTCCTAAACCAAAAACCAAACCCATTCCCCTCAAGTCATTTCCGACTCATAGCGACCCTATATGTTGTAAATCCTGCCTCTATGATGTTATTGAGGGAGGATGGGCGGCAGTTGTGTTATTGAGGCAAGATTCAATCTACAACCTTGGATTGTGTCTTGAGGCAACCTTTGGGGATACAAAAGAGACAAGTGAGCAGGGAGACATTATACCACCAAGAAAGCAGCATAGGGAGCAGAGCACATCCTTTGGACCTGGGGTCCCTGTGCCTAAGAAGCTCCTCGACCAGGGGAAGAATGATGACAAGAAATCTTCCCCCAGAGAAGAGAGAGAAAGCCATCCCCTGGAGCTAACACCCAGAAAAAAAAAAAAAAAGTTGAACTGGCAAAAGGTGTGTGATAGATATATTTACAATGACAAAAAAAAGTAGCTGCTTAGGCTGCTTATGTAAAACCAAAAACCTTATGGATTTTGGTTCCTTGGTTTGGAGGTTTAAGGTTACAGTTTCATGGGACCAGTTAATTGACCAAATGTCATATTTAGTGTTTCTGTTCTATCTTCTAGTTCTTCGTGTAGTGCCTGGGGTCTTAAAAGCCTGCAAATGGCCATCCAACATACAAAAATTGGTCTTTATGTGCCTGGAGCAAATAGGGAGTCAGAAATAGGAGAAAGAAATGAAATATGTGGCTAATTGCCTTCAAGAATAACTGCTTCCTTTGCCATGAGACGGGAAGAATGGGATGGTTCCTGGTTACCATTATTGAACATTTTCATGAAAGATTGTATATAAGAATCCTTATCAAAAGGGGGAAAGTGCAAAACAGAATTTCAAATTTTCATGGACTCCAGACTTACTGGAGCCATAAAGGCTGGACGAACCTCTGAAACTATTGCCCTGAGAAAATCTTTAAATGTTAAACCAAAAATATCTCCTGAAGTCTTCTTAAAACCAACAATAGTTTAGATTAACTAGTAAACAATGCCTGCCTTGAGCACTGTGCTCTTTTAAGAACTATCTATATGGGATCAAATTGACGACAGCAACTCCAAAGATTAGATGAGTAACTTGAAGGGCAGAGAGTTGATGTTAATAGGGGAGGAAAAATTTGGAAAAGTAGTGTGAGAATGGATGCACGACTTGAAAAAATGTAATCAATATCACCGAATTGTACATGTAGAAATTGTTGAATTGGTATACATTCTACTGTGTATTTTCTCAAAAGCAACAACAAAAATATAAAATAAATTGTTTCTTTAAAAAAGGTTGCAAAGGGGAAAAAAAGGAATTGGCTTCTTTTTAAATTTGCATTCTTTATTTTTTTAATCATACTTTAGATGAAGGTTTACAGAACAAACTAGCTTCTTATTAAAAATTTAGTACACATATTGTTTTGCGACATTGGTTCCCAACCCCATGACATGTCAACACTCTCTTTTCTTGACTTTGGGTTCTCTATTACCAGCTTTCCTGTTCCCTTCTGCCTTCTAGTCATTGCACCTGGTCTGGTGTACCCCTTTAGTCTTGCTTTGTTTAAAGGGACTGTCTAATCTTTGGCTGAAGGGTGAACCTCAGGAGTGACTTCATCACTGAGCTAAAAGTGTGTCCAGGTGCCATACTCTCGGGGTTTCTCCAGTCTCTGTCAGGCTAGTAAGTATAGTCTTTTTGTGAGTTAGAATTGTGTTCTACATTTTTCTCCTGCTCCGTCAGGGACCCTCTATTGTAATCCCTGTACAGCAGTAAGTGGTGGTGCCCGGCACCATCTAGTTGTGCTGGACTCAGTCTGGTGGAGGTTGTGGTTGTTGTGGTCCATTAGTCCTTTGGACTAATCTTTCCCTCGTGTTTTTGGTTTTCTTCATTCTCCCTTCCTCCCGACAGGATGACACCAGTGGAGTATCTTAGATGGCCACTCACAAGCTTTTAATACCCTAGATGCTACTCACCAAAGCAGAATGTGAGACATTTTCTTTGTAAATTGTGTTATGCCAATTGAACTAGATGTTCCCCAAGACCAAGGTGCCAACAGACCTAAGCCTGGTAATTCAGTCCCTCAGGGAGTTTGGATGTGTCTATGGAGCTTCCATGATGCCTTGGACAAGTTGTGCTGGCTATTCCTAGGTTTCAAGGAAGTGCCATATCGTTTTGCAAAATGGTTGTATCACTTCACATTCCCACCAGCAGTGCATAAGAGTTCCAAGCTCCCCGCAGCCTCTTCAACATTTTTTCTTTTCTTTTTATTTTAATTCATGCCTGTAATGTTGGGGTGAGATGGTATCTCATTGTTGTTTTCATTTGCATTTCTCTAATGGCTGGTGATCCCAAGCATTTCCTCATGTGTTTATTAGGCACCCGAATGTCTTCTTTGGTGAAGTGTCTGTTCATATACTTTACCCATTTTTTAATTGGATTATTTGTCTTTTTTGTTGTAGAGGGGTTGGATTTTCCTATAGATTTTAGAGACTAGAACTTCGTTGGATTTATTGTAGCCAATTTTTTTCCCCCAGTCTGTAAGCTCTGTTTTACTCTTTTGGTGAAGTCTTTTGATGAACGTGTTTAATTTTTAGAAGATCCCAGTTATCTAGCTTATCTTCTGGTGATTGTGTGCTGTTAGTTATGGTTTGTACCCTATGTATGCCGTGTATTAGGGCCTCTAGCATTGACCCTAGGTTTTCTTCTATGATCTTTATAGTTTTTGGTTCTATATTTAGGTCTTTGATCCCTTTTGCATTAGTTTTTGTTATAGTGTGAGGTATGGGTCCTATTTCGTTTTTTGCAGATGGACAACTAGTTTTGCCAGGACCATTTGTTAAAAAGACTGTCTTTTCCCCATTTAATGGACTTTGGGTTTTTGTCAAAGATCAGGTGACTGCACTTAGGTGGATGGGTTTACATCTGGATTCTTGATTTTGTTTCATTGGTGTATGTATCTGTTGTTCTAACAGTATCAGACTGTTTTGACTACCGTAGCTGTACAGTGGTTTCTGAGGTCAGGTAGTGCAAGGCCTCCTACTTTTTCTTCCTCTTCAATAGTGCTTTACTTATCTGGGGCTTCTTACCTTTCCATATAAAGTTAATGATTAGTTTTTCCATCGCATTAAAGAATGCTGTTGTTATTCGGATCAGGATTGCATTGTATTTGTAGATTGCTTTGGTAGAATTGACAGTTTCACAATGTTGAGTCAACCTATCCACAAGCATGGTATGTTTTTCCTTTTTGTAGGTCTCCTTTGGTTTCTTGCAGTAGCATTTTGTAGTTTTCTTTATATAGGTCTTCTGCATCCCAAGTCAGATATATTCCTAAGTATTTAATTTTTTTTAGGGGCTGTTATAAATGGTATTACTTTCCTGAGTTGCTTTTTGTAGTTCTTTTTATGGTGTATAGGAATCCAACTGATTTTTGTATGTTTATCTTGTATTCTGGTGCTCTGCTGAGTCTTTCTTTTAGTTCCAGTAGCTTTCTCATGGAGTCCTTTGAGTTCTGTATGTATAGTATCATACCATCTGCAAATGTGGATAGTTTTATTTCTTCCTTACCAATTTGGATGCCCTTTATTTCTTCTTCTTGCCTTATTGCTCTAGCTAGGAATCCCAGCACAATGTTAAATAAGAGTGGTCATTAAGGGCATCCTTGTCTTTTTCCTGTTCTTAGGGGCAACATTTTCATCCTCTCTCTGTTAAGAATAATGTTGGCTCTTGGTTTTACATACCCACTGCCCAGTGCCATCGATTGAGATGCCCTTTATTATGTTGAGGAATTTCTCTTCTATACCCATTTTATTCAGTTGTTGTCAAGAATGGTGTTGGACTGTATTGAATGCTGTTTCTTCATTGATTGTGATCATCATGTAACTCTTGTTTTATTTATGTGGTGAATTACTTTGACTGATTTTCTAATGTGAACCATCCCTGCATATTTGGTATGAATCCCACTTGGTAGTGGTGTAGTATTTTTTGTTTGATATTATGCTAAATTTTATTGGCTAGAATTTTGAGGAGAATTTTTGCATCTATTGTCTTGAGACATATTGGTCTGTAATTTTCTTTTTTTGTGGTGTCTTTGCCTGATTTTGGTATCAGGGGCATGCTGGCTTCATAGAATGAATTTGGAAGTAGTCCTTCCTTTTCTATGTTCTGAAATAGTTTGCATTGTACTGGTGCAAGCTCTTCCCTGAATGTTTGGTAGAATTCTCCAATGAAACCATAGGGCCCAGGGTGTTTTTTTTTTGGGGGGGGGGAGTTTTTATTATTATTATTATACCTTTTCAGTCTCCTCTCTTGTTATGAGTCTGTTCAGGTTTTTGACATCAGTTTGTGTTAGTTTAGGTAGTTGGTATGTTTCTAGATATTTGTCCATTTCCTCTAGGTTTTCAAATTTGTTAGAGTATAGGTTTTCATAGTACTCTGTTATGACCCTTTTTATTTCAGTTAGGTCTGTTGTAATGTTTCCCATTTCATTTCTTATTTGGGTTATTTGTGTCCTCTACTGTTTTTCTTTTGTCAACTTGGCCAATGGTTTGTCAATTTTGTTGAGCCTTTCAAAGAACCAACTTTTGGTTTTGTTGATTCTTTCTATTGTTTTTCTATTCTCTATTTAATTTATTTCTGTTCTAATCTTTATTATTGCCTTTCTTCTGGTGGCTGTGGGCTACTTTTGTTGTTCTCTTTCCATTTATTCAAGTTGCAATGCTAATGTTTTGATTTTGTCCCTTCCTTCTTTTTTGGTGTGCACACCTATTGCTATAAATTGACCTCTGAGCACTGCCTTTGCTATGTCCCATAGGTTTTGATATGATTTGTTTTCATTCTTGTTTGATTCTAGGAATTTTTTTTTATTCCATCTTTGATTTCTTCTATTACCTAGTGCTTTTTAAGCAAGGTGTTATTCAGTTTTCATGTATTTGATATTTTTTCCCTTGCTCTGCCTGTTATTAATTTCTACTTTTATGGCATTATGATCAGAAAAAATGTTCTGTATTATCTCAGTATTTTGGATTTTGTTAAGGGTTACTTTGTGGCCTAAGATGTGGCCTATTCTAGAAAATGTTCCATGTGTGCTGGAAAAGAATGTGTACTTTGCCACTGTTGGGTGGAGTGTTCTTATATATGTCTATGAGGTCAAGTTGGTTGACTGTGGGCTTTAGGTCTTCTGTATCTTTGTTGAGTTTCTTCCTAGTTATTCTGTCATATACCAAGAGTGGTATGTTAAAGTCTCCTTCTTTTATTGTGGAACTGACAGTTTCTCTTTTCAGTGCTGTTAGAGTTTGTTTTATGTATTTTGGAGCCCTGTCATTGGGTACATAGGTATTTATTATGATTATGGCCTCATGGTGGATTTGTCCCTTTAATCATTATTTAATGTTCTTCCTTATCTTTTAGGGTAGATTTTGTTTGAAAGTCTATTTTATCTGAGGTTTCCTCTCCTGGTTTATTTATTTATTTTTTTGGTTACTGTTTGCCTTATTTTTTTCCATTCTTTGATTTTATATATATATATATATATATATATATATATATATGTCTTTGTTTCTAATGTGTGTCTCTTGTAGAGAGCATATTGATGGGTCTTTTTTTTTTATCCATTCTTTCACTGTCTCTTCATGGGTGCGTTTAGGCCATTTATGTCCAGTGTGATTATTGATGGGTGAGAGTCTATTGCTGTCATTTTGTAGTGCTTCTTTGTGTGGTGCTGACATTATCTTTGTTCCTCTTACTCTTCTGAGCTGAATTCCTTTTGTTTATGGCCTTTTTTCATTTCTTTCATTTTTGTAGATTTTGTGTTCACTGATACATTTTGTTTTTCTCTTTTATTTTGATGTGTAGGTTTCTTAACTTTCTTTGTGGTTACCTTGAAATTTACACCTATCTTCCATTCTTTTACTACTTGACATTGCCTTGATCTCCTCTCCATTTGAAAGTTCTATTCATACACCACTTATTTCCTCTTCTATTGTTCTAACATTGTTGTCATTTACAAATTGACCTCTCTGGTTCTGTGCTGTAAATCTTTTAGTTTTGTTTTATCCTTGAGAATTTGTTATCTAGGTTGGTATCTATCTGATGCTGTCTTGTGTTCTAGATTCAGGTTGTTGTCTGATGTTGTTGGTTCTCTAACTGAAGGACTCCCTTTAATAGTTCTTGTAAGTTTGGTTTGGTTTTTATATATTCCCTTAATTTCTGTTTATCTGGAAATGTCCTAATTTTGCCATCATATTTGGGTGAGAGTTTGCAGGATAAATTATTCTTGGTTGGCAGTTTTTTTTTTAAGATTTTATAGATGTCATCCCACTGCCTTCTTGCCTGCATGTTTTCTGCTGAGTAATCAGAGCTTAGTCTTACTGTTTCCCCTTGAATGTGACTTTTTGTTTTTCTCAAGCTGCTCTCGGTGTCTTTAGTTTTAGAGAGTGTATGATAGGTCTTGGTAATTTTCTTTTGGGGTCTATCCTATATGGGGTTCATTGAACTTCTTGGATGGTCTGCTGTTCATCTTTAATGGTATTAGGGAAGATTTCTTTCAGTAGGTCTTCAATGAACTTCTCTGTATTTTACATTTTATCCCCTGTTCTGGAACTCTAATCACACACAAATTTTTGTTTTTGATTGTTTCTTTCATCATTCTCAGGGTTTCTCCATTTTTTTCATTCTTTTCTGATTTTTTCTGAAAGTGGCATCCAAGGACTTGCCTTGAATTTTGCTGACCCTGTCTTCCATTGTGTCAAATTTGCTTCTAAAACCTTCTATTTATTTTGGAAATCTTGTTGTTTATTTTTGAATTTCTAGTTGCTGTTTTTGTATGATTTCTAGTTGTTTTTTTTGACATTTTATTCCTGTATTTCCTGAATTACTCCATTACTTTGTCTGGGTTTTCCCAGATTTTTTTTCTGTATTTTAAGTGATTTTGACTATTTTTTCCTTATTTTTGTCTGCATTTTCCTTCACCACTTGGATAGCCACAAATATTAGAGTTTTGAATTTCCTGCCAGGTAGTTCCAGTGCCTTCTCTTCTACCAGAAGGTCATCTGGTGTTTTATTTTGGTCAGTTTCTGGAGCCTTCTTGTCCTGTTTTTTTAATATATACTTTGATATTGTTTTCTGTCTCCAAGACATTCAGGAATTATTTTCTTCATTTACTCATTGTAGATTTGATTGTTTTGTCCTTTTTTATTCCATTTGGTTATGTCTGTGCAGGTGGGTTGAGCCTGTTTTTTGCTTGGTCATCTGTAGGCATGATACTTCTCACTGCCTTGTCTGGAGGGCAGGGCCAGTCTCTCGGCTATGGATAGCAGGGTGGGTTCAGCAAGGGCGGACGGTCAGAGATGGGCAGTTTGCAACATGACCTGGCATCAGTGGGATGATCCAGGGCCAGAAGGCAGTGCAGGGTGGGGCCCAAGGAACCTTGTCAGTGCCTCTTGGGGGTGCTCCACTCGGCACATGGCACTGATAGGCAGGAGGAAAAGGAAAGGACGTGATGTATGGATCTTAGTGGCTGAGTGAAAGAAGAAAGAGAAACAAAAGAAAAAAAACAAAAAAATGAAGGACAAAAAAAAAAGAAATAAAATGACCATGTGGTAGGATTTGGTGGGTGTGGGTGGGGCAGCTTCGGCAAGACCGTGTGCTAGTGGCTCTCTAGCCGAGCAGTGTGGGTTGATCTATTGAGAAGGTGCGTGGGTGGCCCACATTGCATGGTGGATGGGAGAAAGGAAAGAGGAGAACGAGGAGAAACCATCAAACAAACATAAACGAATAAAATAAAAACAAAATGTGTTGGGGGAGCCAGTTGTTTGGGTCAGGGTGGAATTGGGGTGGTGGCACACTGATGTTTCTCTTATTGGTTGGCATGGCACAGCACAGCACAGCGGGGCCTAGGTGGGAGGGAGAAGGAAAAGGAAGAAGGGAAAAGATAAAGAAAAATAAAAAATATGGCACCAAAGGAGCCTACCTGTGGAGGCAGTGCAGACCTGGGAGGCAGTGTGCCAGAGACTCTCCAGCTGAGCAGTACAGCATAGCCTGCCAAGAAGGGGGCAGGGCAGCACACAGGGCTAAGTCAGTAGAAGAAAAGAAAGGAAGGAAGGGAGAGACAGAGAAAAGCAACAACAACAAAAGAAGAAAAACCAAAGCCAAACAAAAAATACATAAATAAAATGGTGCTGAAGGAGCAATCAGTGACAGTGGCACAAGACCAGGGGAAGCTGCACGCAGTGACTCTTCAGGCTAGCAGTGCGTCAGTGCCCCTTGAGAAGGTATGGGGGCTGTGCACAGGGCCATGTGGGTGGGAGAAAAAAAAAGGAAGAAAGGGAAGAGAGAAGAAACAGAAAAAAAGAACAAAGCAAACAATCTAAAAAATCATAGCCCATCAAGAAGGGGAGGGGGTGGGACACAAGGCTAGCTGGGTGGGAGAAAATAAAGGAAGGAAGTGAGAGAGAGAGAGGCAAAAAAAAGGCAAAAAAAATTTAACAAAAAAAGTACAAAACAAAACAAAAAAATGGCAATGAAAGGACTTGCTGGTGGGGACAGGGAGACCTGGGCAACAGTGAGCTAGTATCTCTCTGGCCAAGCAATTGTGGCCCGTTGGAAAGCAGCAGAGGCTGCATAGAGGGAAGAAGGGTGGAGGGTAGGAAAGCGTGCATCCCTGGTTACCAGGTGCTCTGTCACCTGATGGGAGCTCTGTAAAGTTGCTTTCCCATACTCCCTGTCTGCATTCCTTGAGGGCTGTGGTCCAAGATGGAGAATCCATGCAGCGCTAGCCACTCCATAGCTCCCCTCTCTCTGTTCTCTGTCAATTTCTTATTCCTTTTGGTGCTTGATGGGAATTCTTTATTCCTTCATTTGATGCTTAGGGTTCAAAGGCTGACATTCACATCTGTTTTACTTAGTTTGTGGGGCCTTTGCTGCAGAGGCAGGGCATGGTGCTTCTGTCTATAGCACCATGTTGGCTCCTCCTCTCAAGGTCCTTCAATTGTTACTGACATAGATTCTAGTTCTTTCTCTAAATAAGATTCTCTGGACTTGGCTCTCTACTTGGGCTCAAGAAGAGGGTGTGAGGAGGTATAACTTTTTATATATTCCTGGTAGGAGTGTTAATTGTCAGAGATTTTGTAAAAGGTAGTTTGGTAACATCTATAAACATTTTAAATATGTGTACCCTATGATCCAGTTGCACAGTGGTTAAGAGCTCAGCTGCTAATCAAAAGGTCAGCAGTTTGACTCCACTAGCCACTCCTTAGAGACCCTATGGGACAGTTATATTCTGTCCTATAGGGTCACTATTAGAATCAGATCAAAGGCAACAGGTTTGGTTCTTTTTTTTTTTTTTTGGCTATGACCCAGGAACCCTACTTCTAAGACTCCACCCTACAAAAATAGCAGCACCAGTGTACAGAAATGTATATATAAGGATGGCATTGCTTATAATAGCAAAAAAAACTGGAAAAACTTAAGTACCCCCAAAAAGAGCATTGATTTTAAAAATTTGGTATAACCATACTATAAAATAAAATGCTACCACTGATATGATTGAGGTAGATCCATGTAATAACATGGAAAGATGCCCAAGGTACATTAAATGAAAAAAACAAGTGACACATCAATATGCATTATATAATTTTATTTTTGTAAAGAAGATAAAATTATATGTGGGTATATTTATACACAAACAAATGCAATAGGAATGGGAAACATCTGGAAGAATGCACACTAAAATACCTCTGAGAAGTGGGCTGAGGGGGGCTTTCATTTTTTTCCTTTATAAATTTGGCTGCAATGAACATGAATTACTTTTGAAAATCAAGATAAACTAAGATTATAAAAAGAAAGCATAGCTAAAGAAACCAAGTGAATTCACCCCCTCTACTCACTCATTTATGATAGTCATCCCTGGGGTAGCTTTGCAGAGGCAACTGCAGTGTAGAATTTACTGAAGGCTCTGGAGCCAAACTACCTGAGTTTAAATCTAAGCTCTTTGACTTACTAATGCATGGCTTTCATCAGGTTACTTAATGTCTCTATACTTCAGTTTCCTCTTTTGTGAAATGGGTATAAACATAGTCCTTACCTCATGGAGTTGTTCTAAGGATTAAATAAGTTAACACATGTAAAGACTTTAAGTAGTGATTGACACGTCATAAAAGTTAAATATAAGTAGCAATATTAATTAGTATTGTCTTATAACTACATATACACTATCTTATCAGTCTCCAACACTTGAAACATCCAACATCTTTGACTCATTCCTTTCCATCACTCTTCATAATAGATCAATTACCAAGTCCTGAATTCTATTAACCACCTCACCACCAGAGCTCCTGAGTTCTATTATATTCAACCATATGTAAGTACATTTTAATAGACCAGAAATGGTTGGATATCAATGGTGTCATACAGTTCAACCTAATACTGCCTCAAGGTTTCACAAATCCTTTCATTCTTCTCCTTCATTAGGCCATTAGGCTTGAACTGGTACAGCAGTTTTCTACTTGGTCTTCCTGTCCCTGGTTCTATTCCCACACTAATCTGCCTTATATACATACCCCAGACAGTATCATTACCCCAAACCTACTGATCGTACTTTGTCTCAGCCCACAGCCCAGCAAGAACTTCAGTTCTTGCTCATTTTTCTGACATATAACAGATAATGTTCATATACATTCACTCCACACTTATTGACCCTGTTAGGTTCCAAAGACCAGGTCGTTATGTAAAAATCAGTGTTATTTGAAAATGGAGGATGTCCACATCAGATTACAAAATGGAGGATGACTACATCATTACATAACTGCCAAATCACTGAGAATAATGGCCTAGCGAAGGTGACACATAGCCTTAACCATCACAGCCAGCATTACTCTCGACTAGCACCTCAGTGTTCCTTACTGCCAGATATATATTGTTAATGTGCAAAATAGCCGGATAGTAGATTTTTTACTCTTGCTGTAAATGCAAAATGTCAGATAATGAGACAGTCAACAAGTGAAGAGTAGGCATATATGATTCCCTCCCATGGATGTACTCAGATTCTGACAAACCCCAAAACAACTTTTGCAGGGAAATAAAGCAAATCCCTGCAGATTATTTTAATTCTTTTGATCATACTATTCACAGATGCATTTTACAAGACTGTAATTAAATCAGACTTTTAAGTTACCTTGACTATTTTGTATTATGCCACAAGAAAATTATCTGATAACTTTAAGTGCTTTTCAATCACTTCTGATGATACTTTTTTTTTTTTTTAATGAGGAGCAAAGTTGATGGGAGTAATCTTTCAGCTTCTGGGCAACATGAACAGGATGTGATATGAAATATTTCTTTAAGTTGTTTGAAACTGTTGATCAAATCAACCATGGCTAGGCACTCCTTCCCCAAAAAGTTATTGCGGTTTAGGATTGCTTTTGTAGCTAGTACAACAGAGAATAAAACATAAAATCACCTTTGTGTTTATAATAATGTGCACAGTCTGCATTTGATTTAGTGGTTCATTCACTCAATCAGCAAATATCCATTGAGCACTTAGTATATATCAGGTACTGTGCTCTGTTGTTTTCTTATTAACATAAACATTCAGTCTCGTTCTCACTCATATACAAAGTGAATGTAGGAGCATTAGACACCATTTCTTTATCCAGCCTTGCCTTCTTCCTAATAACGTACCTATGGGTAAGGTGAAAAAGAAAAATATAAGTAACTTAAAGTTACAACTTGCAAGCCCTAGAGCTTACAAGTCCTTAGCATCATGGTCACCCACTATAGAATGAATTAAGAATAAGACCGGTATTAAAACAAAACAAAACAAAAACAACCGTTGCCACCAAGTTGATTTGGGCTCATAGCAACCCTATAAGACAGAGTGGAACTGCCCCATAGGGTTTCCAAGGAGTGGCTGTTGGATTCAAACTGCTGACCTTTTGGTTAGCAGTCTGAGCTTTTAACCACTGCACCACCAGGGCTCCAATTAAGTATAAGGGTGAGGTTTATATGTAACTCATAAAGCTAGTTTATAATGTCGCTCAATCTCTCCTACTCTAGAAAGCACATCAGAAAGCAAATTAGTGAAAATGGTGTTATTATAGGATAACCCTGATTCTACTTTTCTCCTTTTTAGTTAAATCATTTTCAGACTTTGGTACTTTAACTCATATGGATAAGAAGTTATTTTAGACACATCGGTGGTTTGCAGTACTGGATCTGGTCTTTTGAATAAAGTCCACGGCCTTTTGGCTTACCTTCAGGAGTGACTATGCTCTGGCATCTTGTGTGAGTCCCTTTTGTATACCCCATGCTCTAAGCAAAAGTAGCTCTTCACTGTTCCCTATTCACAACAAACCACCAGGTTTTCTCTCCATATCAAAGACTAACTCTGGAGCCAGGATTCAATCCCAGGCAGACAGCCCAGCTTCAGAGACCAGGTATTTAACTACTATACTCTACTGCCTCTCATATAATTCTTGCGTTATACTACTCTCTCCCTAAAGTGGGGGATCAGGGAATGTCTTTCCTGTGCATTTGTATCTTCTACAGAAACTTGCAAGTAGTATGGGTGCTCAGTTAATGCGTGATGAATCAATATCTTAGCTTGCTGGTATAGTAAAAATGTAAGCAATACTTAAAAATAAATTTATCAAAGTTTAGGGAAGCTACATTAAAAATTGTACAGAATGTATTTTTATGTCAGACCCTGTGGCAAACCAAAAAAGACTATTGAAGATAAGAAAGCAAACCATGTCCTGTGATTCGCATAATCAAAGTCCCTATCAGCTGTGAGAATACAATTCATAGTTCATTGCCTCACTAAGATTACAGATGGTAATCATACACAGATTATATGATGGTTTCTAGCATAGCTACTCATTAAAGTTTAAAAGTTAAAAGCTCTTGGATAAACCTTGAAAATATTATACTGAGTGAAATGTCAGTCACAAAAGGATAAATATTGTATGATCTCACTTATATGAAATATCTAGAATAAGCAAGTGTATAGAGATCAAAGTTTATTAGTGGTTACTAGGGGTCAGTGGGAGGGAGAGAAAAAGGGGACCTTAATGCTTGGGGGACACAGCTTCTGTTAAGTGTGATGGAAAAATTTAGGAATGAATAATTGTGATGGTTGAATAACAATCAATGAATTTTACATGTAAAAAAATGTTGAAATGGCAAATGTTTTGTTACATATATATTAACCACAATAAATAAAAGTAAGTTAAAAGCTCTAAAACTACAAGGCAATTTACAAAGCCACTGCATTAGAACTTTATTACTTCGTGTTTTGTATGATTTGTCTCTTCCACTTACTGGTTATTTGACACAGCCTGAGCCTTGCTTTTCCTGTCTGCAATATGGGGATAATACCCTCAAAAGGTGGTTGTAAGAATTAAATATCACACTGTATAAGAAACACCTAGCACCGTAATTACTATCTAGTAGAAGCCTGGGTGTTGCAGTGGTTAAGAGCTCGGCTGCTAACCAAAAGGCTGGTAGTTCAAATCCACCAGCCGCTCCTTGGATTTTTAACAGGAGAATTCCAAGTAGTTCAGTTATATCAGAGCATACAATGTGGCTGTGGGGAGTAGCCAGAGATGAGACCAAAGGGGAAGGTAAAGATCAGATCACTACTGACCTGTAAGCCATATTAAGGAATTTTCACTTTATCCTATTATAAAGATGATGAGGAAAAATTGAAGGGTTTTAGATCAGAGAGTGACATGATATATGTGCACTTCAGAAAGACTACTCTATCAACAATGCGGAGAGTGTATTGGAGTAGGAAAGACCAAATGAAGACCTATTAAAAGGACACTGCATCCATCTGGGTGAGAAATGCTGGGTGTTCAAAAATGAAGGAGAATATTTGAGATACTTAGGAGGTAGTATCTTGGTGCTTGATTGAATATTGGGACTTAGAGACAGGGAATGATTAGTGATGACTTTTACTTTTCAGGAAAGAAATGATACATCATATTACTGCTTAACATTCTATGGGTGTCAATTTTTTCTTCCCCAAAACACTGGCCTGAGCCTATGTATACGAAACAAAAAACAAAACCCTTTTGGTTAGCAGCCTGAACCCTTAACCACTGTGCCACTAGGGCTCCTTATGAATACCAGTATATATTATATTCCTTCCCTGTAAACAAGCAAACAAACCCATTGCCATCGAGTCAGTTCTGATTCATAGAACTACCCCATAGGGTTTCCAAGGAGTCCTTGGGAGATGCAGTAAATACGCTCAGCTATTAACTGAAAGTTTGGGGGTCCAAGTCCACTCAGAGGGACCTCAGAAGAAAGGCCTGGTGATCTACTTCCAAAAGAATCAGCCATTGAAAACCCTATAGAGCACAGTTCTACTCTGACACACACGGGTTGCATGAGTCAGAAGTCGAAATCAACTCGATGACAGCTGGAGATAAATATATATATATATATATATATATATATATATATATATATATACATATATACATATATATATGTTATTATGTTGTGCAACTCCTAGCAAGCCTGTAAGACAGAGTAAAAGTGCCCCATAGGGTATCCTAGGCTGCAGTCTTTACAGAAGCAGACCACCAGGTCTTTTCTTCTTCAGAGCAGCCTGTGGGTTTGAACTGCTAAACTTTTGGTTAGTAATCGAGTGCTTAACCATCACACCATTAGGGATCACTCTCTCTCTCTCTCTCCATGAAATTTATATATATATATATATATATATATATATATATGATCTGTATCTACCCCCAAGAATATATGCTCCATGAGAGCAGAGTATTCATATCTTTGTCCTCCCTGACACTTCTAGTGCCTGGCACAGTTCTTGCTATAATATAGGCATTCGAAAAATAGTGGTTAAATGAAGGAATAGACATTCTTGGGTATTTCATCTATCCAAACTTCAGATCACATCTTCTTTGCAACAACCAAACAGATTAGGTGCCATTCCTCTGCCCTTCCCCAGCACCCTGGTCTTTCTCTTATCACAGCACTAACCGGGTTATTTCTCTGTAGAAGGATTGAATGGGCTTAAATCATGGCAGTCATTGAGGGCCTTGTCAGGCTGTTAAGGCTTCATTCTCTTCATTATAAAAAATCATTGAAAAAAAATTATATAGGGGAGTATTGTGCTAAAAATGATGTTTTTGAAAGATTATTCTGGTCATAGTGTGCAGGATATATTAAAAGAGATCAGGGACAGCAAAGAAATCTAAAAATAGGGAGATAATGACCAAGACAAGTGGCCAGAAGCATGAAGAATTAGAGTTGTCATGAAGAAAGAATTAACACTGTTATGTGATAATTGGATATGAAAACAGAAGATGCATACCATGCCAATGACAGCGCTATGGTATTGAGACTGGGTGGCTGTAGAGTTGAGCTGGAAATCTAAATAGAAATGATCATCAAGTAGTTGGAAATTTGAGGTCAGCAAAGAAGTTAAAATTATCCTGGTGGGTTTGGAAATCACCCTTTTTAGGACTGCGCTCTTGAAGAAGACAGTGGAGAATAAAGAAACCCACCAAATGTTTTGCCAGTGGCAGGGAGGAGGAAAGTTTCCGGAGTTATCAGCTTTCATCATCATTCCTGCTCACCTCCCCCCTAGGGAGCTGAGGGAAGTGTTGCTGCAGGTTAGAACAGTAAACTGCCCGCAGGCCATAGGGAACAACAGGTGGCCTTTGATCAGCTCCCCGTTACTGGGCTGTTTTCCTCGTTTTCTTTCTTTTTTTTTAATTTTTTCCTTTAAAATTCATTTATTTATTTACCCGTTTGGTCTGTGCTGAGCAGACACAGTTAGCTATCTAAAGGTCACTAGGATAGAACCATTTGGCCAGAGCCCAGTGTTTCAGCTTTGCCAGGGACACTCTGTTCTACCGTGCCTTAGCACTGTCAAAAATACTCACTATAAGCCCATTTTATTTCTCTTTCCTTCCCTCTTTTTCTTTTTCTTTCTCCTTTTCTTACTCCCACTCTTTTGGTTCAGTTACTCTGATTATAACTATCTTCCCTCTCTCTCCTCCTCCTCTCTTTTTAGTCTCTCTGGCTCTTTTTTCCATGCTTCTCTTTCCCAAGCTTGGCTCCTCTGCTTGAGCTGACCTGAGGCAACTCCTCTTAGCAGGTGGGACAACTTTGGGCCTGGTGATTTGGGAAGGTGGAGGGTAGGAAAGACAGCAAAGAATTGTTTCCATGTTCAAGTTGGAACTAAGGTTAGGCTCTTGGTGAGGTCATAATGTTAACTGAGGCTGGAGCTGATGAGAAGAGGTGGTGGAACTACATTGCAGAGGGAGTCTTGCTTGGTAAAGAGCTGAGGACACATAAAGCCTGTCAAATAGGCAAATTGTATTTCTTGAGGGCCAGGGAGATTTATCTCAAAAGTCTGAGAGACTTTGGCACAGCCTATCTGACGTGACTTAAAGGATGACCCTATTCTCCTGATCCTCTAACCTTCCACCCATTTTCCCCTTTTGTTCCATTACCATCCACCATCACCATGACCACCACCACCACCACCACTCAGTCCATGGTTTACTTTCTTCTTCTCTTCCCCCGCACCTTCCTTTCTTGTCAGGTCTCTTGCAGAACTTCTCCCATTCTTTCTGAAGTCTTTTTTGAATCCCTTCCTTGGTGCTCTAGAGTATTACTATTCTACACTGGAAATTTATGAGGTGGCATGAAAATAAACCGAATTCAAACAAACACATAGGCCTACTTCCCAGATCCCAGAAGCAGGCAAGCTTTTCCAGACCAGTTCGTCCCATGGGCATTGAAGATCACACACAGGGCCCTGTCCCTATCTGTTATCCTAGGCTATCTCCAAATAGGTGAGGCAGACGGTCCTAGACCAAGGTTCCACTGAGACATAAGAAGCTTACTTTTAAGGATTATGGATTGTGTTCCCTGGAGACACTTAGACCATGGGTTGGGGGAGGAGGTCTGTGAAGAAAGGAGGCAAAAAGTTATATTAGTCTTTGTGAGAATAAGATGAAATAAAAAATGCAACATGACACATGATCCTATATTTAGAAAATTCCAAAGAATCAACTAAAAATCTTCTGGAGATAATAGAGGAATTTAGCAAAGTTGCAGGATGCAAGGTCAACACACAAAAATCAGTTGGGTTTTTATACACCAGCAATAAGAAATCTTAAAAGGAGATTGAGAAAACAACTCCATTTATGATAACATCTAATAGAAGAAAATATCTAGGAATAAATTTACTCAAGGATGTAAAACAGTTATACTAAGAAAATTATAAAACACTGCTGAAAGAGACTAAAGAAGACCTAAACAGATGAAAAAATGTTCCATGCTCAGGACTGGAAGACTTAGTATAATCAAGATATCAATATCAATATCTTGCAAAGCAATCTACAGATACAATGCAATCCTGATCAAAAGTCCACCAGCACTTTACAGAAATGGAAAAAACAAACTAATCCTCTATTTTATATGGAAAGACAAGAGACCCTGAAAAGGTAAATAAAGTTTTGAAGAAAACGAACAAAGTAGGAGGACTCACACTTCCTGACTTCCAAATATATTACAAAGCTACAATAATCAAAACAGCCTGGTACATGTTTAACGATAGACAAGTAGAATTGAAAGTGCAGAAATATATCCAAATATCTATGGTCAATTAATTTTTGACAAGGAAGGAAAATCCATTCAATGCAGAAGGAACAGTCTCTTCAGCAAATGGTGTTGGTAACGCTGGATTTTCACATGCATAAACATGAATCAAGATTCATACTTCACACTATACACAAAAACTAATTCAAAATGGATCAAAGACATAAATGTTAAATATAAAACCATAAAGTTTTTGGAGTAAAACATATGAACAAAGCTTTAGGACCTAATTTTTTTTTCAATGATAGGTTATCAAATATAAGAATAAATGCATCAGCAACAGAAAACAAAACAGGTAACTGGGACCTCATAAAAGTTAAATATTTATGTTCATCAAAAGACTTTATGAAAAGAATAAAGAGAAAACCTACTGATTGGGAAAAAATATTTGGGAATGATATAACTGATAAAGGTCTAATGTCTCAAATATATAGAAAATTTCTATGATTTAACAACAAAAAGACGAATAACCCGATCAAAAACTGGTCAAAGAACACGAACACTTTACCAAAGATGATATTCAAACGGCCAACAAACACATGAAAAGATGCTAAACTTCATTAGCTATCAGAGAAATGCAAATAAAAACCACACAAAGATATCATTTGAATTCCACTAGAATGGCTAAAAAAACAAACAAAATACAGAAAATAGCAAGTGTTGAAGGGGATGTGAAGAAACTGAAAGCAAATCCACTTCTAGGTATGTATCTTAGGGATCTAATAGAAGTGACACAAAAAAAGTACACACAAGTATGTTCATCGTAGCACTATTCACAATAGCAAAAAGATGGAAACAACCTAAGTACTTATCAAAGGATGAATGGATGAGTAAAATGTGGCACATACATACAATGGACTACTACTCAACGATAAAGAAAAATGAGTTCCCGAAACATCTTGGAACACAGATGAACCCAGAGGATATTATGTTGAGTGAAATAAGTGCATCCCACAAACACACAAATATATATATTACATATTGCATGTTCTCGCTTTTATGAAATGACATGAATAAGTAAATTTACAGAAACTACTGTTCATTGGTGGTTACCAGGGATGGGAAGGAAGGGTGATTCACTCTCTACATAGTAGGCGCTTGTCATTTTTGGTGATGGAAAAGGTAATGCTGAATGGGGGTGAAGTGTACACAGTTTGAAGAAGGTAAATGATGTCACTAAAATGTACAAAAGTGAAAAGGACCTGTTGGTCATTGCTGTGGCACATATAATTTATAAACAACAGCAAACACAACCAAAAAATATATGTGCAGGTATACATGCATGTATGTAGGCATATATATGTATAGGTATGGATATGTGGGTATACATGCATATATGTAGGTGCATGTGTTTGTATATGTATATGCATCTATGTGACCATATGCACATAAATTCATATATATATAATCAAGCACATAGGGGACACTTTTACAGATACTTCTTAGACATAACCAAATAACTTTCAGAATTGGTTTTCTGGGTTTGAAGTATTAGGAGCATAGTCTCATGGAACATCTTAGTCAATTGGCATAATATAGTTCATAAAGTTATGTTCTACATCCTAGTTTGGTGAGTAGCGTCTGGGGTCTTAAAAGCTTCTGAGCACACCAAAGACACAAGGTAATTATGAGTTGAAGAGACAGAAAGGGCCATATAAACCAGGGACTACATCAGCCTGAGACCAGAAGAACTAGATAGTGTCTGGCTACAACCAATGACTGCCCTGACAGAGTACCCAACAGAGAACCCCTGAGGGAGCAGGACAGCAGTGGGATACAGACCTCACATTCTCATAAAAAGACCAAACTTAATGGTCTGACTGAGACTCGAATGACCCCAGAGGTCATGGTCCTCAGACCTGTTAGCCCAAGTCAGGAACCATTCCCAAAGCCAACTCTTCAGACAAGGATTGGACTGGACTATGGGATAGAAAATGATACTGGTGAGGAATGAGCTTCTTGGATCAAGTAGACACATGAGACTATGTGGCCAGTTCCTGTCTGGTGGGTAGATGAGAAGGCAGAGGGCGACACGAACTGGCTGAATGGACACAGAGATAGAGGGTGGAGAGAAGTAGTGTGCTGTCTCATTAGGGGGAATATATAGCAAGGTGTATATAAATTCTTGTATAAGAGACTGACTTGATTTGTAAACTTTCACTTAAAGCACAATAAAAATTTAAAAAATTTTTAAAAATTCCCCTTCTGAGCATCAGTCAAAGATACAACTATTGATTTCTACTTGTCCAGATCAAAAAAGAAAAATGGAAACCAAAAACTCAAAGAAGAAACTAGTCTACAGGAGAAATAGTCTACATGAACCACAGCCTCACCTACCCTGAGACCAAAGGAACTATACACCATTCTAATCAGAGCCACAATAGATGAACCTTCATAGAATGGGAAGAAAAATGTGAACAAACCCTCAAATTGCTAAAAAAAAAAAAAAATCATGCATGCTAGAATGGTTGAGATTGGAGGACTCCCCTAGACTATTGCCCTGAGACAGTATTGAAACTTTGAGCCAAAACTGATCCCTGAGGTCACCTTGTAGCTAAATAAAAGATTGAGTCACAAAATAATGACTATCACCTGTAAGTACTGTGCTCTTTTAAAAAAAAATCATCTATATGAGAACAAATGGTCAGGAATTACTTTAAAACAAAGATGACAATATAAGGGGGCAGGGAAACTAGATTAACGGAAATGAAACAACCAGAATGGAAACAATGAAAATGTATTGTGAGGAATATAACCATGCATTGTGAAGAATATAACCAATGTCACTGAACAATTTGTGCAGAAATTGTTGAATGGGAATCTAAACTGCTGTGTAAACCTTCACTGAAAGCCCAATAAGATATATATTTTAAAAAATTTTCTTTTAAAGTGACAACAACAACAAAATATAACATGACAGATCTAGGCCAGATAAAATAAAAAGCTTTCTAATAATGTGGGTTCTTAAATAGTAGCACTTGGAAACCCTGGTGGTGTAGTGGTTAAGTGCTACGGCTGCTAACCAAAGGGTTCGCAGTTTGAATCCGCCAGGTGCTCCTTGGAAACTCTATGGGGCAGTTCTACTCTGACCTATAGGGTCGCTATGAGTCAGAATCGACTCAACAGCACTGGGTAAATAGTAGCACAAGTAACAGTGAACGTTGTCACATTATTCCCAGGAGGTCCTCAAGAATGGGGTATCCCCTCTGCTTGGGACAAGTCCTGTAATTAATTGGGAGTCCTGCAATTAATTCTGGGCTTTATCCTTATGAAGGGCATTGACAAATTCAAGTTTGTCCAGAGGAATTTGAACCATAGCCTAAAGTATGGCTTCCATAGAAGAACTGAAGAAACAAACAAAAAAGCCTTATTCTGGATAAAGCAAGACCCATTAAAAGCATGATTACTACTGTCTTCAGACAAGGGGGCTCTGACATGTGGGAAAGGTATTGGCTATCCTGCATGGGTCCTAAGTGTATGAGTGATGAGGAACACTCTATGGGCTGAGAGAAGGGACAGTAAGTGGGAATTGGGCCAGGATGAAACATTAAGTGACCTCAGCTTGTTTAAGCCTTCTTGGAAGAAGGGCAATGTAGCAGTCAGAGTCTGAGTGCCTGTATATACTGGCCTGTGCCCTGTGAAGTGCTTAGAAGATTAGAGACAAGCCTTTCATAGTAATAGTGGAGTAGATAGGAAAATTGGAAGAAATTGTGTCCCAGTCTGTCTTAGGCTGGGTTCTCTAGAGAAGCAAAACCAGTAAAGCATATAAATATATATAGAGAGATTTAGATAAAGCAAAGATCTCACGCGATTGTAGGGGTTGGAACTTCCCAAGTCTTTGATCAGGATAGAGGACTTTGCCTAATTCATGGAGCCACAGAAGCTGGTGAACCCAAGATCAGCAGGTCGGAGAGCAGTGCTCCAGCTCACAGGCTGTGATGGTCGAGGAATTCCGAAGGTTGGCAGGCAAGACTGCAAGGTATCCCCTAATTCACATAGCTGCCTGGGCTGGTGAACCCAAGATAGGCAGGTTGGGTAGCAGGACTCTTGCTCACAGGCTGTGAAGACCGACAATTCCCAAGATGGACAGGTAAGCTGCTAGCTCAAGTCCCAAGAACCAGAGGACAGACAAGAGACAGCTGCTGGATCCAGAACAAGCCAATAACATTGACAAGGCAAGCAGGAAGGAAGTAGGCAGTGAAAGTTGGAGAGATGAAGGCTGAGGGGGTGGTGAGCCACCAGAGGCCCCACCCCTGCCAGTACCACTCAGCAGATTCCATCATGGGGGTGATCACACATCAAATTTCAACAGGGAAGTGATCACATTATACAACTGCCGAAACACTGAGAATCATGGACCAGCCAAAATGACCCACAATCTTAACCATCACACAGCCCTCAACATTAGAGGTAGCGCAGCCTTTGAAATCAGACCTACTGCATCATCCTGCCTCCAGTCTCTTGATGACCTCGTAACTTCCGTGCTGAGCCAGTTCCCAATCACTGAAGAGGCAACATGAGTTTCCATCACTGATATGTTTCAATTCTTTAAGCTCACACATTCCACACATCCAAAACAAACTTTGAATGACCCTTCCAACCCTGAAATTCTGGGAGATCTGCTCCGTGTTCATCTCCACAACTCGAAGCATTCCTACATTCACTTATCTATTCTTCCAATGCCTTCTTTTCCATCAAGCCAGCCCTGAAAACCCATGTTGTACAAGACAAAGAGCGAGAGCTTTGAATCCTCTCACAGTAAGGCTCAAATTCTAGCTGAGTCTCCTACTGGCCTTGTGTCCTTGACTAAATTAATTCACTTAGATACTTGGTAAAATGGGGATAATATTGTGCATTTCATAGGGTTGTTCTGAGGACTAAATAAGATAAACCATGTAAAATGCTTAGTGCAACACTTGAAAAATAAGCAGCACCCAATAATTATTTTTATAAACAAGAATCCCTTCAACTCTTCCTCTAAAATTCTGATTCCAGTCCCTTGACTCAATCCCGGGATTCCCTTAGCATTTTTGTCTATACAAACATGTTACAATTATTCAGGTTCTAGAATGGCTATATGCTTGCTACTCTGGAGATGCTCCATGTCATCCTAAAGATATGTTGTCATGATTGACTGGGCCAAGTAAGATTGTGTTCTCTCTGAGTCATTCAGGGTTAGTGCAAGGGGAGGTTGCCTAATAAGCCTGGTTTTGCTTGGTAGAGTCTAGATTCAGGGTCCACTTTTAAGCATCTGAGAAAAGTATCCCATGGGAACTTATTCTCTAAACTTTATCCGAGCTCACAGAAGGAGTCAGTGAGCAGCTAAAATGGCCTAATAGCTTTGTTCTCAAGGGGTGTTGACAAGGAGATGTACAATGGAGGGCCCTAAAGCTGGCAAAAAGCCGCTCCTCCCATACAGGTGCCCCAGGATAGTTCTCCAAAAGGCAGTCACCCACTTAACGATTTCAAACACATTTTGGCTATATGCGTATTGTTGCGTGTTCCATCAACGTACAATAGAAATACATGTAAGTCACACATTATTTTAAATTTTCTAGTAGCCACATTTAAAATAGTGAAAGTAAATAAGAGAAATTAATTTTAATAACAATGTTTTTTTATTTAGGCCATTATATCAAGAATATTATCATTTCTACTTGTGATCAATACAGATTTACTAATGAAATATTTTAAGGCCTTTTTTTTGTTTACACTACATCTTCATAAACTGGTGTGTATTTTGCACTTACAGCACATTTCAATTCAGACTAGCCTTATTTCAAGGGCTCAGCAGACACTTGTGGTTAATGGCTACTGTATTAAACAGCACAGATCTAGAAAAAAGTATAAAGGTCTCTGGCAGCAAGAACTGCATGCACTCAGCTGGAAGGAAGTGTTAGAGCCTCAAAGGACACATACAAACTTGGTATTATGTGTAAAACACAAGCTCTTGTTTGAAAAACTCAGTTGTCTGGTTTTTCCTGACAACATTTTATTTCCATTTTAAATCAGTGATTTTCAAACTTTACAAACCACAAGCCACAGTAAGAAATGCTTTTTATGTTGGACACACACACACACACACAAATAAAATTGAAACAATAGTTTCATGAAAGAATATTAGTCCTTAAAAAAAAATAACTAAACCTATTGCCAGCCAGTCCGTTCAGACTCATAGTGATTCTATAGGACATAGTAGGACTGCCTCATAGAGTTTCTTTATGGAAGCAGACTGTCACATCTTTCTCTTGTAGAGCAGGCTGGTGGCTTCAAACCACTGACCTTACAGTTAGCAGCTGAGATCTTAGCCACTGTGCATTCATTAGCCATTACTATTTGTAATATTTTCTTTTCTTCTTTTTCTTACATATTTTAGCCTTTTTTTACCCTAATTCTTTAACACTTCATTGTGAAAGTTTACAAAGCAAATTAGTTTCCCATTCCACAACCTATACAGATTCTAACCTATTTTTTTTAACTTCTGATCATGACCCATTAAATTGATTTCACAACCCCCTAATGAAACACTGCCTTAAACATCAACTGGCAATGCATTAAAAATTGGCTATAGAGGGTAAGAAAGGGGTCTTCCACTAGAAGCCTCAGGCCACAGGGCCTTTCAAGACCTGTTGAACATGCAGTATCCCACCCATTTTCATGCCTCTGGAGTTCTTTGGAAAGGAGGTAGCCTGATTTTAACATATTTAGCCTCAAGGTGGAAGCCTTTTGAAATGTGCAAAACTTAAGAACCCTGAGTTGAAGCCTCCTTTTTGCGTAGATTGAACATTGTCTTAGGTGATGTTTCCTGGATATGTGAATTTTCTAAATTTTCGACAGGTTTGACTTCATTTCTGTGAGATAAGCCTTCTCATTATGTTCTGGTGAGAATGTACTTATCTCAAGAATAAGCTATTGCCAGTCTTCATTCACTCATAGTGGCCATTTTCTCCTTGATGCCATTAGTTGTTTCAGGTATTACTGGCTCCCTGCTTTTCTAGCTTCTGAACAGTAAATAATGCCTTTGTAATAATGAATAATGTATTGCAGTTGTACTTCTTCAAAAGATTGGAACTCCTATAAGGTTTTCTTACCCTGCATTCAGTCTTAATCTGTTGCCATTGAGTCGATTCCTACTCATAGCGACCCTATAGGACAGAGTAGAACTGCCCCACAGAGTTTCCAAGGAGTGCCTGGTGAATTCAAACCACTTGCCTCTTGGTTAGCAGCCATAGCACTTAACCACTATGCCACCAGGGTACATTCAATCTTAGGGCCCAATAATTGCTTCCAAGCAGATGGAATGTACCATTGTGAACAGTTCTGCAGTATTCCAGGGCATCTTTTTCTTCTCCTTAGCTGTTAGAACTGCTTTTGTTATAATGAAGAATACATGGTAGTGGTTATTTTCCTGAAATTCTAATTCCTTTAGTTTCATTTATTTGGCCTGTAAGTACTGCTTTTGCAGTAATAAAGAAAGCATTGTAGTGGTACTTTTCCTGAGATAAAAAATCCCTTGGCTTTATTTATTTGGACTATAAGTATTACTTTTGCAGAAAGGAAGAATGCATTGTATCATGTTTTGAAAAGTTTTATAAAAAAATTAAAAGGATAAAAAGGAGACAAGCATAAAATGTATGTACAAACATTACCACATGCTTTCATATTTTACAGATTTTCAAGAAATAGCATAAAAAATTTAAAAAAAACCAATTTTATTATTGATTCGTATATAAAGAAAGTAATAGGCAGGATTTATGTCATCCAGAGTCTGCTGGGACATATGTGATCCCAGATAATGCATACCAAAATCCTTATCTCATAACAAAAAATTCTGAATTGGTCCTTTAACCAGCATGCCTTCATTAGTGAAAACACATCATAGCAACAAAAAAATTCAAAGGAGAAAATAATTGGGTCTTGAAAGGGTTAGAAAATTACTCAAAGATAATATATGAAAAATTCTCAGCACAGTGCCTGGCACACAGTAGATTTTCTGCTTCCTCACCATCCCAGTAGCTCCTGTGTAAATGCCTCTAGTTTGTCTGGGCCACCTTAGTCAAATGGTTATTCCCAAGTATGAAGATGAGGACTGTTATGGATTTTATTGTGTCTCCCAAAAATTATGCATTGTAAATTCACACCGTTATATTTGTGGATGTAATCCCATTGGTAATACAGATTTTTTGTTATATTAATGAGGCCATGCCAATGTATGGTGTGTCCTAAACCAATCACATTCTGACATAAGGTAAAAAGAAGCAGATTAGGGACGGAGGCAAAGAAGCACAAATGGGGAAAGATTGATGTCACATGGAGATCACCAAGAAACCAAGGAAGAGAAGCTGAAAGAGACAAGGATTTTCCCCAAGAGTAGACAGACAGAGCCATCCCCTAGAATCAACACCCTGAATTCAAACTTCTACCCCATTAAACTGTGAGAAAATTAATTTCTGTTCTTTAAAGCCACGCACTTTCGGTTATAGCAGCATCGAGAAACTAAGAAAAAAAAAGCCCATTGCCTTTGAGTCGATTCCAAGTCAAAGCAGCCCTATAGGACAGAGTTTAGCTGCCCCATAGAGTTTCCAAGGAGGGCCTCGCAGATTCGAACTGCCAACCTATTGGTTAGCAGTCATAGCACTTAACCGTATGCTACCAGGTTTTCCAAGAAACTAAGACAGGCGCGCAATGGTCTTGGCTTTGGAATGGCTGAGGCTGGGTTTCTATGTAAGTAGGGAGGCTATTGATGTGGGAACCTCCTTGACACTCTTGTACCACAGAACAGAAAAAAGGTTAAATTTATGTAATAATCACATTCTCATTTTCTTGAAAGACTCCATAGCATTGCAGCAGCAGGTCAATATATGAAGGCTTCACTACCTGAGAGTAAGTAATGATATACTGGACCAATAGAAATGGATATGGGAGTATTTTGGGTATTGTAAAACATTGTAATTTTTTTGTGAGGGTGCCTTAAACTTTTTGTAATCATTTATTCATTCTGCAAACATTTGTTGAGGTCCAGCATGGCTTGTAAAGGCAAGCTGAAAGCTTCAGGAATTTGCTGTAGCTGAGAAGCAATAGGAGCACAGCCTATGGACCAGGGGATACTGATGATGTCCTGGATGGAATGATAGCCCTCCTGAGCAAACAGATCCAATGGCTTCTGGTGAATCACCTAAGGCTTGTGGTCCTCTCGAGCAAACCTGTTCTGTTCTGAAAACCAAAAGTGCTCTTCATCTTTGGAGACATTGTACTCGTTCATCTACTTTTTCAGACTGAGCTGACTGTACTACTTCCAACCCAGTGCCTTTGAGTCGATCCTGACTCATAGTGACCCTATAAAACAGAGTAGAACTTCCCCATAGAGTTTCCAAGGAGCGCCTGGTGGATTTGAACTGCCGACCCTTTGGTGAGCAGCCGTAGCACTTAACCACTACGCCACCAGGGTTTCCACTGTACTACTTAGGGGTTGAAAATCCATTACACAGTCAATTTACATTAGAATTTGGTCATCCAAGTTCATATGAGTTGCATGTGGGGATTTTTGTTGAGGGGGCAGGGAAGAAAAATTATCATCCCTCTAAAATAACTATCTTGGAAAAATAGGAAAAGTATGTAAAGGGAACAGTAGTGACAGCCTTTAGGAAAAATGGAGCAGAGAAGAGCTGTAAACAAAGCTCATTTATTTCAAATAAATGTGTTTTAAAAGTAAATACATATATATATTAAAATATATATATATATATATATATAGGCTTCAGGGAAATGTCTCCAGCTGGTTCATTCTCTCTAAGAAGTCTTATAGTATCATAAGAAGAAGGGAAGTGTAATAAATTTTGTCATGGCACCTCTAAACTGAAAGTTGTTCACATTCACTGCTGCTTAAATCCATTTGTCATCACAGATAACCAAGGGTTTCTCATTTTTACCTGTTTCATGTCCACCATCAATTTTTTTTTCTTTTGACTGGTCATCTGTAGGCCTCATGTCAATAAACATAGGAAGTGAAACCCTCTTTGTGTCAGTGAGAAAGCGTCAAGTGTACAGGTCCTGAGCACACATGTAAAAATATCTATCACAGTCCGACACATGAAAGATGGTGAATAAGCTGGGTGCTTTGTTTTGTTTCATTGTTTTGTTTTCAGTTCTCTGTAGTAAGATATGACTTAGGTACTGCCCTCATCTCTCACCTCTTTCAGCTATAGGTCAGTTTTTCTATTTGAGACACAGCTCTTGTAACTATTAGAAACATCTGGTTAGGCTCTAGCCCCATTCCTATCACGACAGTCTTACTAATGTCCTGGACCTTATTTTCCTGCACTGACTCCTAATTGCCCTTCAACAAATTCTGACCTAAGAACAAGCCCCCCTACTTATGTCGGTTTCCCAAGTAGCTTCTCTTCTAGTACTTTAGCCCTAATTCTGCCTAACTCTGGCTTCTCTTTGTTTCTATCTGCTGTACTTGGGGTTGCTCAGGGTAGTTACTGCTCTAACCATTGCTTCTTCCTGTGCTGAAGCTTTTCCTAAAGCTTCCTATCAGTTTTTCTTAAACAGCTTCATATTTTCTGTTGTCTCCCAGAACTCTGAAGCTGTCTTATTTGTGGCAACCGCCTTTTAATCCATCATTAAAACAAATATACCCACCCCATCCCATTTAAATTAATCCGTACAAGATCACTTTCATGAAAAGACTAGAATTACAATTTATATGCAATCTAAGTCTGTGTGTGTGTGTGCACGTGTGTACATCATGTGTGTACATAGAGGAGTCCTTCATAAGAATCACAAAACTGTATTTGGTTAATCAATCTCTAGGGTTTAGCAAACTTGTCCTGTAAAAAGTCAGATAATAAACAGGCTAGGCTTTGAGGGCTATACAGTTTTGTTACAACTACTCATTTCTGCCATTGTAACATAAAAACGGCCATAGACAATATGTAAACAAATGGGTGTGGCTGTGTTCCAAAATAACTTTATTTGCAAAACCAAGCAGCAGGCCCAATTCAGCCCACAGGCCATAGTTTGCTGACCTTTGCATCTAGTCCACCAAAGTATTTTCTGTATAGCTTGATGTAATGGTGATGATAATAATAATGATGATGGTGAAAACAATGATGCTAAATGGCCTCTATTGAGTACGATCTGCATGATGAGCACTGTACTTAGCACTTTATATACATTATCTCATTAAGTCTTGAAAACTGCTGTACGTGGTAGACCCTATTTTTAGTCACATATTACAGATGAGGAAACTGAGGCAAAAATGGTTAAATTAGCACTTTTGTGAAAACAATCTGGTTCCAGTCCTGCTCTGCAGCTTTAAGTGTCACTTTAACTTTTGAACCTCAATTTTCTTCTTCTGTAAAACAGCAGTAAAAGTAATATCTGCTCTATTTCACCCAGAAGAGTTCTACCATGGATGGATAGAAAAGCGCTTTGTACAATGTAAAGTATTATAGAAGTGTAAGTTATTACTACTGAAATAGTTATTTATACATTGTCTAATTTCAAAAAGCATTTGAGGTGACCCCTTTCCTCATCTGTAAACAGGAAGAGTAATTGCACTTATTCCACAGGGTTTTGTGAGGGTTAAAAGTTAATTATGATTAATAGACACAAAGTGCTTAGGCATGTGTCTACTGCATAGTAAATACTTAACAAAAGGGATTGGGGTGAATCAAAGATTAAAAAAAAAGTCTGTGCTTTTTGGTAAGACATATTTCAGTCCACTCCTGAGCAAGCGAAACCTACACTAGAATGTCTTCCATCTAACCCTTCCTCTTCCCTCTTCGCTCTGGATCCTGCAGCTGGCTCCTGGTCATCTGACCTCTGGTTCTTAGGACTTGAGCTAGCAGCTTGCCTGCCGATCTTGGGATTCATCAGCCTCCACAGACTGGATGTTAAGTTCACCAGCACCTGCAGTTACGTGAGTAGAGAGAAGCTTCCAGCCTAACTCATGGACTTGGGACTTTCCAGTCTCTAGAACTGCATGAGCCATTTCCTTGATATAAATCTTCTCTCTCTCTCTCTCCATATATAGATATATATATGGAGAGAGAGGCAGAGACAGAGCAGGATTGAGAGAGAGAGAGAGCCCTGGTGGTGCAATAGTTAAGAGCTACTGCAGCTAACCAAAAGGTCGGCAGTTCTGTTCTGTTCTATAGGGTTCTACCCTAAAAAGGCAGTTCTGCTCTGTCCTATAGGGTCGTTATGAATGGAAATTGACTTGACGGCCACAGGTTTGGGTTTGGGTTACATATATATATAAATGTTTCACTGGCTTTGCTTCTCTAGAGAACTCAGCCTGAGACAGGCAGTGAGGACAGTAGGGGAGGTGGCATGGAGGTAAGTAACAATAATAAGATCTCCAGAGCCAGATTGCCTAAATTCAAATCCTAGCTCAACTGCTTACTGGCTATGTGACCTTGAGGAATTTATTAACCTCTCTGTGACTCAGTTTCTTCATGTACAAATGGGATGAAGATCTATGAGTTGGAATCAACTCGACAGCAGCACGTTTGGTTGTTTGTTTCCGCATAGGACTGTTGTAAGAATTAAATGAGATGAAGTACATAAAAAGTCGAAACATGATGCCTGAAATATGGTAAGAGTTTGATAGATGCATTACCACTACAGATTTTAAGGGGATGGGCCCTGTTGAAAGTGGTGGAGAAATGAGGACTCTTTTACTTTTATTAAGACAGGTGGTTACAGAGTGTCTATATTTCATATTAACAGGTTTCTTAGGTTAAGGAAGTGACAGTCAGACATATAAGAAATGACAAAAAGGGCGAAATAACCACATACCACTGAAAACTACATAATTTTCAATGGATTTGTGACACCTGTTCCCAAACTGCATAACCATATAAACAAGATCTGATTTGTTGGATGTTGTCCTTGTTAGGTGCCATCGAGTCAATTTAGATTCATAGCAACCCCATGTGACAAAGTAGAACTGTCCCATAGGGTTTTCTAAACTGTAATCTTTAGTGGAACAGATCACCAGGACTTTTTCCCACAGAGCTGCTGGATGGGTTTGAAACATCACCCTTTCAGTTAGCAGCTGAGCATTTAACCATTGTGCCACCAGAACTCCTTTATTGGCCATCGGTGAAGTCAAATTATCCTATCACAAATGTAACCTGCTCAGAGTTTCCCAAAGAAGTGTGAGTAGAAGCTGCAAACGTGATGGAATCTCTGTTGATGTGCAGCCAGTAGCACCCCCTTAATATGTTTCCAATTATCTCTCCATGGAAACAGGTGGCTGGGATTAAGGGTAGTGATTAACTTTCTGCAAATCCAAGCCAGAGAGAACCTGAACTATAAAGTGGTCAATGACTTATGAGCTTTTCTTGATCTAGTGGTGAAATATGGCTTCCTCTTCTCCAAAATAATATAAATTTGGATTGAACTAATAAATACAGTGTCTATAATAGGTGAGGAAATGATAGTGTCTCACTTCAATCTCCTACTCGTATCTGAAGGTTTCTGGGTTATTCTAGAAGGACATTGCCAATTAGAAGCACATTCAGAGATCAGCTAAAATGAACAAAGTTTCCAAATCCACAACCTAGAAAAAAGAAATAAAAGCACTATAGTTAGTTAGAATAGAGAGAAGAGTAGAGGAACACATTTATTGTCTTCCAGCTCCTGAAAGTTTATCCAGTGGAAGAAAAAGATCTGAAGCCCTAGAGAAAAGAACAAGGGGAAAAGGATGGAGTCTATGGGAAGACAGATTACAGCTCCTTAGAACAACCTAACCCAGCTCTTCAACAATAGTGGATAATGATTTCCCCATCACTGCATGGATTCACGTAAAACTTTTTATACCCCCACAAATCTTTCAGTTTGTCATACAGTGGGCGCTTGTGTGTTGCTATGATGCTGGAAGCTACGCTATCAGTATTTCAAATACCAGCAGGATCAGCAGTGGTGGACAGGTTTCAGCTGAGCTTCCAGACTAAGACAGACTAGGAAGAAGGACCTGGCAGCCTACTTCTGAAAAGAATTTGCCAGTGAAAACCTTATGAATAGCAGTAGAACATTGTCTGATATAGTGCCCAGAAGATGAGCGCTCAGATTGGAAGACACCCAAAATACAAGCAGAGAAGAACTGCCTCTTCAAAGTAGAGCCAACTGTCATGACGTGGATAGAGTCAAGCTATCAGGATCTTTATGTGCTGATGTGGCATGACACAAAATGAGGAGGAACAGCTGCAAACATCCATTAATAATCAGAATGTGGTATGTACTAAGTATGAATCTAGGAAAGCTGGAAATAGCCAAGATTGAAATGGAACATATAATCATCAATATTCTAGGCATTAATGAGCTGAAATGTACTGGTATTTGCCATTTTGAATCAGACAAATGCTCTACTACGCCGGGAATAAAAACTTGAAGAGAAATGGCATTGCATTCATCTTCAAAAAGAATATTTCAAGATCTATCCTGAAGCACAACACTGTCAGTGATAGGATAATATCCATATCCCTACAAGGAACACCAGTTAATGCAATGATTACTCAAGTTTACTCACTAGCCAGTAAGCCCAAAGATGAAGAAACTGAAGATTTTTACCAACTTCTGCAGTCTGAAATTGATCGAACATGTAATCTGAATGCATTGATAGTTACTGGTGATTGGAATGCAAATGTTGGAAACAAAGAAAAGGATCTATAGTTGGAAAATATGGCCTTGATGATAGAAATGATGCCAAAGATCACATGATAGAATTTTGCAAGACCAACGACTTCTTCATTGAAAATACCTTTTTGCAACAGCATAAACAGTGACTATAAACATGGACCTCATCAGGTACAATATACAGGAATCAAATTGACTACATCTGTGAAAAGAGACAACGGAAAAGCTCAATATCATCAGTCAGAACAAGGCCAGAGGCTAACCCAGTTGCAGAACCAACCCAGTTGCTCATATACAAGTTCAAGTTGAAGCTGAAGAAAATTAGAACAAGTCCATGAAAGCCGAAGTACAAACTTGAGTATACCCCACATGAAATTAGAGACCATCTCAGGAATAGATTTGACAGATTGAACACTAATGACCGAAGATCAGACAAGTTGTGTAATGACATCAAGGACATCATCCATGAAGAAAGTAAGAGGTCATTAAAAAGACAGGAAAGGAAAAAAAAAGACCAAAATAGATGTCACGAGAAACTCTGAAACTTGCTCTTCAACACTGAATAGCTAAAGCAAAAGGAAGAAATGATGATGGAAAACAGCTGAACAGGAGATTTTGAAAGGCAGCTCAAGAAGATAAAGCATTATAATGACATGTGAAAAGACCTGGATATTGAAAACCAAAAGGGAAGAATATGTTTGGCACTTCTCAAACTGAAGGTGGTGAAGAAAACATTCAAGTCTCAAGTTGCAATATTGAAAGTTTCTATAGAGAAAATATTACATGACACAGGAAGCATGAAAAGAAGATGGAAGGAATACACAGAGTCACTATACCAAAAAGAACTGGTCAATGTTCAAACATTTCAGGAGAGAGCATATGATCAGAAATCAATGGTACTGAAGGAAGAAAGCTCAAGCTGCACTGAAGACAGTGGCTAAAAAAAAAAAAAAAAAAAAAAACTCCGGGAATTAATGGAATGTCAATTGAGATGTCTCAACAAACAGATACAGTGCTGGAAGTGCTCACTTGACTATACCAAGAAATTTGGAAGAGAGCTACCTGGCCAATGGACTGGAAGAGACCCATATTAGTGCCCATTCCCAGGAAAAGGTATCTAACCAAACGTGGAAATTATCAAACATTATCATTAATATCACACTCAAATAAAATTTTGCTGAAGACCATTCAAAAGTTGCTGCAGCAATATATCAACAGGGAACTGCCAGAAATTCAAGCCCAATTCAGAAGAGTATGTGGAACTAGGGATATAATTGCTGATGTCAGATGGATCCAGGCTGAAAGCAGAGAATACTAGAAAGATGTTTACCTGTGTTTCATTGACTATGCAAGGTATTTGACCTTGTGGATCATTACAAATTATGGATAACATTTCCAAGAATAGGAATTCCAGAGTACTTAATTGTACTCATGAGGAACTTGTACATAGATCAAGAAGAAGTCATTCAAAAAGAACAAGGGGATACTGCATGGTTTAAAGTCAGGAAGGGTGTGCTTCAGGGTTGTTTCAGGGTTGTATCCTTTCACCATACTTATTCAATCTGTATGCTGACTAAATAATCTGAAAATCTGGACTATATGAAGAAGAATGGGGCATTAGGATTGGAGGAAGATACAGTAATAACCTGCGTTATGCAGAGGATACAACCTTGCTTGCTAAAAGTGAAGAGTACTTGAAGCACTCACTGATGAAGATCAAAGACCATAGCCTTCAGTATGGATTACACCTCAACATAAGGAAAACAAAAATCATCACAACTGGACCAATAAGCAACATCATGATAAACAGAGAAAAGACTGAAGTTGTCAAGGATTTCATTTTACTTGCATCCACAATCAACACCCATGGAAGCAGCAGTCAAGATATCAAAAGACAGAGGTGGGACCAAGATAGCGGAGTAGTCAGATACTTCCAGTGGTCCCTCTTACAAGAACCAAAAAAACAAGTGAATCAATTATATATGACAATCTAGAAGCCCTGAACTTCAAAGGCAAAATTGAGGAATTTGATTGAGTGGCAGGGTGAGGGAGACAGTTCAGAAGCAGCAAGGAGTTACCAGACCTGACCTAGTGGGTACCAGCATCCTGCAGGTCAGATTGGCTGCCATGCGTGGAGAGGCAAGGAGTGGCGTTTAGGACACGTTATTCACATCAAGAGAGACCAAGCAATGGAGAGTTTGCTCAACCCTCCAGAACCAGCAAGAAGCAGCCCTCAACCACCAAAAGACTAATATATGCATCCAACCTACCATGCAGATCAAAAAACACCCCGTCTGGGTCCCATGCCAGCTTCAGAGATTTCCACTGCCCCTTGCCTGGAAGTAGGACCTGTCACGTGCCCTAAGCCATTCTCCCGGCCTGGGAGAGGAAACAAATTAACAAACAGGAAAAAATAATCTGCCAGCTCACCTAAGACAGGAACTCAGGGCAGGCACAGCCCCTTTGCCTATGCACAGGCATAAGGGGTCCACGGACTTTGAATGCCTTTCACCACTGCATAGACTTGTGTGGGCCCATTTCAACAGGGTAGGCCCTCATTAGCACAGTACAACAGGGTATATACCCGAAGCCCAAATTCACTGTATCAGCTATATGGTGGAGTGGTAGGTTCGAGACATTTGACACTGCTCTTCTCATTAAGCAGGGTCCTCCACCTACACACATCAGGAACCTGAGAACTGGTGGCTCCACCCACTCCACTGAGCCACCTGTGACAGGGGTCCAAAAATAAAGGATGACTCTCGGTCCTTAAAGCCAACAGCATTGGGTACATGTAGTCAGGCTGCAAAACCCACCCACTTATGCACTCCAGGGAACAGGGACATGCTTTTCTTACACGTACTCAGGGTCAGCAGTCAGGCCTCTTCCTTGTTCAGTACATAACCCCCTACTGCAGCCAGATACCTGTGCCTACTCCAATCACTGCTGCCCATCTAGGACTGAAGGTAAGAGCCTGCACCACACACTTGGTGACCAACTACCTGGACACATGAGCTGAATACATACAAGAAAAGCAAATGGACTACTGGGCTCACATAGCTAGTAACAGATTTAACCACCTGGTGATGGAACGTTAGAGCTTCAAAGGTGCCAATAATTGAACTAGCCCACATTAGCAACCTATTTGGGCATTTCAAAACAAAATAAAACAAGAAGCTAGGACACGGTAAGCAAACATAAAATAAATAAATATTTATTTATTTTATGTTTGCTTACATAAACATAGTCCACATCAAATCACACAAAGAGGAAGACCATGATGGCTTCTGCAAGCTCCCAAAACAAAGAATAAAGGAATCGTCCAGAGGAATAGAACTTCTTAGAATTACCACAGGTAGAATACAAAAGATTAATAACAGAACTCTTCAATAGATCCGGAAGGAGATCAGGGAAAACACAAAACTAGCCAAGAAACACACAGACAAAGCATTAGAGGGACTAAAGAAGGTTATAGAAGAGCACAATGACAAATTTAACAGGCTGCAAGAACACACAGAGACAGCAAACAGAAATCCAGCAGATTAACAATAAAATTACAGAATTAGACAACTCAATAGAAAGACTTAGGAGCAGAATTGAGGCAATGGGAGTCAGAATTATGACACTGAAGATAAAGCACTTGACACCAACTTATTTGAGGAGAAATCAGGTAAAGGAACTTTAAAAAAAAATAAAGAAACCCTAAGAATTATGTGGGACTCTATCAAGAAGAATAACCTATAAGTGATTGGAATACGAGAATGTGGACAGATAACAGAAAATACAGAGAGAATTGTTGAAGATCTGTTGGCAGAAAACATCCCTGATAAAGTGAAAAATGGGAAGCTATCTATCCAAGATGCTCATCGATCACCACACTAGATCCCAAAAGAAAGTCACCAAGATATATTGTAATCAAACTTAGGTAAAGAGAGAATTTTAAGACTGGCTAGGGATAAACGAAAAGTCTTCTACAAAGGAGAGTCAATAAGACTCAGCAGAAACAATGCAGGCAAGAAGGCAATGGGATGACACAAATAAGGCCTTAAAGGAAAAAAAAAAAGCCAAACAAGAATTATATATCCAGAAAAACTGCCTCTCAAATATGATGGCGAAATTAGAGTATTTCCAGATGAACAGAAGTGTATGGAATTTGCAAAAATCATAGCAAAATTACAAGAAACACTAAAGGAAGTCCTGCTGTTAGAAAATCAACAGCATCAAAAAACAACCCAAGACTAGAACACAGGACAGAGCAAACAGATATCAACCCTGATAGGGAAGTCACAAAAATAAATCAAGATAAAAAAATGCTCAAAACAGGGAATTGGCGATATCATTATGAAAAAGATGACAACATTAAAACAAAAAAGAGGGACTAAAAAAGTAGTCACAGATCTTTCATAGGGAGAGGAAGTCAAGGTTATATAAAGAAATAAAAGATTGGTATAAATTAGAAAAAATACTTGTAAATAATAAGGTAATCACAGAGGAAACTAACAAACTTACACATCAAAATGAAAAACAAGAAAAACATAAAGACTCAGCAAATACAAAATCAAAAACAATGAAAATACATAAAAAAGACTCAGTACAAACAATTAAGTGGAAAGAAGAATCTGTCAAGAACACACACACACACACACACAAAAGATATCAAAATGACAGCACTAAACTCCTGCCTATCAATATTTATGCTGAAAGTAAACAGACTAAATCCACCAATAAAGAGACAAAGAGTGGCAGAATGGATACAAATACACGATCTCTCTATATGCAGCGTACAAGAGACACACCTTAGACTAAAAGACACAAACTAAACTCAAAGGATGGAAAGAAATACATCAAGCAACAACAATCAAAAAAGAGCAGAAGTGACAATATTAATCTCTGACAAAATATACTTTAAAGTAAAATCCATTATAAAGCATAAGGAAGGACACTATATATGATTACAGTGTCAACACACCAGGAGGCTATAACCTTAATAAATGTTTATGAACCTAACAACAGAGCTCCAAATACATAAAACAAACTCTAACAGCATTGAAAAGAGAGATAGACAGATCCACAATAATAGTAGGAGACTACAACACACCACTTTCAGTGAAAGACAGAACATCCAGAAAGAAGCTCAATAAAGACACAGAAAATCTAAATGCCACAATCAATCAACCTGACCTCATAGACATATACAGAACACTCTACCTAATAGCAGCCAAATATACTTTCTTTTCCAAAGTACATAGAACATTCTCCAGAATAGACCACATATTAGTCCATAAAACAAGCCTTAAAGGAATCCAAAATATCAAAATATTACAAAGCATCTTCTCCCACCATTAAGCCATAAAAGTAGAAATCAATAATAGAAAATGCAAGGAAAAAAAATCAAACACATGGAAACTGAAAAACACCTAGCTAAAAAGCTACTCGGTAACAGAAGAAATTAAGGATGGAATAAAGAAATTCACAGAGTCAAATGAGAATGAAAACATATCCTACCAGAACCTTTGGGACACAGCAAAAGCAGTTCTCAGAGGTCAATTTGTAGCAATAAATGCATACATGCAAAATAAAAGAAAGGGCCAAAAACAAAACATTAACCTTATAACTCGAACAAATATAAAGAAAACAACAAAAGAAGCCCTCTGGCACCAGAAGAAAGTAAATAATAAAAATTAGGCAAAATCAAACAAAATAGAGAATAGAAAAACAATTGCGTTAACAAGGCCAAAAGCCACTTCTTTGAAAAGATCAACAAAACTGATAAACCACTGGCCGAACTGACAAAAGAAAAATAGGAGAGGAAGCAAATAACCAGAAAAAGAAATGAGATGGGAGATATCACAACAGACTCAACTGAAATTAAAACAATCTTAACAGAGTACTGCAAAAAATTGTACTCTGACAAATTTGAAAACCTAGAGGAAATTGACAAATTTCTAGAAAAACACAAACAGAGGTAGAACAACTAAATAAAACTATAACAAAAGAAGAGATTGTGAAGGTACTTTAAAAAATCCAAACCAAAAAAAAAACTGGGGCCAAGACAGTTTCGCTGGAGAATAATACCAAACTTTCAGAGGAGGTTAACATCACTACTTCTAAAGGTATTTCAGACCACAGAAAAGGATGGAAGACTTCCAAATTCATTCTATGAAGCCAGCATAACCCTGATACTAAAACCAGGTAAAGACATCACAAAAAAAGAAAAGAAAAGAAAATTACAGACCAATATCCCTCAGGAGCATAGACACAAAAATCCTCAACAAAATTCTAGCTAATAGAATTCAACAACATATCAAAAAAATAATTCACCATGATCAAGCACAATAAAAAAAAACAACAAAAGGATTACTAAAAAAAAATCAAAAGGCACATTGCATTGGGCAAATCTGCTGCAAAAGACCTTTTCAAAGTGTTGAAAAGCAACAATTTACCTTAAAGACTAAGATGCCCCTGAAACAAGCCATGGTGTTTTCAATCACCTCATATGCATGTGATAGCTAGACGATGAATAAAGACAACCAGAGATGAATTGGCACCTTTGAATTGTAGTGTTGAGGAAGAATATTGAATATACAATGGACTGCCAAAAGAATGAACAAATCCGTCTGAGAAGGAGTACAATCAGAATGCCCCTTAGAAGCAAGAATGGTGAGACTATGCCTCACATATTTTGGACATTTTATCCAGGAGAATCAGTCCCTGGAGAAGGACATCATGCTTGGTAAAGTGGAGGGTCAGAGAAAAAGAGGATGATGCTCAACCAAATGGATTGACACAGTGGCTGCAAAACTGGCTGAAGCATAACAATGATCACGAGGGTGGCACAGGACCAGGCACTGTTTCGTTCTATTGTACATAGGGTCCCTCTAGTCAGAACCAATTAGAAGGCACCTAACATCAATATACTAAGAAGAAGGGAGCGCTGATGGCACAGTGATTAAGCTCCAGAATGCTAACCAAAACGTTGGTTCAAACCCACCAACTGCTCTGCAAGAGAAAGATGTGGCAGTCTGTTTCCGTAACATTTTACAGACTTATAAACTTGGTGACCCCCATGCATCTGTCTGTTTGTCATACTGTTGGGGCTTGTGTGTTTCTGCGATGCTAGAAGCTATGCCACTGGTATTCAAATACTAGCAGGGCCACCCACGGCTGATGGGTTTCTGCTAAGCTTCCAGACTAAGACAGACTAGGAAGAAGGATCTGGTGGTCTACTTCTGAAAAGAATTAGCCGGTGAAAACCTTATGAAGAGCATCAGAACACTGTCTGATATAGTGTCCAGAAGATGAGCACCTCAGGTTTGAAGTCACTCAAAATACAACTGGGGAAGGGCTGCCTCCACAAAGTAGGGTTGACCTTAATGATGTGGACTCAGTCAAGCTGTTGGGACCTTCATTTGTTGATATGGCATGACTCAAAATGAGAAGAAATAGTTGCAAGCAACCATCAATAATTAGAACCTGAAATGTATGAATTATGAATCTAGGAAAATTGGAAATCGTGAAAAATGAAATAGAGCTCATAAAGGTTGATATCCTAGGCATTAGTGACCTGAAGTGGCCTGGTATTGGTCATCCTGAATCAGACAATCACATGGTCTACTATGCCAGGAATAACAAATTGAAGAGGAAAGGTGTTGCATTTATCATCAATAAGTACATTTCAAGATCTATCCTGAAGTACAACACTGTGAGTGATAGGATAATATCCATGCAATGACAAGGAAGACCAGTTAATATGAATATTATTCAAATTTATTCACCAACAACTAAGGCTGAAGATGAAGACACTGAAGATTTTTACCAACTTCTGCAGTCTGAAATTGATCGAACATGAAATCAGGATGTACTGATGATTACTGGTGATTGGAATGTGAAAATTGGAAACAAAGAAGGGCCAGTAGTTGGAAAATCTAACCTTGGTAATAGAAACAATGCTGGAGATCTCATGACAGAATTTAGCAAGATCCATGATTTCTTCATTGCAAATAGTTTTTTTTTTTTTTTTCACCAACAGAAAAGGCGACTGTACACATGGACCTCGCCAGATGGAATGCACAGGAATCGGATCAACTACATCTGTGGAAAGAGATGATGGGAAAGTCCAATATTATCAGTCAGAGCAAGGGCAGGGGCCAACCGTGGATCAGACCATCAATTACTTATAAGCAAGTTCAAGTTGAAACTGAAGAAAATTAGAACAAGGCTATGGGAGCCAAAGTGTGAGTTTGAGTCTATCCCACCTGAATTTACAGACCATTTCAAGAATAGATTTGATGCATGAAACACTAATGACCGAAGACGAGACAAATTGTGGAATGACATCAAGGACATCAAACATGAAGATAGCAAGAGGTCATTAAAAAGAGAGGAGAGAAAGAAAAGACCGAAATGGTTGTCAGAAGAGACTCTAAACATCTAGAAAGAAACTCAACAAAGATACAGAAGAGCTAAAGAGCACAATCAGCCAACTTGACCTCAAAGATATATATAGAACACTCCATCCAACAGCTGCAAAGTACACATTCTTTTCCAATATGCATGGAATGTTCTGCAGAATAGACCACATCGTAGGTGACAGAGCAACCCTCAATGAAATACAATACATTGAGATAATATAAAGTATCTTCTCTGACCACAATGCCATCAGAGTAGAAACTAACAACAAGAAGAGTAAAGAAAAAAGTCAATTACATGGAAACTGAATAACACCCCGCTTAAAAACCACTGATTAATAGAAGAAATCGGAGATGGAATCAAAAAATTCCTAGAATCAAGTGAGAATGAAAACACATCACACCAAAACTTTTGGGACAGAGCAAAGGCAGTCCTCACAGGTCAATTTACAGCAATAGATACACACATCAAAAAAGAAAAAGGGGCAAAACCAAAACATTAGCTACACAACTTGAAAAATAGAAAGAGAACAGCAAAAGAAGGTCGCAGCCACCAGAAAAAAGGCAATAATGAAGATGAGAGCAGAAATCAATGAAATAGAGAACAGAAAAACAATAGAAAGAATCAACAAAACCAAAAGTTGGTTCTTTGAAAGGATCAACAAAATCGACAAACCACTGTCCAAACTGACAAAAGAAAAACAGGGAGGATGCAAATAACCCAAATAAGAAATGAAATAGAGGACAATATAATAGACCCAATCAAAATAAAAAGGAATCATAATAGAGTATTATGAAAAATAGCTCTCCAACAAATTTGAAAACCTAGAGGAAATGGACAAATTTATAGAAACACACCACCTACCCAAACTAACACAAAATGATGGTGAAAATCTTAACAGACCTATAAGAAGAAAAGAGTTAGAAAAGATAATTAAAAAAAAAAAAAAAAAAACCCTAGCCCAGATGGTTTTACTGGAGAATTCTACCAAACATTCAGAGAAGAGCTTACACCAGTACTACTCAAACTATTTCACAACATTGAAAAGGAAGTGATACTTCCGAATTCATTCTATGAAGCCAGCATAACTCGGATACAAAAACCAAGCAAAAAAAACACGAAAATTACAGACCAATATCTCCCATGAATATAGATGCAAAAATTCTCAGCTAAATTCTAGCCAATAGAATTCAGCATTATATCAAAAAAATAATACACCACAAGCAAGTAGGATTCATACCAGGTATGCAACGATGGTTCAACATTAGAAAATCGATTAACGTAATCCACCACACAAATAAAAAGAAAGGAAAGAATCACATGATCATTTCAATCGATACAGAAAAGGCATTTGACAAAGTTCAACACCCATTTCTGATAAAAAAATCTAAATAAAATAGGTATAGAAGGGGGCGGGGCCAGGATGGCAGAATAGCCAGACATTTCCAGAGGTCCCTTTTACAACAAAGACCCCAAAAAACAAGTGAAATGATTATATTTATGACAAGCTACGAGCCCTGAACATCAAAGGCAAAGTTATAAAATGGACTGAGTGGCAGAGGGAGGGAGAGACGGTTCAGAAGAGAAGAACAGAGGTCTCGGCAAAAGCTAAGTACTTGTGTATATCTTACCATGCCCCTCACCCCCAGGCAGTTTCAGAAGCTGTTGATTTCCCTGGGCCTGAGATAGGCCCTGTTGAGTGCATGGAGCCATTCTCCTTAAATTGGAGAAGGAATAAATTCTTAATTGGGAGAAAGATAATTTGCCAGCTCCAACTACCTGGGGAGCTCCAGGCAGAAGAGGCTCCTGTCCAGGCATAAATGGTCCATGGACTTTGAATACCTTTCCCCCCTGCATGGACCTGTGTGGGCCTATATCATGAGAACAGGCCCTTGTTGGCAGGCTGCAACTGTTTCAGCTGTGGGGTGGAGAAGTGAGTATTTGATGATTGACATCACTTTGCCTATTAAACAGGGTCCTCACCTACCCACATCAGGGGCCTAAGGACTGGTGGCTCCACTCAGGTCACACAGCCACCCTTGAAAGGGGTCCAAGGATAACTGGTACCTCCCACTCTTTACAACCAAAAGCACTGGGTGCCCATGGTCCATCTGCAGAATCCACCCACCTGTACTCTCTAGGGAAGAGGGATGCACTCTCCTCAGAGACACTTAGGGGATGGTTGTCAGCCCCCTGCCTTGTTCAGAGCATGACCGCCTGCTGCAACCAGATACCGGAACCTACACCAAACACCCCTGCCCTTCTAAGTCTGTAGGACAGAGCCTGTACCACACACTTGATGATCAGCTACATGGACGCCTGAGCTGACTCCAAGCAAGAAAAGTGAATGGACTCATAAGCTCATATACCTGATAACAGCTCTGGCCACCTTGGGACAGGATGTCACAGCTCCAAAGGTGAAAATAATCAAGATAGCTCACTCAAGCAACCTGTTTAGGCATATCAGAAGAAAACAAAGCAAGGAACTAGGATACAGTAAGCAAACATAAAATAAACTAATACAATAACTTATAGATGGCTCAGAGACAAGTCAATATCAAACCACATAAAGAAACACACCATGATTGCGTCAACAAGTCTTAAAACAGAGAATTAAAGGATCTTCTGGATGAACGTGCCTTCCTGGAATTACCAGATGCAGAATTCAAAAGATTAATATACAGAACTCTTCGAGACATCAGGAAGGTGATCAGGCAAAATGCAGAACAAGCCAAGGAACACACAGATAAAACAAATGAAGAAATTAAAAAGGTTAATCAAGAACATAATGAAAAATTTAATCAACTGCAAGAATCCATAGAGAGAGAGCAATCAGAAATTCAGATTAACAATAAAATCACAAAATTGGACAACTCAATAGAAAGAGTAGCAGAATCGAGCAAGTGGAAATCAGAATTGCTGACCTTGAAGAAAAACCACTTGGCTCCAATATATTTGAAGAAAAATCAGATAAAAGAATTTAAAAAAATGAAGAAAACTTAAGAATCATGTGGGACTCTATCAAGAGAAATAACCTATGAGTGCTTGGAGTGCCAGAACAGGGAGGGATAACAGAAAACACAGAAAGAATAGTTGAAGATTTGTTGGCAGAAAACTTCCCTGATACAGTGAAAGATGAGAAGATATCAATCCAAGATGCTCATCGAACTCCACATAAGGTAGATTTAAAAAGAAAGTCACCAAGACACATTATAATCAAACTTGCCAAAACCAAAGATAAAGAGAGAATTTTAAGAGTAGCTAGGGATAAATGAAAAGTCACCCACAAGGAAGAGTCAATAAGAGTAACCTCAGACTACTCGGCAGAGACCTTGCAGGCAAGATTGCAATGGGAAAACTTATATAAAGCATTGAAGGAAAAAATTGTCAGCCAAGAATCATATACCCAGCAAAACTGTCTCTCAAATATGAAGGTGAAATTAGGACATTTGCAGATAAACAGAAGTTTAGGGAATTTGTAAAAACCAAACCAAAACTACAAGAAATACTAAAGGGAGTTCTTTGGTTAGAAAATCAATAATATCAAGTATCAACCCAAGGCTAGAACATTGGACAGAGCAATCAGATGTTAATCAAGACCAGGAAATGACAAAAATAAATCAAGATTAAAAAAACACTCAAAACAGGAGAATAGCAGTGTCATTATGTAAAAGATGACAATAATAAAATCATAAAGAGGGACTAAGAAATGTAGTCATAGATCTTTCATATGGAGAGGAAGACAAGGCAATACAGAGAAAAAAATTTAGGTTGAAACTTAGAAAAATAGGGGTAAATATTAGGGTAACCACAAATTAGACAAATTATCCTACTCCTCAAAAAAATACAAAAAAAGATACTCAACAGAAACATAATTAACAACAATGAATAAGAAGAAAACACAATTTATAAAGACAAACTACTCAGCACAAACTTATCAGATATCGGATAAAAAACATAACAGATATCAACCTAACACTAGAACACAGAACAGAACAACCAGATATCAAGATTAAAAAAAAAAAACACTCAAAACAGGGAATAAGTGATGTCATTACCTAAAAGATGACAATAATCAATAAAAAGGTGCTAAAAAAAAAGGCATAGATCTTTCATTTTTTTTTAGATCTTTCATATGGAGAGGAATTCAAGGTGATATAGGGAGATACAAGTTAGGTTTAAACTTAGAAAAATAGGGGTAAATATCAAGGGAACCACAAAGAAGACTAACAATACTACACTTCAAAATAAAAAACAAGATAAACACAAAGACTCAACAAAAACAAATTAAACCACAATGAAAAAAAGGAACACACAATTCACAAAGAAATACTTCTCAGCACAAAAAAAGTGGAAAAATGAAACTGTCAACAACACACACACAAAAAAGGCATCAAAATGACACCACTAAACTCATACCTATCTATAATTATGCTGAATGAAATTTGGCTAAAGGCACCTATAAAGAGACAGAGAGTGGCAGAATGGATTAAAAAAACATGATCCATCTATACACAGCCTAAAAGAGACACGCCTTAGACTTAGACATACAAACAAACTAAAACTCAAAGGATGGAAAGAAAATATATCAAGCAAAGAGCAATCAAAAAAGAGCAACACTGGTAATATTAATTTCTGACAAAATAGACTTTAAAGTTAAATCCACCAAAAAGGATAAAGAAGGACACTATATAATGATAAAAGGGACAAAAAGCCAGGAGGATATAACCATATTAAATATTTATGCAAGATACATAAAACAAACTTTATCAGCATTGAAAAGTGAGATAGACAGCTCAATAATAACAGTAGGAGACTTTAACACACCACTTCTGGTATGAGACAGGACACCCAGAAAGAAGCTCAATAAAGACATGGAAGATCTAAATGCCACAATCAACGAACTTGACCTCATAGACATATGGAGAACACTCGACCTAATAGCAGCCAAGTATACTTTCTTTTCTAGTGCACATGGAACATTCTCTAAGACCACATATTAAGTCATAAAGCAAGCCTTAGCAGAATCCAAAACATTAAAATATTACAAAGCATTTTCTCTGACCACAAGGCCATAAAAGTAGAAATCCATAACAGAAAAAGCAGGAAAGAGAAATGAAACTCTTGGAAACTAAACAATACCCTGCTCAAAAAAGAATGGGCTATAGAAGACATTAAGGATGGAATAAACAAATTCATAGAATCCAATGAGAATGAAAACACTTCTTATCAGAACCTTTGGGACAAAGCAAAAGCAGTGCTCAGAGGTCAATTTATATCAATAAATGCACACATACAAAAAGAAGAAAGGGCCAAAATCAAAGAATTATCCCTACAACTTGAACAAATAGAGAGCAACAAAAGAAATCCTCAAGCACCAGAAGAGATCGAATACTGAAAATTAGAGCAGAATTGAATAAAATAGAAAACAGAAAAACAACTGAAAAAGTCAACAAGCCCAAAAGCTAGTCCTTTGAATAAATTAACAAAATTGATAAACCATGGAACAAACTATAAAATAAAAAGAGGAGAGGAAGCAAATAAACCAAATAAGAAATGAGATGGGTGAAATTACAACACACCCAACTGAAGGTCAAAGATTCATATCAGATTACTACAAAAAATTGTACTCTAACAAATTAAAAAACCCAGGAGAAATGGATGAATTCCTAGAAACACACTACCTACCTAAAGTAAAACAAACAGAGGTAAAACAACTAAATAGACCCATAACGAAAAGGAGATTGAAAAGGTAATAGAATAATTCCCAACAAAAAAAGCTCTGGCCCGGATGGCTTCCCTGCAGAGTTCTACCAAACATTCATAGAAGATGTAACACCACTGCTACTAAAGGTATTTCAGAGCATAGAAAAGAATGGAATACTCCCAAAATCTTTCTACGAAGCCAGTGTAACTCTTATCTCAAAACCAGGTAAAGACACCACAAAAAAAAAAAAAAGAAAAGAAAAGAAAAATACAGACCTATATCCCTCATGAGCTCAGATGCAAAAATTCTGAACAAAATTCTACCGAATAGAATTCAAGAACATATCAAAAAAAATAATAATAATAAACAGCCATGACCAAGTGAGATTCATACCAGGTATGCAGGGATGGTTCAACATTAGAAAAAGAACTAATGCAACCCATTATATAAATAAAACAAAAGACAGGAATCACATGATTTTATCAATTGATGCAGAAAAGGCAATTGACAAAGTTCAACACTCATTCATGATAAAAACTCTCAGCAAAATAGAAACACAAGGAAATTCCTCAACATAATAAAGGGCATGTATACAAAACCAATAGCCAATATCATCCTAAATGGAGAGAGTTTGAAAGCACTCCCCTTGAGACTGGGAACCACGCGAGGATGCCCTTTATCACCACTCTTATTCAACACTGTGCTGGAGACCCTAGCCACAGCAATTAGGCTAGATAAAGAAATAAGGGGCACCCAGATTGGTAAGGAAGAAGTAAAAGTGCCTCTACTTGCAGATGACATGATCTTATATACAGAAAACCCTAAGGAATCATCAAGAAAACTACTGAAACTAATAGAAGATTTCAGCAGAGTACCAGGATAACAAACAAACAAACAAAAATCAGTTGGATTCCTCTACACCAACAAAAGGAACATCGAAGAGGAAATCACCAAATCAATACCATTTACAGTAGCCCAGAAGAAGATAAAATAAATACTTAGGAAAAAATCTTACCAGAGATGTAAAAGACTTGTACAAAAAATCTACAGAACACTTCTGCAAGAAACCAAAAGAGACCTACATAAGTGGAAAAACATACCTTGATCATGGATAGGAAGACTTAACATTGTAATAATGTCTATTCTACCAAAAGAGATCTATAGATACAATGCAATTCCGATCCAAATTTCAATGGCATTTTTTACTCTGATGAAAAAACAAATCACCAACTTCATATGGAAGGGAAAGAGGCCCAGGATAAGTAAAGCATTGCTGAAAAAGAACAACAAAGTGGAAGACCTCACTCTACCTTATTTTAGAACCTATTATACCACCACACTAGTCAAACAGCCAGGTACTTGTACAACAATAGATACATAGACCAATGGAACAGAATTGAGAATCCAGACATAAATCCATCCACATATGAGCAGTTGATATTTGACAAAGTCCCCAAATCAGTTAAGTGGGGAAAAGACAGTCTTTTTAACAAATGGTGCTGGCAGAACTGGATATCTATCTGCAAAAAAATGAAACAAGACCTGTACCTCACACCGTGCACAAAAACTAACTCAAAATGGATCACAGGCCTAAACATATCTGTAAAATGGTAAAGATCATGGAAGAAAAAATAGGGAAAAGGAAAAATAATATATGGCATAAACAGTATACAAAACATTACTAACAGGTGGGAGGAGCCAAGATGGCAGAACAGACAGACACTTCTGGCGAGCCCTCTTTACAACAAAGAACCAAAAAAACAAGTGAAATGAGTATATATGTGACAAGCTGGGAGACCTGAGCTTCAAAGGCAAGCTTAGAAAACGAACTGAGGGGCAGGGTGAGGAAGAGACCATTCAGAAGTGGAGAGGAGTTACTGGACCTGAATAGTGGGGAGCCCTCAGGCACTATTACTGGAGCGGCTGTGGTGGAGGGCTGGTACTACTGTTCAGCCGCAGTTTCCTCAGGGAGAAGCAGCCAGCCACATAGACTACTCATACATCTGGAACCTGAGAACAGCGCTTTCAGCAAAAGCTAAATACTTGCATATATATTAATGCGCCCTCCCCACCTGCAAACTGGCTTCAGCAGCTGAATTCCCTGGGCCTGAGAGAGGCATTGTTGAGCACCTAGAGCCATCCTCCCGCCCTTGGGGAAGGAAAAAATTTGCATTTGGGGGAAAAGATAATTTGCCAGCTCCACTAACCTGAGAAGGTCAGGACAGAAGCAGCTCCTGTCCAGGCATAAACCATCCGTGGACTTTGAGCAGCTTTCCCTTCTGCATGGACATGTGTGGGCCTATTTCGTGAGAATAGGCCCTTGTTGGCAGACTCTAACCATGTCAGCTGTGCGGTGGAGAGGTGGGTGTTTGACGTTTGACATTGCTTTGCCTATTAAACGAGGTCCTCACCTACACACATCAGGGACCTAAGGACTGGTAGCTCCACTCAGGTCACCCAGTCACCCGTGATAGGGATCCAAACATAACTGGTACCTCGCAGTCCTTACAAACAAAAACTTTGGGTGCCCATGGTCTGTCTGCAGAACACAAGCCCCTGCATGCTGTAGGGAACAGGGACGTGCTTTCCTCAGAGACACCCAGGGGTCAGTTCTCCACCCCCTGCCTTGTTCAGAGCATGACCCCATGCTGCAATCAGATACGCCAATCACCACTGCCCCACTAAGACTGTAGGACAGAGCCTGTACTTGATGATCAGGTACCTGGAAACCTGAGCAGAATTCATACAAGAAAACTGAATGGATTCCTAGACTGATACACCTGATAACAGTTCTAGCCATCTGAGGACAGGACGTTAGAGCTCCAACGGGAAAATAATCAAGCTAGATCACTCAAGCAACCCACAGGGGTATACCAAAACTAAACGAAGCAAGAAGCTATGACACAGTAAGCAAGAATAAACTAATACAATAACTTATAGATGGCTCAGAGACAACAGTCAATATCAAGTCACATAAAGAAACAGACCATGATCGCCTCAACAGGCTCTCAAAACAAAGAATCCAGGGATCTTCTAGATGAACGTGCATTCCTGGAATTACCAAATGCAGAATACAAAAGTTTAACATACAGAGTCCTTCAAGACATCCGGAAGGAAACGAGACAATACGCAGAACAAGCCAAGGGACACACAGAAAAAGCAATTGAAGAATTTAGAAAGTTTATTCAGGAACATAATGAAAAGTTTAATAAGCTGGAAAAATCCATAGACAGCAATCAGAAATTCAGAAGATTTAACAATAAAATTACAGAAGTAGACAACTCAATAGAAAGTCAGAGGAGCAGAATTGAGTAAATAGAAGCTAGAATTTCTGAACTTGAAGTAAATCACTTGACACTAATATATTTGAGGAAAAATCAGATAAAATAATTTAAAAAAATGAAGAAACCTTAAGAATCATGTGGGACTCTATCAAGAGAAATAACCTAGGAGTGATTGGAGTACCAGAAGAGGGAGGGATAACAGAAAATACAGAGAGAATTGTTGAAGATTTGTTGGCAGAAAACATCCCTGATATCATGAAAGATGAGGAGATATCTATCCAAGATGCTCATTGAACTCCACATAAGGTAGATCTTAAAAGAAAGTCACCAAGACATTATAATCAAACTCGCCAAAACCAAAGATAGAGAATTATAAGAGCAGCTAGAGATAAACAAAAAGTCACCTAGAAAGGAAAGCTGATAAGAACAAGCTCAGACTACTCGGCAGAAACCATGCAGGCAAGAAGGCAAGGGGATGACATATTTTAAAAAATTGAAGGAAAATAATTGCCAGCCAAGAATCACATATCCAGAAAAGATATCTCTTAAATATGAAGGTGAAATTAAGACATTTCCACCCAAACCAATGCCGGTGATTTGATTCCGACTCATAACGATTTCCAGATAAATACAAGTTTAGGGAATTCATAAAAACCAAGCCAAAACTACAAGAAATACTAAAGGGAGTTCTTTGGTTAGAAAATCAAAAATAGAAGGTGTCATACCTAGACTAGAACACTGGGCAGAGCAACCAGAAGTCAACCCAGACGGGGAAATAAAAAAAAACAAGGCAAGATTATTAAAAAAAAAAAAAAAAACTCAAAACAGGGTAACAGTGCAACAGACAACATTAGAATAATAAAAAGGGACTAAGAAATGTAATCATACACCTTCCACATGGTGAGGAAGATATGGTGATACAAAGAAAAAAAAGTTAGGTTTAAATTTAGAAAAATAGGGGTAAATAATAAGGAAGCCACAAAGGAGAAAAACTATCCTACTCATCAAAACAAAAGACAAGAAAAACATAGAGACTCAGAAGTAACAAAATCAACAACAACAAATATGAGGAAAGGACAATATACAAAGATAATCTAATCAACACATAAAATTAAGTGAGAAAAAGAAACTGTCAACAACACACACACAAAAGACATCAAAATGATAGCACTAAATTCATACCTGTCTGTAATTACCCTGAATATAAATGGACTAAATGCACCAACAAAGAGACAGAGAGTGGCAGAATGGATTAAGAAACAAGATCCGTCTATATGCCACCTACAAGAGACACACCTTAGACTTAGAGACACAAACAAACTAAAACTCAAAGGATGGAAAAAAATATATCAAGCAAACAACAATCAAAAAAGAGCAGGAGTGGCAATATTAATTTCTTACAAAATAGACTTTAAAGTTAATTCCATCATGAAGGATAAGGAAGGACACTATATAATGATAAAAGGCACAATACACCAAGAAGATATAACCATATTAAATATTTAGGCACCCAATGACAGGGCTGCAAGATACATAAAACAAAAACTGTCAGCATTGAAAAGTGAGATAGCTCCACAATAATAGTAGGAAACTTCAACACAACACTTTCGGTGAAGGACAGGACATCCAGAAAGAAGCTGAATAAAGACACGGAAGATCTCAATGCCACAATCAACAAACTTGACCTCATAGACATATACAGAACACTCCACCCAACAGCAACCAAGTATACTTTCTTTTTTAGTGCACATGGAACATTCTCTAGAATAGACCACATATTAGGTCATAAAGCAAGCCTTAGCAGAATCCAAAACATTGAAATATTACAAAGCGTCTTCTCTGACCATAAGGCTGTAAAAGTGGAAATCAATAACAGGAAAAGCAGGGAAAAGAAATCGAACACTTGGAAACTGAACAATATCCTGGTTAAAAAAGACTGGATTATGGAAGACATTAAGGATGGAATAAAGAAATTCATAGAATCCAATGATAATGAAAACACTTCCTATCAAAACATTTGAGACACAGGAAAAGCGGTGCTCAGAGGCCAATTTATATCAATAAATGCACAGATACAAAAGAAGAAAGGGCCAAAATCAAAAACTATCCCTACAACTTGAACAAATAGAAAGAGAGCAACAAAATAAACCCAAAGGAACCACAAGAAAACAAATAATAAAAATTAGAGCTGAACTAAATGAAATAGAAAACAGAAAAACAAGTGAAAGATTTAAGATCGAAAGCTGGTTTTTTGAAAAAATCAACAAAATTGATAAGCCACTGGCCAAACTGACAAAAGAAAAACAGGAGTGGAAGCAAATAAGCCAAATAAGAAATGAGATCGGTGATATTACAACAGACCCAACTGAAATTAAAAGAATCATATCAGATTACTATGAAAAACCATACTCAAACAAATTTGAAAAACTAGAAGAAATGGATGAATTCCTAGAAACACACTACCTACCTAAACTAACACAAAAAGAGGTAGAACAACTAAATAGAACCAAAACAAAAGAAGAGATTGAAAAGGTAATCAAAAAACTCCCAAGAAAAAAAGGCCCTGGTCCGGACATCCTCACTGCAGAGTTCTACCAAACTTTCAGAGAAGAGTTAACGCCACTACTACTAAAGGTATTTCAGAGCATAGAAAAGGACGGGATACTACCAAACTCATTCTATGGAGCCACCATATCCCTGATACCAAAAAAAAAAAAAAAAACCAGGTAAAAATGTCAAAAAAAAAAACAAAAAGAAAGAAAATTACAGACCTATATCCCTCGTGAACTTAGATGCAAAAATCCTTAACAAAATTCTAGCCAATAGAATGAATAACATATCAAAAAAATAATCCACCATTACCAAGTGGGATTCATACCAGGTATGCAGGGATGGTTCAACATTAGAAAAACAATTAATGAAATCCACCATATACATAAAACAAAAGACAAGAATCACCTGATTTTATCAACTGATGCAGACAAGGCATTTGACAAAGCTCAACACCCATTCATGATAAAAACTCACAGCAAAATAGGAATAGAAGGAAAATTCCTCAACATAATAAAGGACATTTATACAAAGCCAACAGCCAACATCACCCTAAATGGAGGGAGCCTGAAAGCATTCCCATTGAGATCGGGAAGCAGACAAGGATGCCCTTTATCATCACTCTTATTCAACATTGTGTTGGAGGTCCTAGGCAGAGTAATTAGGCTAGATAAAGAAATAAAGGGCATCCAGATTGGCAAGGAAATAGTAAAAGTATCTCTATTTGCAGATGACATGATCTTATATTCAGAAAACCCAAAGGAATCCTCAAGAAAACTACTGAAACTACTAGAAGAGCTCAGCAGAGTATCAGGATATAAGATGAATATACAAAAATCAGTTGGATTCCTCTACACCAACAAAAAGAACATCGAAGAGGAAATCACCAAATCAATGTCATTTACAATAGCCCCCAAGAAGATAAAATACTTAGGAATAAATCTTACCAGAGATATAAAAGACTTATACAAAGAAAACTTCAGTACACTTCTGCAAGAAACCAAAAGAGACTTACATAAGTGGAAAAACGTAAGTTGCTTATGGATAGGAAGACTTAACATTATAAAAATGACTATTCTACCAAAAGTGATCTATAGATTTAATGCAATTCTAATCCAAATCCCAACAACATTCTTTAATGAGATGGAGAAACAAATCACCAACTTCATATGGAGGGGAAAGATGACCCAGATAAATAAGGCATTACTGAAAAAGAAGAACAAAGTGGGAGGTCTTACTTTACCTGATTTTAGAACCTATTATAGTGCCACAGTAGTCAAACCAGCCTGGTACTGGTCCAACAACAGATATAGACCAATGGAACAGAATTGAGAATCCAGACATAAATCCACCACATATGAGCAGCTGATATTTGACAAAGGCCCCAAAACAGTTAAATGGGAAAAGACAGTCTTTTTAACAAATGGTGCTGGCAGAACCGGATATCTATCTACAAAAAAATGGAACAAAACCCATACCTCACTCCATGGACAAAAACGAGCTCAAAATGGATCAAAGACCTAAATATAAAATCTAAAACGAAAAAGATCATGGAAGAGAAAATAGGGACAATGTTAGGAGCCCTAATACATGGCATAAACAGTATACAAAACATTATTAAGAAAGCAGAAGAAAAACTAAATAACTGGGAGCTTCTAAAAATCAAACACCTATGCTCATCCAAAGACTTCACCAAAAGCGTAAAAAGACTACCTACAGACTGGGAAAAAGTTTTTAGCTATGACATTTCCGATCAGCATCTGATCTCTAAAATCTACATGATACTGCAAAAAGTCAACTACAAAAAGACAAATAACCATATTAAAAAATGGGCAAAAGATATGAATAGGCAGTTCACTAAAAAAGACATTCTGGTAGCTAACAGATACATGAGGAAATGTCTACAACCATTAGCCATTAGAGAAATGCAGATGGAAACTACAATGAGATTTCACCTCACTCCAACAAGGCTGGCAGTACTCCAAAAAAACAAAATAGTAAATGTTGGAGAAGCTGTGGAGAGATTGGAACACTTATGCACTGCTGGTGGGAACGTCAAATTTTGGAAATAGAGTTGGCACTTCCTTGAAAAGCTGGAAATAGAACTACCATATGATCCAACAATCCCACTCCTTGGAATATATCCTAGAGAAATAAGAGCCTTTACACGAACAGATATATGCACACCCATGTTTATGGCAGCACTGTTTACAATAGCAAAAACATGGAAGAAACCAAGGTGCCCATCAATAGATGGATGGATAAATAAATTACGATATATTCACACAATGGAATATTACTCATCGATAAAGAACAGTGAGGCATCTGTGAAACATTTCATAACATGGAGGAATCTGGAAGGCATTATGCTGAGTGACATTAGTTGCAAAAGGACAAAGATTGTATAAGAACTGGAGAAATAGTTTAAAATGAGAAGAAAACATTCTTTTGTGGTTACGAGAGGAGGGAGGTAGGGAGGATGGGAGAGGTGTATTCACTAATTAGATGGTAGATAAGAACTACTTTAGGTGAAGGGAAAGACAACACACAATTCAGGGGAGGTCAGCATAACTGGACCAAACCAAAAACAAAGAAGTTTTCTGAATAAACTGAATGCTTCGACGGCCAGTGTAGCAGGGGCAGGGGTTTGGTGACCATAGTTTCAGGGGACATCTAAGTCAATTGGCATAATAAAATCTATTAAGAAAACATTCTGCATCCCACTTTGAAGAGTGGTGTCTGGGTCTTAACCGCTAGCAGGCAGCCATCTAAGATACATCAATTGGTCTCACCCCACCTGGATCAAAGGAGAATGAAGAACACCAAGGACACAAAGTAATTACGAGCCCAAGAGACAGAAAGGGCCACATGAATGAGCGACTACATCATCCTGAGACCAGAAGAACTAGATGGTGCCTGGCTACAACCGATGACTGCCCTGACAGGAACACAACAGACAACCCCTGAGGGAGCAGGAGAGCAGTGGGCAGACCCCAAATTCTAATGACACCAGACTTAATGGTCTGACTGAGACTAGAAGGACCCCAGTGGTCATGGCCCCCAGATCTTCTGTTGGCCCAGGACAGGAACCATTCCCAAAGCCAACTCTTCAGACATGGATTGGACTGGACAATGGGTTGGAGAGGTATGCTGGTGAGGAGTGAGCTTCTTGGATCAGGTGGACACTTGAGACTATGTTGGCATCTCCTGCCTGGGGGGGAGATGATAGGGTAGAAGGGGTTAGAAGCTGGCAAAATGGACATGAAAAGAGAGAGTAGAGGGAGGGAGAGAGCTGTCTCATTAAAAAAAATATGTCTTATTAGGGGTAGAGTAATTGGGAGTAGGTAGCAAGGTGTATATAAGTTTTTGTGTGAGAGACTGACTTGATTTGTAAACTTTCACTTAAAGCAGAATAAAAATTATTAAAAAAAAGAGCTCAAATGCTTACTGGCCCTGAAAAAAAAAATTACTAATAATACAGAAGAGAAACTAGATAACTGGGAGCTCCTAAAAATCAAACACCTACGCTCATCCAAGGGCTTCACCAAAAGAGGGTAAAGATTGCCTACAGATTGGAAAAGTTTTTAGCTATGGCATTTCCTATCAGCACCTGATCTCTAAAATCTACATGATACTGCAAAAACTCAACTACAAAAAGACAAATAACCCAATTAAAAATGGGCAAAGTGTATGAACAGACACTTCACTAAAGAAGGCATTCAGGTAGCTAACAGATACATAAGGAAATGCTCACAATCATTAGCCATTAGGGAATTGCAAATCAAAACTACAAGGACGTTCCATGTCACTCCAGCAAGGCTGGCATTAATCCAAAAAACACGAAATGATAAATGTTGGAGATGTTGTGGAGAGACTGGAACACTTATACACTGCTGGCTGGAATGCAAAATGGTACAACCACTTTGGAAATTGATTTCGTGCTTCCTTAAAAAGCTAGAAACAGAACTACCACAAAAAAACTCAAACCCACTGCCATCGAGTCGATTCCAACTCACAGTGACCCTATAGGACAGAGTAGAACTGCCCGATAAAGTTTCCAAGGAGCACCTGGCAGATTCAAACTCCCGACCTCTTGGTTAGCAGCCGTAGTACTTCACCACTATGCCACCAGGGCTTCCAGAACAACCATAAAAAACTTCCAGAACAACCATAGGATCCAGCAATTCCACTCCTTGGAATACATTCTGGAGAAATAAGAGCCTTTACACGAACAGATATATGCACACCCATGTTCATTGCAGCACTGTTTACAATAGCAAAAGTATGGAAGCAACTGAGGTGCCCATCAAAGGATGAATGGATAAATAAATTATGGTATATTCACAGAGTGGAATACTGTGCATCGATAAAGAACAGTGACGAAACTGTGAAACTTTTCATAACATGGAGGAATCTGGAAGGCATTATGCTGAGTGAAATTAGTCAGTTACAAAAGGACAAATATTGTATAAGGGCCACTATTATAAGAACTCGAGAAATAGTTTAAACTGAGAAGAATATATTCTTTGATGGTTACTAGAGGGTGGAAGGAGTGAGGGAGGGAGAGGGGTATTCATTAGAAAGGAGTGAGGGAGGGAGAGGGGTATTCATTAGATGGTAGATAAGAACTATTTTAGATGAAGGGAAAGACAAAACACAGTACAGGAGAGGTCAGCGCAACTGGACTAAACCAAAAGCAAAGAAGTTTCCTGAATAAACTGAATGTTTCGAAGGCCAGCGTAGCAGGGGTAGGGGTTTGGGGGCTATGGTTTTAGGAGACATCTATGCCAACTGGCATATTAAAATCTATTAAGAAAACATTCTGCAGCCCACTTTAGAGAGTGGTGTCTGGGGTCTTAAACTCTAGCAAGCGGCCATCTAAGATTCATCAATTGGTCTCAACCCACCTGGAGCAAAGGAAAATGAAGGACACCAAAGACACAAGGTCATTATGAACCCAAAAGACAGAAAGGGCCACATAAACCAGAGACTATCTCTGCCTGAGTCCAGAAGAACTAGATGGTGCCCAGCTACAAATGATGACTGCCCTGACAGGGAACAAACCAGAGAACCCCTGAGGGAGCAGGAGAGCAGTGGGATGCAGACCCCAAATTCTCGCAAAAAGATCAGACTTAATGGTCTGACTGAGACCAGAAGCACCCCGGTGGTCATGGTCCCCAGACCTTCTGTAAGCCCAAGACAGGAACCATTCCCAAAGCCAACTCTTCAAACAGGGATTGGACTGGACAATGGGATAGAAAATGATATTGGCGAAGACTGAGCTTCTTAGATCAAGTAGACACATGAGACTATGTTCGGCATCTCCTATCTGGAGGGGAGATGAGAGGGCAGAGTGGTCAGAAGCTGGCCGAATGGACACTAAAGAAAGTGGAGGGAAGGAGTGTGCTGTCTCATTAGGCGGAGGGCAATTAGGAGTATATAGCAAAGTGTATATAAATTTTTGTATGAGAGACTGACTTGGTTTGTAAACGTTCATATAAAGCATAATAAAAATTTTAAAAAATTGATGAAGGTGACTACACTAAACAAGAGATTTTCAGTGTGGATGAGACAGCCTTATAATGGAAGAAGATGCCATCTGGGACTTTCATACCTAGGAAGAAGTCAATGCCTGGCTTCAAAGCTGCCAAGAACAGGTTGACCCTCTTGTTAGGGGCTAACGCAGCTGGTAAGTTTAAGTTTAAACCAGTACTCATTTACCATTCTGATAATCCTAGCGCCCTTAAGAATTATGTTAAACCTACTCTGCCTATACTCTATAAATAGAACAACAAAGCCTGGATGACAGCACATCTGTTTATGACATGGTTTACAGAATATTTTTTAAAAATAATTTTTATTGTGCTTTAAGTGAACGTTTACAAATCAAGTCAGTCTGTCACATATAAGCTTATATACACCTTACTCCATACTCCCACTTACTCTCCCCCTAATGAGTCAGCCTGCTCCCTCCTTCCAGTCTTTCCTTTCGTGACAATTTTGCCAGTTTCTAACCCTCTCTACCCTCCCATATCTCCCCTCCAGACAGGAGATGTCAACACAGTCTCAAGTGTCCTCCTGATATAAGTAGCTCACTCTTCATCAGCATCTCCAACCCATTGTCCAGTCCCTTCCATGTCTGATGAGTAGTCTTCAGGAATGGTTCCTGTCCTGGGCCAACAGAAGGTTTGGGGACCATGACTGCCGGGATTCCTCTAGTCTCAGTCAGACTAAGTCTGATCTTTTTATGAGAATTTGGGGTCTGCATCCCACTGATCTCCTGCTCCCTCAGGGGTTCTCTGTTGTGCTCCCTGTCAGGGCAGTCATCAGTTGTGGCCGGGGACCATCTAGTTCTTCTGGTCTCAGGATGATGTAAGTCTCTGGTTCATGGGGCCCTTTCTGTCTCTTGGGCTCAAAGTTATCGTGTGACCTTGGTGTTCATTCTCCTTTGATCCAGGTGGGTTGAGACCAATTGATGCATCTTAGATGGCCGCTTGTTAGCATTTAAGACCCCAGATGCCACATTTCAAAGTGGGATGCAGAATGTTTTCATAATAGAATTATTTTGCTAATTGACTTAGAAGTCCCCTTAAGCCATAGTCCCCAAACCCCTGCCCTTGCTCTGCTGACCTTTGAAGCATTCAGTTTATCCCGGAAACTTCTTTGCTTTTGGTCCAGTCCAATTGAGCTGACCTTCTGGGTTTACTGAATATTTTAAGCCCACTGTTGAGAACTACTGCTTGGAAAAAAAGATTCCTTTAAAATATTACTGCTTATTGACAATGTACCTGGTCACCCAAGAGCTCTGATGGAGATGTACAAGGAGATAAATGTTGTTTTCATGCCTGCTAACAGCATCCATTCTGCAGCCCATGGATCAAGGAGTAATTACAACTTTCAAGTCTTATTATATAAGAAATATATTTCGTAAGGCTATAGCTGCCATAGATAGTGATTCCTCTGATGAATCTGGGCAAAGTAAATTGAAAACCTTCTGGAAAGGATTCACTATTCTAGATGCCATTAAGAACATCTCTGATTCATGGGTGAAGGTCAAAATATCAACAGTAAGAGGAGTTTGGAAGAAGTTGGTTCCAATCCTCACAGATGACTTTGAGGGTTTCAAGATTTCAGTGGAGGAAGTAACTGCAGATATGGTAGAAATAGCAACAGAACTAGAATTAGAAGTGGAACCTGAAGATGTGACTGAATTGCTGAAATCTCATGATAGAACTTTAACAGATGAGGAGTTGCTTCTTATGAATGAGCAAAGAAAGCGGTTTTTTGAGATGTAATCTACTCCTGGTGAAGATGCTGGGAACACTGTTGAAATGACAACAAAGAATTTAGAATATTACATAAACTTAATTGATAAACATTGCCAGGGTTTGAGAGGATTGACTCCAGTTTTGAAAGACGTTCTACTGTGGGTAAAATGCTATCAAACAACATTGCATGCTACAGAGAAATCTTTAGTGAAAGGAAGAGTCAGTCGGTGTGGCAAACTTCACTGTTGTCTTATTTTAAGAAATTTCCATGGCCACCTCAACCTTCAGCAACCGCAGTCAGCAGCCATCAATATCGAGGCAAGATCCTCCACCAGCAAAAGGATTACGACTTGTTGAAGGCTCAGATGATGATTAGCATTTTTTAACAATAAAGCGTTTCTAAATTAAAAAAAAAAAGTGCAGGCTGTGGTTCTGGACTCCTTAGACTTGAATCTTGTCTCCACCACTTACAAGCTTATGACCTTGAGCAAAATACTTAACCTTTGTTTCTCGGGTTCTTCATGTGTAAATTGGGGTTGAGGGTGGTAACTATCTCATAAAGTTGAAAAAGAAGAAATGAAGAAATTCATGCAAAGCATCCAAAATCACTTAGTACATAGCTAAGTGTTATATGTTGTTGTTGGGTGCCTTGGAGTCAATTCCAACTCACAGTGACCCTATGTACAACAGAATGAAACATTGCTCAGTCCAGTGCCATCCTCATCATAGTAGATATGTTTGAGCCCAGTGTTGTAGCCACTATGCTACATAAGTGTTAGCTATTGTTATTATTCTCTCCCCTATCTCAAGACTTGCTACATCTCCTGGAATATAGTGTTTAACTAATATTTGTAGAACAACGATATGTATACATTGTGGACCTGATTTTCACATCAGCTGTAAGGACCAGTTAAGTGGCAAGAGTTTGAAGAGAATAGAGTGGTTGGTGCTACTGACTGGATTAACTCTGGGCATACCAGAGAAATGGAAATTGACAAGTGGGATGAGGTGGTCACTCAGAGGAAAAAAAAAGGGATTATACATCCCTTAAATTTGTGGATGCTGCCAACTTTGGAAGTTGACAGATAGAGGCATGTGTGCGTGTATGTGTACATGCATGTATGTGTACATGCATGTATGTATGTGTGTGTGTGAGAGAGTTTTTTTGTAAGAGAGAGTTTGTTAGTACATAACTAAAATAAAAAAAATAAATAACCTGCTGCCATCTAGTCAATTCCAACTCATTGTGACCCTATAGGGCAGAGTAGAGCTGCCCCATAGGGTTTCCAAGTAGTGCCTGGCAGGTTAGAACTGCCGGCCTTTTGGTTAGCAGCCGAACTCTTAACCACTACACCACCAGGGTTTCCTGTTAGTACATAGACAGTGGTTAAAGACTTTTCAGGTGAACTCATTCACCTGCTATATATGCAGCCATACCCTTAATCTGAGTAGATAGAGTAACAAGGAAAATGAAGGTCTAGACAATTGGGAAAGGGGTTAGATGAAACCTAATCCCCTGCTGTCCCCAAGAGTCTGGGGTTCAATTAATGCCACCATTGGGCCAGTTCTCCTGGAAATTCAGGTGAAAGCCAAGATGTTGGCCTGAATACCTGGGCAATCAAAACTGTGTATAGAAAGACCTTGAGTAGGAAATGGATGGATAGATGAAGAACTTCTGAAAACATGAATGAGCAAGAGCCTGGGTTCTCTCTTTTTAGAAGCAGAGGGAGTCCTTCATCTCCCTTACCTCAACCCAGAATCTCCCACCAGAGATTGGCTGGTGGCAGTGAGAGTAGGGAGGAAGATATTACCATTTGGTGAGGAAGTGGGAAGAAGCACAGGACATAACCTAGCCTTGCCTTTGTACCCAGTGGAGGAAAGCAAACCAGAGGGTGAGCCATTCAAGGACTATATTCCTTATGCCTGTGTCACATCCCCTTTTGCCACAATCTGAGACACTGAAAAGTAGTCTGAAAATGAAGGTTTTTCTGCTTCTCCTCAGTCTAGCCCGATCTTGGTCCTACAGGGTCTTCTCAAATAATTATCTGACTCAAATGTATACTGATAAAGACTTTAAGTTGTCACGCATCTCTGAAATCTCAAGAGACCTTAAAAGCCTTCCAGAAGAGAAAAAATAAACTGAGTGGATACTTACTTTCTCTCTATGCCATACCAGGTGTCTCACTAGTTAGTCCAAGGAAAAAAAATCTAAGGGTGACTAGCCAATTTGCTGTAAAGCCCATTAAGTCACCCCATGTGGATTTAGGCTGAATTGAAAGAGCCAACCCTCCACTCCTTTTGTTCCATGGGGCTTTAGTGGATGAAGGGGAAAAAAGTAAAGCCATAAATTTATCTATTGTGAAAACCCTGAACAATGGCTTACCAGACTTCTTTTGGAGGGAGACAGCAGGGGATTAGGTTTCATCTAACCCCTTTTCCAATTGTCTAGATCTTCATTTTCCTTGTTACTCTATCTACTCAGATTAAGGGTATGGCTGCATATATAGCAGGTGAATGAGTTCACCTGAAAAGTCTTTAACCACTGTCATCCCAAGGGTATGGCAAATCAGGGCAATTCATTCATACAAACTCAGATCTTTACAGCTCTAAATGTCCCTGGAGTCCATCTAACCCAACTTCCTTATTTTACGGATATGTAATCTGAGGCCCAGAGGACCTCATACAACAGGCAGAGCTCAGTCTAAAACCCAAATATCCAGAAAGCTCATCCAGTGTTTTATCTAAAGTATCTGGATCTCTGAATTTTTAAGGTGTCCCTTACAGTATTCTGTGGGAGCCTAGTGCTTTGTGTTTTGAATCTGAGGATAGTCCTGGTGGACCTTCTTCCCACTCCTCCCTCCAAAATGCACATTTGCAATGTATACACTATTTTGATAACACTATCAAAGTCTTAAAGACCTCAGGTTAAGAACCTTTGCCCAAGGACACATTTAGATCCCTAACTTCTTCAACATCTTGCTGTCTTACTCTCTTTGGACAATTGGTAAATGTCAGGACAGTCACTGGGAAAAATGACTGAGGAGGGTAATAATTGGAGTCAGATTGCTTTGTGCCTTGCTCTCACTTCTTCCCTGGAGGCAGAAAAATGGACTTTAGACTCCCAATCACTACCCCCTCTTTTGTTGGGAGCCCCCTGGAGATGAAAGAGTTAATTGGAGGGGTATCTTCTGTCCCTTGGACAGAAGGAGCCATATCCACACAATAAAATGCTTATGCCCTGTATGTAATAGTTGGTATTGACGCCTTGCATGAAATAAAGACACAAGACCCAGGGTGTGGGCACTGAGCCCTGCTTGTGGTTTTCTGCACAGGAAAATCTCTTTTTCCATCTGAGAAACTCTCTTTCTAATCCCCCAGGACTCCTTCCTTCCTGCTCCTTCCCATTCTCCATTGTGGAGGCTGGGCAGTAGCCTTACACGTGCCCCACTGCCGGATTGATGTTCTCAGAGTGTTACCATGGCAATCCTCCACCCTCTGCATTGACAATCTATTGTCCTGATGGAAAAAGCTGAACGGGCACCCTTATTTTGCTCAATCAAGGTTGACTTTATTTAGCGAAGGCTCCTGATTGCAGTCTGCTTAGAGCCAGAGATCATGGAATAGAAAGAGGAAAGAGGCTCTCTTGGGTTTTAGGGGTAATTGGCATTGTACCTTACACCCACCACCAAGATCCAACTCTAAGTATCTTTTTAGAGTCACCAACAGCAGCCTGCACAAAAGTATTGTTGTTATTGCGGGGCCTTCCTAAAAGATCCTGTATGACCCATATCTCAAGTATCATGCCAGTGACTACAGAACCAGGAGAGTTGGCTTACGGCTAAACACCCTCTTCCCTGGAGGAGCAGAAGGCTGCCTCCACCAGCAGGGCATCTCTCTCAGTAGCAGCAACTTGCAGTTGTGTTTGTAAAACTCTTTCCTTTGAACCTACCATTTGTGGTCCTCCTGAGACATTTCTCCTTTGGGTTGAGCTTCCCTGGAGTGGATCTTAAAGTTATGGGGAAGTATTTCAAGGGGAAACTGAAGAAATAAACAACAATTAAAGCTTTTTCAGCTGTCTCTGTAGGTGACATGTTGGTAGGAAACAGGTTGTCTCTTCTAAGACAATAAAAGGTAAGAAGTGGGATAGACAGGAGTTGTAAAGTAGCTCTATATTTTGGGTTAAGATCTGGTTGCTTCAAACAACCTCCTTATAGAGTATATTCATCTCAGAGCTAGAAGGAAGCTCCAGCCTCTTCTGGCCCAAGGCTCTGTAGGTTCAAGTCTCTTTTGAGTATCTCTGCCTAATGGTTCTCTAGCCTCTGGTCATTCACTTCCAGTAACTGTGAACTCACTATCTTTTCCAGAGTCCAGACAATTCTGAGCATATGAAGTTTTGAGTTGAAATTCACTTCTGTGTATTTCTACACAGGGTTCCTAGCTCTGACTCATGGGACCCCAAGGAATACAATTTACCTGTATTCTACATCTTCCCTGTGATAAGTCCTGCATTTTTTGGTCTCCAGGCTAACAAGCTGCACTCTTGCAACTGTTTCTGAAGAGAACCAACTTTCTGACCCTTCTCTTTTCTTTTTAAGAGCATGCTCTAATTTATCTGTGTTCCTTTTAGAGTATGGCTCTCAGAGATGGAACCAGACTTGTTGGTGAAGCCTGATTGGTCCAGGTAGTGCAAACCTGTCATCTACCTCCTCCTTCTCTCTGTACTATAGAGGTGCAGCCAGATGGCATATTACCATATTGAGCTATCACATAACTCCTATGTAAGCCATAAACACTTTGTGTGTTTTCCATCCATACCCTTGTCGTCTGCCACATGCCCACCTATCCCTGTCCTGCTCCTCAGTATCCAATGAGAAGTCTCCTCTCCCATCTGACCTGATTTTTACCTTATTTTCTGTCTCTTCATCTTCACTCAGACTTGCCTATCTTCAGGGACCCCTATACTCAGTGGTCCAGTGGAGACGTCTCTACCTTCTTTCTGTTTAACCAGTTCAAAGGAAGCTAGTTTTCTCCTTTTCCCAGACCCCATGTGTAAGGCATCAAATCACCACAGTACCTTGTTTACTCATCCAGTTAAACTCACATACTTCTGGGCTGGGCTAGTTCAGGAGCCAGAACCAGATGGAAGGGGAGAGAAGAAATTCTGAGGACCAAACATGACTATATTCTTAGCACACACGTGAAGCGTGAGGTCAGGTGGCCTTCCCTCTGAGGACAGCTAGGCCTGGGCCCATGTGTAAAGTGGACCAGCAATGACCCAATTTGCTTTCTCATAAGGAGGGCAGAAGGGAGGTGAGGGAAAATTTCAGAGGTGAGTCTACTTCCTGAAACCAAGCCTAGCTTTCTGGACCCCTGACATGGAGGCCAAACCCTCCCATGAATGTGGCATGTTTTCAAGTTTCCAAAGTACATTCACACCACTTGTTTCATCTGGGAAGAGCAAAAGCCACTGTTCATTGCCTTAATATTACAGATACATAAACTGAAGCTCAGAGATACAGAGTGGCTCACCCACACTCACACAACAGGTAACTGTAACTTTATAAGGTGGCAAAGCCTGCACACGAGATGGAAACCAGATAAAAAGGATTTGCTTCCATCTCTGTAGAGTCAGCCAATTGTGAAAAGAGCAAACAAGAGAATCATTTGCTCTGGCTTTTCCATGAAAATAGTGTAAGCTCCAGCCAGGAGTTTAAATTAAAATATAAATAAGCTTATTAAAAGGTCAGAGCAGAATGCACACTCTGACGCATCAAATAATATTTCAGCCTTGAGCCCCATGGTTTATGAGTATTCTTGGAGGTGAAGATTCAGTATGACAGTTTGTAGTTCAGGCATTGTTACAAGCAGGTCTCTCATGCCCTTAGGGATAGGAAATCAACAACTAGAAACCTACTAAAAAAATGGAAGAGTGGTCTCTATTGATTAAAAACTTGAACAAAAAACATTTATAGGTAGAAAATTGTCAGTTTAAGACAGCCAATGAAGCCATTATGTTTTTTTGTATTTTCCTACCCAAGCCAAATGGAAAATATTCTGAAACATAGATTTACTTAAAATCCTCTGAGAGGAGCTCAGCGTTGAGAGACAAAACCAGGATTTGAATCCAGCCTTTATTGGAGTACATTTAGTTGAAATTCTTCCCCTCTCTGGGCCTGCTTTTTCACTGGGAAAATATCCTACCCACCTCTCACTGATTAAGGCAAAAGAACTTCAGTAGATCCATCTAAAAAATACTGGGGAAATTCAAGGTAATTTGAACAAAGCCCAAAGCTAGGAATTTCTCAGAGAACTGGAGTCATATTGTTTGGGAGTATGAAGAAACAGGCTGAAACACTCTCTTCCACATGGTCCTGGGACTGGTGCCCCAGGGTTTGAGTAAGGGAGAAGAACTTGAGGAGGGAGAAATCCAAACAGGCCTTCTTGCTAGGCTATCCAATAGGCAGAGCAAGCATGTGCTTAAGGAACCAGCAAAAAGATACTTTCCAAAAATGAGTTTTCCAAAACAACCTGATTCTTAGTATTACAAACAAAACAAGGGGCAAGGCCAAGACAGCACAATAAACAGACACTTCCTGCCATCCCTCTTATAACAAAGACCTGAAAAAAAAAGTGAATCGATTATATATAACAGCCTAGGAAACCTAATCATCAAAGACAAAGCTGAACAATCAGATTCGGCAGCAGGTGGAAGGAGAGACGGTTCAAAAGCAGTGGGGAAGTACAGATTGGGGATCACCAGTGCCCTTCTAGCTGAGTCTGTGAGGAACACATGGTCTGAGGCAAGCAGCATCATTCAAAGATGAGCTCACTACAATGGGCACAGAGGAGCAGCAGCAAATTTCCACACACCTACAGAACCAAGTAGAAGTGACACCAGACCTGCAAAAGTTAAATGCAAGGTTCTAACCTACCATGTGGGGGCAAAATAACCCCTCCCCCTCCCACGGTTTCACAGCAGAGAAGTATTTTCTTTCCCTCACCCAAGCCCCACCCTGCTACACTCCAACACCAAAGAAAAACCAAACTCATTGCCATCGAGTCAATTCTGACTCATAGTGGCTCTATAGGACAAAGTAGAACTGCCCCATAGGGTTTCCAAGGAGGGAATGGTGGATTTGACCTGCCAACATTTTGGTTAGCAGCCATAGCACTTAACCACTAGGCCACCAGGGTTTCCAACACCAGTCCGGCAATATTCAACAACTGCCTTGCACACTAAGCCTGGAACTCAGGGCTCTCCTTGCCCACACCAGTCTTGTGGCTTTAAAAAATGCCACACCCCCTAAGGCAGGAACTCAAAGTTAGATGGAAGCCCAGCCCCTTTGCCCAGCCACTGGCATAAGGGATCCATGGACTTGCAGCACCCTTCATCCCTGCCCAGACCTGTGTGGACTAATTCAACACTGTATGCCCTTGTTAGTATAAAACAGCAGGACACACAACTGAACCCCATTTTCAACAGCAGTAGCCAAGGGGGAGCTGCAGATTTGTGACATATGACACCACCCTGCCCTCTAAGCAGGGGACTCACCCACACACACTGGGGGCCTGAGGGTTGGTAGTACCACCCACTCCATCTAGTCGCCCATGACAGGGGTCTGCAAAATTAGTGGCACCTCCCAGTCACTTCAGCCAACAGCACCAGTGCCCAAGGACCAGCTGCAATACCTCCCACTACGTATTCTAGGGGACAGGGACATGTCCTCCACCCAGGCACCTGGGGACAGCCGTCAGTCCCTTGCCTTGCTCCACACATAATCCCCCGCTGCTGTCAGATACCTGTGCCTACTCTGAACACACCTAGGCAACCCAGCCCACCTGGGACTTTAGGTGAGACTGTATCATGCATTTGGTGACTGAAGATCTGGATACCTGTGCTGCACCCCACAAGAAAAATGAACAGACTCCTGGGGTCACAAACCTAGTAACTGCTCTGACAATCTGGAGACAGAATGTGAGTGCTTCGAAGACGTCAACAACCAAAATAGCTCACACGCACAGCCTTCTTGGGCATATCAAAACAGAAAAAACAAAAATTCAAGACACAGTAAACAAACACACAATAAATAAATAAAAATAACTTATTGATGTCTCAGAGACAACAGTCAATATCAAATCACATAAAGAAGCAAGTCAAGACAGCTCCAGCAAACAACCAAAATAAAGAACCAAGAAACCTCCTGGGGGAAGATAAGCAATGGAACTACCTGAGAAATAACTCAAACGACTAATATTCAGAGCTCTCCAAGAGATCAGGAAGGAGATCAGACAAAACTCAGACCAAGTCAAGGAACACACAGACAAAGCAATAGTAGTAGAATACAGGAAAACAATACAAGCACAAAATGACAAATTTAAGTCTGCTAGAAACCACAGAGAGACAACTAGAAATCCAAAAGATTAACAATAAAATTTCAGAATTAGGCAAGTCAATAAAAAGTCATAGGAGCAGAAGTAAAACAATAGAAATCAGAATTCGCTACATTGACGACAAACCTCTTGACACCAATTTAAAACCCCCAGTGCTGTCGAGTCGATTCTGACTCATAGTGACCCTATAGGACAGAGTAGAACTGCCCGATAAAGTTTCCAAGGAGCACCTGGCGGATTTGAACTGCCAACCCTTTTGTTAGCAGCCGTAGAACTTAACCACTATGCCACCAGGGTTTCCAATTTATATGAGAAAAAATCAGAGAAAAAAATTAAAAAAAAATGAAGAAAGCCTAAGAATTACGTGGGACACTAACTATCAAGAGGAAAAACCTACGAGTGATCAGAGTACCAGAAAGGAGGGGGGGAACAGAAAGCAGAAAAAGAATTGTTGAAGATTTGCTGGCATAAAACTTCCCTGATATCATGAAAGATGAGAAGCTATCTATCTAAGAAGCTTAATGAACAGCACACAGGGCAGACCCCAAAAGAAGTCACCAAGACATATCATAATCAAATTCGCCAAAACCAAAGACAAAGATAGAATCTTGACAGTAGCTAGGGATAAATGAAAAGTCACCTACAAAGGAGAACCAATAAGATTAGGCTGTATAGGGTTGCTGTCAACATCATACCAAAAAAAAAAAAAGACTCAATGGCAGTTTTTTTTTTTTCCTGACTACTCAGCAGAAACCTTGCGGGCAAGAAGGCAATGGAATGACACATATAAAGCCTTGAAGAAAAAAAAAAATTGCCAGCCAAGTATTATATATACGGCAAAACTCAAACACAATGGTGAAATTAGGTCATTTCCAGATAGTCGGAAGTTAAGGGAATTTGTAAAAACCAAACCTAAATTACAAGAAATATTAAAGGGAGTCCTCCGGTTAGAGAACCAACAACACCAGACAACAATCCAAGACTAGGACACATGACAGATCAACCAGTTATCAACACAGACAGGGAATTTACGAAAACAAATCAAAGCTAAAGGACTAAAAATAGAAAACCAGAGACATCGATACATAAATGATGACAATGTCAAAACAAAAAAGAGGGAATAAACGGTGTAGTCATAGAACTTCTATATGGAGAGGAAGTTAAGGCGATATCAAGAAAGAAAAGATTGGTTTAAACTTAGAAAAATAAAGTCAAATTTCAAAGTAACCACAAAGGAAGCAAACAAGCCTCCTCATTCTCCCTATCAAAATAAAGTATATCAAGCAAACAAAAACCAAAGAAAAGCAGGAGTGACAATATTAATCTCAGACAAAATAGACTTTAAAACAAAATCCACCACAAAGGATGAGGAAGGACACTATTTAATGATGAAAGGGTCAATACACCAGGAGAGGAAACCTTGGTGGCATAGTGGTTAAGAGCTATAGCCTAACCAAAAGGTTGGCAGTTTGAATCCACCAGGCTCTCCTTGGAAACGCTGTGGGGCAGTTCTACTCTGTCCTATAGGATCAGTATGTGTTGGAATCAACTAAATGACAATGGGTTTTTTGGTTTACACCAGGAGGACATAATCATAATAAATATATTGACACCAATGGCAGGGCTCCAAAATAAATAAAACAAACTCTAACAGCATTGAAAGAGAATTAGACAGCTCCACAATAGTAGTAGGAGACTTCAACACACCACTTTCAGTGAAGGGCAGAACACCTAGAAAGAAACTCAATAAAGATATGGAAGATCTAAATGTCACAGTCAATCGACTTGAACTCATAGACATATACAGAACACTTAACCCAACAGCAGCAAAGTATACATTCTTTTTCCAAAGCAGATGGAACATTCTCCAGAATAGACAACATTTTAGGCCACAAAGCAAGCCTTAACACAATCCAAAACATTGAAATAATACAAAGCTTCTTTTCTGATCATAATACCTTGAAAGTACAAATCAATAAGAGAAACAACAAGTACAAAAAATCAAATACATGGAATCTGAACTACACCTTGTTTAAAAACTACTAAGTTATAGAAGAAATCAAGAATGGAACAAAGAAATTCATAGAATCAAATGAGAATGAAAACACATCTTACCAAAACCTTTGGGAGAGAAAAATCAGTGCTTAGAGGTCAAATTGTAGCAATAAATGCACACATCCAAAAAGAAGAAAGGACCAAAATCAAAACACTAACACTACAACTCGAACAAATAGAAAGAGAGCAGCAAAAGAAGACCTCAGGCACCAGAAGAAAGGAAATAACAAAGATTAGAACAAAAATAAATGAAATAGAGAATAGAAAAACAATTGAAAGTGTCAACAAGACCAAAAGTTGGTTCTTTGAAAAAACCAACAAAATTGACAAACCATAGGCTAAACTTACAAAAAAAAACAGGAGAGGAAGCAAATAACCCGAATAAGAAATGAGATGGGTGATATCACAACAGACCCAACTGGAAAGGTTTAAACACAGAAGAAACACATTCCTTGATGGTTACAAGGGTGGGGAGGGACAGAGAGGGGATTTCACTAACTAGATAGTAGACAAGAATCGTCTTAAGTGACGGGAAGGACAACACACAATACAGGGGAAATCAGCACAACTGAACCAAAGCAAAAGCAAAGAAGTTTTCTAGATTCATCCAAACACTTTGAGGGACAGAGTAGCTGGGACTGGGAGCTGGGGAACATAGTTTCAGGGGACATCTAGGTCAATTTGCATAATAAAGTTTGTTAAGAAAATGTTCTACATTCCACTTTGGTGAGTAGAGTCTGGAGTTTTAAAAGCTTGCTAGGGCCATCTAGGATACATCTATTGGTCCCATCCCATGTGGAGCAAAGGAGAATGAAGAAAACCAAAGACACAAGGAAAATGCTAGCTCAAAGGACTAAAGGATCAAATGAACCAGAGGATCCACTAACCTGAGACCAGAAGAACTTAGATGGTGCCTGGCTACCACCAATGACCGCTCTGACAGGGATCACAACAGAGAATCCCAGACAGAGCAGGAGAAAAATGTAGAACAGAATTTAAGTATTAAAAGACCAGACTTAATGGCCTGACAGAGACCGGAGGAACCCCCAATACTATGGCCGTTGGATACACTGTCAACCCAGATCTGAAACCATTCCCAAAGCTCACTCTTCAGCCAAAGATTAGACAGGAGTATAAAACAAATAAAACAAAAAATAATACAGGTGAGGAACATGCTTCTTAATTCATTCAGATATGCAAGACCAAGTGGGTAGCTCCTGTCCAAAAGCAGGCTGAGAAGGCAGGGAGGGACAGAAACTGGTCAAATGGATATAGGGCACCCAGGGTAGAAAGGGCAAGTGTGCTGTCACATTGTGGGGATTGCAACTAATGTCACAAAACAATATATGTATAAATTTTTGAATGAGAAATTAACTTGAACTATGAACTTTCACCTAAAACACACACACAGACACCACACAAAAAAAGCCTTCAAAGTAGTCATCATGGTGACTTCCCTGTCAGGGAACACAACACAGAACCCCTGAGGGAGCAAGAGAGCAGTGGGATGAAGACCCCAAATTCTCATAAAAGGACCAGACTTAATGGTCTGACTGAAACTAGAAGGACCCCAGTGGTGGTCATGGCCCCCAGACCTTCTGTTGGCCCAGGACAGGAACCATCCCTGAAGCCAACTCTTCAGACATGGATTGGACTGGACAATGGGCTGGAGAGGGATGCTGGTGAGGAGTGAGCTCTTGGATCAGGTGGACACTTGAGACTATGTTGGCACCTCCTGTCTGGAGGGGAGATGAGAGGGTGGAGGTGGTTAGAAGCTGGCGAAATGGACGTGAAAAGAGAGAGTGGAAGGAGGGAACGGGCTGTCCCCTTAGGGGGAGAACAATTGGGAGTATGTAGCAAGGTGTATATAAGTTTTTGTGTGAGAGACTGACTTGATTTGTACACTTTCACTTAAAGCACAATAAAAATTTTAAAAAAAGTAGTCATCATGGGTAAGTAAAATGTGGTACATGCATACAATGGAATACTAACCAGGGATAAAGAAAAACTAGTTCCCAAAACATTTTGGCACACGGATGAACCTGAAGACATTATGTTGAGTGAAATAAGTCAATCACAAAACAAACAAACAAATATTGTATGTTCTCGCCTTTATGAAATGACATGAAAAAGTAAATATACGAAAACTAATTAAGGTTCATTAGTGGTTACCAGGGGTGGAGGAGAGGGGAATTCACTCTCTAGATAGTAGACACTTGTTATTTTTGGCAATGGAAAAGGTAACACTGAGTGAGGGTGAAATGAGCACAGCTTGATGAAGGTAGATGATGTCAGCAAAATGTACACAAGAACAAAGGACTGTTTGGTAATTGCTATGGCATATGTTATTTTGAAACAACAGTAAAAACAACCAAAAATTATATGCGTGGTGTATGTATACGTAGTAGGCTTATATGTGTGTATGTATATATATGTGAGTTTATACATGTGTATATATTTTTTAAATATATATAGGTGCATGCGTATGTACACGTATATGTATATATGTTACTGTATGCACATAAATTCATATGTATAATAAAGCACATAGAGGGCGCAGTTATGGACACTTCTTAGACATAGCCAAACACCCACAGGATTGGTTTTGTAGGTTTGAAGGATTAGGACCATAGTCTTATGGAACATTTTGGTCAACAGGCATAAGATAGTTCATAAAATTATGTTTTGCATCCTAGTTTGGTGAGTATAGGTAGTCCCTGACTTACCATGTATTCAAGTTAGGAGAAACCACATGACCCTGTGTGTGTGTGTGTGTGTGTGTGTGTGTGTGTTTTATCTTATCATTAGAAATATGTACTACTTACAATGCTGCAGTGAGTAATTTGGTGTTATTCTCAGATGTTCATTCACAAATGTTCAATTTTATGATTTACTGTTCAAAACAGTGCTGTATAGATTTCATTTTCTAAACTAAATCAGGGGCTTCAGTTGCTTTAAATTACGGACCCAAATGTCAATTGCTCTGCTAAAGTCAGTAGGCAGATTTGGAAAATAGTGAGAAGTTACTATTTTTTTTTTTTACTTTGAAATATAAGAAGAAGAAAAGAAAAGGATCATAGAGACAACCCTCACTAATTTTCTGACTAGAAACACCATACCACTCCCAGGGATAATCCAGATGATACAAAGCCTTCCACAAGTGGAGTTATTACCACAACTGACAAAATGCCAATGTAATCCAACTCTTCTTTATTGTTGGAGTAAATTTTTATCCTTTGTGAATTTTTTTAATGTATGTACTTATTAAAATATATCTGTAAGCATATATGTAATCTTTTCAACCCCTAAAGACAAATACAGATCAAATTTATAAAGATAATGATATCTTTATAATAATAATATAATGAAATATTATATCTATATAATAATAATTAAAGCTGAATAAAATGAGTTATTGGACCTAAATCAGAACCTACTTACCACAGGTTTGAAGGATTACGACCATAGTCTCGTGGGGTATCTCGGTCAGTTAACATAATACAGTTCATAAAGTTATGTTCTATGTGCTAGTTTGGTGAGTAGTGACTGAAGTCTTAAAAGCTTGCAAGCAGCCCTCTAAGATACAACTATTGGTTTCTACTCATCCAGAGCAAAAAAGAAAAAAGGAAACCAAAGACTCAAAGAAGAAAGTATTCTACAGGACAAATAGTCTACGTGAACCATGGCTTCATGTACCCTGAGATCAGAACTAGATGGTTCTGGCTACCCCTACAAACTGTTCTAATCAGGGCCACAATAGATGGACTGGGAGAAAAATGTGGAACAGAACCTCGAATTCCTTTAAAAAAATTAGGCATACTAGAACGGTTGAGACTGAGGATTTCCCAAGACTATTGCCCTGAGATAATTTTGAAACCTTGAATCATAACTAAATTCTGAGGTCACTCTGTAGCTAAATAATAGGTTTCCTTACACAATAATGAATATCACCCATAAGTACTGTGCTCCTTTGAAAAAAAAAAGTCTATGTGAAACCAAACAGTCAACAATTACTTTAAAACAAACATGAGAATGTAAGGGGGCAGGGAAACTAGATTAATGCAAATGAAACAACCAGAACGGAAATAATGAGAATCTTCATGCATTGTGAAGAATGTAACCAATGTCACTGAACAATTTGTGTAGAAAATGTTGAATGGGAACCTAAACTGCTGTGTAAACCTTCACCATAAACACAATAAAATATCATTAAAAAAAAAAGGAAACCTACAAAAAAAACAAAAGAAACTGTCTCTTGCCCAAAGTGAAACATCTGTCTCTTTGACAAATACCAAGCACATGGAGCTACTTGAACACTGCATTGTATATAAAAAAAAAAATACCTTCAAGAAATCACTTAATTCAAAGTATTCGTTGTTAATATAATACCTTCCACCTAAGGAAAGCATGTGGGTGCAGGGTAAATTGGGAGTACCCTTTGTACATTCTATTTTGTGTCTTAACGGTTTAAAGGAGAATGCTGTTTTGCTCATGAAAGTATGGGCTTCTCAATATTAAAAAGAAAGAAAACCTTGAATAATCATGTATAAATATATATATGGGGGAAATTATGGACTTTTTTTCACTTATTTTATGGTTTAGTATGTTTTTTTTATTTGAATTACATAAAAGGGGAGGAAGTCTTTAAAATTTTATCAGTGCTTAAGTAAAACGTAAAAAATCTTTGTCATCAAGCCAATTCCAAATCAAGGCAACCCACGTGTGTCAGAGTAGAACTGTGCACCACTGGGTTTTCAATGACTGATTTTTTAAATGTAAATTGCCAAGCCTTTCTTCCAAGGCACCTCTGAGTGGACTTGAAACTCCAAGTTTTCAGTTAGCATCAGAGCACGTTAACCTTTTGCACTACCCAGGGACTGCTTATCAGTGTTTAAGGTCCCTAAATGTCTTACTGTGACACTGAATAGACTATTATTTTAAATGATGTCTTCTCTGTCTGTTGTTTTGGCCTCACCACCCTCATTTCAGGTGGCTTAATCTGATCTGTGGAGGAAATGCATGTTCCTCATTGTCCTGCTTCCAAGCTCAGCTCAGGGATGTCCTTGTCAATTTCCTCAGCCTAACATTTGACCCCTGTGCTTGATGTAAGCAAACTCTCATTGTAGGGGAAAGGATTTTAGGAAGATACTTTCTCATCCTTGTGACTCTTTGAAAGTCAATGAAAAAGTATTAAAAACAACTATTATGGTGCCTTCCAATAATGGTATTTGAGGAGGCTATTAAGTGGGGGAAGGAGCCCTGGTGATGTGGTCGTGAAGCACTCACCTGCTAACAGAAAGGTTAGTGGTTCAAACCACTATCCGCTGGGTGGAAGAAAAATGTAGCAGTCTGCTCAGTAAAGATTACAGCCTTGGAAACCCTATGGGGCAGTTCTACTCTGTCCTATAGGGTCACTATGAGTTGGAATTGACTTGATGGAGGTTAAATAGGGGTGAAGACTCTGACTACATTGTTTCCGTTATTGCAAGAAGAGGTAGTACAAGACCCTTGACAGGTGGTCCTGGTATATAGCAGCCCTCATTCTCAGGAAATTCTTCTTTAAGTCTAACTTAATTTCTCTTGCTGCAATTTAAGTTCATTTCTGTTGGCTTTGTCTTAATTAAAACAAACAAACAAACAAACAAAAAACCCATTGCCATTGAGTCGATTCCAACTCATAGTGACCCTGTTGGACAGAGTAGAACTGCCCCATAGGGTTTCCAAGGAGCACCTGGTGGATTGGAACTGCCAACCTTTTGGTAAGCAGCTGTAGTTCTTAACCACTATGCCACCAGGTTCCTGTCTTAATTAAAGGAGTTCATTTATCCTTTCTTTTTTAGAAGAAAGGAAGGATAGTATATTGGAAAGAGCTTTGCTCTGCAAAAGAATCCCTGAATGACCAAAGCCAAGATCCATCCTTTCTCTAGGCCTCAATTTCTTCATCTGTAAATCCAGGAAAACAATGTTTTTCTCAAAAGGCTGCTGCTGTTACCTTTCAACGATAAGGCATTTATGGAAAGAATCAGTGGCAGTTTCTGGCACATAATAGGTACACTCAACATTCTTCTTCCTCAATTCTGTACCCTGTGGTGACAGAACCAGTATTACAACCCAGATTCTCTGATTTCTAATCCAGTGTTAGGAAAAGTGTTCATCATCATACTACTGGAAATATTTGATCTGCAAAGGTGTAGTAAATAAAGGTGAATTAGGAAAATGAGTGTTACAGCCTTGAAAGCTGAGCAGAGAAGCCTGGAATTGATGTACAAATCACGAAGCCATAAGAATTCTCTGGAGATTTTGCATTTTTGAGGGACAGGATGAAAGTATCGAAGCAGCATGTGCCTAAATCTCCCCTCAGAGATGCCAAGAGTGGATTTTGAACTCTTGGAAAAAAAAAAAAAGCCTCCCAAGCCAGGATGCAAAGGCTAAAAGTTTTCACACGGGATACCCCTTTCCAAACACTTGGTCCCTGTAATCTTTACCAGCTATACCCTGTTTTCATTGGCTCTGCTCTCCATCCCTCCTACAACCTCTCTTCACTTCTGTGGGGCTGTTTCTGTCTTAGTTGGTGCTACTGTAACACAAATACCACAAGTGAATGGCTTTAAAGAATAGAAATTTATTTTCTCACAGTTCTGGAGGATAACCTTGTCAATTTCTTCTTTGTTGGTAGCCCCAAGCGTTCCTTAGTTCCTTGACTTGTACGGGATCCTCACGTGGCATCTGTCTTCTCCCCTGTGTGTGTGTATATCTCTGTGTCTATTCTCCTCTTTTATAACTCAGAAGTGATTAGGTTTAGGATTCACTGTACAGTGATTCATTTGATTACATTAGGTTGCGTTATGGAAAGTGATTACATTAGACTACGTTACATTATGGAAAGTGATTATGCTACATTATATCTACATGTATATGGGTTAGGATTCCAACACATATTTTGGGAGGACACAATTCAATTTCTAACAGCTTCTTATTGAACTTTTATCTGGAAATTCTAGTTCTAGGAAAGCTCAAACACTCTTTGATGTATTCATCTCTCTGCTGTTGACCAAAGTTTGGCAGTTTCCATCTGCAAGGCTAAAGAGAGTGGCAGAGTCAGGAATGCTCTTGCAATTCTCAGATGCTTCAAAGATCAAAGCTGGGAGGACCCTTAATGGAATATATATTTCAACATATTCATGCTACAGATGGAGAACTGAAGCTCCAAGAGCATGTTGTGGTGGAGAGTAGGGGGACTCACATAAAGTTATACAGAGTTTAAATCAGAAGCCATGTCTCCTAACTCCCAATCCAGTATTATTTTCGCTACACATAGTTCAGCCCCTGAAGTTCCTTCTCATCCTGTCTCTGACACTTCTACCCCCAGTTACTCTCCAGCAGCTCCCCTCCATGGGAACATTTTAGTTTATACCACTCTGCCTCCCACCCGACTAAAAAATGTTATGAGCTGGTCCCTTAATTTTATTTTCTCCCATTCTATGTGTCCAACATTAAGTAGTTATCTCAATCATTTTCCTTCACCACAGCTGGGACCCAAGAGCAGACTCTATGCCTTCTATTTGGCCCAAATGTACCAGCCCCCATCATGGAACACAGTCCTAGCCAATTAAGTGGCAAATGAGAATGTGCCATTCTTAAATGCCCAGGCTCAACTGAAATATTTCCCTCCACCCTGTGACAGAAAATTGGCTGCCTGCTTGCAGGGCAGGACTAAGAAGGAAGGGAAAAAGAACAACTGTGAAACTAAAAATTTCCCTTGTTCACACATACACACATGCACACTCAAAATGACAAAGAAACATTCTTGTGAAGCATCTCGGAACCCAGGCTGAGAATACTGGGCAATGTGGGCATGGCTTGAGACTTCAAAGCTGGTTGTTTTGCACCACAAAAAGGCTGCTTAAAAGGCCAGAGCCAGTTACTATAATCAACTCCATGTGGGAAGACAGTGGGGTGGGCATTAATGTGGGTCAGAAGATTGTATTTGAGAAGTTTAGAGCCCTGGTGTTTAAGCACTTGGCTGCTAACTAAAAGGTTGGCAGTTTGAACCCACCAGCTGCATTGAGGGAGAAAAGACCTGGATCTGCATCCATAAAGATTACAGCCTAGAAAACCCTATGGGGCAATTCTACTCTGTCTTATAGGATCGCTTTGAGTTGGAATTGACTGGACAGCACAAAAGAACAACATTCTACAGTAATAACAAGAGAGGAAAGGTCAGGACACTGTAAAGATGTGGAGGGGCTTGGAAAGAGCCAGGCTCAAGTGGAAGGGAGTCTACTGAAAGTGGCCCAGAGTTGGGGCAGAGTGGTTATGGGGCCAATGAGGTTTTGCTACTTCTGTCACATGCAGGGAAGCAAGGGAGATTCCCAAGATAGCCCCATAAAGCAATTTCCTGGAAGCAGAATGACCTTTCAAGAATTCCTGCTTACACAATGTGCAGAGTTTGTTCAATTGTTTTGCAGATCATGACAGGCTAGTTTACAGACATGGCTTCTCCCATGGAAAGAGATTATAGATGAGCCCAAGTGTCATGGACTGAATTATGTCCCCCCCCAAAAATGTTTTATCAATTGGGTTAGGCCACGATTCCAGTACTGTGTGATTTTTTTTTATGTGTTGTAAATCCTGCCGCTATGATGTTAATGAGGGAGGATGGGTGGCAGCTCTGTTAGTGAGGCAGGACTCTATAGGATTGGATTGTGTCTTGAGGCAATCTCTTGAGATATAAAAGAAATAAACAAGCAGAGAGACAGGGGGACCCCATCCCACCAAGAAAGCAGTGCCAGGAGCAGAGCACATCCTTTGGACCCAGGGTCCCTGTGCCTGAGAAGCTCCTCAACCAGGGGAAGATTGAGGATAAGGACCTTCCTCCAGAGCCAACAGAGAGAAAAAGCCTTCCCCTGGAGCTGACACCCTGAATTTGGAATTTTAGCCTACTTTGCTGTGAGAAAATAAACTGTTTGTTAAAGCCATCCACCTGTGGTATTTCTCTTATAGCAGCACTACATAACTAAGCTACTTAGGATCCCAAATCTAGCTCTTACACTGACTAACTGCCTCACGTTCCTATCTCTACAATGGGAGGAGGTCAACTTAGATGATGACCTTTCTACCTCTCACTTGTCATGCCTGATTTTCTGCGGTAAAACTATTGTTATCTTTGGCCTACAGAAGAAAATTTGTGAGACGATAAGAAGTGTGCTACTCTTGCACCTATTTAGGCAATTTCTGGCTATGCCAGAAGATGCTTCTACTTCTGTTTTCTGGAGCTTTGCCTCCAGAGGCTGGTTAGAAATAACTTAAGTGAAAGGATGGCCATGCTTGAGTTGGTGAGGCTGTCTTCTTCTCTGATGTTATCCTCAGTTTGCATCCTTAACCAGGCTTGGTGACGCAGTGGTTAAGAGCTCCACTGCTAACCAAAAGGTAAGCAGTTCGAATCCACCAGCCACTCCGTGGAAACCCAATGGGGCAGTTTTACTCTGTTCTATTATAGGTTCGCTATGAGTCAGAATCAACTCCATGGCAACTTTTTTTTTTTAATGGGGCTTGGAGACAGAATTTCTTTCACCAAATGTAAAAATTGGTTGAGTTCTTTTTGTCTATGCCTCCCATTCTCTATCCTATTCATATGCATGAATTGATTTACATGTGTTTTCTTTTTCTGCATAAAAGCTCAGCTTAAGGTATGACAACCCCAAATTGTAGCTTCTTGCTAATAGGCAGGCTGTATCAGAGAGAGAAGGAGGGTGCCTTTGCCACATCTATTTTCTTCAAGGAATAGAAAAAAGAAAAATAAATCAAAGTAAGCTGACACCTGAAGAAAAGAAGAAAGGTATTTTCCACACAAGTACAGGACAAGAAAGTGGATAGAAATGACTTAGGGATTTCAGAAAACATTAGTCAGCAGAGTTTAGTTACTGTTAGCAGAGGCATATGCTTCCAGCCAACCCAATGTGACCTTAAGTTACATCAACATGTGTATGAGGTCCAGAACAAAAGAAGTGGCCATTCTCCTTTCGTGTTTGGGTTGGACTTCACGTAATGTGCAATCAGCTCTGGGATCCATATATTTGGAAAAATTATTTTTTCTACTTATCAAAATAAGTGCTCACTCATCTATGCCAAGAAATTTGGAAGACAGCTACCTGGCCAACCGACTGGAAGAGATCCGTATTTATGCCTATTCCCAAGAAAGGTGATCCAACCGAATGTGGAAATTATGGAACAATATCATTAATACAACACACAAGTAAAATTTTGCTGAAAATCATTCAAAAGTGGCTGGAGCTGTATATTGACAGTGAACTTCCAGAAATTCAGGCTGGATTCAGAAGAGGATGTGGAGCCAGGGATATCATTGCTGATATCAGATGGATCCTGACTGAAAGCAGAGAATACCAGAAAGATGTTTTCCCTGTCTTTTATTGACTATGCAAAGGCATTTGACTGCGTGGATCATTACAAATTATGGATAACATTGCAAAGAATGGGAATTCCAGAACACTTAATTGTGCTCTTGGGGAACCTGTACATAGATCAAGAGGCAGTTGTTCGGACAGAACAAGGGGATACTGAGTGGTTTAAAGTCAGGAACGGTGTGCGTCAGGGTTTATCCTTCCACCATACCTATTCAATCTGTATGCTGAGCAAATAATCCAAGAAACTAGACTATATGAAGAAGAACAGAGAATCAGGATTGAAGGAAAACTCATTAACAACCTGCATTTCACAGATGACACAACCTTGCTTGCTGAAAGTGAAGAGGACTTGAAGCACTTACTAATGAAGATCAAACACCACAGCCTTCAGTATGGATTACACCTCAACATAAAGAAAACAAAAATCCTCACAACTGGACCAATAAGCAACCAAAAAGCAACATCATGATAAATGGCAAAATATCGAAGTTGTCAAGGATTTCATTTTACTTGAATCAACTCCCATGGAAGCAACAGTGAAGAAATCAAAAAATGCATTGCATTTGGCAAATCTGCTGCAAAAGACCTCTTTAAAGTGTTGAAAAGCAAAGATGTCAGACTAAGGTGCGCTGGACCCAAGCCATGATATTTTCAATCGCATAATATGCATGCAAAACTGGCCAATAAATAAGAAAGACCGAAGAAGAATTGAAGCCTTTGAATTGCAGTGTTGACAAAGAATATTGAATATACCACGGACTGTCAAAACGACGAACAAATCTGTCTTAGAAGAATTACAACCCAAATGCTCCTTAGAAGCAAGGATGGTGAGACTGTGTCTTACATACTTTGGACATGTTGTCAGGAAGGATCAGTCTCTGGAGAAAGACATCATCCTTGGTAAAGTAGAGGGTCAACAAAAAGGAGGAAGACCCTCAATGAGATGAATTGACACAGTGCCTGCGACAATGGGCCCAAGCATAACAAAGATTGTGAGCATGGCCCAGGACTGGGCAGTGTTTCATTCTGTGGTACACAGGGTCACTGTGAGTCAGAGCTGACTCGACCGCACCTAACAAAAACAACAATCAAAATAGTAAATAATTTGAAATACACATGGAAGGATCAAGAAGAAAATAAACATAACATATGAGTCCTGAGATGCCACTGTTAAAGTACTGATGTATTTCCTATTTTGAGATCATAGGACACATTACATTTTGTAACATCCTTATACCAACATTTTGATTTAACATATCATAAGTATTTCCCATGTCGATAGTCTCCAAAATAATAATTTTAATAGCTTCATATTAGTAGTGAATTTATTTAATCATTTCTCTACTACTGGGCATTAAGGTTATTTACAATATAAATAATCTTAATGCCCAATATAATAACGTAAAATTATAAATAACTCAGGAAGGAGAAAGCTTAGGCATAAATCTGTTTGTATCTGTGATTATTTCCTTAGGACATTTTCCTAAAAGTGGGATTACTGGGTCAAAGGCATGAATTTTTTTTTTAACTTTAGATGAAGGTTTACAAAACAAACTAGTTTCTCATCAGTTAGTACACACATTGTTCTATGACATTGGGTAACAACCCCACGACATGTCAACACTCTCCCTTCTCAACCCTGGGTTTCCAATTACCAGTTTTCCTGTTCTTTCCTACCTTCCGGTCCCTGACCCAGGGCTGGTGAGCCCCTTTAGTCTTGTTTTGTTCCATGGGCCTCTTCAATCTTTAGTTGAAGGGTGAACCTCAGGAGTGACCTCATTACTGAGCTGAAAAGGTGTCCAGGGGGCATACTCTCAGGGTTTCTCCAGTCACTTTCAGGCCAGCAATTCTGGTCTTTCTCTTTGAGTTAGAATTTTCTTCTACATTTTTCTCCATTTCTGTCTAGGACCCTCTATTGTGATCCCTTTCAGAGCAGTCAGTGGTGGTAGCCTGCCACCATCTCGTTGTACTGGACTCAGTCTGGTGGAGGCCGTGGTAGATGTGGTCCATTAGTCCTTTGGACTCATCTTTCCCTTGTGTCTTTAGTTTTCGTCATTCTTCCTTGCTCCTGAAGGGGTGAGACCAGTGGAGTATCCTAGATGACCACTCACAGGCTTTTAAGACCCCAGATGCTACTCGCCAAAGTAGAATGTAGAACATTTTCTTTATAGAAAGGCATCAATATTTTTAAACTAGAGAAAGGAACAGTATCAACCTGATGTCAGCTTGGCCTTCATTTTTATCCAGCCTGCATTCACCAAGTCCTGTGCTAGGAACTTGAGGAAATAAAATTAAATCAAACTTTATTATTGCCTTCAAGGAACTTCCAGTCTAGGCAGAAAACACATGAGTGAACAGATAATTTCAATACAATGTGGTCATTGTTATGAGGCAAATATTCACAGGGAATAGGGGAAACTTCAAAGACGAAAGGGCTCAAAAATGGTACAGAGGAGGTAATTCCTAAAATGAGTTCCAAAGGAGAGCTGCAGACTAGGGGCCCTCCCAAGGGCCTTATTGACATGGAGATGGGATTAGCTGAGTCTTTTCAAGGAAGAAGAGGCAGCAATGGCCTCAGCTCATCCAGGGCCCTGAAATAGACCCACAGAATAAGAAAATGAGGGAACAAGGAACAGGCAGAGCCATCAACAACTTAGAGTGGCTCGGTACCCAATGTAGAAATTGGTGTGGGAGTGGAGGCGTTAGCTGAAATAACATCCGTGGTAGATGTATGGAAGTTGTGAAAATTTGGTGCTACAGAGGGTCCTCTTTGGGATTGGGATATTGGTTGTGAGACTTTCAAATAAGAGAGGAAGGACAGTACATTTCTGCAAAAATCAGGCAGAGTAAATATGCTCCATTGGGCACCTTTCAATGCAGAACATTACTCAGTCAAGCTGGGGAACCCCATCACCATTGGTAAGGGAAGAGGGAAAACGTGAGGGGGCCTGCCATGATGATGGCTTCAGATCCCAGGTGGATGTCAAAGTTTTATCTTCTGTACCCAGCATCCCACAACCACCACTACCTCTTCCACTATCATCAAAGTCTCTACAAATACTGTATTTGTTTCCTTTGAAGCACTTATGACAATTTATCTGTGAATTCATTTGTTCATTACCTATTCACCCAATAGTATTGGAAACTCTGTGAAGGTAAATGATGGTGTTTAGCTCCCTATTTATGCTACATAGCACAACTCCAGGCACATAGTAGACTGTCCTGAAGTGTTTGTTGAATGAATGATTTGAGTATGGCCCCATAAGCCTAAAGGAAGCTTAGAAACATGAGATCTGGGTCTATAAATAAGGAAACATTACTTTTTGACAGAGTTACTTCCACAAGGTTAATTTTGGTGGATATTTTGACACGTATCCTATAAAAAATACCATTAAATATGAACTTTTAAACAAGACATATAAACATTAGATAGCTTCACCTTACCCCTGAACTTCTCCCCATCCTTGAATGTTCTCACCTCTGTGGATAAGGTGAAGGAAGGAGTAGAGGTAAGGGGTGGAATGGGGAATAGAAATTGGGTTGGGGTAAAGTATAGGCAGGAGGTAAAACAGTGAGAGGGTAAAAGGTGGAGTAAAGGTAAAAGCTGTGTATTACATATACTACTTGATAATCAACCAGTAGTGTTTTTACATTTTGACGGCTTAATCCAAATATGCTGCTTCATTGCCAGGCCAGCCTAGAGGAAGGTGCCTGGTTACCTTTTGCAGGAGACATATTATGAAGCCTGGGGAGGGGTTTGAGGGGAAAGAACCAATAGGCAGAAGAGGAAGAAGAGGCTTTCCTGAGATAGTCTTTCAAGGGATAATGCTCCTTTCACAGGGCCTTCACCTTCCTGATTCCTCATAAACTTTGCCATTCTCTGGCTTAAGCCTAAAACCAGACAATCAGAACTCCATCACTTTAATTAAGAGCTTATTCCCTGCTGTAACACAACTCTCTCCCACCATAAGACTGGACCCAGTGAATAAAATTAACACAAGCAATTTGAAAGTTCAATCCCATCTTTGTCTTTAAGATAAAGTGTAGTTTAGTGGGAAAAGTGCTATACTCGAGTGAGATAACTGTGGTTCAAATCCATACCTTCTTGGAACTGGCAAATCAATCCACTCTCTTGAGTCTTGGTTCCTCATCTGCAAAATGGGGCTAGTAATTCCTTCCTTCTAGGTTGTTGTAAGGATTAATTTAAATAAGAAAATGTCTGAGAAGTCTAAAACACACGTCTAGTACACAAAATGGTGTTTATAATTATTTTGATCACCCCCATGTCATCAATAAATGTATTACAATCCAGATTGAGGTCATCATTTTAACAGGTGTCTGTGGTTATACTTCAATAATGAAGGAGGAAGCTTAATGAGTACGTGGATGTAAGATAAGGCCAGAGAGTAGGAGGGTCAGAGGACCTGAGCCCAGAAATGAGGAAAAAGGGCAGAGATACCTCACAAACCTCCAAGTTTTTCTTGCCATGTCACAGCTTATTTCACAATCTCTTAACAGGAAGATTTTTTTTTAACAGGAAGAGAGAGAGAGATTTGCACAGAGACGAGAGAAAGAGAAACAGGGACAGAGAAGGAGAAATTGTGTCGTGGAAAGAGCAAAGGCTCTGCAGCCAAACAGACATGACTTTGAATGAGTTTGGATGAAATTGCATCAATTAGGTGCCTATATTTCTTCTGGAAAACTAGAGCCATGATATCACCTTACTGGGCTATTGTGAAGAATAAATAGTTTAATGCATGCAAAGCTCCCATCAGAGAAACTGTTCTACAGTAGGTGTTCAATAGAGGTAGTCCTTATGAATAAGATCTATGTGTTTTTTTTTTTCTTCAAAAGAGGATAAAGGAGAAGTTAAATAGCCAATGACAAAAATATGGTCCTTTACTGTGAGAGGAGAAGAAAGGCATAACAGTATGGGTTGCTATGTCAGAGTTTTGGCCATACAGAGGTAGGGCTGCTTTAATGTCTATAGGATTGGATTGTGGAAATGAGGTGCTTATTTGTTCTACAGGAACCATGCTTTGGTGCTGCCACCACAAAGACCGATAGTAAGTGAGTAATACAGATTTTAAACTGATGTGTTCCGTTGTATCTTCCAAATGCTAAAAAAAAAAAAAAAGATTAAAGAGTAAAAATAATGTTCTATAAACTTGTACTTTTTTATTTATTGTGCTTTAAGTGAAAGTTTACAAATCAACTCAGTCTCTGGTACAGAAACTTATACATGCCTTGCAAGGTACCTCTAGCTGCTCTCCCCTTAATGTGACAGCACATTCCTCTTCTCCACCCTGTATTCCCCATGTCCATTCAACCAGTTCCTGTTCCCCTCTGCCTTCTCATCTCGTCTCCAGAGAGGAACGGCCCACATAGTCTCACGTGTCTGTTTGAGCCAAGAAGCTCACTCCTCGCCAGTATCATTTTCTGTCTTACACTCCAATCCAATCCCTGTCTGAAGAGTTGGCTTCGGGAATGGTTCCAGTCTTGGGCTAACAGAGGGTCTGGGGACCATGACCTCTGGGGTTCCTCTAGTCTAAGTCAGACCATTAAGTCTGGTCTTTTTATGAGAATTTGAGGTCTGCATCCCACTGTTCTGCTTCATCAGGGATTCTTTGTTGCGCTTCCTGTCAGGGCAGTCATTGGTTGTAGCCAGGCTCCATCTAGTTCTTCAAGTGTCAGGCTGTTGGAGTCTCTGGTTTATGTGGCCCTTTCTGTCTCTTGGGCTCTTGTTTACCTCGTGTCTTTGGTGTTCTTCATTTTCCTTTGCTCCAGGTGGGTTGAGACCAATTCATGCATCTTAGATGGCTGCTTCCTAGCGTTTAAGACCCCAGATGCCGCTCTCCAAAGTGGGATGCAGAATGTTTTCTTAAGACATTTTGTTATGCCAGTCGACCTAGATGTCCCCTGTAACCATCATCCCCAGACCCCCGTCCCTGCTACTCTGGCCTTCTAAGCATTTGGGTGTATTCAAGAAACTTCTTTGTTTTTGGTTTAGTCCAGTTATGCTGACCTCCCCTGTGTTGTGTGCTGTCTTTCCCTTCAACTAAAATAGTTCTTGTCTACTATGTAATTAGTAAATACCCCTCTCCCTCCCTTCCCACCCCCATAAACATCAAAGAATATTTTCTTCTGTGTTTAAATTGAGTTCTTATTATAGTGGACTCATACAATATTTGTCCTTTTGTAGCTAATTTCACTCAGCATAATACCTCCCAGATTCCTCCACATTATGAGATGTTTCACAGATTCATGGTTGTTCCTAATCATTGTGTAGGATTTCATTATCTGAATATACCATAATTTATTTATCCTTTGATCTGTTAATGGGCACCTTAGTTGCTTCCATCTTTTTTGCTATTGTAAACAGTGCTGCAATGAACATGGGTATGCATACATCTGTTGGTGTGGGGTCTCTTATTTCTCTAGGATATATTCCAAGGAGTGGGATTGCTAGGTAGTATGGTAGTTCTATTTCTAGCTTTTTAAAGAAGCACCAAATCAATTTCCAAAGTGATTGTACCATTTTACATTCCTGCCAGCAGTGTATAAGTGTTCCAGTCTCTCCACAACCTCACCAGCATTTATTATTTTGTGTTTTTTGGATTAATGCCAGCCTTGTTGGGGTGAGATGGTATCTCATTATAGTTTTAAATTGCATTTCTCTAAGGATCATGAGCATTTCCTCATGAATCTGTTAGCCACCTCAATGTCTTCTCTGGTGAAGTGCCTGTTCATATCTTTTGCCCATTTTTAATTGGATTATTTGTCTTTTCGTTGTTGAGTTTTTGCAGTATCACGTAGATTTTCGGGGTCACACACTGATTGGATTTGTCGTAGTAAAAACTTTCTCCCAGTGTGTACGTAGTCCTTTTACTCTTTTGGTGAAGTTTATTTATTTTAATTCGTTTATTGTGCTTTAGGTGAAAGTTTACAAATCAAGTCAGTCTCTCATACAAAGAGCCATACATACCCCACTGTGCGCTCCCAGCTGCGCTCCCCTTAACGAGACAACACATTCCTCCTCTCCACCCTTATTCCCCGTGTCCACTCAACCAGCTCGTGTCCTCTTTTCCTTCTCATCTCACCACCAGACAGGAGTCGCCCACGTAGTCTCATGTATCTACTTGAGCCACTAAGTTCACTCCTCACCAGCATCATTGTCTAGCTTATAGTCCATGCCAATCCCTGTTTGTAGGGTTGATTTCAGAAATGGTTCCATTCTTGGGCTATCAAAGGATTCGGGGACTATGACCGTCAGGGTCCCTCCAGTATCGGTCAGACAATTAAGCATGGTCTTTTTATGAGGATTTAAGAACGGCATCCCACTGTTCTTCTGCTCCATCAGGGATTCTCTGTTGTGTTCCCTGTCAGGGCAGTGATTGGTGGTAGCCTGGCACCATCTAGTTCTTCGGGTCTCAGGCTGATGGAGTCTCCGGTTTATGTGGCCCTTTCTGTCTTTTGGGCTCATATTTACATTCTGTCTTTGGTGTTCTTCTTTTTTCTTTGTGCCAGGTGGGTTGAGACCCATTGATGCATCTTAGAAGGCCGCTTGCTAGTGTTTAAGACATTTGAGACCCCAGATGCCTCTCATCAAAGTGGAATGCAGACCGTTTTCTTAATACATTTTGTTTTGCCAGTTGACCTAGGTGTCCCCTGAAACCATGGTCCCCAGACCTTCATCCCTGTTACTCTGGCCTTCAAAGACTTTGGTTGTATTCAGGAAACTTCTTTGCTTTTGGTTTAGTCCACTTGTGCTGATTATCCCTGTGTTATGTGTTCACCTATCGTTCACCTAAAAAAAATTTTGTCTACTATCTAGTTTTTTTTTTCCTAGTTAGTGAATATCCCTCTCCCTCCCTCCCCACCCTGGTAACCATCAAAGAATATTTTCTTCTGCATTTAAACTTTATCTAGAGTTCTTATAATAGTGGTCTCGTACAATATTTGTCCTTTTGCAATTGACTGATTTCACTCAGCATAATGCCTTCCAGGTTCATCAATCTTACGAAAAGTTTCACAGGTTCATCATTGTTCTTAATCATTGGGTAGTATTCCATTGTGTGAATTTACCAAAATTTATTTATCCATTCATCCTTTGACGGGCACCATGGTTGCTTCCATCTTTTTGCTATTTTAAACAGTGCTGCAGTGAACTTGGGTGTGCGTATATCTGTTCATGTGAAGGCTCTTATTTCTTTACGGTTTATTCCAAGGAGTGGAATTGCTGGGTCCCATGGTAGTTCTATTTCCAGCTTTTTAAGGAAGTGCCAAATTGATTTCCAAATTGGCTGTAACAAGTTACATTCCCACCAGCAATGTGTAAGTGTTCTGGTCTCTCCACAACATCTCCAATATTTATTATTTTGTGTTTTTTTGATTAATGCCAGCCTTGTTAGGGTGAGATGGAATCTCATTGTAGTTTTGATTTGCATTTCTCTAATTGCTAATGATCGTGAACATTTCCTCATTTATCTGTTAGCAGCCTGAATGTATTCTTTGGTAAAGTGTGTTTTCATGTCCTTTGCCCGTTTTTTAATTCGGTTATTTGTCTTTTTGTACTTGAGTTTTTGCTGTGTCACGTAGATTTTAGAGATCAGATGCTGATTGGAAATCTCATAGCTAAAAACTTTTTTCCACTCTGTAGGTAATCTTTTTACTCTTTTGGTGAAATGGTTAGGTGAGCATAAGTGTTTGAGTTTTAGGAACTCCCAGTTATCCAGTTTCTCTTCTGCTGTTGTGCATTTTTAGTAATGTTTTGTACACTGTTTATGCCATGTATTAGGGCTCCTAATGTTGTTCCTATTTTTTCTTTCATGATCTTTACCGTTTTAGGTTTTATACTTAGGTCTTTAAACCATTTTGTTTAGTTTTTATGCATGATGTGAGGTTTGGGTCTTGTTTCTTTTTTTGAAGATGGATATCCAGTTATGCCAGGGCCATTTGTTAAAGAGACTGTCTTTTCCCCATTTAACAGACTTTGGGCGTTTGTCAAATATCAGCTACTTATATGTGGATGGATTCATGTCTGGATTCTCGATTCTGTTCCATTGGTCTAGATATCGTACAAGTAACAGGCTGTTTTGACTACTGCGGTAGTATAATATGTTCTAAAATCAGGTAGTGAGAGACCTCCCACTTTGTCCTTCTTTTGCAGTAATGCTTTACTTATTTGGGGCCTCTTCCCCCTCCATATGAAGTCGTTGATTTGTTTCTCCATCTCATTAAAAAATGTCGCTGGTATTTGGATTGGGATTACGTTATATCTGTAGATTGCTTTGGATACAATAGACATTTTCACAATGCTGCGTCTTCCTATCCATGAGCAAGGTATGTTTTTCCACTTATGTAGGTCTTTTTTGTTTTTTGTCGTAGTGTCTTATAGTTTTCTTTGTATAGGTCTTTTACGTCTCTGGTTAGATTTATTCCTAAGTATTTTATCTTCTTGGGGGTATTGTAAATGGTATTGATTTGGTGATTTCCTCTTACAAGTTCTCTTTGTTGGTGTAGAGGAATCCAACTTTTTCTTTTTAAGGTTTATCTTGTATCCTGATACTCTGTTGAACTCTGCTATTAGTTTCAGTAGTTTTCTTGTGGATTCTTTAGGGTTTTCTGTGTATAAGATCATGTCATCTGCAAATAGAGATACTTTTACTTCTTCCTTACCAATTTGTATGCATTTGTTTCTTTTTTGTAGCCTAATTGCCCTGGCTAGGACATCCAGCACAATGCTCAGTAAGAGTGTTGATAAAGGATATCCTTGTCTGGTTCTTGTTCTTAGGGGGAATGGTTTCAGATTCTCCAGTTAGGATGATGTTGTCTTTTGGCTTTGTATAAATGCCCTTAATGATTTTGAGGGATTTTCCTTCTATTCCTATTTTGCTGAGAGTTTTTTTCAAGAATGGGTGTTGGACTTTGTCAAATTCCTTTTCTGCATGAATTGATAAGATCATGTGGTTCTCGTCTTTTGTTTTATTTATATGATGGATTACAATAATTGTTTTTCTAATGTTGAACCATCCTTGCATACCTGGTATGAATCCCACTTGGTCATGGTGAATTACTTTTTTGATATGTTGTTGAATTCTGTTTGCTAGAATTTTGTTGAGGATTTTTGCATCTATGTCCATGAGGGATATTGGTCTCTAATTTTCTTTTTTTGTGGAGTCTTTACCTGGTTTTGGTATCAGGGATATGCTAGCTTCATAGAATGAGTTCGGGAGTATTCCATTCTTTTCTATGCTCTGAAATACCTTTAGTAGCAGTGGTTTTAATTCTTCTCTGAAAATTTGGTAGAATTCTCCAGTGCAACCTTCTGGGCCCAGGCTGCTTCTGTGGGGAGATTTTTAATTACCTTTACTATCTCTTCTTTTGTTATGAGTTTCTTTATTTGTTCGACCTCTGTTTGTGTTAGTTAGGCAGATTGTGTGTTTCTACAAATGTTTCCATTTTCTCTAGGTTTAAAAAAATTTTTTTTTTTTTTACTCAAATTTGTTAGAGCACAAGTTTTCATAGTCATCTGATATGATTCTTTTAATTTCTGTTGGGTCTGTTGTGATATCACCCATCTCATTTCTTATTCCTGCTACTTCCTTTCTCTCCTGTTTCTCTATTGTCAGTTTGGCCAGTTGTTTATCGATTTGTTGAGCTTTTCAAAGAAACAACTTTTGGTATTGTTAACTCTTTCAATTGTTTTTCTGTTCTCTATTTAATTTAATTCTGCTCTAATTGTTACTATTTGCTTTCTTCTGGTCCCTGAGGTTTCTTTTCTTTCTTTCTATATGTTCAAGTTGTAGGGAAAATTCTTTGACTTTGGCCTTTTCTTCTTTGTGGATGTGTACATTTATTGCTGTATACTGATCTCTGAACACTGTTTTCACTGTGTCCCAAAGGTTCTGGTAGGATGTGTTTTCATTCTCAATGGATTCTATGAATTTATTTATTCCTTCCTTAATTTCTTCTATAACCCAGTAGTTTTTGAGCAAGGCATTGTTCAGTTTCCATACGTTTCATTTATTTTTACTATTACATCTTTACAGTCAAAGAAGATGGTTTGTAATTTTTTCAATGTTTTGGATTCTGTTAAGGCTTGCTTTATGGACTAATACGTGGTCTATTGTGGAGAATGTTCCATGTTCATTGAAAAAGAAAGTACACTTGACTGCTGTTGGTGGAGTGTTCTGTATATGTCTATGAGGTCAAGTTGGTTGATTGTGGTATTTAGATCTTCTGTATCTTTATTGGGCCCCTTTCTGTATGCTCTGTCTTTCACTGAAAGTGGTGTGTTAAAGTCTCCTACTGTTATTGTGGAGCTGTATATCTTGCTTTCAATGCCATTAAAGCTTGTTTTTATGTATCTAGAAACACTATCATTGGGAATGTAAATATTTATTGTGGTTATATCCTCCTGGTATATTGACCCTTTAATCATTATACACTGTCCTTCCTTATCCTTTGTGGTGGATTTAACTTTAAAGTCCAATTTATAAGAAATTAATATTGCCACTCCTGCTCTTTTTAAAAATTTTTTATTGTACTTTAAGTGAAAGTTTACAAATCAAGTCAGTCTTTCATACAAAAATTTATATACACCTTGCTATATACTCCTAATTGCTCTCCCCCCAATGAGACAGCCCGCTCCTTCCCTCCACTCTTTTTTCGTGTCCATTCTGCCAGCTTCTAACCCTCTCTGCCTTCTCATCTCCCCTCCAGATAGGAGATGCCAACATAGCCTCAGGTGTCTACTTGATCCAAGAAGCTCATTCTTCAACAGCATCTTTTTCTATCCTATTGTCCAGTCCAATCCCTGTCTGAAGAGTTGGCTTTGGGAATGGCTTCTGTCCTGGGCTAACAGAAGGTCTGGGGGCCATGACCACCGGGGTCCTTCTAGTCTCAGTCAGACCATTAAGCCTGGTCTTTTAAGAAGAATTTGGGGTCTGCATCCCACTGCTCTCCTGCTCCCTCAGGGGTTCTCTGTTGTGTTCCCTGTCAGGGCAGTTATCGGTTGCAACTGGGCACTATCTAGTTCTTCTGGTCTCAGGCTGATGTAGTCTCTGGTTTATGTGGCCCTTTCTGTCTCTTGGGCTCATAATTACCTTGTGTCCTTGGTGTTCTTCATTCCCCTTTGCTCCAGGTAGGTTAAGACCAATTAATGCATCTTAGGTGGCTGCTTGCTTGTGTTTAAAACCCCAGACACAGCTCTCCAAAGTAGGATGCAGAATATTTTCTTAATAGATTTTATTATGCCAATTGACTTAGATGACCCTTGAAACCATGGTCCCCAAACCCCCACACCTGCTACACTGGACTTCGAAGCATTCAGTTTATTCTGGAAACTTCTTTGCTTTTGGTTTAGTCCGGTTGTGCTGACCTCTCCTGTATTGTGTGTTGTCTTTCCCTTCACCTAAAGTAAGTTCTTATTTACTAATTAGTGAATATTCCTCTCCCTTCCTTCCTCCCTCCCTCTCTTGTAACCATCAAAGAATATTTTCTTCTCCACTTAAACTATTTCTCGAGTTCTTATTATAGTGGTTTTCTACAATATTTGTCCTTTTGCAGCTGATTTCTCCATGTTATGAAATGTTTTACACATTCATCACTGTTCTTTATTGATGCATATTATTCCATTGGAAACCCTGGTGGTGAGTGGTTAAGTGTTACGGCTGCTAACCAGAGGATCAGCAGTTCAAATCCGCCAGGCGCTCCTTGGAAACTCTATGGGACAGTTCTACTCTGTCCTATAGGGTCTCTATGAGTCGGAATCAACTCAACAGCACTGGGTATTATTCCATTGCGTGAATATACCATAGTTTATTTATCTATTCATCCCTTAAATTTTGCTCAGGATTTTTGAGTCTAAGTTCATGAGGGATATAAGTCTGTAATTTTCTTTTTTTGTGGTGTCTTTTACCTGGTTTTGGTGCCAGGGATATGCTTCATTGAATGAGTTTGAGAGTATTCCATCCTTTTCTATGCTCTGAAATACTTTTAATAGTAGTGCTGTTAATTTTTCTCTGAAAATTTGGTACAACTCTGAAATGAAGCCGTCCAGGCCAGGGCTTTTTTTTGTTGGGAGTTTTTGATTACGTTTTCAAGCTCTTCTTTGTTATGGGTCTATTTTGTTGTTCTACCTCTGTTTGTTTTAGTTTAGGTAGGTAGTGTGTTTCTAGGAATTCATCCATTTCTTCTAGGTTTTCAAATTTGAGTATAGTTTTTCATAGTAATCTGATATGACTCTTTTAATTTCAGTAGGGTCTGTTGTAATATCACCCATCTCATTTCTTATTCAGGTTATTTGCTTCTTCTCCTGTTTTTTCTCTTGTTAGTCTGGCCAATGGCTTATCAATTTTGTTAATTTTTTCAAAGAACCAGCTTTAGGTCTTGTTAATTATTTCCATTGTTTTTCAGTTTTCTATTTCATTTAGTTCTGCTCTAATTTTTATTACTTGCTTTCTTCTAGTGCCTGAGGGTTTATTTTGTTGCTCTCTTTCTCTTTGTTCAAGTTGTAGGGATAATTCTTTGAGTTTGGCCCTTCTTTTTGGATGTGTGCATTTATTGATATAAATTGACCTCTGAGCACTGCTTTCTCTGTGACTCAAAGGTTCTCGTCAGAAGTGTTTTCATTCTCACTGGATTCTATGAATTTCTTTATTCCATCTTTAATGTCTTCTATAACCCAGTCTTTTTAGAGCAGAGCATTGGCCAGTTTCCAAGTGTTTGATTTCTTTTCCCTGCTTTTTCTGTTATTGATTTCTACTTTTACGGCCTTATGTTCAGAGAAGATGCTTTGTAATATTTTGATGTTTTGGATTCTGCTAAGCCTTGCTTTATGACTTAATATGTGGTCTATTTTACAGAATGTTCCATGTGCACCAGAAAAGAAAGTATACTTGGCTGCTGTTGGGTGGAGTGTCCTGTATATGTCTATGAGGTCAAGTTGGTTGATTGTGCCATTTAGATCTTCCATGTCTTTATTGAACTCCTTTCTGGATGTTCTGTCCTTCACCAAACGTGGTGTGTTGAAGTTTCCTACTATTATCGTGGAGCTATCTATCTCACTTGTCAATGCTGATAGAGTTTGTTTTATGTATCTTGCAGCCCTGCCATTGGGTGCATAAATATTTAATATGGTTATATCCTCCTGGTATATTGTACCTTTAATCATTATATAGTGGTTGTCCTCATCCTTTATGATGGATTTAACTTTCAAGTCTATTTTGTCAGAAATTAATATTGCCACTCCCGCTCTTTTTTTTCCCACTCTTTTTTGATTGTTGTTTGTTTCATAATTTTTTCCATCGTTTGAGTTTTAGTTTGTTTGTGTCTCTAAGTCTAAGGTGTGTCTCTCATAGGCAACATATAGACAGATAGTGTTTTTTAATCCCTTCTACCACTCTCTGTCTCTTTATTGGTCCATTTAGTCCATTTCCATTCAGCGTAATTATGGATAGGTATGAATTTAGTGCTGTCATTTTGATGTCTTTTTTTGTATGTTGTTGACAGTTTCTTTTTCCCTCTTCATTTTTTGTAGTGAGTAGATTATCTTTATATATTGTCCTTGTCTTATCTTCATTTTTTTAATTTTGTTTCTGCTGAGTCTCTATTTTTTTCCATATTTTATTTTGATGTGTAGAATACTTAGTCTCCTTTGTGGTTACCTTAATATTTACCACTATTTTTCTATGTTAAACCTTACTTTTATTTATTTATATCACTTTGTCTTCCTCTCAATATGAAAGATCTATGACTACATTTCTCAGTCTCTCTTTATTGTTTTAATATTGTCTTCTTTTACATAATAACATCACTGTTTCCCTGTTTTGAGTGTTTTTTTAATCTTGATTTATTTTTGTGATTTGCCTACCTAGGTTGACATCTGATTGCTCTCTCCAGTGTTCAAGTCTTGGAATGATACCTGATATTATTGATTTTCTAACCAAAGAACTCCCATTATTATTTATTGTAATTTTGGTTTGGTTTTTACCAAAGTCTGAACTTGTGTTTATCTGGAAACGTCGTAATTTCACCTTCATATTTGAAAGACAGTTTTGCTGGGTACATAGTTCTCGACTGGCAATTTTTTTTCTTCAATTTTTTATATAAGTCATCCTGTTGCCTTCTTGCCTACATGGTTTCTGCCCGGTAGTCTGAGATTATTCTTATGGACTCTCTTTTGTAGGTGACTTTTTGTTTATCCCTTGTTGCTCTTAAAATTCTCTCTTTATCTTTGGTTTTGGCAAGTTTGATTATAATATCTCTTGGTGACTTTCTTTTAAAATCTACCTCATGTGGGGTTCGATGAGCACCTTGGATAGATATCTTCCATGATATCAGGGAAGTTTTCTGCCAACAAATCTTCAACAATTCTCTGTGTATTTTCTATTATCCCTCCCCATTCTGGAAATCCAAACACTCGTAGGTTATTTCTCTTAATAGCGTCCCACACGATTCTTAAGGTTTCTTCATTTTCTTTAATTCTTTTACCTGATTTTTCTTCAAATATATTGGTGCCAAGTGCTTTATGTTCAAATTCACAAGTTCTGCCTTTCACTTGCTCATTTCTGCTCTTGTTACATTCTATTGCAATTTGTAATTCTGTAATTTTATTGTTAGTTTCTGAATTTCTGATTGATATCTGTCTATGGATTTTTCTAGCTTATTAAACTTTTCATTACCCACCCCAGTGCTATCGATTCATTATGTTCCTGAATAACCTTTTTAATTTCTTCAACTGCTTTATCTGTGTGTTCCTTGGCTTGTTCTGCATATTGCCTGATCTCCTTCCTGATGTCTTGAAGGGTTCTTTATATCAATCTTTTGTATTCTGCCTCTGGTAATTCCAGGAATGCACTTTCATCTAGAAGATCTCTTGGTTCTTTTTTTTTGAGATCTTGTTGAGGCAATCATGGTCTGTTTCTTTATGTGACTTGATATTGACTGTTGTCTCTGAGCCATCTGTAAGTTATTGTATTAGTTTATTATATGTTTGCTTACTGTGTCACAGCTTCTTCCTTTGTTTTGTTTTGATATGCCCAGATGGGTTGCTTGAGTGAGCCAGCTTGATTATTTTTCTCTTTGGAGCTCTGACGTCCTGTCCCCAGATGGCTAGAGCTGTTATCAGGTATATCAGTCTAGGAGTCCATTCACTTTTCTTGTGTGAATTCAACTCAGGTGTCCAGGTAGTTGATCATCAAGTCTTAGAGGGGCAGGGGTGATTGGTGTAGTATCAATATCTGGTTGCAGCAAGGGGTCACACTGTAACAAGTCAGGGAGCTGAGAATCGTCCCCCAAGTGTCTCTGAGGAAAGCGTGTCCCTGTTCCCTAGAGCACACAGGTGGGTGGGTTATGCAGATGGACCAGGGACACCCAATGTTTTTGGTTGTAAGGACTGGGAGGTACCAGTTATCTTTGGAACCCTGTAGCGGGTGGCTTGTTGACCTGAGTGGAGCCACCAGTCCTTAGGCCCCTGATGTGGATAGGTGAGGACACTGTTTAATAGAAAAAGCGGTGTCAAACATCGTACACCCACCTCTCCACCACACAACTGAAACAGTTGTAGTCTGCCTACATTGGACTATTCTCCTAGAACAGGCCCACACAAGTCCATGCAAAGGGGAAAGATTTCAAATTCCACTGATCTTTTATGCCTGGACACAAGCCACCTCTGTCCTGAGCTTCCTCAGTTAGTGGAGCTGGCAAATTATCTTTTCCCCGAGTTGCAAATATATTCCTTCTCCAGGGCCAGAGGATGGCTTTAGGCACTCATCAGTGTCTATCTCAGGCCCAGGGCAATGAACAGCTGCTGAAGCCAGCTTGGGGGCGAGGGGCACAGTAAAATATACGGAAGTACTTAGCTTTTGCCAAGAGCGCCGTTCTTTTCTGGTTCCGGAGGTGTGAGTAGGCTGCCTCTCCCTGAGGAAACTGCGGCCGAAAGCTAGTACAAGGCGGCCGCAGCCGCTCCCGGGAATGGTGCCTGAGGGCTCCCAGAAATTCAGGTCCGGTAATTCCTCTCCACTTCTGAACTGTCTCTTCCTCCCCCGGCCCCTCAGTTCATTTTCTAAACTTGCCTTTAATGTTCAAGGCTCCCAGCTTGTCATAAATATACTCACTTCACTTGTTTTTTCAGGTCTTTGTTGTAAGAAGGCTAGCCGGAAGCGTCTGTCTATTCCGCCATCTTGGCCCCTCACACTCCCGCTCTTTTTTGATTGTTGGTTGCTTCATATCTTTAATTCCATTCTTTGAGTTTTAATTTGTTCATGCCTTTAAGTCTAAGGTGTGTCTCTTGTAGGCAGCATATAGACGGATCATGTTTTTTTTTATCCATTCTGCCCCCCTGTCCCTTTGTTACTGCATTTACTCCATTTACATTCACCATAATTATGGATAGGTATGAGTTTACGGCTGTCATTTTGATGGCATTTCTTCTGTGTTGTTGACAGTATTTTTTTCCACTTAGTTTTTTTTTTTTGTGTGCTAAGTAGTTTGTCTGTATATGTTGTCTTTTCCTCTTTTTCATCATTGTCGATTTTATTTTTGCTGAGCCTTTACGTTTTCCTTATATTTTATTTTCATGAGCAGGATTGTTAGTCTCCTTTTGTGGTTACCATAATATTTACCCCTATTTTACTAAGTTTAAACCAAACTTTTCATTTCGCCTTGACTTCCTCTCCATATGAGAGATTTATAACTAAATTTTTTAGTCCCTCTTTTTTTATTTAATGTTGTAATATTTTACGTAATGATATTGCTGTTTCCCTATTTTCAGCGTTTTTATCTTGATTTATTTTTGTGATTTCCCTATCTGGTTTGACATCTGATTGCTCTGTCCTGTGTTTTAGTCTTGGGTTTTATCTGATGCTATTGATTTTCTACCAGAGAGCTCCCTTTAGTATTTCTTGTAGTTTTGGTTTGGTTTTTGCAAATTCCCTAAACTTCTGTTTATCTGGAAATTCCTAATATCGCCTTCGTATTTGAAAGACATTTTTGCTGGATATATATTTCTTGGCTGGTAATTTTTTTTTTCCTTCAAGGCTTTATATATGTCATCCCATTTCTTCTTGCCTGCATGGCTTCTGCTGAATAGTCTGAACTTATGGACTCTTCTTTTCATTTATCCCTATTCACTCTCAAAATTCTCTCTTTATCTTTGGTTTTGGCAAGTTTGATTATAATATTTCTTGGTGATTTCTTTTGGGGTCTACCTTGTGTGAGTTTCCATGAGCATCTTGGATAGGTATCATCTTGTCTTTCAGGATGTCAGGGAAGTTTTCTGCCAACAAGCCTTCAACAATTCTCTCTGTATTTTCTGCTATCCTTCCCTGTTCTGGTCCTCCAATCACTCTTCGGTTATTTCTCTTGATAGAGTCCTGCATGATTCTTAGGGTTTCTTTATTTTTTTTAATCCTTTTATCTGATTTTTCTTTGAATATATTGGTTCCAAGTGTTTTATGTTCAATTGCACTAATTCTGACTTCCATTTTCTCAATTCTGCTCCTCTGACTTTCCATTGAGTTGTCTAATTCTGAAATGTCATTGTTAATCTTCTGTATTTCTGAATCTTCTGTCTGTTTATGGATTCTTGCAGCTTATTAAATTCATCATTAGGCTCTTGAATAACCTAATTTCCTTCACAGCTTTATCTTTTTGTTCCTTGGCTTGTTCTGCTTTTTGCCTCATCTCCTTCCTGATCTCTTGAAGAATTCTGTATATCAATCTTTTGTATTCTTCTTCTGGTAATTCTAGGAAGATATCTACTTCCAGAAGATTCCTTGATTATTTGTTTTGGAAGCTTGTTGAAGTGATCTTGGTTTGCTTCTTTATGTGATTCGATATTGACTGTTGTCTTCAAGCCATCTATGTTATTGAATTAATTTATTTTATGTTTCCTTACCATGTCTTGGCTTCTTGCTTTGTTTTGTTTTGATATGCCCAAATAGGCTGCTCTAGGGAGCTAGTTTGATTATTGGTGCCTTCGAACCTCTAACGTCCTGTCACCAGATGGCTAAAGCTGTTACCAGCTATATGAGACCAGAAGTCCATTCCCTTTTCTTATATTGATTCAGCTCAGGTGTCCAGGTACTCAGTCATAAGGTATGTGGTGTAGGCACTCATCTACAGTTTTAGAGGGACAGGGGTGATTGGTGTAGGCATAGGTATCTGGCTGTAGCAGGGGGTCATGCTCTGAACAAGGCTGGGGCCTGACAACCATCCCTCAAGAATCTGTAAGGGAAGCACGTCCCTGTTCCCTACAGTGCACAGCTAGGTGGACTCTACAGCTGGACCATAGGCACCCAATGCTTTTAGCTGTAAGGACTGGTAAACACCACTTATCCTTGGACCCCTGTCACTGGTGGGTAGGTGGCGTGGTTGAAGCCTCCAGTTTTCAGTCCTCTGATGTGGCTAGGTGAGGATCCTGCTTACTAGGCTGAGCAGCGTCGAACATAAAAAATCTGCCTTTCTACCACACAGCTGAAACAGTCACAGTCAGACCTGAGGCACATACACCAGTTGCACTGGGACAATGAGGGCCTAAGCTGCTGAAATGGGCCCACACAGGTCCATGCAGGAGTGAAAGGCTTTTAAAATCCATGGACTGAGTTTTCCTGTATCCAAGCAAAGAAGCCACTTCTGCCCTTAGTTCTCAACTTAGGGGAGCTGCAGATTATTTTCCCCCATTTGTTAATTTGTTCCTTCTCTAAGGCTGGGAGAATGGCTCAGGATGCCCAGCAGGACCTATCTCAGGCTGAGGGAAAGCGACCACCACTGAAGCCAGTTCAGGAGCTGGAGCAGGGGGAGGAGGGATCAGATAAATGGGAGAGCTCTTTTGAAAGGGGTGCTTTGTGGTCTGTGTGGTAAATTAGACACATTTACTTATCTTTTGCTGAGAACGCTGTTCTTCACTAGTTCCGGAGGTGTGAGTAGACTCTGTGCCACTCAATCTCTTCCACAGTGAAAAATATGTTCCACTACCGCCAGCTCTGCCACTGTTGTGCCAGAAGATCAGTCCTATGGGGAACCAGTTTCTGCCAAGTCAGGTCTGGCAACTCCCTACTGCCTCTGAACTGTCTCTCTATACCCCTGCTGCTCAGTCTGATTTCTTAACTTTGCCTTTGATGTTAAAGGCTTCTAGCTTGTCACATATATAATCTAGTCATTGTTTTATGGGTCTTTGTTGTAAAAGGGACCACCAGAAGCATCTGACTACTCTGCCGTCTTGGCCCCATCTCCCTCTATACACTTGTACTTTTATTAACATGACACAAAGTAGACAGCTTAAGTTTTATTTTTATCTAAATTATATTTTGATGATAACTGTGGTATAATGCTGTCTCTGAATGACCGTGAATTACTTCCTCTAAACTTTATCCATAAAATTGTCATAAGAAACTATCTGAAATGAAACACAGAGAGAACAAAGACAGAAAAATTGAACAAAGCATCAGATAACTGTGTGACAAATTCAAGCAGTCAACAATTCATATAATTAGAGTCCCCGAAAAGGCAAAGTGTTGGGCTATAAAGAAAAAATGTTTAAGGAAATAATAGCTAAAATGTTCCTCAGAGTAATAAAAACCAGAAAACCATAGATTCAAGAAGTTCAATGACCCCCAAGCACAAGAAAGGTACACCAAAATATATCATAAGCAATTTGCTTAAAACCAATGATACACAGACAATGTCAAAACAATAAATGAATGGGGGGGGCCAAGATAATGGAGTAGCCAGATGCCTCCAGTGATCTCTCTTACAACAAAGACCTGAAAAGACAAGGGAAACGACTGTATTTATGACAATATAGAAGCCCTGAACATCAAAGGCAAAGTTAGAAAATGGACTGAGCAGCAGAGGGTGGGGGGAGAGACTGTTTGGAAGCAGAGAGCAGTTGCTGGACCTGAATCACCGGGAACCCTCAAGCACCATTCTGGGGAGTGATGGCGGCAGGCTTGTGGTAGCATTCTGGTCACAGTTTCCTCAGAGAGAAAAATCCAGCCACACAGCCTACTCACACCTCCAGAACCAGAGAATAATGACACACTCAGCAAAAGCTAAGTACTTACATATATGTTACTGCATCCCAGTGCCCAAGTTGGCTTCAGTGGCTGTCAATTTCCCTGGGCCTGAGATAGGTCTTGCTGAGTGCCTTGAGCCATTCACCTGGCCTTGGAGAAGGAATAAATTCACATTTGGGGGGAAAGATAAACTGCCAGCTCCACTAACATGGGGAGCTCAAGACAGAAGTGAATTCCATCCAGGCATAAATGGTCCAGGGACTTTGAATACCTTTCCCCCCGCATGGACATGTGTAGGCCTATTTCAGAAGAAAAGGCCCTTGTTGGCAGACTGCAACAATTTCAGTTTGTGGTGGTGAGGTGGGTGTTTGATGTTTTACATCGCTTTACCTAATAAACACGGTCCTCACCTACCCACATCAGGGGCCTAAGGACTAGTGGCTCCACCCACATCACCCAGCCACCCACAACAGGAATTCAAGAATAAATGGTACCTCCCAGTCCTTATAACAAAAAGCATTGGGAGGCCATGGTCCAGCTGCAGAACTCACCAACCTGAGAACTCCATGGAACAGGGACACGATTTCCTCACAGATGCTCAGGTGACAGTTGTCAGCCCCCTGACTTGTTCAGAGATGATCCCCTGCTGCAACCAGATGCCTGTACCTACACCAATCACACTTGCCCCTCTAAGACTGTAGGACAGTGCCTGTAACACACACTTGATGATCAACTACTTGGACTTCTGTGCTGAATCCATACAAAAAAAGTGAATGGACAACGAGACTCATATATCTGATGACAGCTCTAGCCATTGGATGACAGGATGTTAGAGCTTCAAAGATTAAAATAATCACGCTAGCTTACTCAAGCAACCTATTTGGACATATCGGAACAAAATAAAGAAAGAAGCTATGATACAATAAGCAAACATAAAATAAACTAATACAATAACTTATAGATGGCTGGGAAACAACAGTCAATATCAAATCACATAAAGAAGCAGACCATGATTGCTTCAACAAGCTCTCAAAACAAAGAATCAAGGGATCTTCTAGATGAAGGTGCCTCCCTGGAATTACCAGAGGCAGAATACAAAAGATTAATATACAGAACACTTTAAGACTTCAGAAACGAGATCAGGAAGGAGACCAGGCAATAAGCAGAACAAGCCAAGGAACAACAGATAAAGCAGTTGAAGAAATTAAAAAGGATATTCAAGAACATAATGAAAAAATTAATAAGCTGCAAGAATTCATAGAGATGCCAATCAGAAATTAACAATAAAATTACAGAATTAAACAACTCAGTAGAAAGTCAGAGGAGCAGAATTGAGGAAGAGCAAGGCAGAATTAGTGAGACTGAAGATAAAACACTTAGCACCAATATATTTGAAGAAAAATCAGATAAAAGAATTTAAAAAAATGAAGAAACCCAAAGAATCATGTGGGACTGAATCAAGTGAAATAACTTACGAGTGATTGGCGTACCAAAACAGGGAGGGATAACAGAAAATACTGAGAGAATTTTGAAGAGTTGTTGGCAGAAAACTTCCTGATATCGTGAAAGATGCGAAGACATCTATCCAAGAGGCTTATCGAACTCCACATAGGGTAGACCTCAAAAGAAAGTTACCAAGACATATTGTAATCAAACTTGCAAAAACCAAAGGTAAATTGAGAATTTCAAGAGCAGCTAGAGACAAATGAAAAGACACCTGTAAAGGAGAGTCAATAAGAAAAGCCTCGGACTACTCGGCAGAAACCACTCAGGCAATAAGGCCATGGGATGACTTATACAAAGCACTGAAGGAAAAAAAAATTGACAGCCAAGAATCATATATTCAACAAAACTGTCTTTCAAATGTGAAGGTGAAATTAGGACATTTTCAGATAAACAGAACTTTAGGGAATTTGTAAAAACCAAACCAAAACTACAAGAAATACTAGTGGGAGTTCTCTGGTTAGTGAATAAATAATATCAGATATCAGTCCAAGACTAGAACACAGGACAGAGCAACCAGATTTCAACACAGATAGGGAAATCACACAAAAAAATCAAGACAACAAACCCTCAAAACAGGAAAACAGTGATGTCATTATTTAAAAAATACAACTTTAAAACAATAAAGAGGGACTAAGAAAAGTAGTCATATAGATCTTTCATATGGAGAGGAAGATAAGGCAAAATAAAGAAATGAATGTTAGGTTTAAACTAAGAAAAACGGGTAAATATTAAGGCAATCACAAAGGAGACTAACAGTCCTATTCAGCAAAATAAAATAATAGAGACTCAGGAGAAAAAAAAGAACAAAAACAAATAAGAACACAACATGTTAAGATAAACTACTCAGCACAAAAAATTAAGTGAGAAAAAGAAGCTGTCAACAACATGCAAAAAAAGACATCAAAATGACAGCACTAAACTCATACCTATCCATACTTACGCTGAAAGTAATTGGACTAAATACACCAATAAAGAGACAGAGACTGAAAAAATGGATTAAAACACGATACAACTATATGCTGCCTACAAGAGAAACACCTTAGACTTAGAGACACAAACAAACTAAAACTCAAAGGATGGGAAAAATATATCAAGCACACAACAATCAAAAACAAGCAAGAGTGGCAATATTAATTTCCGACAAAATAGACTTTAAGGTTAAATCCACCACAAAGGAAAAGGAAGGACACTATATAATGATTAAAGAGACAATATACCAGGAGAATATAATCATATTAAATATTTATGCACCCAATGACAGGGCTGCAATATACATAAAACAAACTCTATCAGCATTGAAAAGTGAGATAGACAGCTCCGCAATTATAGTAGAAGACTTCAACACACAACTTTTGGTGGAGGACAGAACATCCAGAAAGAAGCTCAATAAAGACACAGAAGATCTAAATGCCACAATCAACCAACTTGACCTCAAAGACATATGGAGAACACTCGACCTAATAGCAGCCAAGTATACTTTCTTTTCTAGTGCACATGGAACATTCTCTAGAATAGACCACATATTAGGGCATAAAACAAGCCTTAGCAGGATCCAAAACATTGAAACATTACGAAGCCTCTTCTCTGACCATAGGGCCATAAAAGCAGAAAACATTAACAGAAAAAGCAGGGAAAAGAAATCAAGCACTTGGAAACTGAACAATACCTTGCTTAAAAACGACTGGGTTATAGAAAACATTAAGGATGGAATAAAGAAATTCAGAGAATCCAATCAGAATGAAAACGCTTCCTATCAGAACATTTAGACCCAGCGAAAGCAGTGCTCAGAGGTCAATTTGTACCAATAAATGCACACATCCACAAAGAAGAAAGGGCCAAAATCAAAGAATTATCCCTACAACTTGAACAAATAAAAAGAGAGCAACAAAAGGAACCCTCAGGCACTAAAAGAAAGCAAGTAATAAAAATTAGATCAGAACTAAATGAAATAGAAAACAGAAAAACAATTGACAGAATTAACAAGACCAAAAGCTGGTTCTTTGAAAAAATCAACAAAATTGATAAACCATTGGCCAAACTGACAAAAGAAAAACGGGACAGGAAGCAAATAAGCCAAATAAGAAATGAGATGGGCGATATTACAACAGACCCAAACTCAAATGAAAAGAATCATATCAGATTACTATGAAAAATTGTACTCTAAAAATCTGAAAACCTAGAAGAAATGTATGAATTTCTAGAAACATGCTACCTACCTAAACTAACACAAACAGAGGTAGAACAACTAAATAGACCCATAACAAAAGAAGAGATTGAAAAGGTAATTTAAAAACTCCCGACAAAAGAAAGCCCTGACCTGGACAGCTTCACTGGACAGCTTTACCAAACTTTCAGAGAAGAGTTAACACCACTACCACTAAAAGTATTTCAAGGCCTAGAAGAGGACGGAATACTCCCAAACTCATTCTACGAAGCCAGCATAACCCTGATATCAAAACCAGGTAAAGGCACCACAAAAAAAAGTAAATTACAGACCTATATCCCTCATGAACTTAGATGCAAAAATCCTCAACAAAATTCTAGCCCATAAAATTCAGCAACATAAAAAAAAAAAGAATCACCATGACCATGTAGGATTCATACCAGGTATGATCTTATATATGATCTTATACACATAAAACCCTAAAAAATCCTTAAGAAAACTACTGAAACTCATAGAAGAGTTCAGCAGAGTATCAGGATATAAGATAAACAGTTGGAATGCTCTACACCAACAAAAGGAACATCGAAGAGGAAATCAGCAAATCAATACATTTACATTAGCCCCCAAGAAGATAAAATACCAGGAATAAATGTTACCAGGGACATAAAAGAACTATACAAAGAAAACCTCAAGACAGTACTTCAAGAAACCAGAAGAGAGCTGCATCAGTGGAAAAACAAACCTTGCTCATCGAAAAAAAAATGCTGTCGAGTCGATTCTGACTCATAGGGACCCTATAGGACAGAGTAGAACTGCCACATAAGGTTTCCATGGAGCGCCTCGTGGATTCGAACTGCTGACCTGTTGGTTAGCAGCCTTAGCTCTTAACCACTACGCTACCAGGGTTTCCTGCCTGTGGGTGGATTTAACGTTGTAAAAATGTCTATTCTACCAAAAGAAATCCATAGATACAATGCAAATCAGATCCAAATTCCAAACACATTTTTGAAAGAGTTGGAGAAAGAAATCACCGAGTTCATATGGTAAGGAAAGAGGCCCCGGATAAATCAAGCATTATGGAAAAAGAAAAACAAAGTGGGAGGCCTCACACTACCTGATTTTAGAACCTATTATACCATCAAGGTAGTCAATACAGCTTAGTACTAGTACAGCAAAGACACATAGACCAATGTAATAGAACTGAGAATCCAAACACAAATCCATCCACATATGGGCAGTTGATATTTGACAAAGGCCCAAAGTCAGTTAAATGGGAAAAACACAGTCTGTTTAAAAATGGTGCTGGCATAACTGGATATCCATCTGCAAAAAAATGAAACAAGACCCATACATCACTCCATGTACAAAAACTAACTCAAAATGGATCAAAGACCTAAATATAAATCTAAAACGATAAAGATCATGGAAGAAAAAATAGGGACAACGTTAGGAGCCCTAATACATGGCATAAACAGTACAAACATTATTAAGAATGCAGAAGAAAAACTAGATAACTGGGAGCTCCTAAAAATCAAACACCTATGCTCACCCAAAGTCTTCACCAAAAGAGTAAATAGATTACCTACAGACTGGGAAAAAGTATTTAGCTCTGACATTTCCAATCAGGGTCTGATTTCTAAAATCTTCATAATACTGCAAAAACTCAACTAGAAAAAGACAAATAACTCAATTAAAAAATGGGCAAAGGATATAAACAGGCACTTCAATAAAGCAGACATTCACTTAATTAACAGACACATGAAGAAGTGCTCACGATCATTAGCCATCAGATAAATGCAGATCAAAACTACAATGAGATTTCATCTCACTCAACAAGGCTGGCATTAATCCAAAAAACAGAAAATAATAATTGTTGGAGAGGCTGTGGAGAGATTGAAACACTTATACACTGCTGGTGGGAACGTCAAATGGTACAACCACTTTGAAATTTGATTTGGCACTTCCTTAAAAAGTTAGAAATAGAACTCCCATACGATCCAGCAATCCCACTCCTCAGAATGTATCCTACAGAAACAAGAGCCTTTACACGGACAGATAAATGCACACCCATGTTTATTGCAGCACTGTTTACAATAGCAAAAACATGGAAGCAACCAAGGTGCCCATCAATGGATGAATGGATAAATAAATTATGGTATGTTCACTCAAGGGAATACTATGCATCGATAAAGAACAGTGAGAAATCTGTGAAACATTTCATAACATGGAGGAACCTGGAAGGCATTATGCTGAGTGAAATTAGTCAGTTGCAAAAGGACAAATATTGTATAAGACCACTATTATAAGAACTTGAGAAACAGTTTAAACTGAGAAGAAAATATTCTTTTGTGGTTACTAGAGGAGGGAGCAAGGGAGGGTGAGAGATGGGTATTCACTAATTAGTTGGTACATAAGAACTACTTTAGGTAAGGGAAAGGCAACACACAATACAGGGGAGGTCAGCACAACTGGACTAAACCGAAACAAAGAAGTGTCCTGAATAAACTGAATGCTTCAACGGCCAGTGTAGCAGGGTCAGGGGTTTGGGGGCCATGATAGCAGGGGACATCTAAGTCAATTGGCACAGTAAAATCTATTAAGAAAACATTCTGCATCCCACTTTGAAGAGTGGTGTCTGGGGTCTTAACTGCTAACAAGCAGCCATCTAAGATGCATCTATAAGTCTGAACCCACCTGGATCAAAGGAGAATGAAGAACACCAAGGACACAAGGTGATTACAAGCCCAAGAGACAGAAAGGGCCACATGAACCAGAGACGACATCATCCTGAGACCAGAAGAACTAAATGGTGCCCGGCTACAACCGATGACTGCCCTGACAGGGAACACAACAGAGAACCCCTGAGGGAGCAGGGGAGCAGTGGGCTGCTGACCTCAAATTCTCATAAAAAGACCAGACTTAATAGTTTGAGAATAGATGGGCCCTGGAGGTCATCGTTCCCAGAACTTCTGTTAGCCCAAGTCAAGAACCATTCCCAAAGCCAACTCTTCAAACAGGGATTGGACTGGACTCTGAGGTAGAATACGATACAGGTGAGGAGTGAGCTTCTTGGATCAAGTAGACACAAAAGACTATGTGAGAAACTCCTGTCTGGAGGGGAGATGAGGGGCCAGAAGGGATCAGAAGCTGCCTGAATGGACACGAAAATAGAGGGTGGAGAGGAGTGTGCTAACTCATTTGGAGGAGAGCAACTAGGAGTGTATAGCAAGGTCTATATAAATTTTTATATGAGAGACTGACTTGTAAACTTTCACAGAAAGCACAATAAAAATGAAAATAATAATAATACAGAAAAAACTATAAAAGGGGAAATGAATGTTTTAGGTATTCAACTTTTAGATGGAGTGGATGTCAAGGCGATATAAAGTAATAATTTCCAGGTAACCACTAAGAACATTAATAAACCTATTCATCAGAATAAATAAAAAAGAAAACTAAATCATAAAGTCTCAGTAAATACAAAATTTCTATAATAATGAAAGAAAAGAGAAGAAAATTCACAAACAAAAGGAACGGAGCAGAGTAGAGCAAGAAGAACAAAGAAAATATCAGCACAACAAAAACAAACCACAATAATATGACAGCAAGAAATCCACGTCTATCACCAATCACTCTGAAAGAAAATGGTTTAAATGCCACCATAAAGAGACAGGTAGTGACAGAATGGATTAAAAAGTAGGATCCATCAATATGCTGTCTATAAAAGAAACGTTTTAGATGGGAAGACATAAACATATTGAAAAGCCCACAATGGAAAAATATATCAAGCAAACAGCTAACCAGAAAAGTCTAGGAATGGTGATACAAATCTCAGATAAAAAAGACTTTAAGGCAAAATCGTCCACAAAAGACAAGGAAGGACATTAAATAATGATTAAAGGGACAATTCACCAAGAAGACCTCACCTTAATAAATACCTATGCACTAAATGATGGACTACAAACTACATTAAAAAAAAAAAAAACTCTAACAGCACTGAAAAGAGAAACAGACAATTACACAATAATAGTAGAGGACTTCAACACACCATTCCTGGTAAGGGACAGAATATCTAGAAAGAAACTCAGCAAAGATACAGAAGATCTAAAGCTCACAATCAATCAACTTGACTCATGGACACATAGAACACTCCACCCAAAAGCATCAAAGTAGAAATTCTTTTCCAATGAACATAGAACATTCTTCAGAACAGGCCATATTTTAGGCTACAAAATAACCCTCAATAAATTCCAAAAGCATCAAAATAATACAAAGCATTGTTTTTGATCACAATGTCATAAAAGTAGAAATCAATAACATGAAAAGGAAGGGAAAAAATTGAATACTTGGAAACCGAAGAACACATTACTTAAAAACAACTGAATAATCAAAGAAATTAAAGAGGGAATAAAAAAAATCCAGGAATTAAATGAGAATGAAAACACACCATGACAAAACCTTGAGGACACAGCAAAGGCAGTACTCAGGGATTAATTTATAACAATAAACAAACACATCAAAAAAAAAAAAGACAGGCCAATATCAACAGATTAGCCCTACAATTTGAACAGATACAAAGAGAACAGCAAAAGAAGCCCACAACCACCAGATAAAGGGAAATAATAAAAATTAGAGCAGAAATAAATGAACAGTAAGTGAACAGAAAAACAATAGAAAGAATCACAAGACCAAAACTTGGTTCTTTGAAAAGATCAACAAAATTGACAAACCATTGGCCAACCTGAAAAAACAAAAACAGGACAGGAAGCAAATAACCCAAATAAAAACTAGATGGGGGACATTACAACAGACCCAAGTGATACAAAAATGATCATAACAGAATACTATGAAAAATTGTATTCCAACAAATTTGAGAACCTAGAGGAAATGGACAAATTTCTAGAAACACATTACCTACCTAAACTAACAAGCTGAGGTAGAGAATCTGAACAGACTCATAATAAATAATAAGAGAAGAGACTGAAGAGGTTAAAAAAAAAAAAAACTCCCAACAAAATAAGTCCTGGCCCAGATGGCTTCACTGGAGAATTCTACCAAACATTTAGAGAAGAGCTCACACCAGTATTACTCAAACTATTTCAGAGCATATAAAATGAAGGAATACTCCCAAATGTATGAAGTCAGCATAACTCTGATCCCAAAGCCAGAAAAAGATACCACGCAAAAAAAGAAAATTACAGACTAATATCTGTCATGAAAATAGATGTAAAATTCTCGACAAATATCTAGCCAATAGATTTGACATCATATCAAAAAAAAAAAATACACCATGACCAAGTGGGATTCATACCAGGTATGCAAGGATGGCTCAACATTAGGAAATCAATCAAAGTAATCCACCACAAAAATAGAGAAAAAGAAAAGAATCACATGATCATCTCGACCAATGCAGAAAAGACATTTGGTGAAGTCCAACACCCATTTTTATTAAAAATTCTAAATAAAATAGGAATAGAAGGGAAATTCCTCAATAAAATAAAGGACATCTCTACAAAACCCACGAGCAACATCATTTTCAATGGAGAGAGGATGAAAGCTTTCCCCCTGAGAAGAGGAACAAGATAAGGATGCCCTTTATCACCACTTATACATAGAGACCCCCAAAGATCCCACAAGAAAACTACAGGAACTAATAGAAAGATTCAGCAGAGTAGCAGGATACAAGATCAACATACAAAATTCAGTTGGATTCTTGTACATCAACAAAGAGAACTTTAAAAAGGAAATCACGAAACTATATCTTTTATAAAAACCCATTGATGTCCAGTAGATTCCGACTCATAGTAACAATATAGGATAGAGTGTTTTCCAAGGAGCAGCTGGTGGATTCAAACTGCCAACCTTTTGGTAATCAGTTGAGCTTTTATACACTATACCACCAGGGCTGAGGAATAAATGCAACCAGGGACTTAAAAAGGCCTAAACAAAGAAAACTACAAAAACACTACTGCAAGAAACCAAATGAGACCTACATAAACGGAAAAACATACCATGCTCATGGATAGGAAGACTCAATATCATGAAATTGTCAATCCTACCCAAAGCGATCTACAGATATAATGCAATTCTGATCCAAATAACAACAGAATTCTTTAACGAGGTGGAAAAACTAATCACCAAATCTATGTGGAAAAGAAAGAGGCACTGGGTAAGCAAAGCATTACTGAAGAAAAATAACAAAGTAGGAGGCCTCACACTACCTGATCTGAGAATCTACTATACAGCCACGGTAGTCAAAACAGCCTGGTACTGTTACAACAGCAGGAACATAGACCAATGGAACAGAATCGAGAACAGAGATGTAAATCCATTCACTATGGTCAGCAGATCTTTGACAAAGGACCAAAACCCCATTAAAAGCCCATGGAACAAATGGTGCTGGCAAAACTGGATGTTCATCTCTAAATAAAAATGAAACAGGACCAGTTCCTCACCCCATACACACATACAAAATACCACGTACAAAAACTAACTCAAAATGGATCAAAGACCTAAATGTAAAACCTAAAATGATAAAGATCATGGAAAAAAAAAATAGAGACAACACTAGGGGCACTAATACATTAAACAAATATAATACAAACCATAACTAACAATGCACAAACATCAGAAGATAAACTAGAGAACCGGGAGCTCCTAAAAATCAAACATTTATGCTCATCAAAAGGCTTCACCAAAAGAGTAAAAAAAGTACCTTCGGACAGGGAATAAATGTTTGGCTACGACATATCCAATAAGGGTCTAATCTCTAAAATCTACAAGATACTGCAAAAGCTCAACAATAAAAAGACAAATAATCCAATTGAAAAATGGGCAAAGGATATAAACAAACACTTCACCAAAGAAGACAGTCAGGTGGCTAACAGATATATGAGGAAATGTTTACAATCTCTAGCCATTAAAAAAAAAAAGCGTTAGAGAACTGCAAATCAAAACTACAATGAGATATTATCTCACCCTAACATTACTGACACTAATAGTTAAAAAAAAATCTGGAAATACCATACTATCCAGCAATCCCTCTACTAGGAATATAGAGTAGAGAGAAGTAAAAGCCATCACATGAATAAACATATGCACACCCATGTTCATTGCAGCATTAGTCATAATAGCAAAAAGACGGAAACAACCTAAGTGCCAATCAATAAATGAATGGATAAACAAATTATGGTACATACACACAATGGAATACCATGGAACGATGAAGAACAACGATGATGACTCCGTGAAACATCTCACGTGGATGAATCTGGAGGGCATTACACTGAGTGAAACAAGCCAATCGCAAAAGGAAAAATATGTATGAGACCACTATCATTAAAATCCAAGAAAAAGTCTACACACACACAAACAAAAACAAAAATCTTTGACGGTTACTGGAGAGGGGCGTGATGGGGACTGGAAATCACTAACTAGATAGTAGACAAGTGTTAAATTTAGCGAAGGGAAATACAACAAATAAAAGGGAGGTCAGCACAACTTGACCAAGACAAAGTTATAGATGCTTCTCAAACATATCCAAGCATCTTGAGTGACTAAATTATTGAGTCTGAGGGCTGGAGACCAAGATCTCAGGGAACATCTAGATCAACTGGCATAACATAGTCTATAAAGAAAATATCCTACATCCTACTTTGGTGAGTAGCATCTGGGATATTTAAAGCTTGAGAGCAGCCACCTAAGATGCATCTGTTGCTCCTGGCATGTTCTGAGCAAAGGTGAATGAAGAAAACTAAAGTCACAAGGAAAATATTAGTCCATAGGTCTATTGGACCACATGAACTACAGCCTCCACTAACCTGAGACCCTAAGATCTAGATGGTGCCCAACTACCTCCACTGACCACTCTGACTGGGGCCACAATAGAGGGTCCAGGGGAGAGTGGGAAGAAAATGAAGAACAAGATTCAAATTCACAAGACCAGACTTACTGGTCTGAATATGACTGGAGGACTCCCCGAGTCTGTGGCTCCTGGATACCCTGCTAATGCAGAACTGAAGCCACTCCCGAAATCCACCTTTCAGCCAAAGATTAGACAGCTCTATAAAACAAACAATAACACACGTGAGAAATGTGCATCTTAATTTAACCAAGTACAGGAGGCCAAATGAGCAATGCCTGCCCAAAGCAAAGATAAGAAGGCAGGAAGGGACAAGAAAACTGGATAAAAGCACACTGAGAACCCAGGGTGGAAAAGGAAAAGGAGAGAGTGCTGACATATTGCAGGGATTGCAACTAATGTCACAAAACAATTTGTTTAAATTTGTTGAACGGAAAACTTATTTGCCCTGTAAACTTTCACCTAAAACACAATAAAAAAGTTAAAAAAAAAAAGGATTGAAGTCCTAAATGTAAGAACTGAAAAGGCAAAACTCTTAGAAGACAACATAGGAATAATGCTTCAAGACCCAGTTTTTGACAATGGATTTTTAGATATGATGCTGAAAACATGAACAATAAAAACCAAAATAGATAAATGGGACCTCATCAAAATTAAAAATGTTTGTTTATTGAAGGAATTTACCAAGAAAAAAAAAAAGAGACAATAAAAAATTGGGAGAAAAATTTTGGGAATCATATATGGGATAAGGGTTTAATATCCAGAATATATAAAGAAATCTTAAAAATTAACAACAAAATAGATAAACTCAATCACAAGATGGGCGAAGGTCTTGAATAGACATTTCACCAAAAAGAATATACAAAAAGTGAACAAGAACATGAAAAAGATGCTCAATGTCATTAGCCATTTGTTGTTTTTGCATGCTGTGAAGTTGATTCCAGCAGCCCGAGATCCAAAGGAAATGTAAATCAAAACTAAAATGAGATATTATTTCACATCCACTGGGATGAGGATAATGGGAAAAGTGGAAATCAATAGGTGTTGGAGAGTATGTGGAGAAATTGGAACCCTGATCTACTGCAGGTGGGATTATAAAATGGTACAGCTCAGCTTCTGTGGAAAACAGTTTAGTGGTTCTTCAAAAAGTTAAATATAGAATTACCATATGATTCATCAGTTTCACTCCTAGAAATTGAAAGCAGAAATGCAAACAGATACTTTTTCAACAATGTTCATTTTTGGCACTATTCACAGTAGCCAAAAGATGAAAACAGCCTAAATGTTCATCTAAATAAATGAATAAACAAAATGTGGTATATACATGCAGTGGAATATTTCTCAGCCATAAAGAAAAATGAAGTCCTGATACATGCTACAACATGGATGAACCTTGGAAGCATTACGTCAGTCACAAAAAGACAAATATTGTATGATCTCACTTATATAAAATATAGGCAAATGTATAGAGACCAAGGAGTCCCTGAATGGTACAAACATTAAGCACTCGACTACTAACTGAAAGACTGGAGGTTCAAATCCACCCAGAGGTACCTTGGAAGAAAGGCCTGGCAATATGCATCCAAAAAGTCACAGACTGAAAAATCCATATGAACATAGTTCTACTCTGTCACACACAGGAGGCCACCAGGAGTCAGAATGAACTTGAAGGCAACTGGGTTTTTTATAGAGACCAAAGTGTTTTAATTAGTGGTTACAAGGGGCAGGTGTGCGGGAGGGGGGAAGGAGGACTCCATGCTTAGCATAAACTGGACTTCTGTTAAGGTGATGGTATAAGTTGGGAATAGATAAGGGTGAATGAAGGTTGGAAAGCATGATGAACATAATTAATGCCACTGAACTTACATGTACAAGTGAAGATTGTTGAAGTGTCAAATGTTTTGTTACATATATTTACCACAATAAAATAAAAGAAAAATAGACAAAATATTTGAACAGAAGTTTCTACTAAAAAGATGCAAGTAGCTTATAATTGTGCGAATAATGCTCAACATTATTCATTAAGAAAATGAAAATCAAAACCACAATGTAATACTACTTCACACCCACTAGGATGGCTATAATAAAAAAAGGAAAAACAATAGCATGTGTTGACATGGATGTGTTGAAATTGGAACCCTTATACATTGTTGGTGGGAATGTAAAATGGTTCACCCACTTTGGAAAACAGTCTTGCAGTTCCTCAAAATGTTAAACACTGAGTTACCATATGGCTCACCAATTCCACTCCTAGGTATATATCCAAGAGAATTGAAAACTTATGTCCACACAAAATTTTGTACATGAATTTCATAGAATCACTATCCATAATAGCCAAAAAGTGGAAACAACACAAATGTCCATCAGCTGATGACGAGAAACAAAATTTGGTGTATACATACAGTAGAATATTGTTCAGCCATAAAAAGTATTGAGTACTGATACCTGTTACAACATGGATAAACCATGAAAACGTTATACTAAGTATAAGAAGCCAGTCACAAAAGACCACATATTGTATGATTCCATTTATATGCACCCTGGTGGTTAAAATGCTCAACTGCTAACAGAAAGCTCAGTGGTTCTAACCCACCAACTGTTCCCCAGAAGTAAGATGTGGCAGTCCACTTCTGTAAAAATTACAGCTTTGGAAACCCTGTGGGGAAGTTCTACTCTATTCTGTAGGGTCACTATGAGTCTGGATCGACTCCAAGGCAATGGGTTATAGGGAAATCCATAGATACAGGAAATGGTTTCCTACGGCTGAGGGTGGGGACAGTTGATGGGGAATGACTGCTAATGGGTATGAGGTTTCTCTTGGGGATGATGAAAATGTCTGCAATTAGGTAGTGGTGATGGTTCCACAACTCTGTGACTGTACTAAAAAACACTGAATTATACACTTTAAAAGGGTGAATTTTAAGGTATGAGAATGATATATGGATAAAGCTGTTATTTTTAAAATATGAGATTAAAAATAAATATGCAAAGAAGTTCTAGGGTTTACCTCTTGAATCGCATGTTAGAAGCCATCAGGTACATAATAATACCTATCATTTATTAAAAACACAGTGTTCCAAATGCTGTTCATAAGTCTGTAGATTCAGTGGAATAACCCATTTAATTCTCAGAGTTACCCCATGTGATAGCTGTTATATTTCACATTTTATAATTGAAAAAGCAAAGGTTTAGAGAATTTAAGTAACTCTGTTAAAGCCACATAGTTAGTAAGTGGTAGAATCAGGTTTTGAACCTAGACCACCAACCAGTATCACCATACTATATTTATATCTATGGTGATGGAGATACGGGTGGGCTAGGTTAAAAATCTGACTCCATCACTTACTAACTGTGTAGCTTTAAAAATGTTGCTTAAATTCCCTCAGCCTTTGCTTCTTCATTATTTATACTTCATACTGTATATCTCCACCACTCACTTGTCATTTTGTCATACTGTGCTGGCTTGGGTGTTGCAGTGATGCTGGAAGCTATGCCACCGATATTTCAAATACCAGCAGGGTCACTCCTAGTGGACATACTTCAGCAGAGCTTCCAGACTAAGACAGACTAGGAAGAAGGATCTGATGATCTACTTCTGAGAAAAATAGGGCAGTGAAAAACTTATGAATAGCAGTGGAACATTATCTGGTATAGTGCCAGAAGATGAGCCCTTCAGGTTGGAAGGCACTCAAAAAATGACTGGGGAATAATTGCCTCCTCAACGTAGGGTTGACATTAGTGACATGGATGGAGTAAAGCTTTCTGGGCCTTCATTTGCTGATGTGACACAACTCTAAATGAGAAGAAACAGCTACAAACATCCATTAATCGAAACATGAATCTAAGAAAATGGGAAGTTGTCAAAAATGAAATGGAACACATAGAGATCGATATCTTAGGCATTAATGAGCTGAAATTGACTGGTATTGGCCATTTTGAATCACACAATCATATGGTCTACTATGTTGGGAATGACAAACTGAAAAGGAATATTGTAATATTTATCATCAAAGAGAACATTTCAAGATCTATCCTGAAATACAACACTGTCAGTGATAGGATAATATCCATATGCCTACAAGGAAGACCAGTTAGTGTGACTATTATTCAAATTTACCCACAAACCACTAATGCCAATTATGAAGAAACTGAAGATTTTTACCAACTTCTGCAGTCTGAAATTGATCAAACACGCAATCAAGATGCACTGATAATTACTGGTCATTGGAATGCAAAAGTTGGAAGCAAAGAGGAAGTATCAGTAGTTGCAAAATGTGGCCTTGTTAATAGAAACAATGCCAGAGATTGCATGATAGAATTTTGCGAGACCAAGCACTTATTCATTGAAAATACCTTTTTTCAACAACATAAATGGTGACTATACACATGGACCTTGCAGGATGGAATACACAGGAATCAAATCAACTACATCTGTGGAAAGACTTGATGGAGAACCTTGATATCTTCAGTCTGAACAAGGCCAGGGGCTGACTAAAGAACAGACCATCAATTGCTCATATGCAAGTTCAAGGTGAAGCTGAAGAAAATTAAAACACATCCACAAAAACCAAAGTACAACCTTGAGTATATCCCACCTGAATTTAGAGACAATCTCAGGAATAGATTTGAAGCACTGAGCACTAATGACCGAAGACCAGACAAGTTGTGGGATGACATCAAGGACATCATACATGAAGAAAGCCAAAAGTCATTAAAAAGACAGGAAAGAAAGAAAGGACCAAAATGGATGTAGAAGAGACTCTAAAACTTGCTTTTGAACATAGAGTAGTTAATGGGAAAGGAAGAAATAATTACATAAAAGAGCTGAACAGAAGATTTCAAAGGGCAACTCAAGAAGACAAAGTAAAGTATTATAATGAAATGTGCAAAGACCTGGAATTAGAAAACCAACAAGAACACATTTCTCAAACTTGAAGAACTGAAAAAAAAAATGAGACTCGAGTAGAAATATTGAAGAATTCTATGAGCAAAATATTAAATGACACAGGAAGCATCAAAAGGAGGTGGAAAGAATACACAGAGTCACTGTACCAAAAAGAATTGGTCAACGTTAAACCATTTCAGTAGGTAGCATGTGATCAAGAAACTATAGCATTGAAGGAAGAATTCCAAGCTGCATTGAAGGTATTGGTGAAAAACCAGGCTCCAGGAATTGACAGAACACCAGTTGAGATGTTTCAAAAAAAGGGATGCAGCCTTGGAAGTGCCCACTCATCTATGAAAGAAATTTGGAAGACAGCTAACGAGTCAACCAACTGGAAGTGATCCGTATTTGTACCCATTCCAAAAAAGGTGATCCAACAGAATCTAATAATATCATTAATATCACACACAAGTAAAATTCTGCTCAAGATAATTCAAAAGTGGTTATACCAGTACATGGACAGGAAACTGCCAGAAATTCAAGCCTGATTCAGAAGTGTCTGGGAAATAAGGAATATCATTGCTGATGTCGGATGGATTTTGGCTGAAAGCAGAGAATATCAGAAAGATGTTTACCTGTGTTTTATTGACTATGCAAAGGCATTCAACTGTGTGGTTCACAACAAATTATGGATAACATTGCAAAGAATGGAAATTCCAGAACACTTAATTGTGTTGCTTAGGAACCTGTACATAGACCAAGAGTTTGACATTTGAACAGAACAAAGGGATATTGCATGGTTAAAAATCAGGAAAGTTATGTGTCAGGGTTGTATCATTTCACCATACTTATTCAGCCTGTATGCTGAGAAAACAATCCGAGAAGATTGATTATATGAAGAAGAACAGGGCATCGGGATTTGAGGAAGATGTATTAACAACCTGCAATATGCAGCTGACACAACCTTGCTTGTTGAAAGTGAAGGTGACTTGAAGAACTTACTGATGAAGATCAAAGACTACAGCCTTCAGTATGGATTACGCCTCAATATAAAGAAAATAAAAATTCTCACAACTAGACCAATATTCAACACCATGATAAACGGAGAAAATATTGAAGTTGTAGATCCACAATCAGCGCCCATGGAAACAGAAGTCAAGAAATCAAGACCTCTTTAAAGTGTTAAAAAGCAAAGATGTCACTTTGTGGACTAAGGTGCACCTGCCCCCAAGCCATGATATTTTCAATCACCTCATATGCATGTGAGGGCTAGACAAGGAATAAGGAAGACAGAAGAAGAGTTCATGCCTTTGAATTATGGCAATGGCCAAACATATTGAATTTATCATGGACTGCCAGAAGAAAGAATAAACCTGTCTTGGAAGAAGTACAGCCAAAATTCTCCTTAAAAGTGTGGATGGCGAGGCTTCCTCTCAGGTTCTTTGGACATGTTATAAGGAGGGTCCAGTCTCTGGAGAAGGACATGATGCTTGGTAGAGGGCCAGAGAAAAAGAGGGAGACCCACAAGGAGATGGATTGACTCAGTGGCAGCAAAAATGGGCTGAAACATAGCAATTATTGTGAGGATGGTACAGGACTGGGCAGTGCTTTGTTCTGTTGTACATCTGGTCACTATGAATCAGAAGGACTGAACAGCACTTAACAACAATGACTGACTTTTTTTTTTTTAACTGAGCGATCCTGCTTCTCCTATGGGACTTGAATTTTCTACATTTTTCGGTGCCGGTTTCTTCTTCTGAGCATTTGATCTTTCAAAGTCTCTTCTTGATTCCTCTCAAATTGTTGCTCCAACTTTGTTTCCCCGGTGCATAGCTGGTGCTGCTAGTGTTTTTTGATTGAAGAATCACAGGTACCTGCTTAAACCCTAAGACCCCCCTTTTTTTTTAGCCCTTTTGTGTTTCCTGTGTTCTGTTGTCTCTTCATTCAGTTCCCAAGTATTCAATGTCCTTCCTCTTTCTCTTCTTTCTTTATTCATTAAACAATTGAGCAGCTTTTAGATGACTTTTAATTTATCCCTAGCCACTCATAAAATTCTCTCTTTATCTTTGGTTTTGACAACTTTGATTATAATATGCCTTGGTGTCTTTCTTTCAGGATCTACCCCTTGTGTGGGGTTCGATGAGCATGTTGGATAGATATTCTCTCATCTTTCACAATGTTAGGAAAGTTTTCTGCCAACAAATCCTCAACAATTCTCTCTGTATTTTCTGTTATCCCCCTCCCACCACGTTCTGGCACTTCAATCACTCACAGGTTATTCTTCTTGATAGAATCCCACATAATTCTTAGGTTTTCCTCATTTTTTTAATTATTTTATCTGGTTTCTCCTCAAATAAGTTGGTGTCAAGTGCTTTATCTTCAGTCTCACTAATTCTGACTTCCATTGCCTCAATTCTGCTTCTATGACTTTCTATTGAGTTGTCTAAGGCTAAGGTTTTAGTGTGAATCTTCTGGATTTCTGTTTGCTGACTCTCTATGGATTCTTGCAGCCTGTTAGTTTTGTCTTTATGGTCTTCTATAATCTTCTTAAGGTCCTCTATTGCTTTGTCTGTGTGTTCTTTGGCTTGTTCTGCATTTTGCCAGATCTTCCTGATCTCTTGAAGAATTCTGAATATTAATCTTTTGTATTCTACCTCTGGTAATTCCAAGAAGTATTCTTCATCTGAAAGATTTCTTGATTCTTTGTTTCGGGAGCTTGTTGAAGCCATCATGATCTGCCTCTATGTGATTTGATATTGACTGTTGTCTCCGAGCCATCAATAAGTTATTATATTTATTTATTTTGTTTGCTTACTGTGTCCTAGCTTCTTGTTTTGTTTTGATATGCCCAAATAGGCTGCTCATGTGAGCTAGTTGGATTATTGGTGCATTTGAAGCTTAAATGTCCTGTCACCAAGTGGTTAGATTTATTACTAGGTATGTGAGCCCAGGAGTCCATTCAGTTTTCTTGTGTGGATTCAGCTCAGGTGTCCATGTTGTCAGTTACCAAGTATGTGGTGCAGGCTCTCACCTATAGTCCTAGACAGCCAAGGGTGATTGGAGTAGGCACAAGTATCTGGCTGTAGTACGGGGTCATGCTCTGAGCAAGGCAGAGGCTGACTGCTGCCCCTGAGTGTCTGGGAGGAAAGCACTCCCCTGTTCCCTAGAGTGTGTAGGTGGGTGGGTTTTGCAGGTGGACTATGGGCACCCAATGCTGTTGGCTGCAAGGACTGGTAGGTACCACTTATTCTTGGACCCCTGTAGCAGGTGGCTAGGTGGCATGGGTGGAGCCACCAGTCCTTAGGCCCCTGACATGGGTAGGTAAAGACCCTGCTTAATAGACAGAGCTGTGTCAAATGTCACGAACCTGCCTCTCCACCATATAGCTGATATAGTCGAAGTTAGGCTTCAGGTATATCCCCTGTTGTACTGTGCCAATGAGGGCTTACGCTGTTGAAATGGGCCCACACAGGTCTATGAAGGGGTGAAAGGCATTCAAAGTTCATGGACCCCTTATGCCTGTGCCTAGGCAAAGGAGCTGTGCCTGCCCTGAGTTCTCAGTTTAGGGGAGCTGGCAGATTATTTTTTCCTGTTTGTTAATTTGTTCCCTCTCCAAGACCGGCAGAATGACTCAGAGCACGTGACAGGTCCTACTTCTGGCCCAGGGGACATGGCAATCTCTGAAGCCAGCTCAGGACCTAGTGCAGAGCAGGGAACAGTTAGGTAAATGGGAGAGAGGTTTTTCCCAAAGGGTTGTTTTTTGGTCTGCAGGGTAGGTTAGACACATGTACTTATCTTTTGCCAGTTGGGCATAACTTTTCATTGGTTCTGGAGGCGTGAATAGACTCTCCACCACTCAGTATCTCCTGATGTGGAAAATGCATCCTGGGTGCCACTGCTTGCCTCACTGCACACAGCCAGTCTTGCCTGCTGGGTGCGGGTTCTCACTGGGTCAGCTCTGGCAACTCCTCGCTGCTTCTGAACCGTCTCTCCCTCCCCCGTCACTAAGTCTGATTCCTCAACTTTGCCTTTGATGTTCAGGGCTCCTAAATTATCATATAAAATTGATTCACTTGTTTTTTTGGGGGGTCTTTGTTTTAAGAGGGACCGCAGAAAGCATCTGACTACTCCATCATCTTGGCTCCCACTCCTGAACGGCTTTTAAATAACCTCTGTTGTGATTAAAAGGTAATATATTCTTACCATAGTAAACTTATAAAAGTACAGAAATGTGAAGAAAAATAGGGTACTTCTATCAACCCCAAATAATATCTTTCTTTATTTCAATTTCTCTCTCCTTCTCCAAACTGGTATGTATTGGGTATAATTTTGTAAACTGCATTTTCACTTAGTAATGTATCGAGACATTTTTCTCCCCTTACACTGATGATCATAGCTAATTTACTTGTTTTAGTTTTATCTTATACCCAACTTTAAAAATAACTTTATTGAGATGTAATTCACATACCTAATAATCCATTTAAAGTGTATACAATTCAATGGTTTTTATCGTATTCAAAAGTACATGCAACTGTCACCACAATCAATTTTAGAACATTTTCATCGCCTCTAAAGCCCATAATAGGGGAATCAAGAGGGTGGAGTAGGAGGCACCACACTCACTTCTTCCCACAGGGAAAGTAAACACAAAAAAATGCATCAGAGCTTATCTTGTTGGAATGCTGGTAAACAGCATGTAGATCACAGCAGGGGGTGAAGACTTCTGGAATGGTAGAGATATTTCGGATTTTTTTTCTTGCTACTGGCTTGAGCACCAGGCCTGCCCACATTCTGCAGCAAGCTAGAAGCTGCAGCTGTGTTTTCAGATTGGCATATTGGTCCTGGTTTATAAGTGAGCAGAGAGTACTATATTGAGAGGATATAGTGCTGGATGCTTGAATCAATTGAGTATCTTCCCAAAGGACTAAAACAATGTGCTTGTGTCTGATTCACAATGTTGAAGGTTTCTGGGACAGAGGAGCAGCAGGCACAGCCTGGGGCACTCTAATGTGAACAAAAGAACCCATGGCTGCCTAGGGCAAGGGAGAGTAATAGAAATGCTGGATAAAAAGCCCCAAAAATAAACATGTTGCAGTGGAGTGGACTCAATTCCAAATTATAATGACCCTATAGGACAGAGTAGAGCTGCCTCATAGGGTTTTCAAGGCTGTAATCTTTACAGAAGCAGACTGCCACATCTTTTTCCCATGGAGTGGCTGGTGGATTTGAACCACCAAACTTTCGGTTAGCAGCCAAGCACTTAACCACTAGAGAGAATGAAGGAAACACTACTGAATAAAATCAAAGAAGAACTACACAAATGGAAAAACATTCCATATTCATGGATTAGAAAACTTAATATTGTTAAAACGTCAATTGTACCCAAAGCAATCTACAGATACAATGCAATTTCTAAAAGAATTCCATAGCAATTTTTTTAGAATTAGAAAATCCAATCTTTAAATTCATATGGAATTGCAAGGGGGCCCAAATAGCCAAAACTTCTTGAAAGAGAACAAAATAGCAGGACTTATACTTTCCAATTTCAGAAAATACTATAAAGTTACAGGAATCAAAAAGTCTGGTTCTGGAATAATGATAGACCAATGGTGTAGAATTAAGAATCCAGAAATAAACACGCCAACTGAATTTTAACAAAGATACTAAGTCCATTCAATGGGGAAAGAATAGCTTCTTGAATAAATGCTGCTCGAACAACTGGATTTCCACATGCAAAAGAATTAACCTGGACCCATACCTCACACTACATACAAAATTAACTCAAAATTGATTAAGGACCTAAATGTAAGAACTAAAACCATAAAAATCTTATAAGAAAACATAGGAGTAATGTTCAGGAACTAGTTTATGACAATGAATTATTAGATATCACACTAAAATCATTAGATAGCGTGACAGAGATAAAAGAAATTGGATTTCATCAAAATTAAAAATATTTTGAAATGTTGAAAACCATACATCAAATAAAGGTTTAATAACAAAAATTTATAAAGAACTTTTAAACCCAGCAACAAAAAGACTAAAAACCCAAATTAAAAATGGGCAAAAGACATGAATAGAAAATTTTCCAAAGAAGGTATACAAATGTCCAATAAGCACATGAAAAGATGCTCAACCTGAGTAGTCATGAGAGAAATGCAGATCAAAACTACAATGAAGTATGACTTCACACCTGCTAGGATGGCTATTATTGAAAAGTAAAAATAAAACAAAATGTTAGCAAGTATGTGGAGAAATCAGAACACTCATACACATTGTTGGAGATTTGTAAAAAGTGCAGCTGATGTGAAAAATAGTTTGGCGGTTTCTAAAAACATTAAATATAGAAATATCGTAAAACCAAAAAATCAAACCCGTTGCTGTGAAGTTGATTCCTACTCATAGCAACCCTATAGAACAGAGTAGAACTGCCCCACAGGGTTTCCAAAGAGTGGCTGGAGGATTCAAACTGCCAACATTTTGGGTAGCAGCCAAGCTCTTAATCACTGAACCATCAGGGCTCCAAGAAATACAATGTAACCCAGCAATTCCACTCCTAGGTATGTATCCTAAGGAATTGAAAGCAGCGACTCAGAAAGACTCATGTACACTCATTGCAGTATTATTCACAATAGATAAAAAGTAGAGACGACCCATGTGCCCATCAACTGATGAATGAATAAACAAATTGTGGTGTATACACACAAATGAGTAGTATTCAACTGTAAAGAAAAATAAAGTTCTGATGCATGCTACTACATAGACGAATCTTGAAAAGACTGTTGAATGAAATAAACCAGACACCCACAGAAATATTGTATGAATCCACTTATGTTAAATATCTAGGATAGGTAAATACACCAGAACAAAAGAAGATTGGTGATTAGTAGGGGATAAGGACAGGGAGAAACGTGGAGAAAAAATCATCATAGTGTCCACTTAAAATTGGGTGAATTGTATTTTATGTGAAGTATTCCTCAATACAGACTTTAACAATTAAAATAAAGAAAACTGAAAGAGAAAACCAATTAAAAAAAGAAAAAAGAAGTCCCTGTCCCCACATTCCCCCAGCTTTAACCAACCACTAATCTACTTTCTGTCTTTACAGGTTTGCCTATTCTGGATTTTTTGTGTAAATGGAGTCGTATAACACGTGGTCTTTTGTGACTGGCTTCTTTTACTTGGCATAATGTTTTCAAGATTCATCATGTAGCATGCATCACATTCTTTTTGTGGTTGAATAATATTTCATTTGGAAACCCTGGCAGCATAGTGGTTAAGATCTAGGGCTGCTAACCAAAAGATTGACACTTCGGATCCACCAGGCGCTCCTTGGAAACCCTACGTGGCAGTTCCATTCTCTCCTATGGGGTCGTTACAAGCAGAAATTGACATAACAGCAACGGGTTTTGCTTTAGTATTCCACTGTATGGCTATAGCCAAAAAACCAAACCAAACCCAGTGCCATCGAGTCTATTCCGACTTATAGTGACCCTATAGGACAGAGTAGAACTGCCCCCATAGAGTTTCCAAGGAGCGCCTGGCGGATTTGAACTGCCGACCCTTTGGTTAGCAGACCTAGCACTTAACCACTACACCACCAGGGTTTCCTGTATGAATATATCTATCACATTTTGTTTATCTCTTCATCAGTTGATAGATATTTGTGTTGTTTCCACACGTTGGCCATAGGAGTAATGCTGTTATGAACATTCATGTACAACTTTTTGTGTGGACATATGTTATCAATTTTCTTGGGTATGTACCTAGAAGTGAAATTACTGGGTTATATGATAACTAACTTTTTGAAGAACTGTCGAATGTGTTTCACAACAGCTTCACCGTCTTACCCTTTTACTAGCAATTTATGAAGGATCCAGTTTCTCCACATCTTCAGCACATTTGTTTTCTCTTTTATTATAGCCATCCCAAGGTTTTGAAGTGTGAGATTAAAATTGTGATTTTAATTAGCATTTCCCTAATGACAATATTGAGCATCTTTTCATGTGCTTATTGGTCATTTGTATATCTTCCCTGGAAAAATGTCTACTCATATTCTTTCCCCATTTTTTTAATCGCCTCTTGTTTGACATTTTTAGGGAAATTTTTAAGTTAATTAAGATTTTTTATTTGGTGATAGTCTTATTCATCTAGTGCTGCTGGAGTAAATGTATCTATTTGTGTTCCTGCTTTCAATTCTTTTGAGTATATGCCTAGGAGTGGAATTTCTGGATTATATAATAAGTCTATGCTTAACTGTTTGAGGAGCACCCAAACAGTTTTCCACCGTAGCTGTACCTTTTTACAGTCTCACCAGCAATGGATGGGGTTTCAATTTCTCTACATCTTCTTCAAAAATTGGCTATTTTCCATCAGTGAGGGTGAATTAGAGCGAAGAGACAACCTAAAGAATGAGAAAAAATGGGGGAAACCATATATCTAATAAGGGTTTAATATCCAGAATAATAAAGACTTACTACAACTTAACAACAAGAAGACAAGCAACCCAATTAAAAAATGAAGAAATGACGTGAACAGATATTTAGCCAAAGAAGAAATACAAAAGGTTAACAAGCACATGAAAAGATGCTCAATATCATTAGCCATAAGGAAAATGCAAATCAAGACCATTATGGGTTTTGCTTTACTTTTTAAGCCAAGATCACTCAAAGTCTATCTTGTGCCCTATTTCTCCACAGGACTGATAATTAAGTGAAGCATAGATTACCACATGCACACTTTAAGGACTGCATTCCCCACACCTTCTCTTTTTCCTTTTCCTTCATTAATAATTGATAGAAGAGAACCAAAGACACAAAAGAAAATTTCTTCCAAAGGACTAATGGATCACAACTACCACAGCCCCCAACAGACTGAGGTCAGGACAACTAGATAGTGCCCAGCTATCACCACTGACTGCTCTGAAAGGGATCAAAAGAGAGGGTTCAGACAGAACTGTAAAAATGTAGAACAAGATTCTAACTCACAAAAAGAGACCAGAATTTCTGGTCTGATAGAGACTGGTGAAACCCCAAGAGTATGGACCCTGGACACCCTTTAAACTCAGTACTGAAGTCACTCTTATGGGTCACCCTTCAGCCAAAGATTCTTATTTTTCTTGTTAGGTGCCTCTGAGTTGGTTCCGACTGATAGCGACCCTATGCACAGCAGAACAAAACACTGCCTGGTCCTGCACCATCCCTACAATCATTTTTATGCTTGAGCCCATTGTCGCAGCCACTGTGTCAATCCATCTCGTTGAGGGTCTTCCTCTTTTCCACTGACCCTGTTCCTTAACAAGCATGATGTCCTTCTCCAGGGACTGATCCCTCCTGATAACATGTCCAAAGTATGTGAAAGGTAGTCTTGCCATCCTTGCTTCTAAGGAGCATTCTGGTTGTACTTCTTCCAAGACAGATTTGTTCATTCTTTTGGCAGTCTGCAGTATATTCAATATTCTTCATCAACACCACAATTTAAAGGCGTCAATTATTCTTCAGCCTTCCTTATTCATTCTCCAGCTTTCGCATGCATATGATGCGATTGAAAATACCATGGCTTGGGTCAGGCACACCTTAGTCTTCAAGGTGACATCTTTGCTTTTCAACACTTTAAAGAGGTCCTTTGCAGCAGATTTGCCCAATGCAATGGGTCTTTTGATTTTTTGACTGCTGCTTCCATGGCTGTTGATTGTGGATCCAAGTAAAATGAAATCCTTGACAACTTCAATCCTTTCTGCATTTATCATGATGTGGCTTATTGGTCCAGATGTGAGGATTTTTATATTCTTTATGTTGAGGGGTAATCCATACTGAAGGTTGTGGTCTTTGATCTTCATCAGTAAGTACTTCAAGCCCTCTGCACTTTCAGCAAGCAAGATTGTGTCATTCGCATAACGCAGGCTGTTAATGAGTCTTCCTCCAATCCTGATTCCCTATTCTTCTTCATATAGTCCAGCTTCTCGGATTATTTGCTCAGCATACAGTTTGATTAGGTATGGTAAAAGGATACAACCCTGACGCACACCTTTCCTGACTTTAAACCACTCAGTATCCCCTTGTTCTGTCTGAACAACTGCCTCTTGATCTATGTACAGGTTCCTCAAGAGCACAATTAAGTGTTCTGAAATATCATTCTTCGCAATGTTATCCATAATTTATTATGATCCGCACAGTTGAATGCCTTTGCATACTCAATAAAACACAGGTAAACATCCTTCTGATATTCCCTGCTTTCAGCCAGGATCCATCTGACATCAGCAATAATATTCCTGTTTCCATGTCCTCTTCTGAATCCAGCCTGAATTTCTGGCAGTTCCCTGTTGATATACTGCTGCAACCACTTTTGAATGATCTTCAGCAAAATTTTGCTTGGGTGTGATGTTAATGATATTGTTCCATAATTTCCACATTTGGTTGGATCACCTTTCTTGGGAATAGGCATAAATATGGATCTCTTCCAGTCGATTGGCCGGAAGGCTGTCTTACATATTTCTTGGCATAGATGAGTGAGGACTTCCAGTGCTGCATCCATTTGTTGAAACATCTCAATTGATACTCCGTCAATTCCTGAAGCCTTGTTTTTTGCCAATGCCTTCGGTGCAGTTTGGACTTCTTCCTTCAGTACCATCAGTTCCTGATCATATGCTACCTCTTGAATGGTTCAATGTCGACTATTCTTTTTGGTATAATAACTTTGTATATTCCTTCCATCTTCTTTTGATGCTTCCTGCACCGTTTAGTATTTTTCCCATAGAATCCTTCACTATTGCAACTCGATGCTTGAATTTTTCCTTCAGTTCTTTCAGCTTAAGAAATGCCAAGCATATTCTTCCCTTTTGATTTTCTATCTCCAGGTCTTTGCACATGTCATTATAAAACTTTACTTTGTCTTCTTGAGCCACCCTTTGAAATCTTCCAGTAAGTTCTTTTACTGCATCATTTTTTTCCTTTTGCTTTAGCTGCTAGATGTTCAAGAGCAAGTTTCAGAGTCCTCCCAGGGGTCTGTCAGTTTGTCGTACTGTAGGGACTTGTGTGTAGCTGTGATGCTGGAAGCTATGACACTGGTATTCAGATACTAGCAGGGTCACCCAGGGAGGACAGGTTTTAGCTGAGCTTCCAGACTAAGACAAACTAGGAAGAAGGACCCGGCAGCCTACTACTGGAAAGAATTAGCCAGTGAGAACTTTATGAATAGCCAGGGAACATCGTCTGATATAGTGCTGGAAGATGAGCCCCCAGGGTGGAAGGCACTCAGAAGACGACTGGGGAAGAGCTGCCTCTTCAAAGTAGAGTCGACTTTAATGACGTGGATGGAGTCAAGCTTTCCAGACCTTCATTTGCTGATGCAGCAAGACTTAAAATGAGAAGAAACAGCTACAAACACCCGTTAATAATTGGAACATGGAATGTATGAGGTATGAAACTGTAAAAATTGGAAATCATCAAAAATGAAATGGAACCCATAAACAACAATATTCGAGGTATTAGTGACCTGAAATGGAGTGGTATTGGCCGTTTTGAATTGGATAATCATATAGTCTACTACGCTGGGAATGACAACTTGAAGAGGAATGGTGTTTCATTCATCATCGAAAAGAACATTTCAAGATCTATCCTGAAGTACAACGCTATCAGTCATAGGATAGTATCCCTATACCTACAGGGAAAACCAGTTAATATGACTATTATTCAAATTTATGCACCAACCACTAAGGCCAAAAATGAAGAAACTGGAGATTTTTATCAGCTTCTGCAGTCTGAAATTCATCAAACATACAATCAGGATGTATTGGCAATTACTGGTGATTGGAATGTGAAAGTTGGAAACAAAGAAGAATCGGTAGTTGGAAAATATGGCCTTGGTGATAGAAAAAATGCCAGAGATTGAATAATAGAATTTTGCAAGACCAACGACTTCTTCATTGCAAATACTTTTTTTTACCAACAGAAAAGGCAACTATACACATGGACCTTGCCAGATGGAATACACAGGAATCAAATCTGTCAGATCTGTGGAAAGAGATGATGGAAAAGCTCAACATCATCAGTCAGAAGAAGGCTACGGGCCAACTGTGAAACAAACCATCAATTGCTCATATGCAAGTTCAAATTGAAACTGAAGAAAATCAGAGCAAGTCCATGAGAGCCAAAATCTGACCCTGAGTATATCCCACCTGAATTCAGAGACCACCTCAAGAATAGATTTGACGCGCTGAACGCAAATGACTGAAGACCAGACGAGTTGTGGAATGACATCAAGGGCATCATACACGAAGAAAACAAGAGTTCATTGAAGAGGCAGGAAGAAGGAAAAGACCAAGGTGGATGTCAGAAAGGAGCCAAAGATTAGACAGACCCATAATACAAAAAAGAGACTAAATGAGTACGCCACCTCAGGGGCAGGGACAAAAAGGCAGGAGGGCACAGGAAAGTTGGTAAAGGGGAACACAAGTTTGAAAGGGGCAGTGTGTTGACATGTCATGGATTTGGCAACCAATGTCACAAAACAATATGTGTATTAATTGTTTAATGAGAAACGAATTTGCTCTGTAAACCTTCATCTAAAGTACAGTTAAAAAAATAATAATTGATAAAGACAGCAAAGAAAACACTCACAGTAAAGGACAAAATCCTCCATATCTCAAAACATTCTAAACAAATGTCCTTGCTTTATTTCTGAGAATGGACCTAATAAATCCACTTCCTCCCTAAAGAAGAGTTATAAACTTGTATTCATTCATTTGCCTCAGGTCTCAGAGGTCCCTTTACATTTCTGTACCACAAGCCTATTTCGTGACTGTGTCAGGGAACTCTTTATCCCACTCAGGAAGAGATCCTTGGAGGCATTTCCTCACTATTATTACTCAGACATTTCTGAATCTCCTTTTTCAGTTAGACTTTTCCATGTTTTTAGCCTTTCTAAAGGAAGAATGGTTTCTAGAAGTATGTTCCATAAACTTTGAAGAGTTTTTTTTTTTCTTTTAGCAGAATTGGGTGGGTTCTATTTTTTCAAAGTCTGGTGAATACTGGATTGAATGGGGTTATTGAGATCTCTTTAATGTGATGCCTTTAGAATTTTAATATGCTAATATCAATTGCGAATCTCTAAAATGATAATTACGCAACTTTCACCATACTTATTTGATCACAAAATCCACTTTTCAAAGAGTATCTAGTATTTCACGAAACGAACATTGAGGAACCCTCTCTTACTAGAATAATAGATAGTCAGTATTGAAAAAGAATGAATAGATTATCTCTGCCAACTCTGATTATCCACGTGGGGAAATAATTCCAGAATGAAAAGGAGCTTGTCAAGTTCATACTCTGATTTAGAAATAAAGTTGGTGTCAAAACAGTTCACTGGATTCTTCTGAGATTGTTTTTGTTTGTTTGCCTTGTTTTTCATTACTTCATACTGTGAACTTGCTGAAATACTTCAAATTCTACACAGGATATGTAACATTCAAGAACAAAAAAGGCAACTTCAAAAAGACCATTTTTCCAAGAGGTGAAAACACTGAGAATATTAATGGTTCTGCTATTGAACAAACCCTGAAACCAGCAAAAAGAAGTAGCAGATTCTTTTTCACTTGACTAGTGATATACACATATCATAATATATGCATATGAAAACCCCAGTGGCATGATGGTTAAGAGCTACAGCTGCTAACCAAAAGGTCAGGAGTTCAAATCTATCAGGCACTCCTAGGAAACTGTATAGGGCAGCTCTTCTCTGTCCCGTAGTGTCGGTATGAGTCAGAATAGATTCAACAGCAATTTATTTTAAAATATACATATGCACCAATGATATATGCATATCATTAGTGAGTGCATTGATTAAAGAATAAGTTCTGGATAGATATAATAAAAGAATTAATCAGAACTAACTATGAATTCATATCTATAAAAGTGTTGTATGGGGCGATGGAAGAAAAGAAATAAAAAAGAAGGCAAAACATTCCATTCAATGGGTCTTCTGACCTGTACGCTGAAATTTTTAAAGCATTTCTGAGAGAAATTAAAGAAGGTCCAAATAAATGTAAAGATATACCATGTTCATGGATTGGAAGACAGTATTGTTAGGATGTTAATTCTCCCTGAATTGATCTGTAGATTCAATGTGATCCCCCCAAAATCCCAGCAGGTTGGTGATGTCAGCAAAAATGTTAGAGTAAGGGCCTCCAAAAATTCACACCTGTGTAAATGTAATGAAGAAACTCTTTAAAAATATCGGAATGAAGCTTTTCAGAACTCTGGAAATTAATCAAAGTCTTCCATAACGTCAAGAAGCATTATTTGAATCTTGTTAAAAACAGTGTGCTTTGTGGAATTTTAACTTATCCTAGTCCCACTCCCCACTTTTGTTCTCAGCGGCGGCTTTTAAAAATAACAGCCACATTTCTAGTACAGGCTGTATCAGAATGGGGCTGGAGTTTTTCAAACTTTATTCCCAAAGATTTGTCATTATTTGACCTGTCTGGTGGCTCACTGGAAAGGCTCACTTGCAAGGTTGTCTTGCTTTGCTCTGAATAGGAGCTCTGAATCAGCATTTTTTGAAAACATTGACAAACATGTGCTTTAACTTAGTGGCTGACTGGAGCAAACCATAGACTAACAAAAATGTTTAAAAGGAAAAACTGAGTAGTAGAAGTCCACAGGGGCTTTGAATAGCTCTGACATATTCCTGGGATTCCAAAGGCAAACACAAGCATAGAGCTGTGTGCATACTCAGGAAAGACCTGAGAGGCCTTGAGGTCTCACTGATGCCTGAATTTGAGGCTCTGTGCCAGAGGAAGTGATAGCTAAAGAAATGTTATAAACTGCCTGGCTGAGAGTTGAAACAGTGCTCCCTGCGTTCACACAGAGATCCTCTGAAAAGACTGGGAAATTTATTGATTCCAGGTACTTAAGAAAAACCATCCAATTACTAGATGATCCCTAACCTAAGCAAGAAAAGATTTCAGTGGCGACATCTGACAAAGAATATAGACTTTACAGAATTAGTTCACAAAAATCACTAAACAAACAAACAATAACTAAAACAAGCAGCAATAACCAGAAGCCCTGGAGAGGGGGAAGATTCTGATTTCCACAGTTGCCATATCGTATCACTTAAAATGCCCAATTTTCAACAAAAATTCCAGAACATCAAAAAATTATGATTTGTAAACAGGAATAAAATCAATTAATGGAAAGTATTCATTAGGAAGTCAATGTACAATAACAGAAATGAATATATATACTTATATGTAAATATTTTGTTTTATTTATATGTTATTGTTAGATGCCTTAGAGTTGGTTTCAGCTCATACTGATGCTATGCACAGCAGAACAAAACACTGCCCGATCCTGTGCCATTGTATCTTTCTTGTATTCTCTGCTTTCAGCCAGGATCCATCTGACATCAGCACGTCCTCTTCTAAATCTGGCTTGAATTTCTGGAAGTTCCCTTTGATATACTGCTGTAGCCTCTTTTGAACGATTTTCAGCAAAATTTTGCTGGCATGTGATATTGTTCTATAATTCCCACATTTGGTTGGATCATCTTCCTTGGGAATAGGCATAAATATAGATCTCTTCCAGCCAGTTGGCCAGGTAGCTGTCTTCCAAATTTTTGGGCATAAACGAGTGAGTGCTTCCTGCACTGCATCCATTTGTTGAAACATCTCATTTGGTATTCCGCCAATTCCTGGAGCCTTGTTTTTTGCCAATGCCTTCAGTGCAGCTTGTACTTCTTCCTTTAGTACTGTTGGTTCCCAATCATGTGTTATCTCCTGAAATGGTTGAACATCAATCAACTCTTTGGTATAGTGACTCTGTGTATTCCTTTCATCTTCTTTTGATGCTTCCTGTGTCATTTAATATTTTCCCCATAGAATCCTTCTGTATTCAAACCTGTGGTTTGAATTTTCTCTTCAGTTTTTTTAGCCTGAGAAATGCTGAGCCTGTTCTTCTCTTTCAGTTTTCTATCTCCAGGTCTTTGCACATGTCATCATAATACTTTACTTTGTCTCCTTGAGCCACCCTTTTAAGTCTTCTGTTCAGCTCCTTTACTTCATCATTTTTTCCTTTTGCTTTAGCTACTCAACATTCAAGAACAAGTTTCAGAGTCACTTCTGACATCCATTTAGTTTTTTTTTTTCCTTTCTATCCTGTCTTTTTAATGACCTCTTGCTTTCTTTATGTATGATGTCCTTGATGTCATTCCACAATTCATCTGGTCTTTGGTCATTAGTGTTCAATGTGGCAAATCTATTCTTGAGATGGTCTCTAAATTCAGGTGGGATATACAACTTGGCTTTCGTGGACTTGCTCTAATTTTCTACAGTTTCAACTTGTACTTGCTTATGAGTAATATTTGTTAAGTAACAAAACATCTGCCATTTCAACATTTTTTACATGTACAGATCAGATCAGTGAATTTAAATAAAGTTTAATTGCTTTTATCCAGTCTGATAAAGAGAAAGAAATAAGAATGAAGAAAAATGAATGGGGTCTTTGAGATCTGTAGAACTCCATTAATCATACCAGCATAACAGGAGTTTCGGAAACAGAAAAGAGAGAGAAAGGGACAGACAGAATATCTGGAAAAAAATGTCAAAAAATTCACAAGTTTTATGGCAAACATGAATCTATACACCCAAGAAGCTCAGAGAACTTAGAGTAAGATGAACTCAAACACATAATAGTCAAACTGCCAAAAGAGAAACAAAGGATTTTGAAAGCAGCAAGAGAGAAGCAACTCATCACATGCAAGTGATGCCCAATAATATTAACAGTTGGTTTCTCATTAAAAAAACATGGAGGCCAGAGCCAGTGAAATGACATATTCAAGTGCTGAGAGAAAAATATGTCAACAAAGATTCTATACACAAAACTATCCGTCAACAATGAAGGAAAAATTAAGACATTCCTAAACAAAAGGAGTCCTTGGGTAATGCAAATGGTGAGGACTCTCAGTTGCTACCCAAAAAGGCTTAAAGTTTCTGCCTACCAAGATGTGCCTCAGTCTTCTGAAGTCCGTGATCTACCTCTGCAAATATCAGCCACATAGGGTCACTGAGTCAGGTTAGACCTGACAGAAGCTGGTACTTGAAGATAAACAAAACCTGATTTAATATGTCCCTAGCAGACCTGCCCCACAAGAAATAATAAAGGGATTCCTTGAGTCTGAAATGAAATTACATCAAACAGTAATTCAAATCTGCATGAAGAAGTAAACAGCACCAGTAAAGATAACTTCATAGGTAAATATAAAGGACAGTATCAGTGTATTTTTAGTTTGTAACTCGTTTTTTCTGCTTTCTGAACTAAAACACAACTGCATGAATCATTATTTACAAATCTATTTTGATGGGAAAGCAATGCATGAAGATATAGTTTATGCCAATAACAGCATAAATAAGGGGAGTTCAATGCTACATAGGAGCACGATTTTGTATCGTACTGAAATTAAATTGGTACTAATCCAAAATACATTGTTATAAATTAAGATGTTAATGGTAATCCCCAGAGCATCCACTAATAAAATAAATTAAAATTATATAGTTAAAGAAATTAAAAGGGAATTAAAATGGTACACTAAAAACAACCCTTTAACAAAAAATAAAGGGAATAATAGAGGAATTGATGAACAAAAAGATATCATAGGATATATAGAAAACAAATAGCAAAATGGCTAAGATAAATCTTATCAGTAATTATATTAAACATAAATTGATTAAATTCTCCAATCAAAAGGCAGAGATCGACAGAAAAGATTTTTTAAAAATCTATCATCTAACTATATGCTGTCTATAAAAGACTCACTTTAGAACCAAAGACACACATAGAATGAAAGAGATGGAAAAATACAGCATGCAAACAGTAACCCAAAAAGAGCTAGAGTAGATATACTAACATTGGACAAAAGAGATTTTAAGAAAATCATTACTACCACAGCCTGCACCAGACTGAGTCCAACACAAATAGATGGAGTCTGGCTACCTCCATCAACTACTCTGACAAAGATCACAATATAGGGTCCAGACAGAGTAGGAGAAAAAAAATGTAGAGCAAAATTCAAACTCACAAAAAAGACCACTTACTTGTCTGACAGACACTGGAGAAACCCTAAGAGTATGGCCCCTGGACACCCTTTTAAATCAGTACTGAAGTCACTCCTGAGGCTCACCCTTTAGCCAAAGATTAGACAGGCCCATAAAACAAACAATAATACACATAGCTAAACCACATATATGAGACTAAATGTGCACACCAGCCCAGGGGCATGGACAAGAAGGCAGGAGGGGACAGGAACACTGGATGAAAGGAAATAGGACACCCAAGGTTGAGAAAGAAAGAGTGTTGACAGGTTGCAGGGTTGGCAACCAATGTCACAAAATAATGTGTGTGTTAATTACTTATGGAGAAAAAAATTTGCTCTCTCATCCTTTATCTAAAACACAAGAAAAAATTAAAAAAATAAAAGTTGTTACAAGAAACAAAAACGATATTGTATAATGATAAAGGGTAAAATCACTGATCCAACAGTCTATCAAACAAAACTACAAATGCATGAACAACAGAAGACAAATTAGATAATTGGAACCTTCTAATAACTAAATATTTTTACTTATCAAAAGACTTTACCAAAAGAGTAAAAAGAGAGTGAACAGACTGGGAAAAAATATTTGGTAAGGACATATCTGATAAGGGTCTAATCTCTAAAATATATAGAAAACTTCGACAACTCAACAACAAAAAGACACCATCCAATAAAAAAGAAAAATGGGCAAAGGACATGAACAGACACTTTATCAAAGAAGACATTCAGGCAGGTAACAAACAAACACATGAAAAGACATTTGTAATCATTAGCGATAAGAGAGATGCAAATCAAAACTACAATGAGATTCCATGTCGCCTCTGCAAAAATGGCATTGATTTAAAAAAAAAAAAAACAGAAAACAACAAATGCTTATGAGGTTGTGGGGAGATTGGAACTCTTATACAGTGTTGATGGAATGGTACAACCACTATGAAAAATGGTATGGTGCTTCCTCAGAAAGCTAAAAATAGTAATACCTTATGATCCAGCAATCCCACTCTTAGTTATATATCCTAGAGACATGAGCATTGACATGAAGAGACATATGCACACCTGTGTTCATTGCAGCATTTTTAATAATAGAAAAAGATGAAAACAACCTAAGTGCCCATCAATGGATGAATGGATAAACAAATTGTGGTACATACATGCAGTGGAATAATATACAACTATAAAGAATAATGATAAGTCTGCAAAACATCCGATAACATGGATGAATCTGGAGAACCTTATGTTGAGTGAAAAAAATCAATCACAAAAGACTAATATTGAATGGCCCCACTTTTGTAAGATGTCAAGAATAGGTATACACCCAGAAATTAACACTCTTTGATGGTTACCAGGGATGGGAGGGGAAGGAAAGGAAATCACTTTCTAGATAGTAGATGCTTGATATTTTTGGTGATGGGAAAGGCAACATCACCCATATACCAACCCAAATAATGAACTCTCAAAGATAAAACAAAACAAAAAAAATCTACAACAGTGAACCTGAGTGGTCAACCTGTAAACGACAACAACACCAGAAAAATAAAAGAGGGAATAAACGGGGTAGATATAGAACTTTCAGATGGAAAGTCAATGTGTAGTCAAATAATTAAAAAAAAAAAACAGTTTAAACTTAAGAAGATAGGGGTAAATTTCAGGGTAACCACAAAGAGTTACCAAACCTACTCACCAAAATAAAGTAGAAAAAATAGTCTTATTAAATGAAAAGTCTACAAAAAAGAAACAGAAAAAAATACACAAGCAAAAGGAATTCAGCACAGAAGAGTAAAGAACAAAGAAAAGTCAGCACCACAAAAAAAGCACTGCAAAATGGCAGCAATAAAGCCTTGAGATAATACAAAGTGTCTTCTTTGATCACAACACCATAAAAGTAGAAATTAATAACCAGAAGAGCAAGGAACAAAAATCAAATACATGGAAACTAAATAATGCCCTGTGTAAAAACCACTGGAAAATAGAAGAAATCAAAGAGGAATCAAAAAATTCCTAGAATCAATAGAGAATGAAAACACATCATACCAAACCCTTTGGGACACAGCAAAGGCAGTGTTTGGAGAAAAATTTATACCAATAGATGCACACATCAAAAAAGAAGAAATGGACAAAATCAAAACATTAGCTACGCAATTCAAACAAATAGAAAGAGAACAGCAAAAGGAGACACAACCACCAGAAGAAAGGAAATGATAAAGTTCAGAGCAGAAATAAATGAAATAGAGTATACAAAAACAATAGAAAGAATCAACAAAACCAAAAACTGGTTCTTTGCAAAAATCAACAAACCACCGATCAAATTGACAAAAGAAAAACAAGAGAGGACACAAATAACCCAAATAAGAAATGAAATGGGAGACATTACAAATGACCCAACTGAAACAAAAGTAACATAAGAGAGTACTGTGACAAACTATACTCCAAAAATTGGAAAACCTAGAGGAAATGGACAAATTTCTAGAAACACACTACCTACCCAAACTAACGCAAACTGAAGTTGAAAATCTGAACAGACTCATAATAAGAGAAGAAATAAAAAAGGTAATTAAAAAAAAAAAACACCCAAAACTCCCAACAAAAAAAAGCCCTGGCCCAGATGGCGTCACTAGAGAATTCTACCAAACATTCAGAGAAGAGCTTACGCCAGTACTACTCAAATACCAAAACCAGGCAAAGATACTATGAAAAAAAAATTACAGGCCAATATCTCTCACGAACATGAATACAAAAATTCTCAACAAAATTCTAGCCAATAGAATTCAGCACTATATTAAACAACAAAAACCACCACCTAGTGGGATTCATACCAGGTATGCAAGGGTGGTTCGACATTAAAAAATCAATCACCTAATCCACCACGTAAATAAAAGAATCACGTGATCACCTCAATCGACACAGAAAAGGCATTCCACAAAGTACAACACCCATTCCTGATAAAAACCCTCAATAATATAGGTATACAAGGAAATTCCTAAACATAATAAAGGGCATCACTGGCATAGAAAACCAATAGCCAACATCATTCCTAATGGCGAGAGGCTGAAAACATTCCTCTTGAAACAGGAACACAGTACACAATACTGGCGAAACCAGCACAACTTGTCAAAGACAAGGCCATGGAAGCTCCATAGAGACATCTAAACTCCCTGAGGGATCAAATTACTGGGCTTAGGGCTGTGGGGAACATGGTCTCCGGGAACATCTAGCTCAACTGGCATAACATAGTTTATAAAGAGAATGTTCTTCATTCTACTTTGGTGAGTAGCGTCCGCGGTCTTAAACGTTTGTGAGCAGCCATCTAAGATACTCCACTGCCTTCACCCCGTCTTGAGGAAGGGAGAATGAAGAAAACCAAAGACACAAGGGAAAGATTAGTCCAAAGAACTAATGGACCACAGCTACCACAGTCTCCACTATACTGAGTCCAGCACAACTAGATGGTGCACGGCTACCACCACCTACTGTTTTGACAGGGATCACAATAGAGGGTCCCGAACAGAGCTGCAGAAAAATGTACAAAATAATTCTAACTCACACACACACAAAGACCAGTCTTACTGGTCTGACAGAAACTGGAGAAGCATTAAGGGTATGGCCCGCAGACTCCCATATAGCTCAGAGATGAGTCACTTCAGAGGTTCACCCTGAAGTTCACCCAAAGATTAAACAGATCCATAAACAAAAGGAGACTAAATGGGCATATCAGCCCAGAAGCAAGGACAAGAAGGCAGTAGGGGACAGAAAAGCTGGTAATGGGAAACCCAGGGTCTAGAAGGGAGAGCATTGACATGTCATGGGGTTGGCAACCAATGTCACAAAACAATATGTGTATTAATTTGAAACTAGTTTGTTCTTTAAACCTTCATCCCAAAGAGAAACAAAAACTGGTTTTTAGAAAAATAAAGAAAAAGTTAATCACTTTTTTTTACCTACCATATGACCTAGCCATTCCATTCTTGCACATCAAGAAAAATAAAAGCATATGCACAAACAAAACAAATGTTAGAGTAGCCTTGTTTGCATAATGCCCTCCAGATTCATCCATGTCCTGAGATGTTTCACAGATCCCTTGTCCTTTATCGTTGCATAGTAGTCCCCTGTGTGTATGTACAATAGTTTGTTCATCCATTCATCTCTTGATGGGTATCTATGTTGTTTCCACCTTTTTGCTATTGTAAACAATGCTGCAACGAACATGGGTGCACATATGTCTATTCGTGTGATGGCTCTTATGTCTCTAGGATATACTCCTAGAGTGGGATTCCTGAGTCATATGGTATTTCTAGCTTTCTTAGGAAGCACCATATCGTTTTCCAGAATGGTTGTACCATTTTGCATTCCCACCAGCAGTGCATAAGAGTTCTAATCTCCCTGCAGCCTGTCCAACGTTAGTTATTTTCTGTTTTCTTGATTTGTGCCAGTAATTTCGGTGTAAGATGGTATCTCACCGTGGTTTTGATTTGCATTTTTCTAACAGCTAGTGGAAAATTCTGGTGGCGTAGTGGTTAAGAGCTACAGCTGCTAACCAAAAGTCGGCAGTTTGAATCCACCAGGCGCTCCTGGGAAAGCCTATGGAACAGTTCTACTCTGTCCTGTAGGGTCATGATGAGTCGGAATCCACGTGACGACAATGGGTTTTTTTTGTTTCTTTGTTTTGGTTAATGGCTAGTGATAGAAGGAACTTCCTCATATGTCTGTTAGCTGCTTACATGTCTTCTTTGGCGAAATGTCTGTTTATTTCCTTTGACCATTTTTAAATTTGATTTTTTGTCTTTTTGTTGTAGAGGTGTTGGATTTTCCTGCAGATTTTAGAGATCAGCCCTTCATCGGATTTGTCATACCAAAATTTTTTTCCTAGTCTGTAGGTTCTCTTTTTAGTCTTTTGGTGAAGTCTTTTGATGGATATAAGTGTTTAATTTATTGAAGATTCCTGTTATTTAGTTTATCTTCTGGAGTTTGTGTGTTGTTATTTGTGGTTTGTATCCTATTAAAGCCTCATATTAGGGCCTGTAGCATTGATCCTATTTTTCCTTCTATGATCTTTATAGTTTTGGGTTTTATATTTAGGACTTTGATCCATTTTGTATTACTTTTTGTGTATGGTGTGAGGTATGGGTCCTGTTTCATTTTTTTGCAGATGGACATCCAGTTTTGCCAGCACCATTTGTTAAAAAGACTGACATTTTCCTCATTTTTAACTTTGGGCCCTTGTAGAAGTTCAGGTTATCAGTTCTGTTCTATTGGTCAATGTGTCTGTTGTTGTACCACTACCAGGCTGTTTTGGCTACCGTTAACTCTATAGTGGATTCTGAGGTCAGGTAGTGCACGTCTTCCTCTTTTTTTTTTCTTCAGTAGTGTTTACTTATTCAGGGCCTCTTCCCTTTTCATATAAAGTTAATGATTAGTTTTTCCATCTCTTTTAAGAATGTTGTTGGTATTTGGATCAGGATTGCACTGAATTTGTAGATTGCTTTAGGTTTTTGGGTAGAATTGTGATTTTCACAATGTTGTCTACCTATCCATGAGCATGGTATGTTTTTCCATTCATGTAGATCTTGTTTGGTTTCTTGCACTAGCGTTTTGTAGTTTTCTTTGTATAGGTCTTTTACATCCCTGGTTAGATTAATTCCTAAGTATTTTATTTTTTTAGGGGTTATTATAAATGGCAACAGCAGTGGGTGTTTTTGGGTATTACAAATGGCATTGTTTTCCTGATTTCCTTTTAGTAGTTCTCTTTATTGGCGTACAGGAAATCAACTGATTTTTCTATGTTTATCTTGTATCCTGCTTCTCTACTGTATCTATTAGTTCCAGTAGTTTTCTCATGGAGTCTTTTGAGGTTTCTATGTATAGTATCATAACAGCCACAAATTGGGACAGTTTAACTTTTTCATTACTAATTTTGATGCCCTTTATTTATTTATTTTTTCTTGCCTTATTGCTCTAAGTAGGACTTCAGCAAATGTTAAATAGGTATGGTGATAAAGGGTATCCTTGTATTGTTCCTGTTCTCAAGGGGAATATTTTCAACCTCTCTTCATTAAGAATGATGTTGGCTGTTGATTTTTTATAGATGCCCTTTATTATGCCAAGGAATTCCCCTTCTATTTTTATTGGGTGCTTTTATCAGGAATGTGTGTTGGATTTTTTGTAGAATGCATTTTCTGCATCGATTGAGATGATCATGTGATCCTTTCCATTTATTTATGTGGTGAATTAGATTGATTGATTTTCTAATGTTGAACCATCTTTGCATACTTGGTATGAATCCCACTTGGTCATGGTGTATTATTTTTTTTATATGATGCTGAATTCTATTGGCTAGAATGTGTTGGGAATTTTTGTATCTACATTCATTAGAGATATTGGTCTGCAATTTTCTTTTTTGTGGTGTCTTTGCTTGGTTTTGGCATTAGTGTTATGCTAGCATCATAGAATAAATTCGGAAGTATCCCTTCCTTTTCTATGTTCAGAAATAGTTTGAGTAGCACTGGTGTAAGCTCTTCTGTGAATATTTGGTGGAATTATCCGTGGAGCCATCTGGCCCAGGGCTTTTTATTGTTGGGAGTTTTTTTTTTTCTCTTATTACCTTTTCAATCTTCTCTCCCGTTGTGGGTGTGTTTAGATTTTTAACATCATTTTGTGTTAGTTTGGGTAGGTACTGTGTTTCTAGAAATTTGTCCATTTCCTCTAGGTTTTCAAATTTGTTGGATTGTAGTTCTTCATGGTACTGTGTTATGCTTCTTTTCATTTCAGTTGAGACTGCTGTAATGTTCCCCATTTCATTTTTTCTTTGTGTTATTTGCGCCCTCTCCTGTTTTTCTTTTATCAGTTTGGCCAGTGCTTTGTCAATTTTGTTAATCCTTTCAAAGAACTAACTTCTGATCTTGTTGATTCTTTCTATTTTCTATTCACTATTTCATTTATTTCTGCTGTGATGTTTATTATTTCCTTTCTTCTTGTGGCTGTGTGCTTCTTTTGCTCTTCTCTTTCTATTTGTTTGAGTTGTGTAGCTAATGATTTATTTTGTCCCTTTCTTCTTTTTTGATGTGTGCATCTATTGCTGTAAACTGACCTCTGATCACTGCCTTGGCTGTGTCAAAAAGGTTTTGGTACGATGTGTTTTCATTCTTGATTGATTCCAGGAAATTTTTGGTTCCTCTTTGATTTCTTCTGTTACCCAGTGGTTTTTAAGCAGGGTAATTTTTTAATATTCAGTTTTCATATAGTTGATTTTTTTTCCTTGCTCATCCTGTTGCTTCTTTCTACTTTGATGGTGTTTTGATCAAAGAAAACGCTTTGTGTTATCTCAATGTTTTTAGTTTTGTTGAGAGTTGCTTTGAGGCCTAAGATGTGGTCTATTCTGGAGAATGTTCCGTGTAATTTGGAAAGGAATGTGTGCTTTTCTGCTGTTGGGTGGAGTGTTCTATATATGTCTATGAGGTCAGGTTGCCTGATTGTGGCCTTTAGACGATCTCTATCTTTGTTCAGTTTCTTTCTAGATGTTCTGTCATTTACCAAGAGTGGTGTTTTGAAGTCTCCTACTATTATTGAGGAACTGTCAATTTCTATTTTCAGTGCATTTGAGTTTGTTTTATGTATTTCGTAGCCATGTTATTGGGTGCGTAGATATTTATAATGATTATATCTTCATGATGGACCATTGCTTTAATCATTATAAAACGCCCTTATTTGTCTTTATGGTGGATTTTCTTTTAAAGTCTATGTTATCTGTGATTAGTATTGCCACTCCTGCTTTTTTTTGGCAGTTATTTGCTTGATATATTTTTTCCATCCATGCTTTGATTTTTAATAAATCTACCTGTTTGTGTTTAAGACATGTCTCTTGTAGACAACATATTGATGGATCCCTTTTTTAATTCATTCTGTCATTTTCTCTTTATTGGTGCATTTAGGTCATTTACCTTCAGTGTAATTATTGATAGATGTGAGTTTATTGCTGTTATTTTGTAGCTTGTGTGTGTGTGTGGTGCTGACATTTTCTTTGTTCCTCCTACTCTTCTGTGCTGAATTTTTTTTGTTTGTGTGTTTTTGTACTTCTTTTGTTTTTGTAGATTTTTTTATTTACTGAGGCTTTATATTTTCCTTTTTTTATTTTGATGAGTAGGTTTGCTAATTTTCTTTGTGGTTACCTTGAAATTTACCCTTATCTTCATAAGTTTGGACCAGTCATTTATCACTTGGTATCATTTTACCTCCCTCTCAATTTGAAAGATTTATACCTACACCGTTTATTCCCTCTTTTATTCTTCTGATGTTGTTGTCATTTACAGATTAATGTCTCTGGTCCCCTGTTGTTAATTTTTTAGATTTAATTAATCTTTGAGAATTCGTTTCCTAGGTTGGTATCCGGCTGGTGCAGTCTTGTGTCCTAGATTCAGGCTGCATCTGATGTTATTTGTTCTCCAACCAAAGGACTTCCTTTAAAAACTCTTGTCAGTTTGGTATGGTTTTCCATATTCCCTTAATTTCGGTTTATCTAGAAATGTCTTCATTTTACCATAATATTTTAATGAGACTTTTGCAGGATATGTTATTCTTGTTTGGCAATTTTTTTTTTCTTTCAAGGTTTTATACATGTCATCCCATTGCCTTCTTACTGGCATGGTTTCTGCAGAGAAATCAGAGCTTAGTTTTACTGTTTCCCAACTGTATGTGACTTTCTGTTTTTCTTGAGCTACTCTTGGGATTCTTTTTTCACGCTTGGTTTTAGCAAATGCGATTATGGAAAGGAAACAAATAACCTGAGTAAGAAATGAGATGGACAATATCACAACAGATCTCAACGAAATTAAAAGAATCATATCAGATCACTATGAAACTTTGTACTACAACAAATTTGAAAACCTAGAAGAAATGGATGAATTCCTAGAAACACCCTACCTACCTAAACTAACACAAACAGAGGTAGAACAACTAAGTATACCCAAAAGAAGAGATTGAAAAGGTAATCAAAAAACTCCCAATAAAAAAAGCCCTGGACTTGATGGCTTCACTGCAGACTTCTACCAGACTTTCAGAGAAGAGGTAACACCTCTACTACTAAAGGTATTTCAGAGCATAGAAAAGGACGGAATATTACCAAACTCATTCTATGGAAACAGCATATCCCTGACCCAAAACCAGGTAAAGACACCACAAAAAAAGAAAATTATAGACTTATATCCCTCATGAAATTAGATGCAAAACTCCTCAACAAAATTCTAGCCAGTAGAATTCAACAACATATCAAAAAAAAAATTCACCATGACCAAGTGGGATTCATACAGGTATGTAGGGATGGTTCAACATTAGAAAACCAATTAATGTAATCCACCAGATAATTCAAACAAAAAACAATAACCACATGATTTTATTAATTGATGCAGAAAAGGCATTTGACAAAGTCCAACACCCATTCATGATAAAAACTCTCACCAAAATAGGAACTGAAGGAAAATTCCACAACACAAAAAAGAGCATTTATACAAATTGAACAGCCAACATCATTCTAAATGGAGAGAGCCTGAAAGCATTCCCCTTGAGAATAGGAACCAGACAAGGATGTCCCTTATCACCACTCTTATACAACATTGTGCTGGAGGACCTAGCCAGAACAATTAGGCTAGATAAAGAAATAAAGTGCATCCAGATTGTTAAAGAAGAAATAAAACCATCTGTACTTACAGGTGACATAATCTAATATGCAGAAAACCCTAAGGAATGCTCAAAAAAAAAAAAAAAACTACTGAAACTAATAGAAAAGTACAGCAGAGTATCAGGATACAAGGTAAACATAAAAAAACAGTTGGCTTCCTCTACACCAACAAAAAGAACATCTAAGGGGAAATCACCATATCAATACCATTTACAGTAGCCTCCAAGAAGATAAATACTTAGGAATGAGTCTTACCAGAGATGTAAAAGACCTATACAAAGAAAACTACAGTACGCTATTGCAAGAAACCAAAAAAGACCTAGATAAGTGGAAAAACATACCTTGCTCATGGACAGGAAGACTTAACATTGTAAAAAAGTCTGTTCTACCAAAAGCCATCTAGAGATACAATGCAATTCCAACCCAAATTCCAATGACATTTTTTAATGAGATGGAGAAACAAGTCACCAACTTCATATGGAAGGGCAAGAGACTCTGGATAAGTAAAGCATTACTGAAAAAGAAGAACAAAGTGGGAGGCCTCACTCTACCTGATTTGAGAACCTATTATACCACTACAGTACTCAAAACAACCTGGTACTGGTACAACAGATACATAGACCAAAGGAACAGACTTGAGAATCCAGACATAAATCCATCCACACATGAGCAGTTGATATTTGACAAAGGCCACAAAACAGTTCAGTGGGGGAAAAGACGGTCTTTTTAACAAATGGTGCTGGTAGAGCTGGATATCCATCTGCAAAAAAATGAAACAAGACCCATACCTCACACCATGCACAAAAACTAACTCAAAATGGATCAAAGACCTAAACATAAAATCTAAAACAATAAAGATCATGGGAGAAAAAATAGGGACAACTTTAGCAGCCCTAATGCATGACATAAATAGTATACAAAACAATATTAAAACTGCAGAAGACAAACCAGATAGCTGGGAGCTCCTAAAAATCAAACACCTATGCTCATCCAAAGGCTTCACCAAAACAGTAAAAAGATTACCTAGAAACAGGGAAAATATTTTTAGCTTTAACATATCCGATCAGTGCCTGATCTCTAAAATCTATATGATGCTGCAAAACTCAACTACAAAAAGACGAATAACCCAATTAAGAAATGGGCAAAGGATATAAACAGTCACATCACTAAAGAAGACATTCAGGTGGAACCAAGATGGAAGAACAGACAGACGCTTCCAGTGAGCCCTCTTTACAGCAAAGACCCCCCAAAACTAGTAAAATGAGTATATTTGTGACCAGCTGGGAGCCCTGAGCATCAAAGGCAAGTGTGGAAAATGAACTAACGCGCAGGGGGAGGAAGAGACTGTTCAGAAGTGGAGAAGAGTTACCAGACCTGAATAGCGGGGAGCCCTCAGGCACCATTCCCGGAGTGGCGGCGGCAGGGGCAGTGGCGGCAGTGGGCTGGTACTAGCGTTCAGCTGCAGTTTCCTTAGGGAGAAGCAGCCAGCCACACAGCCCACTCACACCTCCGGAACCTTAGGAGAATGGCGCTCTCGGCAAAAGCTAAGTACTTGTGTATATTTTACTGTGTCCCCCACCCCCAAGCCGGCTTCAGCGGCTGAATCCCTGGGCCTGAGATAGACCCTGGTGAGCACGTAGAGCCATCCTTTCCGCCTCGAGGAAGGAAAAAATTTGCAAATGGGGGGAAAATATAATTTGCAAGCTCCATTAACCGGGGGAGATCAGGACAGAAGCAGCTCCTGTCCAGGAATAAACTGCCCATGGACCTTGAGCAATTTTCCCTTCTGCATGGAACTGTGTGGGCCTATCTCAGGAGAATAGGCCCTTGCTGGTAAACTCCAACCATTTCAGCTGTGCGGTGGGGAGGTGGGTGTTTGATGTATGATATTGCTTTGCCTATTAAACAAGGTCCTCACCTACACACATCAGGGACCTAAGGACTGGTAGCTCCACTCAGGTCACCCAGCCACCCGTGACAGGGGTCCAAAGATAACTGGTACATCCCAGTCCTTACAACCAAAATCTTTGGGTGCCCATGGTCCATCTGCAGCTAACACCCACCTCCACGCTCTAGGGAACAGGGACGCACTTTCCTCAGAGACACTTGGGGGTCGGTTCTTAGCCCTTGCCTTGTTCAGAGCATGATCCCCTGCTGCAATCAGATACTGGTATATACGCCAATCACCCATGCCCCTCTAAGACTGTAGGACAGAGCCTGTACCACAATTTTGATGATCAGCTACCTGGAAACCTGAGCGGAATTCATACAAGAAAACTGAATGGACTTCTAGACTGATATACCTGACAACAACTCTACCCAGCTGGGGACAGGACATCAGAGATCCAAAGGCAAAAATAATCAAGTTAGCTTACTCTAGCAACCCATAGGGGTATACTAAACAAAGCAAGCAGCTACGACACAGTAAGCAAGCATAAACTAATACAATAACTTATAGATGGCTCGGAGAAAAGAGTCAATATCAAGTCACATAAAGAAACAGACCATGATCACCTCAACAGGCTCTCAAAACAAAGAATCCAGGGATCTTTTAGATGAAAGTGCATTCCTGGAATTACCAGATTGCAGAATACAAAAGTTTAATATAAAGAACCCTTCAAGGCATCAGGAAGGAAATGAGGCAATACACAGAACAAGCCGAGGAACACACAGATAAAGCAACAGAAGAAATTAGAAACATTATTCACGAACATAATAAAAAGTTTAATAAGCTAGAAAAATCCATAGACAGACAGCAATCAGAAATTCAGAAGATTAACAATAAAATTACAGAAGTAGACAACTCAATAGAAAGTCAGAGGAGCAGAATTGAGCAAGTAGAAGCTAGAATTTCTGAACTCAAAGATAAATCACTTGGCACTAATATATTTGAAGAAAAATCAGATAAAAGAATTTTAAAAAATGAAGAAACCTTAAGAATCATGTGGGACTCTATCAAGAGAAATAACCTACGAGTGACTGGTGTACCAGAACAGGGAGGGATACCAGAAAATACAGAGAGAATTGTTGAAGATTTGTTGGCAGAACACTTCCCTGATATTGTGAAAGATGAGAAGATATCAATCCAAGACGCTCATTGAACTCCACATAAGGTAGATCTGAAAAGAAAGTCAACAAGACATATTACAATCAAACTTTCCAAAACCAAATATAAGGAAAGAATTATAAGAGCAGCGAGGGATAAACAAAAAGTCACCTACAAAGGAGAGCCAATAAGAATAAGCTCGGACTACTCAGCAGAAAACATGCAGGCAAGAAGACAATGGGATGACATATTTTTTAAAATATTGAAGGAAAAAAATTGCCTGCCAAGAATCATATATCTAGCAAAACTGTCTCTTAAATATGCAGGTGAAATTAAGGCATTTCCAGATAAACACAAGTTGAGGGAATTCATAAAAACCAAACCAAAACGACAAGAAATACTAAAGGCAGTTCCTTGGTTAGAAAATCAATAATATTAGGTATCAACCTAAGACTAAAACACTGGGCAGAGCAACCAGAAGTCAACCCAGACAGGGAAATTCAAAAAAACAAACCAAGATTATTTAAAAAAAAGCCCAAAACAGGGTAACAGCGATGTTATTGTATAAAAGAAGACAACATTAAAATAATAAAGAGGGACAAAGAAATGTAATCATACACATTCCATATGAAGAGGAAGATATGGCGATACAAAGAAATAAAAGTCAGATTTAAATTTAGAAAAATAGGGGTAAATAATAAGGTAACCACAAAGGAGACAAACTATCCTACTCATCAAAATAAAATACAAGGGAAAAATACAGACTCAGCAGAAACAAAATCAACGACAACAAATATGAGGAAAGGACAATATATAAAGAAAATCTACTTGGCACATAAAATCAAGTGGGAAAAAGAAACTATCAACAACACACTAAAAAAGACATCAAAATGATAGCACTAAATTCATACCTATCCATAATTACCCTGAATGTAAATGGACTAAAGGCACCAATGAAGAGACAGAGTGGCAAAATGGATTAAAAAACAAGATCCGTGTATATGCTGCCTACAAGAGACACACCTTAGACTTAGAGACACAAAAAAACTAAAACTCAAAGGATGGAAAAGAATATATAAAGCAAACAACAATCAAAAAAGAGCAGGAGTGGCAATATTAATTGCTGACAAAATAGACTTGAAAGTTAAATCCATCAGAAAGGATAAGGAAGGACACTATATAATGACTAAGGCACAATACACCAAGAAGATATAACCATATTAAACATTTATGCACCCAATGACAGGGCTGCAAGATACATAAAACAAACTCTATTAGCATTGAAAAGTGAGATAGACCTCCAAAATAATAGTAGGAGAATTCAACACACCACTTTCGGTGAAGGACAGGACATCCAGAAAGAAGCTCAACGAAAACACGTAAGATCTAAATGCCACAATCAACCAACATGACCTCACAGACATATACAGAACACTCCACCCCACAGCAACCAAGTATACTTTCTTTTCTAGTGCACTTGGAACATTCTCTAGAATAGACCACAAATTAGGTCATAAAGCAAGCATTATCAGAATCCAAAACATTGAAATATTACAAAGCATCTTCTATGACCATCAGACCATAAAAGTGGAAATCAATAACAGGAAAAGCAGGGAAAAGAAATCAAACACTTGGAAACTGAGCAATACCCTGCTCAAAAAAGACTGGATTATAGAAGACACTCAGGATGGAATAAAGAAATTCATAGAATCCAATGAGGATGAAAACACTTCCTACCAAAACATTTGAGACACAGAAAAAGTGGTGCTCAGAGGCCAATTTATATCAGTAAATGCACACATACAAAAAGGAGAAAGGGCCAAAATCAAAGAATTATCCCTACAACTTGAACAAAGAGAAAGAGAGCAACAAAAGAAACCCTCAGGCATCAGAAGAAAACAAATCATAAAAATTGGAGCTGAAGTAAATGAAATAGAAAACAGAAAAACAATTGAAAGGATTAACAAGACCAAAAGCTGGTTTTTTGAAAAACTCACCAAAATTGATAAACCACTGGCTAAAATGACAAAAGAAAAACAGGAGAGGAAGCAAATAACCCAAATAACAAATGAGATGGGCGACTTTACAACAGACTCAACTGAAATTAAAAGAATCATATCATACTACTATGGAAAACTATAATCAAACAAATTTGAAGACCTAAAGGAATGGATGAATCCCTAGAAACATACTGCCTACCTAAACTAAAACAAACAGAGGTAGAATAACTAAATAGACCCATAACAAAAGAAGTGATTGAAAAGGTAACCAAACACTCCCAACAAAAAAAAAGCCCTGGTTCGGACAGCTTCACTGCAGAGTTCTACCAAACTTTCAGAGAAGAGTTAACACCACTACTAGTAAAGGTATTTCAGAGCATAGAAAAGGATGGAATACTTCCAAACTCATTCTATGAAGCCACCATATCCCTGATACCAAAACCGGGTAGACGCCACAAGAAAAGAAAATTATAGACCTATATCTCTTGTGAACGTAGATGCAAAAATCCTCAACAAAATTTTAGCCAATAGAATTCAACAACATATCAAAAAAATAATTCACCATGACCAAGTGGGATTCATACAGGTATGCAGGGATGGTTTAACTTTAGAAAAATGATTGACATAATCCACCACATAGATAAAACAAAAGACAAGAATCACATGACTTTATCAATAGATGCAGAAAAGGCATTTGGTAAAGTTCAACACCTATTCATGATAAAAACTCTCAGCAAAATAGGAACAGAAGAAAAATTCCTCAACATAATAAAGGGCATTTATACAAAGCCAACACCAACATCAGCCTAAATGGAGAGAGCAGTAAAGCATTCCCATTGAGATTGGGAACCAGACAAGGATGCCCTTTATCACCGCGCTTATTCAACATTGTGCTGGAAGTCCTAGCCAGAGCAATTGGGCTAGATAAAGAAATAAAGAGAATCCAGACTGGTAAGGAAGTAGTAAAAGTGTCTATATTTGCAGATGACATGATCTTATACACAGAAAACCCTGAGGAATCCTCCAGAAAACTACTGAAACTAATAGAAGAGTTCACTTGAGTATCGGGATACAAAATAAACATACAAAAATCAGTTAGATTCCTCTACACCAACAAAAAGAACACCGAAGAGGAAATCACCGGATCAATGCCATTTACAGAAGCCCCCAAGAAGAAAGAAGATAAAATACTTAGGAATAAATCTTACTAGAGATGTAAGCGACTTATACAAAGAAAACTACAGCACACTTCTGCAAGAAACCAAAAGAAACTTACAATAGTGGAAGAATATACCTGGCTCGTGGATAGGAAGACTTAACATTATAAAAATATTCTACCAAAAGCAACCTATACATTTAATGCAATTCTGATCCAAATCCCAACGACATTCTTCATTGAGATGGAGAAACAAATCACCAACTTGATATGGAAGGGAAAGAGGCCCCGGATAAATAAGGCATTACTGAAAAAGAAGAACAAAGTGGGAGGCCTTACTTTTCCTGATTTTAGAACCTATTATACCACCACAGCAGTCAAAACAGCCTGGTACTGGTACAACAGATACATAGACCAATGGAACAGAATTGAGAATCCAGACATAAATCCATCCACATATGAGCAGTTGATATTTGACAAAGGCCACAAAACAGTGAAATGGGGAAAAAGACAGTCTTTTTAAGAAATGGTGCTGGCATAACTGGATAACCATCTGCAAAAAAATGAAACAAGACCCATACCTCACTCCATGCACAAAGACTAACTCAAAATGGATCAAAGACTTAATATAAAATCTAAAACCATAAAGATCATGGGAGAAAAAATAGGGACAATGTTAGGAGCCCTAATACATGGCGTAAACAGTATACAAAACATTATAAAGAATGTAGATGAAAAACTAGATAACTGGGAGCTCCTAAAAATCAAACACTTATGCTCATCCAAAGACTTCACCAAAAGAGTAAAAAGACCACCTAAATTAGCTATGACATTTCTGATCAGCACCTGATCTCTAAAATCCACATGGTACTGCAAAAACTCAACTGCTAAAAGACAAATAACCCAATTAAAAAATGGGCAAAAGACATGAATAGACAGTTCACTAAAGAAGACATTCAGGTAGCTAACAGATATATGAGGAAATGTTCACGATCATTAGCCATTAGAGAATTGCAGATCAAAACTACAATGAGATTTCATCTCACTCCAACAAGGCTGGCAATAATCCAAAAACGACAAAATAATAAATGTTGGAGAGGCTGTGGAGAGATTAGAACACTTATACACTGCTGGTGGGAATGTAATATGGTCCAACCACTTTGGAAATCGATTTGGCGCTTCCTTAAAAAGCTAGAAATAGAACTAGCATAGGATCCAGCAATCCCACTCCTTAGAATATATCCTAGAGAAATACGAGCCTTTACACGAACAGATATATGTACACCCATGTTTATTGCAGCACTGTTTACAATAGCAAAAACATGGAAGCAACCAAGGCGCCCATCAACGGATGAATGGATAAATAAATTATGGTATATTCACACAATGGAATACTATGCATCGATAAAGAACAGTGATGAATCTGTGAAACATTTCATAACATGGAGGAACCTGGAAGGCATTATGCTGAGTGAAATTAGCCACTTGCAAAAGCACAAATATTGCCTATAAGACCACTATTATAAGAACTTGAGAAATAGTTTAAACTGAGAAGAAAACATTCTTTTGTGGTTACGAGAGGGGGGAGGGAGGAAGGGTAGGAGAGGGGCATTCACTAATTAGTAGATAAAAACTACTTTAAAAACTACTTTAGGTGAAGGGAAAGACAGCACACAGTAGAGGGGAGGTCAGCACAATTTGACTAAACCAAAAGCAAAGAAGTTTCCTGAATAAACTGAATGCTTCGAAGGCCAGCGTAGCAGGGGCAAGGGTCTGGAGACCATGGTTTCAGGGGACATCTAAGTCAATTGGCATAATAAAATCTATTAACAAAACATTCTGCATCCCACTTTGAAGAGTTGCGTCTGGGGCCTTAAACGCTAGCAAGCAGCCATCTAAGATGCATCACTTGGTCTCAACCCATCTGGATCAAAGGAGAATGAAGAACACCAAGGAGACAAGGTGATTACGAGCCCAAGAGACAGAAAGGGCCACATGACCCAGAGTCTACATCATCCTGATACCAGAAGAACTAGATGGTGCCTGGTTACAACTGATGACTGCCCTGACAGGAAACACAACAGAGAGCCCCTGAGGGAGCAGGAGAGTAGTGGGATGCAGACCCCAAATTCTCATAAGACCAGACTTAATGGTCTGACTAGACTGGATAGACCCCTGTGGTCATGGCCCCCAGACCTTCTGTTGGCCCAGGACAGGAACCATTCCCGAAGCCAACTCTTCAGACATGGATTGGACTGGACAATGAGTTGGAGAGGGATGCTGGTGAGGAGTGAGCTCCTTGGATCAGGTGGACACTTGAGACTATGTTGGCATCTCCTGCCTGGAGGGGAGATGAGAGGGTGGAGGGGGTTAGAAGCTGGCAAAAAGAACACGAAAATAGAGAGTGGAGGGAGAGAGTGGGCTGCCTCATTAGGGGGAGAGTAATTGGGAGTGTGTAGCAAGGTTTTAGCAAGGTGTATATGGGTTTTTGTGTGAGAGACTGACTTGATTTGTAAACTTTCACTTAAAAAAAAGCACAATAAAAATTAAAAAAAGAAGACATTCAGACTGCTCTCAGACATATGAGGAAATGCTCATAGTCATTAGCATTAGAGAAGTACAAATCATAACTACAATGAGATTCATCTCACTCCACCAAGGCTGGCATTAATCCACAAAACACATAATAATAAATGTTGGAGAGGCTGTGGAGAGACTGGAACACTTATACACTGGTGGTGGGAATGTAACATGGTCCAACCACTTTGGAAATCGATTTGGCAGGTCCTTAAAAAGCTAGAAATAGAACTACCATAGGATCCAGAAATTCCACTCCTTGGAATGTATCCTAGAGAAATAAGAGCCTTTACACGAATAGATATATGCACACCCATGCTCATTGCAGCACCGTTTACAATAGCAAAAAGTTGGAGGCAATCAAGGTACCCATCACAGATGAATAGATAATTAAATTATGGTATATTCACACAATGGAATACTATGCATCAATAAAGAACAGTGACGAATCTGTGAAACATTTCATAATGTGGAGGAATCTGGAAGGCTTCATGCTAAGTGAAATTAGTTGTAAAAGGACAAATATTGTACAAGACCACCATTATAAGTACTCAAGAAATAGTTTAAACAGAGAAGAAAATATTCTTTTATGGTTACGAGAGGGGGGAGGGAAGGAGGGAAGGAGAAGGGTATTCACTACTTAGTAGATAAGAACTACTTTAGGTGAAAGAAAAGACAGCACACAATACAGAGAGGTCAGCAGAATTGAACTAAAGCAAAAGCAAAGAAGTTTCCTGAATAAACTGAATGCTTCGAAGGCCAGCGTAGCAGGGGCAGGGATTTGGTGGCTGTGGTTCCAGAGGATACCTAAGACAATTGGCATGATAAAATCTATTAAGAAAGTATTCTGCATCCCACCTGGGAGAGTGTTGTCTGGGGCCTTAAACGCTAGTAAGTGGCCATCTAAGAGGCATCAATTGGTCTCAACCCACCTGGAGCAAGGAAGAAGGAAGAACTCTAAAGATACTAGGTAATTATGAGCCTAAAAGACAGAAAGGACCAATAAACCAGAGACTACATCAGCCTGAGATCAGAAGAACTAGATGGTGCCCGGCCACAACCGATGAGTGCCCTGACAGGGGACTCAACAGAGAACCGCTGAGGGAACAGGAGAGCAGTGGGATGCAGACCTCAAATTCTTGAAAAAAGACCAGACTTAATGGTCAGATTGGGACTAGAAGGACCCCGAGTGCCATAGTCCCCAGAACTTCAGTTAGTACAAGACAGGAATCATTCCCAAAGCCAACTCTTCAGACAGGGATTGGACTGGATCATGGGATGGAAAATGATACTGGTGAAGAACGAGCTTCTTGGATCAAGTAGACACATGAGACTATGTTGGCATCTCCTATCTGGTGGGGAGATAAGAGGGCAGAGGGGGCCAGAAGCTGCCTGAATGGACACGAGGAGAGAAAGTGGAGGGAAGGACTGTGATATCTCATTAGGGAGAGAGCAATTAGGAATGTATAGCAAGGAGTATGTGAAGTTTTGCATGAGAGACTGACCTAATCACAATAAAAATTTAAAAAAAAAGCCTGTGAGTGGCCATCTAGGATACTCCACTGGTCTCACCCTTTCGGGAGCAAGGAAGAATTAAGAAAACTAAAGATACAAGGGAAATATTAGTCCAAAGGACTAATGGACTGCATCTACCACGGCTGCCACTAGACTGAGTCCAGAACAGTGAGATGGTGCCCGGCTACTACCACTAACTGCTCTGACAGGGATCAAAATAGAGGGTCCCAGACATAGCTGGAGAAAAATGTAGAACAAAACTCTAACTCAAAAAGAAAGACCAGACTTCCTGTCCTGACAGAGACTGGAGAAACAGTGAGATTATGCCCCCCAGACACCCCTTCAGCTCAGTAATGAGGTCACTCCTGAGGTTCACCCTTCAGCCAAAGGTTGAACAGGCCCATGAAACAAAACAAGACTAAAGGGGCATACCAGCCCTGGGGCAGGGACTGGAAGGCAGGAGGGAAAAGAAAAGCTGGTAATAGGGAACCCAGGTTTGAGAAGGGAGAGTGTTGACATGTTGTAGGGTTGTTAACCCATGTCATATATGAATGTGTGTACTAACTGTTTGATGAGAAACTAGTTTGTTCTGTAAACCTTCATCTAAAGTACAATAAAAAAGAAAAGAAAATCATTAAGCTGGACCAGGAAAGTTATCTCATATTAAAAATGAAAATATGATGGCCATGAACGTTTATATGCCAGATAGCATCGCATCAAAATATTTAAAGCAAAACCTCTCAGAAATACTAGCAGAAAGTGACAGAAACAAAGTAGCAAGAGACCAATTAATCTCCAAAATTCCTTGACAGAACAAGAAAGGAAATAATGTCTTGTTTTTTTGTTTTGTTTTGTTTTTGTTAGGTACAGTCGAGTCGGTAGTGACCACAAGTGCAACAGAAACACTGCATGGTCCTGTGTCATCCTCACAATCCTTGCTATGTTTGAGGCCATTGTTGCAACCACAGTGTCAATCCATCTTGTTGAGGGTCATCCTGTTTTTCATTGACCCTCTACTTTACCAGGCATGCTGTCCTTCTCCAGGGACTGGCCCCCTCCCCCGACAACATGTTCAAAATACCTGAGAAGAAGTGTTCCCATCCCTGGCTTCTAATGAGCATTCTGGCTGTACTTCTTCCAAGACAGATTAATTCGTCCTTCTGGCAGTCTGTAGGATATTCAATATTCCTCACCAACACCAAAATTCCAATGATCCATTCTTCTTTAGTCTTCCTTATTCATTGTCCAGCTTTTGCATTCATATGAGGGGGTTGAAAATACCATGGCTTGGGTCAGGCACACCTTAGTCATCAAAGTGACATATTTACTTTTTAACACTTTAAAGAGACCTTTTGCAGCAGATTTGCCCAATGCAATGCTGAGTTTGATTTCTTGACTGCTTCTTCCCTAGGTGTTGATTGTGAAAAATAAGATCACTCAAATTAAAAATCTTTACAAGAGCCTTACAATAGAATGATTATGGCTGGAGATTGAATTCATGATCATAAAGTTGAGGAAATCCAAGATACCACAGACAGAAACAAAGGGAACTATGGAAAGAAAATTTATACAAATGGGTGAATGTCATGGATTGAATTGTGTCCCCAAACAAATATCTGCCAACTTAGCTGGGCCATGAGTCCCAGTATTGTGTGATTGTCCACCATTTTATGTGATTTTCCTATATGCTGTATATCCTATCAGTATGATGTAAAAAAATGGATTAGCTGCAATTATATTGATCAGGTCTACCAGATTAGGAAATGTCTTAAGCCAATCCCTTTTGAGATATAAAAAAGAGAAGTGGGTAGAGAGACATGGGGACCTCATACCACCAAGAAAGCAGCACCAGGAGCAGAACGTGTCCTTTGGACCTAAAGTTCCTGCACTGAGATGCCCCCAGACCAAGGTAAGACTGATGCGTCACAAGGACTCTCCTTCAGAGCCGACAGAGACAGAAAACCTTCCCCTGGAGCTGACACCCTCAATTCCAACTTCTAGCCTACTGGACTGTGAGAGAATAAACTTCTCTTTGTTGAAGGCACCCACTTGTGATATTTCTGTTATAACTAAACCAAAAACCAAACCCACTGCCGTCGAGTCGATTCTGACTCATAGCGACCCTATAGGACAGAGTAGAACCACCCCATAGAGTTTCCAAGGAGTGCTCGGTGGATTTGAACTGCTGACCTCTTGGTTAGCAGCCGTAGCACTTAGCCACTATGCCGCCAGGGTTTCCCTAAGACAGAATTTGGTACCAAGAGTGGGGTGCTGCTCTAACGGATACCTAAAATGCAAACTGGTTTTAAAACTTTGAGTGGATAGAGGAATGGAAGCAGCAAAGGACTGGCAGGAGCAGAGAACCAGCAGCAGCAGAACCAGGAGACCAGTGCCAGACATTCTGGAGCTTACTCATGGAGTGAGTGAACTGAGTGCCTGTGTGCAGGAGGCTTCCTGGTGGAGTGGGGTGCCTCCAGGCACTTATCAGTGGAGCTAAAGAGCCATGGAACACTTGCCCCAGCAAGGCAGATGTGGGATTGAGGCCCGAGGAGCCGAGAGGCTGAGAAACCAGGAAGCAGAAGCTGAAGAGACAAGGGACAAAAGAAGCCGAGCTGCCTCAGTCTCAAAAGGTATGACCATGATCTCAGGGGTTTTAAAAGCCTGAGCCTCTGGTGTTTCTAATGGTGTAGTTACCACTCAGACGGACTAGGAGAATGGTGTGTCTAAAGCTGAGGGAGCACAGTTGCTGTCCCAGAAGGCCTGGAAGGCGGAGCTGAAGCCCAGAGCCAAAGGGCCTCCACAAAGAAACTGAAGAGTGTGGCCAGTACTTAGAGACTGGAGGTGAGGGCCATTGTGTAAATGGACTTAGAGGACAGAGGATTATTTTCTAGCCTTGAGAGCTAATGTAATGTGTTCTGTTGGTTTGCTTGGTGCCTGTTATTCCTTCTTTCCCTCCAGTTTCTCCCATTTGTAGTGGAAATATATGGCTTGTGCTTGTTCTGCCATTGTACCTTTGGAAGCAGATAACTTGTATTCTGGATTTTACAGAAGAAAAGGAATTTTTGTATTTTGGACTTGGAGTTGATTTAAGACTTTTGCTATGATATGACGTGATGAATGTGTTTTACATGTGGCAAGGACAAGAATTTTTGAGGGCCAAAGCATGGAATGTCATGGATTGACTTGTGTCTCCCAAAAAATCTGCCAACTTATCTGTGCCATGAGTCCCAATATTATGTAATTGTCCACCATTTTATATGATTTTCCTATATGTTGTAAATCTTATCACTATGATGTAATAAAATGGATTAGCTGCAATTATATTGATGAGGTCTACAAGATTAGGTAGTGTTGTAAGCCAATCTCTTTCGAGCTATAAAAAAGACAAGCAAGCAGAGAGACATGGGGATCTCATATCATCAAGAAAGCAGCGCCAGGAGCAGAGCGTGTCCTTTGGGCCTGAGGTTGCTGCACTGAGATGCTACCAGACCAAGGGAAGACTGATGCATCACAAGGACCTTCCTTCAGAGCCTACAGAGAGAGAAAGTCTTCCACTGGAGCTGGCGCCAGTCTTCTAGCCTGCTGAACTGTGAGAGAATAAACTTCTCTTTGTTGAAGCCCTCCACTTGTGGTATTTCTGATATAGCAGCACTAGATGACTAAGACAGATGAGTGAGGCAGAAGTTTCATCATATGTCTAAGGAGTTCTAAAGGTAGAGAACAGAGAAAGTAAAGGGGAGGAAATAATCAGAGTAATATCAAAGACAATTTTCTTAAGCCTCCAAATAGCATGAGCAATAATAAATAGAATAATAATTGTAGGATAATAATAAAAGGAGCCAAAACCTATCCTATACACTTCTTATTACATTTCAGGACTATAGTGAGAAAAATTCTGACAGATTCCAGATTAGGAAGAATAAAATCAGCTTTCTTCCAAAAGGAGAGAAAATCAGTTTGTCATCTAACTCTTCACTGTTAACACTGGATACAAGAAGGCAACAGCATAAGAACTTTAAATGTTGGTAGGAAACTTATTTTGAACTTAGAATATATACTCAGTCAAACTAATAATGAAACTAATAATAAAGATGTTTTCAGATATGAAAATATTAGAAATGTTACAACACTTGAAGTAAAATAATTACTTGAAAACAAAAATCCAAGAAAAAGGAAAATGTAAATACAAGAAATATAGGTAAAAACAAGGCCAATAAAATTATAGCTAAACTTCAATAATGTTAAAAAGTTCCTAACAGGCAACCAATGTTACAAAACAATTTGTGTATTAATTGTTTAATGAGAAACTTATTTACTCCGTAAACTTTCACCTAAAGCACAATTAAAAAAAAAAACCTATGAGGGGGGAAATAATATAATAGGCTTTGCTTAAAAGAGCACTCTGACTATTATTCTATAATACGTAAGTGGGGGTCCTAGTTTTGAAGAACTTGGATGTATTCTAAGAATGAATGCAAGTTCATTGCACTAAGATGTATCACTGACTATTTAATTGTAATGCATGCAGGCTTTGGCCACTGGGTTGGCTCAGCAGCTATTGGGATTATAACTCCAGCTGTGAAGCTTCCTTCTAAAAGGGATTTTCTTGTTTTTTAACTGCTATTTTGGATCTTGACCTAACATGGGATACCAGCAACTGTCTTGTCTGGTTGAATATTGTTGTGCACATTCTTCCCTGATAATCTTCTTTCTGATTTAAGTGGAGTTAAACCCCTATAGATCATATTTGTTATTTAAGGAAAAAATTACATGTCTCCATTTAAACATAAAAAGTTCATAATAATTGCAAACCTAAATTCTAGATGATTACAACATGGGAGGGGTGGAGAGGAAGTGAGAGCATGCCAACTTGTTTTACATTCTAGGCTTTGATAGAAAATAGAAGTTTAAATATGCAATAAATATTTAAGGGTAACTTCTAATAAAAAATTATAACTTCAAATCCACTAGAAGAAAAACAGGAAGCAGAGAAATCTTGTTCAAGTCAACAAAAGATGAGAAGGGTGAACGCCTGTGTGAGAGGGATCGGAGCTGCAATTACATGAAGGAAAAAAAAAGAAAGCATGGTAAGAAGAAAACAAAATGACAATAAGATAGCAGGAACTTTTTAAAAGATAGAAAAAATGAAAATAAAGAGTGAAAAATGTATATTAAACATTATTAGCACTATTAACATCTGACAGTATTAATGCCAGACACAATAGGTTTCAAGGTGAAAGAGATTTAAATAGGACAAAGAGGGGATTTTATCCTGTAAAAGGAGCAAATGATGCTCCAAGAAGCTGTCATAAACCTGATTTTCTACTGATGTAATGATATAATTTTGAAATCTGCATGCAAAACTGTTAGAAATGAAAGGAAAAAATGAGTTTATTCACAGGCATAGGGGAGATGATAAGCCTCTCAGAATTACAAAGGACTAGACTGCAACTAACAATAAAAACAATATAATTAAATGAGGAATTAACATCAAATGATAATACACAGAGACATATAATTAGAAAATAAATATTTTGCAATAACTCAGCTTCTAGAGTTAAAAGCTTAGATCATTTACTTTGCACTTTTTTTCTAATAAACATATGTAAACTTGAAAATTTTCCTCAGAGTGTTGCTTTGTTTACATCATAAATATTTTGACAAGTAATGCTTTCATTATCAGGTCTAATAGATTAAAAAGCTAAGCATAAAAACAAAAAATTGAAAAGACAGGCACCAAAATATTAACAGCAATTATTTCTGATAAATTTATACTTCATTTTTCCATTTTGTTTATTTTTCTATTCTCTGTAGAGTTTTTCTCTTTTTTAAAACTTTTTAAAATAGTGAAATCAAGAGTTGTTATCAAAAAAAAAGTTGCTTTCTTTAAATGATGTAATGGAAGGCAGTTTTTTTTTTTACAGGCAAATTACTTTTCTTATTTATACTTTTCCATATTTTCTATGTTTCATATATATATATATATATATACAGAAAATGACTTTACAAATAGTAGAAATATAACACACACTATCTTAGTCATCTACTATTGCTGTAACAGAAATATCACAAGTGGATGGCTTTAACAAAGAGAAGTTTATTCTCTCACAGTCTAGTAGGCTAGAAGGCTGAAATCAGGGTGCCGGCTCCAGGGGAAGGCTTTCTCTCTATGTGGGCTCTGGGGGAAGATCCTTGTCCTCAGTCTTCCCTTGGTCTAGGAGCATCTCAGCACAGGAACCTCAGGTCCAAAGGAGGCGAGGTCCTCCTGGTGCTGCTTTCTTGGTGGTATGAGGTCCCCAACTCTTTGCTTGCTTTCATTTCCTTTAATCTCTTTTAAGTGGTGCAGGCCACACTCCAGAGAAACACCATTTACATTGGATCAAGGATGCGAATCTTAGCAAGTGTTTTACAACCCCACCCTAATCCCCTTAACACAAAATTACACTCACAAAATGGAGGACAACCATGCAATACTGGGAATCATGGCCTACCTAAGCAAGCTGACACATATTTTGGGGGCACACAATTCAATCCATGACACACGCTAATAAAATAAGAAGTTAAATTTTTTGTTGTTAGGAGACATCGAGTCAGTTCTGACTCATAATGACCCTAAGTACAACAGAAAGAAACACTGCCTGGTCCTGCGCCATCCTCACAATCATTGTTATGCTTAAGCCCATTGTTGCAGCCACTGTTTCAATCCATCTCATCAGGGGTACTCCTCTTTTTTGATGACCCTCTACTTCACCAAGCAAGATTCCCTTCTTCAGGGACTGATCCCTCCTGACAACATGTCCAAAGTATTTGAGACATAGTCTCGCCATCCTTGCTTCTAAGGAGTATTCTGGTTGTAGTTCTTCCAAGACAGATTTGTTTGTTCTTTTGGTAGCCTATGGTATACTGAATATTCTTCACCAACACCACAATTCAAAGGCCTCAATTCTTCTTTCGTCTTCCTTATTCAGCTTTCACATGCATAGGAGGTGATTGAAAACACCATGGTTTGGGTCAGGCGCACCTTAGTCTTCAAGGTGACATCTTTGCTGGTCAGCACTTTAAAGAAGTCTTTTGCAGCTGATTTGCCCAATGCAATGTGTCTTTTGATTTCTTGACTGCTGCTTCCATGGGTGTTGATTGTGGATCCAAGTAAAATGAAATCTTTGACAATTTCAATGTTTTCCCCGTTTATCACGATGTTGCCTATTGGTCCAGTTGTGAGGATTTTTGTTTTCTTTATGTTGAGGTGTAATCCATACTGAAGGCTGTGATCTTTGATCTTCATCAGTAAATCTTTCAAGTCCTCTTCACTTTCAGGAAGCCAGGTTGTGTCATCTACATACCTCAGATTGTTAATGAGTCTTCCTCCAACCCTGATGCCCTGTTTTTCTTCATACAATCCAGCTTCTAGGGTTATTAGCTCAGCATACAGATTGAATAGGTATGGTGAAATGATACAACCCTGACAAACACCTTTCCTGACTTTAAACCATGCAGTATACACTTTTTTTTTTTGAACAACTGTCTCTTGATCTATGTACAGGTTCCTCATGAGCACAATTAAGTGTTCTGGAATTCCCATTCCAGAAATTAATAGTTTACTCTTTATATGTTAGCAATGGATGCCTGGAAATAAATAAGAACTCGCCATGGATGAATCTTATAAATTCAGGGGAAAAAAAACAAGTGACAAAGAGTACATAATGTATGTTTTCTTTATATAAAAGCCCCAAAACAGGCAAAACTAATCTATATCTGGCAAACTTTCTCTGTAAAGGGCTAAGTAGAAAACATTTTAAGCTTTGTGCCCATATAGTCTCTGCTGTGATAGTATGAAAGCAACCATAACCAAAAACAAACAAACTGTCATGGATTGAATTATGTCTCCCACAAAATCTGTGTATCAAATTGATTAGGCCATGCTTCCCAGTATTGAGTGGTTGTCCTCCATTTTGTGATTGTAATTTTATGTTAAAAGGATTAGGCTGGGATTGTAACACCACCCTCTCTCAGGTCACCTTCCTGATCCAAGGTAAAGGGAGTTTCCCTGGTGTGTGGTCTGTACCACCTTTTATCTCTCAAAAGAGAAAAGGAAAGGGAAGCAAGTAGAGTGTTGGGGACCTCATACCACCAAAGAAGCAGCACCAGGAGCAGAGTGCATCCTTTGGACACGGGGGTCCCTGTGTCTGAGAAGCTCCTCGACCAGGGGAAGATTGAGGACAAGGACCTTCCTCCAGAGCCGACAGAGAGAGGAAGCATTTCCCTTGAACTAACACCCTGAATTTGGACTTGTAACCTATTAGGCTGTGAGAAAATAAATTTCTCTTTGTTAAAGAAACCTAGTTTTGGCATTTCTTTTATGGCAGCACTACATGACTAAAACACAAACCCATTGCCGTCTAGTCAATTCCAACTCATAGTGACCCTACAGGATAGAGTAGAACTTCCCAATAAAGTTTCCAAGGAGCAGTTGGAGGATTCAAACTGCTGATCTTTTGGTTAGCAGCCAAGCTCTTAACTACTGTGCTACTAGTGCTCCGAAAGCATCCATAGATGATACAAAAATGAGTAGGCATAGATGTGTTTCAATAAAATTCTATTTACAAAACAAATGGCAAGCCATATTTTGCCAACCCTTGCTCTGTAATGTTTAGGGATGCATACACACATGTAGCACCATAAAGAAAAAAAGAGTTAATTATTATTGATTATAATTGTCTTTTTATTGTGCTTTTGGTGAAAGTTTACAGAACAAGTTAGTTTCTCATTAAGCAATTAATACACATTGTTTTATGACATTGGTCGCTAACCCCACAATGTGTCAACACTTTCCCCTTCTCCACCATGGAATCTCCATTTCCATTCTCTCATCTTTCCTGTTCCTTCGTGCCTTCTTGTTTTTGTTTTGGGGCTAGTGTGCTCATTTAGTCTCGTATACAGTGGTGAACTGCATGTGTTATTGTTTGTATTATAGGCCCGTCTAATCTTTGGCTGAAGGATGAACCTTGTGAGTGACTTCAGCACTGAGTTCAGGTGTATGGGGGCCATACTTTCTGGGCTTCTCCAGTCTCTGTCAGGCCAGTAAGTCTGGTATTTTTTGGTGAGTTAGAATTTTGTTCTACATTTTTTTCTAGCTCAGTCCAGAACCCTCTATTGTGATACCTGTCAGAGCAGTCAGTGGTGGTAGCTGGGCACCATCTATTTAGTTGTGCTGGACTCAGTATGGTGGAGGCTGTGGTAGTCATGGTCCATTAGTCCTTTGGACTAATCTTTCCCTTCAGTCTCTGGTTTTCTTCATTCTCCCTAAAGCACGTTAATTATTACTGGAAAAGTCAAGCTATGATTACTATTGGGGGAGATACAGGAGTTACAATTGTCCAGGGATGAATGGGGAAAATCTAGGAAGACATTAATGTTATATTTCTTTACTTCAGTGGTTCTTACCTGCCTGTTTACCATAAACTATTTATTTTTTTATACTTTATATATATATACATAAATTTTTTTTTTACTTTACAATAAAATATAATAATAAAATAAAATAAAAACATATACATAAGAATTGACTGGAAGGAAAACTGCTCTTAGCAATACAAAGATGAGAAAAAGAGTGGGGTGGGGCCAGGATAGCAGAGTAGTCAGAAGCTTCCTGTGGTCCCTCTTACAACAAAGACCTGAAAAAACAAGTGAGTTGGTTATATATGATGATCTAGGAGCCCTGAACATCAAAGGCAAAGTTGAGGAATTGGACTGAGTGGCAGGTGGACGGAGAGATGGTGCAGAAGGAGGGAGAAGCTGCCAGACTTGACCCAGTGGGAACAGGCACCCACAGGCCGGATCCACTGGCTTGGATGTGGTGAGACAAACCGTGACATTCAGGACTTGTTTTCCACATCAGGAAAGACCGAGTGGTGGAGAGTTCACTCACACTTCCTGAATCAGAGAAAAGTGGCACTCTCAACAAAAGATAAGTACTTGGGTCTAATCTACAGTGTGGAACAAAAAACACATGTCTGGAAAAACTCTCTCCCATTTAACTGACCTCTCCCTGCGCCAGGCACTGAGTTGGCGTCAGTGATAGCTGCTTTCCTTGGGATGGAAGTAAGACCTGTTGTGCACCTTGAGCCATCCTCCAGGACTTGGAGAAGGAACAAATTAACAAAGAGGGTGTAAAAATAATCTTCCAGTTCCCCTAAACTGGGGAGTCAGGGCAGAAACAGCTCCTTTGCCTAGACACAGGCATAAGCAGTCCACAGACTTTGAATGCCTTTTCACCTCTGCATAGACCTCTGTGGGCCCATTTCAACAACTTAGGTCCTCATTAGCACAGTACAAGATTTATATATATGAAGTCTAATTTCGACTGTTTCAGCTATATGATGGAGAGGCAGAATACTCACCTACACACTTCAGGGTCCTGAGGACTGGTGGCTTCACCCACACTACTTAGCCACCCTCGATAGGCTCTGAGGATAAGTGGTGCCTCCCAGCCCTTACAGCCAACAGCATTGGGTGCCCATTGACTGATTGCAAAACCCACCCACCTACTGGCTGTAGGAAAGAGGGACACACTTTCCTCACAAACTCTCAGGGGTGGTTGTCACTCCTCTGCTTTCCTCAGTGCATGACCCCCTACTGAAGCCAGATATCTGTGCCTACACCAAACACCCCCGTTCCTCTAAGACTGTAGGTAAAAGCCTGCACCACACACTCAGTGACCAACTACCGGGTCACCTGAGCTGAATCCATACAAGCAAAGTAAATGGACTCCTGGGCTCATATACTACTAAAAGCTCTAACCACCTGGTGACATGAAGTTACACCCTCAAAGGTGCCAATAATCAAACTAGCTCACTCGAGCAGCCTATTTGGGCATATCAAAACAAAGCAAAATGAGAAGTTAGGACACAGTAAGCAAACATAAAATAAATACATACAATAACTTGTTCATAACGGGAACAGCAGTCAATATCAAATTACATAAAGAGGCAGATCATGATGACTTCAGCAATGTCCCAAAACAAAGAAGCAAGAAATCTTCTGGATGAAGAGAATTTCCTGGAACTACCAGAGGTAGAATACAAAAGATTAATATACAGAACTCTTCAAGAGAAGAGGAAGGAGATCAGGCAAAACGCAGAACAGGACAAGGAATACACAGACATAGCACGAGAAGAGCTTAAGAAGATTAGAGAAGAGCATAATGACAAATTTAATAGGCTATCAAAATCCATAAGAGACAGAAAACAGAACTTTAGAAGATTAAAAATAAAATTTCAGAACTGACAATTCAATAAAGCCAGAGGAAATAGATGACAGAAGAGGTGAGACTGAAGATAAAGAACTTGAGCCCAAATTTTTTTTATCAGAAAAATCAGATAAAAGTATTTTTAAAAAATGAAGAAACACTAAGAATTAGGTGGGACTCTATTTTTTTTTTTCTACCAAGAGAAATAACCTATGAGTCACTGGAGTATAAGAACAGGGGTGGCAGGGCAGAAAATACAGAGAGAATTGCTAAAGTTTGTTGACAGAAAACTTCCCTGATAGTGTGAAAGATGAGATAATATCTATCCAAGAAGCTCATTGAACATCAAAGAAGGTAGATCCCAAAAAAGAGACACCAAGACACACTATAAAAAAAAACTGGCCAAAACCAAAGATAAAGAGAGAATCTTAAAGGCAGATACGGATAAACGAAGAGTCACCTACAAAGGAGAGCCAATAAGAATAAGTTTGGACTACTCAGCAGAAACCATGTAGGTAAGAAGGCAATGAGATGACTTATATAAAGCATTAAAGGAAAAAAATTGCCAGCCAAGAATCATATATCTAGCAAAACTGTCTCTCAAATACAAAGGTGAAATTAGGACATTTCCAGATAAACAGAAGTGTAGGGAATTTGTAAAAACCAAACCAAAACTACAAGAAATACTAAAGGGAGTTCTTTGTTTAGAAAATCAATAAAATCAGGTATCAACCCAAGACTAGAACAATGGGGAGAGCAATCAGATTGTCAACCCAGACATGGAAATCACAAAAATAAATCAAGATAAAAAAACACTCAAAACAGGGAAATGGCATTGTTATTACGTAAAAGAAGACAACATTAAAACAACAAAGAGGGACTAAGAAACGTAGTCATAGATCTTTCATATGGAGAGGAAGACAAGGTGATACTAAGAAATAAAAGTTAGGTTTAAATTTAGAAAAATTGGGGTAAATAATAAGGTAACCACAAAGGAGACAAACTATCCCACACATCAAAATAAAATACAAGAAAAAAACAGAGACTCAGCAGAAACAAAATCAACAACAATGAATATGAGAAAAAGACAATATATAAAGATAATCTACTCAGCACAAAAAAATTAAATGAGAAAAAGAAACTGTCAACAACACACAAAAAAGACATCAAAATGATAGCACTAAATTCATACCTATCCATAATTGTACTGAATGTAAATGGACTAAATGCACCAATAAGGAGACAGAGAGTGGCAGAATGGATTAAAAAACAAGATCCGTCTATAAGCTGCCTACAGGAGGCACACCTTAGACTTAAGGACTTAGAGACACAAACAAACTAAAACCCAAAGGATGGAAAAAAATATATCAAGCAAACAACGATCAAAAAAGAGCAGGAATGGCAATATCAATTTCTGACAAAATAGACTTTAAAGTTAAATCAATCGTAAAGGATAAGGAAGGACACTAAATAATGATTAAAGGGACAATATAACAGGAGGATATAACCATATTAAATATTTATGCACCCAATGACCAGGGCTGCAAGATACATAAAACAAATCTATCAGCATTGAAAAATGATATAGACAGCTCCACAATAATAGTAGGAGACTTCAGCACATCACTTTTGGTGAAGGACAGGGCATGAAGAAAGAAGCTCAATAAAGACACGGAAGATCTAAATACCACAACCAACCAACTTGACCTGATAGACATACACAGAACACTTCACCCAACAGCAGCTAAGTATACTTTCTTTTCTAGTGCACATGGAACAATCTCTAGAATAGACCATATATTAGGTCATAAAGCAAGCCTTAGCTGAATCTAAAACATTGAAATGTTACAAAGCATCTTCCCTGATCATAAGGCCATAAAAGTAGAAACCAATAAGAGAAAAAGCAGGGAAATAAATTAAACACTTAGAAACTGAACAATAACCTGCTCAAAAAAGACTGGATTATAGAGACATTAAGGATGGAATAAAGAAATTCATAGAATCCAATGAGAATGAAAACACCTCCAGGCAGAACCTTTGGAATACAGAGAAAGCAGTGCTCACAGGTCAATTTATATCAATAAATGCACACATCCAAAAAGAAGAAAAGGCCAAAATCAAAGAATTATCCCTACAACTTGAACAAATAGAAAGAGAGCAACAAAAGAAACCCGCAGACCACAGAAAAAAGCAGATAATACAAATTAGAGCAGAACTAAATGAAATAGAAAACAAAAAAAATTGAAAGAATTAACAAGACCAAAAGGTGGTTCTTTGAATAAATTAACAGAAGTGAAAAACCATTGGCTAAACTGACAAAAGAAAAACAAGAGAGGAAGCAAATAACCTGTAGAAGAAATGAGATGGGCAATATTACAACAGACCCAACTGAAATTAAAAGAATCATACAACAATACTATGAATAATTGTACTCTAACAAATTTGAAAACCTAGAAGAAATGGTTGAATTCCTAGAAACACACTACCTACCTAAACTAACACAAACAGAGATAGAACAACTAAATAGACACATAACAAAAGAAGAGATAGAAAAGACAATCAAAAAACTCCCAACAAAAAAAAAAAAGCTCTGGCCTGGACGGCTACACTGCAGAGTTCTACCAAACTTTCAGAGAAGAGTTAACACCACTACTACTAAAGGTATTTCAGAGCGTAGAAAAGGATGGAATACTATGAAACTCATTCTATGAAGCCAGCATATCCCTGAAACCAAAAGCAGCTAAAGACAACAAAACAAAACTACAGACCTATATCCCTCATAAACTTAGATGCAAAAGTCCTCAACAAAATTCTAGCCAATAGAATTCATCAACATATCAAAACAATAATTCGCCATGACCAAGTGGGATCCATACAGGTATGCAGGGATGGTTCAACATTAGAAAAACAATGTAATCCATCATATAAATAAAACAAAAGACAAGAATCACATGATTTTATGAATTGATGCGGAAAAGGCATTCGACAAAATTCAACACCAATTCATGATAAAAACTCTCAGCAAAATAGGAATATTCCACAACATAATAAAGGGCATTTACACAAAGCCAACAGCCAACATCATTCTAAATGGAGAGAGTCTGAAAGCATTCCCCTTCAGATCGGGAACTAAACAAGGATGCCCTTTATCACCGCTCTTATTCAACATTGTGCTGGAGGTCCTAGCCAGAGCAATTAGGCTAGACAAAGAAATAAAAGGCATCTCGATTGGTAAGGAAGAAGTAGAAGTATCTCTATTTGCAGAAGACATGATTTATACAAAGAAAACCCTAGGGAAACCTCCAGAAAACTACTGAAACTAACAAGAGTTCAGCAGAGTATCAGGATAGAAGATAAACAACAAAAATCAGTTGGATTCCTCTACACCATCAAAAAGGACATGGAAGAGGAAATCACCAAATCAATACCATTTACAGTAGCTGCCAAGAAGATAAAATACTTAGGAAAAAATCTAACCAGAGATGAAAAAGACTTATACAAAGAAAACTACAAAATACTACTGTAAGGAACTAAAAGAGACCGAGGTAAGTGGAAAAACATACCTTGCTCATGGATAGGAAAGGTTAACATTATAAAAATGTGTATTCTACCAAAAGCGATTTATAGATTTAATGCAATTCCGATCCAAATCCATCGGTATTTTTTAATGAGATGGAGAAAGAAATCACCAACTTCACATGGAAGGGCAAGAGGCCCCAGAGAAGTAAAGCATTACTGAAAAAGAAGAACAGAGTGGGAGGCCTTACTCTACGTGATTTTGTTGTTGTTTGTTGTTAGGTGCCATCAGGTCGGGTCAGACCCATAGCGACCCTATGCACAACAGAACGAAACATTGCCCGGTCCTGAGCCATCCTTACAATCGTGATTTTAGAACCGCTTAAACGGCAAAAGTAGTCAAAACAGCCTGGTAGTGGTACAACAACAGAAACATAGACCAATGGAACAGAATTGAGAATCTAGACATAAATTCATCCACATATGAGTAGATGATATTTGACAAAGGCCCAAAGCAGTTAAACGGGAAAAAGAAAGTCTTTTTTAACAAATGGTGCTGGCATAACTGGATATCCATCTGAAAAAAAAAATGAAACAAGACCCGTACCTCACACCATGCACAAAAACGAACTGAAAATGGATCAAAGACCTAAATATAAAATCTAAAATGATAAAGATCATGGAAGAAAAAATAGGGATAATGTTAAGAGCCCTAAGACATGGCAAAAACAGTATACAAAACATTACTAACAATGCAGAAGAAAAATAGATAACTGGGAGCTCCTAAAAATCAAACACCTACGCTCATCCAAAGACTTCACCAAAAGTGTAAAAAGATTACGTAGACTCTGGGAAATTTTTTTAGCTATGATATTTCCGATCAGTGCCTGATTTCTAAAATCTACATGATACTGCAAAAACCCAACTAGACAAAGACAAATAACCCAATTAAAAATTGGGCAAAAGATATGAACAGGCACTTCATTAAAGAAGACATTCAGGTAGCTAACAGATACATGAGGAAATGCTCACGATCATTAGCCATTAGAGAAATGCAAATCAAAACTACAATGAGATTCCATGTCTCTCCAACAAGGCTGGCATTAATCCAAAAAACACAAAATAATAAGTGTTGGAGAGGTTTTGGAGAGACTGGAACACTTATACACTACTGGTGGGAATGTCAAATGGTACAACCACTTTGGAAATCAATTTGATGATTCCTTAAAAAGCTAGAAATAGAACTACCATAGGATCCAGGAATCCCACTCCTTGGAATATATCCCAGAGAAATAAGAGCCCTTGCACTAACAGATATAGGCACATCCATGTTCGTTGCAACACTGTAGACAATAGCAAAAAGATGGAAGCAACCAAGGTGCCCATCAGTGGATGAATGGTTAAATAAATTATGGTGTATTCACACAATGGAATACTATGCATCGATAAAGCACAGTGACGAATCTGTGACGCATTTCATAACATGGAGAAATCTGGAAGGCTTTATGCTGAGTAAATTAGTCAGTTGCAAAAGGACAAATATTGTATACAACCACTTTTTTAAGAACTTGAGAAATAGTTTAAACAGAGAAGAAAATATTCTTTGATGGGTAAAAGGGGGGGAGGAAGGAAGGGGAGGAGAGGGGTGTTCACTACTTAGATAGTAGAAAAGAACTACTTTAGGTGAAGGGAAAGACAACACACAATACAGAAGAGGTCAGTACAACTGGACTAAAGCAAAAGCAAAGAAGTCTCCTGAATAAACTGAATACTTAGTCTAAAGCCAGCATAGCAGGGGTGAGGGTTTGGGGACCATGGTTTCAGGGGACATCCCGTCAACTTGAGTAATAAAATCTATTAAGGAAACATCCTGCATCCCACTTTGGAGAGTGGCGTCCTGGGTCTTAAAGGCTAGCATGCTGCCATCTAAGACGCATCAACTGGTCTCAACCCACCTGGAGCAAAGGAGAATGAAGAACACCAAGGACACAAGGTAATTTCAAACCCAAGAGACAGAAAGGGCCACATAAACCAGAGACTACATCAACCTGAGACCAGAACAACTAGATGGTGCCTGGCTACAACTGATGAATGCCCTGATAGGGAACACAACAGAGAACCCCTGAGGGGTCATGAGAGCAGTGGGATTCGGATCCCAAATTCTCGTAAAAAGACCAGACTTAATGGTCTGACTGAGACTAGAAGGACCCCTCTGGTGATGGCCCCCAGACCTTCTGTTAGCCCAAGACAGGAACTATTCCCAAAGCCAACTCTTCAGACAGGGATTGGACTGGACAATGGGATAGAAAAAGAAGCTGGTGAAGAATGAGCTTCTTGGATTAAGTAGACACCTGAGACTACTTTGGCATCTCCTACCTGGTGGGGAGATGAGAGGGTAGAGGGCGTTACAAGCTGGAGGAATGCACACAAAATGAGAGAGTGGAGGGAAGGAATGGGCTGTCTCATTAGGGAGAGAGTAATTAGGAGTATATAGCATGGTGTATATAAATTTTTGTCTGAGAGACTTACTTGATTTGTAAACTTTCACGTAAAGCACAATAAAAATTAAAAAAAAATATGAAGGCAAATTTAGGACATTTCTAGATAAAGAGAAGTTTAGGGAATTTGTAAAAAAAACAAACAAAATTGCAAGAAATAGCAAAGGGGGTCCTTTGGTTAGAAAAATCAATAACATCAGATAACAACCCAAGAATAGAACACAGGACAGAGCAACCAGATATCAACCCAGATAGGAAAATCACAAAAATGAATCAAAGCTAAAATGCTCAAAAGACAGAAACAGAGGTGTCATTAAGTAAAAGATGAGAACATTAAATCAAAAAAGACAGATTAAAAAATGTAGTCACTGATCTTTCATATAGAGAAGTCAAGGCAATACAAAGAAATAAAAGTTTGGTTTAAACTTAGGAAAAAAGGGGTAAATATTAAGGTAACCAGAAAGAAAACTAACAATCCTACACATCAAAATAAAAAAACAAGAAAAATACAAAGACTCAGCAAATACAAAGCAACAATGATGAAAAAGAGGAAAAGACAATACATAAAGAAAAACTACTCAGCACAGAAAATTAAGTGGAAAAAAAACCTGACAAAAATGACAGCACTAAACTCATACCTATCACTAATTATGCTGAATGTAAATTGACTAAATGCCCCAATAAAGTGATGGAGAGTAGCAGAATGGATTAAAAAACACGATCTGTCTATATGCTGCCTACAAGAGACACACCTTAGACTTAAAGACAAAAAAAAAGCTGAAACTCAAAGGATGGAAAAATATATATATATCAAGCAAACAACAAGCAAAAAAGAGCAAGAGTGGCCATATTAATCAGAAAATATAGACTTTTAAGTAAAATCTTCCACAAAGGATAAGGAAGGACACTGTATAATAATTAAAGGGTCAATACTCCAGGAGGACATAACCATAATAAATATTTATGCACACAATAACAAGGATTCGGGATGCATAAAACAAACTCTAACACCATAGAAAACAGAAACAGACAGCTCCACAATAATAGTAGGAGATTTCAATGCACCAATTTCAGTGAAAAACAGAACAACCATCAAGAAGCTCAATAAAGACACAGAAGACATAAATGCCACAATCAACCAAGTTGACCTCATAGACATATACAAAACATTCCACCAAACAGCAGCCAAGTATATTTTCTTTTCCAGTGCACATGGGACATTCTCCAGAATAGACCATATATTAGGCCTCAAAGCAAGCCTTAACAGAATCTAATACATTGAAATACTACAAAGCTTCTTTTCTGACCATAAAGCCATAGAAGTAGAAATCAATAACAGACAAAGTAAGAGAAAAAAAAGTCAAACACATAGAAAATGAACAACACCTTGCTCAAAAACTTCTGTGTTATAGAGGGCATTAAGGATGGAATAAAGAAATTCACAGAATCCAATGACAAAGAGAACACTTCTTACCAGAACCTTTGGGATACAGCAAATGCAGTGCTCAGAGTTCAATTTATAGCAATAAATGCACACATCCAAAAAGAAGAAAGGGCCAAAATCAAAGAATTCTCCCTACAACTTGACCAAATAGAAAAAGAGCAGAAAAAGAAACCCTCGGAAACCAGAAGAAAGGAACTAATAGAAATTAGAGCAGAATTAAATGAAATAGAGAATAGGAAAACAATACAAAGTGTTAACAAGGCCAAAAGCTGGCTCCTTGAAAAGATCAACAAAGCTGATAAACCACTGGCCAAACTGACAAAAGAAAAACAGGAAAGGAAGCAAATAACCCAAATAAGAAATGAGATGGGCGAAATCACAACAGATCCAACTGAAATATAAAGAGTCGTAACAGAATACTATGAACAATTGTACTCTAAGAAATTTAAAACCGTAGAAGAAATGGACAAATTTCTAGAAAAAGACTACCTACATAAACTAATACAAACAGAAGTAGAACAATTAAATAAACATATAACAAAAGCAGAGATTGAAAAGGTAATTGAAATACTCCTAGAAAAAAAAAAGCCCTGGCCCTGGCAGTTTCACTGGAGAATTCTACCAAACTTTCAGAGAAGAGATATCACCACTACTGAGAAAGGTATTTCAGAGCATAGAAAAGGATGGAATACTCCCAACCTCATTCTATGAAGCTGGCGTAATTCTGACACCAAAACCAAGAAAGACACCACAAAAAAAGAAAATTACAGACCAACATCCCTCATGAACTTAGACACGAAAATCTTCAACAAAATTCTAGCCAATAGAATTCAACAACATATCAAAAAAATAATTCACCATGACCAAGTGGGATTCATACCAGGTATACAAGGATGGTTTATCGTTAGAAAAACAATTAATGTAAACCATCACATAAATAAAACAAAAGACAAGAACCACATGATTTTACCAATTGATGCAGAAAAGGCATTTGACAAAGTCCAACACCCATTCAGGATAAAAAACTCTCAGCAAAATAGGAATAGAAGGAAAATTCCTAAACATAATAAAGGACGTTTATACAAAGCCAACAGCCAGCATCATCTTAAATGGAGACAGTATGAAAGCATTCCCCTTGAGAACGGGAACCAGACAAGGAATCCCTTTATGACCCACTCTTATTCAACATTGTGTTGCAGATCCTAGCCAGAGCAATTAGGCTAGAAAAAGAAATAAAAGGCGTCCAAATTGGTGAGGAAGAAGTAAAATTATCTCTCTTTGCAGATGATATGATCTTATACACAGAAAACCCTAAAGAATCCATAAGAAAACTACTGAAACTAATAGAAGAGTTCAGCAGAGCATCAGGATACAAGATAAACATAAAAAAATCAGTTGTATTCCTTTACACCAACAAAGAGAACGTCGAAGAGGAAATCACCAAATCAATACCATTTACAATAGCCCCCAAGAAGATAAAATACTTAGGAATAAATCTAACCGGAGGCATAAAAGACCTATACAAAGAAAACTACGTGTCACTACTGCAAGAAAGCAAAAGAGACCTACACACCTGGAAAAACATACCCTGCTGGTGGATAGGAAGACTAAACATTCTGAAAATGTCTATTCTACCCAAAGCAGCCTATAGATACAATGCAATTCCGATCCCAATTCCAATGCCATTTTTTAATGAGATGGAGAAAAAATCACCAACTTCACATGGAAGGGGAAGAGGCCCTGGAGAAGTAAAACATTACGGAAAAAGAACAAAGTGTGAGGCCTCACACTACCTGATTTTAGAACTTATTATACTGCCACAGTAGTCAAAACAGCCTGGTGCTGGTACAACAACAGATACATAGAGCAAAGGAAGAGAATTGAGAATCCAGACATAAATTCATCCACATATGAGCAGCTGATATTTGACAAAGGCCAAAAGTCCGTTAAATGGGGAAAAGACAGTTGCTTTAAGAATTGGTGCTGGCATAATTGGATATGCATCTGCAAAAAAAATGAAACAAGACCCATACCTCACACCATGCATAAAAACTAACTCAAAATGGATCAAATACCTAAATATAAAATCTAAAATGACAAAGATCATGGAAGAAAAAATGGACTCAATGCTAGGAGCCCTAATACATGGCATAAATAGTATACAAAACATTACTAACAATGCACAAACATCGGAAGAGAAACTAGATAACTGGGAGCTCCTAAAACTCAAACACTTATGCTCATCTAAATACTTCACCAAAAGAGTAAAAAGACAACCTTCAGACTGGGAAGAAATTTCTGGCTATGACATATCCAATAAGTGTCTAATCTCTAAAATCTACAAAATACTGCAAAAACTCAACAACAAAAAGACAAATAACCCAATTAAAAAATGGGCAAAGTATATGAACACACACTTCACCAAAGAAGACATTCAGGTGGCTAACAGATACCTGAAGAGATGCTCAGGATCATTAGCCAGTAAACTGAAAAAACGAAACCCATTGCTGTTGAGTCGATTCCGACTCATAGTGACACTATAGGACAGAGTAGAACTGCACCCATAGAGTTTCCAAGGAGAGCCTGGTGGATTGGAACTGCTGACTTTTTGTTAGTAGCCGTAGTACTTAACCACTACGCCAACAGGGCATTAGCCATTAGAGAAATGCAAATCAAAGCTATAATGGGATACCATCTTGCCCCAACAAGGCTGGCATTAATCCAAAACCACAATATAATAAATGTTGGAGAAGTTTTGGAGAGACTGGAACACTTATGCACTGCTGGTGGGAACGTAAAATGGAACAACCACCTTGGAAATCGATTTGGCACTTCCTTAAAAAACTAGAAATAAAACTACCATACGATCCAGCAATCTGACTCCTTGGAATATATCCTAGAGAAATAAGAGCCCTCACACAAATAGATACATGCATACCCATGTTCATTGCAGCACTGTTAACAATTGCAAAAAGATGGAAACAACCAAGGTGACCACCAATGGATGAATGGATAAACAAATTATGGTATATTCACACAATGGAATACTATGCAAGGATAAAGAACAATGACGAATCTGTGGAACATTTCATAACATGGAGGAATCTGGAAAGGATTATGCTGAAATTAGTAAATTGCGAAAGGACAAATATTGTATGAGACTACTATTATAAGAACTCAAGAAAAGGTTTAAACACAGAATACATTCTTGGATGGTTATGAGGGTGCAGAGGGAGGGAGAGAGGTATTCCCTAATTAGATATTAGACAAGAATTATTTTAGGTGAAAGGAAGGGCGACATAACACAGGGAGAGTCAGTACAACTGAACTAAACCAAAATCTAAGTAGTTTCCTGAACACAACCAAGCACTTTGAGGAACAGAGTAGCAGGAGTGGGGGTCTGGGGACCATGGTTTCAGGGGACATCTAGTTCAATCAGCATAACAAAGTGTATTAAGAAAACATTCTGCATCCCACTTTGGTGAGTGGCATCTTGGGTCTTAAAGGCTAGCAAGTGGCCATCTAAGATGTATCAGTTGGTCTCAACCCACCTGGAGCAAAGGAGAATGAACACAAAACACACAAGGAAAATATGAGCCCAAGAAATAGAAAGGGCTGAAAAATCCAGATACTCCATCAGCCTGAGACCAGAAGAACTAGATGGTGCCTCGCTACCACCAATGACTGCCCTGACAGGGACAGAACAGAGTCCCTGATGGAGCAGGAGAAAAGTGGGATAGCTAGTCCATTATCCCCAGTATTGTGAGATTGCCCATCATTTTGTCTTCTGTTGTGATTTTCCTATGTGTTGTAAATTCTACCTCTAAGATATTGATGAGGTAGGATTAGTGGCAGTTATGTTAATGAAGCAGGGCTCAATCTACAAGAATAGGTTGTGTCTTAAGCCAATCTCTTTTGAGATATAAAAGAGTGAAAGGATCAGAAAGGCATGGGGACCTCAAAACACCAAGAAACAAGACCAAGGAGAATATCCCATCCTTTGGACCTGGGGTCCCTGCGCTGAAACTCTCCTTGACCAGGGGAAAATTGATGACAAGGACCTTCCACCAGAGCCAACAGAGAGAGAGAGAGAAAAAACCTTCCCCTGGAACTGATGCCCTGAATTTGGACTTCTAGCCTACTAGACTGTGAGAGAATGCATTTCGCTTTGTTAAAGCCATCCATTTGTGTTATTTCTGTTATAGCAGCACTAGACAACTAAGACAACAGTCATTTATTTTATTATTAGGACTATTCAATTAAGTTCTGTGAACATTTTCTGAACACACAGTATACACCTACCAAGTGATAGGCTACATGTAGTTCAGACCCCAAAGTCACTGCCCATAAGAAACTCACAGCCTAGCAGAGAAGCCTGATGTGTTCAAGATCCATTATGGGACCCATAAAGTAAGATGATGTCACAAATTGATTCCTTAGAAAGCAGAATCTCAGCCAGAGATTAGCATGCAGGAGGTAGATCAGGATTATTTTTACGAGAAACAACCGTGGAAGGGAAGGGAAGAAGAACTGGGCAGAGAGAGGGTTGTTATGTAGTCTCAACAGAGGACTCTGGCAACACCTAAAGGAAATTCTAAAGTTGGAATGACCCTTCAGAGTTGTTCTGAATTGGGACAAGGTGGTCCGGCTTTTATATCCCCATATGTCTCTGGGTGGTGCAAGGGTTAAGCGCTCGACTGCTAGCCAAAAGATTGGTGATTTGAACCCACCCAGAAGCACCTAAGAAGAGAAGCATGGTTATCTGCTTCTGAAAGGTATCAGCCTTGAAAACACTATGGAGCAGTTCTACCCTGCATACACGGGGTTGCCATGATGCCGAATCAACTCGACCATAACTAAAAACACCTATCTCTTATAGGAGGCACACCTCTCTGCCCTCCCCCTGGAAAAAGATGTGATCTTGGGCAAGGCTGCTGTCTTCAGTTGGGGCAATCCCTGATGGGGGCTGACAACTAAGGGCCATTTTCTGGTGTCACTCCCAGCAGGCAGGAAAATAAATTACTTATTCATTCTTGCAGGGAGACTCGAAGCTCATTTAAGTCCACCACAGATGTGATGTTGGATGCATTCATCTTCACGGACTACGTCATAAGGCCCTTAAGAACTCTGCACATAGTAAGAGCTCAGTAAAACGTCTATATAGGTCAAGGAATCCTGGGACCAGTTTTGAACTTGTTGGGGAAAAAAAAGTTGCAGCACATAAGGCAAGCTAGTTTTGCCCTACTTGTTTTTCTTCCTTATTATGGTTGCTGTACATCATTTTATATGTCCTTAATTAATGTTATATTTACTGAACTTCTGCCATCAAGCTTTTAAGGCAGAGGACAACTTTCTAAAAATCAAAGAACTAAATAATAAATAGAGACCAAGCAGCAAAATGCTCCTCAGATGAAGGAATAGAAATCCAAATCCAGAGCAGAAGACGAGGCAGCTCATCTTGGTTGTCAACAGGTAGGGAGGGCCTCCTGCACAGATGTGTCCATCTCAATTAGTCCTTTTTAGGTCAGGATCCCTGAGCAGTGGCAGTCCCTGCCAACCTGGTGCCTTCAAATCCAGGGAACTTAAGAAGCATCTTATTTGGCTACAGTACAATGATCCAAGCATGTTATGATTTAAACAATGTTCTTCTTTCCATCCACCTAGATCCATAAAGTGACCTTTCAGCCCTTCAGCTTCTGACAGCTAGATAAGAGTGGGGTAATTGGAGGACTTAGTTGAGGGGCTCAACAAATTTGCTTCTGTTCAACAAACACTCCCTGAGTACCTACTCAGTGCCAAGCCCTGTGCTGTGCCCCGGGAAGACTGATAAATCAGATACATTTCTGTCCACTTGTTGTTTGTTGTTAGGTGCCGTCAAGTTGATTCTGACTCATAGCAACTTTATGCACAACAGAACGAAACACTCCCCTATCTTCCGTCATCCTTACAATCGTTCTTATTCTTGAGCCCACTGTTGAAGCCACTGTGGCAATCCACCTCTTTGAGGGTCTTCTTCTTTTCAAATGACCTTGTACTTTGCCAAGCATGATACCCTTCTCCAGGGTCGGAGCCCTCCTGACAACGTATCCAAAATATGTGAAATGCAGTCTTCCTATCCTTGCTTCTAAGGAGCCATTCTGGTTGTATTTCTTCCCAGAGATTTGTTCGTTCTTTTGGCAGTCCATGGTCTATTCAATATTCTTTGCCAACACTACAATTCGAAGGCATCAATTCCTCGGTCTTCCTTATTCATTGATCAGCTTTCACATGCATGTAATACGTTCGAAAATACCATGGCTTGGGACAGGGGCACCTTAGTCTTCAAGGTGACATCTTTGCTTTTCAACACTTTAAAGAGGTCCTTTGCAGCAGATTTGCACATTGCAATGCATCTTTTGATTTCTTGACTGCTGCTTCCATGGATAATGATTACGAATCTAAGTAAAATGAAATACTTGACAACTTCGATCTTTTCTCCATTTATCATGATGTTGTTTATTGGTCCAGTTGTGAGGATTTTTGTTTTCTATATAAAAAAATATATATATGTTGATGTTTAATCCATACTGAAGGCTGTGGCTTTGATCTTCATTAGTAAGTGCTTCAAGTCCTCGTCAATATCAGCAAGCAAGGTCGTGTCATCTGCACAACGCAGGTTGTTACCGGCTCTTCCTCCAATCCTGATGCCTTGTTCTTCTTTATATAGTCCAGCTTCTTGGATTATTTGCTCAGCATACAGATTGAATAGATATGGTGAAAGGATACAACCCTGACGCACACCTTTCCTGACTTTAAACCACGCAGCATCCCCTTAATCTGCCTGAACAACTGCCTCTTGATCTATGTATAGTTCATCATGAATACAATTCAGCGTTCTGGAATTCCCATTCTTCACAAAGTTATCCATAATTTGTTATGATCCACACAGTTGAATGCCTTTGAGTAGTCAATAAAACACAGGTAAACATCCTTCTGATATTCTCTGCTTTCAGCCATTATCCATCTGAAATCAGCAATGATATCCCTGGTTCTACGTCCTCTTCTGAAACCAGCCTGAATTCCTGGCAGTTCCCTGTTAATATACTGCGGCAGCTGCTTTTGAATGATCTTCAGCAAAATTTTGCTTGTGTGTGATATTAATGATATTTTTTTTTTATATTGCTCTATAATTTCCACATTCAGTTGGATCACCTTTCTTTGGAATAGCCATAAACGTAGATCTCTTCCAGTCAGTTGGCCAGGAAGCTGTCTTCCATATTTCTTGGCATAGATGAGTGAGCACTTCCAGCACTGCATCTGTTTGTTGAAACATCTCAATTGATATTCCAACAATTCCTGTTTTTTTGCCAATGCCTTCAGTGCAGCTTGGGCTTCTTCCTTCAGTGCCATCGATTCCTGATCATATGCTACCTCTTGAAATGGTTGAGCATCGACTAATTCTTTTTGGTATAATGACTGTGTAATCCTTCCATCTTTTTTTGATATTTTCTTTGTTGTTTAACATTTTCCCATAGAACCCTTCCCTATTGCAACTCGAGGCTTGAATTTTTTCCTCAGTTCTTTCAGCTTGAAAAACACTGAGCATGTTCTTCACTTTTGGTTTTCTACCTCCAGCTATTTGCACATGCCATTATAATACTTTGTCTTCTTGAGCCTCTCTTTGAAATCTTCTATTCAGTTCTTTTACTTCATCATTTCTTCCTTTTGCTTTAGCTGCTCGATGCTCAAGAGTAAGTTTCAGAGTCTCTTCTGACATTCATCTTGGTCTTTTCTTTCTTTCCTGTCTGTTTAACATCTTGCTTTCTTCATGTATAATGTCCTTGATGTCATTCCACAACCACCTGGTCTTGGGTCATTAATGTTCAACGCATCAAATCTATTCTGAGATTGTCTCTAAATTCATATGGAATATACTCAAGGTCGTACTTTGGCTCTTGTGGACTTGCTCTGATTTTCTTCAGTTTCAGCTTGAACTTGCATATGAGCAATTGATGGTCTGTTCCACAGTCAGCCCCTGGCCTTGTTCTGACTGATGATATTGAGCTTTTCCATCATCTCGTTCCACATATGTAGTTGATTTGATTCCTGTGTGTTCTATCTTGCGAGGTCCATGTATATAGTTGCCGTTTATGTTTGTGAGAAAGGGTATTTGCAATGAAGAAGTCTTTGGTCTCGCAAAATTCTATCATTTGATCTCTGGCACTGTTTCTATCACCAAGGTCATATTTTCCAACTACAGATCCTTCTTTGTTTCCCACTTTCACATTTCAATCACCTGTAATTATCAATGCATCCTGATTGCATGTTCAATCAATTTCAGACTGCAGGAGCTGATAAAAATCTTCCATTTCTTCATCTTTGGCCTTAGTGGTTGGTGGGTACATTTGAATAATAGTCGTATTAACTTGTCTTTCTTGTAGGCATATGGATACTATCCTATCACTGACAGCGTTCTACTTCAGGATAGATCTTGAAATGTTCTTTTGGACGATGAATGCAACACCATTCCTCTTCGAGTTGTCATTCCCAGCATAGCAGACTATATGATTGTCCGGTTCAAAATGACCAATACCAGTCCATTTCAGCTCACTTATGCCTAGGATATTGATATTTACGCTTTCCATTTCATTTTTGATGATTTCAATTTTCCTAGATTCATATTTCGTACATTCCAGGTTCCGATTATTAATGGATGTTTGCAGCTGTTTCTTCTCATTTTGAGTTGTGCCACATCAGCAAATGAAGGTCCCGAAAGCTTTACTCCATCCACGTCATTAAGGTCGACTCTATTTTGAGGAGGCAGTTCTTCCCCAGTCATCTTCTGAGTGCCTTCTACCCTGGGGGGTTCATCTTCCAGCACTATATCAGACAATGTTCCACTGCTATTCATAAGGTTTTCACTGGCTAATGCTTCTCAGAAGTAGACTGTCAGGTCCTTCTTCCCAGTCTGTATTAGTCCGGAAGCTCAGCTGAAACCTGTCTTCCATGGATGACCCTGCTGGTATCTGAATACCTGTGGCATAGCTTCCAGCATCACAGCAATATGCAAACCCCCACAGTATGACAAACTGATAGACACATGTGTATGTACCACAATTTGTTTATCCATTTATCTGTTGGTGGGCACTTAGGTTGTTCCAATCTTTTTCCTATTTTAAATAATGCTTCAATGAACATGGGTGTGCATATGTCTATTGATGTGAAGGCTCTTTTCTCTTTAGGATATATTCCTGGGAGTGTTACTGCTGGATCATATAGTATTTCTATTTCTAGCTTTTTAAGGAGGAGCCATATCCTTTTCCAAAGTGGTTGTACCATTTTACATTCCCACTAGCAGTGCATAAGAGTTCCAGTCTCCCTGTAGCCTCTCGAAATTTATTATTTTCTGCTTTATTTATTTATTTATTTTTGATTAGTGCCAGTAAAGTTGGGGAGAGATGGGATCTCATTGTAGTTTTGATTTGCATTTCTCTAATGGCCAATTATTGCGAGCGTTTCCTCATGTGTCTGTTAGCCACCTGAATGTCTTCTTTACTGAAGTGTCCGTTCATATCCTTTGCCCATTTTTTCACTGGGTTAACTGTACTTTTGCTGTTGAGGTGTTGAAGTATGTTCTAAATATTATATATTAGGCCCTTGTAGGACAGGTTGAACCTAAGATTTTTTTCCCAATCTGTAGGCTCTCTTTTTACTATTTTGGTGAAATCTTTTCATGGGCATAAGTGTTTAATTTTTAGGAGCTCCCAGTTATCTAGTTTATCTTCTCATGTTTGTACATTGTTATTTATGGTTTGTATTCTATTTATGCCATGTATTAGGGTCCTACTGTTGTTCCTATTTTTTCTTCCACAATATTTATCGTCTTAGGTTTTATATTTAGGTCCTTGATCCATTTTGAGTTAGTTTTTGTGTATGGTGTGAGGTATGGGCCCTGTTTTAGCGTTTTACAGATGGAATCTGCTTTTGCCATCAATACTTGTTACAAAGACTGTCTTTTCCCCATTAATGCACTTTGGCCCTTTATCAAACATTTGCTGACCACAGGTGGGTAGATATGAGTTCTTATTCTCTTCCATTGGTCTATGTGTCTCTCATTGAGCAGTATCAGGCTGTTTTGACTACTCTGGCTATATAGTAGGTTCTGAGATTAGGTAGTGTGAGGCCTCTTACTTTGTCTTTTTTCTTCAGTGATGCTTTGCTTATCCACAGCCTCTTTTCTTCCCACATAAAGTCGGTGATAGGTTTTTCCACCTTGTTAAAGAATGCTGTTGGTATTTGCATTGAGACTGCATCATATTTGTAGATTGTTTTGGGCAGGATTAACATTTTCACAATGTTGAATCTTCCCATCCATGAGCATGGAATGTTTTTCCATTTATGTAGGTCTCTTTTCGTTTCTTACAATAGTGTTTTGTAGTTTTCTTTGTATAGGTCTTTTACGTCCTTGGTTAGATTTATTCCTAAGTATTTTTTTTTCTTTTTAGGTGCTATTATAAATGGTATTGATTACCTGATTTCCTTTTCAAAGTTTTCTTTGTTGGTATATCAGAATCCAACTGACTTTTGTGTTTTAACCTTGTATGCTGCCACTCTGCTGAATCTATTAGTTCCAGTATTTTTCTTGCGGAATCTTTGGGGTTCTCTATGTATAGCATCATATTATCTATGAATAGGGATAGTTTTACTTCTTCCTTTCCTATTTGAATGCCCTTTGTTTCTTTCCATTTCACTAATGCTCTAGCTGGTACTTCAGCACAATATTAAATAGGAGTGGTGATAAGGCATCCTTGTCTTGTCCCCATTCACAGGGGGGAATGTTTTCAGCCTATTTCCATTGAGAATGATGATGGCGGTTGGTTTTTTATAGTTGCCCTTTATTATGTTGGGAGTCCTGGTGGCACAGTGGTTAAGAGCTTGGCTGCTAACCAAAAGTTTGGCCACTCTAATCTATGAGGTGCTCCTTGGAAACCCTATGGGGCAGTTCTACTCTGTCCTATAGAGTTCCTATGAGTTGGAATCCATTTAAAGGCAATGCTTTTATTATTATTATTATCATTTTGAGAAATTTCCCATCTATTCCTATTTTATCAAAAGTTTTTTTCATGAATGAGTGTTGGGCTTTATCAAATGCCTTTTCTGTGTCAATTGAGATGGTCATGTGACTCTTTTCTTTTGTTCTATTTATGTGATGAATTATTTTTATTGAGTTTCTAATGTTGAACCATCCTTGCGAACCTGTCATGAATCCCACTTGGTTGTGGTATATTATTGTTTTGATATGATGCTGAATTCTATTGACCGGAACGGTGTTGAGAATTTTCGTGTCTGTGTTCACAAGAGAGATTGGTCTGTCATTTTCTTTTTTGTGATGTATTTGCCTGGCTTTAGTATCAGAGTTATGCTGGCTTCATAGAATGCATTTGGAAGTATTCCATCCTTTTCTATGCTCTAAAAATAGTTTAAGTGGTACTGGTGTGAGCTCTTCTCTGAATGTTTTGTAGAATTCTCCAGTGAAGCTGCCTGGGCCAGGGCTTTTTTTTTGTTGTTGTTGTTAGGTGGTGTTTTATTACCTCTTCAGTCTCCTGTTATGGGTCTGTTCAGATTTTGTATCTAAGCTTGTGTTAATTTAGGGAGGTAGCGTGTTTGTAGAAATTTGTCCATGTCCTCTAATTTCTCAAACTTGTAATACCATTTTTCATAGTATTCTGTTATGATGTTTTTTTTATTTTAGTTGGATTTGTTGTTGTATAACCATCACATTTCTTATTTGAATTATTTTCTTCCTCTTCCATTTCTCTTTTGTCAGCTTGGCCAATGGTTTCCCAATTTTGTTGATCTTTTCGAAGAACCAACTTTTGGTCTTATTGATTTTCTCTATTGTTTTTTGGTTCTCTATTTCATTTATTTCTGTTCTGTTCTTTATTGTTTCCTTTCTTCTGGCAACTGTGGGCTTCTTTTGCTGTTGTCTTTCTATTTGCTCCAGCTCTAGTGCTAATGTTTTCATTTTGGCCCATGCGTGTGTTTATTGCTATAAACTGACCTCTGAGCACTGCCTTTGCTGCGTCCTCAAGGTTTTGGTATGATGTGCTTTCATTCTCATTTGATTCTAGAAATCTTTTTTATTCCCTCTTTGATTTCTTCTATTACCCAGTTGTAAGCAAAGTGTTACTCAGTTTCCAAGTGTTTTGGTTGTTTTTCCTTGCTCTTCCTGCTTTTCTACTTTTATGGTGTTGTGATCAGAGAGTATGTTTTGTATTATTTTGATGCTTTGGATTATAATGAGGGTTGCTTTGTGCCCAAAAATGTGTTCTATTCTGGAGAATGCTCTATGTGCATTGGAAAAGAATGTATATTTTACTGTCGTTGAATGGAGTGTTCTATGAGTTCAAGCGGATTTACGTTGTCCTTTAGATCTTCTGTATCTTCGCTGAATTTCTTTCTAGATGCTCTATCCTTTACCAAGAGTGGTGTGTTGAAGCCTCCTACTGCTATTGTGGAGCTGTCTATTTCTCTTTTCAGTGCGGTTAGAGTTTCCTTTATGTATTTTGGAAAACTGTCATTGGGTGTGCAGATACTTATCAAGGTTATGTCTTTTAATGGATTGTCCCTTTAGTCATTATATAATGTCATTCCTTGTCTTTTAAGATTAATTTTGTTTTAAAATCTATTTTATCTGAGATTAGCATTACCATTCCTGCCTATTTTGGTTACTGTTAGCTTGATATGCTTTTTTCATTGTTTGATTTTTAATATATTTATGTCTTTGTGTCTAAGGTGTGTCTCTTATAGGGCCATGCTTTTTATCCATTCTAACATCTCTGTTTATAGGTGCATTTAATCCATTTATATTCAGTGTGACTTTCGATAGGTATGAGTTTATTGCTGTTATATTGTTGTGGGTTTTTTTTTTTGTAGTGCTGATATTTTCTTCATTTCTCTTACTTTCCTGTGCTGAGTTTCTTTTGTTTGTGGATTTTCTTTTCTATCCTTTCATAATTATAGATTTTGAGTTTACTGAGACTTTATGTTTTTCTTCTTTTTATTCCAATGAGTAGGTTTGTTAACTTTCTTTGTGGTTACCTTGAAATTTCCCTTATCTTCCTAAGTTTGAGCCAGTCTTTTATTATTTGATGTCATCTCAAATTCTTCTCCATTTGATAGTTCTATACCTACACCATTAATTCCCCCTTTTATTGTTTTTGATGATGTCATCATTAACAGATTGACTTTTCTCTTTCCCTGTTTTAAGACTTCTAGTTCTTTACCTAGGTTGGTGTCTGGCAGATGTTGTCCTGTGTCCTAGGTTCTGGGCAGACCTGGGGGTTGGAGGGCATGGAGGGGTGATGATGTACAGGGCTAGATGTGAGTGAGAAAGAAAAGGAGGAAAGGGAAAAAATTGTGTGGTAGGAACTGGCGGGTAGGGGTGTAGACCCAAGATGGTGGTAGGCCAATGTCTCTGTAGCCAAGGTGACATAGTGTGGCCCTGCGGGAAGGGGTAGAGGTGAGGTATGGGCTGGTGGGAGGGAGAAAGAAAAGGAAGAAATGGAAAAAATAAATAAAAATTAAAAATAGTATGACCAGCAAGTGGGTGTGGGGCCAACTTGGGCTGGTGTCTCTCTAGTCAACATGGCACGGCATGACTCAGTGGGAAGGGGTAGAGGTCAGGTACCAACTAGGTGGGAAGGAAAAAGAAAAGGAGGAAAGGGTAAACAATAATAATAAAATGGCATGCAGGATCCAGCTGGTGGGAGTTGGGCAGACATAGGTTGGTGGCAGGCCAGTGTCCTTCTAGTCTTGTCTAGCGAAGGTGGTGTGGCATGGCCTGGCAGGAAGGGGTAGAAGTGAGGTATGGGATAGGTGGGAAGGAGAATGAAAAAGAGAAAAGGGAGAAAAAAATGATGTAGCAGGAGTCAGCAGGTGGGGGCAGTTTGGACCTGGGCTGTCAACAGGCTGGTAGCTCTCTAGCCAATGCAGCTCAGCATGGTCCATGGGGAGAGATGGTGTACAGGGCAGAAGGGTGAGGGGCTGAAAATCATGTTTCTCTTGCTACCAGGTGCTCTGTCTCCTGTTGGGAGTTCTGTGAATTTGCCTTGTACTTCCTGCCCAGGGTCATTGATGGCTGTGCTCCAAGGTGGCTATGCTATTCCTTGTTAGCTGGCAGAGGACCTCCACCGTGTATCTCTTCTCATTCTCTGTTTTCCTTCAGTTTCTTCTTCCATTTGGTGTTCAATCTATTTCTTTATCCCTTCATTTAATACTTAGAATTCCAGGATTGACATTCGTGTCTGTTTTAGTTAGGTTTTTTTGGTCTTCATTGCAGGGAGACAGCATGATGCACCTATTTAGGGAGCTATGTTGGCTCTGTCTCAGACCAATTGATTTTTGATTAAAGTGCCTGGTCCACCAAAGAGAGACATAACCTCTTCAATAAATGGTGCTGGGACAATTGGATCTTCACATACAAAAACATGAATTTAAACCCCTGTCTAACACCATGTATGAAATTTAACTCAAAGTGGATCAATGACCTAAATATAAGAACCAAAACCATAAAATTCTCAGAAAAATTATAGGGGTAAAGATTTGAGGTCTTGTTTTTGTAAATGGCTTCTCTGATATTACACAAAAAGTTAAAGCTGCAACAATGAAAAAATGGATAAATTGGACATCATCAAAATTAGAAACTTCTGTGCATCAAAGGATTTTATGAACAAAGTGAAAAGATAGCCTACAGTATGGGAGAAATGTTTCAAAATGATTAATCTGATAAGGCTTTAATATCTAGAATATATAAAGAACTTCTACAACTCAACAACAAAAAGACAAACAACCCAATTATAAAATGAGCCAAGCACTTGAACAGACATTTCTCCAAAGAAGATATGCAAATGACCAATACACACATAAAAAGATGCTCAACATCATTAATCTTTAGCAAAATACAAATCGAAACCACAATACCACTTCACACCCACTATGATGGTTATTATCAGAAAAAGAGAAAATAACAAATGTTGGTGAGGATATAGAGAAATTGGCACCCTTGTACTTTGCTTGTGGGAATGTGAAATGGTGCAGCCATCATGAAAAACATCCTGATAGTTCCTCAAAAATAGTTAAACATAGAGGCAGGACCAAAATGGTGGAGTAGTCAGATGCTTCCAGTGATCCCTCTTACAACAAAGATCCCAAAAAACAAGTGAAATTATTACATATATGATAAGCTTTTTTTGTTGTTGTTTTTTTATGATGAGCTAGGATCCCTGAACATCAAAGACAAAGTTGGAAAACAGACTGAGCAGCAGGGGGAGAAAGAGATGGTTCAGATGCGGCAAAGAGCTGCCAGACCTGAATTGCTGGGAACCCTAAGGCATCATTCCCCGGATCAACCGTGGCAGGGCTGGCAGTAGCATTCCAGAAGCAGTTTCCTCAGGGAGAGACAGCAAGCTGCACAGCCTACTCACACCTCTGGAACCAGAGAAAAATGGCCCTCTCGGCAAAAGCTAAGTACTTGCATTTATTTTACCACGACCCCAGACCCAAGCTGCCTTCAGTGGCTGTCAATTTCCCTGGGCCTGAAATAGGCTCTGCTGCATGCCCTGAGCCATTCTCCTGGCCTTGGAAAAGGAATAAACACACAACTGCAGGAATAGCTACTTGCCAGCTCCAATAAGCGGGGGAGCTCAGAACAGAAGCAGCTGCTGTCCAGGCACAAATGGTCCATGGATTTTGAATACCTTTCACCCCTGCATGGACCTTGAGGGCCCATTTCAGGAGAATAGGTCCTTGTTAGCAGACTGCAATTGTTTCAACTGTGTGGTGGAGAGGTGGGTATTTGATGTTTGATACTGATTTGCCTATTAAACAAGGTCCTCTCCTACCCACATCAGGGGCTTACAGACTGGTGGCTCTACCCACGTCACCTAGCCACCTGTGACAGCGGTCCAAGGAAAAGTGGTACCTCCCAGTCCTTACAACCAAAAGCATTGGATGGCCATGGTCCAGCTGCAAAACGTATCCATGTTGTGCACTCCAGGGAACAGGGACACTCTTTCCTCACAACACTCAGGGTAAAGTTGTCAGTCCTCTGCCTTGTTCAGAGCATGACCCTCTGCTGCAACCACATACCTATACCTACACCAATTACCCCTGCACCTATAAGACTGTAGGACAGAGCCTGTAGCATGCACTAGATGACCAATTACCTGGACACCTGAGCCGAATCCATACAAGAGAAGTGAATAGACTCCTAGGCTCATGACAGCTCTAGCCATCTGGTGACAGGACAATAGAGCTTCAAAGGTGTTAATCATTAAGCTAGCTCACTTGAGCAGCCTATTTTGCCATATCAAAACAAAACAAAGCAAGAAGCTAGGATACAGTAAGCAAACATAAAATAAACTAGTACAATAACTTATAGATGGCTCGGAGACAGCAGTCAGTATCAAATCACATAAAGAAGCAGACTATGATCACTTCAACAAGCTCTCAAAACAAAGACTCAAGGAATCTTACAGGTGAAGGTGTATTCCTGAAATTACCAGACATTGAACACAAAAGATTAATATACAGAGCTCTTCAAGACATCAGGAACAAGATCAGGTAAAACACATAACAAGTCAAGAAACACACAGATAAAGCATTTGAAGAAATTAAAAAGGTTATTCAAGAATATAATGAAAAATTTAATAAGTTGCAAGAATCCGTACAGAGACAGCAATCAGGAATTCAGAAGATTAAATATAAAATTACAGAATTAGACAACTCAATAGAAAGTCAGAGGAGCAAAATGAGGAAGTGGAAGGCAGAATTAGTGAGATGGAAGATAAAATAATTGGACCCAATATATTTGAAGAAAAATCAGATAAAGGAATTTTAAAAAAACGAAGAAACAGTAAGAATCTTGTGGGATTCTATCAAGAGAAATAACCTATGAGAGACTGGAGTACCAGAACAAGAAGGTATAACAGAAAATGGATAATTGTTGAAGATTTGTTGGCAAAAAACTTTCCCGATATCATGAAAGCTGAGAAGATGTCTATCCAAGACGCTCATCGAACTCCACATAAGGTAGCTCTCAAAAGAAAGTCAACAAGACGTATTATAATCAAACTTGCCGAAACCGAAGATAAAGAGAGAATTTTAAGAGTGGCTGGGGATAAACAACAAGTCACCCACAAAGGAGAGTCAATAAGAATAAGCTCAGAATACTTGGCAGAAACCATGTAGGCAAGAAGGAAATGGGATGACTTATATAAAGCATTGAAGGAAAAAAAATGCCAGCCAGGAATCATATAGCCAGCAAAACTGTTTCTCAAATATGAAGGCAAAATTAGGACATTTCCAGATAAACAGAAGTTTAGGGAATTCGTAAAAACCAAACCAAAACTAAAAGAAATACTAAAGGGAGTTCTCTGGCTCCAAAATCAATAATATCAGATATCATCCCAAGACTAGAACACAGAACAGAGCAACCAGATGTCAAACGACACAGGGAAGTCACAAAAATAAATCAAGATAAAAAAATGCTCAAACCAGGGGTACAGTGATATCATTATGTAAAAGAAGACAAAATTAAAACAATAAAGAGGGATTAAGAAATGTAGCCATTCATCTTTCTTATGGAGAGGAAGTCAAGGTGATATAAAGAAATAAAAGTTAGGTTTAAACTTAGAAAAAAAAGGGATAAATATTAAGGTAACCACAAAGTAGACTAACAATCCTACTCATCAAAATAAAATACAAGAAAAAAATAGAGACTCATCAGAAAGAAAATCAACACCAAAAAATAAGTGTTAAAGACAATATAAAAAGATAAACAACTTAGCAGAAAAAATTAAATGGAAAAAGAACTGTCAACAACAACAACAAAAAGACATGAAAATGACAGCACTAAACTCATCCTTATCCATAATTATGCTGAATGTAAAAGGACTAAATGCACCAATAAAGAGACAGAGAGTGGCAGAATGGACAAAAAACCACAATTTGTCTATATGCTGGAAACCCTGGTGGCATAGTGGTTAAGTGCTATGGCTCCTAACCAAGAGGTCGGCAGTTTGAATCCTCCAGGCGCTCCTTGGAAACTCTATCAGGTGGTTCCTATAGGGTCGCTATGAGTCAGAATTGAATGGACGGCAGTGGGTTTGGTTTCCGTTTTTTTTTTTTTTTTTTTTTTGGTCTGTATGTTGCCTACAGGAGAAACATCTTAAAGACACAAACAAACTAAAACTCAAAGGATGGAAAAAAATCAAGCAAACAACAATCAAAAAAGAGCAGGAGTGGCAATATTAATTTCTGACAAAATAGAATTGAAAGTTAAATCCACCACAAAGGAAAAGGAAGGACAGTATATAATGATTAAAGGGCAAGAGGATATAACCATATTAAATAATTATGCACCCAATGACAGGGCTGCAAGATACATAAAACAAACTCTAACAGTATTGAAAAGTGTGATAGATAGCTCCACAACAATGGTAGGAGACTTCAACACACCACTTTTGGTGAGGGGCAGAACATCCAGAAAGAAGCTGATTAAAGACAAGGAAGATCTAAATGCCACAGTCAACCAACTTGACCTCATAGACATATAAAGAACACTCCACCCAACAGCAGCCAAGTATACTTGCTTTTCCAATGCATATGGAACATTCTCTAGAATAGACAGCATATTAGGTCACAAAGCAAGCCTTAAGAGAATACAAAACATAGAAATATTACAAAGCATCTTCTCTGACCATAAGGCCATAAAACTAGAAATCAATAACAGAAAAAGCAGGAAAAATAAATCAAACACTTGGAAACTGAACAATACCCTGCTTGAAAAAGACTGGATTACAGAGGACATTAAGGATGGAATAAAGAAATTCATAGAATCCAATGAGAGGGAAACACTTCCTATCAGAACCTTTGGGACACAGTGAAAGCAGTGTTCAGAGGTGAATTTATATTAATACATGCACACACACAAAAAGAAGAAAGGGCCAAAATCAAAGAATTATCCCTACAACTTGAACAAATAGAAAGAGGGCAACAAAAGAAACCCTCAGACACTAGAAGAAAGCAAATAATAAAAACTAGAGCAGAAATAAATGAAATAGAGAACACAAAAACAAATGAAACAGTTAACAAGACCAAAAGCTGGTTCTTTGAAAAAAATTAACAAAATTGATAAACCATTGGATAAACTGAAAAGAAAAACAGGAGAGGAAGCAAATAACCCTAATAAGAAATGAGATTGGTGATATCACAACAGACCCAACTGAACTTAAAAGAATCATACCAGATTACCAGGAGAAATCTTACTTTTACAAATTTGAAAACCTAGAAGAAATGGATGAATTTCTAGAAACACACTACCTACCTAAACTAACACAAACAGAGGTAGAGCAACTAAATAAACCCACAGTAAAAAAAAGATTTAAAAAGTAATAAAAAAAAAAAAAAAAGCCCTGGTCCGGACAGCTTCACTGGAGAGTTCTACCAGACTTTCAGAGAACAGTTTACACCACCACTGCTAAATGTATTTCAGAGCTTAGAAAAAGTTGCAATACTCCCATATTCATTCTATGAAGCCAGAATACCCCTGACACCAAAATCAGGTAAAGAGACCACAAAAAAAGACCTATATCCCTCATGAACTTAGATGCAAAAATCCTCAACAAAATTCTAGCCAACAGAATTGAACAACATATCAAAGAAAAATAATTCACCATGACCAAGCAGGATTCATACCAGGTATGCAGGGGTGGTTTAACGTTAGAAAAACAATAATCCATGACATAAATAAAACAAAAGACAATAATCACCTGAGCTTATCGATTGCTGCAGAAAAGGCATTTGACAAAGTCCAAAACCCATTCATGATAAAAACTCTCAGCAAAATTGGAATAGAAGGAAAATTCCTCAACATAATAAAGGGCATTTACAAAGCAAACAGCCAACATTATCTTAAATGGAGAGAGTCTGAAAGCATTCCCCTTGAGAACACGAACCAGACAAGGATGCCGCTTATCACCTCTCTTATTCAATATTGAGCTGGAGATCCTAGCCTGAGCAATTAGGCTACATGAAGAGATAAACGGCATCCAGATTGATAAGGAAGAAGTGGAATTATCTCTATCTGCAGATGACATGATCTTATACACAGAAAACCCTAAAGAATCCTCAAAAAACAAAAACTACTGAAACTAATAGAAGAGTTCAGCAGAGTATCAGGATGCAAGATAACCATCCAAAAATTGGCTGGATTCCTCTACACCAACAAAAAGAACATCAAAGAGGAAATCACCAAATCAATACCATTTACAGAAGCCTCCAAGAAGATAAAATACTTAGGAATAAATCTTACCAGAGATGTTAAAGACCTATACAAAGAAAACTATAAGACACTGCTGCAAGAAAACAAAAGAGACCTACATAAGTGGAAAAATATACCTTGCTCATGGATAGGAAATCTTAGCATTGTAAAAATATCTATTCTACCAAAAGTGATTTATAGATAAAATGCAATTCCGATCCAAATTCCAATGACATTTTTTAATGAGATGGAGAAGAACATGACCAACTTCATATGGAAAGGAAAGAGGCCTGGATAAGTAAAGAATTACCGAAAAAGAAGAACAAAGTGGGAGGCCTCACACTCCCTGATTTTAGAACCTCTTATACCACCACAGTAGTCAAAACAGCCTGGTACTGGTACAACAACAGATACATAGACCAATGAAACAGAATTGAGAATGTAGACATAAATCCATCCACATATGTGCAGCTGATATTTGACAAAGGCCTAAAGTCAGTGAAATGGGGAAAAGACAGTCTCTTTAACAAATGGTGCTGGTGTAACTGGATATCTATCCACAAAAAAATGAAACAAGACCCATACCTCACTCCATGCACAAAAACTAAATGAAAATGGATAAAAGACCCAAATATAAAATCTAAAACAATAAAAATCATGGAAGAAAAAATAGGGACAACACTAGGAACCCTAATACTTGGTGTAAACAGTATACAAAACATTACTAACAATGCACAAACACCAGAATAGAATGTAGACAACTGGGAGCTCCTAAAAACCAAACACCTATGCTCATCCAAAGACTTCACCAAAAGGGTAAAAAGATTACCTATGGACTGGGAAAAAGTTTTTAGCTACGACATTTCCGATCAGCATCTGATCTCTAAAATCTACCTGATACTGCAAAATCTGTACAACAAAAAGACAAATAACCCAATTGAAAAGTGGGCAAAGGATACAAACAGGTACTTCACTAAAGAAGACTTTCAGGTAGCTACCAGATACTTGAGGAAATGTCCACGATCATTAGCCATAAGAGAAATGCAAATCAAAACTACAGTGAGATTCCATCTCACACCAACAAGGCTGGCATTAATCCAAAAAACACAAAATAATAAATATTGGGGAGGTTGTGGAGAGACTGGAATACTTATACGCTGCTGGTGGGAATGTAAAATGGTATAACCACTTTGGAAATCCATTTGGCACTTTTTTAAAAAAAGCTAGAAATAGAGCTACCTTAGGATTCAGCAATCTCCTCTCCTTGGAATATATTCTAGAGAAAGAAGAGCCTTTACATGAACAGATATATGCACACCCATGTTCATTGCAGCACTGTTTAGAATAGCAAGAAGATGGAAGCAACCAAGGTGCCCATTGATGGATGAAGGGATAAACAAATTATGGTATATTCACACAATGGAATACTAGGCATCAATAAAGAACAATGATGAATCTGTGAAACATTCCATAACATGGAAGAATCTGGAAGGCATTATGCTGAGTGAAATTAGTCAGTTGCAAAAGGACAAATGTTGTATGATACCACTATTATAAGAACTCAAGAAATAGTTTAAACAGAGAAGAAAATATTCTTTGATTGTTAAAAGAGTATGCAGGGAAAGAGGGAGAGGGTACTCACTAATTAGATAGTAGACAAGAACTATTTTAGTGTAAGGGAAAGACAACGCACAATACAGGAGAGGTTAGCAAAACTGGACCAAACCAAAAGCAAAGAAGTTTCCTGAATAAACTGAACACTTCAGAGGCCAGTGTAGCAGGGACGGGGGTTTGGGGGCCTTGGTTTCAAGGGACATGTAGGTCGATTGGCATAATAAAATCTATTAAGCAAACACTCTGCATCTCACTTTGGTGAGTGGTGTCTGGGGTCTTAAATGCTATTAAGCGGCTATCTAAGATGCATCAATTGACTTCAACCCACCTGGAACAAAGGAGAATGAAGAACACCAAAGACACAAGGTAATTATGAGCCCAAGAGACGGAAAGTACCACATAATGCAGAGTCTTCATCAGCCTGAGACCAGAAGAAGTAGGTGGTGCCCAGCAACAACCGATGACTGCCCTGACAGGGAACACAACAGAGAATCCCTGAAGGAGCAGGAAAGCAGTGGGATGCAGATCTGAAATTCTCATAAAAAGACTGGACTTAAGGGTCTGACCAAGACTAGAAGGACCCTGGATGTCATGGTCCTCAGACCTTCTGTCAGCCCAAGACAGGAACCATTCCCAAAGCCAACTCTTCAGAACAGGATTGGACTGGCTTATACGATAGAAAATGGTAGTGGTGAGGAGTGAGCTTCCTAGCTCAAGCAGACACATGAGACTATGTTGCCAGCTAGTGTGTGGAGGGGAGATGAGATGGCAGAGAGGGACGGAAGTTGGCTGAATATATATGGAAATACAGGGTGGAGAGAAGTGTTCTGTCTCATTAGGGGAAAAGCAACTAGGAGTATGTAGCAAGGTGTATGTAAATATTTGTATGAGAGACTGACTTGATTTGTAAACTTTCCCTTAAAGCACAATAAAATATTTTTAAAAAGATTCATTGATAACTACTGGTGATTGGAATGTGAAAGTTGGAAACAAAGAAAAAGGATCAGTGGTTGGAAAATATGGTCTTGGTGATAGAAATGACACCAGAATTTGCATGGTAGAGTTTGCAAGACCCAGGATTTATTCACTGGAAATAGCTTTCTTTTCAGCAACATAAACATTGACGACAAACATGGACCTTCCCAGATGGAATACACAGGAGTACAATAGACTACATCTGTGGAAAGAGATGATGAAGAAGCTCAATATCATAATTTAGAAAAAGGCCAGGGGCCGATTTCCGAAAAGACCATCAATTGCTCCTATGCAAGTTCAAGTTGAAGCTGAAAAAAATTAAAACAAGTCCACGATAGTCAAAATATGACTTTGAGTATATCGCACCTCAATTTAGAGACCATCTCCAGAACAGATTTGAGGCATTGGACACTAATGACTGAAGACTAGAGGAGTTGTGAGATGACATCGAGGACATCATAGATGAAAAAAACAAAACGTCATTAAAAGAGAGGAAAGAAATAAAAGACTAAAATGAATGTCAGAAACGACTCTGAAACTTGCTGTTGAACATAGACCAGATAAAACAAATGGAAGAAATGATGAAGAAAAATAGCTGAATGGAAGATCTCAAAGAACGGCTTGAGAAGACGAAGTAAAGTATTAAAATGAAATGTGCAAAAGTCCTGGAGTTAGAAAACCAAAAGGGAAGAACTTTCTTGGCATTTCTCAAGCCGAAAAGAAGAAAAAAAGGAACTTAGGAAAAAATTCAAGCCTCAAGTTGCAATACTGAAGTCTTCTACGGGAAAAATACTGAACAACGCATGAAGCATCAAAAGAAAATGGAAGCAATACACAGAGTCACTGTAGTGGAAATGCTCCTTTGAAGTGAGGATGGCTAGACTTTCTTTTAGGTATCTTGGAGATGTTGTCAGGAGGGACCAGTCTCTGTAGAAGGACATCACGTTTGGTAAAGTAGAGGGTCAGCAAAAAAAGGAGGACCCTCAATGAAATTGATGGACACATGGCTTCAACAATGGACTCAGACATAAGAATTGTGAAAATGGCACGGGACCAGGCTGTGTTTCACTCTGTTGTACATAGTGTAGCTATGTGTCAGAATTGACTTGTTGCTCTTACAAAAACAACTTATTTCATTCAACTCCACTCCAATCTTTCTTTATTCCTTCCTCCTGGTAGCTTTGGGCTTAGTTTGCTCTTCTTTTTCTAGTTAAGTTGTAAATTTAGGTTACGGATTTGAGATATTTCTCCTTTCCTCTTTATTTTTTTCGTTTTTAATGTAGACATTTGCTGCTATAAAGTTTACTTTGAGCACTGCCTTCTCTACATCCCGTAAGTTTTGGTATGTTTCACTTTCATTTTCATTCATCTGTATGTAATTTATAATGTCCTTCTTGTGTTTTTCTTGGACTCATTGGTTGTTTAATAATATGGTTAATTTCTACATGTTTGTGTAATTTCCAATTTTTCTTCTATTATTAATTTCTGGTTTCATTCAACATAGTCAGAGAAGACAATTTCTATGATTCCAATCTGTTCTAATTTATTGAGACTTGTTTTTTGACCTATCACATGGTCTATGCTGGAGAATAATCCATGTGCACTGGAGAAGAATGTGTTTTATACTGCTGTTAGGTGGGCTATTTTTACATGACTGTTATTTTTTTGTTGTTGTTAGATCTAGGGGTTAATAGTGTTCTTTTAATCTTCTATTTTCTTATTAATCTTTTTTCTAAGTGTCTTTCCATTATTGAAAGTGGTGTATTGAAATCTTCAACTGTTATGTTTTTCCTTTTTTATTGTGATAAATAATATGTAGCAGACATCTCACATTTCAACAATTTTCAAGTGTACAACTCAGTGATATTATGTTTACCGTGTTGTTCAATTATCACCCTTATTCATTCCCAAATTAAGCCATCACTGTTAACAAATCTCAGTGTCCGTCCCTCCTACCTACACCTAGTAACCACTAATAAACTTCGGACTCTTTCAGATATTTCACATAAGTGGAATCACACAATATTTGTCCTTTTGTGACTGACTTATTTCACTAAACATATTTTCAAGATTCATCCATGTTGTAGCATGCATCAGGACTTAATTTCTCTTTATGACTTAGTATTATTCCATGGTATGTATGTACTGCAATTTATTTATCCGTTCATCAGTTGACAGACATTTAGAATGTTTCCACTTGTTGGCTATTGTGTTTAGGGTTGCAATGAACCTTGTACACATATCTATTTGCAATTCTGTTTTCCATTATCTTGGGTATATAATATTTCTGTGTTTAACTTTTTTCTCCCTTAAATTTTGACAGTGTTTACTTCATAGATTTTAGTTCTCTGATGTTATGTTATAGTTATTATGTCTTTTTGATTAATTGGCCTTTTTATAATAATGGTCTTTTTTGACTCTCTTCTTTAATTTGGGAAACCCTGATGGTGTAGTGGTTAAGTGCTACGGCTGCTAACCAAAGGGTCAGCAGTTCGAATCCACCAGGTGCTCCTTGGAAACTCTATGGGGCAGTTCTACCCTGTCCTATAGGGTCGCTATGAGTCAGAATCAACTCGACAGCACTGGGTTTGGGTTTTTTTGGTCTTTCACTTGGCACAGTGTTTTCAAGATTCATTCACGTTGAAGCGTTATCAGTGCTTCATTCTTTTGTGTGTGTGTGTGGTTAAAAAGAAAAAAGAAACTAAAAACAACAGGTGTTGTCAGGGATGTGGAAAAATTGGAACCCTCATCCCTTGATGGTGAGATTATAAAATAGTACAGCCACTGTGAAAAACAGTTTGGTGGTTCCTCAAAAAGTTAAAAATAGAATTACCATATGATTGAACAATTTCACTCCTACGTATATACCCAAAAGAATTGAAAGGAGGAACACAAGACAGATACTTATAAACCAATGTTCATTGCAATGCTATTCACAAAAGCCAAAATGTGGAAACAGCCTAAATCTCCTTCAAAAGATGAATGAATGGAATGTGGTACATGCATATAATGGAATATTACTCAGCCATAAAGATAAGTGAAGTCCTGACACATACTACAACATGGATGTACCTTGAAAACATCATGCTTAGTGAAATAAGTCAATCACAAAGGGACAAACGTTGTAAGATCCCACTTACACGAAATATCTAGAATAGGCAAGTGTATCAAGATCAAAGTAAATTATTGGTTACCAAGGGTGGACTGGAAGGATGGGAAAAGGGAGACTCACTGCTTAGGGGACACTGACAGTCTGTTAAGGGCGATGGTAAAATTTGAAAATAGATGATCATCATGATTGAACAACATAATAAACATAATTAATTTCATGGAATTTTACAAGGAAGAATGTTGAAATGTTTTGTTATACATACATTTGCCCTTATTTTTGAAGGAAAGTTTTGCCAGATGTAGACTTCATGGTTGAGAGTTATTTTCTTTCATCATGTTAAATGTCATCCCACCACATTTGTCCTCCATGCTTTCCTAAGAGAAATCAGCACTTAAGTTTATCAAGAATCCCTGATACGTCATGATTCCCTTTTTTTTTGTTGCTGGTTTTTTAAAGTTTGATTATGCCTTGGTGTGTGTCTCTCTGGGTGTCTTCTACTTGGAGTTTCTTGGTTGTGTAGGTTCAAGTTCTTTATAAAAATTGGGAAATTTTCTGCCATTATTTTTTCAAATATTCTATCTGTCTTTGTGTTTCTCTTCTCCTTCTCGTATTCCCGTAATGTACATGTCAGTTTGCTTGATGGTGTCCCATGAGCCCTTTAGGCTCTGTTTACTATTATTTATTCTTTTCTCTTTTTGCTTCTTAGAGTTGATAATTTGTCCTATCTTTTAGTTCACTAAATCTTTCTTCTGTCATCTTGGATGTGCCATTGAGACTGTCCAGTGAATTATTCATTCTTATTGTCTTTTTCAACTCAAGTAATTCTGTTTGGTTCCTTTTTATAGTTTCTAGATCTTTATTGATATTCTCATTTTGTTATGTGTCATTTTCCTGATTTTCTTTAGTCCTTTCCCTTTTGTTTTTTTTTGTTCTTTGCATGCATTTAATAGTTTTTTTTTTTTTTTAAGTTTTCTAGCTTGTGCACAAGAAGATCCTGGGTGGCACAAATAGTTAGGTGCCCAATTACTAACAGAAAGGTTGGCAGTTCAAACCCACCCAGAGGTGCATTGGAAGACCGGCCTGGTGATATACTTCCAAAAGGTCACAGCCTTGAAACCCCCATGAAGCACAGTTCTACGCTGACACACATGGACGTTGACTCAATGGCAACTAGCCACAACAAATCTGTCCATTATCTGGGCTACCACAGCGATAGTTTCTGACACTTCCTTTTATCTTTTTTTTATAATTTTTATTGTGCTTTAAGTGAAAGTTTAAAAATCAAGTCAGTCTCTCACAAAAAACCCATATACACTTTGCTCACCAACCCAACCCAATGCCATCGAGTCGATTCCGACTCATAGCGACCCTATAGGCCAGAGTAGAACTGCCCCATAGTTTCCAAAGAGCGCCTGGCGGATTTGAACTGCCAACGCTTTGGTTAGCAGCTGTAGCGCTTAACCACTAACCACCAGGGTTTCCAATACACCTTGCTACACACTCCCAATTACTCTCCCCCTAATAAGACAGCCCACTCTCTCCCTCCACTCTCTTTTCATGGCCATTTTACCAGCTTCCAGCCACCTCTACCCTCTCATGTCCCTCCAGACAGGAGATGCCAACATAGTCTCAAGTGTCCACCTGATCCAAGAAGCTCACTCCTCACCAGCATCCCTCTCCAACTCATTGTCCAGTCCAATCCATGTCTGAAGAGTTGGCTTCGGGAATGGTTCCTGTCCTAGGCCAACAGAAGGTCTGGGGGCCATGACCACCCGGGTCCTTCTGGTCTCAGTCAGACCATTAAGTCTGGTCTTATGAGAATTTGGGGTCTGCAACCCACTGCTCTCCTGTTGCCTCAGGGGTTCTCTGCTGTGTTCTCTGTCAGGGCAGTCATTGGTTATACCCAGGCACCATTCAGTTCTTCTGGTCTCAGGATGATATAGTCTCTGGTTCATGTGGCCCTTTCTGTCTCTTGGGCTCGTAATTGCCTTGTGTCCTTGGTGTTCTTCATTCTACTTTGATCCAGGTGGGTTGAGACCAATTGATGTATCCTAGATGGCTGCTTGCTAGTGTTTAAGACCCCAGACACCACTCTTCAAAGTGGGATGCAGAATGTTTTCTTAATAGATTTTATTATGCCAATTGATTTAGATGTCCCCTGAAACCATGGTCCCCAGACTCCTGCCCCTGCTACACTGGCCTTCAAAGCATCCAGTTTATTCAGAAAACTTCTTTGTTTTGGTTTAGCCCAATTGTGCTGACCTCCTCTGTATTGTGTGCTGTCTTTCTCTTCACCTAAAGTAGTTCTTATCTACTATCTAATTAGTGAATGCCCCTCTCCTACCCTCCCTCCCTCCCCTCCTCGTAACCACAAAAGAATGTTTTCTTCTCAGTTTAAACTATTTCTCAAGTTCTTATAATGGTGGTCTTATACAATATTTGTCCTTTTGCAACTGACTAATTTCACTCAGCATAACGCCTTCCACGTTCCTCCATGTTATGAAATCTTTCACAGATTCATCACTGTTCTTTATCAATGCGTAGTATTCCATTGTGTGAATATACCATAATTTATTTATCCGTTCATCTGCTGATGGGCACCTTGGTTGCTTCCATCTTTTTGCTATTGTGAACAGTGCTGCAATAAACATGGGTGTACATATATCTGTTTGTGTAAAGGCTCTTACTTCTCTAGAATATATTCCAAGGAGTGGGATTCCTGGATCCTATGGTAGTTCTATTTCTAGCTTTTTAAGGAACCACAAAATCAGTTTCCAAAGGGGTTGTACCATTTTACATTCCTACCAGCAGCGTAGAAGTGTTCCAATCCCTCCACAGCCTCTCCAACATTTATTATTTTATGTTTTGGGGGTTACTGCCAGCCTTGTTGGATTGAGATGAAATCTCATAGTAGTTTTGATCTGCATTTCTCTAATGGCTAATGATCATGAACATTTCCTCATATATTTGTTAGCTACCGGAATGTCTTCTTCAGTGAAGTGTCTAATCATATCTTTTGCCTATTTTTTAATTGGATTATGTGTCTTTTTGCAGTTGAGTTTTTGCAGTATCATGTAGATTTTAGAGATCAGGCGCTGATCAGAAATGTCATAGCTAAAAACTTTTGCCCAGTCTGTAGGTAGTCTTTTTACTCTTTTGGTGAAGTCTTTGGATGAGCATAGGTGTTTGATTTTTAAGAGCTCCCAGTTATCTAGTTTTTCTTCTACACTCTTTATAATGTTTTGTATACTGTTTACACCCTGTATTAGGGCTCCTAACATTGTGCCTATTTTTTCTTCCATGATCTTTATTGTTTTAGATTTTATATTTAGGTCTTTGGTCCATTTTGAGTTAGTTTTTGTGCATGGAGTGAGGCATGGGTCTTGTTTCATTTTTTTTGCAGATGGTTATCCAGTTATGCCAGCACCATTTGTTTAAAAGACTGTCTTTTCCCCCATTTAACTATTTTGGGGCGTTTGTCAAATATCAACTGTTCATATGTGGATGGATTTATGTCTGGATTCTCAATTCTGTTCCATTGGTCCATGTATCTGGTGTTGTACCAGTACCAGGCTGTTTTGACTACTGTGGCGGTATAATAGGTTCTAAAATCAGGTAAAGTAAGGCCTCCCACTTTGTTCTTCTTTTTCAGTAATGCCTTATTTATCCAGGGCCTCTTTCCCTTCCGTATGAAGTTGGTGATTTGTTTCTTCATCTCATTAAAGGATGTCGTTGGGATTTGGATAGGAATTGGATTAAATGTATAGATCGCTTTTGGTAGAATAGACATTGTATAATGTTAAGTCTTCCTATTCACAAGCAAGGTATGTTCTTCCACTTATGCAAGTCTCTTTTGGTTTCTTGCAGAAGTGTACTGTAGCTTTCTTTGTATAAGTCTTTTACATCTCTGGTAAGATTTATTCCTAAGTATTTTATCTTCTTGGGGGGTACTGTAAATGGCATTAATTTGGTGATTTCCTCTTCGATGTTCTTTTTGTTGGTGTAGAGGAATCCAACTGATTTTTGTATGTTTATTTTGTATCCCAATACTCTGCTGAACTCTTCTATTAGTTTCAGTAGTTTTCTTGAGGATTCCTTAGAGTTTTCTGTGTATAAGATCATGTCGTCTTCAAATACAGATAATTTTACTTCTTCCTTGCTAATCTGGATGCCCTTTATTTCTTTATCTAGCCTAATTGCTCTGGCTAGGACCTCCAGCACAATGCTGAATAAGAGTGGTGATAAAGGGCAAACTTGCCTGGTTCCTGATCTCCAGGGGAATGCTTTCAAGTTCTCTCCATTTAGGATGATGTTGGCTATTGGCTTTGTATAAATGCCCTTTATTATATTGAGGAATTTTCCTTCTATTCCTATTTTGCTGAGAGTTTTTATCATGAATGGCTGTTGAACTTTGTCAAATGCCTTTTCTACTTCAATTGATAAAATCATGTGATGCTTGTCTTTTGTTTTATTTATGTGATGGATTACATTAATAGTTTTTCTAATGTGGAACCATCCCTGCATAAAAAAATGGTAAAATGGTTCCATAGCTGTTATGAATCCCACTTGGTCATGGTGAGTTATTTTTTGATATGTTTTTGAATTGTATTCGCTAGAATTTTGTTGAGGATTTTTGCATCTAAGTTCATGAGGGGTATACCCAGTGCCTTCGAGTCGATTCCGACTCATAGCGACCCTATAGGACAGAGTAGAACTGCCCCATAGAGTTTCCGAGGAGTGCCTGGTGGATTCGAACTACTGACCCTTTGGTTAGCAGCTGTAGCACTTAACCGCTGCGCCACCAGGGTTTTTGATGAGGGATATAGGTCTGTAATTTTCTTTTTTTGTGGTGTCTTTATCTGGTTTTGGTGTCAGGGATATGGTGGTTTCATGGAATAAGTCTGGTAGTGTTCACTCCTTTTTTATGCTCTGAAATACCTATAGAAGTAGTGGTGTTAACTCTTCTCTGAAAGTTTGGTAGAACTCTGCAGTGAAGCCGTCAGGGCCAGGGCTTTTTTTTGTTGGAAATTTTTTGATTACCTTTTCAAGCTCTTCTTTTGTTATGGGTCTATTTATTTGTTCTTCCTCTCTTTGTTTTAGTTTAGGTAGGTAGTCTGTTTCTAGGAATTCAACCATTTCTTCTAGGTTTTCAGATTTGTTAGATTGGTCAGATTTGTTAGAGTACAATTTTTCATAGTTATCTGATATGATTCTTTTTATTTCAGTTGCGTCTGTTGTAATATCGCCCATCTCATCTCTTATTTGGGTTACTTGCTTCCTCTCCTGTTTTTCTTTTGTCAGTTTGTCCAATGGTTTATCAATTTTGTTGATTTTTTTCAAAGAACCAGCTTTTGGTGTTGTTAATTCTTTCAATTGCTTTTCTGTTTTCTATTTAGTTCTGCTGTAATTTTTATTATTTGTTTTCTTCTGGTGCCTGAGGGTTCCTTTGTTGCTCTCTATTTGTTCAAATTGTAGGAATAATTCTTTGATTTTGGCCCTTTCTCTTTTTGGATGTGTGCATTTATTGATATAAATTGACCTCCGAGCACTGTTTTCACTGTGTCCCAAAGGTTCTGATACGAAGTGCTTTCATTCTCATTGGATTCTCTGAATTTCTTTATTCCTTCCTTAACGTCTTCTATAGTCCAGTCTTTTTTGAGTAGGCTATTGTTTACTTTCCAAAGTTTAATTTCTTTTCCCTGCTTTTTCTGTTATTGATTTCCACTTTTATGGACTTATGGTCAGAGAAGATGCTTTTGTAGTATTTCAATGTTTTGGATTCTTCTAAGTCTTGCTTTATGACATAATATGTGGCCTATTTTAGAGAATGTTCCATGTGCACTAGAAAGGAAAGTATAGTTGGTTGCTGTTGGGTGGGGTGTTCTGTATATGTCTACAAGGTCAAGTTGATTGATTGTGGCATTTAGATCTTCTGTGTCTTTATTGAGCTTCTTTCTGGATGTCCTGTCCTTCACCAAAAGCGGTGTGTTGAAGTCTCCTACTGTTAGTGTGGAGCTGTCTATCTCACTTTTCCAATGCTGATAGAGTTTGTTTTATGTATCTTGCATCCCTGTCATGGGGTGCATAAATATTTAATATGGTTATATCTTCTTGGTATATTGTCCCTTTAATCATTATATCGTGTCCATCCTTATCCTTTCTGATGGATTTACCTTTAAAGTCTACTTTGTCAGAAATTAATATTGCCACTCCTCCTCTTTTTTGATTGTTGTTGGCTTGATATGTTTTTTCCATCCTTTGAGTTTTAGTTTGTTTGTGTCTCTAAGTCTAAGGTGTGTCTCTTGTAAGCAGCATATAGATGGACTGTGTTTTTTAATACATTCTGCCACTCTCTGTCTCTTTATTGATGCATTTAGTCCATTTACATTCAGCGTAATTATGGACAGATATGAATATTTTTTTATGAATATACTGCTATCATTTTGATGTCTTTTTTTGTGTGTTGTTGATAGTTTCTTTTTCCCACTTAATTTTATGTGCTGAGTAAAAAGTAGATTATCTTTATGTATTGTCCTTTCCTCATATTTGTCATTGTTGATTTTGTTTCTGCTGAGTCTGTTTTTTTCTTGTATTTTATTTTGATGAGTAGGATAGTTTGTCTCCTTTGTGTTTACCTTCTTATTTACCCCTATTTTTCTAAATTTAAACCTCAGTTTTATTTCCTTGTATCACCGTATCTTCCTCTCCTTATGGAAGAGCTATGATTACATTTCTTAGTCCCTCTTTATTGTTTTAATGTTGTCTTTTATACAATAACATCACTGTTACCCTGTTTTGAGCTTTTTTTTTTAATCTTGCTTTTTTTTTTTTTTTATTTCCCCATCTGGATTGACTTCTGATTGCTCTGCCCAGTGTTCTAGTCTCGGGTTGATATCTGATATTATTGATTTTATAAACAGAGAACTCCTTTTAGTATTTCTTGTTACTTTGGTTTGGTATTTATGAATTCCCTACACTTACATTTATTTGGAAATGTCCTAATTTCACCTTCATATTCAAGAGGCAGTTTTGCTGGATATATGATTCTTGGCTGGCAATTTTTTTTCTTCAATGTTTACAATAAGTCATCCCATTGCCTTCTTGCCTGCATGGTTTCTGCTGAGTAGTCTGAGCTTTTTCTTATTGGCTCTCCTTTTTAGATTACTTTTCCTTTATCCCTAGCTGCTCTTAAAATTTTCTCTTTATCTTCAGTTTTGGCAAGTTTGATTATAATATGTCTTGGCAACTTTCTTTTAACATCTACCTTATGTGGAGTTTGATGAGTATCTTGGATATATATCTTCTCATCTTTCACAATATCAGAGAAGTTTTCTGCCAACAAATCTTCAACAATTCTCCCTGTATTTTCTGTTATTCCTCTCTGTTCTGGTAATCCAATCACTCGTAGGTTACTTGTCTTGATAGAGTCCCACATGATCCTTTAGGTTTCTTCATTTTTTTTAATTCTTTTATCAGATTTTTCTTCCAATACTTTAGTGGCAAGCGATTTGTCTTCAAGTTCAGAAATTCTGCCTTCTCCTTGCTCAATTCTGCTCCTCTGACTTTCTACTGACTTGTCAACTTCTGTAATTTTATTATTAATCTTCTGAATTTCTGATTGCTGTCTGTCTATGGATTTTTCCAGCTTATTAAATTTTTCATTATGTTCCTGAATAATCTTTTTAATTTCTTCAATTGCTTTATCTGTGTGTTCCTTGGCTTGTTCTGCATATTACCTCATTTCCTTCCTGATGTCTTGAAGTGTTCTGTATATTAATCTTTTGTATTCTGCATCCGGTAATTCCAGGAATGCACTTTCATCTAGAAGATCCCTGGATTCTTTGTTTTGAGAGCCTGTTGAGGTGATCATGGTCTGTTTCTTTATGTGACTTGATATTGACTGTTGTCTCTGAGCCATCTATAAGTTATTGTATTAGTTTATGCTTGCTTACTGCGTCATAGGTTCTGGCTTTGTTTTGTTTTTATATGCCGAAATGTGTTACTTGAGTGAGCTAACTTGATTATTTTCGCCTTTGGAGCACAGACATTCTGTCCCCAGCTGGCTAGAGCTGTTATCAGGTATATTAGTCTAGGAGTCCATTCACTTTTCTTGTAAGAATTCAGCTCAGGTGTCCAGGTAGCTGCTCATGTAATGTGTCATACTGGCTCTGTCCTACAGTGTTAGAGGGGCAGGGGGTGGTTTGTGTAGGTTCCGGTATCTGATTGCAGCAGGGGGTCATGCTCTAAACAAGGCAGGGGGCTGAGAACCGACCCCCTAGTGTCTGTGAAGGAAGCGCATCCATATTCCCTAGAGCATGCAGGTGGGTGGGCTCTGCAGGTGGATGATGGGCACCCAATGTTTTTGGTTGTAAGGACCGGAAGGTACAAGTTATCTCTGAACCCCTGTCATGGGTGGCTGGGTGACCTGAGTGGAGCTACCAGTCCTTAGGCCCCTGATGTGGGTAGGTGAGGACCCTGTTTAATAGGCAAAGCAATGTCAAACATCAAACACCCACCTCTCCACTGCACAGCTGAAATGGTTGGAGTTTGCCAACAAGTACCTATTCTCCTGAAATAGGCCCACACAGGGCCATGCAGAGGGGAAAGCTGCTCAAAGTCCATAGACCATTTATGCCTGGACAGGAGCCACTTCTGTCCTGAGCTCCCCCGGTTAGAGGAGTTGGAAAATTATCTTTTCCTCAACTGCAAGTTTTTTCCTCCTCCAAGGCTGGAAGGATGGCTTTAGGCACTCAACAAGGCCTTTCTTAGGCCCCGGGAATTCAGCCACTGAAGAAGCCTGCTTGGAGGCTGGGGGGGTGGTGGGCAGCAAAATATACAAAAATACTTAGCTTTTGCAGAGAGCACCTCTCTTCTCTGGCTCCAGAGGTGTGAGTAGGCTATGTGGCTGGCTGCTTCTCCCTGAGGAAACCATGGCCGAAAGCTAGTACCAGCCCGGGAATGGTGCCTGAGGGCTCCCTGTGATTCAGTTCCAGTAACTCCTCTCTGCTTCTAAACCACCTTTGATGTTTAGGGCTCCTAAAAAAAAAGGGCTCCTAAAGGTGCCTGAGGGCTCCCTGTGATTCAGTTCCAGTAACTCCTCTCTGCTTCTAAACCACCTTTGATGTTTAGGGCTCCTAAAAAAAAAGGGCTCCTAGCTTGTCATAAATATACTTGTTTCACTTGTTTTTTGGGTCTTTGTTGTAAGAGGGCTCACCAGAAGCATCTGTCTATTCCGCCATCCTGGTTCTGCCTCTGCCTGGTAGTGTTTTTGAGTTTCTGGATTCTTTAGCTTCACGTGTGGGATATATGAATGGTAAAAAGAAACTTAGGAAACTCACTAGCATGTCATTCCTTGAGCCTTGTCATCCTAGCCAGTCTGCCATCTTCTCTCTAGGTTTCAGCATCTTTTTATGTTTGTTTTATATATAATGTCATGGGTTTTTAATTATACATAGCTGGAGGAATAGGGAAAAAATACATTTACTCCATAGCTCCAGAAGTAGAACATGAAATCTGTTTTAAAGTGTGACTGTGGAGGTGGCATGGTGAATGGAATTAAGACTCTGTCTCGGTCCCTGGACCTCTCAGGGAAGGGCAGTAATATTGATTCCACTATGTTTGATTGGAGCCCTGGTAGTACAGTGGCTAAATGCTTGGCTGCTAACCAAGAGGCTGCAGTTTGAATCCACTAGCTGCTCCTTGTACACTCTATGCGGCAGTTCTGCTCTGTCTTGTAGAGTTGCTTTGAGTCAGAATGGACTCGATGAAAATGGGTTTGGTTTGTTTGTTTTGTTTTATGTTTGGTCACTTGTTTTCATGGTCCTTTTCCCTATGCAAAGACCTTTTGGAGAGAAGAAAAGGAAGTGAGAAGCTCAGTCCTCACAGAACTGCTGCTAATTATTCTAAATGGTATAAGACTCACGCTAAAGTGTTGAGCTGGGTCAGGTGAGAAGGGCAATGTCGGGTGTTTGAAATTGAGACTTCTCAGGTTTCATTTTTGATATTTATAGCAACATAACCCCAAGCCTGTTGTCATCAAGTTGATTCCAACTCATAGCAACCCTATAGGACAGAGTAGATCTGCCCTGTAGAGTTTCCAAGGAGCTCCTGGTGGCTTCAAACTGCTGACCTTTTTGTTAGAAGCCGTAGCTCTTAACCACTACTCCACCAGGGTTTCCTGAACCAGCATAGTTGGAATCAAATTTATAGATGCCAATCAGCTGTGCCAATACTTGATAACTGGAACAATCAAATGCACAAAATACCATCTTTGACTTAAACTAATGCCCAGTATGGGGAGGGACAAATTTGCTTAGTTAAGGCAGACTGGTTTCATGGTTTTTGTGCAGTGAAAATCATTAGGTAATATCCTCCCCTTAAATATTCTCCTCTTCTGTCTGCCTCTGTCTCTGTTAATGCACTATCACCCTAGCCACATCCCAATTTCAAAAACACAGATTCGTATATCCCTCCATCCCCTCATCCCAGTTCAGTCAGTTGCCAAGTTCTACAGATTCTATATTCATATCATGATATCATCTCTTGAGTACATTCCTCACTCTATCCACATTGATCTTGTTCTAATTTAGATATTCTTTACTTCTCTGGATAATTGCAATAGGCTGCTACTCCTGGCCCCAAGTGTGAGAATAATAATCCTAAGGCCCCATTCTAATTATATTATTTCTCCTCTTAAAAGCTTTCAATGACTCCATGCTACCTTAAGGAAAAAAAAGCATCAAAATTGTCATGACCTACCTTCCCAGCTGTATCTTCCCCTACATTTCTGCATGATAACACTGCTCCAGTCAAACCATAATACTGACTACTCCAAAAACAAGCCCTGTGTTCCACTTTTTCCCCTCATCTATCTCTGTCTAAATCTTATATCTATGGGTCAAGTACCAGCTAAAATACCATCTCTTTCATAAAAAAAAAAAAATCCTTCTAATCTCCATCACTTTCTGCTAATTTGTGTTTGCAAAGTATATATATATATTTTTTAAATCTTACTATCAGCTTATCATTATTTATATTTAAAAAGGATTTCTTGTAGCCAGCTAATACTTGGGTTCACTTATTTCCTTTTTCTTTTTTTGATTCAATCTGACAATCTTTGTCTACCCATAGTAATTAAAAAATATTTTATTGTGTTTTCAGTGAAGCTTTACACACCAGTTTAGGTTCCCATTCAACAATTTCTACACAAATTGTTCAGTGACATTGGTTACGTTCTTCACAATGAATGAACATTATTTCCATTCTGGTTGTTCCATTTTCATTAATCTAGTTTCCCTAACCCTTTACATTTTCATCGTAGTTTTAAAGTAATTGTTGACCATTTGGTCCCTATCGGTGATTTGTTTTAAAGGAGCACAGTGCCTTCAGGTGATATTCATTATTTTGTGAGCCAATCTATTATATAGCTGCAAGATAACCTCAAGGGATTAGTTTCAGTTCAAAGTTTGAAGAGTGTCTCAGGGAGTCCTTCAATCAATCAGTCTTGAAAGTCTGTTTTTTGGGTTTTTTTGTTTGTTTGTTTAGGAATTTGAGGTTCTGTTCCACATTTGTCTCCCATTCAATCATGGTCCATTATTGTGGCCATGATTTGAACAACTGGTAGTGGTAGCTGGGCACTATCTAGTTCTTCTGGTCTTATGGTAGATGAGGCCATGGTTCGTGTAGACTGTCCTTTGAGTCTTCGGTTTTCATCTTTCTCTTTTACTCTGGACTAATAGAAACCAATAGTTGTATCTTAGGTGGCCAATTGCAAGCTTTTAAGACCCCAGACAACACTCACAAAACTAGGAGGTAGAACATAACTTTATGAACTATATTATGCCAATTGACAGAGAGGTCCCACAAGACTATGGTCCTAATCCTTCAAACCCAGAAAACCAATTCTGCGAAGTGTTTACGTCTAAGAAGTATGTTTAACTGTGCCCCCATGTGCTTTGTTATATATATGAATATATATGCATATGGTCATATAGATGCATATACATATGCATATAACTATATGTACATAATATATACTCACATATACATACTTATACACATATATGCATACATACATACCCACGCATATATTTTTAGTTGTTGTTGTACCCACAGTAATTTATTTGTACCTTTGTTATGATTCTTACGAATTTCTTGTATAGTAACAATAAAAATAGCTAACATTTCTTGAGTGCTTCTGTGTGTCAGCGACTATTCTTATTATTTTACATAGATTATTTCATTCATAACTTTCCAACCTCCATATGAGATAAATACTGCTGTTATCATCATTTTACATATAGAGAACTTGAGGCTTGGAGACGTTAAGTGTTTTGCTCAATTATATACAGAAAGGTTAAGTAATTTTCCCAATAAATGATAAATGTGGAGGAAAAGGAGCTGCTAGGCCTAAGGCTGGTCAGTTTGACTTGTTCCATGCCCTCTGTCTGGACTATGCTACCCAGATATGTACCAATCTGTACTTTATTCTAATACTTCCTCAGAAATCCTCACACCATTGCTTGTAGCTAAGACACCAGGAGGGAAAGAGACTATATGACTTTCTTGTAGATAATCAACTGGAAGAAGCTGAGAACATCAGACGAAGTGATGATTTGGGGAGGGCGGCAGTCCTGGGGCTTGAGAGGCAGACAGAACTAGACTCAAGTCTTGGCTCCTTTACTTTCTGGCTGTGTGACTGTGGGCTCCACCTCTGCTAAGCCTCAGTAAGTAGGCTGGAATATAAAAATGGAAATTTAAAGAAAAATCCACAGACCTCACAAGAAAGACCTATCTCTTTGCAACCCTATCTGTATCAGAATCCAAGTCATTTATGGCCCCTACACCTGACCTGCTGTGCAGCCTTAGGCAAACACCTTCCTTCTTCTGAACATCACTATCCACATCAGTGACATGAAGAAGCTCAATTGGATATTCTGTATAGGGCCCTTCCACTCTAATATTCTGTGAAAACAACATAGGATAACCATAAAGGCTGGTCTCCACAAAAAAGCCACTGGACAGATTTGTGGGCTTATAGCATGGCTGTTTCCTTCCTTGGCCTGGAAAGGAATAAGTGATGCTGTTAATCACCATTGTTATCGTGGTCACCAAGAAACATTTTGTGTGGCCTACTGTGTGTAACTTATGATGGGGAAATGTTATAAATTTGGTCAATAGATGATGAGTCTTTATCCAATATATGTATTATATTCTGCAGGGATTTTGAAGGGTTTGGGGTCTTGTTTTGTTTCACAGTGTGCCTTTCATGGGGTGCTTGTTTAGACTGGTGAGCAACCTAAGGTCATCTGTGCTCGGCCTGTGTCCAACTTATCCTGTCATGAGAAGACTTTTTTTTTATAGTGGTGAATGCTCTGTCTCTGAAGTGTCAGACTTGTACCCACCACGTTTAAGTCATTTGTACATATGACCAACACTCTGTAGTAAATTAAAGGTCCGTACACATGGGTGTCAATCTGGTTAGACACAGGGGAAACTGACAATAAAGTGCAGGAAAAACTCAAAGAGGTTTATTACTCACAGGTCCACAAGTAGAAAGGGGTGCTAATAAGGGTCTACAGGAAGGCTGCGCAGAAGGGTGAGCTCAACCAGTGGGCGGGGAGCAAGCTGTGGAGTAACGCAGAGGCTTTAACCTTTATTGGGGTTAAGGGCATTGCTGGGTATATTTCCCGTGGCATTGGTTGGTTTGAAGCATGCACTTGGCATAGATTTCTGGGAGTTCAGAGGAAACTAGGGAAAAGGGATAGGGACATTTTATCTAAGCAAGCAACTGCTGAATGGGTGACTTATCTGTGTGGGACAGGAGCAGAAGAGGAACTAAGATGAATACCAAGGCAAAAATTATGTAAGCCACAAATTGGCTTTATAACAGGAAATTTCATATTTGGGTAACAGTACGATGGCACTGGGTTTATACTTACAATGCCTGCAACACATGGAAATTAAAAAAAAAAACTTCCAGGCCCATTAATGGTATTTCATTCCCATAACAATTTCTTAAGTATGTTACCTGTTGTTCCCCATTTTACAGATGAGGAAACTAAGTTTGAAGTCAGGAGTGATTTCCCCAAAGTCACACAGTTAAGTGAAGGTCCTGCATCAGTACCTGATGCATCAGTAACTGATATCGACAATATACTTGACAAGTTATGAAGAAATTTTACATCCACTAACTGAATTCATTAAGTAGGATGTTGTTCCTTCAATCAAGAAACATAGTCTAGTTGGAGTAGCCAGACATAAACACGCTGTTGATGTTGTTAGTTGTCATCGAGTTAATTCTGACTCATGGCTACCAAGTAAGTGGTATGAACAGTAAAAGTAGAGTGGAAAGAGTCCTGGAGGGACACAAGGGAAGTATTATTTTGAAAAGGTGGGACTTTCATTTTGCCTTGGTGGAAGAGGAGGGTTTGGATAGGATGAGAGAAAAGGGTTAAGCCTTCCAAATAGGAAGAATAATTTGAGGTATGGAGGAAGAGGATGCCCAAACCCTGTTTAAGGGATAAGTAAACAGGTTTGGTTATAGTCAGATGATTTGGCAGGGGAAAATTTAAACATTTGGAAGTATCTAAAAAATAAATAAAATTTTTATTTTTTTTTAGATAGTGGAAGGCCTAGAATGACAGGTTGTTTGCCTCTCATGAGATGTTAGTCAATTGCTCTGTGAGGAAGGTCTATGTAGACCGTAGAATTGTCACATTAATTGCCAAAGGCAATCTTATCCACAGGTCCATGGCAGAGCCCCTATTTGACCATGGCTTCCTCTGTCCTCAGCCAGTGCCATTTCCAACAAAATTGTTTCCATGGTCTTATCTACTTTAGGGACCAAAAAAAACCAAACCCATTGATGTCAAGTTGATTACAACTCAGTAATAAGCAATGGTTTATATCAAACACCAGGATGTGTGGGAAGATTTTTTTTTTTACTACTAAAGCTCATCAAGTACCTGGTAAGTAATCTTAACCTTTCCTACATTGGAAAGATTGGGAGGATGTGAGTCAGCACCACCTCTCCAGCTCTTACCAGGACCGATATACAATCACGACACTAGGTTTCTCACTGTCTTACTCAAGCTTCAACACCCCCCATATTCAGTAGGGACTAATGGCATTCCCCCTAGAAAATGAGACATAGGTGGGGAAAAATGGGCAGGAGGTTAAGAGATTTGGTGTCAACTGCAATAAGATATCAAGGCAAAACATTTTCTTCTTTTTTGGGGGGGCCACATTTTACCTTGATGGCTTTTAAAATAAATGTCAATTTGAAAAATTAGGGAAGCCTTTTTTTCTGTGGCTGAATCACTCTCAAAGTTCCAGGAATCATCTTCACTAATTTCTTCATTTGTTCAGTTCCCCAGAGCTGGTTCCTTCTCTTCTCATTCCTTTCCTTCTCCTAGTCTTCTAGTTCCCAGAAGCTCATTCACTGATGTTAGCGTTGTTAGCAAACCACAGTCACTGACAAGTCACTAGAGTTTAGGGTGCAACACTGTCAGGAATTTCATCTTAACTATAGGGCCTATGTGTGTGCCTGGCTACTCATTTACTGAAAAATATCTTTCCTAACCACTGATTGAAGTTTCAGAATGAGCAAATTAAAATAGCATCATAGAATCTGTCCTTGACTTGGAGAAGAACCAAGGAACTAAGCTGTTCTTCTGACACGGATGAAAGGGCCCATCTCAAAAATATCTGAACCCACTCAAAATTTCTAAAGAACATGAGCTCATGGCCCAAGCCTTGGGAGATGTCTTCTGCAGAGGCAGCTGGAGAGCTATGGGAAAAATTAAAAAAAAAATCTTGTCTATTTTCTTCTAATCCCACGCAGTTCTAATCTCATCCTTCAAGAAACACATCTCTTAATCAAATTCTGTGAAAATAGAAAGGGAGAAAGAAACCTCAAACACATTTTATGTTTTATTTTTAGCTCAATTAACCCCCAGAGCCATTAGCAGGCTGTGGCTTCAGGGCTTCCCTGAAGGAAAGCTCAAAAAGGTCTTTGGGCCTCTCAATCTAAGTTCCCTATCTTTTACTAGACCTGAAGCCTGTTTAGGGCTTGAATTTTAAGACGCAAACTCCGGGGTCTTCATTTTCATTTTCATTTTTATTAAAGTGCAGATCTTACCAAAACCTGTTTCTTTGTGACAAGGCCTGATTTCTTTGAGGCTGAGAGCCCCATAAATCTGACCTAATTGAATTGGCTACCATAGGTCAAGTCTGACTTTTGCATGTTGCAAAAATAATTTGTAGGGAGAAAGAAATTTTAGAAATTACAATGATGTCCACGCTTCTGCTTCTGAACATTCTTTCAGTTATATTTGTGAACTTGAGGAAGTCATACTCCCTTCTTAGCCCCAGTCTCTATTATATAAAATGGGAGAAGAAACGGATGGATTAAATCAATGGTTTTCAAACTTTGTGGTATGTCAGAGTTGCTGGAGGAGAGTGTTAAAAATACACATGCCTAGGCTTCATATTTAATAGGCCTGGAGTATGGCCCTGGGAGCTGATATTTTAAAAAGCTTCCCAAGTAATTGTGATGGGCGCCACTGAACTTGATGCTCTCTAAACTACCATCTATATCTAAAAATCAGGAAATTCATGTCTCCTGAAGAAATACTGACATGTGACTGGGACATTCAGTTTTGTAAGAGCCTCGGACCCATTACTCAATGCATTGAAACTGGCCAGAGCTCTAAAACTCCTGGTTAATAATGAGGACAGTGACTAAAATAGAAAGATGACCCGTAAAAATCAGGAATGAAATGCAAGGCTGAGTATATGAGAAAAATCAGGAAATGGTACTGCCTAGGGCTCTTCTCCAACAAGTTCTTCCATTTTGAAAAATCAAATCCCACTGACTTAGAAGTAGAACATATGACATTTTCAATCTATTAGCTGAAGGTGACCTGGTAGGATAGAGGCAAGGCTTGGATTAAAATATTTCAAGGTCCAATTAGGGATTCTAAGTAATGGGAGGCCTACATGAGGCTCCTAGCACCTCTGACCACCACGCACCTTAGGACATTCCCTCACTCCTTACCCACTCAAGAATTTTTAAAATCAAGCCTGGTGTATAGACTGTGTCTGTGCAAGAATAAGAGACCCCAGTCTTCTATAATGTTGCTCTTGTTCAGAGTGTTCCAGCCAACACAGTTTGTCTCCATGGCAACATTTACTTTGGTCAGCCCGAAGATTAGGATGACTTCATTGCACATGCCTGATAAGAAAAGGCAGAATTTACTGTGGAGAAGGTTCTTACTCCAACAAAATCAACAAGCAGCCATGTTTGTTCCTGTTATGAAGGATGGCCTTGTAGCCCTCTGAATTTATGCCCTAAACAAGCCCCACAATGTGCCTATGGCCTAGCTTCTCTCTGTTTCCCCCTCTTTATTACCTGAGAGTTGAAAGGACTGACCAAATCAACCACCTCATTACGTGGCATATTTTCTGTGACAGCATGTTTTTCTAGATTTAGAGTAGCTTTTATTATAGGGAAGACAGATTAGCCTGACTGAGGATGGCTCATGGTGATAGAGTTTGGCCCAATGAATGAAGGCCATAGGGAGGAAGATATTACCACAAAATATCCAGAAAACTACACTAAATGTACTGTCCCATCCAAACCCTGTCACATTGAGTTGCCATCAAGTTGACCCTGACTTATGGTGACCCCATGTGTATCAGAGCAGAACTGTGTGTCACAGGGTTTTCAATGGCTGATTTTTCAGGAGTAGATCACCAGGCCTTTCTTCCGAGGTGGACTCAAACCTCCAGTGTTTCATTTATCAACTAAGTGTGTTAACTGTTTGCATTATCTAGAGACTCCTCAAGCCCTGCTAAGTACCTTTCACATTCGTTACCTTGTTTAACTGTCATGACAAGCCTATGAGGAATTTAATAGCAGATAAAAAAGATTGAGGTTTTGAGCCAGCATTCAAACTTAGACCTCTCTAATTCCAAAGATTTTCTTCAAAAATATTTATAGTCTTATGTCGTGATTTGAATCTACCATCGATTCAGAGTAATTTTTTGTATGAAGTGTGAGGCTTAGGTTGAGGCTAACAATGGGTCTTTCTTTAACATATAGCGGTCAAATTTCAGACCGTGTTCTGGAGTAGAGAACATGCAGCATTAAGGAGTTAAATTGCTTTGCATAATCTTGTTAAGTGTTGTCTTGTCATCACTTGGGAAATGAGTTGCTTCTCTTTGGAGGTTATTATCATATTTGACCAGGGGGAGAGGAATTCCTCCATTCTTTTTTTTTAAGGCAAAGAGGGCTTAGGGAAGGTCCTGTGTTTGGGTAGAGACAATGTGTTCAAGGTTATCATGTCAGTGAAAAGTGACCTAACACCTTGGACTAAGTGTCTCTGCCTACCTTCTTGGGCATTTACCCCAGAGAAATGACAACTTAGGTCCACACAAAAACCTGTACCTGAATTTTTATAATAGCCCGAAGCTGGAAACAAGCAAAATGTCTTACAGCAGGTAGATAGCTAAACTGCAGTATGTATGTATCCTAGAATAATACTCAGCAACAAAAGGAATGAACTATAGATACATACAATTTTAAATAGATATCAAGGGCTGAGTGAAAATAAGCAAATCTCAAAAGATCACAAACTGTATAATTCTATTTATATGAATGATATTCTTGAAATGACAAAATTATAGAGATGGGGAACAGAGTAGAAGTTGCCAGGACTTAGGAAAGGTGTGGTGGAAGAATGAGTGTGTCTGTAAAGTGGTAGAACCAGGGAGACCTTTGTGATGGTAGAATAGTTCTGTATCTTGATTGCAGTGGTGATTACCTGAATCTACTAACGTGATAAAATGGCATAGAACTATACACACATTCCACCAATGTCAATTTTCTGGTTTTGATATTATTCTACAGTTATGTAAAATGTAAACATTTTGGGAAACTTGGTAAAGGTACATGGGACCTCCATGTACATTTCTTTGCAACTTCCTGGGAATGTATAATTATTTCAAAATAAAAGCTTAAAATTTTTTTGAAGTATTTGTTCCCTCCAAAACAAAAGAGCAGTCTTCTCCCAAAGTTGAAGCTTTTCCCCCCCCTATAATCCACCACTCAGCTGGAATCCACAAGGGCTCCAATATTTTAGAACTGATGGCCAATAGAACAGCAACTCAGTGGGTGACTTAAATGTGAGAAGACCAATGGAACAAACCCCGTGGAAGACTGTGATTCCAAAGAGAACAACAACAGCCAGTAGAGCCGTAATGGGTGACAGATCAGCAGTGGGACCTAGCAAGAGCAGACTTGTTTGAGAGAACATTTGAGGCACACCTTGAGAAAACACAGAAATGTTTGTGGAATGTGAAGGGAACATATTTTGAAGGGATTTTAAGTCCTATATGAGCAGGTAGGAGGAAGAGCAGTGAAATGTATATTATGTGGCCCTATATGACACATAGACTGGTGAAACTTGGGGAAACATGCAATGTGATAAGTCCTATAACAGTGTTAAAATAGTGTTGTGGAAACTCAGAGGAGAGAGTAACTAACTCTGACTTAGGTTGGTAAAGATTTCATGGAAGAGGTAATATTAGATTTTGTATAAGATTTTATTAGGCAGAAGGAATAACATATATAAAGACTGAGAGATGCAAACGAGCCTAAAAAATTCCAGTTGGGATGAAGAATTTTCAAAGAGGATAGTGGCTAGAGATGGAACCAGAAATATTGTCAGATTATGATGGCCCTTGTGTACAAGGATAAGCAGTTTTAATTTATAGGCAATAGAGAACTATCAAAGAGTTTTGAGCAAGGGTTTTATGATCGGATTTTTTATTTGGGGAGAACACTCTGGAGCCAGTGTGAAAGATAGATTGAATTTTGGTGAGACTGGAAGAAAGATTAGTTAGGAGCTGTATGAAGTGAAAAAAAAAATCCTGTTGCTGTCTAGTTGATTCTGACTTATAGCGACCCTATAGAGATGAAGCCTAAGAAAATGTACTAAGACTGAGTGGGCAGAACAGAGTTAAAGGTGCTTTGGTGTAAACTTGTATAATGTCAGGCTTTTAGTTCAATGAGTATCAACCATTGTGTATGTATGTTTGAGGCACAGTTTAGAAAAGTGGAGAGTTTGTTGGCATGCTTAATGTAAAGAAAAGACCTTAAAAATGTCATCAGTAACAACACCCTCTCCTCAATTATCAACATGGTTAGGTTCCAAAGACCAGGTCATTATCTGAAAATCGGCATTATGAGAAAGTGGAGGATTTATTTTGTTTTCAGATCACCCATTTGTCCAATTTTTTTTATTTAGAAAATATGATCATAGAAATAATAACAGCTAAGATATACTGATGTGGCCAGTTCAGTTATGGATTATTCCTCTGCAGAGAAGGAGGCTTGGACAAGACAAAGCTGAATGAAGCCAGGCTGTGTGACTGGAGGGCCCACAGCTTAACCACTTCACTTTCCTCCAGTGTTAGGTCAGAGCTTTCCTTGTGGATCAGCTCCAGGGCTCCACCCCTACCCCTGCAAGCCCTGCGTTCACCACCCCAGAGCCTACTTTGCCCTCCAGGCCTGGTGAGTCTCAGAGGCTTGGGGCTACTTGTGAGGGTGCTGGGAGCCTGGCAGTGTACCCGGAACCACCGAAGTGGAGGCTTCAGGCCCAGTTTGGCTCACTTTGGGATGTCATTAAACTTGCACACATTTCTTCCAAACACCCTCTCCAATTCCTCTTCCTATCCTCCCTTCTTACCCTACAGCAATTTTGAGATGCAGGGCCTCAGGCCACATGGGAACTGGGAACATGCGCCTGCTGGCTGATGCTGCCTACGGGCCAACCCAGAGGCTGTCTTCATGGAGAAGGTCAGGCCTGCGTGGCAGCTGAACCCAGCACCCCTGCAAGCAGAAGGGAGCAGAAAGTGTGGGACAGTGTGGCCCAGCTTCCCAGAGGCAGCCTGGAGACCCTCATTGCTGCCATGCCCGCCATCTCTTTAATGCACAAAATAATCCGATAGTAGATTTTTTACTATTGTCGTAAATGCAAAATGTCAAATAATGAGATAGTCCGTGAGAAGTACATGACACAAGCACTACTATACAATATGTCTCTAAAACAACTGCAGTTAATTCATTATTCATTTGGAAGTAGTATAATACAGAATCCTAGAGTCAGGTTGCCTAGTTTCAAACTTACATCTACATTAGTCAAGTTATTTAATCCTTCTGTGCCTCAGTTTTCTTATCTGTAAATGAGGATGATAATAACACCATCTCCACAGTATTTTTATGTTGATTAAATACATTAATGCATGTAAAGTGCCTGGCACATAACAAGCCGGACTTAAGTGTTACTAGTGGCCACTCTTAAGCACTATGTCACTATATGAGTATAGACAGCATTTCACTTTCTTAACCATGCTCCCAAATATATTTGGAAAGCAAAGTTCTTGTCTGTTCCAGTAAAATCCATAATCTTTCTCTGGCACCCACTTGTTGGGATGATGCCTCTCACTGCTCACTCACAGCCAGCTGTACCCCACTGCTGGACCTGCTCACTTCAACATTCACTCTAGCAGCATCAGTTGGAGCAAAAAATAAATTTTACACAAAGTTCAAAGATTGGTGGTGCACGTGTAATGAGGGTATATGCACACCAGATAAAAACCACTGACAGGTGGAATTAAACCAATCCATACCTATGGGCTCTCAGCTCCTGGTTACAATTCAAGAAAGGAATTTAAAATTTTCTACAGAACACTCCTTTAAGAGATTGGCTCAGTGAGGGTCTGTGGCCTAGGGTATTAAAAACAAAATAGTAATAATAATAAAAGTATCTCTTCTCCATATAAGACTGTATGCATTTATATCAAAATTGGACATGAAACTGGTTATTATACTTAAAAAAAAACTGCACGAGGTGCCCATAAAGGCAATTAAAATGATCACAGTGATGGAAAGAATTTGAAAAACGATCTGGAGAATCAATGGCTGAAAAGGGCTATTAGGAAAATCTATTAAATTCTAAGAGCAATGAATAAGGTAAGCATTCTAATAAATTGACATTTATCGTGCCCTTATATATCAGGTACTTTGTCTACATTATCTCATTTTGTTTTTCTCATGGCAATTTTATGAGGTAAGGGGCCATTATAATCCCCATTTTACCAATGAGGGAACTGAGGCTTAGAATGGTAAAACAACTTTGTCAAAAATCACATAAGTAATGTGATTTCAAATTTGGACAGTATGGCAACGGAGCCTATAATCTTAATCACTGTGTTATACTCCCTGTCATACTTTTTGGGAGAAGGACAAAGCTTTTGATTAACTTTTAGAGTTTGTTGAGTTAAATAAGCATGCTATCAATTTACATACGATCATAAAAAAAGCAGAAATAGAGTGTAAAAATTACAAACCAGTAGAGGCAAGAAAATAATTACAATAAAGTAAATTCTGTCATCTGAAAGGCAGCAAAAAAAGGGGGAAAAAGTAGTATAGAAAAAAAGAGGATAGAAACACAAAACTAGAGAGTAGAAAATAAATCCAAATATACCAATAATCACAAAAGAGATAAATGAATTAAACTCACCTTACCTACAAAATACAGAATGTTTGAAAGTCCAACAGCCGAAAATAGATATGCCTGACAAATACCAACCAAATATAATGGGAGATCAATATAATGGAAGAAGGTAACACATCTTCCTTAAAAATTGTCACTTCAAGCTTTCAAAAAATGGGTAAGATTATAGGAAAGCTGAATAACATAATTAACAATCTAATAAGCATATATAGAACATAGGTAGACTTTCTCATCAATCACATACGAAATATTTAAAAAGTTGATTACATATTAAGCACTAAAGATTCAATTTCAAAGAAAATGTGGCATATAGGCTATGGTCTGACTGCAATATAATTTAGAAATCAATAGCAAACTAAAATTTTAAAAGCATGTTTAGGAATTTAAATACACATTCAATATTTCACTGGTCAAAGCAAAAATTATAATGAAAATAATAAAGTATTTAAAATTAAATTATAATATACATATCAAAACTTGTGGAATACAGAGAATGTAGAATATTCAGGAAATATATAGCCTTAAATCCTCATATTCTAAAAGAAGAAGGCCTAAGTACTAATGAGTCAAGCATACATCTTAGGGGAAAGCTAGAAAAAGAACAAGAAAAAGGTAGTAAATAATGTAGAAGGAAAGAAATTATAAATACAAAATAAAAATAAAGAAATATAAAAATGCAATAGAACAACAAAAGCAAAGGTGATCTTTTGAATAGACAAATATCTGGCAAGGTATCAAGAAAGACAATGAAAAAGCACAAATAATGCTAGGAAAGAAAAATGTACATTACTCCACATGATATAAAGGTTTTTAACAATATGAACAACTTTACAACAATGAATTTGAAGAGTTCATCAAAATTGGCAATTTACTACAAAAATATAAAAATGACAATAATAATAAAATAGGATCAAAGTTTTTAGGTGCTTTCTAACAGCATTCAAGGGACAGGTAATTTCGATCTTACACAAATTCTTTGAGAAAAAAGGAAAAAAGAAACACTTTCAACATATTTTATGAAACCAGAATAACCTTGATACCAGAGAAGAGGAGAAAGAGGTGGCCACCACACAAGAGGGTAAGAAAAAAAAATCAACTAGAATTTTAACAAAATTTTAAAGGCCAAATATAGGCTAGCATGTAAATCTGGACATGTCAGTCTGGAATAGCTAAAGGTCTCAAACACAAGAGGAATTTTTATAAGCTCTTTTCCATGGCCCTCCACCAAATGTTTATGAGAATGATTTGGGGCAGGCCAGGAGATCAGAGAGAACCTCCCTTGGTCAGGAGGTGATCAGCTGACAGAGAACATGTTAGAAAAAAGAAACTTCACTTGCTTCCCCAGATCCTTCTTTCCTGCAAAACTTAAGCCACTAGAGGAGAGGCAGAAAATGCGCTTGTCCACAGAACACAGGGAAAGATCCATTGTTTCTCCAGGAAGATTAGAAGCAAAACACTTCTGCCTCTTTGGGAGTACTAGGAAATGTTTCCTTCCCAAGTACATAGGCAAAGTGGTTAAAGAACTGTAAAGGGAGGCAGGGAGCTGGAAAGAGTCAAAGAAATCAAATCATTAAGAGGACGGAGATGAAGAGAGCAATCCCATAATGTTGTGTATGAACTTCTGGCTACACTTTCCAACTGTGTATGCATGCATCTGACCATAACAGTATGCCTCAAGTTTTGAGACCTATAGGGTAGACCACCACTCAGGTCTCAGACAGGACTGCACATGCAGTGCTCATTAAAATACAACTTCAAAGACCTCAAAAACTGAAATCACTTTGGAACCACAATACACAGAATTCACGTTGAAATTTGTAACCTGAACTTAATGTAGTGGATTAAATAAAAAAAAAAAAGAAAAAAATGAGCATTCACCTTAGAATTTAAACAAGACCCAGGTTGTCATGATATAATATTCAAAATGTTCAGGATACAATCCAAAATCACTGGACATGCAAAGAATTAAGAAAATCTCAACTCACAAGAAAAAAACCAAATCCGTTGCCATCAAGTCCGACCCATAGTGACCCTAGAGGACAGAGTAAAACTGCCCCTTTGAGTTTCCGAGGAGCAGCTGGTGGACTTGAACTGCTGATCTTTTGATTAGCAGTTGTATCACTATCACTGCACCACACAAGGGAAAAGATAATTAACAAATGCAAACCCTGAGATGACACAAATGTTGGAATTATCAAACAGAAAAAATATAAAACAACTAATAAAACCATGCTCCAAGAAGTAAGGATGGACACACTTGAAAGGAATGGAAAGAAAGAAAGCCTGGGTAAAGAAAAAGAACATAATAAGCATGAACCAAATGGAAATTTTATAAGTAAACAGCACTTTAACCAAATTGAAAAAAAAACAATCACTGGATCGACTCATGGACTCAATTCCAAACGGAGATGAGAGCAGGGTCAGTGAAATTGGAATCTAGTCCATGTGCTGTGGGTTTGTTTTCTACTTGTTGATATATCTCTGGTCTCCTCATCTAGAGATTGAGTTCCTCTTCTCTCCTCTATCTCTCTTCTGGATTGCTCTGTTGTTGGTTCAAGAAATGCTTGAGATTCAAAAGGCAATATTATCATTGTGGACCATGAGGAAAGTTTGTTTAACATCAAGGCATTTATTTTCTCATCCTAAAACAGATCTTGTTTTTCTCCAGTATTGCTGAAATCATGAGCTGTCAACCTTCTTATAATTGTCTTTACTGTGCTTTCTATAAATAAGAGATCAGCTAAAAAAAAAAAAAAACAAGATAATTTAAATGTCGTACTGTGAAGCAGGAGACCTGGTGGCACAGTGGTTAAGAGCTCAGCTGCTAATCAAAAGATCGGCAGTTCGAATCCACCAGCTGCTCGTTGGAAACCCTAAGGGATGGTTCTACTCTTTCCTACAGGGTCACTATGACTTGGAATCAGCTTGTCAGCAACTGTGAAGTAAGTATATTATTATGTTCATGCAATTCTCATAAAACCCTGTGAAGAAGATACTTGTACAATCTTCACATTACAGATGAAGAAACTAAGAGTCAACAGGGTTAAAGAGATTTCAAGATTTCACCCTTATGATAAAGGTGTTGGAATTTTTAAGAAATACTTTTGGTTAGACTGGCTGCGTCATTATAATTTATTCATTCATTTAAATATTTACTGAGTCTTATGAGGCTGGTAGAAGGATTGGTAGTTGGAAAATATGGCCTTGCTGATAGAAATGATGCTGGAGATTGCATGATAGAATTTTGCAAGACCAAAGACTGCTTCATTGCAAATACCATTTTTCAACAACATAAGTGGTGACTATGCATGTGGATCTCACCAGATGGAATACACAGAAATCAAATAGACTACATCTGAGGAAAGGGAGGATGGAAAGCTCAAAATCATCAATCAGAAAAAGGCCAGGTGTGGACTGTAGAATAGACCACCAGTTGCTAATAAGCAAGTTCAAGTGGAAGTTGAAGAAAATTAGAATAAGTCCACAAGATGCAAGTAGGACCTTGAGTATATCCCACCTGAATTTAGAGACCAGCTCAAGAATAGATTTGACTAACTGAACACTAATAACGGAAGACCAGATGAGCTGTGGAACAACATCAAGGACAACATACATGAAGAAAGCAAGAGGTCATTAAAAAGACAGGAAAGAAAGAAAGACCAAAATGGATGTCAGAAGAGACTCTGAAACTTGCTCTTGAACATAGAGTAAAAAAAAAAAAAAAAATTTTTTTTTTTTTTTGAACATAGAGTAGCTAAAGCAAAAGGGAAAAATGATGAAGTAGAAGAGCTGAACAGAAGATTTCAAAGGGCGGCTAGAGAAGTCAAAGTAAAGTATTGTAATGAAATGTGCAAAGACCTGGAGATAGAAAAAGAAAGGAAAGAACATGCTCAGCGTTTCTAAAGATGAAAGAATTGAAGAAAAAAATTCATGCCTTGACTCACAATATTGAAGGATTCAATGGGGAAAATACTAAACGACACAGGAAGCATGAAAAGAAGATAGAAGGAATACAGAGTCATTGTACCAAAATGAATTGGTCATCATTCAACCATTTCAGGCAAGGGGAATAAGTATGATTGTTGGTAAGATAGTTTTTAGCACTGAAGTAGGTTTAAGTTTTGTACGTAGTCTAGTCCGTAGGTGTTGGAGATTACAATAAGAAGTGCCAAGCCTACTGCAGCTTCACAGGCTGCGAATACTAGTAGAATTAGTGGTACTGTAGTAGATAACGCGAAGTTTATGTTGAGGGATAGTAGTGCATTCAAGGTAAATAGTGAAAGTATTATTCCTTCAAGACATAAGACATAGTAGTGAAGATATTAGGTGAGAGCGGTATATGAGAGTACCAATAAGTGAAATAACGAAGGCTAGTACGATATTTATGTAAATGTAGGGCATTATTGGTAATTATGATATGTTCATAGTTTAATGAGTCGAAATCACTTGTTTTGTTTAAACTAAGTACCATATTTAGTTCATTCAAGGCCTTTTTGGAGTCATTCATAGGCTAGGCCAATAGCTAGAAGAATAATTAACATAAATGATATCAAAAGTGTTAGATTTGTATTATTAGCTTGAATGGCTCAGGGTAAAGGTAGGAGTAACGCGATTTCTAGGTCAAATAGGAGAAACGTGATAGCTACTAGGAAGAATTTTATTGAGAATGGTAGGCGAGCAGAACCTATTGGATCAAAGCCGCATTCGTATGGACTTGTTTTTTCTGAATAAGTATATGTTTGGGGTAGTCAAAATGCAATTAGAATTATCGGTGATGTTAGTATAGTATTGGTTAGTAGTGTAGTTATAAGGTTGATTATTTCTTTTTGGGGTCTACCAAAGCCTACTAATTGGAAGTTAGTTATACTAAGTTAATACTAAAGAAATAGGATCCTCATCAGTAAATGGATAAATAGAGGAATAGTCATACTACATCTACGAAATGTCAATATCGAGCAGCTGCTTCAAAGCCAAAGTGATGGTTGGATGTAAAATGGAATTTGAGCTGGCGAATAAAGCAGATTAGGAGAAATGTTGAGCCAATAATAACGTGCAGACCGTGGAATCCCGTGGTTACAAAGAAAGTTGAGCCATAGATGCCATCGGAGATTGTAAAGGATGCTTCAAAGTACTCAAAGACTTGGAGAAGTGTGAAGTAGACTCCTAAGAGAATAGTAATAAGAAGGGCTTGAAGTATGTTTTTACGGTCTCCTTCTATTAGGCTGTGATGAGCTCAGGTAATAGTCACTCCTGAAGCTAGGAGGATTGACGTGTTTAGAAGCGGTACTTCTAGTGGATTTAGTGGGTAGACACCTACTGGAGGTCAATAGCTTCCTAGTTCAGGGGTAGGTGCTAGGCTAGAGTGATAAAAGGCTCAGAAGAAACCTGTGAAGAATAGTACTTCAGAGGTGATAAATAAAATTATACCATACCGTAAACTTTCTTGCACGACAGGTGTATGGTGGCCCTGGAAAGTTCCTTCTCGAACCACATCTCGTCATCATTGGAATATAGTTAGGATGTTAGTTATTAATCCTAAAAGCAGGAGAATTACAGAGTGGTAGTGAAACCATATAGTTAGACCGGATGTTATAAGTAGGGCAGATAATGCTCCGGTAAGGGGTCAGGGACTTGGATCTACTATGTGATAGGCATGTGTTTGGTGAGTCATTAAGCACTCTCATGAAGGTAGAGGCTAATTAGTAGAGCGAAGACGTAAGCTTGAATTAGTGCTACGGCAAGTTCTAGAGTTGTAAGTAGAAATATTGTAATAAATGTTACTGTAATTGTTATTGGGTGAATCGATAGTAAAGTTAGTGTGGCAGTTCCGGTTAAATGAATGAGTAAATGACCTGCTGTGATGTTGGCGGTGAGTCAAACCGCTAGAGTGACTGGTCGAATAAGGAGACTAATGGTTTCGATGATAATAATTATAGGGATAAGGAATGTAGGTGTTCCTTGTGGGAGGAGATGGGCTAGTGAGATTTTAGTTTTATATCGGAAGCCTAGGACAACTGTACCAGTTCATAGGGGAATTGCTATGCTTAAGTTTATAGTTAGTTGTGTTGTGGGAGCAAATGAATAGGGTAATAGACCTAGTAGATTGGTCAGGCCAATAAATAAAGTTAGAGTAATTAGTATTAGAGATCACGACAGTCCTTTTGTATTATGAATAGTCAAAAGTTGTTTTATGATTAATTGGACTAGTCATTGTTGGATTGTAATTCAACGGTTGGTAATCAGGCGATTTGGAGCTGGAAGTAAAATTGCTGGGAATGCAATAATTAGGATTATTGTACCTACGGGTACATCGAAGAAGGCGGATAGTTCTTCGTTCACTTCTTCTTTCAAGGGAAAACACATGACTTCTTGGATAGTTCTTTAGAGACTGGGAAAAGGAAGCGAATGATTTTCAGAGTTTTAAGGTGGAGAAAGATTATTAGTGTCGTAAGTACGATTACAACTACTAGTAATCAAATAATAATATTTATCTGTTCCATTCATCAAGGAGAATTCTATGTTCTCATACTCTAACTTAAAAGGTTAGTGTTATTATAGCTTTTTAATGATTATGCTAGCGATGCTGACCAGCTTTCAAAGTGTTTAAGTGGAACTAGTTCTAGGACAATTGGTATAAAGCTATGGTTTGCTCCGCAGATTTCGGAACACTGACCATAAAATAAACCAGGTCGTATTGATGTCAAGGTTACTTGATTAAGTCGTCCTGGAATTGCATCTGTTTTTAGACCTAGGGATGGGACAGCCCATGAGTGGAGAACATCTTCTGATGAGACTAGTACTCGAACTGGCAGATGTATTGGTAACACCATTCAATTGTCTACCTCTAGTAATCGAAGTTCTCCAAATTTTAGGCTATCAGTAGTGATTATGTATGAGTCGAAAGCTAAATCTTCGTAATCAGTGTACTCATAGCTCCAGAATCATTGGTGTCCTATAGTTTTGATTGTTAGTAGGGGGTTATTAATTTCGTCTATTATATATAGAGTGTGTAAAGAGGGCAAGGCAATTAAGATAAGGATAATAGCTGGGAGAATGGTTCAGATTATTTCTATCTCTTGGACGTTTATTATATTTGTGTGAACTAGTTTAGTAGTTAATATAAGTAGAATAATATACAAGACTAAGGAGCTAATGAGGAAAATAATTATTAGGGTGTGGTCATGGAAGTGAAGGAGTTCTTCTATAACAGGGGATGTGGCATCTTGGAACCCTAATTGTAATGGATAGGCCATAGAAATTTACGAGATTTAAACCTGTAGCTTAGCCTTGACAAGGCTATGTAATTGTTTTACTAAAATTTCATGCCTGCTGGGGAAGGCATAAGGGTTATAGAGTTGGCTTGAAACTAACTGTTGGAGGTTCGATTCCTTCCCTTCTCGAGTTAGATTTTACGTAGGCTGGCTCTTCGAATGTGTGATGTGGAGGTGGACATCCGTTAAGTCATTCTACGTTTGTTGTTGTGAGTTCTACCATAGAAACTTCACGCTTAGAAGCAAATGCCTCTCAAATTATAAAGACCATTAGAATTACGGCTACTAAAGAGACAAATGAACCTATAGAAGAAGCAGTATTTCATGCAGTGTAGGCATCTGGATAGTCAGAATATCGACGTGGCATACCAGATAGTCCAAGAAAGTGTTGGGGAAAAAATGTCAAATTAACACCGATAAATATAACTAGAAACTGAATTTTAGCTCACGTATAATTTAATGTGTACCCTGAAAATAGTGGAAATCAGTGAATAAACCCACCCATAATGGCAAAAACTGCACCTATAGATAAGACGTAGTGAAAGTGAGCTACAACATAGTAAGTACCATGTAGGACAATGTCTAGTGAAGAATTAGCAAGAACAATGCCAGTTAACCCTCCAATTGTAAATAAGAAGATAAATCCTAGGGCTCATATTATAGCGGGAGATCATTTAATATTACCGCCATGAAGGGTGGCTAGCCAACTAAAGACTTTTACGCCAGTTGGAATAGCAATAATTATAGTAGCTGATGTAAAGTAAGCTCGAGTGTCAACGTCTATGCCTACGGTGAATATATGGTGGGCTCATACAATGAACCCTAGGAAGCCAATTGATATTATAGCTCATACTATTCCTATATAACTGAAAGGTTCTTTTTTCCCTGAATAGTATGTAACGATATGAGAAACTATTCCAAATCCTGGGAGAATTAGAATATAGACTTCAGGGTGTCCAAAAAACCAGAACAGATGTTGATATAGAATTGGGTCTCCTCCTCCTGCAGGGTCAAAGAAAGTAGTATTAAGGTTGCGATCTGTTAATAATATTGTAATACCTGCTGCTAGAACTGGAAGGGATAGGAGAAGAAGGACAGCTGTAACTAAAATGGATCATACAAATAAGGGCATATGGTATTGAGACATGGCTGGAGGTTTTATGTTGATGATGGTAGTGATAAAATTAATTGCACTTAGAATAGAGGATACTCCTGCAAGGTGAAGTGAAAAAATAGTTAAATCTACGGAAGCTCCTGCGTGGGCTAGGTTTCCTGCCAGGGGAGGGTATACGGTCCAACCAGTGCCTGTTCCAGCTTCTACTGTGGAAGATGCTAAAAGTAGCAGGAAGGATGGAGGCAGTAGTCAAAAACTCATATTGTTTATTCGAGGGAAAGCTATGTTAGGTGCTCCAATTATAAGTGGAATTAATCAGTTTCCGAAGCCCCCAATTATAATTGGTATAACTATAAAGAAGATTATTACAAAGGCGTGTGCTGTGACAATAACATTATAGATTTGGTCGTCTCCAAGAAGAGAGCCTGGTTGACCTAGTTCTGCCCGAATTAGGATACTAAAAGCAGTCCCTACTATACCAGCTCAAGCACCAAATAATAGATACAGTGTTCCAATATCTTTGTGGTTTGTTGAATATAGTCAGCGGTTAGCAAACATAGGTAAAATGGCTGAGTAAGCATTAGACTGTAAATCTAACCACAGGGAGTAATCTCTTTTTACCAGGTCTTGAAGTGTAAACATGTCGAACTGCAAATTCGAAGAAGCAGCTTCAATTCTGCCGGGGCTTCTCCCGCCTTTTTCCCCCTTTTTCAAGGCGGGAGAAGTAGATTGAAGCCAGTTAGTTAGGGTGTTTAGTTGTTAACTAAGATTTTCGTGGGATTGAAGCCCTCTAATCTAGAAGGGCTTAGTTTAGTTAAAGCGTCTGATTTGCATTCAGTTGATGTAAGGTGGTATCTTGCAGTCCTTATTTCAGGAGTTAAGTATAATATACTTGCTTAGGGCTTTGAAGGCTCTTGGTCTGTTTTAACCTAAATTCCTATTCTAGCATTGAAATGATTGGGGTTAGGGGAAGTAGTATATTAGATAGAGTGATTAGGGTAGGTAATATTGTTGTGTGTTTAGTATTAGTAAATTGTCAGGTTATTTTTATATTATTTGTAGATGGTAGGATTGTGAGTGATGAGTAGTAGATTAGTCGTATGTAGAAGTATATGTTTAGTAGTGTTATAATGGCCATGGTTAGTGGTATGATAATACTGTTGTTTTTGGTTAGTTCGTGGATTATAAGTCATTTGGGTATGAATCCTGATAGTGGGGGTAGTCCTCCTAAGGATAGTAAAGTAGTTATAAGTATAATGGTTATTGTAGGTGTTTTGTTTCATATGAGAGTTAGAGATGATATTGAAGTTGTGAAAGTATTTGCTAGGATTATAAAGATAGATAGTGTTGGTAGAATATAAATGGCTAAGTTTAGGAGAGTAAGGGTGGGGTTGAAGGATAAAATAATGAGTATTCAGCCTATATGGGAGATTGATGAGTAGGCTAAGATTTTTCGTAGTTGTGTTTGATTTAGGCCTCCTCACCCTCCAATTAGGATTGAAAGTAGACCAGAGAGGCAGATTAGGTTGGTGTTGGTGCAGGTGACTATTTGATATAGTAGGGATAGTGGTGCTAATTTTTGTCAGGTTAGCAAGATCATTCCTGGTGTGAGTTCGACTCCTTGCGTTACTTCTGGGACTCAGAAGTGAAATGGGGCTGAGCCTAGTTTAATTATTAGAGCTATTAATGCTACATTTGATGCTACAGGATTGGTTATTTTTGTAATTGATCATTGTCCTGAGTATATTAAGTTAATTGTTAAAGCTATTATAAGCATTATGGATGCTATAGCTTGGGTTATAAAGTACTTTGTGGCGGCTTCTGTGGATCGTGGATTGGTTGTCTTTATTAGAATAGGAATTATAGTAAGTATGTTCATTTCTAGTCCTATTCAGGCTGTTAGTCAATGGGAGCTTATTATGGTAATTAGTATTCCTGCAAATAATGTTGTTAGGATTAGGCTAAGAGCTAGTGGGTTTATTAGTACGGGAAGGGTGTGAACCGACATTTTCGGGGTATGGGCCCAATAGCTTAATTTAGCTGACCTTACTAGTAGGATGTAGTGTAATTGGTAGCACTGAGATTTTTGAATTCTCGAGTTTAGGTTCGATTCCTGTAATTCTAGAAATAAGAGGGTTTAAACCTCTATAGTTTACTCTATCAAAGTAATTCTTTCGTCAGACATATTTCTATGCTTGTGGTGGCATGCATGCTAGTGAGATTAGGATTGAAATATGTCACATGCATAGAGCTAGGGTTAGTGGGAGAAAATTTTTTCAGAGGAGATATATTAGTTGGTCATATCGGAATCGTGGGTAAGATGCTCGTACTCATAGAAAGCAGATAGTTAGGATGATAGTTTTTATGACAAAATTGATAGTGCTAATTTCTGGTATTTGGGGGTCACAAGAGGTTCCTAGGAATAGAATTACAGTGAGGGCGTTTATTATGATAATGTTAGCGTATTCGGCTATAAAAAATAGAGCGAAAGGGCCAGCTGAATACTCGACGTTGAAGCCAGAAACTAATTCTGATTCTCCTTCGGTTAAATCAAACGGAGCTCGGTTAGTTTCTGCTAAGGTTGACGTGAATCATATTATTATTAGGGGTCACATGGGAAAGATTAATCATAGATGTTCTTGTGTTGTGGCGAAGGCGGTTAGCGTGAAGGACCCATTTATTAGTACTATTGATAGTATAATAGTTCTTATAGAGACTTCATAGGAAATGGTTTGGGCTACTGCTCGCAGGGCCCCTATGAGGGCGTATTTTGAATTTGATGCTCAGCCTGATCATAGGATAGAGTAGACTGTCAGACTTGATATTGCGAGAATGAACAGTAGGCTTAGATTTAAGTTAATTAGAGGATATGGTATTGGAAGAGGAGCTCATACAGTTAGGGCTAGGGTTAGGGCTAGAATTGGGGCGATGGTAAATATGAATTTTGAGGAGGTTTGTGGGTAGATGGGTTCTTTGGTAAATAGCTTGATTGCATCTGCAATAGGTTGAAGAAGGCCGTAAGGTCCTACTACATTGGGGCCTTTACGAAGTTGTATATAGCCTAAGGCCTTTCGTTCAATTAGAGTAAGGAAAGCTACTGCTAGGAGAATAGGTAAGGTTACTGTTAGGACATTGATCAAGAACATTGTTAAGAAGAGGAGTTGAACCTCCGTGAGTAAAAGCTTAAGTTTTATGCAGTGACCAATTTTTGCTATCTTAACAAATCCTGTTCTTGGACTGGGTAGTTTAGCTTATCTAGATTGAGATTTATTCATAAATTTAGCTGAAGGCGTCTTGGTAAGATTGGCCTTATTTTTTCTGTCCTTTCGTACTGGAATAAATAAACTATAGATAGAAACCGACCTGGATTGCTCCGGTCTGAACTCAGATCACGTAGGACTTTAATCGTTGAACAAACGAACCCTTAATAGCGGCTGCACCATTAGGATGTCCTGATCCAACATCGAGGTCGTAAACCCTGCTGTCGATAGGGACTCTAGGGTAGGATTGCGCTGTTATCCCTAGGGTAACTTGTTCCGTTGATCAAGTATTGGGTCAATAAGCTATTAATAAATTTTGACTTGTAGAGTCTGAATTATAATATCGTTCGGAGGTTTTTTTCTTCTCCGAGGTCACCCCAACCAAAATTGTTAATTTATTATGCTGTTTAGTTGTATCTTATAGATTTGTAGGGTAGCAATTAAATTAGTTAATTTAAGCTCCATAGGGTCTTCTCGTCTTGTATGTTTATTCTCGCCTCTTCACGAGAAGGTCAATTTCATTGATTAGAGGAAAGAGACAGTTAAACCCTCGTGTGGCCGTTCATACAAGTCCCTAATTAAGGAACAAATGATTATGCTACCTTTGCACGGTCAGAGTACCGCGGCCGTTTAACGCTTGGTCACTGGGCAGGCAGTGCCTCGAATACTAGTAATGCTCGAGGTGATGTTTTTGGTAAACAGGCGGGGTTTATGTTTGCCGAGTTCCTTTTCCTTCTTTTAATCTTTCCCTTAAGCATGCCTGTGTTGGGTTAACAATTGGTATAATAAAAGTTTCATTTTTGTATTTAATTATTTGATTGTTAACTATCAGTGGGCATCCGATCTGATATAAGCTTATGCAGGGAGAAATACTTCTTATTACTTATACTAACATTATTTCTTCTATTTATATAGATTAGTCCAGTATTATATTTAGGAGGTCATTGATTAATTTTGGTATTTTTTTAACTTGATTGGTTGTTGAGCTTTAACGCTTTCTTAATTGATGGCTGCTTCCAAGCCAACTATGAAATTAATGACAAATTTACTCGCTAATCAAGGTTGTACCCTTGGTCAAAAGAGCTGTACCCCTTTTGAGTATCTCTAAAACTTACATTGGAATTACTTTGTTTTTGTGGTAAATTTTAGGTAGAACTGAAATTCTATTTCTGGACAACCAGCTATCATCAGGCTCGATTGGTATTTCACCTCTATCTGTAAGTTTTTTCACTATTTTGCCACATAGATGAATTGATCCTGGGGATTACTATCAGATAGCTCGTCTGATTTCGGGGTTTCTGGCTATAGTTCTCTTTGTCAGATTTTTCTAGTTAATTCATTATGCAAAAGGTAAAGGGGTTAATCCTTGCTATTTTTTACTATTAAACTATCTTTCATCGTTCCCTTGCGGTACTATCTCTATTGCGCCTTAGTGAAATTTCTATCTCCTATACTTTTTGATAAGTAAATGTTTTAATTTAATGTAGTGTGAGAGTTGTATGTAAGGTTGGTAGGGCTAGATTTAGTTCAAAGTGATCATTGTAAATGAGGTCTTCTAGGTGTAAGCCAGATGCTTTTTGTTAAGCTACACTTTGAGTTACCCAAGCACACTTTCCAGTACGCTTACCTTGTTACGACTTGTCTCCTCTTGTATTTGTTTTAATCTGTAATAGGATTGTTTGATATAGAAGTACTTGAGGAGAGTGACGGGCGGTGTGTACGCGCTTCATGGCCTTGTTCAATTAAGCTCTCTATTCTTAGTTTACTACTAAATCCGCCTTCAATCACTCGTTTCAGGGTGATATCCGTTTGTCTGTTCTATAATAGAAAATGTAGCCCATCTTTGACCGTCACGTAGGCGACACCTCGGCCTAACTTTTTCATGGGTTATGATTAAGCTCACTTTTGTGCCCTATAGGGGTTTGCTGAAGATGGTGGTATATGGACTGAATTAGCAAGTGACGGTAAGGTATATCGGGGTTCATCGGTTACGAGACAGGCTCCCCTAGGTGGATATAAAGCACCGCCAAGTCCTTTAAGTTTTAAGCTTTGGCTAGTAGTTCTCTGGCGGATAGCTTTGTAAAGGTAGCTATCAAAGTTTAGGGCTAGGCATAGTGAGGTATCTAATCTCAGTTTGTACCCTAGCTATCGTATGTTTAGGATTATTAAAGTCACTTTCGTAGGTTATTTATGTCTTATCTTGAGCTTTAAACAGCTGGTATAAGATTTAACTTTATTTTCTTACTTCTTCTGATACGCTTTATGCCGTATGCTTATTAATTTGGACTAATCGTATGGCCGCGGTTGCTGGCACGAAATTGACCAGTCCTTTATTAGGATAACTTAGTCTAACTTTTGTTAATTGCTAAATATTTACTACTGCTGTTTCCCGTGGGGGTGTGGCTAGGCGAGACATCATGAGCTACACTTAGAGTGTGTGCTTGATGCCAGCTCTCTTTGATCAGCGATGATTTAGAAGGCGTATTCACTGGTGGGCGGATACTTGCATGTATAAGTTTCCTAGTAACCAATAAGAAGGCCGGGACCAAACCTTTGTTGTTTATGGAGTTGGATAAACTCGTCTAGGTATTTTCAGTACCTTGCTTTTGTTTTAAGCTACATTAACGAGATGGGGTAGAATTTTATAAGAAACGCGTCTCCGGGGTTTTTTTTTCAAATCTAGGAACATGGCTCTTGAAAAGAAAATAAATTTTTTTAAGTAATACCTTAGTATCGAAGGCAAAAGAATTTGCTTTCACCCCTATGTAACTAGTTATGCCTCCCGTTTATACTCTTAGTTTCATCTATAGTATAGTCCTGCTTTTGGGGTTTGACAGGATAAAAAAATATACCTATAGAAATTGAGCCAAGGGTAAGTAAGGGGGGTAAGGGGGGTTTGAAGAGATACTTACATAGTGGTTATGCGTATGCGTATGCGTATGCGTATGCGTACGCGTACGCGTACGCGTGTACGTGTGCGTACGTGTGCGCGTGCGCGCGTGCGCGTGCGCGCGTGCGCGTGCGCGCGTGCGCGTGCGCGCGTGCGCGTGCGCGCGTGCGCGCGCGCGCGTGCGCGTGTACGTATGCGTATGCGTATGCGTATGCGTATGCGTATGCGTATGCGTGTATGCTGGGAATTTGGGTTTAAAAAATTTTATGTCCTCCGAGCATTGACTGAATAATACCCCATATATACCGTGCCAGATCTTAATACTCAATTCAAGCTCAGCTACAAGTTGCTTGACTGTGTTAGGGCCTCAGACGGCCATAGCTGAATCACAGCATCCCCAAAATTAAAAAGATACCAAATGCATGACACCACAGTTATGTTATGATCATGGGCTGATTAGTCATTAATCCATCGAGATGTCTTATTTAAGAGGAAAGAATGGGCGATTTTAGGTGAGATGGTCCTGAAGAAAGAACCAGATGCCAGGTATAGATCCAGTATAGAAACCCCCACAATTGCCCCCACAATTGATGGGCCCGGAGCGAGAAGAGGGACACGAAGATGGGCGGGTTGATGGTTTCTCGGAGGTAGGTAGTTAAGGTACGATCGTTGGAGGTGATATGCATGGTGACTAGAGATTTCTCAGTAATGCGCTATGTACGACCAAGAGCTTTAATGTGCTATGTAAGACTATGGTTTATCGTAGGTGAATAATATCCATGGGTTAGAACATGATCTGTGAATCTACATGAATATAACTTGACACATTGACTAAACAGTACTTGCTTATAAGCATGGGGTAAATAATGTGATGCACGATTATACATGGTATGGTCTATGTAAGATTAAGTATAAAAGTATAGTTAGTATTATATATCATTATGTATGGGGACAAGCATTTAATGCACGATGTACATAGCGGGTTGATTTGCTTGCAGGGAATAGTTTAAGAAGAATTTCAGTTTTGGGTATTGATAGCGAGGTAAGTGGACCTCTTCCCTGAATACCCTTAGAAAATGGTTTTCATTTATGGCTTACAAGGCCATTGTAATGTCTTATACTATAGGGGTTATTTGATGAGGTAGTTCTCGATTATCCCTGCAATTGGCAGAAAGGCTAGAATGATAGAGAAATATAGAATTGAGGCTATTTGACCGATAATGATGTAAGGATATTCTACTGGTTGGCCGCCAATTCATGTAAGTATTAGTAGATCTATTGTTAGAGTTCAGAATAGGACTTGGCTGAGAGGTCGAAGTGTTATACTTCGATGCTTGGATGTGTGGAGAAGTGGTATTAGTCCTAGAATTAGAATTGATAGGAATAGGGCTAAGACGCCTCCTAGTTTGTTTGGTACAGATCGTAGGATGGCGTAAGCAAAGAGGAAATATCACTCTGGTTTGATATGTATGGGGGTGTTTAGTGGGTCGGCTGGTATGTAGTTGTCAGGGTCTCCTAGTGTGTCAGGAGATAGTAGGGCTAAGAATAGAAGGAGTAGGATTAGGATAAGTAGTCCTAGGAAGTCTTTGATAGTATAGTATGGGTGAAAGGGGATTTTGTCTGAGTCTGAAGTGAGGCCTAGTGGGTTGTTTGAGCCTGTTTCGTGGAGGAAGGTTAGGTGTACCCCTGCTAGTGCAACTATGGTAAATGGAAGGATAAAATGGAGGGCGAAGAATCGATTTAAAGTTGCTTTATCTACCAAAAAGCCCCCTCAGATTCATTCTACTAGGTTTGTGCCGATGTAGGGAATTGCTGAGAAGAGGTTAGTAATTACAGTTGCCCCTCAGAATGATATTTGTCCTCATGGAAGGACATATCCTATGAAGGCGGTGGCTATGGTGATTAGTAGTAATATAATGCCGGTGTTTCAGGAGCCAATGATACTGAAAGAAGAGACCCAAGCTTCACTGAATGGACTGGTGAAAAACAAGACTCCAGGAACTGACAGAATATCAATTGAGATATTTAAACAAATGGATGCAGCCCTGGAAGCACTCACTTGCTATGCCAATAAGTTTGGAAGACACCTACCTGGCCAAGCAACTGGAAGAGATCTATATTTGTATCCATTTCAAAGAAAGGTGATCCAACAGAATGCAGAAATTATCGAACAAGATCATTAATATCGCACACAAGATTTTCCTGAAGATCATTCAAAAGTGGTTGCAGCAGTACATATACAGGGAACTGACAGAGATTCAGGTCAGATTCAGAAGAGGATGTGAAACAAGGGCTATAATTTCTGATTTCAGATGGATCTTGGCTGAAAGTCAAAAATACCAGGACGATGTTTTCCTGTGTTTTATTGACTATGCAAAGGCATTTGGCTGTGTGGATCATAACAAACTATGGATAACGTTGAGAAGAATGGAAATTTAGGAACACTTAATTGTGCTCATCAGGAACCTGTACTTAGACCAAGCGGCAGTCATTTAAACAGAACAAGAGGATACTGCATGGTTTAAAGTCACCTTTCACCATACTTATTCAATCTGTATGGTGAGCAAATAATCTGAGAAGCTGGACTGTATGAAGAAGAATAGGGCATCAGGATTGGAGGAAGACGCATTAACAACCCGCATTATGCGGTGACACAACCTTGCTTGCTGAAAGTGAAGAGGACTTGAAGCGCTTACTGATGAAGATCAAAGACCACAGCCTTCAGTACGGATTATGCCTCAAAGAAAAGAGAACTCTTCACAACTGGACCAATAAGCAACATCACGGTAAGTGGAGAAAAGATTGAAGTTGTCAAGAATTTCATTTTGTTTGGATCTGTAATCAATGCCCATGGAAGCAGCAGTCAAGAAATCAAACGACACAATGCATTAGGCAAATCTGCTCCAAAAGATCTCTTTAAAGTGTTAAAAAGCAAAGATGTCCCTTTAAACACTAAGGTGCACCTGACCCAATCCATTCTGTTTTCAATCACCTCTTATATGTGTGAAAGCTGGACAATGAATAAGGAAGACTGGCGAGGAATTGATGCTTTTCATTTATGGTGTTGGCAAAGAATATTGAATATACCGTGGAGTGCCATAAGAACGAACAAATCTGTCTTGGGATAAGTACAGGCAGAATGCGCATGAGAAGTGAGGATGGCAAGACTTCATCTCACATACTTTGGACATGTTATCAGGATAGACTAGTCCCTGGAGAAGGACATTATGCTTGGTAGAGTAGAAGGTCAGCGAAAAAGATAGACTCTGAACAAGATGGATTGACACAGTGGCTGCAACAATGGGCTCAAGAGTAACGACTGTGAGGATGGCATTGGACCAGGTAGTGTTTCATTCTGTTGTGCACAGAATAGCTATAAGTCAGAACTGACTGAACAGCACCTAACACGACACACACACGTGAGCCTGGTGGCTTTGTAGACATGAGAAGATAAAATAAATAAGATAGAGATTCCCAGGCAGGTGAAGGAAGAACCAAAAAAGTAATTATAGTGAAGTGTAATCAGTGAAATGATTCATACGTATACTAAATACTCTAGAAGCACAGAAGAGCAATGAACTCTGCTTATTTGAGGGTAAGGAGAAGTTGGGGGAAATTTCAGACACAGTGTTACCTTTGAGCTGGATCTTGAGGAATGAGGGTACTTTGAATTTTATCTCCTGGCTCTCTCTCTAATCCAGTCTCTTCTCTCCATCCCTATTTTCTTTCCATTGAGGAATGAAGAAGCATTTTCCAGGGAACAAAGTTGAAAGGGTTTCACAATAGCATATATGAAAACATAAATGGGAAACAATGTAGCATTTGGGGGAAATGGGGAGAAAGTCATTGAGTTAGAACATAAGGCCCATGGTGGGGGTTGGGATTTGAGAGGAGATTGAGACACATGGAAAATTAAACTGGCAAGATAAATTGATATTTAGAATAATCTCGCATACCATGTTATGGGATTTTTTATTCAGTAGGCATCCAAGGACCATTGGAAATTCTGGAGCAGAGATATAACAGAATCCATGTTTTATTAATTAATTAAATAAATGTTTACTCATTGTCTACTCTGGATATGGTAGTGTGTGTTAGGCACAGGGCTACGCTAGTAAACAAGATAAAAAAAACAAAGATAGGCAGTATAAAAAAAGGATTAGAACAGGAGAAGCGTAGAGTTTGAAAAACCTGTAGTCCTGGAAAGAGATACTGACTAGGAAAAGAATGATGATAAAGACTTGAACTAAGGCAATGGAAATAGGAATGGAGAGGAGAGACTGGATTAGAGGGAGAGCTAGGAGATCAAATTCAAAGAACTCTGTGAACAATTGACTGTGGGGAAGGAGGGAAAATAAGGAGTAAGGAGGATGAAAGTTTTCTACTTTAACAGCCTGGAGAGGTAATGGTGTCAGGGGAGTCCAGGAGAAAGGGATGATCATCAGTCATTTGTGAAACTCTCATACCACCTTAGCCTCATCAATGAGAATGGTGGCATCCTCAAGGCCGGTATTCACTGGTCTGTACCTGTATGGCCAGGATTTAGCAACCTCGGTATTATCGACACCTTGGATCAAATAATTATTGGTTGTGCGCATGGGGTGGGGGGCTGTCTTGTACATGGTACGATATTTAGCAGCATCCCTGGCCACTACCCAGTAGTGCTTCCCGAGTTATAGCAATCAAAATGTCTCTAGACATTGCCAAATATGCCCTGAAGGGTAAAATCACCTCCACTTTAGAAACACTGTTGAATAGCCATACCAAAAAAAAAAAAAAAAACAAACCCAGTGCCGTTGAGTCTACTCCGACTCATAGTGATCCTACAGGACAAATTAGAACTGCCCCATAGAGTTTCCAAGGAGCACCTCATGGATTTGAACTGCTGACCCTTTGGTTCGCAGCCGTAGCACTTAGCTACTATGCCACCAGGGTTTCCTGAATAGCCATACCAAGTGATAAAATATTGAAACACTTTCATATTAGTTGGAAAACAGCTACCTCATGCCTCCCAAGTATATTCCTGCTGCACTGGCTTTCCCAGTGCCATCCCCATATCTCTTCATCATTGAGTGTTGTCTGACACAACAATGCTTTCAGGAGCTTTCTTCAGTGCCATGGGCCAGTGTCCATTCTGACTGATCAGCATCTTTGCTATGTGATATTTTGAACATCATCTTTAAACACCTCAAAGGTAACCACCTTTTTATATCTTCCGTTACCTTCATCTGTGAATCCTCGCTTTTCCACCCTACCCCAACCCAGAAAATATTTTTCCTTTTACTAGTGTTAATGCCTTCCAGATAGTTATAGAGAACCATGTGGCCTATTCTCTGTACCTCCTCATCAAGTGTGTCTGGGGAAACATAGCTCCTTTAATCTTTCCCTGCCAATAAAACCTTCCCACTTCATCAATCATGTCTACAGCTTCTCTATGACTTCCTACCCTGTGTCCTCATCATTCAGAGCCTCTTATGGCCCCATACTGACTCAAACATCCTAGGTGCCATCTCAGCATAACACAGTGTCTCTCAGAACACTTCTGGAAATAACACTGGCCCCTTTCAGTTACCTTATCATATTGCAAAACCATATCTAATATGAGAAAAGCTCATCCTCACACACACCCAGTTACCCAATCCCAGAGAGAACCACATGTTCACATGTCTGAGGCCCAAAATAATATATGATGGTGACAGTGGTAATGTTTCCAGGAAGTTTTCCCAAACTGACCAGAGAAGAGCAGACCAATTCCCCTTACTTTGCCCTGTCTGGAAATGAATTGCAATTAAATTTTCTTCTCAGTTTTATACTCACCATATAGCCCTCTCACACACTCCAATCACCACTAAGATGTGCTTCTTCTAATTGTTCCTGATGCAAATGTTTTACTTTTGAAGAATTTCTTCACGTTGGAATTTTCCTAAGTTATCTCCTACCTCAGGTTCAAGTTATTTTCTCTTAGACTATAAGGACAGGAATCTAATATGTATAATAGACTTTTGTAGACCAACAGTCTACATTTCTGATGCATATGAATGTTTAAAGATAAGGAAGAGGAAAGGATAGGGTCTACTGATATTAGAGTATAGTCTGAAAAGTTTGGAATGGAGTGGTTGTGATAGTCAAAAAGTCCTGGTGGCCTGGTATTTTTTGGTGCCTGTTTACAAGATTGGGGAATGAAGATGCAATAAAACACAGACATAAGAACTTCATGGCAATGCCAAGCAAAAGGAAATAAATAGTATGATGGAGTCATAAAACGATACTTAGTATAAGATATATAATAACTGAAAAATGCATGTGAGATATTGTAAGAAAACAGGACAGAATGTTATATGCAAAGGATTATTTTTTTCATATATGCATAGATATGTGTTTTAAAACCTTGGGTTGAAATATACCAAAATGCTAGAAGTTGTAATATTAGGGTGGTGGAACTATGGGTGAATTTTTCCCCTATTTATCCAATTTCGAAGTTATTTTTTTAATGATAAAAATACACTGAATTTGAAAATTAAAAAGGAAAAAAAGAGATAAGAATTCCTCCAAAAAATATATTTAATAAATATTTATTGAACATCTATTATATACCAAGCACTCTACTAGGCACAAGACGGCAAGGAAGAGAAAATATTAGACTAGCCTATCCAGAGGAATAAAAAAGTGCCTTCTCTGAGGATCTTGAAGAATAAGGTAGACAACTGCCTACTTATATGGCTTTTCTTTAGTCTACTGGACTAGGTAATCTCTGCCATGAATCCCAGATCTTGGATTCTGCAACCCTGAGTTTTGGGGCCTTAAACCAATGGTAAGATCTAACTTTAATAAAATACCACAGAAAAACAGGAAAGTTCTTTAGTTATCGGAGATGGTAAGAAACTTGAAATCAGTTAGCAAGAGATCAAATTCCTTCCTTTCCCTTTTTTATCTGTAAAATACAAGAGTTGGAATAGGTGCTGTGTACAGGCCATTTAGCTCTGATGTACATGTAGTAATCAGCCTCAAAGAGCAAAGAAATTTGGGAGGCCAAAGTTCATGAGAACAAACTGTGAATTGAACTGAAGTACATAGACTTTTCATGTGCCTTGGGAATGAGAGTAACTCCACTGAGAAGTTGGTCAGATGACCTTTAAGATATGATATTTTATGGTCAATCTTGGGTCGATTTGAACTGGAAATATTAACAATAATGGAATGGGGAATACCCTCTGTTCTCCGGTAATCTTCATGGTTAAGCTTGCTGAATTCCTCAAGTCTTAGCATCTCCTGGATGACCTCTTTGGCTAGCAAACCTCACAGAAGCATAACATACACAATGGCAAAAAATATCTATCAGTTGTTTACCTACAATGTGCCAGGAATGCTACTATACATTGTTCAATCAGACTAAATAACATCTTCTGAAACTTACAGCTGAACTTTATGCCTGAAACACCTTCTGCCCTTGTCCTGCCTAACTCCTTGTTGTTGTTGTTGTTAGGTGCCGTCAAGTCAGTTCTCACTCATAGTGACCCTATGCACAACAGAACAATACACTGCCCGGTCCTGAGCCATCTTTACAATTGTTGTTATGCTTGAGCTCATTGTTGCAGCCACTGTGTCAATCCACCTCGTTGAGGATCTTCCTCTTTTCTGCTGACCCTGTACTCTGTCAAGCATGATGCCCTTCTCCAGGGACTGATCCCTCCTGACAGCATGTCCAAAGTATGTAAGATGCAGTCTTGTCATCCTTGCCTCTAAGGAGCATTCTGGTTGTACTTCTTCCAAGACATATTTGTTCATTCTTTTGGCAGTCCATGGTATATTAAATGTTCTTCGCCAACACCACAATTCAAAGGCATCAATTCTTCTTTGGTCTTCCTTATTCATAGTCCAGCTTTCACATGCATGTGATGCGATTGAAAATACCATGGCTTGGGTCAGGCGCACCTTAGTCTTCAAGGTGACATCTTTGCTCATCCCTTAAGATTCACCTTAGCCACGACCTCCTCCTGGAAGCCACCCTAAATCCCAGTTTTGCTGGCTAGGCTCCTCTGGCTCCTCTAGCCTTTATACATATCTGTCAGAGCACTGATTCCCATGTCTGATCATCATCAATTTGTCTCACCCACTAGACCTTAAACTTATCATGGATAGAGAATGCGTCTTATTTATTTCACAAAGCCTAACACAGACGTGTTCAGTAAATCCTTGTTACATGAAAGAGAGATAAATGAATGAGTGCAGCTCCATTTTATCTTTATAATCACTCCTTGAGAAAAGTAAAATAAATTATATTTTCCTAAGGCGGTGAGCCTAAAACTCTACTGTGCGTCAGAGCACCTGAGGGTACTTATAAACATGTGGATTCCTGGGTCTTTTTGGCCTAGGCCAGCGGGATTTGAATCTAAGGCATGTTATTCTTACTATCAGAGCTAGCATGCTCCCTAGCTCTCATGCCCAGTTCTCATTCCATTAAAAAAGATATGAGGTAATAAGAACAAGTCAAAAGACTAATCTTGGTTCCATTTGGACAAGTTAAGGTTGAGGAACATCTTGGGATTGGGCTCATCATGAAAAGTTATACTTAGATTAACTACTACATAGCAAGAAACATCCTCATACTCCCAATCTGTCATCAATTTTCACAAGAAAGCCTGGACGAATTGGGTCATCATTTTCAGAGAATCTCAAGATTTTAGAGAATTAAGAGGCCTCATCAAACATCTTGTCCACTGTAAGAATGAGGAAACTGAGGCACAGAGTAAAGTAATTTGCCTGAGTTCACATAGTGACTTAGTGGTGGAGCTCGTACTAAAACTCAGGATTGCTAACCCCTAGACGAGTATAGTTTCTGCTAGAAATTGAGTCTCTAATTGTGAATTCTCAGGCACTGTAACACCAAGAAATGTGTTCTGGGTGGCATAAATGGTTAAGTACTCAACTACTAGCCCAAAGGCTGGTGGTTCAACCCCACCCGGAATGCCTCAAAATATAGGCCTGGAGATCTGCTTCTGAAATGCCACAGCCCTGAAAACCCTATGGAATAGTTCTGCTCAGCACACATGGAGTTGCCATGAGTTGGAATTGGCTTGAAAGCAACTAACAATAATGACAATAACACTGAGGTAGGAAAAACCTTTTAAGGTGATGGGTAGTGGATGCTTTCTAACATATCTCAGGCCACATCAAACAGAGAGAAGTTTACTGTTCACAGAAGCTGCTTAAAAAGTGAAAATAACCTGGGCACTGTTGCCAGAAAGACCCAGGTTCAAATGCTGTCTGAAATACTTAGTAGCTGTGCCTTGCTGTCTTAGACTGAGTTCTCTAGAGAAGCAAAACCAGCAAAGCATGTAAATGGATATATAGAGAGAGATTTATATTAAGGAAATGGCTCACTCAGATGTAGAGACTGGAATGTCCGAAGGCTGTGGGTCAGGATAAAGGCTTCCCCTGATTCACATAGCCACAGGGGCTGGTGAACCCAAGATTGGCAGGCAAGACTACAGGTAAACTGCTAGCTCAAGTCCCAAAAACCAGAGGTCAGATGAACAGGAGCCAGCTGCAGAATCCAAAGAGAGTAAAAGCCCACTAGCCTTCCCAGAGAGTCCACTTATATTTGATGCATCCCAAACACCCAAGAAAACTTCCTTATCAACTGATTGGCTGCTCACAACAGATCCCGTCATGGAGGTGATCACATTATATCAAATCTCATCATGGAAGTGATCACATCATCTGCCAAATTGCACCATAACTTCCAAACCACTGAGGATCATGGCCCAGCTAAGTTGACATACAACCTTAACGATCACACTTGCTTTCTTCATTTATAAAATGGAGCTAATAATCTCTCTCATTTTCTCCGTGTGTGCACATGTGTGTGACTGCAAAGATTAATTAAGATGATGTTTGTAAAGCACCTAGCACAGTTCCAGGCATATTATAAGCACTTAGTAAGTGGTAGCTATAATATTATTTTTCCCCAGACAGCAGTCTATTTCGTCTACCCAAATAAAACACGAGTTTCAGTATGCTGGAATCCTGGTGCCTGGAAAAAGATGTTAACTCCCACTTCTCTCACCAGAACTGTATTCTGATGATCAAGAGTAAAACATCCCTGGTCCTTCCTAGGCCAACTCAGTGGGCATCTTTCTGCTGTTGAAGTACACATCTCCTCCTCAGGGAACTGGAAGGACTGAAGAGTTGGAAATAAGTCATTGGGATGAAAAACACCAATCCCTTGATGTAGCCTGAGGAAGAGAAGGTTAATCAATGACATCCTAACAACAAAAAAAACTTCAGTATAAATATTTAGGAGATAATGGCATTCTCTTCACCAATTCAGCTGTAGCAGGACAACAGTCAATGAGCACAGTGAAAAGGACATGGTGATTGGTCCAGAAAACTTGGACTTGAGACCTGGAGCTGTCATTTATGAGCTGTGTCTTTTTTGGCAAATCACTTTATCCCAAAGGGCCTTAGTATTTTTTAAATGCGGAGGTTGCACAAGGTAGCCATAATGATCAATTACATCTGTGCTGTACTTTATGGATTGCAAAGCTTCTCATGTAATACTAACATCAAGATCTAATATGCCAGGAACCGTGCTAGATGCTTCTAGTTCTAACTTTTGTGTGTGTGTATGCTTTAAGTGAAAGTTTACAGTTCAAGTTAATTTCTCAAACAAAAATTTATATACATATGGTTATGCGACATTAGCTGCAATCCCTGTAATGTGACAGGACACTCCCCCTTTCCACCTCGGGTTTCTTGTGTCCATTCAACCACTTCCTGTCCCTTCCTGCTTTCTCATCATGCCTCCAGACAGGGGCCACCCATTTGGTCTCGTGTATCTGCTCGAACTAAGAAGCATGCTCTTCACAAGTGCTATTTTATGCTTTATAGGCCAGTCTAATCTTTGTAGGAAGAGCGGGCTTCAGGAATTGTTCTAGTTCTGGGTTGACAGAGCTTCTGGGAACCATGGCTTCGGTGGTTCCTCCAGTATCAGTCAGACCATTAAGTTTGGTCTGTCCGTGAATTTGAGTTCTGCTCTGCAATTTTCTCCTGCTCCTTCAGGGATTCTCCATTGTGTTCCCTGTCAGCGTGGTCATTGACAGTAGCCAGGCATCACCTAGTTCTTCTGGTCTCAGGCTGATGGAGTCTCTGGTTTATGTGGCCCTTTTGTCTCTTGGACTTTTTTTTTTTTTGTCTCTTATGCTAATATTTTCCTTGTGTCTTTGATGTTCTTCATTCTCCTTTGCTACAAGTGGGTTGGGGCCAACTGATCCATTTTCAGTGGCCACTCGAAAGCTTTTAAGATCCCAGATACCACTCACCACACTTTGTTGTGCCAATTGACTTAGATGTTCCCCAAAACCATGGTCCCCAGACCTCAGTCCCAGCTGTTCTGTCCCTCAGAGTTTTGGTTGTGTTCAGGAAACTTCTTAGATTTTGCTTTAGTCAAGTTGTGCTAGCTTCCCCTGTATTGCGTACTGTCTTTCTCTTCACCTAAGATGAATCTTGTCTATCTAGTTACTGAAATACCTGCTCCTTCCTTCCCCACCCTCCTAACCACAAAAGAATGTTTTCTTTTGTGTTTAAACCCTTTCTTGTGTTCTGATGATAGAGTCCTTATAATAGTTCCATACAGTATTTGTCCTTTTGCAACTGACTAATATCACTCAGCATAATACCCTCCAGATTCATCTATGTTATGAGCTATTTCGCCAATTCACTATTGTTCTTTATTGTTGTGTAATATTCCATTGTATTATGAAACTCAATTTGTTTATCCATTCTTCTGTTGATGGGCACCTAGGTTGTTTCCATCTTTTCACTACTGTGAAAAGTGCTGCAATGAACATGTGTGTGCATATGTCTATTTCTGTGACAGCTCTTATTTCTCTAGATTATGTTCCTAGGAGTGGGATTGCTGGATCCTGTGGAACTTCTATTTCTAGCTTTTAAAGGAAGCACCAAATCGAATTCCAAAGTGGCTGTACCATTTCACATTCCCACCAGCAGTACATAAGTGTTCCAGTCTCTCTGCAACCTCTCCAACATTTCTTATTTTTTGTTTTTTAGATTAGTGCCAGTCTTGCTGGGGTGAGATGCTATCTCCTTGCAGTTTTGATTTGCGTTTCTCTAAGGGCTAATGATCATGAGCATTTCCTCGTGTATCTGTTAGCCACCTGAATGTCTTCTTTGGTGAAGTGTCTGTTCATATCCTTTGCACGTTTTTAATAGGGTTATTTGTCTTTTTATCATTGAGGTTTTGCAGTATCTTGTAGATTTTAGAGATTAGATCCTTATTGTATATGTTGTAGCCAAGTATTTATTCCCAGTCTGAAGGTTCTCTTTTATTCTTTTGGTGATGTCTTTTGATGAGCATGTTTGATTTTTAGAAGCTCCCAGTTATCTAGTTTCTCTTCTGGTGTTTGTGCATTGTTAGTTATGCTTTGTATTCTGTTTATACCAAGTACTAGGGCTCCTAGCATTGTCCCTATTGTTTTGTCCATAATCTTTATAATTTTAGATTTTATATTTAGGTCTTTGATCCATTATGAGTTAGTTTTTGTGCATGGTGTGAGGTATGAGTCTTGTATCATTGCTTTACAGATGGATATCCAGTTATGCCAGCACCATTTGTTAAAGAGACTGTCTTTTTCCCACTTAACTGACTTTGGGACTTTGTCAAATACCAGCTTCTCATAGGTGAATGAATTTACGTGTGGGTTCTCAATTCTGTTCCATTGATCTATGTATCTATTGTTGCACCATTACCAGGCTGTTTTGATTAATGCGAAGGTAAAATAGATTCTAAAATCAGGTAGTGTGAGGCCTCACACTTTGTTCTCCTCCTTCAGTAATGCTTTACTTATCCCAGGCCTCTTCCCTTTCCATACAAAGTTGGTGATTTATTTTCTCCACCTCATTAAAAACATTCGACGGAATTTGGGTCAGGATTGCATGTATCTGTATACCGTTTTGAGTAGAATTGACATTTTCACAATGTTGAGACTTCCTATCTTGAGCATGGTGTGTTTTTCCACGTACGTAGGTTTCTTTTGGTTTCTTGCAGTAGTGTCTTGTATTTTTCTTTGTATAGGTCTTTCACCTCTCTGGTTAGGTTTATTCCTGAGTATTTTATCTTCTAGGGGTTACTGTAAATGGTATTGATTTGGTGATTTCAGTTTCAGCTTTCTCTTTGTTGGTGCAGAGAAAGCTAACTGATTTTTGTATGTTTATCTTGTATTTTGCTACTTCGCTGAAATCTTCTATGAGTTCCAGTATTTATCTTGTGGATTCTTTAGGGTTTTTTGTGTATAAGATCATGTCATCTGCAAATACGGTCACTTTCATTTCTTCCTTAACAATTTGGATGCCCTTTATCTTTTTTTTTTTCTTGCCTTATTGCTCTGGCAAGGACCTCCAGTACAATGCTGAATAGGAGTAGTGATAAAGGGCATCCTTATCTGGTTCCCTTTCTCAAGGGGAATGCTTTTGGACTCTCTCCGTTTGGGATGATGTTTGCTGTTGGCTTTGGAAAAATATCCTTTACTATGTTGAGGAATTTTCCTTCTATTCCTATTTTGCTGAGAGTTTTTTATCATGCCTTTTGCCTCAATTAATACGATCATGTGGTTCTTATCTTTTCTGGCATTTTTAAAAATTTTTATTGTGCTTTAAGTGAAAGTTTACAAATCAAGTCAGTCCCTCATATAAAAATTTATATATGCCTCACTATATTTTTTTAATATATACTCCTAGTTGCTCTCCCACTAGTGAGACAGCACACTCCTTTCCACTCTCTATTTTCATGTCCATTTGGCCAGCTTCTGACCCCCTCTGCCCTCTCATCTCCCATCCAGACAGGAGCTGCCCACATAGTCTCATGTGTCTACTTGATCCAAGAAACTCACTCCTCACCAGTACCATTTTCTATCCCATAGCCCAATCCAGTGGTTAAGACCTATGTCTGCTAACCAAAAGGTCAGCAGTTCGAATCCACCAGGCGCTGCCTTGGAAACCATATGGGGCAGCTCTACTATATCTTATAGGGTTCCTATGAGTCAAAATCGACTCAATGGCAACGGATTTGGCTTTTTTGTTTTTAGTCCAGTCCAATCCCTGTCTGTAGAGTTGCCTTTAGGAATGGTTCCTGTCTTGGACTAAAGAAGGTCTGGGGACCATGACCTCCAGGGTCCTTCTAGTCTCAGTCAGACCATTAAGTCTGGTCTTTTTACAAGAATTTGAGGTCTGCATCCCACCGCTCTCCTGCTCCCTCAGGGGTTCTCTGTTGTGTTTTCTGTCAGGGTAGTCATCATTTGTAGCCAGGCACAATCTAGTTCTTCTGATCTCAAGCTGCTGTAGTCTCTGGTTTATCTGCTCCTTTCTGTCTCTTGGGCTTATAATTACCTTGTATCCTTGCTGTTCTTCATTCCCCTTTGCTCCAGGTGGGTTGAGACCAATTGATGCATCTTAGATGGCTGCTTGCTAGCGTTTAAGACCCAAGACGCCGCTCTCCAAAGTGGGATGCAGAATGATTTCTTAATAGATTTTATTATGCCAATTGACGTAAAAGTCCCCTGAAAAAAATGGTCCACAGTCCCGGGCCCCTGCTACACTGGCCTTCAAAGTGTTCAGTTTATTCAGGAAACTTCTTTGCTTTTGGTTTAGTCCAGTTGTGCTGACCTTTCCTATATTGCGTGTTGGCTTTCCCTTCACCTAAAACAGTTCTTGTCTACTATCTAATCAGTGAATACTCCTCTACCTCCTTCCCACCCCACTCTTGTAACCATCAAAGAATATTTTCTTCTCTGTTTAAACTATTTCTTGAGTTCTTATAAGAGTGGTCTCATACAATATTTGTCCTTTTGCAACTGACTGATTTCACTCAGCATAATGCCTTCCAGATTCCTCCATGTTATGAAATGTTTCACAGATTCATCATGGTTCTTTATCAATGCATAGCATTCCATTGTGTGAATATACCATAATTTATTTATCAGTTCATGTGTTGATGGGAACCTTGGATGCTTCCTTCTTTTTTATTGTAAACAGTGCTTCAGAGAACATGGGTGTGCATATATTTGTTTGTGTAGAGGCTCTTATTTCTCTAGGATATATTCCAAGGAGTGGGATTGCTGGATCGTATGGGAGGTCTATTTCTAGCTTTTTAAGGAAGCACCAAATCAATTTCCACAGTGGTTGTACCATTTTACATGCCCGTCAGTGTATAAGTGTTCCAGTCTCTCCAAAACATCTCCAACATTTATTATTTTGTGTTTTTTGGATTAATGCCAGCCTCGTTGGAGTGGGATTGAATCTCATTGTAGTTTTGATTTGCATTTCTCTTATGGCTAATGATCGTGGACATTTCCTCAAGTATCTGTTAGCTACCTGAAAGTCTTCTTTAGTTAAGTACCTGTTCGTATCCTTTGCCCACTTTTTAATTGGGTTATTTGTCTTTTTGCAGTTGAGTTTTTGCAGTATCATGTAGATTTTAGAGATCAGATGCTGATGGGAAATGTCATAGCTAAAAACTTTTTCCCAATCTGGAGGTGATCCTTTTACTCTTTTGGTGAAGTCTTTAGATGAGCATAAGTGTTTGTTTTTAGGAGCTCCCAGTTGTCCACGTTCTCCTCCGGTGTTTTTGCATTGTTAGTAATGTTTTGTATACTCTTTATGCCATGTATTAGGGCTCCTAGTACTGTCCTTATTTTTTCTTCCATAATCTTTATTGTTTTAGATTTTGTATTTAGGTCTTTGACCCGTTTTGAGCTTGTGTTTGTGCGTGGTGTGAGGTATGGGTCTTGTTTCATTTTTTTTTTTTTTTTTTGCAGATGGATATCTAGTTATGCCAGCACCATTTGTTAAAGAGAGCATCTTTTCCCCATTTAATTGACTTAGGGCCTTTGTCAAATATCAGCTACTTATATGTGGATAGATTTATGTCTGGATTGTCAATTCTGTTCCTTTGGCCTGTGTATCTGTTATTGGACCGGTAACAGGCTGTTTTGACTACTGTAGTGGTTTAACAGGTTCTAAAATCAGGTACAGTGAGGCTTCCCACTTTGTTCTTCTTTTTCAGTAATGCTTTACTTCTCCAGGGCCTCTTTCCTTTCCATATGAAGTCGGTGATTTCTTTCTCCATCTCAGTAAAAAGTGTCATTGGAATTTGGATTGGAATTGCATTGTATCTATAGATCACTTTTGGTAGAATAGACATTTTTACAATGTTAAGATTTCCTATCCACGAGCAAGGTATGTAGGTCTCCTCTGGTTTCTTGGAGTAGTGTCTTAAAGCTTTCTTTGTACAGGTCTTTCATAAGATTTATTCCTAAGTATTTTATCTTCTCCAGGGCTACTGTAAATGGTATTGAATTAGCGATTTCCTCTTCAATGTTCTTTTTGTTGGTGTAGAGGAATCCAGCTGATTCTTGATACTCTGTTGTACTCTTTTATTAGTTTTTTTTTTCCTTGAGTTTTCTGTGTATAAGATTATGTCATTTGCAAATAGAGTTACTTTTCCTTCTTCCTTACCAATCTGGATGCCCTTTATTTCCTTATCTAGACTAATTACTCTGGCTAGGGCATCCGGCACAATATTGAATAAGAGTGGATAAAGAACATCCTTGTCTAGTTCTGATCTCAAAGGGAATGCTTTCAGACTTTCCATTTAGGATGATGTTGGCTGTTGGTTTTGTATAAATGCCTTTTATTATGTTGAGGAATTTTCCTTCTATTCCCATTTTGCTGAGAGATTTTATCATGAATGGGTGTTGAACGTTGTCAAATGTCTTGTCTGCATCAATTGATAAAATCATGTGATTCTTGTCTTTTGTTTTATTTATGTGGTGGATTACATTAATTGTGTTTCTAGTGTTGAACCATTCCTGCATACCTTGTATGAATCACACTTGGTCATGGTGAATAATTTTTTTTGATATGTTGTTGAATTCTATTGGCTAGAATTTTGTTGAGGATTTTTGCAGCTAGGTTCATGAGGCATATAGGTCTGTAATTTTCTTTTCTTGTGATATCTTTACTTGGTTTTGGTAACAGGGATATGCTGGCTTCATAGAATGAGTTTGGGAGTACTCTGTCCTTTTCTATGCTCTGAAATATCTTTAGTAGTAGTGCTGTTAACTCTTGCCTGAAAGTTTGGTAGAACTCTGCAGTGAAGCCGTCCGGGCCAGGGCTTTTTTGTTGTTGTTGTTGTTGGGAGTTTTTTGATTACCTTTTCAATCTCTTCTTTTATTATGGGTCTATTTAGTTATTCTACTTCTGTTTGTGTAAGTTCAGATATTCAATGTGTCTCTAGGAATTCATCCATTTCTTCTAGGTTTTCAAATTTTTAGAGTAGAATTTTTCCTAGTAATCTGATATGATTCTTTTAATTTAAGTTGAGCCTGTTGTGATATCACCCATCTCATTTCCTGTTTGGGTTATTTACTTCCTCACCTGTTTTTCTTTTTGTCGATATGGCCAATGGTTTATCAATTGTGTTAATTTTTATCAAAGAACCAGCTTTTGGTCTTGTTAACACTTTCAATTGTTTTTCTGTTCTCTATTTCATTTAATTCTGCTCTAATTTTTATTATTTGCTTTCTTCTGGTGCCTGAGGGTTTCTTTTGTTTCTCTCTTTCTATTTGTTCAAATCGTGGGGATAATTCTTTGATTCAGCCCTTTCTTCTTTTTGGATGTGTGCATTTATTGATCTAAATTGACCTCTGAGCACTGCTTTCTCTTTGTCCCAAAGTTTCTGATAGGAAATATTTTCATTCTCATTGGATTTTATGAATTTCTTTGTTCCATCTTTAATGTCTTCTATAACCCAGTCGTTTATGAGCAAAGTATTGTTCAGTTTCCAAGTGTTTGCTTTCTTTTCCTGCTTTTTCTGTTACTGATTTCCACTTTTATGGCCTTATGGTCAGAGAAGATGCTTTATAATATTTCAATGTTTTGGATTCTGCTAAGACTTGCTTCATGACCTAATATGTGGTCTACTCTAGGAAATGTTCCATGTGCACTAGAAAGAAAGTATACTTGGCTGCTATTGGGTGGAGTGTTTGTATACATCTATGAGGTCAAGTTGGTTGATTGTGGCATTTGGATCTTCCATGTTCTTATTGAGCTTCTTGCTAGATGTTCTGTCCTCCACGGCAAATGGTGTATTGAAATCTTCTACTATTATTGTGGAGCTGTCTATTTCTCTTTTCAATGCTGTTAGACTCTGTTTTATGTATTTTGGAGCCCTAACCATTGGGTTTGTAAATGTTTATTATGGTTATGTCCTCCTGGTGTATTGCTCCTTTAATCATTATGTAGTATCCTTCCTTATCCTTTATTGTGGTTTTTACTTTAAAGCCTATTTTGTCAGAGATTAATATTGCCACTCTTGCTGTTTTTTGGTTATTTTTTGGTTGATATATTTTTTTCCATCCTTTGAATTTCAGTTTGTTTGTGTCTTTGAGTCTGAGGTGTGTCTCTTGTAGGCAGCATATAGATGAAGTGTTTTTTTTTAATCCATTCTGCCACTCTTTGTCTCTTTATTGGAGCATTTATTCCATTTACATTCAGTGTAATTATTGATAGATATGAGTTTACTGCTGTCATTTTGATGTATTTTTTTCTGGTGTCGATAGCTTCTTTTTTCCATGCAATTTTCTGTGCTGAGTCATTTTTCTTTATGTATTTTCTTTTCTTTTTTTCATTATTGTTGATTCTGTATTTGCTGAGGCTTTATGTTTTTATTCTTTCTTATTTTGATGTGTACATTTTTTACTTGTGGTTACCTTAAAATTTACCTCTAGTTTTCTAAGTTTAAACTAATCTTTTATTTCTTGCTATCACCCGAACTTTCTTTCCCCTTGAAAGTTCATGACTACACTATTCAGTCCCTCTTTTTTTATTTTAATGTTGCCCACTTTTACATATTGACATCTTGGTTTCCCTATTTTCAGTGTTTAAGATTTAACTTATTTTTGTGACTTCCCTATCTGGGTTGATATATGGTTGTTCTGTCCTGTGTTCTAGTCTTGGGTTGTTATCTGATATTGTTGGTTCTCTAGCTGAAGGATTCCATTTAATATTTCTTGTAATTTTGGTTTGGTTTTTACAAATTTCCTTAACTTCTGTTTATCTGAAAATGCCTTAATTTCACCTTCATATTTGAGAGACAGTTTTGTTGGATATATAAATCTTAGCTGGCATTTGTTTTCCTTCAAAGCATTACATATGTCATCCCATTGCCTTCTTGCCTGCATGGTTCTTGCTGAGTAGTCAGAGCTTAGTCTTATTGGCTCTCCTTTGCAGGTGACTTTTTGTTTATCCCCACCTGCTCTTAAAATTCTCTCTTTATCTTTGGTTTTGGAAAGTTTGATTATAATATGACTTGGTGACTTTCTTTGGGGATCTATCCTGTTTAGGGTTTTATGAGCTTATTTGATAGGTACCTTCTCATCTTTGATGATATCAGGGAAGTTTTCTGCCAGAAAATTTTCAACAATTCTCTCTGTATTTTCTGTTATCTCCCCCCACCCTCATTCTGGTACTCCAATCACTCGTAGATTATTCCTCTTGATAGAGTCACACATAATTCCTAGGGTTTCTTCATGTTTAAAAAATTTCTTTGTCTGATTTTTCCTCACATAAGTTGGTGTCAAGTGCTTTATCTTCAATCTCACTAATTCTGACTTCCGTTGCCTCAATTCTTCTCCTATGACTTTCTATTGAGTTGTCTAATTCTGAAATTTTATTATTCATCTTTTAGATTTCCACTTGCTGTCTCCCTATGGATTCTAGCAGCCTGTTACGTTTGTCATTCTGATCTTGTATAGCTTTCCTCATTTTCTCTATTGCTTTTTCTGTGTGTTCCTTGGCTTGGTCTGGGTTTTGCCTGATCTCTTGAAGAGCTCTATATATTAATCTTGAAATCTACTTCTGGTAATTTCAATATTTTCCCTTCCTATGGTAGGTTTCCTGGTTCTTTGTTTTGGTCACTTGCTGGAACCATCTTTAGCCACTTCTTTATGTGATTTGATAATGACTGTTGTCTCTGAGCCGTCAATAAGTTATTGATTTATTTATTGTATGTTTATTTATTGTATCCTTGCTTTTGTTTTGCTTTGATATGCCCAGGTAGGCTGGGCCTGTGAGCTACTTTTGTTATTGGCTTCTTTGAAGCTTTCACATCCTGTCACCAGGTGGTTAGAACTGCTACTAGGTATGTGAGCCCAGGAGTCTGTTTACATTTCTTGTGTGGACTCAGCTCAGGTGTCCAGGTTGTCTGTCACCAGGTATGTGGAGAAGACTCTCATCTACAGTACTAGACAGCCAGGGTTATGTAGGGGTGATTGGATCAAGCAGATGTATCTGGCTGCAGTAGGGGTCTATGTGCTGAAAAAGGTAGGCAGCTCATGGCTACCCCTGAGTGCCTAGATAAAAGGCATGTCTCTGTCCCCTAGGGTGCATAGGTGGGAGGATTTTGCAGCCATATTTTGGGTACCCAATACTGTTGGCTGCAAGGACTGAATGGCACCACTTATTCTCAGACCCTCGTCACGGGTGGCTTGGTGGAATGGGTGAAACCACCTATCCTCAGGCCCCTGATGTGGGTGGATGAGGACCCTGCTTAATGGGTACGGCTGTGTCAAATGTCATGAACTCCACTCCCCCTTGGCTGTTGCAGTTGAAAACAGGTTTCAGGTATATACCCTGTTGTTCTATGCTAAAGAGAGTCTGCTTTTGAATCAGCCCACACATGTCTAGGCAGGGGTGAAAGATGTTCAAAGTCCATGAAACCCTTATGCCTGTGCCTAGGCAAAATGGCTGTGCCTGCCATGAGTTCATGGCTTAGGGGGCATAGCAATTTTTTAAAGCTATGAGAAAAAAATTTTTTTTTTATGAGACTGGCTTGGGCATAGCTAGTTCTGAGCACCCAGCTTAGCGGAGTTGATGATGTTTGTTTGTTTGTTTTTCCCCTAAAACTGGGAGACTAGTTCAGGCACAGAGAGCTCCTATTTCCAGCTTAGGGGCATGGCAATTGGTGGATACTGCAGGACCACTATTGGAGCAGAGCAGGGAAGGGGTGGGTGAGGGGAAAAGAGGCACTTCTACAAAAGTCCCAGAGGGGGAGGGGTTATTTTGATCTCACGGGGTAGGTTAGACACTTGCACTTTTCTTTTGCAGATCCCGCTGCTTCCCCCTAGCTCCAGAGGCTTGTGCAGTCTCTCTGCAGCTAAGTCTTTCCCAATCCACAGGGTGCCAGCTAGCTCAAGTCTGGCACTTCTTCACAGCTTCTGAACTGTCTCTCCCTCTGCCTGCTGCTCAGTCTGACTCCTCAACTTTGTGTTTGATGTTCAGGGCTTTTAGATTGTCACATATAATTGATTCACTTGTTTTTTCGAGTTTCTGTTGTAAGAGGCACCACAGAATGCATCCGACTATTCTGCCATTTTGGCCCCACCTCCTCTAGTTCTAAGTTTTTTACGACACTAAATGAAGGTGTAAGGAATCAAGTCCAATGAAAAAAATGGCATTCAAAGTGTGGAGGTATTTTTTTAATACTTTATTTTTGCTGTTGTTGTTGAAAATATACACAGCAGAACATACGAGCGTTCAACATTTCTACATGTATTATTCAGTCACATTGACTACATTTTTTGGGTTGTGCAAAGATTCTTGTCCTTCTTTTCTGAGTTGTTCCTCCCCCACTAATAGAAACTCACAGCCACTTAGGTTCAAATTCCTATCTAAACTTTCCAGTTGCTGTTACCAATTTGATCCCATGTAGAAATTTCTTTAAAAGAGTATAATGTTCAAGGTAGACATTCTTTACTAATTAAGCTAAACTTTATCTCTTGGTTTAAAGATTTCAGGGTTTACTTTTGGCTTAAGGTTTAAAGATTATCTCGGGACAATAGCTTTGAGGGTTCATCCAGCCTCAATGGCTCCAGAAAGTCTGGATTAGTGTAGAGGTTTTTTAATTAATCAAAGAGAGTGGTGGAATCTCTTTCCCACAGGACCTTTATGAACAGGGGAAATTCACAAAGGTCTTAGTAGTTAAGGAAATCATGATCTGAGATGAGAGGTGGAAAAGATGATCCTAGCAGGTATTCCTGGCCAAAGGACTATATGATTCTATATTTATCCTCCAAGTTTAAGAATGATAAGGCCCAAGATATGAGAGGTGAGAGATGGCTCAGAGTGTCAGAAGTCCTCCTGCCAGTGAGTTGAAGCAAGTAAGCAGGCTGACCTGAGACATGACATTTCCTAAATACTATAATATGTCATCCCCTGAAGCCTGGCCACCACCAGAAAGAACGTCAGCAGAAGGCTGATCGTCAGGCCCTCTCCACAGGAAACAAGAGAAGCTGTCTCAACAAAGCAGAGCTCCATGCCCTTAAGAGACATGATCGGATTCTGAGCAAGCCTCTTCTCACATACCTACTTGACTTTTTGAGCCCCTCCTTCTTTGACAATGCAGGCTAGGTCTGAGAAATGAGAAGCAGCAACTGGAGATGCCAGCGGAGTCTTGAGCATCATAACTAGGCCATACCTCAGAGGACTTCTGCAGGAGACCCTCTCCACCCACCTGTGATCTAGGCTTGATGGACACATTAGGCATTAGAGGGTATGAGGTCTCAGAGTATGACCCAAGGGCTAGGCCTCATTTCCTTTTTCCTTCACTGACCTGACTCCTTTCCACTTATGTTGTTTATGATTCTGCTGAGAGAACCATGGAAGCAACTATGGATACATGAACAGATGTGTTCATATTGGGCTCAGCATTCCAAGGAATGGTTTCAGCAGAATCTGCCAGAGGATTGTTGTGCAATGGATCACTTTTTTATGGCCTTTCTCGCCATGGTCTTTTAACTCCCACCCAAGTGATTGGGTGGGACTGTGAAAATAAGATAATTGGAGTCCACCAAGGGGACTGGTCAGTTTTGGCATCCTGCTAAGCTTAAAAGAGTTCCAATTCCAAAGCAAAAAGATCTCCACCACCAAGGAAGAAGAACCAGGAGCTGAGAGCATCCTTTGGACCTAAGATCCCTGTGTTGAGAAGTTCCTGGACCTGGGAGACACACACAGAGAGAAAGAGAGAGAGAGCTGGGACATTGGGACATGGAACTCTAGAGAGGAAAAAGGGAGCTAGTTCAAACTGGGGGTCTGCCTCACTCCTCAACTTCCTCACCTGAAAACGGAAATACAAATCTCAAACTTTCAGGGTTTTAAAAATATTCAGTAAGACAACAAATGCAAATAAAATCCCTAGTCTACTGAATAATGTTGGCTCAATAAACATTTATTCTCTCCTCTACTCAAGGAACCTAAATAAGCGTTCTGCATGGCTTCCAAGAAAGCAGAGGAAGTGGTATATTAGCTAGAACACTGGAGCTGGAGTAAGACATTTCTAGGATCATGCCTAGGATAATGCCTGTGTCTTAGTCATCAAATGCTGCTATAATAGAAATAACGCTAGTGGATGGCTTTAACAAAGAGAAATTTATTTTCTCACAGTCTAGTAGTCTTAAAAATCCAAATGCAGGGCATCAGCTCCAGAGGAAGGCTTTCTTTCTCCGTTGGCTCTGAAGGAAGGTCCTTCTCGTCAATCTTCCCCTGGACTAGGAGCTTCTCTGTGCAGGAATTCCAGGTCCAAAGGACACACTCTGCTCCCTGTGCTTCTTTCTTGGTGGTGTGAAGTCCCCCATCTCTCTGCTTGCTTCTCTCTTTTATATCTCAAGAGGTTGCCTCAAGACATAATCCAATCTTGTAGACTGAGTCCTGTCTCACTAACAAAACTGCTGCCCGCCCTCTCTCATTAACATCATAGAGGCAGGATTTACAACATATAGGAAAATCAATCAATACCGGGAATCATTGCCCAGCCAAACTGATACACATATTTTTCGGGGGGACATAATTCAACCTGTGACATTAACCCGGTACAAAAATACAGTGGAATGTTATTCAGCTATAAAGAGAAATGAAGTTCTGATCCATGCTAAAACATGGATGAACCTTGAAAACATTATGCAGAGTGAAAAAAGTCAGACACAAAAGGACAAATACTACTCCACTGTCTTAGGCTGGTTTCTCTAGAAAACCAAAACCAGTGAAGCATACACACACACACACATATATATGTATACATACATATATATGTATACATGCTTATATATATATATGTACATAAACACATATATAGAGCCAGAGATTGAGAGGGAGAGTTATCTCAAGGAAATGTCTCATGCAGTTGTAGAGGCTGCTGGCTAGTTCAAAGCCCATGGGTCAGGCATCAGGCTTTTCCTGACTCATGTAGCTGCAGGGGCTGATGAACCCAAGATCAGCAGGTCAGAAGGCAGGCACACGTCTCAGACTACCGAAGCTGAGAAATCTAAGATCTGCAGGTAAGAGAGCAGGCTGCTGGCTCACAGGCTGCAGAGGCCAATGAATCTCAAGATCACCAGGTAAGCTGGTAGCTCAAGTTCCAAAAACCAGAGGTCAGCTGATGATGAGCCAGAGGCAGGATACAGAGTGAGAGCCTTCCTAGAAGATCCATTTATATATTGGAGGTGGGCCACATCCCAAAGGAAACTCCCTTTCAACTGTTTGGCTTCTCATAGCAGATCTCATCATAAAGTTGATTACACCATTATATAACTGTCAAATTAAATCTTTACATAATGGCCAAACTACATCATAACTGCAAAACCACTGAGAATCATGGCTCAGCCAAGTTGGCACACGACCTTAATCATCACATCCACTTACATGAAATATCTAGAACAGGCAAATGCATAGAGACAAAGCTTTTTCAGTGGTTACCAGGGATAAGACAAGGGGGAATGGACAGTTATTTTTCAAGGAGTACTGGCTTTTTACCTGGGGTGATGACAAACTTTTGGAACTAACTAGATAGTGGTGCAGTTTCAAAGCATGGTGAATATGATTAACGTCACTGAATTGTACACTCAAAAATGGTTGAAACATCAAAATATTTTCTGATATGTATTTTATCACAATTAAAAAAAAAGAAGAAAACCTATATATCGATTTGGGGATAACTGACATCTTTGCTATGCTGAGTATTCCAATCTATTAACACAGTAAGTCTCTCCATTTATTTAGATCTTCTTTGATTTATTTCATTTGCATTTTGTAGTTTTCAGCATAAAAGTCCTGTACAAGTTTTGTCAGATTTACACTTAGTTATTTCATTTTTTGAATGATTATAAATGGTACTTTATTGTTAATTTCAGTTTTCACGTTCATTACTAGTATTTAGAAATACAATTGATTTTGCATGTTAAAAAGAAAATAAGATCAGTTAAAAAATGGTGAAATCTGAACATAGTTTGTAGGTAATAGTTTTATTGTGAAAATGTTAATTTTTTAGTTTTAAGAAATGTGTAGCAGTTAAGGAAGATGTGATTATTAGGGGAAGCTGGATCAAAGTTGTCTTAATATGGGCTCTCTAGAGGAGTAAAACCAGTGAAGCATATATAAATATAGAGAGAAATATACTTCAATAAAATGGCTCACTCAATTTCAGACTGAAGTAGCTGATAAAAATCTTCTATTGCTTCATCTTTGGTCCTAGTGGTTGGTGAGTAAATTTGAATAATAGTCGTATTATCTGATCTTCCTTGTAGGTGTATGGATATTATCCTATCACTGATAGCGTTGTACTTCAGGATAGATCTTGAAATGTTCTTTTGGACGATGAATGCAACACCATTCCTCTTCGAGTTGTCATTCCCAGCATAGTAGACTATATGATTGTCTGATTCAAAATGACCAATACCAGTCCATTTCAGCTCACTAATGCCTAAGATATCGATGTTTATGCATTCCATTTCATTTTTGATGATTTCCAATTTTCCTAGATTCATACTTCGTACATTCCAGGTTCCGATTATTAATGGATGTTTGCAGCTGTTTCTTCTCATTTTGAGTTGTGCCACATCAGCAAATGAAGGTCCCAAAAGCTTTATTCCATGCACGTCATTAAGGTCGACTCTACTTTGAGGAGGCAGCTCTTCCCTAGTCATCTTCTGAGTGTCTTCCAACCTGAGGGGCTCATCTTCCAGCACTATATCAACAATGTTCTGCTGCTATTCGTAAGGTTTTCACTGGCTAATGCTTTTTAGAAGTAGACTGCCGGGTCCTTCTTCCTAGTCTGTCTTAGTCTGGAAGCTAAGCTGAGACCTGTCCTCCATGGGTGACCCTGCTGGTATCTGAATACCGGTGGCATAGCTTTCAGCATCACAGCAACACGCAAACCCCCACATTATGAGAAATTGACAGAGAAGAAGGATCAGTAGTTGGAAAATATGGCCTTCGTGATAGAAACAATATTGGAGATCGAATGATAGAATTTTGCAAGACCAACAACTTCTTCATTGCAAATACCTTCTTTCACCAACATAAACGGCGACTATATACATGGACCTCGCCAGATGGAACACACAGAAATCAAATCGAGTACATCTGTGGAAAGAGACGATGGAAAAGCTCAAAATCATCAGTGAGAACAAAGCCAGGGGCTGACTGTGGAACAGACCATCAATTGCTCATATGCAAGTTCAAGCTGAAACTGAAGAGAATCAGAGCAAGTCCACGAGAGCCAAACTATGACCTTGAGTATATCCCACCTGAATTTAGAAACCATCTGAAGAATAGATTTGACACATTGAACACTAGTGACCGAAGACCAGGCGAGTTGTGGAATGACATCAAGGACATCATCCATAAAGAAAGCAAGAGGTCACTGAAAAGACAGGAAAGAAAGTACAGACCAAGATGGATGTCAGAGGAGACTCTGAAACTCGCTCTTGAACATTGAGCAGCTAAAGCAAAAGGAAGAATTGATGAAGTAAAAGAACAGAACAGAAGATTTCAAAGGGCCTCTTGAGAAGACAAAGTATTATAATGACATGTGCAAAGAGCTGGAGGTAGAAAACCAAAAGAGAAGAACATGCTCGGCGTTTCTCAAGCTGAAAGAACTGAAGAAAAAATTCAAGTCTCGAGTTACAACAGTGATGGATTCCGTGGGGAAAATATTAAACGATGCAGGAAGCATCAAAAGAAGATGGAAGGAATACATAGAGTCATTATATCAAAAAGAATTAGTCGATATTCAACCATTTCAAGAGGTGGCATACTATCAGAAACCTATGGTACTGAAGGAAGAAGTCCAAGCTGCACTGAAGGCATTGGTGAAAAACAAGGCTCCAGGAATTGATGGAATATCAAGTGTGATGTTTCAACAAACAGATGCAGCGCTGGAGGTGCTCACTCATCTATGCCAAGAAATATGGAAGACAGCTTCCTGGCCAACTGACTGGAAGAGATCCATATTTATGCCTATTCCCAAGAAAGGTGATCCAGCCGAATGTGGAAATTATAGAACAATATCATTAATATCACATGCAAGCAAAATTCTGCTGAAGATCATTCAAAAATGGCTGCAGCAGTATATCAACAGGGAACTGCCAGGAATTCAGGCTAGTTTCAGAAGAGGACGTGGAACCAGGGATATCATTGCTGATGTCAGATGGATCCTGGCTGAAAGCAGAGAATACCAGAAGGATGTTTACCTGTGTTTTATTGATTATGTAAAGGCATTTGACTGTGTGGATCATAATAAACTGTGGATAACACTGCGAAGAATGGGAATTCCAGAACACTTAATTGTGCTCATGAGGAACCTTTACATAGATCAAGAGGCAGTTGTTTGGACAGAACAAGGGGATACTGATTGGTTTGAAGTCAGGAAAGGTGTGCCTCAGAATAATAGCCTAGCCAAGTTGTCACATAACATTAACCATCAAAAAAGGTAAACAGGAATTTTCTGTGTTATCTTTGTAACTTTTCTGTAAATCTAATATTATTCCAAAATAAAAGGTTTATTTTTTTAAAAAGTGATGAAGAGACCTGGGCCTTATCAAAATAAAAAGCTCCCCAAAGTAGAGATAGAACATCCTCCGACCTCCAGATAGTGTTCACCCAAACCCTCTCCTGAGAGGCAGTGTAGCATATTCTTTCACCATACCTATTTAATTTGTATGCTGAACAAATAATCTGAGAAGCTGCACTATATGAAGAAGAATGGGGCATCAGGATTGGAGGAAGACTCATTAACAACCTGCGTTATGCAGATGACGTAACCTTGCTTGCTGAAAGTGAAGAAGACTTGAAGCACTTACTAATGAAGATCAAAGACCACAGCCTTCAGTATAGATTACACCTCAACATAAAGAAACAAAAATCCTCACAACTGGACCCATGAGCAGCATCATGACAAACGGAGAAAAGATTGAAGTTGTCAAGGATTTCATTTTACTTGAATCCACAATCAACAGCCCTGGAAGCAGCAGGCAAGATATCAAAAGACACATTGCATTGGGCAAATCTGCTGCAAAGGACCTCTTCAAAGTGTTGAAGAGCAGAGATGTCACCCTGAAGACTAAGGTGTGCCTGACCCAGGCCATGGTATTTTCATTCACATCATATGCATGTGAAAGCTGGACAATGAATAAGGAAGACCAAAGAAGAGTTGACACCTTTGAATTGTGGTGTTGGTGAAGAATATTGAATATATCACGGACTGCCAAAAGAACGAACAATCTGTCTTGGAGGAAGTGCAGCCAGAATGCTCCGAAGAGGCAAGGATGGCAAGACTGCGTCTTACATACTTTGGACATGTTGTCAGGAGGGTCAGTCCCTGGAGAAAGACATCATGCTTGGCAGAGTACAGGGTCAGCGGAAAAGAGGAAGACCCTTAAAGAGGTGGATTGACACAGTGGCTGCAACAATGAGCTCAAGCATAACAACGATTGTAAGGATGGTACAGAACCAGGAAGTGTTTCGTTCTGTCATGCATAGGGTCACTATGAGTCGGAACTGACTCGACGGCACTTAACAACAACAACAAAATGGATCACACAATTGTGGGGGCTGGAAAGTCCCAAATCCGTAGGTCAGGCTGAAGACCTTTGCTGGCTCACATGGTTTCAGGTGCTGACAAATCCAAAATCTGCAAGTCAGGTGGCAGGCTGGAGGCGTCTGCTGGTTTACAGGGTTGTGGGGGTTGGAGAACTCAAAATCTGCATGTCAAGTGGCAAACCAGAGACTTCTGTAGGCTTATGCCCCAAGAGCTGACAGTCAAGCGACAAGAAGACTGCAGGATCAAGAAGGAGAGTGAGCTTTGCCAGAACATACTATTTATATACTGGAAGCAGGCCACACCCTCAAGGAAAATCCCCTTTCAACTGATGCGCTGCTCACATAGATCACAAAATGGAAGGTGATTACATAGTGTCTGCCAGACTTCTGAGAATAATAGCCTAGCCAAGTTGTCACATAACATTAACCATCAAAAAAGGTAAACAGGAATTTTCTGTGTTATCTTTGTAACTTTTCTGTAAATCTAATATTATTCCAAAATAAAAGGTTTATTTTTTTAAAAAGTGATGAGGAGACCTGGGCCTTATCAAAATAAAAAGCTCCCCAAAGTAGAGATAGAACATCCTCCGACCTCCAGATAGTGTTCACCCAAACCCTCTCCTGAGAGGCAGTGTAGCATAGTGGTAATAGCACATAATCTGGAGTCATCCATTCAGGGTTCAAATCTGGGCTCTGTCACATATCTTATGTGTGACCCGAGGCAAGTCACTTGATTGCTCTAGGCCTCAATTTCTTCAACTGTAAATGCAGATAATATTAATAGTAACTACCACATAAATTGTTATGGGATTTGAAAGAGTTAAGACATTTAAATATGTTTAAACTTGTGTCTGGCACATATTATACAGTACAGAAATTTAATTATTGGCTATTATTAGCATTATGTAGCAAAGACATCCTTTCTAGGAGTGTGGCACAGAAATTATGATTCCCTTAGCTCCTGCCCTTCTAACCCCTTGAAAGCTCTTTTAATGGGTGCTGCTCCACAATGTTCAAGTCTGCCAATGCTGCAATGGCTCTCTAAGCCACTGCCTGTTTGCAGCCATAAAACAAACAACTTTACAACCAAACCACCCACTCTTTCCTAACCTTCCTCCCTCTCCTCTTTACTTAGTTAATACTGAAGATAGTATTCAACACAAACACCAAAGAAAACATTTTGGGAAGCTTTGGAATGCCAACCAGCCCATCTTTTACAGGAAAGTACTCAGAATACAATCAAGATTACAATAAAGAGATTATTCCATATCTTGTTGATTACTTTGCTCTTTCTTTTGCCTTGCAAATCTCCCATTCACTACTGCCTGCTCTAAAAAATGTGTCATCCTTGGGCAGAATGTGGAGCAAAGTCAAAGAGCAAGGAGACAGGAAAAAGGGAGGGCAATGCATCAGACCAGAACTTGTTGGCAACACTACACAGTGACAAGATCATGGCCTACTTCAAGAAAACCCACATCAAGGTGAACATTGAACTCTGTCCCACAGCCCACAGCACAGAACTGAGATTAGAATCACAGCATTAGGATGAAACACACCTTGGAAACGAGGCTGTATAATTCCTACCCACATCATTTGACAAACAGGGAAGCTGAAACCCAAAGAAGAGACTCTGATTTAGCAGCAGAGTTGGGATGATTTCATTTTGTGCATTTCATTCTAATTTAATGTACACCCATTCTGTGTCAGACACTTATTTTCTTGATCTACTTTATTTCATTTAATTTTCAAGACAACCCTATGAAGCAGAAAGACCAATATATTCCAGTTTTACAGATGACCAACTGAGATGCATAGAGGACAAGTGACATACTCAGGCCACCCTGTCATACTCAGATCTCCTCACTTTCAGGACAATATACACCCCACTACACCATAATGTCTCAAGAAGGGAAGAATATTGAGGCAGCCAAGCCTCTTTCATGGGTGCCTCAATAAACCAGTCTTCTAGATAGTCCTTGAAATTCACAGTGGGGGACTGAACCACAGGGCAGGGTTGCCACTGCACCCTTCTTCATCTATGCAGTTCCATCAGGCTTTCAGAGCCATTTCTATGGGTAGTACAGCTCACTTTTACACCCTAGTCCAGCAGTTCTTGGAGTATGTTTATTGCATCAGAATCACCTGGGAGACTTATTAAACATGCAAATATCTCCTCCTACTCCAGACCTACTGAATTTAAATCTGCAGAGGTAAGGGAAGGGAGAAGAAACTGGGATCTGTATGTTTAACAAACATGCAACGTGCTATAACGAATAATGAAGTGTGAGACCCATTGCTTTAGCAAAATAATCCTTGCACTCAGCTGCTAACCAAAAGGTCAATGGTTCAAACCCACCAGTCACTATGCGGAAGAAAGATGTGGCAATCTGCTTCCATAAAGATTACAGCTTTGGAAATATTATGGGGCAGTTAGTTCTACTCTGTCCTACAGGGTCACTATGAGAAGAATCAACTTGATGGCAATGGGTTTGGGTTTTTTTAAATTATTATTATTACCTTTCCCAAAGAGTGACTCTAAAGATAGAATAAAATTCAATCATTTATTCATGTACCAAATATTTGCTGATAACATAAAGTAAGCTGTATGAGATAAATAAGACATGGTCCCTGTCTCAAGGAGCTCATTATCTAAGTAGGTGACACAGATAAGTAGACAAATAATGACAACTCAGTGTAATACATTCTAGGACAGAGGTGTGTACAAAATTCAAAGAGATCTAACCCTACATAGGTGGGATTAGGGAAAAAATCCTAGAGGAAAGTGTTTGATATTCTCTTAAAGAACGAGTAGGAGAGAAGCAAGACAGTTGGAGAAAGGTGTTCCAGGAAGAGGGGTCAGCTATAAAGTTCTAGGGATAGCACATAGTCTGATCAGGTAATGTACTGTATCTGGCACATAGTAGGCCAAGAGCAACTGTTAGCAACTATTACTATTGTTTCTACTATTACTATATAGCCAGTGGCAGAAAGAGTACTGACCTGGCTGGAAATCAAGAGACCTGTGTTGGAGTCCTGCCCCTGCCACTTCGATGTTGTTTGACCTTGGGCAACACATTCCTCCTCTCTGACCCTCAGTCAGCTATAACACAACAATTCATTCCTTAATCCAAAAGTATATGCTGATTGCTTATTAAGTGTCAGGCACTGTGCTAAATGCTAGTGAGACAGTGGTAAATAGTAAAGGACAGTAGTGGTGGAGATGGACAAGTTAGAGTAACAAGCGTGATATTTAAAATAAGGGGTTACAGAAATAAATGGGAGTATAAAGGGTCACAATATACCTACTCCTCACTTATCAAATATCTCATTATCTGACATTTTATATTTATGACAATGGTAAAAAATTTACTATCCAACTATTGTGATCTGATGTAGTCATCCTCCATTTTCACCTAAAGTCAATTTTTGCATAACAGCTTGGTCTTTGGAACTTAACCAACCATGTTGATAAGTGAATAGTGGAAGTACTGGTTTGATAAGAAAATGAGAAAAATGGATATGAAAATCCTCTAAAAGCCATCAGTATACAAATGAACATTATTCTGTTAGATATAGGTATTACAACTAGAGAGAAGAGTTGAATTATCGTGCATCTCAACCTTTTTATCCCTTACACTCTATATATATCCTAACTCTAACTTCTGGATATTTTCCTCAAGACAATTTTGCCTAAATTTTCTTTTAGTTAGCATTTTAAATATGTTTCTTCAAACTATGCATGCCTGCCAACCTCCCCACTCAAATTCACCCCTACTTCAAATACTTGAGAATACAAAGACTATATTTGGAGAAAATGTAAATTAGTTCCTGAAATTGGATCAGAGTGATGAATTATATTCTACTTATGATGAATAAATTTACATGTCAACTTGGCTAGGTAATGGCCCCCAGTTATTTGGTAAAACACTAGTTTATATGTTGTTATTGAGTACTTATGTGCGATTAAATTAGTTGGCCTTAAGCAAAGAAGATTACCTTCCATAATGTGGGTCAGCCTCAACCAATTAGTTAAAAGCCTTAAGAGCTAAAAGGGAGTTTCCCTAGGGTGTGTCCTGCCTCCAGACTATAAATAGACATTTTTACAGATCTCTCTTTCTCTTCACTCTTTCCATCACCTGACAATGTATTTTGGGGCACAAGCCTGCAGGAATCTCCGGCCTATATCTTGGCCTACAGATTTTAGACTTTGTCAGCCCCCCACAATCATATGAGAAAAAAAAATTTTTTTAATTTACGTCTCTCTCTCTAAGAAATTTTGGTAATGAGAGTGACTCTAGAGGAGCTGGATCTAAAGAATGAGTTTTCTGAAGTGTTGTTGGGGTTTCTGGAATTGATTCTAAAATATGGGTAAATTTAAGGGCACTAATGCTTTTGTGAATGTCTCTATCCCATTACTTGCCAATCAGTTTGTCATACTGTGGTGGCTTTTGTGTTGCTGTGATGCTGGAAGCTAGCCACCAGTATGTCAAGAAAAAGCCTCATCACCCATGGTGGACAGGTTTCAGCAGAGCTTCTAGACTAAGACAGAATAAGAAGGACCTGGCAATCTCCTTCCAAAAAAACTGGCCAGTGAAAACCTTATGGATAGCAGTGGAACTTTGTCTGATATAGGATTAGAAGATGAGCCCCTCAGGTTGGAAGGCAGTCAAAATACAGCCTCCTCAAAGTAGTCAACCTTAATGACGTGGTTGGAGTAAAGTTTTCAAGACCTTTATTTGCTGACATGGAACGACTCAAAATGAGAAGAAACAGTTGCAACCACCCATTAGTAATCAGAACGTGGAATGTAAGAAGTATGAATCAAGAAAAAGTTGTCAAAAATGAAATGGAACCTTTCAAGACCCATATCCTAGCTATTAGTGGGCTGAAATGGACTGATATTGGCCATTTTGAAATGGAAAATCATATGGTCTATTATGCTGGAATGACAAATTGAAGAGGAGCTGTGTTGCATTCATCCTCAAAAAGAATATTTCAAGATCAATCCTGAAGTACAACACTGTCAGTGATAAGATAATATCCATATACCTACAAAGAAGATAAGTTAATAAGATTATTTTTCAACTTTAAGTGCCAATTACTAATGCCAAAGATGAAGACATCGAAAATTTTTACCACCTTCTGCAGTCTGAAATTGATCAAACATACAATCAAGATGCATTGATAATTACTAGTGATTGGAATGTGAAAGTTGGAAACAAAGAAGGATCACATGAAAGAATTTTGCAAGACCAACGACCAATTCATTGGAAATAACTTTTTTCAACAACACAAATGGCAACTATACACATGGATCTTGCCAGATGGAATACACAGGAATCAAATTGACTATACCTGGGGAAAGAAAGGATGGAGAAGTTCAATATCATCAGTCAGAACAAGACTTGGGGCTGGGTGTGGAACAGAACATCAATTGCTCACATGCAAGATCAAGTTGAAGCTGAAGAAAATTAAAACAAGTCTCTGGGAGCCGTAGTATGACCCTGAGTATATCTCACCTAAATTTAGAACAGATTTGATGCACTGAACACTAATAACTGAAGACCAGAAGATTTGTGAGATGACATCAAGGACATCATATGTGAAGAAAGCAAGAGGTCATTAAAAAGAAAAGAAAAGAACGAAAAGACCAAAATGGATTTCAGAAAAGACTCTGAAACTTGCTCTCGTGAGTAGAGTAGCTAAAGCAAATGGAAGAAATCATGAAGTAAAATAACTGAAAAGAGGATTTCAAAGGGCTGCTTGAAAAAAACAAAGTGAGATATTTTAATTAAATTTGCAAAGACCTGGAGTTAGAACATGCTTGGCACTTGTTGAGTTGAAAGAAGTGAAGAAAAAATTCAAGCCTTGGGTAGTAATATGGAAGGATTCTATGGGCAAAAATATTGTACTACCCAGGAAGCATCAAAAGAAGATGGAAGGAATACACAGAGACACTCTACCAGAAAGAACTGGTTGAAATTCAACTATTTCATAAGGTAGCATATGATGAAGAACCAGTGATACTGAAGGAAGAAGTCCAAGCTGTACTGAAGGCATTGATGTCGTTGTTAGGTGCAATAGAGTTTGTTCCAACTCATAGCTACACTCTGTACAACAGGAAACTGTGGCCAGTCTTGAGTCAACCTCAAAATCATTGCTGTGTTTTAGCCCACTGTTGCAGTCAATGTGTCAACCCATTTCATTGAGGGTCCTCCTCTTTCCCTGACCCTCTACTTTACCAAGCATGATGTCCTTCTCTAGGGACTGGTCTTTACTGATAACACGTCCAAAATATGTAAGTCCAAAGATGTTTCACCATCCTCCCTTCTAAGGACCATTCTGGCGGTAGATCTTCTAAGACAGATCTTCTGGCAGTCCACGATAAATTCAACATTCTTCACCAACACCATAATTCAAAGGCATCAATTCTTTTTTGGTATTCCTTATTTATTGCCCAGCTTTCACATGCATATGAGGCGATTGAAAATTCCAAGGCATAGGTCAGGGGCACCTTACTGCTCAAGGTGACATCTTTGCTTTTTTAACACTTTAAAGAGGTCTTTTGCAGCAGATTTGCCCAAAGCATTGTGTCTTGATTTCTTGACTGCAGCTTCCATGGGCATTGATTGTGAATCCAAGTGAAATGAAATCATTGACAACTTCAATATTTTCTCCATTTATCATGATGTTGCTTATTGGTCAAGTTGTGAGGATCTTTGTTTTCTTTATGCTGAGATGTAAGCCATACTGAAGACTGTAGTCTTTGATCTTCGTCACTAAGTGCTTCAAGTCTTCCTTGCTTTCAGCAACCAAGGTTGTGTCATCTGCATATTGTAGGTTGTTAATGAGTCTACTTCCAATCCTGATGCTGCATTCTTCTTTGTATAGTCCAACTTCTTGAATTATTTGCTCAGCAGACAGGTTGAATAAGTATGGTGGAAGGATACAATCCTGACTCACACCTTTCCTGATTTTAAACCACATAGTATCTCCTCGCTCTGTCAGAATGACTGCCTCTTTGTCCATGTACAGGTTCCGCCTGAGCACAGTTAAGTGTTTTGGAGTTCCCATTCTTAGCAATGTTACCCTTAATTTGTTATAATCCATACAGTGGAATGCCTTTGCATAGTCAGTAAAACACAGGCAAACATCTTCATAGTATTCTCTGCTTTCAGCCAAGATCCATCTGACATGAACAATGATATCCCTTGTTCTATGTCCTCTTCTGAATCCGGATTGAATTTCTGGCAGCTCCCTGTCTATGTACTGGTGCAGCCACTTTTGAATGATCTTCAGCAAAATTTTAACTGCATGTGACATTAATGATATCATTTGACAATTTCCACATTCTGTTGAATCACCTTTCTTTTGAATGGGCGCAAATATGAATCACTTCCAGTCAGTTGGCCAGGTAGCTAGCTGTCTTCCAAATTTCTTGGCATAGACAAGTGAGTGCTTCCAAATTTGCTTTCATTTGTTGAAATAATCTCAATTGATAGTCCACCATTTCCTGGAGCCTTGTTTTTTTTTTTTTTTCAATGCCTTCAGTGCAGCTCGGACTTATTCCTTCAGTGCCATAGTTCTTGATCATATGCTACCCCCTGAAATGGTTGAATGTCAACCAGATCTTTTTGGTACAGTGACTATGTATTCCTTCCATCTTTTTTTGATGCTTCCTGCATTGTTCAATATTTTGCCCATAGAATCCTTCAATATTGCAACTTGTGGCTTGAAGATTACAGCCTATAAAAACCTATGGGGAAGTTCTGCTATGTCACTTGTGTTTGCTAGGTGTCAAAATTGACTCGATGGTACCTAACAACAACAATGACAATTCTCTATTTAGTGTCTCAGCTCAAGTAGTTAGGAAGAGATCTAACAGTTTGCTTGGCTGGTTGGCTGAAACATGGAGAAAAGTGTGGCCTACACTAAATGAAGATGAAATGCCAAAACTGCTTTGGTATACTTTAGAAGAAAGTATTCAAAGGCTTGGGGAAATTGGAATGGTAGAGTGGATTTGTCATGTCAGATCCATTCACACATTCCATGCGTGCCCAGTGGATGTGCCTTTCACCATACTGTGAGGAATAAATTTCTGAAGGGAGCCCCAGCACCCTTGAAGAGCGTTGTGATTGTTCTTCTCTGTAGGTCAACTATTACAGTGGGAACTTCCCTCACTGAATTGGGGAACCTAACTACAATGAAGGTGATTAGATCCCAGGTGACAGGGGCCAAGTGGCAGCACTTAATCACCAAAGGCAAGATTGGTGTAGTTACCATAATAGACAGCAGAGTCAAAGCTGTAATCAGTATAGTCTGACTTTTATAGACATATGGCGTCGGCTAAATGGTCATGGTGTCCCTAAGAGTGAAATACAGAGAAAACCTTCTAAATATTTACTTTATCTGCATAAGATGAAGAGTTCTAGATCAAGGGAACAGAAGTCTAACGGCTCCTCAATCACTTCCCAAACTTCAGGCAGTTTATAGACCCACAATCCCTTAAAGGAAGGGAAAGTGTGTCCTCTTCAGGAAGGACACAACTACACTGCCAAAAATTTATAGTGCTGGTCTTTATCCTAGCCTTCCCAAAAGACATCTATGTTCTTTTACCAGGGTGACTGTGTTTTGGGAAAAGGGAAATAATTAGATTTCTCAGGGGTTACTGGACACTGGCTCTGAGCGACACTAATTCCAGGAGACCCAAAATATCACTGTGGTCCACCAATCAGTGTAGGGGCATATACAGGTCAGGTTATCAATGGAGTCTTAGATCATGTCTGCCTCACGGTGGGTCCCTCCACCCTGTAGTGATTTCCCCAGTTCCAGAATGCATAATTGGAATAGACATACTCAGAAATTGGCAGAATCCTCACATTGGTTCCCTGACCTGTGGAGTGAGGGCTATTATGGGAAGAAAGGCCATTGGGAAGCCACTAGAACTGCCTATATCTAGGAAAGTAGTAAACCATAATCAATACTATATTCCTGGACAGATTACAGAGGTTAGTTTCAACATTAAGGACTTCAAGGATGGAGTAGTGGTGATCCCAATACATTCCAATTCAATGTGCTTGTTTGGCCTGTGCAGAAAGCAAATGTATTTTGTAGAATGACAGTGGCTTATCATAAATTTAAGCAGACCATGACTCCACTTGTTGCTGCTGTTTCAAATGTGGTTTCATTGCTTAAGCAAATTAATACATTGTTTGGTACCTGCTACACAGATATTGATCTGGAAAATGTTTTTTGTTTGTTTGCTTTTCTTTCTTGTTTCCTGTTAGCAGAGACCACCGGAAGTAGTGTGCTTTCAGCTTACAAGACCAATAATCCACCTTCCTTGATCTGCCACAGGGACATATTGACTCTCCAGTCCTATGTCCCTTCTAAGGTGAAGGATAAGTTGTTTCCTATGGCCCCTCCTACAAATAAAAAGGAGGCACAATGCTTAGTTGGCTTGTTTGGATGTTGGAAGCAACATACTCCTCATTTGAGGGTGCTATCTATACCATTTACCTAGTGACCCGAAAAGCTGTTAGCTTTGAGTGGTGTCCAGAACAAGGGAAGGCTCTGCAACAGGTCCAGGCTGCTGTGAAAGCTGCTCTGCCATTCAAGCCATATGACCCAGCATATCCAATGGTTATTGAAATGTCAGTGGCAGATATATATGCTGTTTGGAGCCTTTGGAAGGCCCTTTTGGTGAATCACAGTACAGGTGCTTCGGATTTTGGAGCAAAGCCCAAAATCTCTGAGAATTACATTCCCCTTTTGAGGAACAGCTTTTGTCTTGCTACTGGACATTAGTAGAGACTGGACACTTAACCATGGGCCACCAAATTACCACATGACCTGAGCTGCCTACCAGGAACTGGCTGTGGCCTAACCCACAAAGTTATAAAGTCAGGTGTGTACAGCAGCGTTCCATCATAATACTAAAGTGGTATATAGTAGAACGGGCTCCAGCCAATCCTGAAGGCATGAGTAAGTTACATGAGGAAGTGGCCCAAATGCCCATGATCTCCACTCTGGTTATGTTACCTTTTCTCTCCCAGCCTGCACCTATGGCCTCGTGGGGAGTTCTCTACGATCAGCTGATTGAGGAATAGAAAACTTGGGCCTGGTTTACAGATGGTTCTACACAATATCTGGAGTCCCTGGGTGGCACAAATGGTTAAGCACTCAACTACTAACTGAAAAGTTGGAGGTTCACACACACCCAAAGGTGCCTTGGAAGAAAGACCTGATGATCTGCTTCCAAAAGATTACAACCTTGAATACTCTAGGGAGCAGTTCTACTCTGAAAACACGTAATTGCTGTGAGTCAGAATCCACTCGACTGGAACTGATTTGTTTGTTTGGTTTGGTTTGCTTTGCTTTCCTTTCTGCACAATATGCAGGCACCACCTGAAAATGGACAGCGTAGCACTGCAGCCCCTTTACGGGACTTCCCTGAAGGGCAGTGGTGAAGGAAAATTCTTCAAGAGGAAAAAACTTAGAGCAGTGCTCCTGGTTGTTCTCTTTGCTTGGAAGGAGAAATAGCAAGATATACAACTGTATAATAATGTATGGGGTGTGGCCAATGGTTTGGCTGGATGTTCAAGGATTTGAAAGGACTATGTTGTAAAATCATGACAAGGATGCCTGGGGCAGAGGTATGTTCAGAGACCTCCCTGAATGAGCAAAAAAAGAAAAAAAAAAAACCCAGAGGTGGGGCCAAGATGGCAGAACAGCCAGACACTTCTGGCAATCTCTTTTACAACAAAGGGCTGAAAAAACAACTGAAATGATTATATTTATGACAAGCTAGGAGCCCTGAATATCAAAGGCAAAGTTAGAAAAAGGACTGAACAGCAGGGGGACAGAGAGACGGTTCAGAAGTGGAGAGGACTTGCCAGACCTGAATTGCTGGGAACACACAGCACCATTCTGGGAGTGACTGTGATGGGTTCGTGGTAGCAGTTGGCTGCAGCTTCCTCTGGGAGAAACAGCCAGCCACACAGCCTACTCACACCTCCGGTACCAGAGAATAACAGCACTCTCAGCAAAAGCTAAGTACTTGTGTATATTTTACCACACCCCCCACCCTCAAGTCAGCTTCAGTGGCTGTTGGTATCCCTGGGCCTGAGATAGGCCCTGCTGAGTGCTCTAAGCCATTGTCCCAGCCTTGGAGAAGGAATAAATTCACAATTGGGGGAAAAGATAATTTGCCAGCTCCACTAACCTGGGAAGCTTAGGACAGAAGCGGCTCCTGTCCAGGCATAAATGGTCCGTGGAGTTTGAATACATTTCCCCCTGCATAGGTCTGTGTGGGCCTATTTTGGGAGAATAGACCCTTGTTGGCAGGCTGCAACTGTTTCAGCTGTGTGGTGGAGAGGTGCATGTTGGATGTTTGACACTGCTTGCCTATTAAAAAAGGGTCCTCAATTACCCACATCAGGGGCCTAAGGACCGGTGGTGCCACTCAGGTCACCCAGCCACCTGTGACGAGGTTCAAGAATACCTGGTACCTCCCAGTCCTTACACCCAAAAGATTTGGGTGCCTATGGTCCATCTGCACAACCAACCCACCAGTAATCTAGGGAACAGGAACACGCTTTCCGCATACACACTCGGGGGATGGTTGTGAGCTCTCTGTCTTGTTCAGAGTGTGACCCCCTGCTGCAACCAGATACCAGTACCTACAGCAATCATCCCTGCCACTTTAAGACTGTAGGACAGAGCCTGTACCACACACTTGATGACCAGTTACCAGGACACCTCAGCTGAATCCATACAAGAAAAGTGAATGGACTCATAGGCTGATATACCTGATAACAGCTCTAGCCATCTGGTGACAGGACATTAGAGCTTCAAAGTCAAAAACGATCAAGCTAGCTCACTCAAGCAACCCATTTGGGCATATCAAAACAAAACAAAACAAAGCAAGAAGATAGTATACAGTAAGCAAACATTAAATAAACTAATACAATAACTTATAGATGGCTCGGGGACACCAGTAAACATCAAATCACATAAAGAAGCAGACCATGATCACATCAACAAGTTCTTAAAACAAAGAATCAAGGGATCTTCTAGATGAAGGTGTATTCCTGGAATTATCAAATGCAGAATAAAGATTGACATACAGAATTCTTCAAGACATCAGGAACGAGATAAGGAAGGAGATCAGGCAATACATAGAACAAGCCAAGGAATACACAGATAGAGCAGTTGAAAAAATTAAAAAGGTTATTCAAGAACATAATGAAAAATTTAATAAGCACAAGAATCCATACAGAGAGAGCCATCAGAAATTTAGGAGATTAACAATAAATTTACAGAATTAGATAACTCAATAGAAAGTCAGAGGAGCAGAATTGAGCAAGTGGAAGGCAAAATTGGTGAGACTGAAGATAAAACATTTGGCACCAATATATTTGAAGAAAAATCAGATGAAAAATTAAAAAAAAAAAAAAAACGAAGAAACCCTAAGAATCATGTAGGACTCTATCAAGAGAAATAACCTATGAGTGATTGAAGTACCAGAACAGGGAGAGATAACAAAAAAAATATAGAGAGAATTTTTGAAGATTTGTTGGCAGAAAACTTCCCTGATATCGTGAAATCCACATAAGGTAGATCTCGAAAGAAAGTCACCAAGACATAATTAAACTTGCAAAAAACAAAGACAAAGAGAATTTTTAAGAGCAGCTAGGGATAAAAGAAAAGTCACCTACAAAGGAGAGTCAATAAGAAAAAGCTCAGACTACTCAACAGAAACCATGCAGGCAAGAAGGCAATGGGATGACTTACAAAAAACACTGAAGGAAAAAAATTGCCAGCCAAGAATCATATAGCCAGCAAAACTGTCTCTCAAATAAACCAAACCGAAAACCAAACCCAGTGCCGTCGAGTTGATCCCGACTCATAGCGGCCCTATAGGAGAGAGTCGAACTGCCCCATAGAGTTTCCAAGGAGCGTCTGGCGGATTCAAACTGCTGACCCTTTGGTTAGCAGCCGTAGCACTTAACCACTACGCCACCAGGGTTTCTGTCTCTCAAATAGGAACTTGAAATTAGGACATTTCCAGATAAACAGAAGTTTAGGGAATTCATAAAAACAAAACCAAAACTACAAGAAATACTAAAGGGAGTTCTTTGGTTAGAAAATCGATAATATCAGGTATGAACCCAAGACTAGAAAACTGGAGAGAGCAATGAGATGTCAATCCAGATATGGAAATCACAAAAATACATTAAGATAAAAACAACTCTCAAAACAGGGAAACAGCAATGTTATTATGTAAAAGAAGGCAACATTAAAACAATAAAGAGGGACTAAGAAATGTAGTCATAGACCTTTCATATGGACAGGAAGACAAGGCGATATAAACAAATAAAAGTCAGGTTTAAACTTAGAAAAACAGGGGTAAATATTAAGGTAACCACAAAAAAAAAAAAAAAACCACAAAGGAGACTAACAATCCTACTCATCAAAATAAAATACAAGAAAAAAATAGAGACACAGCAGAAACAAAATCAACAACAATGAAGAATAGGAAAAGACAATATATGAGGGTAAACCACTCAGCACAAAAAATTAAGTGGGAAAAAGAATCTGTCAGCAACACACAAAAAAAGGACATCAAAACGACAGCACTAAACTTATACCTATTCTAAATTACGCTGTATGTAAGTAGACTAAATGCACCAATAAAGAGACAGAGAGTGACAGAATGGATTAAAAAAACACGATCCATCTATATGATGTCAACAAGAGACACACTCTCAGACTTAGAGACACAAATGAACTAAAACTCAAAGGATGGAAAAAAAATATCAAGCAAACAATAATCAAAAAAGAGCAGGAGTGGCAATAATAATTTCTGACAAAATAGACTTTAAAATTAAATCCACCACAAAGGATAAGGAAGGACACTATACACTGATTAAAGTGATAATATACTAGGAGGATATGACCATATTAAATATTTATGCACACAGTGACAGAGCTGCAAGATACATAAAACAAGCTCTAATAGCACTGAAAAATGAGATAGATCCACAGTTATACTAGGAGACATCAACACACTGCTTTCGGTGAAGGACAGAACATCCAGGAAGAAGTTCAGTAAAGACACAGAAGATCTAAATGCTACAATCAACCAACTTGACCTTATAGACATATACAGAACACTCCACCCAACAGCAACCAAGTATACTTTCTTTTCTAGTGCACATGGAACATTCTCTAGAATAGACAACATATAAGGTCATAAAGCAAGCTTTAGCAGAATCCAAAACATCGAAAAATTACAAAGCATCTTATCTGACCATAAGGCCATAAAAGTAGAAATCATTAACAGAAAAAGCAGATAAAAGAAATCAAATACTTGGAAACTGAACAATACCCTGCTAAAAAATGACTGGGATATAGAAGACATTATGGATGGGATAAAGAAATTCATAGACTCCAATGAGAATGAAAACACTTCCTATTAGAACCTATGGGACAGAGCAACAGCAGTGCTCAGAGGCCAGTTTATATCAATAAATGCACACATCCAAAAAGAAGAAAGGGCCAAAATTAAAGAATTATCCCTACAACTTGAGCAAATAGAAACAGAGCAACAAAAGAAACCCTCAGGCACCAGAAGAAAACAAATAATGAAAATTAGAGCAGAATTAAATGAAATAGAAAACAGAAAAACAATTGAAAGAGTCAAGAAGACCAAAAGCTAGTTCTTTGAAAAAATTTTAAAAAACTGATAAACGATTGGCCAAACTGGCAAAAGAAGGAGAGGAAGCAAAAAACCCGAATAAGAAATAAGATGGGTGATATTAGAACAGACCAAAAGGAAATTAAAAGAATTATATCACATTATTATGAAAAACTGTACTCTAACAAATTTGATAACCTAGAAGAAATGGACAAATTTCTAGAAACACACTATCTACCTAAACTAACACAAATAGAGGTAGAACAACTAAATGGACCCATTATAAAAGAAGAGATTGAAAAGACAATTTAAAAACTTTCAACAAAAAAAGCCCTGGCCCTGACGGATTCGCTAGAGAATTCTACCGAACTTTCAGAGAAGAGTTAACAACACTACTACTAAAGGTACTTCAGAACATAGAAAAGGACAGAATACTCCCACACTCATTCTATGAAGCCACCATATCACTGATACCAAAACCAGTTAAAGACACCAGAAAAAAAAAATTACAGACCCATATCCCTCATGAACTTAGATGCAAAAATTCTCAACAAAATTCTAGCCAATAGAATTCAACAAAATATCAAAAAAATAATTCACCATGACCAAGCGGGATTCATACCAGGTATGCAGAGATGGTTCAACATTAGAAAAAGAATTAATGTAATCCTATAAATAAAACAAAAGACAAGATCCACATGATCTTATCAATTGATGCAGAAATCATATTACAAAAAGTTCAACACCCATTCATGATAAAAACTATCAGCAAAATAGGAATAGAAGGATAACTCCTCAACATAATAAAGGACATCTATACAAAGCCAACATCATCCTGAAGGGAGAGACTCTGAAAGCATTCCCCTTGAGATCGGGAACCAGACAAGGATGCCCTTTATCACCACTCTTATTCAACACTGTGCTGGAGGTCCTAGCCTGAGCAATTAGGCTACATAAAGAAATAAAGGGCATCCAGATTTGTAAGGAAGAAGGAAAAATATCTCTATTTGCAGATGATATGATCTTATAAACTGAAAACCCTCAAGAATCCTCAAGAAAACTTCTGAAATGAATAGAAGAGTTCAGCAGATTATCAGGATACAAGATAAACATACAAAAATCAGTTGGATTCCTCTACACCAACAAAAAGAACATCAAAGAGGAAATCGCCAAATCAATGCCATTTACAGTAGCCCTCAGGAAGATAAATTACTTAGGAAAAAAATCTTACTGGAGATGTAAAAGACCTATACAAAGAAAATTACAAGACACTACTATAAGAAACCAAAAGAGACTTACATAAGTGGAAAAACGTACCTTGCTAATGGATAGGAAGACTCAACATTGTATAAAATGTCCATTCTACCAAAAGCGTTCTACAAATACAATGCAATTCCGATTCAAATTCCAATGATATTTTTTAATGAGATGGAGAAACAAATCACCAACTTCATATGGAAGGGAAAGAGGCCTTGGCTAAATAAAGCATTACTGAAAAAGAACATAGTGGGAGGCCTCACTCTACCTGATTTTAGAGCCTATTATACCGTCACAGTAGTCAAAACAGCCTGGTACTAGTACAACAACAGATACATAGACCAATGGAACAGAATTGAGAATGCAGACATAAATCCATCTACATATGAGCAGCTGATATTTGACAAAGGCCCTAAGTCAGTTAAATGGGGAAAAGACAGTCTCTTTAAAAAATGGTGCTGGCATAACTGGATATTCATCTGCAAAAAAAGGAAACAAGACCCATACCTCACACCATGCAAAAAAATCAAACTCAAAATGCATCAAACACCTCAATATAAAATCTGAAATGATAAAGATCATGGAAGGAAAAATAGGGACAATGCTAGTAGCCCTAGTACATGGCACTAATAGTATACAAAACATCACTAACAATGCAGAAGAGAAACTAGATAACTGGGAGCTCCTAAAAATCAAACACCTATGCTCATCCAAGGATTTCACCAAAACAGTAAAAAGATTACCCTACAGACTGGGAAAAAATTTTTAGCTATGACATTTTCGATCAGTGTCTAATCTCTAAAATCTACATGATACTGCAAAAACGCAACAACAAAAAGACAATTAAAAAATGGGCAAAACATATGAACAGGCACTTCACTAAAGAAGGCTTTCGGGTAGCTAACAGATACATGAGGAAATGCTCACGATCATTAGCCATTAGAGAAATGCAAATCAAAACTACAATGAGATTCCATCTCACTCCAACAAGACTGGCATTAATCCAAAAAACACAGAATAATAGACGTTGGAGAGGTTGTGGAGAGACTGGAGCACTTATACACTGCTGGTGGGAAAGTAAAATGGTATAATCACTCTGGAAATCTATTTGGCACTTCTTTAAAAAGCTAGAAATAGAACTACCATATGATGCAGCAATCCCACTCCTCAGAATGTATCCTAGAGAAATAAGAGCCTTTTCATGAACACCCATGTTCATTGCACACCCATGTTCATTGCAGCACTGTTTACAATAGCAAAAAGATGGAAGCAACCAAGGTGCCCACCCATGGAGGAATGGATAAATAAATTATGGTATATTCACACTATGGAATACTATGCATCGATAAAGAACAATGATGGATCTGTGAAACATTTCATAACATGGAGGAATCTGGAAGGCATTATGCTGAGTGAAACCAGTCAGTTGCAAAAGGACAAGTATTGTATGAGATCACTATTATAAGAACTTGAGAAATAGTTTAAACAGAGAAGAAAATATTCTTTGATGGTTACGAGAGTGGGGAAGGAGGGAGGGAGGGAGGGAGGGAGAGGGGTTTTCACTAATTAGCAGATAAGAACTATTTTAGGTGAAGGGAAAGCCAACACACAATATAGGAGAGGTTAGCACAACTGGACTAAACAAAAAGCAAAGAAGTTTCCTGAATAATCTGAATACTTCGAAGGCCAGTGTAGCAGAGGTGGTGGTTTGGGGACTATGGTTTCAGGGGACATCTAAGTCAATTGGCATAATAAAATCTAGTAAGAAAACGTTATGCATCCTACTTTGCAGAGTGGCGTCTGTGGTCTTAAACGCTATCAAGCAGCAATCTAAGATTCATCAGCTGGTCTCAACCCACCTGGAGCAAAGGAGAATGAAGAACACCAAAGACACAGGGTAATTATGAGCCCAAGAGACAGAAAGGACCACATAAACCAGAGACTACATCATCCTGAGACCAGAAGAACTAGATGGTAAAAACTAGATGGTACCCGGCTACAACTGATGACTGCCCTGACAGGGAACACAACAGAGAACCCCTGAGGGAGCAGGAGAGCAGTGGGATGCAGACCTCAAAATCTTGCAAAAAGACCAGACTTAATGGCCTGACAGAGACCTTCTGTTATCCCAAGACAGGAACCCTTCCCAAAGGCAACTCTTCAGACAGGGATTGGACTGGACTATGGGATAGAAAATGATACTGGTGAAGAGTGAGCTTCTTGGATCAAGTAGACACACGAGAATATGTGGGCATCTCTTGTCTGGAGCGGAGATGAGAGGACAGAGGGGGTGAGAAGCTGGCTGAATGGACACAAAAAGAGAGAGTGGAGGGAAGGTGTGCGCTGTCTCATTAGGAGTATATAGCAAGGTGTATATAAATTTTTGTATGACAGAGTGACTTGATTTGTAAACTTCACTTAGACACAATAAAAATTAAAAAAATAAAATAAACCCTGCTGTCGGGTCAATTCCAGCTCATAGTGACCCTATGGGCCAAAGCCATGATGATATTGTGTCTAGTGTGAATGCTCACCAAAAGGTAAACTTAGCAGACATGGGTTTTAATAAATAAGCGTACAGGATGGGACATTTTGTGGATTCCAGTCAGCCTCGTTCCTCAACCAATCCTGTCATTGCCCAGTCAGCTCAGGAACAAAGTGGTCATGGTGGCAGGGATGGAGGTTATGCCTGGACTCAACAACGTGGAATTCCACTCACTAAGGCAGTTAGAATCTGCCAGGCGCTCCTTGGAAGCTCTATGGGGCAGTTCTACTCTGTCCTACAGGGTCGCTATGAGTCAGAATCTACTCGACGGCACTGGGTTTTGGGTAAGGCCAACTTGGCTATAGCCACTGCCCAATGACCAACCTTCCAACATCAGAGACCAACACAAAGTCCCTGATACAGCATCAGCTAGTAATATGGTGGCAGGCTGATTACATTGTTTCACTTCCATCATAGAAAAGGCAGCATTTCGTTCATACTGAGATAGATGCTTGCTCTGGATATAGGTTTGTCTTCCATGCATAGAATGCTTCTGTCAAAACTACCATCCATGGATTTACAGAATGCCCTATCTACCATCATGTTATTCCACACAGCATTGCCTCAGACGAAGGAACTCATTTCACAGTAAATGCAGTTCAGCAATGAGATCTTGTTCATGGAATTCACGAGTTTCACACCGTCCTGAAGCAGCTGGCTTCATATAATGATAGAATGATCTTTTGAAAACTCAATTTTGGTGACAATACCTTGCAGGGCTGGGGCAATGTTCTTCAGGAGACTTCAAATGCTCTAAATCAGTATCGAGTATATGGTGATCTTTGTCCAATAGCCAGTAGTCACAAGTCCAGGAACCAAAGAGTGGAAAAGGCAATGGTATCACTCACTATTACCCCTAATGACTCACAGAATTTTTTCATCCTTTCCCATGACCCTATGCTCTACCGGTCTAGAGGTCTTAGTTGCAAAGGGAGGAATACTCACACCAGGAGATGCAACACTGATTTCATTGAACTGGAAATTCAGAATGCCACCCAGCCAGTTTGAGCTCCTTATGCCTCTGAATCGACGGGCAGGAAAAGGTGTTACCATGTTGGCTGGTGTGATTGAACCTGATTACCAATGGTAAATTGGGCTGTTATTACACAATGAAGGTAAAGAAAAGTATGCCTGGAATACAGGATGTCCCTAAGGGCGTCTCTTAGTACTACCGTGACCTGTCATTAAAGTCAATGGAAAATCACAATCATCCAATTCAGGGAAGACTGTTAATGGTCCAGACCCTGAAGGAATGACAGTTTGGGTTACCCTACCAGGCAAAGAATCAAGACCAGCTGAGGTGCTTGCTGAGGGCAAAGGGAATATGAAATGAATGGTGGCAAAAGGTTATACCATGTAACATGATCAGTTGAAGAAATGAATGCTGTAATTGTTATGAGTATTTCTTCCTTGTTTTGTTACGAATATGTTTGTGTGGCACATACATGTTTGTGTGCAAAACCCAAACCCATTGCCATTGAGTCGATTCGTGCTTATAGTGACCCTATAGGACAGAGTAGAACTGCCTCATAGGGTTTCCAAGAAGTGCCTGGTGGATTTGAACTGCCAACCTTTTGGTTAGCAACCAAGCTCTTAACCACTTCACCAGCAAGTTTCCACATATATATAAAATATCTTTGTTATCTTCCCTCTCTTACCCTATTACTTATCATGAAACATAAAATGTATTAACTTCCCATCCTCTCTGGTACATTTTCAGTTGTACACAGGATAGTTGTATCATGTTAAGTAGAAGTATGATTTTGTTATAGTCTTTATTTGGAAACTCTTTGGGGCAGTTCTACTCACTCTGTTCTATAGGGTCCCTATGAGCCAGAATCAACTCTACAGCAATGGATTTTCTTGGTTTATTTGGAGAATAGGTATGATTTAAGGAGATGGGTATGGGCGCTAAGCTGATAAGGGGTGAATTGTGATGGTTAATTTTACATGTCAAAAAGCTAGGCTATGGTGCCCAGTTGTTTGGTAAAACATTAGTCTAGTTTCTGTTATGAAGTAGTTACATATGATTCAACTGGTTGAACTTAAGTAAAGCAGATTATTGTCCATAACGTGGGTGGGCCTCATCCAACCTGTTGAAGGTCTTAAGAACAAAAAGGGAGTTTCCGTAGGATGTGCTCTGCTTCCAGGCTATAGATAGACATTTTACTAGGACTGCCTTACTTTTCACTATCCCCACTGACTATCATATGAATTTTGGGATTCAAGCCTGAAGGTTGTGCCTCCAGTTTGTAACCTGACCTACAGATTTTGGATTTGTCAACCCCCTACAATCGCTATCCCATTCTTTAAAACCTTTCTCTCTCTCTCTCTCTGTCTATGCAGATAGATGATATAGATAGATGATGATAGATAGATAGATAGATAGATAGATAGATAGATAGATAGATAGATAGATAGATAGATAGATAGATAGATAGATAGATAGATAGATAGATAGATGATGGATAGATAGATAGATGATGGATGGATGATAGATAGATAGATAGATAGATAGATAGATAGATAGATAGATAGATAGATAGATGATAGATAGATAGATAGATAGATAGATAGATAGATAGATAGATAGATAGATAGATAGATAGATAGATAGAGTCACTCTGAGTTGGAATTGACTCGACCACAATGGGATATATATATATATACCAAACTATGACAAACTGACTGACAGGAGGTGGCTTGTGTGTTGTCATGGTGCTGGAAGTTATGCCACCAGCATTTCACACACCAGCAGGGTCACCCATGGTGGACAGGTTTCAGCAAAGCTTCCAGACTACAATAAAAAAATTTTTTTTTTTTTTTTTACAATAGGCTAGGAAAATGGCCTGGAGATCTATTTCTGAAAATTACCCAGTCAAAGCCTGGTGGATCACAACAGAACACTCTTCAGCTTGCTTGCTTTGGACACATCATCAAGAGGAATCAGTAGCTAGAGGAGGACATGTTTGGTGAAATGGAGGGCCTACAGGGGCATGGGAGTTCCTTAATTTTGATGAATTGGCACAGTAGCTGCAATGATGAAGTCAAACTGGTGATTGTGAGGATGACATAGGACTGGGCAACGTTTCATTCTGTTGTACATGAGGTCACCATGAGTTTACTCAATGGCAGCAAACAAAGGCTCTGTAATCCCAAACCATGCCCGATTTGAAGGCCTCAAGTGGAAGAATAGCTAGACATACTATCAGAGAGAAAAATAGATCCTTTAGCCACCTAAGGAGCCCTGGTTGCACAGTGGTTAAGCACTCAGCTGCTAACTGAAAGGTTGGCTGTTCCAACCCACCAGCCACTCCATGGGAGAAAGATGTGGCAGTCTGTGTCCATAATGACTTACAGCCTTGAAAACCCTATGGGGGCAGTTCTACTCTGTGTTATATGCTCACTATGAGTCAGAGTCAACTCGATGGCAACAGGCTTGGTTTTTTGGTTTTGTTTTAGCCACCTAGACTCAGACGGGTTCTTGGGTTGTTTATGTGTTTTTGTGTGTATGGGGGAAGGATATAAGGATATCCTTATTGAAATGAGGGACTTGGGAGACTAGGATGGGCTGGTTTGAGAGGCAGCAATTAGGCTTCAAAACCTAGCTCTGACAATCACTAACTAAGTGACCTTAAGCAAGTCCCTTGGTCTCTCAGTGTCATCAGTTAAATGGAAATAATAATGCCTACCTCTCTCTCAGAGAGTTCTAAGGACTACATGAGCCCTGGTGGCATAATGGTTAAATGCTATGGCTGCTAACCAAAAAAGGTCGGCAGTTCAAATCCACCAGCCGGTCCCTGGAAACATTTTGGGGCAGTTCTACTCTGTCCTTAGGGTTGCTATGAGTCAGAATCGACTTGATGGGAACAGTTTTGTTTTTTTTGGTACCTGTCAGAGAGTTATGAGAATTGCATGAGAAAATATTTGATAAATGATTACAGTGTAGAACCTTGCACACAGTAGGTATTCAGTGCATGTTAAAAAAAAAACATTGCGGTCCAGTCGATTCCGACTCATATTGACCCTATAGGATAGGGTAGAATTGCTGACCTTATTTATGTTAGCAGCCGAGGTCTTAACCACCACACCACCAGTGTGTTAGTTACCTTAAATTGGGACCTTAATTTGGGAAGCTTTAGAAGAAGGGAGGGCAGATGAGACTGAAAGAGAAGCTAAACTACAGACAGTGAGTATACCTGTATTCCCAGAACCAGCCAGGCCTAGCCTCTTGCTGATAAGTCGTGGAGCAAGATTTTTTAACACTCATCTTGCTGCCAGAGCTGAGGTACAAGATCAGGGGATAGGGCTCTCTTTCCCATGGGTAGAGCCCCACCCAGGACATTCCTCTGCATGTTACATGGCCTGCACAGGAGCAGCTCTACTTGGTTTCTAAAGACAACGATTCAGAGACTGGATTAGGTCGAAATATCTGGGTTGCAATCCAGGCTAGGGTGACCTTGGGTATTAAGAGTAACCATTTCCTGCACATCTACTCTAGGCCAGGTGCTTTACATTAATTATTACATTTAAATCTTACAATAGCTCTATGAGGTAGGCAAGATAGACAGTCCCATTCAACAGGTAAAGAAGCTGAGGCTCAGAAAAGGGAAGTGATTTTTTCAAGGCCATTCTTCTAGCAAGCAACAGAACTGGGGTATGAGCTACACTGTTTCTAAAGACCATATTTTCTGGATATGGCACCCCTTCCCCTCTTTTGGCTTCTAAGTATGTGATCTTAGGCAAGTAATTTCACCTCTGTAAATATCAACTCCCTAATCCCTAAACTGGGAATAGTAATTTATACCTCACAGGGTTATTCTGAGGACTGGAAAGAGTATGTATAAAGTAATTCAGCATGGTAGGTACTCACAAAATTTTATCCATATTGTCATTGTTGTTAGGTGCCGTCGAGTTGGTTCCGACTCATAGTGACCCTATGCACAACAGAATGAAACACTGCCTGGTTCTGCGCCATCCTTACAATCGTTGTTGTGCTTGAGCTCATTGTTGCAGCCACTGTGTCAATCCACTTCGTTGAGCATCTTCCTCTTTTCCGCTGACCCTGTACTTTGCCAAGCATGATGTCCTTCTCCAGGGACCCATCCCTCCTGACAACATGTCCAAATTATGCAAGATGCAGTCTCACCATTCTTGCCTCTAATGAGCATTCTGGCTGTACTTCCTCCAAGACAAACTTGTTCATTCTTTTGGCAGTCCATGGTACATATTATTAGATTATTATTAAATCTTAAAACTATGGCTCAGACAGTCATGAACACAGTTTCATTTCCCCCTGACAATGCCACACAGGAGATCTACCAGAATCTTCTAATCCCTACACTTCCTCTCTTGATTAGAGATTGTAAAGTTATCTCAGGATAGGCTGGATCATCCAACAGCAATTCCTGGAAAATATAGAGTTGGAGCATAGAAAGAGTCACCACTCTGCATAGCAAAGTAGGTCATGATGAAGGCTGAGAGGCATGGGCCTCTGTGTAGAATGCAACCTGTCACATGGGGATTACACTAAAAATATGTCTCCTTTGAGGCACACAGTCAGCAGGAAACAAAATGAGCTTTCTCCCAAATTTATGAAAAGATTCCTGGAAGGACAAGTGAGTGGTAGAGGAAGAAGACCCATCTAGTGGTTGCCTATAGCCAGACAACACACAAGCAGCCTAGACTGCTTGCTGTAATGCTGGGGCAAAAGGTCTAGTCTGGGAGAGTCTGTGACCTGCTTTGCTCCTACTTTGCTGCACTGCTAAAGAAAGCAACCTGAGAGGCAAGTGGTGACAGAAGGAAAGAGAAGCAGAGAATGGGGAGATCTGAATGGACCATTCAAAATCACTTAAGCCAAGGACCCCCAAACCTGACTGCACCAGAATCACAAGGTCAACAAAAGATCATGGGACATGAAAGTAGGAATTTTTTTTAAAGCACCCCAGTTGATCTGGATGATAAGTTAGGTTCAGGGACCATCGAGGTGGTCCTGAAGTGTTCACTGCCCTCAAAAAAAAAAAAAAAAAAACTAGAGGCAGAAAAAAATTTTTTTTTTCTAGTAATCTTTCTTCTAATGCTTGTTGTTGTTAGCTGCTGTTGAGTTGGTCCCCGAATCATGGTGACTCCATGCACAATGGAATCAGACCATTGTGATCCATAGGGTTTTCACTAACTGATTTTCAGAACTAGATCCCCAGATTCTAGTTTGTCTCAGTTTAGAAGCTTCGCTGAAACCTGTTCAGCATCATAGCAACACGCAAGCTTCCACTGACAGATAAGCACATGAAGTGCAATGGCTGGGAATCAAGCCTGACTTTCCCTGTGTGGAAGGCAAGAATTCTACCACTGAACTGCCACTGTCACCTTTCTTCATGTGCAGAACCCTAATAAATGAAAGACCTGTAAAGACACAAATAGATCAATGAAGCCAAACAGAGATCAGAAATGAGTCCATGTGTATATGGAATTTACTGTGTGGTAAAGGTAGCATTCAAATTGAGTGGGGGAAATGGTGCTTAAATGTTTACTTACTCATTTGTAAAAAAAATTTAGACACACAGATCATAAAATATACTAAAATAAATACTATTGGATTAATATGAGAACATAGAAAACAAAATAGTAAAAAATACAAGGAGAAAAAAAAGGAGAAGATTATTAAAATCTTGGAGTGGGAAAGCTTTCCCAAGCAATACTCAAACCATGGAGGCATAATTTTTTTTGAAATGACAGGTTTGACTTCATAAAAATTAAAAACAGAATTTAAATATAAGAAAAAACAGGGAGATTGAACTTCTAATGTCATTAACGGAGGAAAGGTTTAGTATTTATAATAAGCAAAAAAGCTTAGGAATTAAAAAAAGAGAAAAAGACAAGTAATCAAATATTTTTTAAAAAGCAATTCACAGAAGAACAAATACAAATGAACATTTAACATATGAAAATAGGCTCTAGCTCATGAGTAGTCAAGGAAACGCAAATTTTATCAGCAATAAGGTATCACTTTTAATGCATCAGATTGACAAAAATTTTAAAGACTAATATCCATTGTTGGCGAGGATGTGTAGAAAAAAGCCTGTTGATAGGAGTATAAATAGGTACAGTTGTTTTGGATGTCAATTTGGCAGAATAACAAAACAAAAACTATGTCCCAATATTTTTCCAATGGAAATCTATCCTATGGAAATATTTGCACTTGTGCATAAATACGTGTCTTGGGATATCCCCCGTAATATTGTAATTGCAAAATATTTCAAACAAATTTGTTGTTGTGAGTTGCAAGGATCTGTTAGATGCATTATGGTACAGCCATATAATGGAATGCAGCCCTAGAGGAGAGTGAAACAGCTCATTAAGCACCAAGAAGGAAGAGTACCCAAGATAAGTAAAAAAGAAAAGTGCAGAACATATGAAGGGTGTAATTCTACTTATATAAAAATGTATAATATTTACAGAAATGTAAAACACACATATTTTTTAATGAACAGAAAAAAATTTAGAAGGATAAAAATCAGAAAATAGGGGTTACCTTTAGGGAGAGGAATGGAATTGGTGTGGAGAAAGGATGGTGAAGGAGCTTTAGTTATTTTTCACTATTTACCCTATATATGTCCATATTAAATGTTAATATTTGTGAAGTGATTAGTACAAAGCCTGACACAGTCAGCACTACATACATGTGTGCTATTAGTATTTTTTACTGTTTCCTATGTTGTTTGAAATTTGTAGAGTGAGCACACACCACTTTCATAATTAAAAACAAAAAGGAGAACACCAAATAATAAAATAATGCAGAAAAATAAGATCAAAAGAACTACTGTGGTTGAAGCCAGATTTGGGAGAGGGTCTGGCACAGAATCACCTGCACTGCCTTCCCTTACATCTTTCTCGTAGTAGCCTCCACTCCAAAGCACCCCAGAGAAGAACAGTTTGGAAACCACTGGTTTAGCCAACTTGTACAGATAAAAGAATCAAGACCCAGAGAGGTAAGAGACTTTGCCCAAGGTCACACAGCAAGTCAATGGCAAAGCTCAGATCCACATCCAGTTCTATCTGACTCCCAAACATACCGTTTGTATCCCTATTAGCACAAGCCACAACACCACATCTCCCTCAAAGAAGTGTAGGGTGAGTGAGGTCCTCAAACCTCATTGCCTCCAATTTTCCAGTCAGCACAGGAATCCCCTTGTACCTTCTCTGGCAAATAATCATCTAGCCTTCATTTGCCTGATGGTGTAGTAGCTAAGTGCTATGGCTGCTAACCAAAGGGCCAGCAGTTTGAATCCTCCAGGTGCTCCTTGGAAACTCTTTGGGGCAGTTATATTTCCTATAGGGTTTTGCTATGACTCAGAATCGACTTGATGGCAACAGCTTTAGTTTTTTTGGAGTGTAAGAGGCTCATTTTTTGCAACAGTTTTGGATTGTTAAAAAGCTTTTTGTTTAATTCCACAAATTTTTATGAGCACCTACTCTTCGGGAAACACTGGAGAAAGTCAATATAGATTAGAGGAAGAAACAAAATATTTCTTATAAGACAATGTGATCATTTACTATTCACAGCAGAAAACATAGAGCAGTAAATATTTCATGGACGTGAGGGGAGGACAGGGATTTCAACAAAAGCCATAAATAAGGAACATCATTTGAGCAGAATCTTGAAGGATGGCTACGACCTCACCAGGTGGATTTGGGGAGGGAGGGGGCATTCTAGATAAATGGAACAGCAAGTACAAAGGCATGCCCAAAGAACACTACTATAAAACTCAGGGAGTATTACTGAGAGCTTGGAACATGGTGATGAGAGGGCTGAGGGCTGAAGAGGGAATACAGGGCAGGACGACCATGGAAAGTTAGCCCAGCTTCAAATTCTACCCACCTTGGCTATTGAACTAAGGAGTTTTGAGTTTATTTTTTAGACAGGAGCAGAACTGGGTTTGAAGAGAACTCTATTTCCCTGGAAGTTCCACCCTTGGTCCCAGCTCTATCATTTACTCCCATCTCTGACAATTCTTCAGAGATATAAAGCCAGAGAAGGTCCCTCTGAATCTTCTCTAGGCACAACAGCCTAGAAATCTCAAATCATTCTTCATGGCCCCTGGTTTCCAGTACTCAACCACCCTGAAAATGCTCAAGTTTGTCTGTGTACCACTCAATGTATAAAAGAAGAGCTGGAGAAGTCCCCTAGGGGTAGGTGTGTCTGACCAATGATATATTTTTCTGCTTTACCCAAGGCTAGTCCAACAGATGATGATCTCCACATACAAAGTAGTTTACCTCCAGTTTACACATAAGGAAACTGTGTTACTGAGATGTTAAATGACTTTTCCAAGGTCACAGAGCCAATTAATAACAAGGCCAGGATTTAAGCCCAGGCAGTTTGCCTCTAGAGTCTGCATTTTTAAACACTTCACTCTACTGTCTTACATATTTCTGTGATGGCATAACTCCCTGTTGCAATTGTTTCCATGTTTTACCACTCCCACATGTTTAAGAGCTACTTGAAGGGATAGACTGTCTCTTATTGACTTCTGTATCCAAAACCCCTAACCCATGAGGTGCTCAGGAGATGTTTGGTGAGTGAATAAATTCTGGAAGGAGTTTTTCAAGTCATCTATTTATGCTCTTATCCTCAGGCTTATTGACCCATACCAACAATCATACCCTTTGACAACCGCAACCCCTTCACCACCACTGGTTCTTGTCACCACTGCTGTCACCACCCTCTAGCTCCAAATGAGCATTTGCTGCCTTGATGAACAAAATAATGGTCAAGATCTGGAAATTTCTGCTTTCTTAGCCTTCTTGAGGATCCTAATTTTCTTTCTGGATTCTTCAACATAAACTGTCTCAGTTGCTAAGACACCAATATGCCCACTCAAAAGCAAGTCTACTTTAAAAAGTGGTAGGGTTCTGACATGCACTCTCTTTTGTTAATGTTGTTTGCATTCCCCAGCTCAGAAATGCTAAACATAACGAGAAGCCACCAAATTGAGAGATAAAAGAAGATGGCTGAGATCCTGTGGCTGGAATAAAGCTGTCTCTGAGCATCCCCCTCACTCAAGTGTGTTTTCACAATGCTGCGTGAATTACTTCCAAAGGGCTTCATTTTAGGTGCTAGGGATACAGAATACAAAAGATCTAGGGAAGGACATCTGATAGCGCGGTTTGGTTTGAGGGCTTAGCCAGGGAGAGGGGCATGGCAATCTTGACAGCATCCCATGCCTTAGTCACAGAAGAAATTCAGCATACTGTGTACTAATTAACCCTATAGGGACAGGTGTCAGACTCTGTAGTAAGGTTTCTGACTTCATCCTGCCTCCCTTGCTAGATTCTCTGTTCTCCCGTTGCAGGCTCAGCCTTGCCTGGGTATCTAGCATCAATCCTGACCTGGAGCAGGTGGGAACAGCTTCTGTTTCACCAGACTGGGACACGCTATTAGCCACCACTACCCCCTTTGTTTTTGATCTGGTCTTGCCTTTTTATCTCTGTCCTCTTCACTAGTTCAGCCAGGTTCTTTGTGTATGGGCCTTTCTTGAAAATGTCCTAGGACTCTGGTATCTCTTGTCAGTTTCTTCTTCCCATCCTAGAGTCTTATCCCCAGATCCCTGGCCCATGGCTGAAAGTCTGCTCCCTGATGCCAATTGCTGGTTGCCTCATTACTATGTTCCGTCCACCCACTTGCCAGGACAGCTAGTACTGTGTGAAAGCTATTTGATTCGTACCTTTCTCAGAGGATTGGTGGACCAAGTTCTGGGAGGGAAGCCTGCCTTGGATGTAAACAAGGCATGGGGAGGCCATGATCCACTGGCCTCAGGAAATCTGTATGTGCCACCAAATGTAAATTGTAAGTACCTGGGAGAAGAAATCTATCTCATGTCTCAGGTTGTGCAATTGGGCAAGTATGGGCAGGTAGATTGGCTGTGAAAGGGCATGCAGAGATGAGTACCTGGAATCCAAGGGCAGTTGCCTATGTATCCCCTAGTATAGGTTTGAGAAGATCAGGAGCAATTCCAGGCTCAACTGTTAGGATATCTGGGCTACCTGATCAGACGTGTTCTTGGGAAAACTGAGGCTAAGACCTTATGGTAGAGGAAGAAGAGAGATAGTACCCAGAAGCCATCTCCTCTCATGGAAAACTTGTAGATGTGTAGACAGAACTGTGGGCATCCACTCTCTGAATCATATCTGTCAGCTCCAATGGAATGAAAACTACATGAAGGTAGGTACTGTATCTGGCTCAGTGCCAGGAGTCTATTATATGTATGTAAGTAATTATATGTATATAAGTCATTGTTGAATGAGAATTGATTATTTCCCTTTAGATCAAATTAAATCAAAATTTGTGTACCCATCTTGTAGGGCTAGCTGGAAATTTAAGCTGTCATGACTGGGGCAGATTCTAAGTGGTACAAAGGTTATGGGAGTCTTACACCATGCCAAAATATCAGGAAAACTCTTAGGTCTTTGGTCCACATTACTTACAGATGAAGTGCCTATGGTTCTAGCTCACATGTTCCATTCTGAGAATTCCAGGGCCTCACACTCTCACCACCCAACCTCCGTTTCTCTTTCAGTCTGGGAGAATCTTGTCCTCTCTCAGTCATGCTACCTCCTTTACCAAATGAAAGTCACACACCCTTTCCCTTTCCGAAAGATATACAAAGAGGTCCTGTGTACCATGTACCCACTTGCCTCCAAGAATCACATTTTATACAACTATAGCACAATATTAAAGCCACAAAATTGACCTTGGTAGAATATGTGTACATGCTTCTATGTTATTTAACCACATGTGCAGATTCCTGGAACCACCACTGAAATCAAGATACAGAATTATTCCACTACCACATAGATCTCCCACATGCTACCGCTTTATCCACCACAAGCCTGTCAGTTTGTCATACTGTGGTGGCTTGTGTCTTCCTGTGATACTGGAAGTTTGCCACCAGTATTTTAAATACCAGGAGGGTGACCCTTGGTAGACAGATTTCAGCAGAGCTTCCAGACTAAGACTAGAAAGAAGGACCTGGCTGTCTACTTCTGAAAAAACTGACCAGTGAAAACCTTATGAACAGCAGCAGAACATTGTCTGATATAGTGCCAGAAAAAGAGCCCCTCAGGTTGGAAGACACTCAAATTATAACTGAGGAAGAGATGTCTCCTCAAAGTAGAGTTGACCTAAATGATTGGGATGGAGTTAAGCTTTTGGGACCTTCATTTCCTGATGTGGCATGACCCAAAATGAGAAGAAACAGCTGCAAACATCCACTAATAATAGGAATATGGAATGTACAAAGTATGAATCTAGGAAAATTGGAAGTAGTAAAAAATGAAATGGAATGCATAAAGATCAAAATCCTAAGTATTAGTGAGCTGAAATGGACTGGTACTGGCCATTTTGAGTTGGACAATCATATGGTCTACTGTGCCAGGAATGACACATTGAAGAGGAATGGTGTCACATGCATTGTCAAAAACAATATTTCAAGGTCTATCCTGAAATATACGGTCAGTGATAGGATAATATCCATGCAACTACAAGGAAGACAAGTTAATATGGATTGTTCAAGTTTATACACCAACCACTAAAGCCAAAGGTAAAGAAATTGAAGATTTTTACAAACTTCTGTAGTCTGAAATTGATCAAACATGCAATCAGCATGCATTGATAATTACTGGTGATTGGGATGTAAAAGTTGAAAACAAAGAAGGGTGAGCAGTTGGAAAATATGGCTTTGGTAATAGAAAGGATGCTGGAGAAAAAAAATGATATAATTTTGCAGGAGGAAAGACTTCTTCATTGCAAATACCTTTTTAAAACTACATAAATGATGACTATGCAGGTGGACTTCACCAGATGGAATACACAGAAATCAAATCGACTACATCTGTAGGAGAAGACTGTGGAAAAGTGCAATATCATCAGCCAGAATAAGACCAAGAGCTGGCTGCAGAACAGGCCATCAATTTCTCACATGGAAATTTGAATTAAAGCTGCAGAAAATGAGAGCAAGTCCATGACAGCCAAAGTATGACTCGAATATACCCCACCTGAATTTAGAAACCATCTCAGGAATAAATTTGATGCACTGAAAGCTAATGACCAAAGACCAGATAAGTTGTGGAGTGACATCAAGGACATCATACATGGAGAGAGCAAAAGGTCGTTAAAAAGATAGGAAAGAGGGAGGGGGGCCAAGATGGCGGACTAGGTGGACCCTCCCGCGGATCCCTCTTGCAACAAAGACTCGGAAAAACAAGGGAATCGATCACATACATAACAATCTATGAACTCTGAACAACAAGCACAGACTTAGAGACGGAGGACGAACAAATACGGGCAGACAGCGACTGTTTTCAGAACTAGGAGCCAGCGCACCAGGCAGGTGACCTTCGGAACTCGATCTGGGGCAGAGCCCAGGGGGGCAGACGGCACAGAAAGGGGGCCCACCCCTTCCCCCCCGAACCCATCCCGGGAGGAAGCCTAGCAGGTTGGCGCGGGCGGCGTAGGGGCGCAGCCGGAGGGAGAAACACCCGGGAGGCAGTGACTGATCTGAGAGGGGGGAGAACAGCGTCCCAGCTGGGGTGCCCTGCTGTCCGCCGGGAGTTAGGCGAGAAGCCGACGGGGCGCGCGCGGGGGGGGGGTCAGCTGTGTTTCCCTGGAGTGACCCCAGGGCGGGGCCCACGCGTTCGTGCGGGAGGACGCGCACCCAGTCCGCGCGTGTGGCACGGCACACCAGAGGGAGAAATCCCCGGAGGTGTCTGGTCTCAAAACAGGGAAAGCAACATCCCAGACGGGGAGCCATTCCGCTGCGATCTGGGCACGCGCGCGCGCGCGGGCGGGGCATGAGCGCGGGGTCCATTTTTATTACCCTGAATTGACCCAGAGGGCGGGAACACCTGGTCGTGCGAGTGACGCCCTCCCAGTTTGCGCGAGAGGTGCGGCACACTGGAAGGAGAAGTCCCCGGGAGGAACTGATTGGTCCCAAAGCGCAGAAGTAGCATCCCAGACAAAGTGCCGCCCTGCTGGGGCTTGGGCGCGTGCACGAGCGGGCCGTGAGCCCGGAGTCCATTTTTATTGCCCTGAATTGACCCAGGGGGCAGGCCCACCTGGCCGTGCGGAGGAACTGATTGGTCCCAAAGCGCAGAAAGTAGCATCCCAGACAGAGTGCCGCCCTGCTGGGGCTTGGGCGCGCGCGGGCGGGGCGTGAGCGCGGAGTCCATTTTTATCGCCCTGAATTGACCCAGGGGGCGGGCCCACCTGGCCGTGCAGAGGAACTGATTGGTCCCGAAGCGCAGAAAGTAGCGTCCCAGACGGGGTTCCGTCCTGCTGGGGCTTGGGCGCGCGCAAGAGCGGGGCGTGAGCACGGAGTCCATTTTTATTGCCCTGAATTGACCCAGGGGGCGGGCCCACCTGGCCGTGCAGGTGACGCCAACCCAGTTCGCGCGAGAGGTGTGGCGCTCCGGAAGGAGAAGTCCCGGGGAGGAAGTGACTGGTTCCCGAACAGGGAAAGCAGCGTCTCAACCCGGAAGTCATCCCGCTGGGATTTGGGCGCGCGCACAGGCGGGGCGTGACCACGGGATCTAATTATAATTGCCTGAATAGACCCTGGGGGCGGGCCCACCCGTTCGTGCGGGAAACGCCCACCCAGTGCCCACGAGCGGTGCCGCGCACCGGAGGAAGTCCCCAGGAGGAAGGGACTGGTTTCCGAGCAAGGAAAGCAGTGTCCTAGCCAGGGACCCGTCCAGCCCGGATTTTGGCAAACGGGGGCGGAGCGTGAACGTGGTGTTCAGCTCTATATTCTGTGGTGCTACACTCCTAGCTCTCAGATCCCTCCCCCACCCTCCCCAGGCGACCCCATTAACATCCGAATACCCGGAGCCAGAGAGAGAATTCAGATAGGGATCTGACTGCATTTTTTTTTAGCTGACTACTTGGAAAATCTAGTTTCCCAGTGATGGCTCGGAGACAGCAGTCCATATCAAACCACATAAAGAAACAGACCATGACAGCTTCTCCAACCCCCCAAACAAAAGAATCAAAATCTTTCCCAAATGAAGATACAATCCTGGAATTATCAGATACAGAATATAAAAAACTAATTTACAAAATGCTTAAAGATATCACGAATGAAATTAGGATAAATGCAGAAAAAGCCAAGGAACACACTGATAAAACTGTTGAAGAACTCAAAAAGATTATTCAAGAACATAGTGGAAAAATTAACAAGTTGCAAGAATCCATAGAGAGACAGCATGTAGAAATCCAAAAGATTAACAATAAAATTACAGAATTTGACAACGCAATAGAAAGTCAGAGGAGCAGACTCGAGCAATTAGAATGTAGACTGGGACTTCTGGAGGACCAGGGAAACAACACCAACATAGCTGGAAAAAAATCAGATAAAAGAATTAAAAAAAATGAAGAAACCCTAAGAATCATGTGGGACTCTATCAAGAAGGATAACTTGCGAGTGATTGGAGTCCCAGAACAGGGAGGGGGGACAGAAAACACAGAGAAAATAGTTGAAGAACTCCTGACACAAAACTTCCCTGACATCATGAAAGAAGAAAGGATATATATCCAAGATGCTCATCGAACCCCATTTAAGATTGATCCAAAAAGAAAAACACCAAGACATATCATCATCAAACTTGCCAAAACCAAAGACAAACAGAAAATTTTAAAAGCAGCCAGGGAGAAAAGAAAGGTTTCCTTCAAGGGAGAATCAATAAGAATAAGTTCAGACTACTCAGCAGAAACTATGCAGGCAAGAAGGGAATGGGATGACATATACAGAGCACTAAACGAGAAAAACTGCCAACCAAGGATCATATATCCAGCAAAACTCTCTCTGAAATATGAAGGAGAAATTAAGATATTTACAGATAAACACAAGTTTAGAGAATTTGCAAAAACTAAACCAAGACTGCAAGAAATGCTAAAGGAGATTGTTTGGCCTGATGACCAATAATATCAGGTACCAGCACAATACAAGGTCACAAAACAGAACGTCCTGATATCAACGCAACTCAAACAGAGAAAGCACAAAAACAAACAAATTAAGACTAATTCTAAAAAATAAATAAATAAACAAAATAATACACACAACAGGAAATCATGGAAATCAATAGCTAAACGATCAAAATAATCAAAAAGAGGGACTAAATATAGGAGGCATTGAACTGCCAGATGGAGAGTGATACAAGGCGAAATAGAAGGATACAAGTTAGGGTTTTACTTAGAAAAATAGGGGTAAATAAAAAGGTAACCACAAAAAGGAATATCAATTCCATAACTCAAGAAAAACGTAACGACTCAATAAACACAAAGTTAAACATTATGAAAATGAGGATCTCACAAGCTACTAAGAAAAACGTCTCAGCACAAAAAAGCATGTGGAAAAATGAAATGGCCAACAACACACATAAAAAGGCATCAAAATGACAGCACTAAAAACTTACTTATCTATAATTACGCTGAATGTAAATGGACTAAATGCACCAATAAAGAGACAGAGAGTCACGGACTGGATAAAAAAACACGATCCATCTATATGCTGCCTACAAGAGACACACCTTAGACTTAGAGACACAAACAAACTAAAACTCAAAGGATGGAAAAAAGTATATCAAGCAAACAATAAGCAAAAAAGAAGAGGAGTAGCAATATTAATTTCTGACAAAATAGACTTTAGACTTAAATCCGCCACAAAGGATAAAGAAGGACACTATATAATGATAAAAGGGACAATTGATCAGGAAGACATAACCATATTAAATATTTACGCACCTAATGACAGGGCTGCAAGATACATAAATCAAATTTTAACAGAATTGAAAAGTGAGATAGACACCTCCACATATATAGTAGGAGACTTCAACACACCACTTTCGGAGAAGGACAGGACATCCAGTAAGAAGCTCAATAGAGACACGGAAGACCTACTTACAACAATCAACCAACTTGACCTCATTGACTTATACAGAACTCTCCACCCAACTGCTGCAAAATATACTTTTTTTTCTAGCGCACATGGAACATTCTCTAGAATAGACCACATATTAGGGCATAAAACAAATCTTTCCAGAATCCAAAACATCGAAATATTACAAAGCATCTTCTCAGACCACAAGGCAATGAAGCTAGAAATCAATAACAGAAAAACTAGGGAAAAGAAATCAAATACTTGGAAAATGAACAATACCCTCCTGAAAAAAGACTGGGTTATAGAAGACATCAAGGAGGGAATAAGGAAATTCTTAGAAAACAACGAGAATGAAAATACTTCCTATCAAAACCTCTGGGACACAGCAAAAGCAGTGCTCAGAGGCCAATTTATATCGATAAATGCACACATACAAAAAGAAGAAAGAGACAAAATCAGAGAACTGTCCCGACAACTTGAGCAAATAGAAAGTGAGCAACAAAAGAATCCATCAGGCACCCGAAGAAAACAAATAATAAAAATTAGAGCTGAACTAAATGAATTAGAGAACAGAAAAACAATTGAAAGAATTAACAAAGCCAAAAGCTGGTTCTTTGAAAAAATTAACAAAATTGATAAACCATTGGCCAGACTGACTAAAGAAAAACAGGAAAGGAAACAAATAACCCGAATAAGAAACGAGAAGGACCACATCACAACAGAACCAAATGAAATCAAAAGAATCATATCAGATTACTACATAAAATTGTACTCTAACAAATTTGAAAACCTAGAAGAAATGGATAAATTCTTGGAACAACACTACTTACCTAAACTAACACATACAGAAGTAGAACAACTAAATAGACCCATAACAAAAAAAGAGATTGAAATGGTAATCAAAAAACTCCCAACAAAAAAAAGTCCTGGCCCAGATGGCTTCACTGCAGAGTTCTACCAAACCTTCAGAGAAGACTTAACACCATTACTATTGAAGGTATTTCAAAGTATAGAAAAAGACGGAATACTACCCAACTCATTCTATGAAGCCACCATCTCCCTGATACCAAAACCAGGTAAAGACATTACAAAAAAAGAAAATTTTAGACCTATATCCCTCATGAACATAGATGCAAAAATCCTTAATAAAATTCTAGCCAATAGAATCCAACAACACATCAAAAAAATAATTCACCCTGATCAAGTGGGATTTATACCAGGTATGCAAGGCTGGTTTAATATCAGAAAAACCATTAATGTAATCCATCACATAAATAAAACAAAAGACAAAAACCACATGATCTTATCAATTGATGCAGAAAAGGCATTTGACAAAGTCCAACACCCATTTATGATAAAAACTCTCACCAAAATAGGAATTGAAGGAAAATTCCTCAACATAATAAAGGGCATATATGCAAAGCCAACGGCCAATATCACTCTAAATGGAGAGAACCTGAAAGCATTTCCCTTGAGAACGGGAACCAGACAAGGATGCCCTTTATCACCGCTCTTATTCAACATCGTACTTGAAGTCCTAGCCAGGGCAATTAGGCTAGACAAAGAAATAAAGGGTATTCAGATTGGTAAGGAGGAAGTAAAGCTATCACTATTTGCAGATGACATGATCGTATACATGGAAAACCCTAAGGAATCCTCCAGAAAACTACTGAAACTAATAGAAGAGTTTGGCAGAGTCTCAGGTTATAAGATAAACATACAAAAATCACTTCGATTCCTCTACATCAACAAAAAGAACATCGAAGAGGAAATAACCAAATCAATACCATTCACAGTAGCCCCCAAGAAGATAAAATACTTAGGAATAAATCTTACCAAGGATGTAAAAGACCTATACAAAGAAAACTATAAAACTCTGCTACAAGAAATTCAAAAGGACACGCTTAAATGGAAAAACATACCCTGCTCATGGATAGGAAGACTCAACATAGTAAAAATGTCTGTTCTACCAAAAGCCATTTATACATACAACGCACTTCCAATCCAAATACCAATGTCATACTTTAAGGGAATAGAGAAACAAATCACTAACTTCATATGGAAAGGAAAGAATCCCCGGATAAGCAAAACATTACTGAAAAAGAAGAAAGTGGGAGGCCTCACCCTACCTGATTTCAGAACCTATTATATAGCTACAGTAGTCAAAACAGCCTGGTACTGGTACAACAACAGGCACATAGACCAATGGAACAGAATTGAGAATCCAGATATAAATCCATCCACGTATGAGCAGCTGATATTTGACAAAGGACCAGTGTCAGTCAATTGGGGAAATAATAGTCTTTTTAACAAATGGTGCTGGCATACCTGGATATCCATTTGCAAAAGAATGAAACAGGACCCATACCTCACACCATGCACAAAAACTAACTCCAAGTGGATCAAAGACCTAAACATAAAGACTAAAACGATAAAAATCTTGGAAGAAAAAATAGGATCTACCCTAGGAGCCCTAATACAGGGCATAAACAGAATACAAAACATTACCAAAAATGATGAAGAGAAACCCGATAACTGGGAGCTCCTAAAAATCAAACACCTATGCTCATCTAAAGACTTCACCAAAAGAGTAAAAAGACCACCTACAGACTGGGAAAGAATATTCAGCTATGACATCTCAGACCAGCGCCTGATCTCTAAAATCTACATGATTCTGTCAAAACTCAACCACAAAAAGACAAACAACCCAATCAAGAAGTGGGCAAAGGATATGAACACACATTTCACTAAAGAAGATATTCAGGCAGCCAACAGATACATGAGAAAATGCTCTCGATCATTAGTCATTAGAGAAATGCAAATTAAAACTACGATGAGATTCCATCTGACACCAACTAGACTGGCATTAATTCAAAAAACACAAAATAATAAACGTTGGAGAGGCTGCGGAGAGACTGGAACTCTCATACACTGCTGGTGGGGTTGTAAAATGGTACAACCACTGTGGAAATCCATCTGGCGTTATCTTAAACAGTTAGAAATAGAACTACCATACAAACCAGAAATCCCACTCCTCGGAATATACCCTAAAAATACAAGACCCTTCACACAAACAGATATATGCACACCCATGTTTATTGCAGCTCTGTTTACAATAGCAAAAAGCTGGAAGCAACCAAGATGTCCATCAACGGACGAATGGGTAAATAAATTGTGGTATATTCACACAATGGAATACTACGCATCGATAAAGAACAGTGACGAATCTCTGAAACATTTCATAACATGGAGGAATCTGGAAGGCATTATGCTGAGCGAAATGAGTCAGTTGCAAAAGGACAAATATTGTATAAGACCACTATTATAAGATCTTGAGGAATAGAAAAAACGGAAAAGAACACATACTTTTGTGGTTACAAAGGGGGGAGGGAGGGAGGGAGGGAGGGAGGGAGGGAGGGAGGGAGGGAGGGAGGGAGGGAGAGGGCTTTTTATTGATCAATCTGTAGATGGGAACTGCTTTGGGTGAAGGGAAAGACAACACTCAAAACAAGGAAGGTCAGCCTAATTGGACAGGATTAAAAGTAAAGAGGTTTCCGAGATAAAATGAAAGCTTCAAAGGATAGCGAAGCAGGGGCTGGGGTCTGGGGAACTTGGTTTGAGAGGACTTCTAAATCAATGGGCAAAACAATTCTATTATGAAAACACTCTGCATCCCACTTTGAATTGTGGCATCTGGGGTCCTAAATGCCAACAAGCAGCCATCTAAAATACATTAATTGGTCTCAACCCACCGGGAGCAAAGGCAAAGGAAGAACACCAAGGTCACACGACAACTAAGAACCCAAGAGACAGAAAGGGCCACTTGAACCAGAGACCTACAATATCCTGAGACCAGAAGAACAAGTTGGTGCCCGGCCACAATCGATGTCTGCCCTGTCAGGGAGCACAAGAGACAACTCCTGAGGGAGCAGGAGACCAATGGGATACAGACCCCAAATTCTCATTAAAAGACCACACCTAATGCTATGATTGCGACTAGAGGAATCCCAGAGACAATGCTCCCCAGAACTTCTGATGGCACAGGACAGGAACCAACCCCGAAGACAAATCATCAGGCATGAAAAGGACTGGTCAGTGGGGGGGAGAGAGATACTGATGAAGAGCGAGCTAATTAAATCAGGTGGACACGGGAGAGTGTGTTGGCAACTCTTGACTGGAGGGGGGATGGGAAGATAGAGAGAGATGGAAGAAGGTAAAATTGGCACGAAACGAGAGACTGTAAGGGCTGACTCAATAGGGGGAGAGCAAGTGGGAGAAGGGAGTAAGATGTATGTAAACCTACATGTGACAGACTGATTGGAATGGTAAATGTTCACTTGAAGCTTAATAAAAATTAAAAAAAAAAAAAAATTAGATAGTAGATAAGAACTATTTTAGGTGAAGGAAAAGACAACACAGAATACAGGAGAGGTCAGCACAACTGGACTAAAACAAAAGCAACGAAGTTTCCTGAATAAACTGAATGCTTCGAAGGCCAGCATAGTAGAGGTGGGTGTTTGGGGACTATAGTTTCAGGGGACTTCTAAGTCAATTGGCATAATAAAACCTATCAAGAAAACATTCTGCATCCCACTTTGGAAAGTGGCATCTGGGGTCTGAAACGGTAGCAAGCAGCCATCTAAGATGCATCAGTTGGTCTTAACCGAACTGGAGCAAAGGGGAATGAAGAACACCAAAGACACAAGGTAATTATGAGCCCAAGAGACGGAGAGGGCCACATAAACCAGAGACTACATGAGCCTGAGACCAGAAGAACTAGATGGTACCTGGCTACAACCGATGACCGCCCCAATAGGGAACACAAGAAAGAACCCCTGAGGGAGCAGGAGAGCAGTGGGATGCAGACCTCAAATTCTCCGAAAAAGACCAGACTTAATGGTCTGACTGAGACTAGAAGGACCCCCGAGATCATGGTCCCCAGGCCTTCTGTTAGCCCAAGACAGGAACCATCCCCAAATTCAACTCTTCAGACAGGGATTGGACTGCACTATGGCTTAGAAAATGATACTGCTGAGGAGTGAGCTTCTTGGATCAAGTAGACACATGAGGCTATGTGGGCAGGTCCTGCCTGGAGGGGAGATGAGAAGGCAGAGGGGGTCAGAAGCTGGCCAAATGGACACGATAATAGTGAATAGGGGGAAGGAATGTGCTGCCTCATTAGGGGGAGAGCAACTAGGAGTAAACAGCAAGGTGTTTATACATTTTTGTATGAGAGCCTGACTTGATTTGTAAACTTTCACTTAAAGCACAATAAAAATTTTTAAAAAAAAAAAAAAAGATAGGAAAGAAAGAAAAAAACAAAGTGGGTGTCAGAAGACACTCGAAACCTTGTTCTTGAACATGGAGTAGTTAAAGCAAAAGGAAGAAATGATAAAGAAAAAGAGCTTAACAGAAGATGTCAAAGGGCTGCTCAAGAAGGCAAAGTTAAGTATTATAATGAAATGTGGAAAGAGCTGGAATTAGAAAACCAAAAGGGTAGAACACGCTTGGCATCTCTCTAGAAGAAAAAAACTGAGGAAAAAATTCAAGCCTTGAGTTGCAATATTGAAGGATTCTACTGGGAAAATATTGAACAATGCATGGAGCATCAAAAGAAGATAGAAGGAATACACAGAGTCACTGTACCAAAAAGAACTAGTAGATGTTCAGCCATTTCAGGAGGTAGCAAATGATTGAAGACCTTTGCTACTCTCCTGTACTTTGGACATGTTATAGGAAGGACTAATCCCTGGAGAAGGACATCATGCTTGGTAAAATAGAGACACAGTGAAAAAGAAGATCTTCAATGAGATGGATTGACACAGTGGCTGCAACAATGGGTTCAAGCAGAACAACGATTTTGAGGCTGGCACAGGACTGGGCAGTGCCGTTCTTTTGTTCATAGGGTCTCTATGAGTCATAATCAACTCAATGGCATCTAACAACAACAATCCCTTTATACCTACACCCACAACCATTCCTAACACCTGGCCACCACCATAATTTTGTCATTTCAAGAATGTTGTATAGAAGGGGCGGAGCCAAGATGGCGGAATAGACAGACAGTTCTGGCTAGCCCTCTTTATAACAAAGACCCGAAAAAACAAGTGAAACAAGTGTATTTGTGACAAGCTGGGAGAGCTGAGCTTCAAAGACAGATTAGAAAATGAACTGAGGGGCGGGGGGGAAGAGACGGTTCAGGAGAGGAGAGGAGTTACTGGACCTGATTCGCAGGGAGCCCGCAGGCATCATTCCTGGAGCGGAGGTGGTGGGTTGGTACTAGCGTTCGGCCACAGTTTAATCACGGAGAAGCAGCCAGCCACACAGCCTACTCACACCCTGGAACCAGAGAAGAACGATGCCCTCGGCAAAAGCTAAGTACTTGCGTATATTTTATTGTGCCTTGCTCCACCCCCAAGCTGGCTTCAGCAGCTGAATTCCCTGGGCCTGAGATAGGCCCTGTTGAGTACCTAGAGCCATCCTCCTGGCCTTGGAGAAGGGAAAAAAATTGCAATTGGTGTAAAAGATAATTTGCCAGCTCCACTAAGTGGGGAAGCTCAGGACAAAAGCAGCTCCCATCCAGGCATAAATGGTCCATGGACTTTGAGCATCTTTCCCTTCTGCATGGACATGCATGGGCCTATTTCGGGAGAATATGCCCTTGTTGGCAGACTCCAACCATTTCAGCTATGCAGTGGAGAGGTGGGTACTTGATGTTTGACATTGCTTTGCCTGCTAAACAAGGTCTTCACCTACCCACATCAGGGAACTAAGGACTGGTAGCTACACTCAGGTCACCCAGCCACCCATGACAGGGGTCCAGGGATAACTAGTACCTCCCAGTCCTTACAACAAAAACTTTGGGTGCCCATGTTCCCTCTGCAGACCACCCACCAGCACGCTCTAGGTAACAGAGATGCATTTTCCTTAGAGAAACTCAGAGGTGGGTTCTCAGCCACCTGCTTTGTTCAGATCATGACCCCCTGCTGCAATCAGATACCGGTGCATACACCAAACACCCCTGCCCCTCTAAGACTGTAGGACAGAGCCTGTACCACACACCTGATGATCAGCTACCTGGACACCTGAGCTGAATTCATACAAGAAAAGTGAATGGACTCCTAGACTGATATACCTGATAACAGCTCTAGCCAGCTGGGGACTGGACGTCAGAGCTCCAAAGGTGAAAATAATCAAGCTAGCTCATTCAAGCAACCCATTTGGGAATATCGAAACAAAACAAAGCAAGAAGCTACAACACAGTAAGCAAGCAGAAACTAATACAACAACTTATAGATGGCTCGTAGAAAACAGTCGACATCAAGACACATAAAGAAACAGACCATGATCACCTCAACAGGCTCTCAAAACAAAGAATCCAGGGATCTTCTAGATGAAAGTGCATTCCTGTAATTACCAGAGCCAGAATACAAAAGCTTAATATACAGAACCATTCAAGACATCAGGAAGGAAATGAGGCAATATGTAGAACATGCCAAGGAACACACAGATAAAGCAACTGAAGAAATCAGAAATATTATTCAGGAACATAATGAAAAATTCAATAAGCTGGAAAAATCCATAGACAGACAGCAATCAGAAATTCAGAAGATTAACAATAAAATTACAGAAGTAGACAACTCAATAGAAAGTCAGAGGAGCAGAAATGAGCAATTATAAGGCAGAATTTCTGAACTCGAAGATAAATCACTTGGCAGTAACATACTTGAAGAAAAATCAGATAAAAGAATTTTAAAAAATGAAGAAACCTTAAGAATCAAGTGGGACTCTATCAAGAGAAATAAACTACAGCATGATTGGTGTACAAGAACAGGGAGGGATAACTGAAAATACAGAGAAAATTGTTGAAGATTTGTTGGCAGAAAACTTCCCTGATATCGTGAAAGATGAGAAGATATCTATCCAAGATGCTCATCGAATTCCACATAAAGTAGATGTTAAAAGAAAGTCACCAAGACATATTATGATGAAACTTGCCAAAACCAAAGATAAAGAGAGAATTTTAAGAGCAGCAAGGGATAAACGAAAAGTCACCTACAAAGCACAGCCAATAAGAATAAGCTTGGACTACTCGGCAGAAACCATGCAGGCAAGAAGGCAAAGGGATGACATATTTAAAAAACTGAAGGAAAAAAATTGCCAGTCAAGAATCATATATCCAGCAAAACTGTCTCTTAAATAAATATGAAGGTAAAATTAGGACATTTCCAGATAAAGAGAAGTTTAGGGAATTCATAAAAACCAAACCAAAACGACAAGAAATACTGAAGGGAGCTCTTTGGTGAGAAAATCAATAATATCAGGTATCAAGCCAGGACAAGAACACTGGGCAGAGCAATCAGAAGTCAACCCAGACAGGGAAATAAAAAAAACAAAGCAAGGTTAAAATAAAATAAAATAAAAACCTCAAAACAGGGTAACAGCAAGGTTATTATATAAAAGAAGACAGCATTGAAACAATAAAGAGGGACTAAGAAATGTAATCATAGATCTTCCAAATGGAGAGGAAGATATGGCGATACAAAGATAAAAGTTACCTTTAAATATAGAAAAATAGGGGTAAATAATAAGGTACCACAAAGGAGACAAAGTATCCTACACATCAAAATAAAATACGAGAAAAAAATACAGACTCAGCAGAAACAAAATCAACAACAACCAATATGAGCAAAAGATAATACATAAAGATAATCTACTCAGCACATAAAATTAAGTGAGAAAAAGAAAACTGCCAACAACACAAAAGACATCAAAATGATAGCACTAAATTCATAAAAAAAATCATACCTATCCATAATTCCGTTAAATGTAAATGGCCTAAATGCACCAATAAAGAGACAGAGAGTGGCAGAATGGATTAAAAAGTAAGATTCGTCTATATGCTGCCTACAATAGACACACCTTAGACTTAGAGACACAAACAAACTAAAATTCAAAGGATGGAAAAAAATATATCAAGCAAACAACAATCAAAAAAGAGCAGGAGTGGCAATAATGATTTCTGACAAAATAGACTTTAAAGTTAAATCCATCATAAAGGATAAGGAAGGACACTATATAATGATTCAAGGGAAAATATATCAAGAAGATAAAACCATATTAAATATTTATGCACCCAGTGACAGGACTGCAAGGTACAGAAAACAAACACTATCAGCATTGAGATGTCAGAGAGACAGCTCCACGATAATAGTAGGAGACTTCAACACGCCACTTTCGGTGAAGGACAGGACATCCAGAAAGAAGTTCAATAAAGACGCCAAAAACCAAAAAACCAAACCCAGTGCCGTTGAGTTGATTCAAACTCATAGCAACCCTACAGGTACGGAAGGTCTAAATATCACAATCAACCAACTTGACCTCATAGACATATACAGAACACTCCACCCAACATCAACCAACTATACTTTCTTTTCTAGTGCACATGGAACATTCTCTAGAATAGACCACATATTAGGGTATAAAGCAAGCCTTAGCAGAATCCAAAACATTGAAATGTTACAAAGCATCTTCTCTGACCATAAGGCCAAAAAAGTGGAAATCGATAAGAGGAAAAGCAGGGAAAAGAAATCAAACACTTGGAAACTGAATAATACCCTGCTCAAAAAAGACTGGATGATAGAAGACATTAAGAATGGAATAAAGAAATTCATAAAATCTAGTGAGAATGAAAACACTTCCTATCAGAACCTTTGGGACACAGCAAAAGTGGTGCTCAGAGGCCAATTTATATCAATAAATGCACACATCCAAAAAGAAGAAAGAGCCAAAATCAAAGAATTATCCCTACAACTTGAACAAATAGAAAGAGAGCAACAAAAGAATCCTCCAGGCACAAAAAAAAAAAAGAATAATAAAAATTAGAGCAGAACTAAATGAAACAGAAAAACAGTTGAAAGAATTAACAAGACCAAAAGCTGGGTCTTTGGAAAATCAACAAAATTGATAAACCACTGGCCAAACTGACAAAAGAAAAACAGGAGAGGAAGGAAATAACCCGAATAAGAAATGAGATGGGCGATATCACAACAGACCCAACTGAAATTAGAAGAATCTTATCAGATTACTATGAAAAATTGTGCTCTAACAAATTTGAAAACCTAGGAGAAATGAATTCCTAGAAACACACTACCTACCTAAACTAACACAGAGGTAGAACAACTAAATAGACCCATAACAAAAGAAGAGATTGAAAAGGTAATCAAAAAACTGCCCCCCACCCCCCAAAAAAAGCCCTGGCCCGGACAGCTTCATTGCAGAGTTCTACCAAACTTTCAGAGAAGAGTTAACACCACTACTACTAAAGGTATTTCAGAGCATAGAAAAGGATGGAATACTCCCAAACTCATTCTATGAAGCCACTATATCCCTGATACCAAAACCAGGTAAAGACACCACAAAAAAAAGAAAATTACAGACTTATATCCCTCATGAACGTAGGTGCAAAATCCTCAACAAAATTCTGGCCAATAGAATTCAACAACATATCAAAAAAATAATTCACCATGACTAAGTGGGATTCATACCAGGTATGCAGGGATGGTTCCACATTAGAAAAACAATTAATGTAATCCATCACATAAATTAAAAAAAGACAAGAATCCCATGATTTTATCAATTGATGCAGAAAAGGCATTTGACAAAGTCCAACACCCATTCATGATTAAAAACTCTCAGCAAAATAGGAATAAAAAGAAAATTCCTCAACATAATAAAGGGCATTTATACAAAGCCAACAGCCAACATCATCCTAAATGGAGAGAGCCTGAAAGCACTCCCCTTGAGATCGGGAACCAGACAAGGATGCCCTTTATAACCACTCTTATTCAACATTGTGTAGGAGGTCCTAGCAAGAGCAATTACGCTAGATAAAGAAATAAAAGTCATCCAGATTGGCAAAGAAGAAGTAAAGTTATCTCTATTTGCAGAGGACATAATCTTATACACAGAAAACCCTAAGGGATCCTCAGGAAAACTACTAAAACTAATAGAAGAGTTCAGCAGAGTATCAGGATGCAAGATAAACATTAAAAAAAATCAGTTGGATTTCTCTAGAGCAACAAAAAAGAACATCGAAGAGGAAACCACCTGATCAGTACTATTTACAGTAGCCCTCAAGAAGATAAAATACTTAGGAATAAATCTTACCAGAGACGTAAAAGATTTATACAAAGAAAACTACAGTACACTTCTGCAAGAAACCAAAAGAGACCTACATAAGTGGAGAAACATACCTTTCTCATGGATAGGAAGACTTAACATTATAAAAATGTCTATTCTACCAAAAGCGATCTATACATTTAATGCAATTCCGATCCAAATTCCAATGACATTCTTTAATGAGATGGAGAAACAAATCATCAACTTCATATGGAAGGGAAAGAGGTCCCGGATAAATAAGGCATTACTGAAAAAGAAGAACAAAGTGAGAGGCCTTACTTTACCTGATTTTAGAGCCTATTATACAGCCACAGTAGTCAAAACAGCCTGGTACTGGTACAACACCAGATACATGGACCAATGGAACAGAATTGAGAATCCAGACATAAATCCATCCACATATGAGCAGTTGATATTTGACAAAGGCCACAAAACAGTTAAATGGGGAAAAGACAGTCTTTTTAACAAATGGTGCTGGCATAACTGGATCTCCATCTGCAAAAAAATGAAACAAGACCCATACCTCACTCCATGGACAAAAATGAGCTCAAAATGGATCAAAGACCTAAATATAAAATCTAAAATGGTAAAGATCATGGAAGAAAAAATAGGGACAAGGTTAGGAGCCCTAATACATAGCAAGCACCCAGTGCCGTCGAGTCGATTCCGACTCATAGCGACCTTATAGGACAGAGTAGAACTGCCCCATAGAGTTTCCGAGGAGCACCTGGTGGATTCGAACTGCCAACCCACAGTATACAAAACATTATTAAGAATGCAGAAGAAAAACTAGATAACTGGGAACTCCTAAAAATGAAAACACCTACGCTCATCCAAAGGTTTCATCAAAAGAGTAAAAAGACTACCTACAGACTGGGAAAAAGTTTTTAGCTATGACATTTCCGATCAGTGCCTGATCTCTAAAATCTACATGATACTGCAAAAACTCAACTACGGGAAGACAAATAACCCGATTAAAAAATGGGCAAAAGATATGAACAGACACCACTAAAGAAGACATTCAGGTAGCTAACAGATACATGAGGAAACGCTCAGGATCATTAGGCATGAGAGAAATGCAGATCAAAACTACAGTGAGATTTCATCTCACTCCAGCAAGGCTGGCATTAATCCAAAAAACACAAAATAATAAATGTTGGAGAGGCTGTGGAGAGATTGAAACACTTCTACACTGCTGGTGGGAATGTTAAATGGTACAACCACTTTGGAAATCGACTTGGCGCTTCCGTAAAAAGCTAGATATAGAACTACCATACGATCCAGCCATCTAACTCCTCGGGATATATGCTAGAGAAATAAGAACCTTTACACGAACAGATATATGCACACGCATGTTCATTGCAGCACTGTTTACAATAGCAAAAAGATGGAAGCAACCAAGGTTCCCATCAACAGATGAATGGATAAATAAATTATGGTATATTCACACAATGTAATACTACGCATAGATAAACAACAGTTATGAATCTGTTTAAACATTTCATAACATGGAGGAACCTGGACAGCATTATGCTGAGTGAAATTAGTCAGTTGGAAAAGGACAAATATTGTTTAAGACCACTATTATAAGAACTTGAGAAATAGTTTAAACTGAGAAGAAACCATTCTTTTACGGTTATGAGAGGGGGGAGGGAGGAAGGGAGGGAGGCAGAGGGGTATTCACTAATTAGATAGTAGATGAGAACTACTTTAGGTGAAGTGAAAGACAACACACAATACAGGGGAGGTCAGCACAACTGGACTAAACCAAAAGCAAAGAAGATTCCTGAATAAACTGAATGCTTCGAAGGCCAGCGTAGCACGGGCAGGGGTTTGGGGACTATGGTTTCAGAGGACATCTAAGTCAATTGGCATAATAAAATTTATTAAGAAAACATTCTGCATCCCACTTTGAAGAGTGGAGTCTGGGGTCTTAAACGCTAGCAAGCAGCCGTCTAAGACGCATCAATGAGTCTCAACCCATCTTAATCAAAGGAGAATGAAGAACACCTAGGACATAAGGTAATTAGGAACCCAGGAGACAGAAAGGGCCACATGAACCAGAGACTACATCAGCCTGAGACCAGAAGAACTAGATGGTCCCCGGCTACAACCGTTGACTGCCCTGACAGGGAACACAACAGAGAACCCCTGAGGGAGCAGGAGAGTAGTGGGATGCAGACCCCAAATTCTCATAAAAAAGACCAGACTTAATGGTCTGACTGAGACTAGAAGGACCCCGGTGGTCATGGCCCCTAGACCTTCTGTTGCCCCAGGACAGGAACCATTCCCGAAGCCAACTCTTCAGACATGGATTGGACTGGAAAATTGTTTGGAGAGGGATGCTGGTGAGGAGTGAGCTCCTTGGATCAGGTGGACACTTGAGACTATGTTGGCATCTCCTGTCTGGAGGGGAGATGAGAGGGTAAAGGGGGTTAGGAGCTGGCAAAATGGACACGAAAAGAGAGAGTGGAGGGAGGGAGTGGGTTATCTATTTAGAGGTAGAGTAATTGGGAGTATGTAGCAAGGTGTATATAAGTTTTTGTGTGAGAGACTGACTTGATTTGTAAACTTTCACACAAAGCACAGTAAACATTATTATGAGTCGGAAACGACTCGACGGCACTGGTTAAACATTGTAAAAAAAAGAATGTTGTATAAATTGAATCATACTATATGTGATGTATTGAAACTGGCTTTTTTGACACAGAAATGTGTGAGATCTACCCAAGTTGTGGGTGCATCAGTAGTTCACTCCTTTTTACTGTTGAGTAGTATTCCCTAGTATGAATATAGCACAATTTGTTTAAGAATTCACCTATTATAGACTATTTTGGTGATCTACAATTTTGAAATATTACAGGTAAAGCTGCTAAGAAAAATCCTGTATATATTTCGTATGGACGTAAGTTTTCATTTCTCTCCCATAAACACCGAAGAATATGATTGCTGTGTTGTATGGTCGTTGTGTATGGGTTTTGTAAGAAACTGCAAAACTTTCTTCCAAAGTTGGCTGTACCATTTCACATCTTCATCAGCAATCTATGAGTGATCCACTTTGTCCCTATCCTCGTCAGAATTTGATATTGTAACTTCTTTAAAAAAATTATTTTGGCTCTTCTATCTTGTATATAGTGATCTCCCACTGTGGTCTTAATTTGCTTTTTCCTAATGAGTAATAATGTTCAACATCTTTCATGCACTTATTTGCCATCCGTATATCCTCTTCATGTTCTGCATTCTGTTCCACTCATCTGTGTGTTTATGCCTCTACCAATACCACACACTATTTACTACTGTAGCAATATACCAAAAACGAAACTAAACCTCTGCCTTCCAGTCAACTCCAACTCCTAATGACCCTGTAGGAGAGAGTAGAACTGCTCCACGGGGTTTCCAAGCAGCAGCTGGGTGATTCAAAGTGCTGAACTTTTGGTTAGCAGCTGAGCTCACTGTGCCACTAGGGCTCCTGTAACTACATGGTGTTGTTGTTGCTAGGTGCCATCTGGTCAGTTCCAACTCATAGCGACCCTATGTACAACAGAACGAAACACTGTCTTGTCCTGCGCCATCCTCACAATGGTTGCTATGCTTGAGCACATTGTTGCAGCCACTGTGTCTGTCCATCTCATTGAGGGTCTTTCTCTTCTTCACCGACCCACTACTTTACCAAGCATGATGTCCTTCTCCAGGGATTGGTTCCTCCTGAAAACACGCCCAAGATATGTGAGATGAAGTCTCACCATTCATGCTTCCAAGGAGCATTCTGCCTGTACTTCTTCCAAGACAGATTTGTTCATTCTTCTGGCAGTCCATGGTATAATCAATATACTTTGCTAACACCATAATTCAAAGGCATCAATTCTTCTTAGGTCTTCCTTATTCATTGTCTACCTTTCACATCCATACGAGGTGACTGAAAACACCATGGCTTGGGTCAGGCACACCTTAGTCCTTAAAGTGACATCTTTGTTTTTTTTTTAACACTTTAAAAGGTCTTTTGCAGCAGATTTGACCAGTGCAATAATCATTTGATTTCGTGACTGCTGTTTCCATGGGTGTTGATGGTGGATCCAAGTAAAATGAAACCCTTCACAACTTCAGCCTTTTCTCCATTTATCATGATGTTGCTTATTGGTCCAGTTGTGATTTTTGGTTTCTTTATGTTGAGGTGTAATCTATACTGAAGACTGTGGTCTTTGATCTTCATCAGAAAGTGCTTCAAGTCCTCTTCATTTTCAGCAAGCAAGGTTGTGTCATCTGCATATTGCAGGTTTAATCCTGATGCCCCATTCTGCTTCATATAGTCCAACTTCTTGGATTGCTCTGCATATAGATTAACTATGGTGAAAGGATACAACCCAGGTGCACACCTTTCCTGACTTTAAACCATGCAGTATCCGCTTGTTCTATTCGAACGACTACCCCTTCTTCTAAGTACAGGTTCCTCATGAGCACAATTAAGTGCTCTGGAGTTCCTATTCTTTGCAATATTATCCATAATTTGTTATGATCCACACAGTCAAATGCCTTTGCATAGTCAATAAAACACAGGTAAACATATTTCTGGTATTCTTTGCTTTCAGCCGAGATCCATCTGAAATCAGCAATGATATCACTTGTTCCACATCCTCTTCTGAATCTGACCTGAATTTCTGACAGTTCCCTGTGTATGTACTGCTGCAACTGCTTTTGATTGATTTTCAGCGTAATTTTGTTTGTGATGTTAATGATATTGTTTGATAATTTCTGCATTCTGTTGGATCACCTTTCTTTGGAATGGGTACAAATATTGATCTCTTCCAGTAGGTTGGCCAGGTAGCTGTCTTCCAAACTTATTGGCATACACTAGCGAGCACTTCCATTGCTGTATCCATTTGTTGAAACATCTCAACTATTATTCCATCAGTTCCTGGAACCTGTTTTTCACCAATGCCTTCAGTACAGCTTGCACCTCTTCCTTCAGTACCAAAGGTTCTTGATCATATGCTACTTTCTGAAAAGTTTGAATGTTGACCAATTATTTTTGGTACAGTGACCCTGTGTACTCTTTCCATCTTCTTTTGATGATTCCTGTGTGATTTAATATTTTGCCCGTAGAATCCTTTGATACTGCTACTTGAGGTCTGATTTCTTTCTTTCTTTGTTTTTCAGTTCTTTCAGCTTGAGAAATGCCAAGCATGTTCATCCCTTTTGGTTTTCTATCTCCTGGTCTTTGCACATGTCATTATATTTCACTTTGCCTTCTGGAGCCACCCTTTGAAATCTTCTGTTCAACTCTTTTACTTATCATTTCTTACTTTTGCTTTAGCTACTCAATGTTGAAGAGCAAGTTTCAGAATCTCTTCTGACATCCGTTTTGGTCTTTTCTTCCTTTCCTGTCTTTTTAATGACCTTTTGCTTCTTCATGTATGATGCCTTTAATGTCATTCCACAACTTGTCTGGTCTTAAGTCATTAGCGTTCAGTTGCGTGAAATCTATTCTTGAGATGGTCTCTAAATTCGGGTGGAATATACTCAAGGTCCTAATTTGTCTCTGGTGGACTTATTCTAATTTTCTTCAACTTTAGCTTGAACTTGCATATGAGCAATGATGGTCTGTTCCACAGTAGGCCCCTGGTCTTGTTCTGACTCCGATATTCATTGAGGATTGGTAGTTGGAAAATATGGCCTTGGTGATAGAAATGATGCTGGAGATCGCATGATAGAATTTTGTAAGACCAGCGACTTCTTCATTGCAAATACCTTTTTTCAACAGCATAAATGGCGAGTATACATGTGGACTTAGCCAGATGGAATACACTGGAATCAAATCAACTACCTGTAGCTGTATAGCTGATATATCTTTAATATCTGATAGTGATTCCTCCCACTTTATATATATTTTTAATTGTTTTGTCTAGTCTAGTTTCTTTGCCTTTTCAGATAATTTTTAAGATAATTTTGTCTATGTATGTAAAAGAAAAAAAACCTTGTTGGAATAGTGATAAGAATTATGTTAAACATGTATATCAGTTTGGGGAAACCTGACATCTCTATGAGTCTTCTTTATGATGTTGAGCCTTCCAATTCATAAACACAGCACATCTCTCCATTTATTCAGATTATCATTGATTCTTTTCATAATCATTTTGTAGTTTTCAACATGCAAGGCCTGTACATGTTTTATTAAATTTACACCTAAGCGTTTCATTTTTTTTTAATTTCATGTGACATCAGCAATAATATCCCTTGTTTCATGTCCTCTTCTGATTCCAGCTTGAATTTTTGGCAATTCCCTGCAGATGTACTGCTGCAACCCCTTTTGAACGATCTTCAGCAAAATTTTACTTGTGTGTGATATTAATGATATTGATCAATGATTTCTTCATTCTGTTGGATCAAATTGGGTGCAAATATAGATCTTTTCCAGTTGGTTGGCCAGGTAGCTATCCTCCAAATTTCTTGGCATAGACAAGTAAGCACTTCCGGCGTTGCACCCATTTGTTGAAACATCTCACTTGGTATTCTGTCAGTCCCTGGAGCCTTGTATTTTATCAACGCCTTTAGTACAGCTTGGACTTCTACCTTCAATACTGTCTTAGGCTGGGTTCTCCAGAGAAACAAAACCAATAAGCATATAGATAGATATAGATACAGATACAGATACAGATATAGATGATATAGATATGATATAGAGATAGAGAGAGAGAGATAAACAGAGATTTATCTCAAGGAAATGACTCACCAGTTGTAGAGGCTGGCAAGTCCCAAGTCTGTGGGTCAGGCATCATGCTGGAGGCTTCTCCTGACTCATGCAGCTGCAGGGGCTGAGGATGCCAGGATGGGCAGACCAGACAACAGGCTGTTTGCTCACATATTGCAGAGGCTGATGAATCCCAAGATTGGCAGGTAAGCTGCTAGCTCAAGTCCCAAGAATCAGAAGCCAGACAGTGACTTGCCAGATACAAGACCCAGAGTGAGCAAAAGTCAGAGAGCTTTGCCAGAGCATCCATAGGTATTGGACGCAGGCCACACCCAAGGAAGCTCCTCTTACAACTGATTGGCTGCTCATAGCAGATCTCATCATGGAGGTGATCACATTATATCAGATCTCCTCATGAAGGTGAATACATTATGGAAAAGCAGTCAGTCCAATGTCTGCAAATTATATAATTACATAACTGCCAAACCACTGAGAATCATGGCCCAGCCAAGTTGACACACAGCCTCAACTATCACAAATAACCATCGGTTCTTGATTATATGCTACCTGCAAATGGTTGAACATCTACCAATTCTTTTCAGCACAGTGACTCCGTGCATTTCTTCCATCCTCTTTTGATACTTCCTGTGTTGTTTAATATTTTGCCCATATGCTCCTTCACTATTGCTGCTCAGGGCTTGAATTTATTCTTCAGTTCTTTCAGCTTGAGTAATGCCAAGCATGTTCTTCCTTTTTTTGTGTGTGTGTTACTGCAATAGAATTGTTCATTTAATTTCATTTTCGAATTGCTCATTGCTACAGTATAAATGCAACTGCTTGATGTATATTGATCTTTTGTCTTGCAACCTGAGAAGATGAACCCCTCACATTGCAACATACAAGATCAATATATGTTAAGCAATTGTATTTCTATGCAGTAACCCAGATGAGCAATTCAAAAATGAAATTAAATAAACAATTCCACTTACAATAATATAAAAAGATAAAATAAAATGCTCTGCTTGCCTCAGACCTTGGGGGTATCAACTTGCTTTGAATTTTTTTCCAAAATTTTTATAGGAATTTTCCAGGGTATTATCCTAATGGCTTCTTCAGTGTCTTTCCTAGGAGTCTTATCAGTTTTATGCAAATAGGACTCCTTAAGTGCTATTTTTGTGATAAGTTTTTAAATTACCCCTACTTCTTCAACCCTTGCCCCCTGCATATCTACACACACACGTATAGGCAGAGACTCTATAGATCTGCTTAGGTTTTAATGACTGAAATAAAATCAGCTTACTTGTTCTGCCTTTCCAAAACGGACTTTGTACTACTAGAAGTTTTCCAGAAATGAAGCATTGATGTTGGAAATTCAAAAATAATGTTAAACTAGGGTAGGGCAGGGGCAGAAAGGCAAACTAAGCATGTTCATAAACAGCCGTCTGTTTCATCTTAGTATCAAATTGATCCTTCCTATGGGTGTTCACACACTCCAAAATCCAGAAGGCAGAAGGCCTAAGGCAGTGCTCTGAAATTAGCTTTGATATGGAAATCAGGAGACCTGGAATCACTGTCAACTTTTCCCAAAATAGCTTTGATATTATAAAAAAGGGCATTGGACTAAATCATAAGACCAATATTCAAGTCTCAGCAATATCACTAACCAGCTAAATTTACCTTGGGCCAGTCTTGTCTCTCTGGGCCTTATTTCCACCTTCTACAATATGAGAAGTTGAACTCAATATATTCTAGCTTTAAGACAGTAGAATTCTATAATTTGGTTCTCTTGTGGTCTTATTGAGCAGTTACAGCAACAGCCACAGATGGAGTTCAGTAGGGCATTGTATAGATGACAATGAAGTAGCTGGGTAGAGTGGACAGACAGTTGAAAACACGCATGATCACTGCCTCTGAGCTCCATCTTTCAAGGACAATGATCCAGATCCTGTCACTTCCTATCTTGATGGAAATCCCTAGAGCCAAGGATCCATATAGATAATAATGGTATCTAAAATAAGAAAGTATATAAGGACACTTGGTTAACCCTGGTGCCAGACAGACCTGGGTTCAAATCCTGATTCTACCACTGTGGTCGTATGACTTTTGCAAGTTTATTCTGTTTCATTGAGTCCTGTCTGTCAAATGCTGATAATAAAAATATCTTCCTTGCAGGTTTTTAGGGGAGTATTAAATAAAGTAATGGTGGTAAAGTGCCTGGCTTATAATAGATAAATAGGTATTTACTCCCTTTCTTGGAGGGTTCGGGGTGGCTGGTGTAGGTTGGAGACTACTGTCATCTGCTAATTTGCCACCAGGAGATCTGTCAGAGGCTGAAAACAGATGAGTACACAGGAAAGGAGCACTGAGGAAAGGAGCCTCCATCATGCAGAGTAGCAGTAAAATTTCCATTAAGACCAAGGCCAGAATTGCTATTGAGAAAACCCCTGAAATGTCCAATTAAGAGGATTTCCTGTGTGGCAGCTGTTAGGTTTGGCTCATGACTCTATCCTCCAAGGACCAGTCAGCACCAGAAGAAATATTCTGACTGTGACCTTGGACATGGTTTCTGCAAGAATATCATCCAGGGTTAATGACTTCTTGAATGTTCTTTCTTTGATTCCGCCTCACCTTAGGGGCTGGAGCTCCAGTTGCTAATGCCAGAGATTAGGTTACGAGAAGGAATCTTCAAGCCATTGCCATCTGAAGCTGCTTATGATTCTGGACTTTGAATATTGACCGGGAAATCCTTAGTGGCCAGGAAATAAACAAAAAAACCAGTAAGGATACTGTGTTGCAGGAGTTAGCAATGCAGGATTATGAAACTATAAGCAAAATTTTCAACTACCAATGTACTCCTGGGAACTCCATGAAAGTTTGTCTAGTTTCCAGGCCATCAGGCCCCACATAGGTCAAAACCCTTCTATAGCACTATCAGATCCTGAATGCAATGAGGCCAAATTGCTCTGTATCCTTTCTTGTCATTCACCCTAGACTGAATTACCAGGGAATGGAGAGAATAGAAAATGGAGATTGGATAGTGACCAGCCTGTTCACCTTTCCATCAGGTTACCAAGTATAACGATTCAATTAATTACTAGACTAGAAGCCTCATGAATGCAAGAATCACATTTCCTCTTCTGCGTCTGCCATAGATTGGACACTAAAATGTTTATTGAATGAATGGATGGATGCATGGTGTGCTAGGAAAAGAAGGACTAAGAAATTAAGAGACCTAGGTTTTAGTTCTGCCACTAACTGACATATGATATTGAGCAAGTCATTTTCTTTTTGTGCTGCTCAGTCTCATGTATATTATCTCAAAATGCCCTGCCAACTCAACTCCTCATTGACTTTTATGATCCCCTCAGGTGGTGCTCATCAGCCCTGCTTCAGGAGTTGTATCACAATATTCTCCCAGGATGTTGAGTTATTGGAATAACATGGGAGATGATTTCCTTATGGAGTGAGGTAGTACAGCACAGTAGGAAGAACATAGGCTGTGGAAACAGACAGGTCTATGTTCCAATCTTAGTTATGCTATTCTCGCTATGCAGACTTTGACAAGTAAATTATCCTCTGTATAACCTGGTTGTTGGAGGCCAGTATTAGAAAGTTCAGCCCAAAAGGTATAAGCCACCATTGTGTAATAACTCTCTTTACTGTGGGTGGTGAAAGGCTTAGGATTCTCCTCATCTAGATGAGAAGGCTGGGGACTCTTCTTGTCAAAAAACAAGAGGTTTATGCCTCTGTGTGCCGCTCTCTTTCCTCTGTTCAAAAGATAGAATCCCCAATTTTCCTGGGCTAGAAATAAATAGAAAAAAGGAAACAGGACACTAATCTTTCCTAAACAACTACTATGTTATAGACACTATCACACATGCTACATGTTTTTTTAGATTGAAATGCCTAAAGGTATAAAAAGCAAAAATAAAATTGTTATAGGAGACATGAAATATAAAGATGTAATTAGTGATAGCAATAACAAAGTGGGGGAGGAGGAGGAATGGTATAGGTATAGAATTTCTTGTATGTTACTGAAGTTAAGATGGTACTAACTTACCCTAGGATGTTATGAATACAAGCTGTTAAATGTAATATTCATGGTAACCACCAAGAAAATACCTAAAAAAACACATGCAAAAGGAAAGGAGAAGGGAACCAAATGGCTCACTACAACAAACCAACAACACACAAAACAAGCAGTAGTAAAGGAAAAAGACAAACAGGGGTAAGACACATAAAAGCAAAATAATAAAAAGATAGAAGTTAGTCAATTCTTATTGGCATTAACAGTAAATGTAAATGGACTAAATGCTAAAATCAAAGGCAGAGAATGGCAGAATGGATACGAAAATATGATCCAACTATATGCTGTTTACACATGACACACCTTAGATCCAAAGACACAAATAGTTTGAAAGTGAAAGGATAGAAAAAATATTCCATGCAAATAATAACAAAAAGAGAGCTGGGGCCATGGCAATCTTAATATCAGACAAAGTAGACTTTAAGACAAAATCCATTAGAAGACATAAAAATGGACATTATATATTGATAAAAGGGTCAATGCATCAAGAAGATTTAGCAGTCATAAATATATATATGTACCCAGCACCAGAGCACCTAAATATTTAAAACAAACACTGATAGAATTGAAGTGAGAAACGGATAGCACCACAGTAATAGTTGAAGAATTCAATACACCACTTTCAATATTGGACAGCACATCTAGAAAGAATATCAACAAGGAAACAGAGGAACTGAATGATACTATAAACCAACTAGAGCTAACAGACATATATACAACACTCTACCCGACAACAACACAATATACGTTCTGCTCCAATGCACATGGATCATTCTCCAGGACAGAAAACATGTTAGGTCACAAAGTAAATTTTAATAAATTTAAAGATATTGAAATCATGCAAAGTATTTTCTCTGACCACAATGGAGTGAAGCTAGAAATCAATAAAAGAAAAAAAAAACTGGAAAATAAACAAACATATGGAAATTAAATGATACACTATTAAATTACTAGTGGGTCAAGGAAGAAATCAAAAGCAAAATCACAAATTTCTTAGAGTCAGATGAAAATGAAAGCACAACATACCAAAATTTAAGGGATGCAGTGAAGTCAGTACTCGCAGGGAAACTTACAGCAATAAATGCCTACATGAAAATTGAAGAAAGATCTCAAATCAACAGCCTAACCTGACAAAACCAGGAAGAGAAGAGCAAACTAAGCTTAGACCTAACAGAAGAAAGGAGATAACAAAGATCAGAGTAGAAATAAATAGAATTGAAAATAGAAAAACAATAGAAAGAATCAACAAAAACCAGAAGTTGGTTCTTTGAAAAGATCAATAAAATGGACAAACCTTTAGCTAGAATGACAAAGAAAAAGATGAAAATAACCAAAATAAAAAATGAAGGAGGGGACATTACAACTGACCCAATAGAAATAAAGAGAATTATACCAGAATATTATGAGCAACTCTACAGCAACAAACTGGACAACCTAGAAGAAATGGACAAACCTTAGAAGCACATAATCTACACAATTTAATTCAAGAGGAAATAGAAAATCTCAACAGACTCATAACAAGTGGAGAGATTGAATCGGTGAACAAAACCTCCCAGCAAAAAGTCCTAGACCAAATGGCTTCACTGGGGAATTCTACAAAACATTTAGAGAAGAATTGACAGCAATCCTGTTTAAACTCTTCCAAAAGACAGAGAAGAAAGGAATACTCCCTAATTCATTCTGTGAAGAAAACATAACCCTGATACCAAAACCAGACAAAGATACCACAAGAAAAGAAAACTACAGGCCAATATCCTTTATGAATATGGATGCAAAGATTCTCAACAAAATACTAGCAAACAGACTCCAACAGCCTGTTAAAGGAGTCATACACCATGACCAGCTGTGATTTAATCCAGGAATGCAGAGATGGTTCAACATTAGAAAATCGATCAATGTAATATACCACATCAACCGAACAAAGGAAAAGAACCACATGATCATCTCTATGGATGCAGAAAAAAGCATTTGATAAAATCCAACAGCCTTTCTTGATGAAAACCCTAAAGAGGATTAAAACAGAAGGTAAATTCCTCAATATGATTCAGGGAATATATGAAAAGCCAACAGCCAAAATTATTCTTAATGGAGAAAGACTGGGAGCTTTCCCTTGAATTCGGGAACAAGATGAGGGTGCCTGCTCTCATCAGCTCTATTCAATGTTAGAAGTCTTAGCCAGAGCAATAAGGCAAGAAAAAGAAATAAAAAGTATCCAGATTGGAAAAGAAGGAAAATTATCTCTATTCAAGATGACATGACTCTATATACAGAAAATACCAAAGAGTCCACAAGAAAACTTCTAGAGCTAATAGAGGAATTTAGCAAAGTTGCAGGGTACATGGTCAACAAACAAAAAACAGGTGGGTTTCTATACACCGATAATGAGAAATCTGCAAGGGAAATTAGGGAAATAATTCTATTTACAATAGCAGCTAAGAGAAAAAAGTACCTAGGAATAATTTTAACTGGGGATGTGAATGACTTATACAATAAAAATTATAAAACATGGCTGAAAGAGATTAAAAAAGACTTACGTAAATGCAAAGATGTTCCATGTTCATGAATTGGAAGACTTAATGTTGCTAAGATATCATTACTACCCACACCATCTATAGATTCAATGCAATCCCAATAAAAATTCCAACGGCCTTCTTTACAGGAATGGAAAAACCAACCCTCAACTTTATATGGAATGGCAAGAGGCCCCTAATAGCTAAAGCAATGCTAAAATGAAGAACAAAGTAGAACTCACATTTCCTGATTTTAAAACATGGTATATATCTACATTGGAAACTCTGGTGGCATAATGGTTAAGAGCTACGGCTGCTAACTAAAAGGTGGGCAGTTTGAATCCACCAGGTGCTCCTTGGGAACTCTACGGGGCAGTTCTACTCTGTCCTATAGGGTCACTATGAGTCAGAATTGACTCAACAGCCATAGGTTTGGGTTTTGGTTTATATAGCTACAGTAATCAAAGCAGCCCGGTACTAGTATAACAAAAGACATATAGATGCATGGAATGGAATTGAGAGTTGAGAAATAAGCCCACACATCTATGGTCAACTAATTTTTGACAAGGATACTAAGTCTATTTGATGGGGAAAGAACAGTCTCTTCAATAAACGGTGTCGGGGAAATTAGATTTCCACATGCAGAAGAATGAAACAGGATCCATGCCTCACACTATACACAAAGCCAAATTTAAAACGGATTAGGGACCTAAATGCGAAAACTAAACCATAAAATTCTTAGAATATGCAGGAGCGATGATGTCAAGCCTAGTTTTAACAATGGATTTTCTAATATAATAACAAAAGCACAAAAACAAAAGACTATATAAATAAATAAAAGAACCTCATAAAAATTAAAAACTTTTGTTCATCAAAAGACTACCAAAAACATGAAAAGACAAGCTACAGACTGGAGAATATTTTTGGAAACCACGTATCTGATAAGAATGTAATAAACTAAAATATAAATACATTTTGACAACTTAACAAAAGAAGAAAAATCACTCAATCTTACAATGTACAAAGGACTTGAACAGACATTTCACCAAAGGACATTCAAATTGCCACCAAACATCTTTAAGTATGTGTACTTTTAATTTCTGTAATAGAGTTCCAAAAGTGGGATTAATGGATATGCACATTCTCCAATGTCTGTTACTTTATAAAATTCACATATTCACCCTGTAAGTTAGGTGTAAATACCCCCATTTTGTAGGTGAGAAAACTGAGGCTTTGATGGTGAGGTGACTTGCTTAAGAATACACAGCTAGTAGTAGAGTCAAGATTTAAATCCAGGCGTTTCTGAATCCCAGTTTTCTCCATTCTTTCTACTATACCATGCTGCTTTATGAGAAAAGGGAAGATAACACCACTACTGTGGTGTACTGGCAAAGAAATGGTAAGAGTGGTAAACCCTCTAAGGTATAAAACATATTTGACTTGGACCCAGAAGACCTAAGTTCAAATCCTTCCCCTTCCATTTCATATTATCTAACACTTTTTTTTTTTATTATTTAACACTTTAGGTATGATTAGCCCCACTCTCTAACTGTGTGAGTTTATGAAAATTGTTTTGCCTCTTTGAGCTTCAGATTTCTCACCTGTAAAATGGGGATAAAGGATACTTGCCCTGTCTTACTCACAGGGTGGTTGTAAGACTCAGATGTAATCCTATGTGGGAAAGTCCTTTATAAACTGTAAAGTGTTTTACACTCTTGAATCTATTCATAATTGGAACTGCTTCAACCAGCCTGAACCATAATGTTTTGTGCTTTGGTAATGCCTGTGATCCTTGCAATAAGTGCATAAAATATGCTGAAATTTATGTCTCCATTTTACAAGTGAGGAAACTGAGGTTCAAAGAGGTGATATGACCTATAATTCCGGAGCTTGAAAAGCTTGTCTGAAAGATCCAATCCTGCAGTTTTTTAAACTGGACTCCTGTTGCCCAGAGTTGCATCCTCAAAATTTAATTGTAATTTAAAAAGTACATTTCAAATACTTTATGAAAAATCCATATGCACACACTCAAATACTTTTCAAATATAAGTCGGATCACATCAGTTCTCCGTTCAAAACCCTCCAATGCTTTCCCATGTCACTCAAAGCAAAAGGCAGTCTTCACTACGATCTACAACTACCCCCCCTCCCATGACCTCTTTGACCTGTTTTCCTACCACTCTCCTCCTCACTAACTCTACTCCAACCAAAAGGCTTCCCTGATATCCCTAAAAGCAAGAGACATGTTCTTGCCTCAGGCCTCTGCTTTAGCAGTTCTTTCCTCTGGAATACTCTTCCCCCATATATCTGCATTCTTACTTCCTTCAAGGTTTTGCCAAATAGGTATTCTTCTCAGGCCTTTTCTGGTCACCCTTTTAAAATCGTTATCACCATCCCAGAGCAGTCTGTTCTTCCCTTCTTAATTTTTCCATATAACTTATCACGATTTAAACTATTACATATTCTACTATTTCTCCCTACTAAAATGTAATTTCTGTACGGGTAAGGGATCTTTTTCTGATTCACCATTTATCCCCAACACCTAAAACAATGTATGGCACATAGTAGGTGCTCAATACATATTTGTTGAATATGAATGTCTAAAAATACATTTAAAACTTGTATCTACATATCATAAGAATCCATATAAGATTTCATTTAAACATAAAGAATAGCCCCGCTAAAACTAGTTTAAAGACCATTGATCAAGTCCTAATTTTTCATATTACAGATAAGAAAAATGAGACCCAGAGAAGTCTCACAAAGGTCCCATAGTGAGTGACCAAGCCTCATCTTCTGTCTTTTACAAGTCCAAGACCTTTTTTTTTCCCCCACCAGGTTGCTTCCAATATCCTCTGGTAAGAGGAAATAGAGAATCTAGGGCCTCCAGAAGAGGACAGGTTACCCCAAATCAGGCAAGAAAGCTAAGATGCTCCAGGAACCTGGGGCAGAGTCAACAGTAGGGTCTCCAGTTAAGTACTGGGCTTGAGGCTGTGGGATGAGATGAGGATTTGGGGGAAACGTTAGGTTTTGAGTTGGAAGCTAAGGAGGACCCAGGTGCCCTCATTTGACAAGGCTTTCAAGGCTGCAAAAAAGCAGCAGGTGTATATGGGCAGCTTGAAGACAGCTGCAACTGGGACTCGCCTCCCAATCTCCTTTAGCAATATGCTTGATTCTGTGGTTTCTAGACCACTTCCAAACTACCTTGATATAATCAAGGACTCAGAGGCCTAAAGATCTGGAAAGATCTCTCTAAGATTATCTCGTCTGATAACCTTATATTATGAAGGATAGACAGGCCCAGAGAGGAAAATAGACTTACCCAAAATCATTCAGCCAGGAAAAGGCAATGCTCTGACTGTAGTCATAGTGTCTTAACACCCACTCCAATACATTCCCACTAGTATCACAGGAACTCAAGTCTGGAAGGGACTGGGGAATCAAATTGTACCCCACCATGCCCATCTGATGTTTGAATCACCATAAAGAAAGGATCCCACCTCTCTGGGTATCTCCAACGATGGAAGCTCATTGCCTCACAAGACAATCCGTTCCTTCCATGCACAGCTGTGAGAGTTTGAAAAGTTCGTTATTTACCCTTATAATGAAACAAAATATGCCTGTGCCTTCCATACAGGGGTTCCCATTCTACCTGTGGGGGCCACACTGACCCAGTCTGCCCCCTCTGCCCTACAATAGCCCTTTAAGTGTCTGAGAACAGCAGACATATCCTCTTGAGTCCCCTCTGCTTCAATCTAGGTATCTACAGCTTTATAATCATTTTCATGACACCTGGGTTCCAACCCGCTCCCCAGTCATGTTCCTCTAGACATATTCCTATTTTTCTGCTGTTACCTTTAAAGTGGAGGGAGATTCTAAAGCTGAACACAGTCCTCCAAGGGAATTTGACCATGACAGAAGACTTCTTTTCTCTTCTCTCCTTCTAGGTTTTACATGTCTACTGATACAGCTTAAGACCACAATGGCTTTGGAGGCAGCCACAACCTATTACCTGCACCTGATCACCTAGAACTCCTGTCTCCTTCACAAGGATGTGGCTGAGCCCTGTCTCTCTAGCCTTAAGTATTTGGTTTTAGGACCTAGTGGCCGTACTTTGCACTTGCCCTGATTTTATTCTAATGCTTTAGATTCAGACCTTTGATCTGCTTCACCACACAAATCCTCTGGATGATTCTCATGAGGGCCAAAGTTTGAGAACTACTGCAATAACAGTAGGATCACTTTTTCTGTGACCCAGCACGCCAAGCCCAAGTCCCAGGCTCTCCTGGGAAAAGGCATCAATGTGAAAAAATTACTAGGCTCATTTGGGCACATTTGGGCCAAGAGATATTAGCTACATCAGTGTGGAGGGAGAATAGGTAGTTGGAGACAGGGAGGTGTGAAGATAGAGAATAATAGTTTCTTGTCACTTCCATTCCCTGTCATAGCCAAGTTGTCTGTTACTACAATGTTAGGGTTAATTTTCCTTGAAGATTGTTTTTAAACAAGACTATGACATTTTTCAAATCAGGAAAATCAGGCCTTAGCTTTCAACCTGGGAGTTTACTTCCTCAGTTTCCAACTCAAAAGTTCACTTTGTCAACTTATATACTCTGAAGTGTTTAAAAAGAATATACAATCTGGAGCCAGAGAAATAGCCCCAAGCAGGGAGGGACACTGGGCCTTTCTTCAGGCCTCAATTGGTTTCATCATAAAATGAACGTGGAGCTGTGGTTCCCAAAATCTGAAGAAAATTGCTGTATTTGAAATTCAAATCAGATTCCCTAAATTTGTAGAGCACTTGCCAGTTCTCAAATAAATTTTCAATACCACATATTTGACCATTGCCACAAACATCAGAAGGGAGGTTATAGATGGGGAAACTAAACATCAGAAATGAAAAGGGACTTTCTTAAGATCACATCGTGAGTCCAGAAATATAGCCAAAGTTGGAAGCAAGTCTGCTGTCTTACTGATCCTAAAATTCAAAACCATCAAATCTGAATGAATCCCTGCTGTTACAGTCAAAACATTGAGATCTGGACAGCAGGAGAGCCACACAGTAAGTCAGTTGCAGAACAAGGTCTAGGATCCAGCTTTCTTGGTTTCCATATTGGTAGCCTCTATATTCCATCCTCTAGCAAAGAACTATTTGGCACAATTGTAAAAAGTTGTATCTGCTACCTACCGCTTATGGAATTGTCAATTCACTTCAAAGGCCCAATCTTCTAAAGATGAAGAATGGATAGGGAGAACTGCAGGGCCATCTGTATTTCTCAGGTTCTGAAAATGAGTACAGTTTGACTATTGGAGGCATCAGATTAACAAGATCCAGTGCTAAGTTCCTGGGTGAACTGAATTTTAGCCAGTGTCGATACAGGTGAATAAACACCTGAAGAGTCCCAGCTAGCTCTGCCGCAGCCACTTCCAGACCTTCTTGCCTGCTGCATTTTGTAACAAAAGGCCAGGTACCCAAGTGGTCTAAAATGCCAAGAAGGAGAGGGTGACCAGAAGAATTTGCTATTCTTTTTCAAAATGGCTTTCCACCCAAAGCAAAACCAACTAGTCTTCAAATGGCTTTTGCATCTGTTGACTGACATGATTTTCACGACAGCCCTGTGAAGAAATGTCATTAACTCCCCTTCTAGAGGTGAGGAAACTGAGACCAAGGGAAGCCATATGACTTGCTTTAGATAGGTAACTAGGAAGTTGTGCCCATCAGTCTGGCCCTAAGTCCTATATCCTCACTACTGTCTTTGCTAGGACCTATGCAGGAGATGAAGGTTGTATGTAGCATCAGTAGACTCTCACAGATATTGCCTGGGACCTCAAATGTCAACATTACTTTAACCACTTTATTCTAGTGCCTGGTGCCTGAAAACCTGATGCCATAAGCCAACTGTTTAAACCAATGCTTTGGCTATAACACTGGTTCTCAATGTGTGGCCCCCTATACACGCTCCATTAGTAGCACATGGAAACTTGTAGAATTGTAACTCTTGGGCCCCACCCTAGATCTACTGAATCAGAAACTCTGAGGGTGGTGTTGTTGTGGACTGGTGCCATCAATTTCAACTTACAGCAACCCCATGTGACAGAGTATAACTGCCCCCAGAAGGTTTCCTTGGTTGTAATTTTTACAGAAGCAGATCACCAGGTCTTTCTCCATGGAGCCGCTGGGTGAGTTTGAACCTCCAACCTTTTCGTTAGCGGCCTAGTGCTTAAGCATTTGTACCACCAGGGCTCCTTACTCTAAGGGCAGGGCCAGCAATCTCTGTTTAGTAAGCTTGCCAGGGGATTCTGTGATACCTTTAGATAAATCTAGTGAAAGCGGCAACTTCATCTGAATTTTCCTCTAAAAGAGGTCCATCGTCTGCCTCAATTAATCAGTACAGACCCAGCCCGGGTGATCTCTTATGCCCTAGATTCTCCATCTGCAAAATTGGAAATGGCATACTTCATTGCAGCCTCTTGTGCTAATAATGAGAAAGAACAAAGCTGGAGAACAATGGGAGGAGTAAGAAATTGAGAAGCAGACCCCTAACTCTTACTTGCGAGATACTTCTCTTCTTACCTCAGTTTCCTCACCTATAAAAAAGAAAAATTTATCCATCTCACAGGTTGTTTTGATCCTCAAAGAAGATTAAAAAAAAATTGCCATCGAGTCAATTCCAACTCATGAGGACCTTACATGCGGCAGTGTAGAATTAGCCCTTCTTGGATTAGGACTCCCTCTTGTCCATTTTCTTGGGCTTGTCTGTGGACTATTCTTAGAGGCACAGATCAGAGGAGAGAAAAGACCATATCTCAGGGACTGGGCACCTCCACTTGTATCCCACTTTTACCAGGCCCACTCAGGTCTCAGTTACCTACTAGGGGGTATAATCTTTCACTATTTCTGCTGTTGCCTCTGGACGCTCACACTTCACCTCACTTTATGTCCCATATATGTGGCATCATGACTTCTCCTTGTCATCCTACGACCATCTACTTAAAATAGGTAGCTTTGCTACTTCCCAGAGGATGGTTATCCACACTACTGTCCAAAGAAGAGACTGTATGGCATTACTTAAACAATGGGTTCACTTCAACTGCTGAGTCCCTACCTACTTCAACCCCAGAGGACAATGTTACACCAGTCATGGTCCCTGACTAAATCATAACTCCTTCCACAACAAACTGTTTCTAAAGCACAGGCTGCCATGTTTTGTACCAAATGACCTCACCTTGATTGAATCTGACCCAAGGGAAATCAATCTTCAGGCTAGCCTGTAACCTATGACTTGTTTAACTTGGCACAAAAAGATGAGCTGGGCCAATCAGATTCTCTCTGTGTCTGTCATATTTGAACTGAGAGATATGAAAAAATGCCAACAAGTTGTAAGAGCTGCAACTGAAAGACACAGGATTGAGTTGTAGCAGGAAAGGCTGCAGTGTACTGTGTTCAAGCTAAAGTTATGAGGGATGCAGTTGGTAAGGGAACTGAAGGAAGCAGAGGGTAATCGAATCACACTAATGAAGGTCCGTTTATGAACTCCAGTTGTTGAGGTCTCTTTAGCTTCTTAGGTTCACTTCTCCTGTGTCAGGCCTTCTATAGCCTTGCAATAAACTCTCCTTTACTTGAAGGTCTCCACTTCTGACTGAAAAAAAATCACGAAGCAGTTATTAAGCTACTCCTCCTACACATCACACCCTGCTGTCACCCTACAACCCTGGGCATCGTGCAAAATAAGTTAAATAGATAGGGCCCATGCCATCTAAGAGCTTACAACAAACCCAGGCCAAGAACACTTTTGAATGCCTACTATAATGAGATGAACTATGTCTTGCACATTACATACGTCATATCTAATAATTTTCACAGTAACCTCAAGAGGTAGATCTCTCTATTTTATAGATGAGGAAACGAAGGCTCTGAGAGGGAAGTGATTTGTCCCAGGTCAAGACTTGAATTTGGTCTGTCTGAAGCCAGAGCTTGGGCCCTTCCTGCTGTACCTCACTGCCTTGATCAATCTTCTAGATCAGTTGTTTCCAAACTTGGCTGATCATGAGAATCAACCAGAGATTATTTAAAAAATACAGCTGTACTGGCTAACTCGTACTTCATCATTCTCCCTAAAATTCTTAACCTCATATCCAGGGTGGAGCTGAAGCACCTGGATCTGAAGATCACTGTGCTTGGAAACCACAGTTTCAGACTACATTTAAGTTTAAATGAAGCCCCCAATCCTGCTTTAACCATTCCATTCTTTCCTTTCCCACAATTATCTGAATCAAGGCAGTGGTATCTTCTACTGGAGGTACTTGACACAAGGGATTGAAAAAGACCAGGTCTGGTCACAAAGAGCCTTTGCATAATACCATTACTTACAAACAATTTTCACAGGTCCATTAAAATAGTTGAATGAGATCTAATTATCTCCATTTTACAGATGAGGAAACCATGGTCAGACGGGTTAAGTAATTTGACTAGAGCCAGCCAACAATTAGAGGCAGAGCCAAGATTAAAAATGTAGATCTTGGAAGCCCAGTGCTTTCTTCATTGCACTAAGATATTTTATCATCTTTAATTACAATTTTTCTTCCCCCACAGCTGGTTTCTTTTCAGCTGACCTAATTTCTTTCCATTCCAGGACCTGTGAGCCTTAGAGACTCTACATAGCTGTGCTAACATGTACTTGGCCTGGAGCCTCTGTTCCAAGAAAATGGGGGGGGGGGAGTGGGAAAAGAGGGTGCTGTGTGAACATGCCCCAGCATACCTGACTCAGCTTAGTGGGAGAGATATACAGGCTCTGAGAGCTCTGGCTCTTCCGTGGGAACACACAAGGTATCTAGGCCAAAATGAACCAGTCAATGTGGTTCTTGAAAGTTACCGAAGCCTCTTTCTTTTTCTTATCCACCTGGTGTTTCTAATGCAGGGCACTACACTCTATACCTCTGTAGGAATGGTGGCAAAAGTCTATAAGTAGAATTGACCAACACTGGAAAACTGTATGGTGTGGTGGGAACAACACTAGCCTGGAGGTCAGAAGACCAATCTTCCAATATCTTCTACACTCTGGATCCCAGTTTCTCTCTCTGTTAAAGGAAAGGGGTTGGAATCTGTCATTTCTAAGCCCCTTCCATCTTTGGCACTAGCATTCTATGCCATCAACTCCTTCTAGAATGTTTTCCATGTATGAAATACTTGGTTAGAGAGTAGAGCAGACTCCAAGACTGAGTTGTTAAGCTTTGGATAAGTAATCCAGGGAGTCTGGGCAATTGAGGAAAACTTCAAGGCTGATTTGGTTGTGAGAGTATTTTCCTGTGATTTCATGTTTTAGGAAAGAACAAAGTAAGTGGCAACTGAATCAGAAATTATATGCTATTTCTCTCACTAACAGGAAATTTGCACTCTGCAAATAATCTAATTAACTACCTGGAATATTCTGAGAGGGACTCCATTATGGCCCCCAAATCTTCTCTCATCCCTATATATAGGCCCTCTGTTCTCTAGGATCAATGGGAATAATCTGACACATAAAAGATTGAGGTGAGAGGTGAGAAGGTACTCAGAAAAAAAATCTTTTGTCCTTGGCAGTAGAGAACTAAGAGATATTTATTTAAGCATTTATTTACTCAATAGACATTTCCTGAGTCTCTACTATATGACAGGGACTACTCTAGTCACTATTCTATCCTGAAGTACAACGCTGTCAGTGATAGGATAATATCCATACGCCTACAAGGAAGACCAGTTAATACGACTATTATTCAAATTTACCCAGCAACCACTAGGGCCAAAGATGAAGAAATAGAAGATTTTTATCAGCTACTGCAGTCTTTTTTGGGGGCAGTCTGAAAATTGATCAAACATGCAGTCAAGATGCATTGATAATTACTGGTGATTGGAATGCGGAAGTTGGAAACAAAGAAGAAGGATCAGTACTTGGAAAATATGGCCCTGGTGATAGAAACAATGCCGGAGATCGAATGATAGAATTTTGCAAGACCAACGACTTCTTCATTGCAAATACCTTCTTTCATCAACGTAAACGGCAACTATGCACATGGACCTCACCAGATGGAACACACAGAAATCAAATTGACTACATCTGTGGAAAGAGATGATGGAAAAGCTCAATATCATCAGTCAGAACAAGACCAGGGGCCGACTGTGGAACAGACCATCAATTGCTCATATGCAAGTTCAATCTGAAACTGAAGAAAATCAGAGCAAGTCCATGAGAGCAAAAATATGACCTTGAGTATATCCCATCTGAATTTAGAGACCATCTCAAGAATAGAACTGATGCATTGAACACTAGTGACTGAAGACCAGACAAGTTGTGGAATGACATCAAGGACATCATCCGTGAAGAAAGCAAAAGATTATTAAAAAGACAGGAAAGAAAGAAAGGACCAAGATGGATGTCAGAGGAGACTCTGAAACTTGCTATCGAATGTCAAGCAGCTAAAGCAAAAGGAAGAATTGATGAAGTAAAAGAGCTGAACAGAAGATTTCAAATGGCATCTTGAGAAGACAAAGTAAAGTATTATAATGACATGAGCAAAGAGCTGGAGATGGAAAACCAAAAGGGAAGAACATGCTTGGTATTTCTCAAGCTGAAAGAACTGAAGAAAAAATTCAAGCCTTGAGTTGCAATAGTGAAGGATTCTGTGGGGAAAATATTAAACGATGCAGGAAGCATCAAAAGGAGATGGAAGGAATACACAGAGTCATTATACCAAAAAGAATTAGTTGATGTTCAACCATTTCAAGAGGTGGTATATGATCAGGAACTGATGGTACTGAAGGAAGAAGTCCAAGCTGCTCTGAAGGCATTGGCAAAAAACAAGGCTCCAGGAATTGATGGAATATCAATTGAGATGTTTCAACAAACAGATGCAGCACTGGAGGTGCTCAGTTGTCTATGCCAAGAAATATGGAAGACAGCTTCCTGGCCAACTGACTGGAAGAGATCCATATTTATGCCTATTCCCAAGAAAGGTAATCCAACCGAATGTGGAAAGTATAGAACAACATCATTAATGTCACACTCAAGCAAAATTTTGCTGAAGATCATTCAAAAACAGCTGCAGCAGTATATCGACAGGGAACCGCCAGAAATTCAGGCTGGTTTCAAAAGAGGACGTGGAACCAGGGATATCATTGCTGATGTCAGATGGATCCTGGCTGAAAGCAGAGAATACCAGAAGGATGTTTACCTGTGTTTTATTGACTATGCAAAGGCATTCGACTGTGTAGATCATAACAAATTATGGATAACATTGTGAAGAATAGGAATTCGAGAGCGCTGAATTGTGCTCATGGGGAACATTTACATAGATCAAGAGGCAGTTGTTTGGACAGAACAAGGGTATACTGATTGGTTTAAAGTCCGGAAAGGTTTATGTCAGGGTTGTATTCTTTCACCATACCTATTCAACCTGTAAGCTGAGCAAATAATACGAGAAGCTGGACTATGTGAAGAAGAACTGGATATCAGGATTGGAGGAAGACATATTAACAACCTGTGTTATGCAGGTGACACAATCTTGCTTGCTGAAAGTGAAGGGGACTTGAAGATCAAAGACCACAGCCTTCAGTATGGATTGCACCTCAACATAAAGAAAACAAAAATCCTCACAACTGGACCAATGAGCAATATCATGATAAACAGAGAAAAGATTGAAGTTGTCAAGGATTTCATTTTACTTGGATCCACAATCAACAGCTACGGGATCAGCCATCAAGAAATTGAAAGATGCATTGCATTGGGTAAATATGCTACAAAGGACCTCTTTAAAGTGTGAAGAGCAAAGATGTCACCTTGAAGACTAAGGTGTGCCTGACTCAAGCCATGGTATTTTCAATCGCATCATAGGTATGTGAAAGCTGAACAATGAATGAGGAAGACCAAAGAAGAACTGACGCCTTTGAGTTGTGGTGTTGGTGAAGAATATTGAATATACCATGGACTGCCAAAAGAACGAACAAATCTGTCTTAGAAGAAGTATAACCAGAATGCTCCTTAGAAGCAAGGATGGAAAGACTGCGTCTTACATACTTTGGATATGTTGTCAGGAGGGATCAGTCCCTGGAGAAAGACATCGTGCTTGGCAGATTACAGGGTAAGTGGAAAAGAGGAAGACCCTCAACGAGGTGTATTGACACAGTGGCTGCAACAATGAGCTCAAGCATAACAGTGATTGTGAGGATGGTGCAGGACTGGGCATTGTTTCATTCTGCTGTGCATAGGATCGCTATGAGCTAGAACCGACTCAATGGCACCTAACAACAACAACAACAACACTGTAGTTACTAGGAGCCCTGATGGCTCAGCGGTTAAGATCTTGGCTGCTAGCCAAGTGGTAGGTAGCTCGAATCCACCAGCCACTCCTTGGAAACCCTACGGGGCAGTTCTACTATGTCCTTAAGGTCGCTGTACGTTAAAATTGATTCGATGGCAACGGTTTTTTTTTTTTTTATTCTACTCATTTGGAATGCATGAGGCACATAATGATTGGGAGCAATCACGTGGGCTTTGTCTTCTCCTTTCTTGGGTTACACAACTCATGTCTGACATGGCCAAAATGCTGATGTTCGCCAGGACTCTGACCTTCAAGAGAGGGACAGAGGAGTGGTGAGGACAGACTCCTTAGTTATTTCTTGTATGCCACCAACTGGCTAACAGTGCCTAGAGCCCAAAGGGACAAACTAGAACACATTATCTGTACAGAAGCAACACACCAGTTCTAAACGAAAGACTTACAGTACAACTCAGTGCTATGACCTCTTCCATCTCCCTGATTCCACATGAATAAGTTTAAAACAGAGCATGTCCAAAGTACATAAGACAGTCTCATCCTCCCTTTTAAGGAGCATTCTGGCTGTACTTCTTCTAAGAAAGGTTTATTCATTTTTCTGGCAGTCTGTGATATATTCAATATTCTCCACCAACACCAAAATTCTAATGTGTCAATTCTTCTTCAGTCTTCCTTTTTTATTGTCCAATTTTCACAAGCATATGAGGCAATTGAAAATATCATGGCTTGGGTCAGGTGCACGTTAGTTCTCAAAGAGACATCTTTGCTTTTTAATACTTTAAAGAAGTCTTTGCAGCAGACTTGCCCAATGCAATACATCATTTGATTTCTTGGCTGCTGCTTCCATGGATGCTGATGGTTGATCCAAGTAAAAGAAAATCATTGACAACTTCAATATTTTCTCCGTTTCTCAAGATGTAGCTTTATTGGCCCAGTTGTGAGGATTTTTGGTTTCTTTATGTTAAGGTATAATCCATACTGAAGGCAGTGGTCTTTGATCTTCATCAGTAAGTGCTTCAAGTCCTCTTAGCAAGCAACGCTGTGTCATCTACATATCGTAGGTTGTTAACAAGTCTTCCTCCAATCCTTCTTCATATAGTCCAGCTCTTGAATGATTTGCTCAGCATACAGATAGAACAATTATGGTGAAAGGATACAACCGTGACATACACCCTTCCTAATTTTAAACCATACAGTATCACCTTGTTCTCTTCAAATGACTGCCTCTTGGTCTATGTACAAGTTCCACATAAGTACAATGAAGTGTTCTGGGATTCCCATTCTTCTCAATGTTATCCATAATTTGTTACGATCTACACAGTCAAATCCCTTTGCATAGTCAATAAAACACAGGTAAACATTTTTCTGGTACTCTCTGCTTTCACCCAAGATCCATCCGACATCAAAAATGATATCCCTGGTTCCATATCCTCTTCTGAATCTAGCATGAATTTCTGGCAGTTCCCTGTCAAAGTACCGCCACAAGGATTTTTTTAAATTATCTTAAGCCAAATTTTACTTGCATGTGATATTAATGATATTGTTCAATAATTTGTGCGTTCTGTTGGATCGCCTTTCTTTGGAATGGACACGAATATGAATCTCTTCCAGCCGATTGGGCAGGTAACCATATTCCAAATTTCTTGGCATAGACAAGTGAGCCTTTCCAGCACTGAAACGTTTTATTGAACCATGTCAATTGATATTCTGTCAATTCCTGGAGGCTTGTCTTCCACAAATGCCTTCAGCACAACTTGGATTTATTCCATCAGTACCATCGATCCTTGATCATATGCTACCTCCTGAAATGGTTAAATGTCCACTAATTCTTTTTGGTACAGTGACTCTCTGTATTCCTTCCATCATCTTTTTTTTTTTTTTTACAAATCAAGTCAGTCTTTCATACAAAAGCTTATACACACCTTGCTAAGTTCTCCTAGTTGCTCTTCCCCTAGTAAGACAGCACACTCCTCCTCTCTACACTGTATTCCCCGTGTCCCTTCAACCAGCTCCTGTCCCCCTCTGGCTTCTCATCTCGCCTCCAGACAGGAGCTGCACACATATTCTCATGTGTCTACTTAAGCCAAGAAGCTCAATCCTCACCAGTATCATTTTCAGTCTTACAGTCCAGTCCAATTCCTGTCTGAAGAGTTCACTTCCAGAATGGTTCCAGTCTTGGGCTAACAGACGGTCCGAGGATCATGACCTCTGGGGTCTTTCTAGTCTAAGTCAGACCACTGAACCTAGTCTTTTTACGAGAATTTGAGGTCTGAATCCCACTGCTCCCCTGCTCCATCAGGGATTCTCTGTTGTGTTCTCTGTCAGGGAAGTCATCAGTTGTAGGTGGACGTCATCTAGGTCTTCTGGTCTCAGGTTTATGGAGTCTCTGGTTTATGTGACCCTTTATCTCTCTTGGGCTCATAATTATTTTGTGTCTTTGGTGCCCTTCATTCTCCTTTGCTCCAGGTGGGTTGACACCAATTGATGCATCTCAGATGGCTGCTTGCTAGCATTTAAGAACCCAAACGCCACCCACCAAAGTGGGATGCAGAATGTTTTCTTAATACATTTTGTTATGCCAGTTGACCTAGATGTCCCATGAAACCATGGTCCCCAGACACCTGCCCCTGCTACTCCAGCCTTTGAAGTGTTCAGTTGTGTTCAGGAAACTTCTTTCCTTTCTGTTTTGTCCAGTTGTGGTGATATCTCCTGTATTGCATGTTTTCTTTCCCTTCACCTAAAATAGTTTTTGTCTACTATCTGATTAGTGAACACCTCTCTCCCTCCCTCCCCATCCTCATAAACATCAAAGAATATTTTCTTCTCTGTTTAAGCTATTTCTCAAGTTATTATAATAGTGGTCTCATACAATATTTGTCCTTTTGCAACTGACTAATTTCACCCAGCATAATGTCTTCCAGATTCCTCCATGTTATGAGATGTTTCACGGATTCATTATTGTTCTTTATCATTGCATAGTGTTTCATTGTGTGAATACACCACAATTTATCCATTCTTCTGTTGATGGGCACCTTGGTTGCTTCCGTCTTTTTACTACTGTAAACAGTGCTGCAATGAATACAGGTCTGCACATATCTGTTCATGCAAAGGCTCTTATTTCTCTAGGACATATTTCAAGAAGTGGGATTGCTGGATCATATGGTACTTCTATATCTAGCTTTTTAAGGAAGTGCCAAATCGATTTCTAAAGTGGTTGTACCATTTTACATTCCCACCAGCAGTGTATAAGCGTTCCAGTCTCTCCACAACCTCTCCAACATTTATTCTTTTGTGTTTTTTGGATTAATGCTAGCTTTGTTGGGGTGAGATAGCAACCCATTGTAGTTTTGGTTTGTATTTCTCTAAGGGCTAATGATCGTGGGCATTTCCTCATGTATCTGCTAGCTGCCTGAATGTCTTCTTTGGTGAGGTGTCTGTTCATATCCTTTGCCCATTTTTTAAATGAGTTATTTGTCTTTCTGTTGTTCAGTTTATGCTGTGTCATGTAGATTTTAGAGATCAGACACTGATCAAATTTGTAGTAGCCAAAATTTTTTTCCCAGTCTGTAGGTAATCTCTTTACTCTTTTGGTGAATTCTTTGGATGAGCATAAATGTTTGATCTTTAGAAGCTCCCAGTTATCTAGTTTCTCTTATGGTGTTTATGCATTTATACAACTATCTTGTATACTGTTTATGCCATGTATTAAGGCTACTAGGGTTGTCCTTATTCTTTCTTTCATGATCCTTATCATTTTAGATTTTCTATTTAGGCCTTTGATCCATTTTGAGTTAGTTTTTGTGCATGGTATGAAGTATGACCTTGTTTCATTTTTTTGCAGATGGGTAACCAGTTATGCCAGCACCATTTATTACAGACTGCCTTTTCCCCGTTTAACAGATTTCAGGTCTCATAGGTTTATGCCTGGATTCTCAATTCTGTTCCATTGGTCTATGTATCTGTTGCTGTACCAGTACCAGGCTGTTTTGACTACTGTGAATACTGTGACAGTATAATAGGTTCTAAAATCAGATAATGTGAGGCCTCCCACTTTGTTCTTCTTTTTCAGTAATGCTTTACTTATCCGGGCCTCTTCCCTTTCCATATGAAGCTGATGATTTATTTCTCTATCTCATTAAAAAATACCATTGGAATTTGGATTGGGATTGCATTGTATCTCTAGATCGCTTTGGGTAGAACAGCCATTTTCATAATGTTGAGTCTGCCTATCCTTGAGTGAGGTATATTTTTCCTACTTATGTAGGACTGTTTTGGTTTCATGCAGTAGTGTCTTGTAGCTTTCTTTGTATAGGTCTTTATGTCTCTGGTTAGATGTATTCCTAAGTATTTTATCTTCCTGGGGGCTACTGTAAATGATATTGATTTGATGATTTCCTTTTCGACGTTCTCTTTGCTGACGTAGAGGAATCCAAAGGATTTTTGTATGTTTATCTTGTATCCTGATACTCTGCTGAAATATTTTTGTTAGTTTCTGTAATCTTCTTGTGGATTGTTCAGGGTTTTCTGTGTATAACATCATGTCATCTGCAAAAAGAGATACGTTTACTTCTTCCTTTCCAATCTTGATGCACTTCATTTTTTATCTAGCCTAATAGCTCTGGCTAGGACCTCCAGCACAATGTTGAATAGGAGTGGTGATAAAGGGCATCCTGGTCTGGTTCCCGTTCCCAAGGGGAATGCTTTCAGACTCTCTCCATCTAGGATGATGATGGCTTTGTACAAATGCTCTTTAGTATGTTGAGGAATTTTCCTTCTATCGCTATTTTGCTGAGAGTTTTATCATGAATGGGTGCTGGACTTTGTTAAATGCCTTTTCTGCATCAGTTGTTAAGATCCTGTGGTTCTTGTCTTTTATTTATATGATGGAATACATTGTTTTTCTAATGTTGAACTATCCCTGCATAAAAAAATGAATTCCACTTGGTGGTCATGATTTATTTTTTTGATATTTTGTTGAATTCTATTGGCTAGAATTTTGTTGAGGATTTCTGCATATAAATTCATGAGGGATATAGGTCTGTAATTTTCTGTTTTTGTGATGTCTTTACCTGGTTTTGGTATCAGGATATGCTGGCTTCATAGAATGAGTTTGGGATTATTCCATCCTTTTCTATGCTCTGAAATACCTGTAGTAATAGTGGTGTTAACTCTTCTCTGAAAGTTTGGTAGAATTCTCCAGTGAAGCCCTCAGGGCTAGGAATTTTTTGTTGTTGTTGGGAGTTTTTAAATTACCTTTCAACCTCTTCTTTTGTTATGGGTTTACTTAGCTGTTCTACCTCTCTTTGTGTTAGTTTGGGTAGGTAGTGTGTTTCTAGAAATTTATGCATTACTTCCAGGTCTTCAATTTTGTTAGAGTACAATTTTTCATAGTAATCTGTTGTGAGTTTTTCTCATTTCATTTGGGTATGTTGTGATATCACTTATCCCATTTCTTATTCAGGTTATTTTCTTCCTCTCCTGTTTTTCTTTTGTTGGTTTGTCCAGTGGTTTATTGGTTTTGCTAATTTTTTCAAAGAATCAGCTTTTGGTTTTGTTAACTCTTTCAGTTGTTTTTCTGTTCTCTATTTCCTTTAATTCTACTCTAATTTTTATTATTTGCTTTCTTCTGGTGCCTGAAGGTTTCTTTTGTTGCTCTCCTTCTATATGTTCGAGTTGTGGGGATAATTCTTTGATTTTGGCCCTTTCTTCATTTTGGATGTGTGTGTTTACTAATATAAATTGACCTTTGAGCACTGCTTTAGCAGTGTCCCAAAGGTTCTGATAGGAAGTGTTTTCATTCTCATTGGATTCTATGAATTTCTTTGTTCCATCCTTAATTTCTTTATAACCCAGTCGTTTTTGAGCAAGACAATGTTCAATTTCCAAGTGTTTGATTTCTTTTCCCTGCTTTTTCTGTTATTGATTTCTACTTTTATGGCTTCATGGTCAGAGAAGATGCTTTGTAATATTCGGTGTTTTCAATTGTGTTAAGTCTTCCTTTATAACATAATATGTGGTCTATTCTACAGGATGTTCCATGTGCTTTGGAAAAGAAAGTATACTTGGCTGCTGTCGAGTGGAGTGTCCTGTATACATCTATGAGGTCAAGTTGGTTGATTGTGGCATTTAGATCTTCCCTGTCTTTATTGAGCTTCTTTCTGGTTGTTCTGTCCTTCACTGAAAGTGGTGCGTTGAAGTGTCCTACTATTATTGTGGAGCTGTTTATCTGGCTTTTCAATGCTGTTAGACTTTGTTTTATGTATTTTGCAGCCCTGCGTTGGGTACATAAATATTTAACATGGTTATATTCTTCTGGTATATTTTCCCTTTAATCATTATATAGTGTCCTTCCTTATCCTTTGTGTTGGATTTAACTTTAAAGTCTATTTTGTCAGAAATTAGTATTGTCACACCTGCTCTTTTTTGATTCTTTTTTGCTTGATATATTTTTTTCCATCCTTCGAGTTTTAGTTCATTTGTGTCTCTAAGTCTAAGATGTATCTCTTGTAGGCAGCATATAGACAGAATGTGTTTTTTTTCGATTCTGCCACCCTCTCTTTATTGGTGCCTTTAGTCCATTTACATTGAGCATAATTATGGATAGGTATGAGTTTAATGCTGTGATTTTGATGTCTTTTTGTGTGTTTTGTTGACAGTTTCTTTTTCCCACTTAATTTTTTTGTGCTGAGTAGTTTATCTTTACATATTGTCTTTTGCTCTTTTTCATTGTCATTGATTTTGTTTCTGCTGAGTCTCTATTTTTTTTCTTGTGCTTAAATTTGATGTGTAGGATTGTTATTCTCCTTTGTGGTTACCTTCATATTTTCTCCTTTCTTTCTAATTTAAAACTGAACTATTTCTTTATATTGTCTTGTTTTCCGCGCCATTTGAATGATCTATGGCTACATTTTTTACACCCTCTTTATCAACTTATTGTCATCTTTTGCATAATGACATCCATGTTTCCCTCTTTTGAGCATTTTTTTTAATCCTGATTTGTTTTTGTGATTTCCCTGTCTGGGTTGATATCTGGTTGCTCTGTCATGTGTTCTCGTCTTGGGTTGATATCTGATGTTATTGTTTTTTGAAACAAAGAACTCCCTTTAGTATTTCTTCTACTTTAGGTTTGGTTTTTCCAATTTCCCTAATCTCCTGTTTATCTGGAAATATCCTAATTTCACCTTTATATTTGAGAGACAGTTTTGCTGGATATATGATTTTTTTTCCTTTAGTGCTTTATATATGTCATCCCTTTGTCTTCTTGCCACTCTTAAATTTATCTCTTTATCTTTGGTTTTGGCAAGTTTGATTATAACGTCTTGATGACTTTCTTTTGGGATCTACCTTAAGTGGTGTTTGATGAGCATGCTGGATAGATATCTACTCATCTTTCACGATATCGGGGAAGTTTTCTGCCAACAGGTCTTCAACAATTCTCTGTATTTTCTGTTATCCCTCCCTGTTCTGGTACTGCAGTCACTCGTGGGTTGTTTCTCTTGCTGGAGTCCTACATGGTTTTTAGAGTTTCTTCATTTTTTTAAGTTCTTTTATCTGATTTCTCTTTGAATGTATTGGTGCCAAGTGTTTTATCTTCAATCTCACTAATTCTGCCTTCCACTTCCTCAGTTCTGCTCCTCTGACTTTCTGTTGAGTTGTCTAATTCTGAAATTTTAGTGTTAATCTTTTGAATTTCTAATTGTTGTCTGTCTATGGATTCTTGCAGCCTATTAAATTTTTTTTATTATGCTCTTGAATAACCTCCTTAATTTCCTCACGTGCTTTATCTGTGTGTTCCTTGGCTTGTTCTGTGTTTTGCCTGATCTCCTTTCTGATCTCTTGAAGGGTTCTGTATATTAATCTTTTGGATTCTACCTCTGGTAATTCCAGGAAGACCTCTTCATCCTGAAAAGTCCTTGAATCTTTGTTTTGAGACCTTGTTGAAGCGATCATGGTCTGCTTCTTTATGTGATTTGATATTGACTGTTGTCTCCAAGCCATCAATATGCTAAGTATTAATTTATTTTATGTTTGCTTACTGCATCCTAGTTTCTTGCTTTGTTCTGTTTTGGTATGCCCAAATAGGCTCCTTGAGTGAGCGAGCTTGAATTTTTGCACCTTTGAAGCTCTAATGCCCTGTCACCAGATGGCTAGAAATGTTACCAGGTGTACAAGCCTAGGAATCCATTCAGTTTTATTGTATGGATTCAGCTCAGGTGTCCAGGTAGTTGGTCAACAAGTGTGTGGTGCAGGCTCTGTCCTACAGTCTTAGAGGGGCAGGAGTGATTGGTATAGGTACAGGTATCTGGTTGCAGCAGGGGTTGTGCTCAAAGCAAGTCAAGGGGCTGATAACTGTCCCCTGAGTGTCTGTGAATAAAGTGCTTCCCTGTTCCCTAGAATGCACAGATGAATGGTATCTGCGGCCTGACCGTGGGCACCCAATGCTTTTGGTTGTAAGGACAGGGAGGCACCATTTATCCTTGGACCCCTGTTGCAGGTGACTAGGTGGCATGCGTGGAGCCACCAGTCCTCAGGTCCCTGATGTGGGTAGATGAAGACCCTGTTTAATAGAGTGGTGTCAAACATCAAAAACCCTCCTTTCCACTGCACAGTTGCAACAGTTGAAGTCACATACACCATTGCAGTCTGGAACAAGGGCATAAGCTCCTGAAATGGGCCCACACAGTTCCATACAGGGGTGAAAGGCATTCAAAGTCCATGTACTGTTTGTGCCTGGACAGAAGCCACTTCTGCCCTGAGTTTTCAGTTTAGGAGAGCCGGCAGATTATCTTTTTCCCCAGTTGTTAATTTATTCATTCTCCAAGGCTGAGAGAATGACTCAGGATGTGCAGCAGGACCCAGCTCAGGCCCAGGGAAATAAACAACCACTGAAGCTGGCTTGGGCTGGGGGCATGGTAAATTAGACACACGTACTGATCTTTTGCTGAGAGCCCTGTTCTTCTCTGATTCTGGATGTATGAGTAGACTGTGTGGCTCGCTGTCTCTCCCTGAGGAAACCACATCCCAAACACTACTACCAGCCCCACCATGGTCGCACCAGAGGATTGTGCCTGAGGGGTTCCAGTCCCCGAAGAGTCAAGTCCGGCAACGCCTCACTGCTTCTGAAACGTCTGAACCCCACTGCTCAGTCTGGTTTCCTAACTTTGCCTTTGATGTTCAGGGCTCCTGGCTTGTCATATATTATCACTTCACTTGTTTGTTCAGGTCTTTGTTGTAAGTGGGATCACTGGGAGCTTCTGACTACCCTGCCATCTTGGCCCTGCCTCCCTTCAATCTTCTTTTGATGCTCCCTGGATCGTTCAATATTGCAATGGAAAACTTGAACTTTTTCTTCAGTTCTTACAGCTTGAGAAATGCTGAGCATGCTCTTCCCTTTTGGGTTTTCTAACTCCTGGTCTTTGTACATTTCATTATAATGCTTTACTTTGTCTTCTTGTGCACCCTTAAAAATCTTCTATTCAGCTCTTATACTTTGTCATTTCTTCTGCTCACTTTAGCTACTCTAATTTCAAGAGCAAATTTCAGAGTCTCTTCTGACATCCATTTGGTCTTTTCTTTCTTCCCTGTCTTTCTAATGACCTTTTGTTTTCTTCATGTATGACATCCTTGATGTTATCTCACAACTCGTCTGGCCTTTGGTCCTTAGCATTCAATGCATCAGATCTATCCTTGAGATGGTCTCTATATTCAGGAGAGATATACTCAAGGTCATGCTTTGACTTTTGTTGACATGTTTTAATTTTCTTCATTTTCAACTTGAACTTGCCTAAGAGCAACAGATGGTTTGTTCTGCAGTCCGCGCCTACTCTTGTTCTGATTGATGATGTTGAGCTTCTCCATCATCTCTTTTCACAGATGTAGTAGATTTGATTCCTGTATATTCCATCTGGTGAGGTCCATGTGTATAGTCGCTGTTTATGTTGTTGAAAAAAAAGTACTTCCAATGAATAGATAGTTGGACTTGCAAAATTCTATCATGCGATCTCTGGTGTCATTTGTATAACCAAGGCTATATTTTCCAACTACTGATCCTCCTTTGTTTCCAACTTTCACATTCTAATCACCAGTAATTATCAGTGCATCTTTATTGAACATAAGATCAATTTCGGACTAAAGAAATTGGTTAAAAATCTTCAATCTCTTCATTTTTTGCATTAGTGGCTGTTGTATAAGTTGGAACAATAATCATATTAACTGGTCTTCCTTGTAGGTGTATGGATATTATCTTATCATTGACAGGTTGTACTTCAGGATAGATCTTGAAATGTTCTTTTTTAACGATGAAAGTGACACCATTCTTGTTCAATTTGTCATTCCCAGCATAGTAGACCATATGGTTGTCTAATTAAAAATGGCCAAATACCAGTATATTTCAGCTCATTAATACCTAGGATATCAACGTTCAAGCATTCCATTCAAGTTCTGACAGCTTTCAATTTTCCTAGATTAATATTCATACAGTCTACCTTCTGATTACTAATGGATGTTTGCAGCTGTTTCTTCTCATTTTGAATGGTGCCACATCAGCAAATGAAAGTCCCAAAAGCTATACTCCATCCTTGTCATTAGTGTCAACTCTACTTCGAAGAGGCAGCTCTTCCCCTTTCATATTTTGAGTGTCTTTCAAACTTAGGGGCTCATTTTTTGACACTATATCAAAGAACATTCCATTGCTATTCTTAAGGTTTTCATTGGCCATTTTTTTTAGAAGTAGATTGCCAGGTCCTTCTTCCTATTCTGTCTTAGCCTGGAGGCACCATTGAAGCCTGTCCACCAGGGTAACCCTGCTGGTATTTGAAATGCCAGTGGCATAGCTTCCAGCATCACAGCAACACACAAGCCACTACAGTACGACAGACAAAATGACTGATGAGTGATGCTGTATCTCCTGTCTATTTAGTAGCTACCATATGCCGTGCATTCTGCTAGATTATTTTCATAAATAATCCTTAACAATATTATGCTTCCCACAAATTGTTTATTCATAAACTCTTCAAGCCTGAAAGCATACTTGCCTAAGGTTCAAGAGACTTGGCTTAAAGTGTTGGCTCTGCCTCAGAGATGGTGTTTTACCTTGATACAATTCCCTTTCCTTCTCTGGGCCTTAGTTTTTTCACCTAACAAATGGGGAGTCTAGACCTCTGCCTTTCTAGAGTTCTCAGCATGGTTGTAAAGTTTGTGTTGTAGAACTTCTGTAAAATAGAGTTCTCATCCTTACGGCCACTTTTCAGTGCTCAAATTTTGTCAAACCGTGCTTGCTGTCTGATCATAGGGGAGCAGCTATAATGCAGCCAGGCCTCTGAAAATGACCATTTTCCCTACTCACCACACACTCAGGCCACTTGGCTTGTCCAAAGTTTTTTTTTATAACTGTACTTTAGATGAAGGTTTACAAAGCAAACTGGTTTCTCATTAAACAATTAATACACATACTGTTTTTTTGACATTGGTTGCCAACCCCACAACATGTCAACAGTCGCCCCTTCTTGATCTTGGGTTCTCCATTACCAGCTTTCCTGTCCCCTCCTGACTTCTTGTCCTTGCCCCTGGGCTGGTGTACCCATTTAGTCTCAGTTTGTTTTATGGGCCTGTCTAATCTTTGGCTAAAGGGTGAACCTCAGCAGTGACTCTATTTCTGAGCTATAAGGGTGTCCAGGGGCCATACTCTCAGGGTTTTCTCCAGTCTCTGTCAGATCAGTTTGTTTTATGGGCCTGTCTAATCTTTGGCTAAAGGGTGAACCTCAGCAGTGACTCTATTTCTGAGCCATAAGGGTGTCCAGGGTCCATACTCTCAGGGTTTTCTCCAGTCTCTGTCAGATCAGTAAGTCTGGTCTTTTTTGTTTGTTTCTGTGAGTTAAAATTTTGTTCTCCACCTTTCTCCAGCTCTGCCCAGGACTGTCTATTGTTATCCCATCAGAGAAGTCAATGGGGGTAGCCAGGCACCATCTAGTTGTGCTGGACTCAGTCTGGTGGAGGTTGTGGTAGTTGTGGCCCATTAGCCCTTTGGACTAATCTTTCCCTTGTGTCCTTGGTTTTCTTCATTCTCCCTTCTTCCAGATGGGGTGAGACCAGTGGAGTATCTTAGATCACCCAGGCCACTTGGGCCTGGTCACCACCACCTGGAGTGAACCATGCCCACTCTCACCTGAGCACCTCTGCTCTCACGGTTCCTTGGATGTATTTCTCCAAATCTTTAACAATAATTCAGCTTTCAAGGACCAGCTCAAATGCCACCTACTGCAGGAATCTCTGATGTCCTCCCTGACCACCCTCTCCCCAAACTCTGGCATAATTTGACTTTCATTTACGTATTTCCTTGTGTAAGATCCCTGAGGTATAATAAATATTTTTTTCATCCCTACTCCCCATAAGGACTAGCATAGTTAGTGCCTGGAAGAAGACTAACTTGTTCAACAGGATTTGCTGAAAAAAAGCCTTGAAGAGCCTTTGAAAGGTCATTGTGCCCCCCGTCTCATTGCTTGAGAGGGCCTAACTGAGACAAGAAGCATCTCCCCTGCCCTCCAACTAAAGAGCTCCTCAAAATTCCATTCATGTTACACTGGGTCCTCCGAGGTGAGAAACAGACTGCCCCTACTTAGAATATTTGTATGGACTGAACTCAAACAGCCAAGCTCATTCCTACTTAAATTGACCCTCCTTTCTGGGGGATAAATAGATATGGCTTGAGTTTAGAGCCAAGTTTTTGCCTAGAGTAGCTCCAAGGTACTTGGTGTTGGTTTGCAAGCTTCGTTTTCATTCTAGCAAGCTGAGTTTTCTGTGGCGCTGGCCTCTGCAGTCAGAGTGGTGAGGCCAGCAACATGATTTTTCTATGGCTGATTCAGAACAAGTTGCAAAGTACTTGATATTGCTAGAACAACAAAAGTGAGAACTTTACAGAGATTATGTGAATCTGTATGGCTCTCTAAAAAATTAAGTGAAGAGGCATGTTTTGGGAAAAAAAAAAGAACATTTTTATTCTCCTACCTCCAAGCTGAACTCAAATATTTGATATCTACAAGAAGCTTATATTAAGCCCTTACTATGCGCCAAGCACGTCATCGTACACTTTGAAGAGGAGGAAGCTGAAGAAGACAAAGCCCCAGCCTCACATTGTCTAGCAGAATTCTCTTTGAGTTTTTCCTCTCGGGTGGTGTGGTCAGACTCCTACTACCCAGGAGACCTCACCACCCCCTCCAGCCATGCTGCCTGCCTAATAAAGGCTATGATGTGTAGCATCCCTACAAAATAGCAAAGTTCAAAGTATAATGCAAGATGAGGTCCACATCAGCCTCTGAACCTTTCATTTCTCCTGTAGCATTGGCATCTTATTTCCTCTCTCTAAGTCAGGAAAGGTGCACGTCAGGATCGTATATTTCAGTGTACTTATTCAATCTCTATGCTGATCAAATAATCTGAGAAGCTGGACTATATGAAGAAGAATGGGATATCAAGATTAGAAGAAAACTCATTGCTAACCTACGGAGATATGCAGATGACACAACCTTGCTTGCTGAAAGTGAAGAGGACTTGAAGCATTTACTGATGAAGATCAAAGACCACAGCCTTCGGTATGGATTACACTGCATCATAAAGAAAACAAAAATCCTCACAATTGGACCTATAAGCAACATCATGATAAACGGAGAAAAGATTGAAGCTGTCAACGATTTCATTTTACTAGGATCCACAATCAACATCCATGAAAGCAGCGTTTGAGAAATCAAAAGATGCATTACATTGGGCAAATCTGCTGTAAAAGACCTTGTCAAAGTGTTGAAAAGCAAAGATGTCACCTTGAAGGCTAAAGTGCACCTGACCCAAGCCATGGTGTTTGCAGTCACTTCATATGCACACAAAAGCTGGACGATAAATAAGGAAGACTGGAGAATTGACACCTTTGAATTGTGGTGTTGGTGAAGACTATTGAATATACCATCAACTGCCAAAAGAATAAACAAATCTGTCTTGGAAGAAGTACAACCAGAATGCTCCCTTAGAAGCAAGGATGTCGACACTACATCTCACATACGTTAGACAAGTTATTGGAGAGATCAGTCCCTGGAGTAGGACATCATGCTTGGTAAAGTATAGAGACAGCAAAAAAAAAAAAAAGACTCTCAACGAGATGGATTGACACAGTGGCTGCAACAATGGGCTCAAGCATAACATCAATTGTGAGGATGGTGCAGGATTGGGCAGTGTTTCATTCTGTTGTACGTAGGGTCGCAACGAGTCAGAACCAACTCAACGGCACCCAACAACAACAAGAAGACTGAGTGAATTTGGACTGTTCTTCTGTAAGCAATCTGGACACCTGTGATATCCCTTTTGGGTGCTTCAGGCAGGGATGTTGAGGTACAATAGAAAGAGTGTGGGCAGACTCCAAGATCTGACACTTGTCAGCTGTGTGATCCTAGGCAGCTTAGTTAACCATGCTGAACTTCAGTCTCCTCCTCTGTAAAATGAGAGTATAATATGTACCTCACAGGGGTAATTCAATGAGATCATGTTCGTAAATCACTTAATCGAGGCACTGGAACATGGCAGGGATGTTATAAATAATTCCTTGTCTCCCTTTGCTCCTCTCCTAGTCCTTTTTGCTATTAAATTTTTTGGAGGAGGGAGAACAAATGTTATCTGCTTTCAAGGCTGAATTTTAAGTTCCGATGGAAAGTACTTTGTAAACTATAAGGTGCTATACACAAAAGAGTAACTACATGATCATAATTCTCTGATATGGAATTTTTGCTCTTCTCCCTACCTTGCAGACCATTCCTTTTCTAGCTCTTTATTTCTTTCCACTTCCTCCTGTTAGCCCCCCCCCCAGTACCTATTTCTCAAGATCCTGTTTTCTTTTCTCCTTTGGTGAGCTGATTTGGTCTTCCCACTTCAAATGTCACTTCAGCAGCTGCAAATCAGGGGTGAGGCCTACCTCACCAGAGTGCTGGTAGGAGTCCAAGATCCTGAATATCAAGACCTCAGAAAATGACAAAGCACTGTAAGAGTGTTAATGGACCGCATTACCACAAATACAAATGGCAAAGCTGGGTGGGGTTGTCCAAAGAGCATAACATGGAAAGAAGGGCCTGGATTGGGAGTCAGAAATCCTCATCTCAAGCCCCTCATTAACTCTGACATGAGTTCTAATAACGCAGATTTATATAGTGTATTACAGCTGAAAAGTACTTTCACATATATTCTCTCATCGATCCTCTTAATTGGTTTCTCTGTTCCAGTCTCTCAATTCTCCAATCCTGCCAGCCAGAGTAAACGCAGGTTTCATTATGTCGCATCCATATTTTAAAGCTTTTAAGGACTCCTTACTACTGGTTAGATGAATGATGGTATATCCATAACAATAAAATAAAATACCATGCAGCCTTTAAAAATAAGGAATCAGTTTTATATGTACTGATCTTCAAGACATGTTAAGTAATAAAAAGTAAGGTGCATAACAATATGTAGAGTGTGCAACCATTATATTTTAAACAAGGCAAGCATACATATATTATTGTAGTATTGTATAGAGAAAGAAATTGGTAGACTTGGGGGTCAAGGATAGATCATTTGTTTCATTTTTCCTGTTTTCATTTATTACCAAATGCATATCTACTTGTCAAAAAATAAAATAAAAAATGCTGATGAATTTCTGCTATCTTAATGATTAGTGTCCAATTTCTTTGATTTGTCTTTTTTTTTAAGATCTGTCTTTTAGTGCCCATCTGGCACTAAGCCACATTTTATACTTAATTTCTATTTCCTTTTGTGTATACTTAGGACAAGTTGGACATTGGACTAATCACTATTCCCCATACATACCCAACAAGTTCTAACCTCCATGACTCTATTCTTATATGACAGTCCATGTTTGCCATACACAACAAGTTCTAACCTTCATGGCTCTGTTCTCTGTGTCTCTAGAGAATCCAGCTTAAGACATTTGGTACGGAGTGTGGTTCCAGCAAAACAAAATTGTAAGGATGAGTTTTCTAAACTGGTTCTCAAGTCTGGTTAGTCTTAAAGATGTTGATGACTCTGCTTCCAGTAATAAAGAGGGCTCTGCTAGTCCATGGTATGAGGCAGCAATACAAATACACAAAATATCACCACCAATGGATCAGGTATTGGTGAAAGGTGAGGCTCTGGGTGACTGCATACGTGATAAAAAAAAATGTGATACCTTTCTGCAATTTTGTCATAATAGGAAGTATAAGGAAGTTGGTTGGTTGGTACTACTTTTGCTAGACAAATTGGTGAAAGAAAGAGATGAGTTCAGGGCTTCGGAGACAAAGTTCAAGTGCTGCATAAACGACCTCAAAATTTCCACTTGTGCCTTGAAAGAAAGCCTTATTTCTTGTAGTAATAGAGCTGATATTTCCAAAAACCAAACTCAGAGTCTCATTGTAACAGTGGCTGAATTTCAATATCAACTCAGTTGTCAACCTTGAGGGATACCTGGATTTAAAGTGAGGGCATTGATTGGAAAGAAAAGGGATCCTGAAATGGGGTGGGGACATTTGGGCAAATAGTCAGGAAGCTTGAGACACTGAGTTCCCAAGATGGCACCATCCCTCAAGGTGATCAGCCAGCAACCTGGTGGCAAGTTGATTATGTTGAACCACTCCCATCATGGAAAGGGAAAAATTTTGTTCTTACTGGAATAGACACACTCTGGACATGGATTTGTCGTCCCTGCAGACAATACTTCTGCCAAAACCACCATATGTGGACTTAGAGAATGCCTTATCCCTGTCATGGTATACCACACAGCATCGCCTTGGAACAAGGGACTCACTTCACAGCAAATGAAGCGCAGGAATGGGCCCATGCTCATGGAATTCACTGGTCTTATCATGTTCCCCATCATCCTGAAGCAGCTGGTTTGATAGAACAATGAAATGGCCTTCTAAATATACAATTATGGCTCCAGATGGGGGCAATACCTTGCAGGGTTTGGGCATTGTTCTCCAAGAGGCTGTATATGCTCTAAACCGGTATCCAATGTATGGTGCTATTTCTCCTATAGCCAGGATCCATGGGTCCAGGAATCAAGGGGTTAAACGGGAGTGACATACCACTCACTATTACCCCTTGAGACCCCAAGGCCTTATCCTCTGCGGGTCTAAAGGTCTTAGTTCCAAAGGGGGGAATGTTCCCACCTGGAGACACATCACTGATTCCATTGAACTGGAGGCTAAAAATGCCATCTGGCCACTTTGGGCTCCTTATGTCTCTGGATCATCAGGCAAAGGAGGCAGTTGCCATACTGGCTCGTATAATTGATCCTGATTACCAAGAGGAAATCAGATTGATATTACATAATGGAGGTAAAGAAGAGTATGTCCGGAATGCAAGAGATCCCTTGGGACATCTCAGTGCTACCATGCACTGTGATTAAAGTCAGTGAAAAACTACAGCAACCTAGTTCCAACATGATGATTAACGGCCCAGACCATTCAGGACTGAAGGTTTGGGTCACCCCAAAAGGCAAAGAACTATGACCAGCTGAGGTGCTTGCTAAGGGCAAAGGGAATACAGAATGTGTGGTAGAAGAAGGTAGTTCTAAATACCAGTTATGACCACATGACCAGTTGCAGAAATGAGGAGTGTAATAGTTATGAGCATTTCTGTTTTGTATGTGTGGACCAAATATTTTTGTTTTCCTGAACAACATCTTGCTCAAAAACTACTGGGTTATAGAAGAAATTAAGAAAGGAATAAAGAAATTCACAGTATCAAATGAAAAACAAAACACTTCCTACCAGAACCTTTGGGGCACAACAAAAGCAGTGCTCAGAGTCAGGATGTCAATTTATAGCAATAAATGCACATATCCAAAAAAGAACAAGAACCAAAATCAAAGAATTCTCCCTATAACTTGAACAAATAGAAAAAGAGAAGCAAAAGTAGCCCTTGGGCACCAGAAGAAAGAAAATAATAAAAATCAGAGCAGAATTAAATAAAAAAAGAAAAAGAAAAAAAATTTTTTTTAGATAATAGAAAAACAATTAAAATAGTTAATAACACCAAAAGCTGGTTCTTTGAAAAGATCAACAAAATCGATAAACTATTGGCCCAACTGACAAAAGAAAAACAAAAGAGGAAGCAAATAACCCAAATAAGAAATGAGATGAGTGATATCACAACAGACCCAAGAGAAATTAGAAGAATAATAACAGAATGCTATGAAAAATTGTACTCTACCAAATTTGAAAACCTAGACGAAATGGACAAATTTCCAGAAACCTACCTAAACTATCACAAACTGAAATAGAACAACTAAATGAACCTATTACAAAAGAAGAGATTGAAAATGTAATTAAAAATCTCCCAACAACAACAACAACAAATCCCTGGTGCTGACAGCTTCACTGGAGAAGTCTACCAAACTTTCAGAGGACAGTTAATTCTGCTACTACTAAAGATACTTCAAACATAGAAAAAGATGGAGAGGCAGGGCCAACGTGGTGGAGTAGTCAGACGCTTCCTGTGGTCCCTCTTATAGCAAAGACCCCAAAAAACGAAATTGATTCTACATGACAATCTAAGAGCCCTGAATATCAAAGGCAAAGTTGAGGAATCGGACTGAGTGACAGGGGGAGGAAGAGACGGTTCAGAAGCAGCAAGGAGTTGCCAGACCTGACCCAGCAGGAACAGATCTATCAATGTGAGCATGGCAAAGCAAGCAGTGGCATTCAGGATGCATTTTCCACATAAGGAGAGATCAAGGGGCAGAGAGTCCACTCACACCTCCAGAATCATTGAAAAGCAGCACTCTCGGCAAAAGATAATTACATGTGTCTAATCTACCATGCAGACCAAAAAACACCTCTTTGGGAAAAAAGTCTCTCACATTTACCTGACTCCTCCCCACTCTGCACTGCATCCCAAGTTACCTTCAGTGACAGCCGCTTTCTGTGGGCAGGAAGTAGATCTGTCACATGCCCTGAGCCATTCTTCCAGACATGAAGAAGGAAAAATAAACAAACAGGGAAAAAGTAAGCTTCCGACTCCCCTAAGATGAGAACTCAGAAAAAAACAGCTCCATTGCCTAGGCACAGGAATAAGGGGTCAATGGAATTTGAATGCCTTTCACCCCTGCATAGGCCTGTGTGGGTCCCTTTCAACAGCATAGGCCCTGCTTAGCTCAGTACAACAGGGTATATACCTGAAATCTAACTTTAACTGTTTCAGCTACATGGTGGAGAGACAGGTTTGTGATGTTTGACACCACTCTGCCTATTAAGCAGGGTCCTCACCTACCCAAATCTCGGGTCTGTGGACTGGTGGCTCCACACATGCCACCTAACCACCCATGACAGGGGTCCAAGTATAAGTGGTGCCTCCCAGTCCTTACAGCCAACAGCACTGGATGCCCATAATCTGGCTGAAAAACGCACCCACCTACACAATCTAAGGAACAGGGACACATTTTCCTCACACATTCTCAGGGGTGGTTGTCAGTCCCCCTGCTTTGCTCAGGTCATGACCCTCTACTACAGCCACATACCTGTGCCTACACAATCACTCCTGCTCATCTAAGGCTCTAGTTGAGAGCCTGCACCACACACTTGGTGACCAACTACCTGTATACCTGAGCTGAATCCGTGCAAGAAAAGTAAATGGACTCCTGGAATCATATACATAGTAACAACTCTAACCACTGGTGACACAACATTCAAGCTTCTAAAGTGCCAGTAATCAAACTAGCTCACTCAAGCAGCTTATTTGGGCATATCAAAGCAAAACAAAACAAGAAGCTAGGACACAGTAAGCAAACATAAAATAGATAAATATAATAACTTGATGGCTCAGAGACAACAGTCCATATTAAATCTCATAAAGAGGCAGACTATGATGATGACTTCAGCAAGCTCCGAAAACAAAGACTCAAGAAATCTTCTGGATGAAGAGAACTTCCTGGAATTACCAGAGATAGAATACAAAAGATTAATGTATACAACTCTTCAAGAGATCAGGAAGGAGATAGGCAAAATGCAGAAAAAGCCGAGGAACACACAAAGCATTAGAGAAACTTAAGAAGATTATGGAAAAGCATAATGACAAATTTAGTAGGTTATAAGAACGCATAGAGAGATAGCAAACAGAAATCCAGAAGGTCAACAATATAATTTCAGAATTAGACAACTCAATAGTAAGTCGTCGGAGCAGAAGTGAGGCAATGGAAGTCAGAATTAGTGACATTGAAGATAAAGCACTTGACACCAACATATTTAAGGAAAAATCAGATAAAAGAATTTTAAAAGATGAAGAAACCCTAAGAATTATGTGGGACTTTATCAAGAGAAATAACCTACGACTGATTGGAGTACCAGAACAGAGAGGGATAACAGAAAATACAGAGAGAATTGTTGAAGATTTGTTGGCAGAAAACTTCCCTGATATCATGAAAGATGAGAAGATATGTATTTATCCAAGATACTCATCAAACATCACACAAGGTAGATCCCAAAAGAAAGTCATCAAGACATATTATAATCAAACTTGCCAAAACCAAAGATAAAGAGATAAATTTAAGAGCAGCTAGGGTTTTTTTTTTTTTTTTAGGGTTAAACAAAAAGTCACCTACAAAGTAGAGTCAATAAGAATAAGTTTGGACTACTCGGCAGAAACCTTGACGGCAAGAAGACAAAAGGATGACATATATAAAGCATTGAAGGAAAAAAAATTGCCAGCCAAGAATCATATATCCAGCAAAACTGTCTCTCAAATACGAAGGCAAAATTAAGATATTTCCAGATAAAAAGAAGATTAGGGAAATTGCAAAAGCCAAACCTAAACTACAAGAAATATTAAAGGGAATTCTCTGGTTAGAAAAACAATAACATCGGATGTCAACCCAAGACTAGAACACAGGACAGAGCAACCAGATATCAACCCAGATAGGGAAATCACAAAAATAAATCAAAACTAAAACACTCAAAGCAGTGAAACAGAGATGTCATTATGTAAAAGATGACAACATTAAAACGAAAAAGGGGGAGTAAAAAATGTAGTCATAGATCTTTCATATAAAGAGGAAGTCAAGGCAATATAAGGAAACAAAAGATCAGTTTAAACATAGAAAAATACAGGCAAATATTAAGGTAACCACAAAGGAAACTAACAATCCTGCACATCAAAATAAAAAACAAGAAAAACGTAACTACAGCAAATACAAAAGCAACAGCAATGAAAAAGAGGGAAAGAAAATAATAAAGAAAAACGACTCAGCACAGAAAATTAAGTGGAACAAATAAACTGTCAACACCACAAAAAAAAAAAGACATCAAAACGACAGGACTAAATTCATACTTATCAATAATTACTCTGAATGTAAATGGACTAAATGAACCAAGAAAGAGACAGAGAGTGGCAGAATGAATTAAAAAAAAAAGTTCCGTCTATATGCTGCCTACTAGAGACACAGCTTAGGCCTAAGATGCAAATTAAAACACAAAAGATGGAAAAAATATATCAAACACAACAATCAGAAAAGAGAATTGGCAACATTAATTTCAGACTAAATAGACTTTAAAGTAAAATCCACCCACAAAGGATGGAAACAGACACTATATATTGATTAAAGAATCAATACACTAGGAGGACATAACCATGATAAATATTTAAGCACACAACGACGGGGCTGCAAAATACATAAAACAAACCCTAACAGCATTGAAAAGAGAGAGAGAACGCCACAATAATATCAGGAGACTTCAACACACCACTTTCGGTGAAGGACAGAACATCCAGAAAGAAGCTCAAAAAAGAAACCAAAGATCTAAATGCCACAATCAGTCAACTTGACCTGACCTCATAGATATATACAGAACACTCTACCCAACAGCAGCCAAGTATACTTTCTTTTTTTTTTTTAATTAGCTTTTATTAAGCTTCAAGTGAACGTTTACAAATCCAGTCTGTCACATATAAGTTTACATACATCTCACTCCCTACTCCCACTTGCTCTCCCCCTCTTGAGTCAGCCCTTTCAGTCTCTCCTTTCGTGACAATTTTGCCGGCTTCCCTCTCTCTCTATCCTCCCATCCCCCCTCCAGACAAGAGTTGCCAACACAATCTCAAGTATCCACCTGATATAATTAGTTCACTCTTCATCAGTGTCTCTCTCCCACCCGCTGACCAGTCCCTTTCATGTCTGATGAGTTTCTTCGGGGATGGTTCCTGTCCTGTGCCAACAGAAGGTCTGGGGAGCATGGCCGCCGGGATTCCTCTAGTCTCAGTCAGACCATTAAGTTTGGTCTTTTTATGAGAATTTGGGGTCTGCATCCCACTGATCTCCTGCTCCCTCAGGGGTCCTCTGCTGTGCTCCCTGTCAGGGCAGTCATCGATTGTGGCCGGGCACCAACTAGTTCTTCTGGTCTCAGGATGATGTAGGTCTCTGGTTCATGTGGCCCTTTCTGTCTCTTGGGCTCTTAGTTGTCGTGTGGCCTTGGTGTTCTTCATTTTCCTTTGCTCCAGGTGGGTTGAGACCAATTGCTGCATCTTAGATGGCCGCTTGTTAGCTTTTAAGACCCCAGACGCCACATTTCAAAGTGGGATGCAGAATGATTTCATAATAGAATTATTTTGCCAATTGACTTAGAAGTCCCCGCAAACCATGTTCCCCAGACCCCCGCTGTTGCTCCGCTGACCTTTGAAGCATTCATTTTATCCCGGAAACTTCTTTGCTTTTGGTCCAGTCGAATTGAGCTGACCTTCCAAGTATTGAGTGTTGTCTTTCCGTTCACCTTAAAGCAGTTCTTATCTACTGATTAATCAATAAAAAACCCTCTCCCACCCTCCCTCCCTCCCCGCCTCATAACCACAAAAGTATGTGTTTTTCTCAGGTTTACTATTTCTCAAGATCTTATAATAGTGGTCTTATACAATATTTGTCCTTTTGCCTCTGACTAATTTCGCTCAGCATAATGCCTTCCAGGTTCCTCCATGTTATGAAATGTTTCACAGATTTCTCACTGTTCTTTATGGATGCGTAGTATTCCATTGTGTGAATATACCACAATTTATTTACCCATTCATCCGTTAATGGACACCTTGGTTGCTTCCAACTTTTTGCTATTGTAAACAGAGCTGCAATAAACATGGGTGTGCATATATCTGTTTGTATGAAGGCTCTTGTATCTCTAGGGTATATTCCGAGGAGTGGGATTTCTGGGTTGTATGGTAGTTCTATTTCTAACTGTTTAAGATAACGCCAGATAGATTTCCAAAGTGGTTGTACCATTTGACATTCCCACCAGCAGTGTATCAGAGTTCCAATCTCTCCGCAGCCTCTCCAACATTTATTATTTTGTGTTTTTTGGATTAATGCCAGCCTTGCTGGTGTGAGATGGAATCTCATCGTAGTTTTAATTTGCATTTCTCTAATGGCTAATGATCGAGAGCATTTTCTCATGTATCTGTTGGCTGCCTGAATATCTTCTTTAGTGAAATGTGTGTTCATATCCTTTGCCCACTTTTTGATTGGGTTGTTTGTCTTTTTGTGGTTGAGTTTTGACAGAATCATGTAGATTTTAGAGATCAGGTGCTGGTCGGAGATGTCATAGCTGAAAATTCTTTCCCAATCTGTAGGTGGTCTTTTTACTCTTTTGGAGAAGTCTTTAGATGAGCATAGGTGTTTGATTTTTAGGAGCTCCCAGTTATCTGGTTTCTCTTCATCATTTTTGGTAATGTTTTGTATTCTGTTTATGCCTTGTATTAGGGCTCCTAGGGTTGTCCCTATTTTTTCTTCCATGATCTTTATCATTTTAGTCTTTATGTTTAGGTCTTTGATCCACTTGGAGTTAGTTTTTGTGCATGGTGTAAGGTATGGGTCCTGTTTCATGTTTTTGCAAATAGATATCCAGTTATGCCAGCACCATTTGTTAAAAAGGCTATCTTTTCCCCAATTAATTGACACTGGTCCTTTGTCAAATATCAGCTGCTCATACGTGGATGGATCTATGTCTGGGTTCTCAATTCTGTTCCATTGGTCTATGTGCCTGTTGTTGTACCAGTACCAGGCTGTTTTGACTACTGTGGCTGTATAATAGGTTCTGAAATCAGGTAGAGTGAGGCCTCCCACTTTCTTCTTCTTTTTCAGTAGTGCTTTGCTTATCCGGGGCTTCTTTCCCTTCCATATGAAATTGGTGATTTGTTTCTCTATCCCCTTAAAATATGACATTGGAATTTGGATCGGAAGTGCGTTAAATGGAAGTATACTTTCTTTTCCAACGCACATGGAACATTCTCCAGAATTGACCACATATTAGGCAAAAATGCAAACCTTAACAGAATTTGAAACATCGAAATATTACAAAGCATCTGTTCTGACCATAAAGCCTTAAAAGTAGAAATCAATGACAGAAAAAGCAAGGAAAAAAATCAAACACATGGAAACTGAACAACACCTTGCTCAAAAACTGCTGGGTTATAGAAGAAATCAAGGGCGGAATAAGGAATTACACAGAATCAAATGAGAATGAAAACACATCCCACCAGAACCTCTGGGACACAGAAAAGCAGTGCTCAGAGTTCAATTTTTACCAATAAATACACACATCCGAAAAGAAGAAAGGGCCAAAACCAAAGAATTATCCCTACAACTTGAACCAAAAGAAAGAGAGCAGGAAAAGTAGCCCTCAGGCACCAGAGGAAAGCAAATAATAAAAAAGTAGAGCAGAATTAAATGAAATAGAGAATAGAAAAACAATTGAAAGAGTTAACAAGAGCAAAACCTGGTTCTTTGAAAGGATCAACAAAATTGATAAACCATTGGCCAAAATGACAAAAGAAAAACAGGAGAGGAAAGAAATAACTCGAAGAAGAAATGAGATGGGCGATATCACAACAGGCCCAACTGAAATTAAAAGAATCATAACAGATTACTATGAAAAATTGTACTCAAACAAATTTGAAAGCCTAGAGGAAACGGAAATATTTCTAGAAACTTACTACGTACCTAAACTAACACAAACTGAGGTAGAACAGCTATATATTTAAATAAATAAATAAACTTATAAAATAAAAGAAGAGATTGAAAAGGAAATTAAAAACTCCAACAACAACAACAAAAGCCCTGGCCCTGATGGCTTCACTGGAGAATTCTACCAAACTTTCAAAGAAAAGTTAATACCACTACTATTAAATATATTTCAGAGCACAGAAAAGGATTGAATACTCCCAAACTCATTCTATGAAGCCAGCATAACCCTGACACCAAAACCATGTAAAGACACAACAGAAAAAGAAAATTACAGACCATTATCCCTCATAAACTTAGATGCAAAAATCCTCAACAAAGTTCTATGCAATAGAATTCAACAACATATCACAAAAGTAACTCACCACAATCAAGTGGAATTCATACCAGGTATGGAAGGATGGTTTAATACTAGAAAAACAATCAGTGTAATTCACCACATAAATAAAGCAGACAAGAAGCACAGGATCTTATCAATTGATGTAGAAAAGGTTTTTGACAAAGTCCAACACCCACTCAGGAAAAAAACTCTCAGCAAAATAGGAATAGAAGGAAAATTCCTGAACATAATAAAGGGCATTTATACAAAGCCAACATCATCCTAAATGGAGAGAGTCTGAAAGAATTCCCCTTGAGAACGGGAACCAGACAAGGATACCCTTTATCACCACTCTTATTCAACACTGAGCTGGAGGTCCTAGCCAGAGCAATTAAGCTAGATAAAAAATAAAGTGCATCCAGATTTGTAAGGAAGAAGTAAAGGATTCTCTATTTGCAGGTAATATGATCTTATACACAGAAAACACTAAAGAATTGACAAAAAAACTACTGGAACTAATAAAAGAGTTCGGCAAAGTATCAGGATACAAAATAAACATACAAAATCAGCTAGATTCCTCTACACCAACAAAGAGAAGGTCAAAGAGGAAATCACCAAATCAATACCATTTACAATAGCTCCCAAGAAGATAAAATACTTAGGAATAAATCTAACCAGAAATGTAAAAGACCTATACAAAGAAAACTATAAGGCAGTACTGCAAGAAAACAGAAGAGACCTACATAAGTGGAAGAATATACCTTGCTCATGAATAGGAAGACTCAACATTGTAAAAATGTCTATTCTACCCAAAGCGATCTAATAGATGCAATGCAATCCCGATCGAAATACCAGTGACATTTTTTAATGAGATGGAGAAACAAATCACCAACTTCATAAGGAAGGGAAAGAGGCCCTGGACTAGTAAAGCATTACTGAAAAAGAAGAACAAAGTGGGAGGCCTCACACTACCTGATTTGAGAACATATTACACTGCCACCGTAGTCAAAACAGCCTGGTACTGGTATGACAACACATACATAGACCAATGGAACAGAACTGAATATCCAGACATAAATTCATCCACAGCTGATATTTCACAAAGGCCCAAAGCCTGTTAAATGGGGAAAAGACAGTCTCTTTAACAAATGATGCTGGCATAACTGGATATCTATCTTCACAAAAATGAAACAAGACCTGTACCTCATGGCATGCACAAAAACCAATTCAAAATGGATCAAAGACCTAAATATAAAACCTGAAACGATAAAGATCATGGAAGAAAAAATATGGACAATGCTAAGAGCCCTAACACATGGCATAAACAGTTTACAAAACATTATTAACGATGTACAAACACCAGAAGAGAAATTAGAAAACTGGGAGCTCCTAAAAGTCAAACGCCTATGCTCATCCAAAGACTTCACCAAAAGTGTAAAAAGATTACCTGCAGACTGGGAAAAAGTTTTTAGCTATGACGTTTTTGATCAGAGTGTGATATTTAAAATCTACATGATACTGCAAAAACTCAACTACAAAAAGACAAATAGCCCAATGAAAAAAATCGGCAAAGCATATGAACAGGCACTTTACCAAAGAAGACATTCAGGCTGCTAACAGATGCATGAGGAAATGCTCACCACCATTAGCTATTAGAGAAATGCAAATCAAAACTACAATGAGATTTCATCTCACTCCAACAAAAAAAAATAAAAAATTTATAAGGCTGGCATTAATCCAAAAAACATAAAGTAATAAATGTTGGAGAGGTTATGGAGAGACTGGAACGCTTACATACTGCTTGTGGGAATGTAAAATGGTACAGCCACTTTGGAAATCAATTTGGCACTTCCTTAAAAAGCTGGAAATAGAACTACCATGGGACCCAGCAATTCCACTCCTTGGAATATACCCTATAAAAATAAGAGCCCTCACATGAACAGACATATGCACACCCATGTTCATTGCAGCACTGCTTACAATAGCAAAAATATGGAAGCCACCAAGGTGCCCATCAAAGGGTGAATGGATAAATAAATTATGGTATATTTACACAATGGAATACTACACAACCATTAAGAACAATGATGGATCTTTGAAATATTTCATAACATGGAGGAATCTGGAACACATTATGCTGAGTGAAATTAGTCAATTGCATAAGGTCAAATATTGTATGAGACCGATATTATAAGAACTCTAGATAAAGTTTAAATAGAGAAAAAAATATTCTTTGATGGTTACAAGGGTTGGGAGGGAGGGAGAAGGATATTCACTAACTAGATAGTAGACAAAAAAAATTTTTAAGTGAAGGGAAATGCAGCACATAACACAGGGATAGTCAGTACAACTGGACTAAACCAAAAGCAAAGAAGTTTCCTGAATACAACCAAAAGCTTCGAAGTCCAGGGTAGCAGGGACGGGAGTCTGGGGACCACGGTTTCAGGTCAATTGGCATAACAAAATGTATAAAGAAAACATTCTGCATTCCACTTTGGTGAGAGGCTTTGGAGTCTTAAACACTAGCGAGCGGCCATCTAAGATGCAAAAATTGGTCTCAACCCACCTGGAGCAAAGGAGAATGAAGAACACCAAAGACACAAGGTAAATATGAGCCCAAGAGACAGAAAGGGCCACATAAGCCAGAAACTCCATCAGCCTGAGACCCAAAGAGCCAGATGCTGCCCGGCTACCACCGATCACTGCCCTTCAGGGAACACAACAGAGAATCCCTGATGGAGCAGAACAGTGGGATGCAGATCTTAAATTCTTATAAAAAGACCAGGCTTAATGGTCTGACTGAGATCGGAGGGACCTGATGGTCATGGTCCCCGGATCCTTTGATAGCCCAAGATTGGAACCATTCCTGAAACCAAGTCTACAGCCAGGGATTGGCCCGGAGTATAAGATAGAAAATGATGCTGGTGGGGAGTGAACTTTGTGGCTCAAGTAGGCTCATGATACTATCTAGGAGACTCCTGCCTGGTGGTGAGATGAAAAGGAAGAGGGGGACAGGAGCTGGTTGAATGGACATGGGGAATACAGGTTGGAAAGGAGCAATGCTGTCTCATTAGGAGGAGAGCAGCTGGGAGTGCACGGCAGGGTGTGTATGACTTTTTTATGAGGGACTGATTTAATTTGTAAACTTTCACCTAAAGCACAATAAATAAATAAAAAAAATAGATTTGATGCATTGAATACTAATGATCTAAGACCAGAGGAACTGTGGAATAACATCATACATGAAGAAAACAACAGATGATTAAAAAGACAGGGATGAAAGAAAGAACAAAATGGATGTCAGAAGAGACTCTGAAACTTGCTCTTAAACATAGAGTAGCTGTATTGAGTGGAGGAAATAATGAAGTATAAGAGCTGAACAGAAGATTTCAAAGGGCGGCTCAAGAAAACAAAGTATTATAATGAAATGTGCAAAGATTTGAATTTAGAAAGACAAATGGGAGGAACACACTCAGCATTTCTCAAGTTGAAAGAACTGAAGAAAAAAGTTCAACCTTGAGTTTCAATACTGAAGAATTCTATGGGTAGAATATTGAAAGATGCAGGAATTATCAAAAGAAGATGAAAGGTATACACAGAGTCACTCTACCAAAAAGAATTGGTTGAGGGTAACATGTGATCAAGAATCAATGGTACTAAAGGAAGGAGTCCAATCTTCACTGAAGGCATAGCCGGAAAAACAAGTTTCCAGGAATTGATGGAATACCAGTTGAGATGTTTCAAAAAACGGTTTCTGGAAGCACTCATTCATCCATGACGAGAAATTTGGGAGGCAACTACCTGGCCAACCGACAGGAAGAGATCCATATTTGTGCCCATTCCAAAGAAAGTTGATCCAAAGAGAATGTGGAAATTATTAAACAATATCATTAATATCACAAGCAAGTAAAATTTTGCTAAAGACAATTCAAAAGCAGTTGCAGCAGTACATCAACAGGGAATTGATAGAAATTCAAACTGGATTAAGAAGAGGTTGTGGAACAACGGATATCATTGCTGATGTCAAACGCATCTTGGCTGAAAGCTGAAAACACCAGAAAGATAATTACCTGTGTTTTATTGACTATGCAAAGGAATTGTTGTTGTTGTTAGGTGCCATCGAGTCGGCTCTGACTTATAGCGACCCCATGCACAACAGAACGAAACACTGCCCAGTCCTGCGCCATCTTTACAGTCGTTGTTATACTTGAGCTCATTGTTGCAGCCACTGTGTCAATCCACCTCGTTGAGGGACTTCCTCTTTTCTGCTGACCCTGTACTCTACCAAGCATGATGTCCTTCTTCAGGGACTGATCCTTCTTGACAACATGTCCAAAGCATGTAAGATGCAGTCTCACCACCCTTGCTTCTAAGGAGCATTCTGGTTGTACTTCTAAGACAGATTTGTTCGTTCTTTTGACAGTCCATGGTATATTCAATATTCTTTACCAACACCACAATTCAAAGGCGTCAATTCAAAGGAGTCAATTCTTCGGTCTTCCTTATTCATTGTCCAGCTTTCACATGCATATGATGTGATTGAAAATACCATGGCTTGGGTCAGGTGCACCTTAGTCTTCAGGGTGACATCTTTGCCCTTCAACACTTTGAAGAGGTCCTTTGCAGCAGATTTGCCCAATGCAATGTGTCTTTTGATTTCTTGACTGCTGCTTCCATGGCTGTTGATTGTGGATCCAAGCAAAATGAAATCCTTGACAACTTCAGCCTTTTCTCCATTTATCATGATGTTGCTCATTGGTCCAGGTGTGAGGAGTTTTGTGTTTTTTGTTGAGGTGTAATCCATCCTGAAGGCTGTGGTCTTTGATCTTCATTAGTAAGCGCTTCAAGTCCTCTTCACTTTCAGCAAGCAAGGTTGTGTCATCTGCATAACACAGGTTGCTAATGAGTCTTCCTCCAATCCTGATGCCCCATTCTTCTTCATATAGTCCAGCTTCTCGTATTGTTTGTTCAGCATACAGATTAAGTAGGTATGGTGAAAGAATACAACCCTGACACACACCTTTCTTGACTTCAAACCAATCAGTATCCCCTTGTTCTGTCTGAACAACTGCCTCTTGATCTATGTAAAGGTTCCCCATGAGCACAATTAAGTGTTCTGGAATTCTCATTCTTCGCAGTGTTATCCACAGTGTGTTATGATCCACACAGTCAAATGCCTTTGCATAATCAATAAAACACAGGTAAACATCCTTCTGGTATTCTCTGCTTTCAGCCAGGATCCATCTGACATCAGCAATGATATCCCTGGTTCCACGTCCTCTTCTGAAACTGGCCTGAATTCCTGGCAGTTCCCTGTCGATATACTGGTGCAGCCATTTTTGAATGATCTTCAGCAGAATTTTGCTTGCGTGTGATATTAATGATATTGTTCAATAATTTCCACATTTGGTTGGATCACCTTTCTTGGGAATAGGCATAAATATGGATCTCTTCCAATCAGTTGACCAGGAAGCTGTCTTCCATGTTTCTTGGCATAGACGAGCGAGCACCTCCAACACTGCATCTGTTTGTTGAAACATCTCGATTTGATATTCCATCAATTCCTGGAGCCTTGTTTTTCACCAATGCCTTCAGAGTAGCTTGGACTTCTTCCTTCAGTACCATAGGTTCCTGATCATATGCCATCTCTTGAAATGGTTGAATATCGACTAATTCTTTTTGGTATAATGACTCTATGTATTCCTTCCATCTTCTTTTGATGCTTCCTGCATCATTTAATATTTTCCCCACAGAATCCTTCACTATTGCAACTTGAGGCTTGGATTTCTTCTTCAGTTCTTTCAGCTTGAGAAATGCCAAGCGTGTTCTTCCCTTTTGGTTTTCCATCTCCAGGTCTTTGGACATGTCATTATAATACTTTATTTTTTCTTCTTGAGAGGCTCTTTGAAATCTTCTGTTCAGTACTTTTACTTCATGAATTCTTCCTTTTGCATTAGCTGCTCGACACTCAAGAGCAAGTTTCAGAGTTTCCTCTGACAGCCGTCTTGGTCTTTTCTTTCTTTCCTGTCTTTTCAGTGACCTCTTGCTTTCTTCATGGATGATATCTTTGATGTCATTCCACAACTGGTCTGTTCTTCGGTCACCAGTGCGTCAAATCTATTCTTGAGATGGTCTCTAACTTCAGGTAGGTTATACTCAAGGTCATATTTTGGCTCTCATGGACTTGCTCTGATTTTCTTCAGTTTCAGCTTGAACTTGCATATGAGCAATTGATGATCTGTTCCACAGTTGGCCCCTGGCCTTGTTCTGACCGATGATATTGAGCTTTTCCATTGTGTCTTTCCACAGATGTAGTCAATTTGGTTTCTGTGTGTTCCATCTTGTAAGGTCCATGTGTGTAGTTGCTGTTTATGTTGCTGAAAGAAGGTATTTGCAATGAAGAAGTCGTTGGTCTTGTGCTGGGAGCCAGGCTGCAAGGGCGGCCCCTCTGCACCCACTGCCCCCAGCATAAACTGCAGTATGAATCTGTTGTGTTAACGCCATAGCAGTCTTGCAAAATTCTATCATTCGATCTCCGACATTGTTTCTATCCCCAAGGCCATATTTTCCAAGTACTGATCCTTCTTCTTTCTTTCCAACTTTCGCATCCCAATCGCCAGTAATTATCAATGCATCTTGATTGCATGTTTGATCAATTTCAGACTGCAGCAGCTGATGAAAATCTTCTATTTCTTCATCTTTGTCCCTAGTGGTTGGTGCATAAATTTGAATAATAGTCGTATTAACTGGTCTTCCTTGTAGGCGTATGGATATTATCCTATCACTGACAGCATTGTACTTCAGGATAGATCTTGAAAAGTTGTTTTTGATGATGAATGCAATATCATTCCTCTTCAAGTTGTCATTCCCAGCATAGTAGGCTACATGGTTGTCCGATTCAAAATGGCCAATACCAGTCCATTTCAGCTCACTAATGCCTAGGATACTGATGTTTATGTGTTCCATTTCACTTTTGACGATTTCCAATTTTCCTAGATTCATACTTCATACATTCCATGGTCTGATTATTAATGGATGTTTGCAGCTGTTTCTTCTCATTTTGAGTCATGCCACATCAGCAAATGAAGGTCCCGAAAGCTTTATTCCATCCACATCATTAAGGTCGACTCCACTTTGAGGAGGCAGCTCTTCCCCAGTCATCTTTTGAGTGCCTTCTAACCTGGGGGCTCATCTTCCAGCACTACATTAGACAATGTTATGCTGCTATTCATAAGGTTTTCACTGGCTAATGCTTTTCAGAAGTAGACTGACAGGTCCTTCTTCCTAGTCTGTCTTAGTCTGGAAGCTCAGCTGAAACCTGTCCTCCATGGGTGACCCTGCTGGTATCTGAATACCGGTGAAATAGCTTCCAGCATCACAGCAACACACAAGCCCCCACAGTATGACAAACTGACAGACACGTAGGGGATGCAAAGGAATTATGTTACAGCGCATTAAGGATAACATTGTGAAAAACGGGAATTTCAGAACAGAACAAGGGGATATTTTGTGGTTTGAAATCAGGAAAGGTCTGTGTTAGGGTTTCCTTTCACCATACTTATTTAGTCTGTATTCTGAGCAAATAATTTGAAAAGACGGGATATATGAAGCAGAACATGGCATGAGAATTGAAGGAATACTCATTAGAGACCTGTGATATGCAGGTGATACAACCTTCCTTGCTGAAAGTGAAGAAGACTTGAAGCCCTTACTGAAGGCTTTAATATGGATTACACCTCAACATAAAGAAAAATCTTCACAATTCGATGAATAAGCAATATCATGAAAAATGGAGAAAATATTGAAGTTGTCAACAATTTTATTTTACTTGGATCCACAGTCAATGCCCTTGGAAGCAGCAGTCAAGAAATCAAATGATGTATTGCTTTGGAAAAATCTGTTGCAAAAGACCTCCTTAAAGTGTTAAAAAGCAAAGATGTCAGTTTGAGAACTAAGGTTCACCCAACCCAAGCTATGGTATTTTCAATCACCTCATATGTCTGTGAAAGCTGGACAATGAATAAGGAACGCCAAAGAAGAATTGATACCTTTGAATTATGGTGTTGGCAAAAAATATTGCTATACCATGGACTGCCAGAACAAACAAATCTGTACTGGAAGAAGAACAGCCAAAATGCTCCATAGAAGTGAGCATGGCAAGACTTCATCTCACATACTTTGGAGATATTATCAGGAAGGACCAGTCCCTGGAGAAGGACATCATGCTTCATAAAGTAAAGGGACAGCCAACAGGATGGATTGGCACAGTAATTGCAATAATGGGCTCAAACATAGCAATGATTTTGAGGATGGTGCAGGACCGAGCAGTGTTTTGTTCTGTTGTAGACAGAGTTGCTATGACTCGAAATCCACTCAATGGCATCTAAGAACATTTGTATTTTTGCCCCAGGTCTTACAAATGTCAGATGCATGGCACCTGTGATGCCAGGGACTGTGCACATACACGATCTCATTTAAGCTTCATGACCATCTTATGGAGCTAAGTATTACTAATCTACTTTATACATTACAAGAGAGGAGATTTTAAAGGACAAGGGTTATCAACACTGACAAATACTGCAAAGGACTAGAAGGGAAAGAGGAATAAACAGACCACTGGGTTTGCAAAGAAGTCTTTAAATACTACCTTCAAGAATGAAGGTCCAAACACTCCCAAATTTATTTTATGAAGCCATCGTAATACTGACACCAAAGTTAGGCAAAGACATCCCCACAAAAAGAAAATTACAGACCAATATATCTCATAAATATAAATGCAAAATTCTCAACAAAATTCCAGCCAATAGAATTCAGCATCGTATCAAAAAAATAATATGCCACTACCAAGTGGGATTCATACCAGGTATGCAAGAATGGTTGAACATTAGAAAATAAATCAATGTAATCCACCACATAAATAGAACAAAAGATAAAAATTACATGATCATCTCAATCGACACAGAAAAGGCATTTGATAAAGTCCAACGCCCATTCCTGATAAAAATTTTCAATAAAATAGCAATAAAAGGGAAATTCCTTAACATAATAATGGGCATCTATACAAAACCAAAAGCCAAAATCACTCTCAATGGAGAGAGTCTGAAAGCATTCCCTCTGAGAAGAGGAACAAGAAAAGGATGCCCTTTATCACCACTCATATTTCACATTGTGCTGGAAGACCTAGCTAGAGCAATAAGGCAAGAAAAAGAAACAAAGGTCATCCAAATTGGAAAGGAAGAAGTAAAACTACTCACAGATGACATGATCCTATACACAGAGAGCCCAAAGATTCCATAAGAAAACTACTGGGACTAATAGGAAGATTCAGCAGAGTAGCAGAAAAAATCAGTTGGATTCCTATATACCAGCAAAAAGAACTTTGAAAAGGAAATCTGGAAAACAATACCATTTATAACAGCCCCTAAAAAAATAGAATACTTAGGAATAACTCTAACCAAGATGCAAAAGACCTGTACAAAGAAAACTATAAAATACTGTTGCAAGAAACTGAGAGAGGTCTACATAAAAGGAAAAACAAACCATGCTCATGGATAGAAAGACTCAACATTGTGAAAATGTCAGTCCTACCCAAAATGATCTACAGATATAATGCAATCCTGATCCAAATACCAACCGCGTTCTTTAAAGAGATGGAAAAACTAACCACCAACTTTATATGGAAAGGAAAGAGGCACTGGATAAGCAAGGCATTGTTGAAGAAAAATAACAAAGTAGTAGGCCTCACAGTACCTGGTATCAGAACTTACTATACAGCCATGGTAGTCAAAACAGCCTGGTACTGGCACAATGACAGACACATAGACCAATGGAACAGAACCGAGAACCCAGATGTAAATCCATCCACCTATGGTCAGCTGATCTTTGATGAAGGAACAAAGTCTATTAAATAGAGAAAAGACAGCCTTTTCAACAAACTGTGCTGGCAAAACTGGATGTTCATATGTAAAAAAAAAAAAAGAAACAGGACCCTTACCACACACCATACACAAAAAGTAATTCAAAATGGATCAAAGACCTAAATAAAAAAACCTAAAATGATAAAGATCATGGAGGAAAAAATAGGGACACTGCTAGGGGTCCTAATACATTGCATAAATAGAATACAAACCATAACTATCAGTGCGCACAGGAAAAAAACTTTGATAGTTACAAGGGAGGGGATAAGTGAAGAGGTGAAATCACTAACTAGATCGTAAAACTGTTGCCGTTGGGTCCATTCTGACTCATAGTGATCCTATAGGACAGGGTAGAACTTCCCCATAGGGTTTCCAAGGAGCAGCTGGTGGAGTTGAATTGCCGACCCTTTTGGTCAGCAGCTCAACTCTTAACCCCTGCACAACCAGGGCTCCAAGTAGATAGCAGATAAGTTAATTGTGTTGAAGGGAAAGAAAACATACAATATAGGAAAGGCAGCAGAATTTGACCAAGGCAAAGTCATAGAAGCAGCTATAGCTCTTAACCACTACACCACCAGGGTTTCCAGAAGCTCCCTAGACCAACCCAAACACCTTCAGGGACCAAGTTACTGGAGATTTTGGCTGGGGACCATGGTTTCTGGGGACATCTAGGTCAACTGGTATAACATAGTTCATAAAAGAAAATGTTCTACATCCAAATTTGGTGAATAGTGTCTGCGGTCTGAAAAGCTTGCAAGTGGCCATCTAAAATATAGCTTTTGGTCCCATCAGGTTTGGAGCAAAGGAGAATGAAGAAAACCAAAGACACAAGGAAAATATTAGCACAAAGGACTAATGGACCACATGTACCACAACCGCCACCACCCTGAGCCCAGAAGAACTAGATAACAGTGGCCCAGCTACCACCACCAACAGCTCTGACAGGGATCACAATAGAGAGTCCCAGAAAGAGCCTGAGAAAAGTGTAGAACAAAGTTCACATTCACAGAAAAAGACCAGACTTACTGGTCTGACAGAGACTAGAGGAACCCCTGAGACTATGGTCCCAGGACACCCTGCTAACTCAGAACTGAAGCCACTCCTAAAGTCCACCTTTCAGTCAAAGATTAGACAGGCCTATAAAACAAGTAATAACACACGTAAGGAATGTGCTTCTTAGTTCAATCAAGCATTGAGACCAAATTGAAAACACCTGCTCAAAAGCAAAGACGAGATGGCAGGAAGGGACAGGAAAACTGGATGAATGGACAAGGAGAACCCAGGTTGGAAAGGGAAAGGGAGAGAATGCTGACACATTGTGGGAATTGCAACCAAGGTCACAAGACAATTTCTGCATAAATTTTTTGAATGAAAATTTACGCTGTAAACTTTTACCTAAAACACCATAAAATTAAAATAATAAAATGAATGTCCAATAGGTTGGTGAGGCTAGAAGCCAGATTGGATAACGGGAAGAACACAAGTGGTAGGAAATGGAGGCTTTATTTTGAAATTTGGTAATTAAAAGAGAAGTATGATGTCTGACCATCATAAGGAAGATCTTACGATGGGTGACTTAATACTGTTACTGAAGAAAGTGAAGACACTGGGGGAAATAGAGATGAATACCAGGAGGAAGTGCATCTCAGCAGAATTGGAGCAAGTTCAAAAAACAATATCAGTCTTCTCTGCTCTAGGCCTGGGGGCCTCTGCTGATATACACACGAATGATGTGGTCCCAGGTGTCAAGGAGCTGCAAGTAGAGTGGGAAAAATGCCAAGTAAATACACAATTGTCATATGGGCTAATCAGTGTTTTAATGGGAGAAAGCTGGAACAGAAAACCCTGGTGGAATAGTGGTTAAGAGCTATGGCTGCTAACCAAAAGGTCAGCAGTTTGAAACCACCAGGTGCTCTTGGGAAACCCTATTTGGCAGTTCTACTCTGTGCTATAGGATCCCCATGAGTCTGAATTGACTGGACGGCAACTGGTTTTTTTTGGGTTTTTTTGGAAGCTGGAACAAGAGGAGAGTGAGCCAGGTCAGCTGGTATTACAGGCCATAACTAGGTAAGGCAATGCTGGTTAGTAGAAAGATAATACATCTGACATTTTTCTAAAGAGTTGAGAAGTTGAGGGAACAGCTGTATTGTTGTGGTAGAACACTGGTCAAATTTGCTAAGTTTGTATGACCCAAATCATACCAGTATAGATAATATTCTACAAAACATACATTACAGGTTAGAGCTTAAGATTCTTTTACATTTTTTAATGCATTTCCTCAACAAATATTTACTGAATTAGGTCCTGTGGCAGGGGGAGGGGGGCTGGGGCGCTTACCCTTCAGTAGGGCAAGACAAGCTAGAAAATAAATGAGAACCAAATGGTGTGATCAATATCCTGAGACAGGGGAAGGATCACACAGGATTGTGGGAACCCAAAGGGCATTGAAGAGCTCTGGCACTTCCATTTCTCCTCATGCACATAGGTTTCCTAGCCCAGGTGAGTTGAATAGATATTCTCCCAGCTAAGCACTACATTCTTTGAAAGAAGCCAAACACAGGTGCTTGAAACTGTTTCCTGAGTTGGCCCCTGGGATGATGGTTACTAGGCTGTGCCCTCAGTGTTCTGTGCATGAGACATCTTGGAGATCTGTAACAATCAGGAGACTGAGTGCAAATACCTCGATAGGAGCTGAGTGGCAGTACCAACATTGGCTGGAGTGGATTAGGATCCCTGCACTCAAAATCAGTGATTGGGGTTACAAATTAGGATGTGAACTTTGAGCTTTATGTTCCCCACCTGTAAATGGGGTTAACATTCCTCTCCTGACCTACTGCAGAGATCCGTGTAGATGATGTTGAGTGAGATAATAGATATGGAAGGGATTATTAACCTTACGTAATTAATTTACATGTTAGAGCATGTGACTCTTCTCCTGAAAATCCTCCAGTGGGAGTAAGACCACCTACCTCAGAAGTTGTTTATACATTAAGTAAAAATTAGGTACCAAATAACTGTTACTTCGTATTCCTATCCACCAGTATGTCTAGCCAGCTCTACCTCCAAACCATATACTGAGTCTGAATACATCTCTCCATTTCTTCTGCTACCTCTCTGATCTACTACTGCAGTAGTCTCATAACTGGTCTCTCTGCTTCCACTTTTGTTGTCATTGCTAGGTGCCACTGAGTCGATTTTGAGTCATAGCAACCCCATGTGACAGAGTAGAGCTACCCCATAGAGTTTTCTAGGCTGTAATCTTTACAGAAACTGATCACCAGGTCTTTCTCCTGCTGAGCCACTGGGTAGGTTCAAACTTCCAACCTTTTGGTTAGCAGCAGAGCCAACAAACACATGAAAGGTGCTCACAATCATTAGCCATTAACCAAAAAAAAAAAGAACCATATTGCTGTCGAGTTGATTCTGACTCATAGCGACCCTATAGGACAGAGTAGAACTGCCCCACAGGGTTTCCAGGGAGCTATTGGTGGATTCAAACATGCTGACCTTTTGGTTAGCAGCTGAGCTCTTATCCACTGTGCCACCAGGGCTCCCATTAGCCATTACAGAGATACAAATCAAAACTATGATGAGATACCATCTCACCCTGGTTAAAGTGGCACTGATTTAAAAAAAGAAAAGAAAACAGATAACAACAAATGTTGATGAGGATGTGGGGAGGTTGGAACACTTATCCATTGCTGGTGGAACTGTAAAATGGTACAACTACTATGGAAAACAACATGATGCTTCCTCAAAAAACTAAAAATAAAACTAACCTATGATCCAGCAATCCCACTCCTAGGTATATACCCTACAGACCTAAAAACAATGACACAGGAAAAAAAAAAAACCCACTGCCATCAAGTCAATTCCGACTCGCAGCAACCCTATAGTACAGAGTAGAACTGCCCCACAGAGTTGCTAAGGAGCACCTGGTGGATTCAAACTGCCAATCTTTTGGTTAGCTGCTGTAGCTCTTAACCACTATGCCACCAGGGTTTCCAGAAGTATCTGTATGTACATGTAAATACAGATATGTGTATGCAAGCACACATATTCACTGAAGGCCCAACTATGAATATTCCTCAGACATAAACACCTTCTGAGATTGGTTTTCTAGGTTTGAAAGCTGTTGTGGCCAACTGGCATAATATAATTCACAAAATTCATGTAATTCATCCTAGTGAATCGAGTAGCGTCTGGGGTCTTAAAAGCTTTCCAGTGGACATCTAAGACACACAACTATTTTTTTCTACTTGTCAGGAGCAAAAAAATAAGAAGGTAACCAAAATCTCAGAGAAGAAACAAGTCTACAAGGCCAATAGCCACTGCTGCATCTACAATCAAACAAGAATAACTAGATGGTGCCCGGCTACCACCACTGACTGTTCTGACCTGGGTCTCAATAGATGGTCCGGGATAGAATGGGAGAAAAATGTAGAACAAAACTCAAACTCTTAAAATCCCAGGCTAACCGGATTAGTTGAGGCCAGAAGACTCCCTAAGACTATAGCCCTGAGACATCCTTTAGACCTTGAACGGAAACTATCCCCCGTGATCACCTTTTAGCTAAATAGCAGAAAGGCACAAAAAATAAAGGATGTTACCTGTAAAAACGATGCTCTACTAAAAAGCTATTTGTATGAGACAACAAAAAGTCAACATTTACTCTAACACAGCAATGAGAAGATATGGGGGCAGAGTAATTGGGGTAATGGAAATAGAACCACCAAAACACATTTAAAGAAAATGTTGACACAATTAATGAAAATGTTAAATAATGTCCCTGAAAAAGTTGTGTGGAAATTGTCAAATGGGAACCTAACTTACAGTGTAAATTTTTCACAAAAAACACAGTAAAATATCATTAAAAAAAAACTTTGTTATTATTGTTGCTAGGTACCATTGAGCCAATTTCAACTCATAGAAATTTCATGTGACAGAGTAGAGCTGCACACATAGGGTTTTCTAAGCTGTAACCTTTCCAGAAGCAGATAGCCAGGCCTTTCTTCTGCAGAGCTACTGGGTAAGTTTAAACCATCCACTTTTGGTTAGCAGACGAGTGCTTAACAGCTGTGCCACCTAGGCCCCTCTTTGGAAACTTTAAAGAGGTGATTTGCAGCAGATTTGCCCAACGCAATATAGTTTCATTTTTTGAGTTCCATGGATGTTGATTATTGACACAAATAGAATGAAATCATTGACAACTTCAGTTTTTTCTCCACTTATCATGGTGTTGTTTATAGATCCAATTGTGAGGATTTTTGTTTTCTTCACATTCAGGCATAAATCCTACTGAAGGCTGTAGTCTTTGAACTTCATCAGTGTTTCAAGTCGTCTTCATTTTTGCCAAGTAAGGTTGTATCATCTGCATATCACAGGTTGTTAATGAGTCTTCATCCAATCCCGCTGCCTCAGTCTTTATATAGTTCAGTTTCTTGTATTATTTCTTTAATAATTTTTATTGTGCTTTAAGTGAAAGTTTACAAATCAAGTCAGTCTCTCACTTATAAACTTATATACACCTTACTACATACTCCCATTTACTCTCCCCTAATGAGTCTGCTGCCTCCTTCCAGTCTCTCCTTTTGTGACTGTTTTGCCAGTTTCTAACCCTCTCTACCCTCCTATCTCCCCTCCAGACAGGAGATGCCAACACAGTCTCAAGTGTTCACCTGATACAAGTAGCTCACTCTTCATCAGCATCTCTCTCCAACCCATTGTCCAGTCCCTTCCATGTCTGATGAGTAGTCTTCGGGAATGGTTCCTGTCCTGGGCCAACAGAAGGTTTGGGTACCATGACCGCCGGGATTCTTCTAGTCTCAGTCAGACCATTAAGTCTGGTCTTCTTTATGAGAATTTGGGGTCAGCATCCCACTGTTCTCCTGCTCCCTCTGGGGTTCTCTGTTGTGCTCCCTGTCAGGGCAGTCATCGGTTGTGGCCGGGCACCATCTAGTTCTTCTGGTCTCAGGATGATGTAAGTCTCTAGTTCATGTGGCCCTTTATGTCTCTTGGGCTCATAATTATCTTGTGACCTTGGTGTTCTTCATTCTCCTTTGATCCAGGTGGGTTGAGACCAATTGATACATCTTAGATGGCCACTTGTTAGCATTTAAGACCCCAGAAGCCATACTTCAAAGTGGGATGCAGAATGTTTTCTTAATAGAATTTATTTTGCCAATTGACTGAGATGTCCCCTGAAGCCATAGTCCCCAAACCCCTGCCCTTGCTCCGCTGACCTTTGAAGCATTCGGTTTATTCAGGAAACTGCTTTGCTTTTGGTCCAGTCCGGTTGAGCTGACCTTCCTTGTATTGAGTGTTGTCCTTTCCTTCACCTACAGTAGTTCTTATCTACTATCTAATCAGTAAATAACCCTCTCCCACCCTCCCTCCCCGCCCCCCCGTAACCACAAAACAATGTGTTCTTCTCAGTTTAAACTATTTCTTAAGATCTTACAATAATGGTCTTATACAATATTTGTCCTTTGGCAACTGACTAATTTCACTCAGCATAATGCCTTCCGGGTTCCTCCTTGTTATGAAATGTTTCACAGATTCATCACTGCTCTTTATCGATGTGTAGTATTCCATTGCATGAATATACCATAATTTATTTATCCATTCATCCGTTGATGGACACCTTGTTTGCTTCCAGCTTTTTGCTATTGTAAACAGTGCTGCAATAAGCACGGGTGTGCATATATCTGTTCATGTAAAGGCTCTTATTTCTCTAGGATATATTCCAAGGAGTGGGACTGCTGGATCATATGGTAGTTCTATTTGTACTTTTTAAGGAAACGCCAGATAGATTGCCAAAGTGGTTATACCATTTTACATTCCCACCAGCAGTGTATAAGAGTTCCAATCTCTCCACAGCCTCTCCAACATTTATTATTTTGTGTTTTTTGGATTAATGCCAGCCTTGTTGGTGTGAGATGGAATCTCATCGTAGTTTTAATTTGCATTTCTGTAATGGCTAATGATCGACAGCATTTTCTCATGTATCTATTAGCCACCTGAATATGTTCTTTAGTGAAGTCTGTGTTCATATCCTTTGCCCAGTTTTTAATTGGGTTGTTTGTCTTTTTGTGGTTGAGTTTTAACAGAATCGTATAGATTTTAGAGATCAGGCACTGGTCAGAGATGTCATAGGTGAAAATTTTTTCCCAATCTATAGGTGATCTTTTTACTCTTTTGGTGAAGTCTTTAGATGAGCATAGGTGTTTGATTTTTAGGAGCTCCCAGTTGTCTGGTTCCTTTTCGTCATTTTTGGTAATGTTCTATATTCTGTTTATGCCTTGTATTAGGGCTCCTAACGTCCCTATTATTTCTTCCATGATCTTTATCGTTTTAGTCTTTATGTTTAGGTCTTTGATCCACTTGGAGTTAGTTTTTGTGCATGGTGTGAGGTATGGGTCATGTTTCATTTTTTTGCGAATGGATATCCAGTCATGCCAGCACCATTTGTTAAAAAGACTATCTTTTCCCCAAATAACTGACACTGGGCCTTTGTCAAATAACAGCTGCTCATATGTGGATGGATTTATATCTGGGTTCTCAATTCTGTTCCATTGGTCTATGTGTCTGTTGTTGTACCAGTACCAGGCTGTTTTGACTACTGTGGCTGTATAATAGGTTCTGAAATCAGGTAGAGTCAGGCCTCCCACTTTCTTCTTCTTTTTCAATAATGCTTTACTTGTCCGGGGCTTCTTTCCCTTCCGTATGAAGTTGATTTGTTTCTCCATCACATTAAAAAATGTCATTGGAATTTGGATCAGAAGTGCATTGTATGTATAGATGGCTTTTGGTAGAATAGATATTTTTACTACGTTAAATCTTCCTATCCATGAGTAAGGTGTGTTTTTCCACTTATGTAGGTCCCTTTTAGTTTCTTGCACTAGAACTTTGTAGTTTTCTTTGTATAGGTCTTTTACATCTTTGGTAAGATTTATTCCTAAGTATTTTATCTTCTTGGGGGCTACTGTGAATGGTATTGATTTGGTGATTTCCTCTTCGATGTTCTTTTTGTTGACGTACAGGAATCCAAGTGATTTTTGTACGTTTATCTTGTAACCTGAAACTCTGCCGAACTCTTCTATTAGTTTCAGTAGTTCTCTGGAGGATTCCTTAGGGTTTTCTGTGTAGAAGATCATGTCATCTGCAAATAGAGATAATTTGACTTCTTCCTTGCCAATCCGGATGCCCTTTATTTCTTTGTCTAGCCTCATGGCTCTGGCTAGGACCTCTAGCACAATGTTGAATAAGAGCGGTGATACAGGGCATCCTTGTTTGGTTCCTCTTCTCAAGGGAAATGCTTTCAGGCTCTCTCCATTTAGAATGATGTTGGCTGTTGGCTTTGTATAGATGCCCTTTATTATGTTGAGGAATTTTTCTTCTATTCCTATTTTGCTGGGAGTTTTTATCATGAATGGGTGTTGGACTTTGTCAAATGCCTTTTTTACATCAATTGATAAGATCATGCGTTTTTTTGTCTTTTGTTTTATTTTTATGGTGGATTACATTAATGGTTTTTCTAATATCGAACCAACCTTGCACACCTGGTATAAATCCCACTTGGCCATGGTGGATTATTTTTTTGATATATTGTTGAATTCTATTGGCCAGAATTTTGTTGAGGATTTTTGCGTCTATGTTCATGAGGGATATAGGTCTGTAATTTTCTTTTTTTGTGATGTCTTTACCTGGTTTTGGTATCAGGGATATGCTGGCTTCATAGAATGAGTTAGGTAGTATTCCATCATTTTCTATGCTTTGAAATACCTTTAGTACTAGTCGTGCTAACTCTTCTCTGAAAGTTTGGTAGAACTCTGCAGTGAAGCCGTCCGGGCCAGGGCTTTTTTTTTTCGTTGGGAGTTTTTTTATTACCTTTTCAATCTCCTTTTTTGTTATGGGTCTATTTAGTTGTTCTACTTCTGATTGTGTTAGTTTAGGTAAAAAAAACATAAGTAGGTAGTGTTTTTCTAGGAATTCATCCATTTCTTCTAGGTTTGCAAATTTGTTAGAATACAATTTTTTGTAATAATCTGATATGATTCTTTTTATTTCAGTTGGGTCTGTTGTGATATGGCCCATCTCATTTCTTATTCTGGTTATTTGTTTCCTGTCCTGTATTTCTTTAGTCAGTCTGGCCAATGGTTTATCAATTTTGTTAATTTTTTCAAAGAACCAGCTTTTGGCTTTGTTAATTCTTTCAATTGTTTTTCCGTTCTCTAATTCATTTAGTTCAGCTCTAATTTTTATTATTTGTTTTCTTCTGGTGCCTGATAGATTCTTTTGTTGCTCACTTTCTATTTGTTCAAGTTGTAGGGACAGTTCTCTGATTTTGGCTCTTTCTTCTTTATGTATGCGTGCATTTATCGATATAAATTGGCCTCTGAGCACTGCTTTTGCTGTGTCCCTGGGATTTTGATAGAAAGTGTTTTCATTCTTGTTGCATTGTATGAATTTCTTTATTCCCTCCTTAATGTCTTCTATAACCCAGTCTTTTTTGAGCAGGGTATTGTTCAGTTTCCAAGTATTTGATTTCTTTTCCCTGATTTTTCTGTTATCGATTTCTACTTTTACGGCTTTGTGATGTGAGAAGATGTTTTGTAATATTTCAATGTTTTGGATTCTGCAAAGGTTTGTTTTATGACCTAATATGTGATCTATTCTAGAGAATGTTCCATGTACCCAGAAAATGAAAACTCCATGTGCACTAGAAAAAAAAAGTATACTTTGCAGCTGTTGGGTGGAGTGTTCTGTATAAGTCTACGAAGTCAAGTTGGTTAATTGTAGCAATTAGTTCTTCCGTGTCTCTATTGAGCTTCTTACTGGAAGTTCTATCCTTCTCTAAAACTGGTGTGTTGAAGACTCCGACTATAATTGTGGAGGTGTCTGTCTCACTTTTTAATTCTGTTAAAGTTTGTTTTATGTATCTTGCAGCCCTGTCATTGGGTGCATAAATAGTTTCTTGTATTGTTTGTTCAGCGTATAGACTGAATAAGTAAGGTGAAATGATACAACCCTACTGCACACGTTTTCCAATTTTAAATCACACAAAGTCCCCTTGTTCTGTTCAAAACACTGCCTTTTGATTGATACATGTACAGGTTCAGCATGAGCACAATTAAGTGTTCTGGAATTCCATTCCTGGTAATGTTATCCATAATTTGTTATGCTCCATATATTCAAGTGCCTTCACATAGTTGATAAAACACAGGTAAAAAATCTTTTTGTTATTCTCTGTTTTGACCAAGATTAATCTGACATCAGCAATGATATTCCTCTTTCTACGTCATCTTCTGAATCCAGCTTGAAATCTAGCAGTTCCCTGTAGATGCGTGGCTGCAGTTGTTTTAGAATTATCTTCTGCAAAATTTTTCTAACATGTGACGTTGACAATTTCTGCATTCTATTTGTTTGCCTTTCTTTGGAATGGCCACAAATATGTTTCCCTTCCAGTTGGTTGCCCAGGTACCTGTCTTCCAAATTTCTTGAAATAGACAAGTAAGTGCTTCCAGTATTGCAACTATTTGTTGAATTTCTTGAAGCACCTCAGTTGGAATTCTGTCAATTCCTGGAGGCTTTTTTTTTTTGCCATTGCCTTCAGTGTGGTTTGAATTCCTTTAGTGCCAGCAGCTCTTGATATGCTAACACCTGAAATGTTTGACCATTGACCAATTCAGTGACAATGATTGCTCCTTTCATTTTCTTCTGATGCTTCCTGAGCTATTAAGTATTTTGCCTAAAGAATCCTTCCATAATGCAATGCAAGGCTTGAATTTACTCTTCAGTTCTTTCAGCTTGAGAAATGCTGATTCTGTCCTTCCCTTTTAATTTTCTTACTCCAGGTCTTTGCACATTTCATTAAAAGGCTTTACATTGACTTCCTGAGCCTGTCTTCAAAATCTTCTGTTCAGCTTTTTTACTTCATCGTTTCTTGCATTCACTTTGGATACTCTGCACTTAAGAGCAAGATTCTGAGTCTTATCTGACCTGCATTTTGGTCTTTTCCTTCTTTCCTGTCTTTTTAATGGCCTTTTGCTTTCTTCACGTATGATGTCCTTGATATGTTCCCACAACATTCCTGGTCTTCAGTCATAAATGTCCAGCGTGTCAAATCTGTTCTGAAGATGTTCTCTAAATACAGGTAGGATGTATTCAAGGCCATACTTTTGGCTTTTGTGGACTTGCTTTGAATTTTTTCAGACTCAACTTGAATTTGCACATGAACAATTGATGGATGGTCTGTTCCACAGTCAGTCCCTGGCTTTGCATTAAATGACAATATTGAGCTTCTCTATCTTCTCTTTCCACAAATGTAGTCAATTTAATTCCTGTGTAATCCATCCTGTGAGGTCCAATCGTATAGTCATCAATAGTGTTGCTGAAAAACAAAAAGTATTTCTGATGAATAAGTTATTGGTCTTAAAGAATTCTATCATATGATTGACAGTGTTGTTTCCATCATAAGGCCATATTTTTCAACTACTGTCATGGATTGATATATGCCCCCCCCAAAAAAATGTGTGTATCAACTTGGTTAGGCCATGATTTCCAGTGTTGTGTGGTTGTTCTCCATTTTGTGATTGTAATTTTATGTTGAGAGGACTAGGGTGGAATTAACTCCACACTTGCTCAGGTCACCTCCCTGAGCCAAGGTAAAGAGAGTTTCGCTGGGGTGTGGCCTCCACCACCTTTTGTCTCTCAACGGATAAAAGGAAAGGAAAGCGACCTGAGAGTTGGGGACCTCATACCACCAAGAAAGCAGCACCAGGAGCAGAATGTATCCTTTGGACACAAGGTCCCTGTGCTTCTCAACCAGAGGAAGCCTTCCTCCAGAGCCCACAGGAGAGAAAGCCTTTCTCTGGAGCCGATGCCCTGAATTTGGACTTGTAACCTACGAGACCGTGAGGAAATAAATTTTTCTTTGTTAAAGGCATCCACTTGTGGTATTTCTGTTATGGCAGCACTAGATGACTAAGACAACTACTGATCCTTCTTCTGATTCCAACTTTTGCATTCCCATCACCAGTAATTATCAAGGCATCTTGATGGCACATTTAATTAATTTCAGAATACAACAGGTCATAAAATACTTCGATTTCTTCATCTTTGGCATTCATGGTTGGTACATAAATTCCAATATTAGTCATATTAACTGGTCTTCCTTGTAGGCATGTGGATATTAAACTATCACTGTGCTTCAGGATAGATCTTGAAATGTTGTTTTTAACAATGTATATTATGGCTCTCCTCTTCCATTTGTTGTTCCTGGCATAGTAGACCATATGATCATCAGATTTAAAATGGCTAATACCAGTCCATTTCAGCTCACTACGCCTAGAATATTGATCTTCAAGCATCCCATCTCATTTTTAATGATTTCCGATTTTTCTTGATTCATGTTTCGTGCACACCACGTTCAAATTAGTAATGGACGTTTGCAGTTGCAACTTCTCATTTTGAGTAGTGCCACATCAGTAAATTAAGGTCCCATAGGCTTTACTCCATCTTAATCATTATGGTTGACTCTACTTTGAGGATACAGCACTTAACCAGTTGTGTTTTGAGTTCCTTCCAGCCTGAGGGGCTCATCTTCCAGCACTGTATCAGACAATATTCTATTGTTATCATAAGGTTTTTGTTGAATGATTTTCAGAAGTAGAACACCAAATCTTTCTTCCTAGTCAGTCTTAGACTAGAAGCTCTTCTGAAAGCTATCCACCATGGGTGATCCTGCTAGTATTTGAAATACCAGTGGTTATTTTCCAGCTTCATGTTGTTGTTGTTGTTAGATGCTGTCAATTTGGTTCTGACTCACAGTCACCCTATGTACGATAGAACCAAACACTGCCTGGTCCTGTGCCATCCTCACAATCGTTATTGTGCTTGAGCCCATTGTTGCAGTCACTGTGTCAATCCATCTCGTTGAGGGTCTTCCTTTATTTCACTGACCCTCCACTTCACAAAGCATGATATCCTTCTCCAGGGACTGATCCCTCCTGATAACTTGTCCAAAATATGTTAGACGTAGTCTTGCCATCCTTGACCAGTTAATGTGACTATTATTGGAACTTATGCACCAACCATGAATGCCAAAGATGAAGAAATTGAAGGTTTTTATGACCTGTTGTAGTCTGAAATTAATCAAATGTGCCTTCAAGATGCCTTAATAATTACCGGTGATTGGAATGCCAAAGTTGGAAACGGTAGAAGGAGGAGCACTCTGGTTGTACTTCTTCCAAGACAGATTTGCTTGTTCTTTTGGAAGTCCGTAGTATATCCAATATTCTTCACCAACACCACAATTCAAAGGCATCAATTCTTCTTTGATCCTCCTTGTTCATCGTCCAGCTTTCACACGCATATGTGACAATAAAAAACACCATGGCTTGGGTCAGGCACACCTTAGTCTTCAAAGTGATGTCTTTGGTTTTTAACACTTTAAAGAGGTCTTTTGCAGCAGATTTGCCCAGTGTGATGTGTTATTTGATTTCTCGATTGCTACTTCCATGAGTGTTGATTGTGGATCCAAGTAAAATGAAATTGACAACTTCAATCTTTTCTCCATTTACCAGCACCATAGCCACATGCAAGTCACCACAGTGTAACAAAATGACAGAAGGGTGATGGTAATATTTCTTAAAACCCTCCTACGGCTTTCCATTGCAATTCAAGCAATGGCCTTTCAATGGCCTATAAAACCTTAATCGATTTTCTTCAAAGCAGGTATTACCACTGGAATTTATTGCCTGTCTTCCCTTCTAGAATGTAATAACTATAAGGTCAAGGATATGATGTATCCCTACAGCCTAAAGCAATGTCTAGTAGATAAATATCTGTTGAATTATTGAGTGAATGTGTGAGTGAATGAGTGAATGAATGTGTCTTCTTATCACTTCCTGACAAAATTATACCATTTTTAAGACTCAACTCAATGGCACCTCTTCCATGAAGGTGTCCCCGAATGTCCTGCTAAAAGTTATCTCCATATTCTCTAAATATTTGTGAGTCTTTGTTTCTGTCAAAAAGGTTTGACTCCATAGTATCTGGACTCCTATCCAGTCTGAACACACTAAAAGTGCAACTTCAAAGTTTCTGCTGGGGACTTGTCACTGTTTAATTTTTTTAATAATGTGATAAAAACCGAACCCAATGCAGTCAAGTCAATTCCAACTCATAGCAGTCCTAATAGTATGATAAGGACTCTTTCTACCTAAAAATATTTCTTTGGATAACTCTTCTACTGTCATTTTATTTTTCAAGATAAAATATACCAGACTCTGTTAACCTAAATCTAATAGATTGCCAAAATCTGACGACAAACAATTACATTTTCCAGCAGTCACTTGGTATGGTTATACCCCTAAAATTGCCAGATTGATCAAAGATTAGTCACTTGGATATTTTCCTTTTAAAACTTGCAATGAAGCTCTACCTTACAAGACACAATTACTCTATTGTTAGTCTGGAAAATTTGTCTGTTAGTGCAATTCTTGCAAGCTTTGCAGTGAGTTAATATTGTCCTTTGTCCTGGTTTTTATTTTTCATAAAGATGTATTTCAATTATTTTTTCTTCATTTGATATTCCTCTCCAAATATTAGAACCAGAGAAAGAAGTCTGAGACTATAGCACGGAAAGACTATAGAATAATAGCATCTCATACTGGGAAAGGTTCTTAGATGAAGTGGTACAACCTTCCATGCAATGGTATAATCCCTTCAGCAGTATCCCTGAAAGATGGCTTATGAAGCCCTTGGACACTTCAGGTGATAAACAGCTCACCACCTCCAAAGGCAACATATTCCATCCACAGGCAGCTCTTCCTTCTATTGAACTGAAACAATCCTTCCTGTAACTTTCACCCATAAAACCAGCTCCTACTTTCTGGAGCCACATAGATTTCATCTTCTCCGTCTTCTCTGTGACAATCCTTCAACAGTCTGAAGACAGAGACCATATCCTTCTCCAGACCAAGCAATCTTAGATCCTTCAATCACTCTTTATGGAACCTGAAATCCAGCCTCCTCCCTACTCTACTTGTTCCCCTCTAGTTAGTCTGTTTCACCTTTAAGGTGTGGGGCCAGGGCAGAAGAGAACAGGACTATCATATTCCTCTTCCAGCCATTATGGTCTAAGGCTCTGTAACAAAGACTGCCTAGCTGTGCATTTAACATGTTTTGCTTTCCTCTTCATTACTCATCTGGACTACATTTGCCAATCTCCCTTGCTGTTATATATGGCCGTGTAACTGAATTACAGCAAATGGAATATAGAGAGAAGTGATATGTGCCACTTCCAGACCTGGCACATAAATACCTTCACAATTTTCCCTCATCTTCCAGCTGGATATAAACTCCCAAGAAGATCTTGTAAGCCATACTTTGAAGATGAGGAGCCTCCATCAGCCTGAGTCCCTCAATGACTGTGGAGAAAGCAGAACCTACCACTACCACCACTTATTAAAATTTCCATTAGTGAGAACATTCAGTTGAGTGAAGTGATTGAGGTTTTAGGGATTTTCATTCGTAGCGGTTGGTGCTACCTTAGGTAATAGACACATAAAAAATACTTTTGTAGCTCCACTTTCCACTGCTGAGCCTCACTGAAATACCTCCTCCCTTTTCTGTTCCCCACATGCCAATGTCAAACCTCGGGTTTTCTATCCTGTGTCTATGCAATTTTTGAAACTAAATGAAGGGCTTTATATAAACTTATCTTCAATTCCACATGGTGCTGTCCAGGTTGTCATTCCAGCCTGTGGTTATCTTCTGGGATCCTGACTTTATTTCCTAATTCATTCACTCTCCTCTCCTCATCTCAGCTTCCTGTCATCTGTAATTGTGATGTGATATTAGAGTCCTAGAAGGCAATGAGTTTGGGTTTGGTTGGGTTTATTAGAGTCCTAGGAGAGCCCTGGTGGTTCAACAGTTAAAAGCCTGGATGTTAACCAAAAGGTTGGAGATTTGAACCCACCCAGCAGCTCCACTGGAGAAAGCCCTGGAGATCTGCTCCCATAAAGATTACTGCCTAGAAAACCCTATGGGTCAGTTCTATTCTGCCACATGAGGTAGCTAAGAGACAAAAATCAACTTGATGGCATCTAACAACAACATTAGAGTCATCATCAAACCATTAATGAGCCAGGGTTAAAGGCTGACTCCTGCAGCACACCCTGGAGAGCTCTGCCTACGTTTACCCAATTTGCTTTTTATTATGAGGCTTCATTCATTCACAAATCTCAATTATACTGTAAACCACATCTTCAGTTCTCAGTAATATCCATAGGGATATCCTTAGATACTTTGTCAAATACCAGGCCAAAGTTGAGATACCCTCTGGCTAAAAGATTATATTAAACTCTCAGTCTGGTAAACCTAGCAATAAGAAACAAAATCGGTGAGTTAAGTTTAGCATAGCATGCAGATAGAGCCCATCCTGGCTTGTAGTTCCGAAAAATGCAAAATTGTTGTTGTTGTTGTTAGGTGCCATCAAGTCAATTCCAACTCATCCCAACCCTATGTACAACAGAACAAAATACTGCATGGCCCTGTGCCATCCTCACAATCTTTGTTATGCTTGAACCAATTGTTGCAACAACTGTGTCAATCCATCTCCTTATAGGACTTCCTGTTTCTTACTAACCCTCTAATTTACCAAGCAGGATGTACATCTCCGGGGACTGGTCCCTCTTGATAACATGTCCAAAGCATGTAAGATGAAGTCTCACCATCCTGACTTCTAAGGAGCATTCTGGCTGTAATTCATCCAAGACAGATTTGTTCATTTACTGGAAGTTCATGGTATATTCAGTATTTTTCACTAACACCAAAATTCAAAAGCATCAATTCTTCTTCGGTCTTCCTTATTCATTGTCCAGCTTCACATGCATATGAGGCAATTGAAAAAATCACGGCTTGAGCCAGGCACATCATCTTTAGTCTTCAAGGTGACATCTTTGCTCTTCAACACTTTAAAGAGGTCTTTTGCAGCAGATTTGACCAGTGCAATATATGGTTTGCTTTCTTGACTGCTGCTTCCATGGGTGTTGATTGTGGACCCAAGTAAAATGAAATCCTTGACAACATCAATCTTTTCTCCATTTATCATGATGTTGCTTATTGTTCCAGTTGTGAGGATTTTTCTTTTCCTTATGTTGAGATGTAATCCATACTGAAGGCTGTGGTTTTTGATCTTCATTAGTAAGTGTTTCAAGTCCTCTTTACTTTCAGCAAGCAAGGTTATCACAGGTTGTTAATGAGTCTTCCTCCAATCCTGAGGCTGTGTTATTCTTCATATAGTCCAGCTTCTTGGATTATTTGATCATCTTGCAGACAGAATTAGTATGGTAAAAGGATAAAACTCAGACACACAACTTTATTGACTTTAAACCACGCAGTATCCCCCTGTTCTGTCCAAACAACTACCTCTTGGTCTATGTAGAAGTTCCTCATGAGCACAATTAAATGTTCTGGAATTCCCATTCTTTTCGGTATTGTCTGTAATTTGTTATGATCCACCCAGTCGAATGCCCTTGCATAGTCAATAAAATACAGGTAAACATCTTTCTGATATTCTCTTCTTTCAGTCAAGATCCATCTGACATCAGCAATGATGTTCCGTGTTCCCTGTCCTCTTCTGAATCCGGCTTGAATTTCTGGCAGTTCCCTGTCGCTGTACTGCTGTAACCGCTTTTGCATGATCTTCAGCAAAATTTTACTTGCCTGTGATATTAATGATATTGTTTGATGATTTCTGCATTCTGTTAGAATGGGCACAAATATGGATCTCTTCCAGTCAGTTGGCATAGATGTGTGAACTTTTCCACAGTTGCATCCTTTTGTTGAAGTGTCTCAACTGGTATCCAGTCAATTCCTGCTTGTTTTTTGCCAATGCCTTAGTGCAGCTTGGACTTCTTCCTTCAGTACCATTGACTCTTGATCATAAGCTACCTCCTGAAATGGTTGAATGTAGACCAATTCTTTTTGGCACAGTGACTCTGTGTATTCCTTCCATCTTCTTTCGATGTTTCCTGCATTGTTTAATATTTTCCCGGAAGAATCCTTCAGTATTGCAACTTGAGGCTTGAATATTTTTCTTCAGTTCTTTCAGCTTAAGAACTGCCAGGTGTGTTCTTCCCTTTTGGTTTTCCATCTCCAGGTCTTTGCACCTTTCATTATAATACTTTACTTTGTCTTTTCGAGCCACCCTTTGAAATCTGTTCAGCTCTTCTGCTTCATTATTTCTTCCTTTCTTTTTAGCTACTGTGCTTTCAAGAGCAAGTTTCAGAGCCTCTTATGACATCCTTTTTGGTCTTTTCTTTCTTTCCTGTCTTTTCAGTGACTTTTTCCTTTCTTCATGTATGATGTCATTCTACAACTCATCTGGTCTAGTATTCAACACATCAAATCTATTCTTGAGATTGTAAGGGCAGGTGGGATATAATCAAGGTCATAATTTCACTTTTGTGGATTTGTTCTACTTTTCTTCAGCTTCAGCTTGAACTTGCATATGAGCAATTGATGATCTGTTCTGCAGTTGGCCCCTGGCCTTGTTCTGACTTATGATATTGATCTCTTCTCTCGTCTTTTTCCACAGATGTAGTCGATTTGATTCCTGTGTATTTTACCTGGCGAGGTCCACAAGTATAGTCGCTGTTTATGTTGTTGAAAAAAGGCATTTGCAATGAGGATGTCTTTGGTCTTGCAAAAGTCTATCATGCAATCTCTGGCTTCATTTCTATCACATGTCAATACTTCAAAATTAGTTTGACTGAATTATACTGCTGGCCTGGGAGTCAAGAGACCTAGGTTCTGGTGTTGTTCTAGCTGCGTGACCTTGAACAAGTCACTTCACTTCTGCATCCTCAAACTGTGGAATGGGATGGATAAAAGACATAACTTATAAGTTCTCTCTAAACTTTAGGTCTGCTTTGAATCAATCAAATTAGTCTAAGTAGTATCAAATTGGCTTGAGTTTGCTCATTTTATTGTCAATGGTATGCTTGCATATCATGAAATCTTTGTTATAAGAATTACTTCATGCAGGGTCTAAGGCAGGCAGCTGTGAACTTTGATGAAAAAAATATTTTTTACTTTCACTAGCATGTAACTAAAATTTGACTTTTCCTTCAATTATGAACATAAACCACAAACAATAGTATTTTTGGCTGTACTTGCATCTGATTACTAATAGAAATCATGAAATATTCACATCACATTACAATTGTTGCAGATAGCACAACATACCATTTGTGCTCATCAGTACTTTGAAATTATGCTAGTTATGTAATCTGCCATTAGATATTTTTATTTAAGATTTCTACATGTGTTTCTATATCACAAACTTTGTTTTCATATGATTTGACTAGTGTAGTGCTGGCCTCCTTTGTAATGCTCTACATTTTATTTCATACATTTAAAATATTATTCTACTGAGGGTCAATAGGCTTCATCAGATTGCCCAAAGAGTTCATGGCACAAAATAACTAAGGCACCAGTTTCATGTCCAGGCCATGCTGAGAAGAAAAAATAAATGCTCAGTGGGCATGATAGGAAATGATACAGAATAAGCCAATGTAGAGATTGCTTTTTGTTCATCTACCAGCATTACCATCTTTCTCCCTTCTCCACTAGCACCTGCTTATCTTCATGATGCCCATAAGAGTCTTCACCCAGATAGGATTGTGTACACTAGATGTATATGGAAGGAAGAGGGGGGAAAGGAAAAAAAGAAACATTTATCAAGCATCTACTGTGTGCCAAACATTTTCACAGATAGTATGTCAATTAATCTTCTCAACATCCCTGAGAGGCAGTATGATTATTCCTTATTTTACAGTTGAAGAAACTGAAGCTGATAAATGCTTTGAATCTTGCACAATATCACATTAGTTAAGTGACTGAGATGAGATTAGAATCTGGTGTCCTCCAAATCCAAAGCCTCCTTCCATGTTTTGGGTTGTATTTCATCCCTAAAAAAAAATCATAATTCCTTGACCAATTCAAAGTACTTTCAAACCCATTCTCTCACTGAACTTTCCCAACATCTCTAAAGATCAACATTTTTGTCTCCTTTTTATAGATGTGGAAATTAGAAACTGGCTTTCCAAGCACTTAGTAGAGCAAGAACTTGAATCTAAGTGTTCCGGTTCCAAGGAAAATTCTTTGAGATACAGAAGAAACCAGGTACAGGGTGTGAAAAGGCCCACAGATACCAAAAAGAAGGGAAGAAAAGCATAAACAGGCTATTTCCTTTTTGCTATAGCTCAGTGCTGCCTTATTAACTGCCCACAGCCCACTCCTCTGAATTTTGTGGTTTAGAACCATGGAGATTGATGTAGCAAAGGCTGAAAGAACCACACAATTTATTAACTGTGTCTCCACAATCTCTGGAGTAACCTGCACAGGGTTTCCAGGAAAGCTGACTTTTCAGGTAGATGGCTACAGCCTCTCCTTCCCCAGAAAAAAAAAAGAAATGTCTAAATCACCAGGAGTAACCAAGTGTCCCAGAACTGGACTAGAGGCATTCAGCTGAAGGTCACTTTGAATCCTGAGATTACCCAGTGTTTATAAAACACTGGTATGTTGAAACCCCATTTTACAACAGGGGGACTGAGGCTCAATTTATTTGAACTAGGTGAGTTATAGTCCAAGGCCAATGTTCTTCCCACCAAAATAGTAATAGCAGAACTAACCCTCCAGTCTAAGGAAACTGCAAGACATAAAACAGAAACTCCATAAATGTTAGTGGCATAAAGTAGGAGTCTGTTCAAATCCATAATTTACTGTTCTATGGTGCAACTGGAAACCCTGGTGGCGTAGTGGTTAAGTTCTATGGCTGCTAACCAAAGGGTCGGCAGTTCAAATCCACCAGGCGCTCCTTGGAAACTCAATGGGGCAGTTCTACTCTGTCCTATAGGGTCACTATGAGTCGGAATCGACTCGACAGCACTGAGATTGGTTTTTGGTTTTTATGGTGCAATCGGCACCTTGGCTATATAGAACATTGATAGCCATCATTTATTGAGTAATAATTTTGTACCATGTGCCTTGATAGATATTTTGCATGCATTTATCTCACTTAATTCCCAAGAATCGTTGTATGAGTTTGGATACCCATTCCTCTGCTGTAACAGATGCCCAAAATAATGGCTGCTTAAAGAAAATAGAAATTTGTTTCTTTCTCATGTCAAGATCCAGGGAGGTGGTCCAAGGCTCGTGTGATAACTCCACAATCATCAGAGACCCAGGCTACTTCAATCGTGTTGTTCTGTTCGACATGTAGCTTTCTTCTTATGGTTCAAGGTGGCTTCCCCAGTTCCCACAATTACATCTGTATTCCAGCCAGCAGGAGAGGGAAAGCAGAAGACATACCCCTTCCGTTTAAGGGTAACACCTGGAAGCTACTCATGTCTTCTCTGTTCACATCTATTTTCCAAATATTAGTCACATAGCTACACCTAGATTCACGGAAGAATGGAAATCTAGAATTTAGCTGAATGGCCATGTGTCCACTAAAATTCTATTACTAAATGTAATAAGATATTAGGAGGAAATTAGCAATCTCTGCCATAGGTGGATAACATTATCCTCTTTTACAGATGTGGAAACTGAAGTTCAAAAGTTAAACTAACTTGCTCAAGGTGTCTCGGGTAGTAAGCTGCAAAGCTGGAATTTCAACCCTAATCTGACTGGCCCAGAAGTTTCCATCCTACACAATATAAACTAAGGATTCAAGGGGAAAGACTGAACCACTGAGTAATAGTTGATTAAAAGGTTTGGACTGACTGGGTTAAAATGTGGGTCTGAGGCCTGAGGTTGGGCCTGAATCTGGCTGGAAGGGATAGAAATCCTCAACTTTTTCTGCCTTCCTCTTATTTGTTAAGAGTAGGACTGTAAGTCTGGAGAGAAGACATAAATGTGACCTGGTCTATGTCTTCAAACCTCTGAAAAGCTCTCACAGGGCACAGCAGAAGACAAATTCTATGTGGCTCCGGAGGCAGAGCTGAGACAAGTGTGTCCAAGCCACAGGGAGATAAATTTCAGACCAGCACAGGGGAGAACTTCTGAAGAGTCAGAATTCTCCTTATAACGGTAGAAGTCTCCTCAAGGATAAGTGATAAGAGAGCCAGAGTTAGATGACTGCTTGAAGATAGTGCAGCAGAGGGGATTCAAGCCTCAAATGGGAATAGAGCTCTTCCAGCCCTGACATCCTATGGAAGACAAGCACCCCATTTCTCTCTGCATGTGTATTATCTGGGGATTTCTTACTTTATTCTCTCAGCCTGGTCCCATGTAAACTTCTGCGGTCAAACTGAAACAGAATAGAGTTGGGGCCAGACTGAGTTGGACACAAGAGTGGGACGTGCATGCATGTGTCGAATGTGTATCTGTACATTTCAAAGCAGCTTTTAAATTTTCTGTGGACCATTTGAAATTCTGGGAACCCATTTTCCTGGACCTAAAATGATAATATCTTTGGAGCAAAATATTTTTAGAGGGATATTTAGAATTCCAAGTGTGAGGCATCACTAAAAACTGTGACAATACTTCAGCACCAGGCATCTACAAAGTGAGAAATGACAAATGCAAGTAGTGTCTGAAAACCTGGCTTCCTGGCCTGGCTCTCCCTTTTATTTTCTCTGATACCATGAGCAAATCAATCTCTCCGAATCTCAGTTTTCTCATTGGAAAAATGGTAACAATAGCAATGTTTATTTCACAAAGTTGCTGTGAGGGTAAAGAAATATTGGTTGTGGTGTGCTTGGCACGTGGTAAGGTGTGGTACAGATGTCAGTTTATTACGTGGGAAAACATGCTAAATATAACCCTTCCCCAAAGAACTTACTGCAAAAGATTCTGCTCTCTTCCTCATCATCTTGCTCTTTCATGGTTTCCCTGTTTAATGTCCGATTCTGAGCATACCTAGGGGGCACAGACTGATTCTTATTCATCTCTATATTTATCTCTAAAAACGTTGAGTAAATGAATGCATAAATGTTTCTAACAATCAGAGGTGCTAGGTGCTTTACACAGGTTGTCTTGTTTAATCTTTACAACAATCTAGTATGGGAATATTAATTTCTGATCCTTAATTTCCTCATCTAGAAAATGAATCCAGCAATCCCCACCTTGCAAGGCTGCCATCAGGACGAGGTAAGATGATGGATGTAAAGGGCCTAGCAAAGTTCTGAGCACGGAACAGATACTCAAGAAATGCTAGATCTTATGCTGGCTATTCTCTATCTGTTTGGATTCACTCTCCAGTCTTCTCTGCCCTCTTCTGTGCACTGTGAAGCTGACCCATGTGGACTAGGACAAGTGAGCTCCCTGGACTTCTGGCTTCTGGTTGAGTTTATCAATGGGAGGCAATAGGAAAAGGGTGGGAGGAGAGAGAGTGATCAAGGTCTTTATTCTTCCAACTCCCTCTCTCCAAGACAGCATGTTGGCAGTAACTTCTTTCTAGGGTCACACCTCTGGTGGGGTAGTCTTCTCAGATAGCTTCTGTCTCTGTGTGTGTGTGTGTGTGTGTGTCCTTTTTGGTTATGGTAAGTGCTCTCTCTCCTTCCCCTATGGGTGGAAAGAACAATTAGCTATTCCAACTCCAGAGTATTTTACCATTCCATGCTGGTTCCCTGGACTCTCCCCACCCCCCAAAAAACCAAACCCACTGGCTTCGAGTTAATTCTGACTCATAGCAACCCTGTAGAACAGAATAAAACTGCCCCATAGGAGTTCCAAGGCTGTTAATCTTTATGGGAGCAGACTGCCACATCTTTCTTCCATGGAGTGACTGGTGGGTTTGAACCACAAACCTTTTAGTTAGCAGCTGAGTGCTTTAGCCACTGTGCCACCAGGACTCCTTTAACTCTTCCTACAACTTTGTGAATAGATATTTCATGAAACTTTTCTCAATTACCCAGTTTTAGTGGGCCATCTGTACCTTGCGCCCTCCATAATGTAAATAAGAAAAACTGGGGCTCAGAGAGGTGAAGTAATTGGCCCAAGTTCACCCAGATGATAAGTAGTGAAGCCAAGATGAAAACCCTAACTCCAGGTTCAGGATTCACACTCTTGTGGAGCACAGGTCCTGCCTTAGCAAATAAAAAGCCAGTGTTTCTTGCAGAATGAGTGTTGGCTTTAGGTCTTATAACTGCTCTGACTCCTTTATTCAGTTCACAACTGGATATTGACACAGGGGAGGCATTTGCATGGGAATCCCAATGGGCTCATAAAGGCACCACTTCCCTTTATGACAGCTGCCCTCTACAAAGAGTCTTAACGAAATAGAAAATGAGACTTAGAATTGCTTCAGTGTTCAGCCTGGGGAAGAGAAGGATGAGAAGGAATTGGAAACAGGCTTCCAGGGGTTATTATGATAGCGATAAGAAGGTGCATCTCTCAGTTTCCCCAAGTAAAAGCAAGGGAGTATAGCTTTGAATTATAGCAAAACATATTAAACTTGCTAAAAAGTAGAATTTTGTTCCTCAGTGACAGTTGTTAACACCAAAAATCAAACCAAACCCGTTGCCGTTGAGTCAATTCCGACTCATAGTGACCCTATAAAGTTATTATTGTAATAACTTTCATTTACCGAGTCTTTACTAAGTACCTGGGAAAGTGCCAAGTGCATTGCTTACATTCCCACATTTAATCCTCACAAAGACTTCTCAAAATAGTCATCACGATCTTCACTTGAAGTGTGAGGACACAAGAACTCAGAGAGATTAACTAATTTGCCTGAGGCCACATTGTTGGTATATGGTGGAAACTGGATTGAGATCCAGGATTACCTGACACCAAAATCCATGTCTGCAATCTCTCTACTAGTGCTAAGCAATAGAAAGAATCATGGATGGAGGAATGTTTAGCTGATTTAAGCACTTGTATCAAAAAAAAATTTTTTTTTTTTTAATCATTGAAGCCACAGTGGTGAGTTTCCTCACTCAGCGGGCCGTTTTACCTAGCAGTTCCTCCACCTTCCCCAGGACTAAAGATTTCTGGCAGTCAGGTCAGCCTGTGAATGTGTTAACCACAGAATGAACTAAATGAGAGCTTGAGTTGAGTCACTGCAGTCAGTCCCCACTACTGGAAACACAGCACCCAGTGAGTGCCATACAGTTGGGGGTAGGAGAGGTTCTGAAATTCTTCCTCTCCCCCACCCCCAAGCTACTCTGTCATTCATCCTAATACCAAAGAGTGGAGGAGGTGGGGTTTGGAGAGGACACTGAACTCTGCATTAGAATCCCTGGGCTAGCATCCCACCTTGGCTACTTCATTCTCTAGATCTCGATAAGAAGATTAGACTCAAGAACTGCTAATATCTTTTGTCTTTCTGACATTCTGTGATCCTTTCATATTGCCACCCTGCTACCCTGATTAGTGGATTCAGAGACTAGAGTTGTTCACCAACAGGACAGCCATAAAACTCATTGTTCACCAAAGGGACATCAGTAAGACTCATCTCTACCTGTATCTGTACCTATACCTATATCTACATATCTATCAAGATACTACTGAATCCTGGCTCTGTAACTTGCCAGCTGTGTGACTTGCATGGGTTACTTTACTGTTCTGTGCTTCAGTTTACTTACCACAGTAAGGGAAAGAGAAAGGTATTATTAGATAGAGGTAAACGTATATAAATCTCCCAGCACAAGGCTCCATATGTGGTAGCCCCTTTCCCTCAAGGCAATAGGAAAGAATTGAGAGGAGGGAAGTTATCAGGGAGAGCTACAGTCCATTTCCACAGTGAAACAGTGGCAATGGTTAGCTTCCTAACTCCCAATCTATCTGAGAATTCACATGACACACCTTCCAGGTGTAAAAATGCAAAAAGTAACAACATCCTGTATTTATTTTATTCCCACTACAAAAATTCATACTGTCTGTCATTATCTGACAGAAAAGGAAAGAAAAATAAACTAATAAACCAGACATGTTAGGTTCTATCACCTACACTCCTGTTCCATCCTTAAGACAATGCTGTGAGATTGCTACAGATGAGGAAACTCATTTGCATGTGAGAAACCTGAGACTCAGAAGGGGTTTTACAACTTACCCAAGCTCCCACAGTTAGTAAATGAAAGAACTGGGAACTAAATTCAAGTCTATCTGACTCCAAAACTAAGCTCTTTTCAATATAAGAAGTTTATAGATATTATTTGAACGGTTTGAAATTCTAAAGGAACGTAGATAGGAAAAAGTCCAACAGGGAAGTCTTCATGAAGGATATAGAATTTTACTTGGACATTAAATGATGGGTAGGAGGTTTATCTCCCTAGGGAATGCTATTTGTTGTATTTTTTTCTATATGAGATGTATATATGGCTCTTTATTTTCATTCATTCTACAAATATTTACTGAGCAACTAAACCAAATAAAATTCTGAGAATGACTCAGGAAAGTCTTAAGTGATACCTCTGGTGCCAAACCATGGAAAAATTCTGGATCTATCTGAAGTACTGTCATTGCTGACAGGCAAGTGCTGTATGCCACGAGATGCTGAGAATTCACGAGGAGATAAAATTGTTGTTGTTAGGCGCCATTGAGTCGGTTCTGACTCATAACAACCCTATGGACAACAGAAAGAAACACTGCCCAGTCCTGCGCCATCATTACAATCGTTGTTATGCTTGAGCTCATTGTTGCAGCCACTTTGTCAATCCACCTCCTTGAAGGTCTTCCTCTTTTCTGCTGATCCTGTACTCTGCCAAGCATGATGTCCTTCTCCAGGGACTGACCCCTCCTGACAACATGTCCAAAGTATGTAAGACACTGTCTCGCCATCCTTGCTTCTAAGAAGCATTCTGGTTGTACTCCTTCTAAGACAGATTTGTTCATTCTTTTGGCAGTCCATGGTATATTCGATATTCTCTGCCAACACCAAAATTCAAAGGCGTCAATTCTTCTTCGGTCTTCCTTATTCATTGTCCAGCTTTCACATGCATATGATGCGATTGAAAATATCATGGCTTGGGTCAGGCGCACCTTAGTCTTCAAGGGGACATCTTTGCTCTTCGCACTTTAAAGAGGTCCTTTGTAGCAGATTTGCCCAATGCAATGTGTCTTTTGATTTCTTGACAGCTGCGTCCATGGCTGTTGATTGTGGATCCAAGTAAAATGAAATCCTTGACAATTTCAATCTTTTCTCCATTTATCATGATATTGCTCATTGGTCTAGTTGTGAGGATTTTTGTTTTCTTTATGTTGAGGTGCAATCCATACTGAAGGCTGTGGTCTTTGATCTTCATTAGTAAGTGCTTCAAGTCTTTTTCACTTTCAGCAAGCAATGTGTCATCTTCATAACACAGGTTGTTAAAGAGTCTTCCTCCAAACCTGATGCCCAGTTCTTCTTCATATAGTCCAGCTTCTCGTATTATTTGCTCAGCATACAGATTGAATAGGTATGGTGAAAGAATACAACGCTGATGCACACATTTCCTGACTTTAAACCAATCAGTATTCCCTTTTTCTGTCCGGACAACTGCCTCTTGATCTGTGTAAAAGTTCCTCATGAGCCCCCACATGTCTGTCAGTTTGTCGTACTGTCGGGGCTTGTGTGTTCCTGTGATGCTGGAAACTATCCCACCGGTATTCAGATACCAGCAGGGTCACCCATGGAGGACAGGTTTCAGCTGAGCTTCCAGACAAAGACAGGCTAGGAAGAAGGACCCGACAGTCTACTTCTGAAAAGCATTAGCCAGTGAAAACGTTATTAATAGCAGTAGAACATTGTCTGATATTGTGCTGGAAGATGAGCCCTCCAGGTTGGACGGCACTCAAAAGATGACTAGGGAAGAGCTGCCTCCTCAAACTAGAGTTGACCTTAACGACGTGCATGGAATAAAGCTTTTGGGACCTTCATTTGCTGATGTGGCATGACTCAAAATGAGAAGAAACAGCTGCAAACATCCATTAATAATTGGAACCTGCAATGTACAAAGTATGAATCTAGGAAAATTGGAAATCATCAAAAATGAAATGGAACACATAAACATCAATATCCTAGGCATTAGTGAGCTGAAATGGACTGGTATTGGCCATTTTGAATCAGACAATTATATAGTCTACTATGCTGGGAATGACAACTTGAGGAGGCATGGTGTTGCATTCATCATCAAAAAGAACATATCAAGATCTAGCCTCAAGTAAAACACTGTCACTGATAGGATAATATCCATATGCCTATGAGGAAGACCAGTTAATGCAACTATTATTCAAATTTAAGCACCAACCACTAAGGCCAAAGATGAAGAAATAGAGGATTTTTATCATCTGCTGCATTCCGAAGTTGATCGAACATGCAATCAAGATGCACTGATAATTACTGGTGATTGGAACGCAAAAGTTGGAAACAAGAAGGATCAGTAGTTGGAAAATATGGCTTTGGTGATAGAAACAATGCTGGAGATCAAATGACAGAATTTAAAAAGACCAATGACTTCTTCATTGAAAATACCTTCTTTCACCAACATAAATGGCAACTATGCACATGGACCTCACCAGATGGAACACACAGAAATCAAATTGACTACATCTGTGGAAAGAGATGATGGAAAAGCTCAATATCATCTGTCAGAACAAGGCCAGGGGCCGACTGTGGAACAGACCATCAATTGCTCATATGCAAGTTCAAGCTGAAACAGAAGAAAATCAGAGCAAGTCCACAAAAGCCAAAATATGACCTTGAGTATATCCCACCTGAATTTAGAGACCATCTGAAGAATAGAATTGATGCATTGAACACTAGTGACTGAAGACCAAATGAGCTGTGGAATGACATCAAGGACATCATAATGAAGAAAGCAAGAGGTCACTGAAAAGACAGGAAAGAAAGAAAAGACCAAGATGGATGTCAGAGGAGACTCTGAAACTTGCTCTTGAGTGTCGGGCAGCTAAAGCAAAAGGAAGAATTGATGAAGTAAAAGAACTGAACAGAAGATTTCAAAGGGCCTCTTGAAAAGACAAAGTATTACAATGACATGTACAAAGAGCTGGAGATGGAAAACCAATAGGGAAGAACACTCTCGGCATTTCTCAAGCTGAAAGAACTGAAGAAAAAATTCAAGCCTTGAGTTGCAATAGTGAAGGATTCTATGGGGAAAATATTAAACGATGCAGGAAGCATCAAAAGAAGATGGAAGGAATACACAGAGTCATTATACCAAAAAGAATTAGTCGATGTTCAACCATTTCAAGAGGTAACATATGATCAGAAACCGATGGAATTGAAGGAAGAAGTCCAAGCTGCACTGAAGGCATTGGCAAAAGACAAAGCTCCACAAATTGATGGAATATCAGTTGAGATGTTTCAACAAACAGCTGCAGTGCTGGAGGTGCTCACTCGTCTATGCCAAGAAAAATGGAAGACAGCTTCCTGGTCAACTGACTGGAAGAGATCCATATTTATGCCTATTCCCAAGAAAGGTGATCCAACCAAATGTGGAAATTATTGAACAATATCATTAATATCACATGCAAGCAAAATTTTGCTGAAGATCATTCAAAAACGGCTGCAGCAGTATATTGACAGGGAACTGCCAGAAATTCAGGCCGGTTTCGGAAGAGGACGTGGAACCAGGGATATTATTTCTGATGTCAGATGGATCCTGGCTGAAAGCAGAGAATATCAGAAGGATGTTTACCTGTATTTTATTGACTATGCAAAGGCATTCGACTGTGTGGATCATAACAAATTATGGATATCATGGCAAAGAATGGGAATTCCAGAACACTTAATTGTGCTCATGAGGAACCTTTACACAGATCAAGGGGAGATAAAATAAGCCCTCCAAAATGAATACCTTATAAATGGAAGCAAAAGTTACAATGGTCAAGTTGCTTTTATCTCCTATCTCCTCAATAATTATTACATTACTTCCTATGACATATGTACTGTTGATGAGGTAGTTGAATTGGCAAAGGGGTGTAATTGGTATGGGAGTGTAAAATAGTACAACCGGGGAACACTTTTAAAAAGACTTCTATAAGCCTTCTTGACATATATACTCTTTCGAACTGGGTTTGGAATATTCAGAGCTTGCTTCCACAATGCTGGTAGGAACTGTGAGGTTTTAAAAAAAACAAAAAAACATTTTAAGGTTCTGCAATTCAGACAAGTCTTGATCTTCTCTACTTTATCCCTGGAACCCAAAGAATCATAGTTACATAAAATGGGGTCCAGATTGCGTCTTGTCCCCAGGTGGCCTTTGAATCAGCTAAATCATTAAATCATGCACATAAAGACTCTGAAAGATGTCCCTTTTAGTTCTGGTTATTTTTCTAAAAAGGGAGCCTGAATGCTAGGCAGATTCAGTTACAAGATGTAGCCATAAAAATGGTGGTGCAACCAGATGAAAAGTGAATTTGGCTGTCAGAGTTCAGACTTATCCTGCCTATTTTCCCTCTTGGAGTCATTTGTAACCATGGGATCCCCAAATTGCATTTTTTTTCTGGCTATGTAATGGGAATGTACTATCTATTTGTCCTTTTCTTTTCCATAACATCACTGTTGATAAAAGTCAAGAGAAGTCACTTATAATCCCTCTCTCAATAGGTTTCCTTGGTCTGAGAAGCACTCTTGGGACTTCATTAAGGCCTAAGACACAATGGTGCAGGAGAAAAGACATAAATCTCCAAGAATCAAACAAACCTGGGATTAAATTCAGGCTCTGCCACTGACGTTAGCTTGAATCAGACAATTTCCTTCCCTCTCTTTGAACTTTTGTTTATTTGTAAATTGGACATAATAATAGTAATTACTACCCTATAGAGTTTGCTGTGACTGGAAGAGATCCATTCCAAAGAAAGGTAATCCAACAAAATTCAGAAATTATCCAACAATATCATTAATATCACACACAAGTAAAATTTTGCTGAAGAACATTCAAAACCAGTTGCAGCAGTACATCGACAGGGAACTGCCAGAAATTCAAGCCAGATTCAGAAGAGATTGTGGAACAAGGGATATCATTGTTGATGTCAAATGGATCTTTGCTGAAAACAGAGAATACTAGAAAGATGTTTACCTGTGTTTTATTGACTGTACAAAGGCATTAGGCTGTGAGGATCATAACAAATTATGGTTAACTTTCTAAGAATGGGAAATCCAGAACACTTAATTGTGCTCATGAGGAGCCTGTACATAGACCAGGAGGCAGTCGTTTGAAGAGGACAAGGGGATGTTGCATGGTTTAATGTCAGGAAAGGTGTGTGTCAGGGTTGTATCCTTTCACCATACTTATCCAATCTGTATGCTGAGCAAATAATTCAAGAAGCTGGACTATATAAAGAAGATTGGAGGGAGATTCATTAACAACCTGTGATATGCAGATGACACAACCTTGCTTGATGAAACTGAAGAGGACTTGAAATGCTTACTGTTGAAGATCAAAGACTACAGCCTTCAGTATGGATAACATTTCAACATAAAGAACACAAAAATCTTCACAGCTGGACCAATAAGCAACATCATGATAAACAGAGAAAAGGTTGAAGTTGTCAAGGATTTCACCTTACTTGGATCCACAGTCAATCCCCATGGAAGCAGCTGTCAAGAAAGCAAACCATGTATTGCATTGGTCAAATCTGCTCTGGTAAAGATTATACTCTAGGAAGCCCTATGCAGCAGTTCTATTCCGTCCTACAGGGTCACTGTGATTTGGAATCGACTCTATGGCACCTCATAACAACAACAGAATTTGCTATGAAGATTAAATGAGATAGTGGCTATTAAGAACCTGTCTCAAGGTAAGCACTCAAAGAATAGCATTAATATAAGTTAAAATGTAAAGTGACTGGGAAGGTACTTGAACCATATTAGATGCTTAATACACTCTATTTTTCCTGCCCCCCTTTCCCCAATATCACCACAGATATTCAGGGGTATGCTGGAATGCCCATAGGATAGGGTTCAATGATCTACCATTTCCCTGTTCAGAGTAATCAACCCTAAAGCCAATACTGAGCACAGGAAAGCAGGATTTTATGACCAGGCCTAATGAGTCACATTTGTCTGAGAAGCAGTGATGACTGATCAAAGTTGATAGAATCAATACAACTGATATGTTCAACTGATCAAAGTTGATGCAGTGTCTAGCCATCATGTAGACCATCTTCAAAAATCGTTTGAGCTGTAAGGCAGTTTTTTAAAAAAGAATTTGATTTCTTCCCCTTCCTACGCATTCCCTCTTCTCATTTCATGGAAAAACAACAACGACGTTCCTTGTAACCCCATACCAGAAAGGTCTGGAATGCAAAATATGTGCTAAAATATAGGCACAAAGAGGCAATGCCCCGAGGCAGCCAAGATAGCAGACTAGTCAGACACTTCCTGTCATCGCTCTTACAACGAAGACCTGAAAAACAAGTGAATTGGTTATATATGACAATCTGGGAGCTCCGATCATCAAAGACAAAGCTGAAGAGTCAGACTGAGCCGTATGGGGAAGGAGAGACAATTCAAAAACAATGAAGAAGTTCCTGTCATAAGGTTGACGGCACCCTGCTGGCTGGGTCGGCGGGCACACACAGGCTGAGGTGACCAGTAGCATGGAAGATGCGTCTCACCACGTCAGGAAAGGCCGGGTGGCATCTCACCACGTCAGGAGAGACTGGGTGGTGAAGAGTCTGGAGACCATGGAAGTAGCACAGACCTGTGAAAGTTAAGGGCAACCGTCTAACCTACTGCAAGCGAGCAAAATAACCCCTCCCCTCTGGGAGTTTCACAGCAGAGAAGTACTTCCCCTCACGCATCCCCCATCCCACTCTGTTCTGACACCAGTACAGCAGTATTCAACAATTGACATGACTCCTAAGAAGGAACTCAAGGCTATATGCACCACCCCAGCCTAGCAGCTTTAAAAAACACCATCCCAACTAAGCCAGAAACTGAGGGCAGTTCAGGAGACCCTGCCCTTGCATCCAGCCACTGACATAAGGGGTCCACAGACTTTCAGTGCACTTCACCCCTGCCTAGACCTGCATGGATTGATTCAACATTGCGTGCCCTTGTTAGTGTAAGACAACATGGCATACACCTGAAGCTCATTTTCAACTGCAGCAGCCAAGGGGGAGGTGCAGATTCCTGACATTTGACACCACTCTTCTCATTAAGCAGGCACCTCACCCACCCGTATCAGGGGCCTGAGGGCTAGGGATAGCACCCAATCCATCTAGCCACCCGCAATAGGGGTCTGAGAATAAGTGGTACCTCCCACTCCCAGTCCCTCCAGCCAACAGCACCAGCTTCCCAAGGACCGACTGCAATACTCCACCCACTATGCCCTCTAGGGGACTAGGGCACACCCTCCACCCACACCCCTGGGGGTGGCCCTCAGTCCCTGCCTTACTCTGCACATCGTCCCCTACTGCAGCCAGATACCTGCACCTGCTCCAAATACTGCTAGGCATCCCTGCCCCTCTAGGAGTTCAGGTGAGATCCTGCACCACACATTGGGTGACTGACAACCATGACACCTGTGCCACACTTGCACAAGAAAAGCGAAGAGACTCCTGGGCTGACACCCCTAGTAGCTGCTGTAACCACCTGGAGACAGGACATTAGAGCTTCAAAGACCAAAGTAGCTCACACATGCAGCCTACTTGGGCATATGAAAACACAACAAAACAAAAATTTAGGAAAGAGTAAACAAATGTACAGTAAATAAATAAAATAACTTATTGATGCCTCATCCAAAACAGTTAACATCAAATCAGGTAAAGAAGCCGGTCAAGATGGCTCCAGCAAGCAACAAAAATAAAGAACAGAAAACCTTCTGGAAGAAGGTAAGGTCATGAAATTACCTGAGTTAGAATTCAAAAGACTAATATACAGAGCTCTCCAAGAGATCAGGATGGAGGTCAGGCAAAACTCAGATCAAGTCAAGGAACACAAAGACAAAGCAATAGAGGAATTCAGGAAAACAACACAAGAACAAAATCATAAATTTAACAAGCTGCCAGAAACCATAGATAAACAAATCCAAAAGATTAACAATAAAACTTCAGAATTAGGCAACTCAATAGAATGTCATAGGAGCAGAATTGAGACAATGTAAGTCAGAATTAGTGAGACTGAAGATAAATCCCTTGACACCAATTTATTTGAGGAAAAATCAGAAAAAATTTTTTTTAAAAATGAAGAAAACGTAAGAATTGTGTGAGACACTATAAAGAGGAAAAACCTAAGAGTGACTGGCGTACCAGAGCTGGGGGGGGGGGAGGTCATGACAGAAAACAGAGAAAATTGCTGGCATAAAGCATCCCTGAAAGACAAGAAGATATCTATCCAAGAAGCTCAACGAACCCAACACAGGGGAGATTCCAAAAGAAAGTCACCAAGACATATCATAATCAAACTGGCCAAAACCAAAGACAAAGATAGAATCTTGAGAGTGGCTAGGGATAAAAAAAAGTCACCTACAAAGGATGTGAAGGTTAAAATTGTCTGTCAACTTGGCTGGGCCATGATTCTCAGTGTTTTGGCAGTTGTGTGATGTTGTGGTCACTTCTCTGTTGATATTTGAAATGTGACCACCCCCATGATGGGATCTGCTTTGAGCAGCCATCAGCTGAAGGGGAGTTTCCTTGGGCATGTGGTCTGCATCAAATGTGGGTGGACGTTCTGGCAAGCTTGGGGCTTTTGCTGGTTCTGGATCCTGCAGCTGCCTCCTTTTCATCTGACCTTGAGCTAGCAGCTTACCTGCAGTCTTGCATGCTGATCTAGTATTCTTCAATCTTCACAGCCTATGAACAACTGCCCTGGTCCCCAAACTGCTGATCTTGGATTCACCAGTCCCCATGGCTACATGAACCAGGAGAAGCCTCTATCCTGACCCATGGTCTTGGGACATTACAGCCTCTACAACAGCATGAGCCATTTCCTTGATATAAATCTCTCTGTGTACATATATTTATACTCTTTATTGGTTTTGCTTTCTCTAGAGAACTCAGCCTGAGACATTTGGTACTGAGAGTGGTTCTAGATAAACAAAATTTTAATAATGAATTTTCTAAATTGGTTCTCAAGTCTGGTTAATCTTAAGGATGTTGATGACTGCTTCCAGTAGTAAAGAGGGCTCTGCTAACCCATGGTGTGAGGCAGCAATACAAATACACAAAATATCACCACCAGTAGATCAGGTATTGGTGAAAGACAAGACTCTGGGTGATTCCATGTATGATACCTTCTATAATTTTGTCATAATGAGAGGTATAAGGAAGCTGGTTGGTTGGTCCTACTTTCTCTAGATGCACTGGTGAAAGAAAGAGATGAGCTCAGGGCTTCAGAGTCAAAGCTCAAGTGCCTCATAAACAACCTCAAAGTTTCCGCTTGTGCCTTGAGAGAAAGCCTTATTTCTTGTAGTAACAGAGCTGATATTGATGAAAACCAAACCCAGAGTCTTATTGTTAGAGTGGCTGAATTACAAGGCCAACCAACTGCCAACCTCGAGAGGCTTTTGGAGATAAAGTGAGGATCCCTTAGGGCATCTCTTAGTACTACCATGCCCTGTGATTAAAGTCAACGGAAAACTACAGCAGGTCAATTTCAACATGATTGCTAATGGCCCAGACCCTTCAGGAATGAAGGTTTGGGTCACCCCCACCAGGCAAAGAACCATGATCAGCTGAGGTGCTTGCTGAGGGCAAAGGGAATGCGGAATGGGTGGTGGAAGAAAGTAGTTCTAAACACGAGTTACGGCCACGTGACCAGTTGCAGAAACAATGACTGCAACTGTTAAGAGTATTTCTGCTTTGTATGTGTGCACCAAATGTTTTTGTTTTCTTCACCAATAAAATATAAGATGTAAACAGAGCTAGTGCGTTTTCAGTTGTATGGTGGTAGCTGGATCATGTTAGGTGCAAGCATGACTTTATAATTGTCTTTATTCAGAGATTATGTATGGTTTAAGGAGATGTGTAGGGGTGCCAAGCTGACAAAGGGTGGATTGTGATGGTTAAGATTTTGTGTCAACTTGGCTGGGCCATGATTCTCAGTGTTTTGGAAGCCCTGTGATATCGCGGTCACTTCCCTACTGAAATTTGATATGTGATCACTCACCTGAAGGTTTATCTTCTGTGAGTAGCCAATTGGTTGAAGGGGAGTTTCCTTGAGCATGTGGCCTACATGCAGTGTGGGTGGACATTCTGGCAAGCTTGGGGCTTTTTCTGGTTCTGGATCCTGCAGCTGCCTTTTTTTGTCTGACCTCCAGTTCTTGGGACTTGAGCCAGCAGCTTACCTGCAGTCTTGCCTGCTGATCTTGGGATTCGTCAATCTTCACAGCCTGTTTTAGCAACAGCCCTTCTCTCTGACCTGCTGATCTTGGGTTCGCCAGCCCCTGCGGCTACGTGAATCAGGAGAAGCCTTTATCATGACCCACAGTCTTGGGAAGTTACAGCCTCTACAACAGCATGAGCCATTTCCTTCATATAAATCTCTCTCTCTCTCTAGATATATATATACATATATATATATGCTTTACTGGTTTTGCTTTCTCTAGAGAACCCAGCCTAAGACAAAGGAGAACCAATAAGACTAAGCTCTGACTACTTAGCAGAAACCGTGAAGGCAAGAAGGCAAAGAGGTGACATATCAAAAGCCTTGAAGGAAAAAAATTGCCAGCCAAGAATTATATATCCAGCAAAACTGTCTCTCAAATACGATGGTGAAATTAGGTCATTTTCAGATAAACAGGAATTAAGGGAATTTTTAAAAACCAAATCAAAATTACAAGAAATATCAAAGACAGTCCTCCAGTTAGAGAACCAACAATATCAGACAACAACCCAAGACTAGAACACAGGAGAGATTAACCAGGTATCAACCAAGATAGGGAATTCACAAAAACAAGTCAAAGTTAAAAGACTGAACATAGGGAACCAGAGACAACAATATGTAAACAATGACAATGTAAAAAAAAGGGGGGGGGAAGGGCGATTAAACAATGTAGTCATAGAATTTCCATATGGAGAAGAAGTTAAGAAGATATTATGAAATAAAAGATTGGCCAGGCACTTGCTGTGACACATGCTACCTCTGTTGGTTCCTTGGCTTTTTCCTTTCGTTGTTCCAGTCAGGAGTCCATTTGCTGTACCTTAGGTGACCACTCTTGAACTTTTAAGACCCCAGTTGCCAAAAAACTTAGTAGTTTAATAATAACATGAAGGATCAAAATGAGGAGAATGTATAAGCCAATTGTTTGAAAGATTTATCTAACCCATGAACCTAAAGTTTCTAGCCAAGAAAACAAATCCCAAGAAGCATTAGTATGGGCTTTGTTGGCATTAGATGCTTCTCTAGAGTGTGCTTCAGCTGTTACTATGCCTTGATATGCTTCAACTTGGATGTCATTAACATACATGGAACAATTTTTTTTCTTATTAAAACACACATTTCTCCTTGGGAAGCAAGCAAATAATCAAGAGCTAACCTGTTTTATAAAATCATTGCTTTTAATTTTAGTTACTTCAATGGACAAAGAATATACAGCATTACTCAGACTACCAATAGAACTTTGAAGTTCTAAGGCAACCTTGTCTAACACTGATTGTAACTTCATTTTTTTTTTCCAATACAAGCAAGGGCTATTCCATTGATTCCAGGGATTGTGACCACCATGGAACAACCAATTAAAATGCCTTTATTAAAGAGTCCTTCTTGTGATAGCTGTTCAGTCAGATGATTGATGGCTTTTTCTCAGTGTTTTACAGGTATTGTGGCTCTGGCATTTCTGATTTCACCAGAAGGTAGTTTAGAGTGGAAGAAAACTTAAAGCATCGCATAAGCCAAATAACAAGTTCCAATCCAATTGGGTGGCAGCACTTTGTAGGCATGATGACCACACACAAAATAACATCCTTTAAGGCCACATGAGGGAAGGTTCCTCAAGGTCCTGGTAATGTTAAAAAAGAGGTAAATACCAAAAGGAAGCACATAACCATTAACTATGTAAGTGTTGGGTTCACGAACAATGCATCCATTTAAAAAGCATTCTTCACTAATATTGGGAGTTATAGAGGAGTAACTGAACATTTTATCTTGAGGATTGAAAGCTATTTTGTCTTTAAAAGGAAATAGACCCGGATAAAAAGTATTTTGTTCTGAAAAATACTAACCATGTCTATAAATATAATTAGAACATGTACTAATACTAACAAACTGATCTCCAATATTGGTCACCACTTTCTTTTAGTTTCTACAGCAGATTCATATGCACAGTATATTAATTTATTATGTTTGAATCATGCTAGTAAGGTGTATGATCATTATATTTTGCGAAAGAGCTATACTATATACTGTTTCTTCTAAAGTTGTAAGAAATCTCAATCAGGGAATGTGTGTCTGGGGACTTGTAGATGCTTGTGCACAAGTCCAACACTTTGATTTGTTACAGTAGAAATTTGTCTGGCTAAATTTATAAAAGAATTATGATCTTGATAAGTAAAAAAAAACAAACAAAATGAAACCCGGTGCCATCGAGTCAATTCTGACTCATAGCGACCCTGTAGGACAGAGTAGGACTGCCCCATAGAGTTTCCAAGGAGTGCCTGGTGGATTCAAACTGCCAACCCTTTGCTTAGCAGCTGTAGTACTTAACCACTACACCACCAGGGTTTCCTGATGAGTAAAAATAGCAGGCAAACATACTCTGAACAAGAAATACATGTTAGTCAGAATGTTTTTTTTTTTTTAACCTAAGCTAAAGATCACCAGTAAGCTCCGTTGTCCAAAGAGATTCTGGAGCACCCTGTAATTGAGAGATGTGAATCCAAGGCTCAATGTCTTTTAATTTTGCAGCAGTGTGAGTAGTCAGGAGAACTGGAAAAGGTCCTTTTCATCATGATTAAAGAGCTGTTTTTGTACTAATTTATGGGTTCTGATTGACATTACGATGGATTCAGGTGTCAGGTATGTTTTGTCTTGACCCAGGTCACTGCTCAGTCAGGTATTCTGGTTCTTTTCCAGAGTCTTTTGTGGGAAAGATTCATCTTGTATTGTATATGGCCCTCTCAATCCACTCCTTCCAGTCTGGCTCATACAATTTCACATGCCTTCTTCTTCTGAGATTGTCCATGAGCCTGCAAGAGAGGGGAGTAATGTCAATAGGGCCTTATGTTCCAATTTTGTAGAACATTGTAAACAAAATCCATACTTAACACTAAAACAAGTGTAACAAAATATTCCTCCAATTATTATACATAATAATCAAATAGTAATGTCTTCTCTATCTAGAGAGTCACCCCTTGATCTCAGTCTACCAAGTACCATCTCCAAGGTGTTTAATTCTACCTAATTATGTCTGTAAATGTATGAGGGACTGATTTACTAAAGCTTTATTGTCAGGAATACATACACAGCATTCAACTTTTAGTTGAATTTCTTATTTTAGTTGATTTTAGTAAAGCACAGGTACCTCCTTGAGCCACAGAAATTATGTCTAAAGTCATCCAATTTTGTAACACCACCTACCTCTTGGCTACATTTTTTTCATTTAAGGCAGCCTATCTGTGCTCAGTGTTGTTCAAGCTGAGGAGATAAATTTTTGCAAAATTTTAATCTTAGCCATAATATTAACATTTTAAATACTAATGGTGAATGTCTTTTAGCATAAATCATGAATGATTTACAGTATGTGACTGTATCTTAGTAACAAATAGCAAGATTCCAGGAAACATGATATAAAAGGGGTATTGGCCAACCAGTTATAATTTCATAAGGGGACAATTTATGTTCTTCAAAAGAGGTGGATCTAATAGTGCAAAGTCCTTCAGACAAGGGAGACAGGTCTCTTTTATTAATTTTGATAGTTCTAATTTTCAAAATACCATTTAATCTTTCTACTTTTCCTGAACATTGTGGATGATAGGAGCAATGATAATGTCATTTGGTGGAGAGCCCTTTAACCAAATGTTTAATTATTTGACCGTGAAATGGGTGCCTCAATCACTAGACATTTGTAAACGCAGTCACCACGCAGGAAAAACATGTTTAAAAGGTTTTTTTCTCTTTTTTTTTCTTCAGGGACTGTGCCTGCTTTCTAACAGGGAAAGTGTTTTAATTCATTGTTAAAAAGCAATTGACAATCATGTGGCTCTCCATCCCCACCCCAGTGGCTCTCCATCATCGGGTAGAAAAAGTGTCTGCATTTAGATTATTATACCTCTGATTAGAGATATGAGATGAGGATAAAAGGGAGAGTTTGTAAGCTGTAAGCCCACTGGCCAAAAATGCTGATTATTACTTTGATTGAGTAGACTTCAATGGCGTAAGGCACATATAGAGTGAGAGGATTATGAAACCCTATATCTAAGGTTGCGTTTACCATTTTTGCTCCTGAAGGCATGGCATTTAAGCACCCAGGCAAAAGCTATGACTACAGGATCCTGTTGCAAACTAAAGTAAGCTACAGGTCTCTGTTTATTTCCATGTTCTTGAGTCAACACCACTAGGGCTTGACCCATCTTATTCACGAAAATATAAGTAAATAGGCTTGTCTTTGTTCACTTAATTCAAGCCCTGGGAATAGCTCTTGGGACAAACAAAACCATAATTTGTCTTTGGAGACTTTGTGGCCCTTCTCAGGTAATTGCTGAAAAAGCTATAATGAATCAGCTTCATTGTCTTTGAGAATATCAGATCATAAAAGCAAATCATCTATATATTGAACAATCAAGGACATGCTCAGGAACGTTTTTTTCTAATTTTTCATCTTTTTAGATTCAAAAAAATAATATTTTTTTATTGTGCTTTAAGTTGAAGTTTACAGTTCAAGTTAGTTTCTCATGCAAAAACTCATACACACGTTGTTATGTGACCCTGGTTGCTCTCCCTATAATGTAACAGCATACTCCTTTCCACCCTGTATTTCCTGTGTCCATTCAACCAGCTCCTGTCCCTTTCTGCCTTCTCATCTCTCCTCTCGACAGGAGCTGACCATTTAGTCTCAAGTACCTACTTGAGCTAAGAAGCACGCTCTTTAGGAGTATCATTTTATGTCTATAGTCCAGTCTAATCTTTGCCTGAAGAGTTAGCTTTGGGAATGGTTTTAGTTTTGGGCAAACAGAAAGTCCAGGAGCCATGTCTTCCAGAGTCCCTCCAGTTTCAGTCAGACCACTAAGTCTGGCCTTTTTACTAGAATTTGAGTTCTGCACCCCACTTTTCTCCTGCTTCGTCAGGGACTCTCTGTTGTGTTTCCTGACAGGGTGGTCATTGATGGGCTGGGCGCCATCTAGCTATTCTCTCAGGCTGATGGAGTCTCTGCTTTATGTGGACCTGTCTCTTGGGGTCACATTTTTCTTGTGTCTTTGGTGTTCTTCATTCTTCTTTGCTACAGGAGGGTTGGGACCAATTGATGTATCTTAGATGGCCACTCCCTAGCTTTTAAGACCCCAGTCACCACTCACCAAAATGAGATGCAGAACATTTTCTTAATAAACATTGTTATACCTATTGAACTAGATGTCCCCTGAAACCATGGTCCCCAGATCCCTGCCCGTGCTACTCTGTCCCTCTAAATGTTTGGTCATATTCAGGAAACTTCCCAGCTTTTGGTTTAGTCCAGTTGTGCTGACTTCCCCTGTAGTGTGTGTTGTCCTTCCCTTCATCAAAGAAAATTCTGATCTACCATCTAGTTAGTGAATACCACACTCCCTCCCTCCCCACCCTTGTAACCATTAAAGAATGTTTAGTTCTGTGTTTAAACCTTTACTTGAGCTCTTATAATAGTGGTCTCATAAATATTTGTCCTTTTGCAACTAACTTCATTCAGAATGATACCTTTCAGATTCATCCATGTTATGTCTCACAGATTCAACTTTGATCTTTATCATTGTGTAGTATTCCATTCTGTGAATATACCATAATTTGTTTATCTATTCATTCATCGATGGGCACACAAAAAGTTGTTTTCATCGCTTTGCTATTATGAACAGTGCCACAATGAACATGGGTGTGTATATATCTATTTGTGTGAGGGCTCTTATTTCTCTAGGGTATATTCCAAGGAGTGGGATTTCTGGATCATATGGTACATACATTTCCAAAGTGGTTGTACCATTTTATATTTCCTCCAGCAGTGTATAAGTGTTCCAGTCTCTCCACAACCTCGCCAACATTTATTATTTTGTGTTTTTTTGGATTAATGCTATGTTGGGGTGAGATGGTATCTCATTGTAGTTTTGATTTGCAATTCTGTAATGGCTAATCATCATGAGCATTTCCTCATGTTTCTGTTAGTCAACTGAATGTCTTCTTTGGTGAAGTGTGTGTTCATATCCTTTTCCCATTTTTTAACTGCGTTGTTTGTCTTTTTGTTGTTAAGGCTTTGCAGTATCTTGTAGACTTTAGAGATTAGACACTGATTGGATTTCTCATAGCCAAAAATTTTTTCCCAGTCTATAGGTTGTCTTTTTACTATTTTGGTGAAGTCTCTGGATGAGCATAAGTGTTTGATTCTTAAGAGCTCCCAGTTATCTAGTTTCCCTTCTGGTGTTTGTGCATTGTTAGTAATGTTTTGTAAATTGTTTATGCTACATATGGAAAGGGTTGTCCCTATTTTTCTTCCATGATCTTTATTGTTTTAGATTTCATATTTAGTTCTTTGATCCATTTTGAGTTAGTTTTTGTGCATGGTGTGAGGTATGTGTCTTGTTTCAGTTTTTTGCAGATGGATATCCAGCTAGGGTAGCACCATTTGCTAAAGAGACTGTCTTTTCCCGAATTAACAGACTTTGGCCTTTGTCAAATATCAGCTACTCATATGTGGATGAATTTACCTCTGGATTCTCAATTATGTTCCATTGGCTAATGGATCTATTGTTGTGCCATTACCAGGCTGTTTTGACTACCATGGCAGTATAATAGGTTCTAAAATCAGGTAGTGTGAGGCCTCCCACTTTGTTCTTTTTCAGTAATGCTTTACTTATCTGGGGCCTCTTCCCTTTCCATATGAAGTTGGTTATTTTTTCTACATTTTGTTAAAAAATGCCATTGGAATTTGAATTGGGATTTCATCTTGTCTGTAGATCTCTTTGGGTAGAATAGATATTTTCATAGTGTTGAGTCTTCCTATCCAAAAGCAAGGGTATGTTTTCCACTTATGTAGGTCTCTTTTGGTTTCTTGCAGTAGTGCTTTGCAGTTTTCTTTGTATGGTTCTTTTCAGTCTCTGGTTAGATTTATTCCTAAGTATTTTATCTTCTTCGGGGCTATTGTAAATGTGTTGATTTGGTGACTTCCTCTTCAAATTTCTCTTTGTTGGTGTAGAAGAATCCAACTGATTTTTGTGTTTATCATGTATCCTGATATTTTGCTGAAATCTTCTATTAGTTCCAGTATTTTGTGTGTGTGTGTGTGTGTGGATTCTTTGGGGCTTTCTGCATATAAGATCATATCACCTGCAAATCGATATACTTGTATTTTTTTCTTAACATTGTGGATGCCCTTTATTTCTTTTTCTAGACTAATTGCTCTGGCTAGAACGTCCAGCAATAAGAGTGGAGATAAAGGGCATCCTTGTCTTGTTCCTGTTCTCAAGGGAAATGCTTTCAGCCTCTCTCCATTTAAGATGATGCTGGCTGTTAGCTTTGTAAAAATGCCCGTTATTATGTTGAGGAATTTCTCTTCTATTCCTATTTTGCTGGGAGTGTTTGTCAGGAGTGGGTGTTGGGCTTTGTCAGATGCTGTTTCTGCATCAATTGATAAGATTACATGATTCTTGTGTTTTGTTTTATTTATGTGATGGATTACTTTGATTGTTTATCTAATGTTGAATCAGGCCTGCATACCTGGTATGAATCCCACTTGCACATGGTGAATTTTTTTTTGATATGTTTTTGAATTCTCTTGGCTAAAATTTTGTTGAGGATTTTTGCAACTAAGTTGATGAGGCATATTTGTCTGTAATTCTCTTTTTTGTGGTATCTTTACCTGGTTTTAATATCAGGGTTATACTGGCTTCATAAAATGAATTTGGGGGTATTCCATCCGTTTCCATGCTCTGAAATACCTTTAGTAGTAGCAGTATTAACTCATCTCTGAAAGTTTGGTAGAATGCTCCTGCAAAACAGTCAGGGCCAGAGTTTTTTTTTGTTGTTGTTGAGAGTTTTTTAATCACGTTTTTGATCTATTCTTTTTGTTATAGGTTTATTTAGTTGTACTACCTCTGTTTGTTTTAGTTTAGGTAGGTAGAGAGTTTCTAGAAATTTCTCCATTTCCTCTAGGTTTTCAAATTTGTTAGAGTACAATTTTTCATACTATTCTCTTATGATTCTTTTAATTTCAGTTGGGTCTGTTGTGATATTGCCCATCTCATTTCTTATTTGGTTTATTTGTTTCCTCTTTTGTTTTTCTTTTGTCAGTTTGGCCAATGGTTTATCAATTTTCTTGATCTCTTCAAAGAACCAGCTTTTGGTCTTGTTAACTCTTTCAATTGTTTTTCTATTTTCTATTTCATCTAATTGTGCTCTAATTGTTATTATTTGCTTTCTTCTTGTGCCAAAGGGCTTCTTTTGCTGCTCTCTTTCTATTGGTTCGACTTGTAGGGTTAGTGTTTTGATTTTGGCCTTGTTCTTCTTTTTGGATGTGTGCATTTATTGCTATAACTTGACCTCTGAACACTGCTTTTGCTGCGTCTCAAAGGTTCTGGTGGGATGTGTTTTCACTCTCTTTTGATTCTGTGAATTTCTTTATTCTGTCCTTCATTTCTTCTGTAACCCAGTAGTTTCTGAGCAAGGTGTTATTCAGTTTCCATATGTGTGATTTTTTTCCTTGCTTTTTCTTTTATTGGTTTCTACTTTTATGGCTTTATGGTTAGAAAAGATGGTTCAGAGTATTTCATTGCTTTGGATTCTGTTAAGGCTTGCTTTATGGCTTGATATGTGGTCTATTCGGGAAAATGCTCCATCTGTGTTGGAAAAGAAAGTATACTTGGCTGCTGTTGGGTGGAGTGTTTTTTATGTCTATGAGGTCAAGATTTATAGGGTCACTATGAGTTGGAATGGACTCAGGGGCAGTGGGTTTGGTTTTTGGGTTTTTATGAGGTCAAGAGTCGGAATCGACTCAAAAGCAATGGATTGTTTTTTTTGGGGGGGGTTATGAGGTCAAGTTGGTTGATTGTGGCATTTAGATCTTCCATGTCTTTATTTAGCTTGTTTCCGAATGTTCTGTCCTTCACCAGAAGTGGTATGTTGAAGTCTCCTACTATTATTGTGGAGCTGTCCTATCTCTCTTTTAAATGCTGTTAGAGTTTCTTTTATGTACTTTGGAGCCCTGTCGTTGGGTGTGTAAATATTTATTATGGTAATGTCCTCCTGGTATATTCTCCCTTTAATCATTCTATAGTGTCCTTCCTTATCCTTTGTGGTCGATTTTCCTTTAAAGTCTCTTTTGTCCGAGATTAATATTGATGCTGCAGCCCATTTTTATTGTTGTTTGCTTGATATATATTTTTCCCATCTTTGAGCTGTAGTTTGTGTATTTAAGTCTAAAATGTGTCTCTTGTCGGCAGCATATAGACAGATTGTGTTTTTTTTTAATTCATTCTGCCCCTCTCTGTCTTTTTACTGGTGTATTTAGTCCATTTACATTCAGTGTGATTATTCATAGCTATGAGTTTAGTGCTGTCATTTTGATGTCTTTTTGTGCGTGTGAGTTCTTGACAGTTTCTTGGTTCCACTTAATTTTCTGTGTTGAGTCTTTTTTCTTTATTTTCTTTTACTCTTTTTCATTGTTGTTGATTTTGTATTTGGTGAGTCTTTATGGTTTTTTTTTAATTTTTATTTGTAGGATTGTTAGTTTCCTTTGAGGTTACCTTAATATTTACCCCTATTTTTCTAAGTTTAAACCAATCTTTTTATTTGTTTATATCACCTTGAATTTCTTTCCATCTGAAATTACTATGACTACATTTTTTGTCCCTCTTTTTTGTTTTAATGGTATTATCTTTTACATATTGATATCTCTGTTTCCTTATTTCAGCATTTTTAGCTTTGATTTATTTTTGTGACTTCCCTATCTGGGTTTATATCTGGTTGCTGTGTACTGTGTTCTAGTCTTGGGTTGTTAATTGATGTTATTGATTTTCTAACTAGAGGACTCCCTTTAGTATTTCTTGTAATTTTGATTCAGTTTTTGCCAAGCCCTAAACTTCTTTTTGTCTGGAAATGCCCTAGTTTTGCCTTCATATTTGAGACAGTTTTGCTGGATATATAATTCTTGGCTGACAGTTTTTTTCCTCCAAGGCTTTATACATGTCATCTTATTACCTTCTTGACTTCATGATTTTTGTGGAGTAGTCCAAGCTTAGTCTCATTGGCTGTCCTTTGTAGATGACTTTTTGCTTATCCTTAGCCTCTCTTAAAATACTCTTTTTATCTCTGGTTTTGCAAGTTTGATTATAATATGTCTTAGTGACTTTCTTTTGGGATCTACCTTGTGTGGGGTTTGATAAGCATTTTGGATAGATATATTCTCATCTTTCACGATATTGGGGAAGTTTTCTGCCAAAAAATCTTCAAGAACTCTGTATTTTCTGTTATTTCCCCCTGTTCTGGTACCCCAGTCACTCATAGGTTATTCCTTTTGACAGAGTCCCACATAGTTCTTGGGGTTTCTTCATTTTTTAAAAATTATTTTATCTGATTTTTCCTCAGATATGTTGGTGTCAAGTGCTTCATCTTCAATCTCACTAATTCTGACTTCCATTGCCTCACTTCTGCTCCTATGACTTTCTATTGTTGAGTTGCCAAGTTCTGAAATTTTATTGTTAATCTTCTGGATTTCTGTTTGCAGTCTCTCTATGGGTTCTTGCAGCTTGTTAACTTTGTCCTTATGTTTTTCTATAATCTTCTTAAGTTCTTCTATTGCTTTTCTGTGTGTTCCTTGGCTTCTTCTCCATTTTGCCTGATCTCCTTCTTGATCTCTTCAAGAGTTTTGTATATTGATCTTTTGTATTCTGCCTCTGGTAATTCCAAGAAGTTCTCTTACTCTCGAAGATTTCTTGATTCTTTGTTTTGGGTGCTTACTGAAGCCATCATGGTCTGCCTTTTTATGTAATTTGATATTTACTGTTGTCTCTGAGCCTTCAATGTTATTATATTTATTTATTTTGTGTTCTCTTACTGTGTCCTAACTTCTTGTTTTGTTTTGTTTTGGTTTGGTTTGCTCAACTAGGCTGCCTGTATTAGCTAGTTTGATTATTGGCACCTTTGAAGCTCTAAAGTCCTGTTACCAGGCAGTTAGATCTGTTACTAGTTATGTGAGCCCTAGGGTCCCTTTACTTTTTTTGTACGTATTCAGCTCTGGTTTCCAAGTAGTCAGTCACCAAGTATGTGGTGCAGGCTCTCACCTACAGTCCTAGATGGGCAGGGGTGATTGGAGTAGGCCCAGGTATCTGGCTGCAGTAGGGGGGGGTCACACGATGAGCAAGGCAGGGTGCTGATGGTTGGCCCCATGCTCAGGAACTTTTGGTGAGACACAGTATCTTTGCCTTTTAGGCTGATTACTTATAAGATAAAGTTAACCTTTATAATCTTTTATTAAGAGCAGCCCAATAACTAAAGAAAATTGTGTCATTTTACCCAAAAGAAAACTAAATTTTAGTTTTATTTGATATTTGTTAATAAAAATCTTATAAATAAGCCTATCAAATCTTAGTTCTACACAAATATATTTTAAAAACCCAGTATATTAGATAGCTTTAAAGTTGGGCAGCACATCATTACTGAATAAATCAGTATTTATATATAATTTCATCAGGAACTCTGAACAAAAAAATTTTTGATTGGTTGATGATTATGTCAGAAGGCATATCTTATGAGAGAGCAGTATATGCTCAAATCCTATGAAGAACAGAAAAATTGAAATCTTACTAAGGCAATTACAGGATCAGTGAGCCATGATTACAAGACCTTTGGAGTCTTAGAAACAGGGCAAGTTCATTAATCTTCAATTGTTTTCTGAAAAGATAAGTTTCAAGTTTTTCAGTGAGCCTGATCACTTAATACAATTATGTGAAACACAAAGAACTGCTTCTAAAGGTTAGTTACAGTTTAGGGCATAAGTATAAGCTTTAAAAATTATATATATATATATATATATATATATATCCATTCAAAGGGGAAGGAACAGCCTCATCAAGAAGTGATGTTGGCAAAGTTGGATTTCCACATACAGAAAAATGAAAAAAGACCCATACCTCACGCTATACACAAGAACTAATTAAAAATGGATTAAGGTCTTAAATGTTAAATAAATCAAAAGCCATAAAATTCACTGAAGAAAATATAGGAGCAAAGGTTTGGGATCTAATGTTTTTCAATGATAGATTATCAAACACAGCAATGAAAGCATGAGCAACAGAAAACACAATAGATAATTGTAAGCTCATAAAAGTTAAATGCTTATGTTCATTAAAAGACTTTATCAAAAGAGGAAAGAGACTACCTACAGGCTGGGAAAAAGCTTTGGGAACAACATAACTGAAAAGGGTCTCATATCTAAAATATATAAAAATACATACAAGTTAACAACAAAAAGACAATCCAATGGAAAAACTGGGCAAAGGAAATGAATAGACACTTCACAAAGGAGGATATTCAAAACGACCAACAGACACATGAAAAGATGCTCAATATCATTAGTCATCAGAGAAATGCAAATCAAAACTACAATGAGGTACCATTTCACTCCCACTAAGATGACTAAGATAAAGAATAAATACATAAAAATGGAAAATAAGTTTGGAGGGGATGGAGAGAAGTTGGAACCCTCACCCATTGCTGGTGGGAGTAGAAAATGGTACAGTTATTGTGGAACACAGTCTGCTGGCTACTTAAAAAAACTAGAAGTAGATCTGCCATACCAAAAAACAAACCTGTTGCTGTTGAGCTGATTCTTACTCATACTGAGCCTTTAGAACAGAGTAGAATTGCCCCATAGGATGTCTGAGGAGCAGCTGGTGGATTCGAACTGCTGACTTTTGGTTAGCAGCCAAATTCAACCACTGCACCACCAGGGCTCCAATATGACCCAGCAATTCCAGTCCCAGGTATATACCCTAAGGATCTAATAGAAGTGACAAGAACAGACATGTGCACACCTATTTCACTGCAGCACTATTCACAATAGCAAAAAGGTGGAAACAACCTAAGTGTCCATCAATTGATGAATGGATAAGTAAAATGTGGTACATATATACAATGGGATACTACTCAGCAAAAAAGAAAAATGAGTTCCCAAAACACATTACAAAATGGATGAACCTGCAGAACATTATGTTGAGCAATATAAGTCAACCACAAAAAAAAAACAAATATTGTATGTTCTCAAATATATGAAGTAATATGAATAAGTAAATATACAGAAACTAATGTCCATTAATGTTTACCAGGGATTGGGCAGGGGAAGAGGGAGATGTACGCTAATAGGTAGTAGTCACTTTTTATTTATAAAAGTAAGAAAGGGAAGTGGGGCCAAGATGGCAGAGTAGTCAGACAGCTCCTGTGGTTCCCCTTACAGCAAAAAACAAGTGAATCAATTATATAGGACAGTCCAGGAGCCCTGAATATCAAAGGCAAAGATGAGGAATCAGACGGAGTGGCACGGGGAGGGAGAGATGGTTCCAAAGCAGCAAGGAGTTGCCACTCTTGACCCAGTGGGAACTGGCACCCTGCAGGTTGAGAGTAGCAGGTGCCAGCATGGTGAGGCAAACAGTGGCATTCAGAACACATTTTACATCAGGAGAAACTGATTGGCAGAGAGTCTACTCACATCTCCAGAATCAGCAAAAGGTGACGTTCAATCAGCAAAAGATAAGTACATGCGTCTAACTTACCAAGTGGATCAAAAAATACCCTTTTGGGAAAAACCTCCCCCCCACATAGTCACCCCCTTCCTGCTCTGCACTGGGTCCAAGCTGGTTTCAGAGAGTGCCATGTCCCCTGGGCCAGAAGTAAGATCTGTCACTTGCCCTGAGCCATTCTCCTGGCCTTGGAGAGAGAACAAATTAAAAAAACAGGGAAAAAAATGATCTGCCAACTCCCTAAGATGGGAACACAAGGCAGGAACAGCTCCCTTGCCTAGCCACAGGCATAAGGGGTACATGCACTTTGAATGCCTTTTACCCTGCATAGACCTGTGTGGGCCCATTTCAACAGCCTAGGCCCTCTTTAGCACACTATGACAGGGTATATACCTGAAATCTAACTTCAACTATTTCAGCTATATGGTGTAGAGAAAGGTTTGAGACATTTGGCACAGCTCTGCCAATTAAGCAAGGTACTTTTTTTTTTTTACTCACCTACCCCCCTCAGTGTTCTGTGGACTCGTGGCTCCACCCATGCCACCTAGTCACCCCAGTAAGAGGTCCAAGAATAAGTGGTGCTTCCCAGTCCATACGGCCAAAAGCATTAGGTGCCCATAGTCTGGCTGTAAAACCCTCCCACCTATGTGATCTAGGGAACAGGGACACACTTTCCTCACAGACACCCAGGGGTGGTTGTCAGCCCCCTGTCTTGCTCAGCACGTGACCCCCTACTGTAGCCAGATACCTGTGCCTACAACAAACACCCCTGCTGGTCTAGGACTGTAGCTGAGAGCCTGCATCACACACTTGGTTACTGACTACCTGGACACCCGAGCTGAATACATACAAGAAAAGTAAACGGACTCCTGGGCCCACATACCTAGTAACAGCTCTAAATACCTGGTGACAGGATGTTAGATCTTCAAAGCTGCCAATAATCAAACTAGCTTACTCGAACAGACCATTTGGGCATATCAAAAAAAATGCTAGGACACAGCAAGTAAACATAAAATATATAAATACAATAACTTATTGATGGTTCAGAGACAATGGTCAATATCAAATCACATAAAGAGGCAGACCATGATGGCTTCACTAAGTTTCCAAAACAAAGAATCAAAAATCTTCCTGAGGAAGAGAATTTCTTGGAATTACCAGAAGTAGAATACAAAAGATTAATACACAGAACTCTTCAAGAGATGAAGAAAAAGATCATGCAAAATGTAGAACAAGCTAAGCAGAACATAGACAAAGCAATAGAGGAAATTAAGAAGATTAGAGAGGAGCATAATGACAAATTTAACAGGCTGTAAGAATCCACAGAGAGACAGCAAAGAGAAATCCAAAAGATTAACAACAAAATTTCAGAATTAGACAACTCAGTAGAAAGTCAGAGGAGAAGAACTGAGGCAATAGAAGTCAGAATTAGTGAAATTGAAGACAAAGCACTTGATACCAACATATTTGAGGAAAATCACAGGAAAGAATTTTAAAAAATGAAGAAACCCTAAGAATTATGTGAGACTTTGTCAAGAGGAATAACCTATGAGTGATTGGAGTACAAGAACGGGGGGGGGGAGGGGAAACAGAAAATACAGAGAGAATTTCTGAAGATTTGTTGACAGAAAACAACCCTGAGACTGTGAAAGATGAGAAAATATCTATTCAAGGTGCTCATCAAACCCCACACAGGGTAGATCCCAAAAGAAAGTCACCAAGACATATTATATTTGCCAAAACCAAGACAAAGAGAAAACTTTAAGAGATGCTAGGGGTAAAAAAAATCATTTAAAAAGGAGAGTAAATAAGACTAAAAGCTTGGGAGGTGGGGCCAAGATGGTGGAGTAGTCAGACACTTCCAGTGATCCCTTTACAACAAAGACCCCAAAAAACAAGTGAAATGATTATATATATGGCAAGCCTGGAGCCATGAACATCAAAGGCAAACTTAGGAAATCGGACTGAGCAGCGGGGGAGGAAGAGATGGTTCAGAACTGGTGAGAAGTTGCCAGACCTGACTTGGTGGGAACCAGTGACCCTCAGGCACAATCCTTGGAGTGGCTGCAGTGGGGCTGGAGGTAGCATTCCAGAAACGGTTTCCCCAGAGACAGACAGTGAGCAACAGAGTCTACTCACACCTCCGGAACCAGAGAAGAACAGTTGTCTTGGAAAAAGCTAAGAATATGTGCTTATTTTACTATACCCCCAGCTCCCAAGCCAGCTTCAGAGGCTGTCAATTTCTCTGGGACTGAGATACGTCTTGCAGCATGCCCTGAGCCATCCTTCTGGCCTTGGAGAAGGAATAAATTAACAACTGGGGGAAAAGATAATCTGTCAGCTCCACTAAGCTGGGCAGTTCAGGTCAGAAGAGGCTCCTGTAGAGGCTCAAATGGTCTGTGGACTTTGAATACCTTTCGCCCCAGCATGGACCTGTGTGGGTCCATTTCAGGAGATTAGGCTGTTGTTGGCAGGCGGTGTATATGCTTGAGGTCTGACTTCAACTGTTTCAGCTCTGCAGTAGAGAGGTTTTTGAAGTTTGACTCCACTTTGCCTATTAAGCAGGGTCCTAAACTACCCACATTAAGGGCATGAAGACTGGTGACTCCTCCCATGTCACCTAGCCACATGTGATGGGGTCCAAGGATAAGTTATGCCTCACAGTCCTTACAACCAAAAGCATTTGGTGCCCATGGTCTCACTGCAGAACACAGCCACTTGTGTGCTCTAGGAAACAGGCATGCTCCTTTCTCACAGACACTCAGAGGATGGTTGTCAGCCCCCTGCCTTTTTCAGACCGTGATGCCCCTGCTGCAACCAGATACCTGTGCCTACACCAATTACCCTTGCCCCTCTAAGAATGTAGGACACAGCTTGTACCACACACTTGATGATCAACTACCCAGATGCTTGACCTTAATCCATACAAGAAAAGTGAATGGACTCATAGGCTCATATACCTGGTAACAGCTCTAGCCATGTGATGAAAGGATGTTAGAGCTTCGAAGGTGAAAATAATCAAGCTAGCTCAGTCAAGCAGCCTATTTGGGAACACCAAAACAAAACAAAGCAAGAAGCTAGGATACAGTAAGCAAACATAAAATAAATGAACATAATAACTTACAGATGGCTTGGATACAACAGTCAATATCATATCACATAAAGAAGCAGACCAAGATCACTTTAACAAGATCCCAAAACAAATAATCAAGGTATCTTCCAGCTGAAGATATCTTCCTGGAATTACAAGATGTAGAATACAAAAGATTAGTAGACAGAATTCTTCAAGAGATCAGGAAGGACAGGAAAAATGCAGAAGAAGCCAAGGAATACACAGATAAAGCAGTTGCAGAAATTAAAAAGGTTATTTAAGAACATAATGAAAAATTTAACACACTGCAAGAATCCATGGACAGTCAGCAATCAGAAATTCAGAAGATTAACAAAAAAATTACAGAATTAGACAACTCAATAGAAAGTCAGAGGAACAAAATTGAGGATCTGGAAGGCAGAATTAGTGAGTTTGAAGATAAAACACTTGTCACCAATACACAGGAAGAAAAAACTCATAAACAAATCTTAAAAAAAAGAAGAAACCCTAAGAATCATGTGGGATTTTGTCAAGAGAAATAACCTACAAGTGATTGGAGTACGAGAACAGGGAGGGACAACAGCAAATACAGAGCGATTTGTTGGCAGAAAACTTCCCTGATATCAAGAAAGATGAGAAGATATGTATCCAAGATGCTCACTGAACCCCACGTAAGGTAGATCTTAAAAGAAAGGCACCATGACATACTCAAACTTGCCAAAACCAGAGATAAAGAGAGAATTTTAAGAAATGCTAGGGATAAATGAAAAGTCACCTACGAAGCAGAGTTAATAAGAATAAGATCCGACTACTAGGCTGAAAACATGCAGGCAAGAAGGCAATAGGATGACTTATATAAACACTGAAGGAAAAAAATTGCCAGCCAAGAATCAAATATCCAGCACAATAGAATCTCAGATATGAAGGTGAAATTACAACATTTCCAGAAAACAGAAGTTCAGGGAATTTGCAAAAACCAAACCAAAACTACAAGAAATAATAAAGGGACCTCTCTGTTTGAAAATTAGTAATATCAGATATCAACTCAAGACTAGAACACAAGACAGAGCAACCAGACATCAACCAAATAGGGAAATGAAAAAAAAAACACTCAAAACAGGGAATCGGTGATGTCATTTGGTAAAGGATGACAACATTAAAACAGTAAAGAAGGACTAAAAATGTAGTCATAGATGTTTTATATGGGCAGGAAGTCAAGGTGACATAAACAAATAAAAGTTAGGTTTAAATTTAGAAAAAGAAGGGGAAACATTAAGGTTACCACAAAGGAGACTAACGATCTGACACACCAAAATAAATGGAAAGAAAAAAAAAAGACTCAGCAAAAATAAAATCAACAACAATGAATAAGAGGAAAGCACAATATAAAAGATAAACTACTCAATATAAAAAATTAGGTGGAAAAAAGAAACTGTCAACAATGCACAAAGAAAATCAAAACGACATCACTAAACTCATACTTAGCCATAATTATGCTGAATGTGAATGAACTAAATGCACCAATAGACAGAGGCTGGCAGAATGGATTAAAAAAACATTATCCTTCTATGTGCTGCCTACAAGACACACACCTTAGACTTAGAGATAGAAACAAACTAAAAACTCAAAGGATGAAAAAATATATATCAACCAAACAGCAATCAAAAAAAGAGCAGGTGTGACAATATTAATTTCTGACAAAAGAAACTTTAAACTAAAATCCACTACAAAGGACAAGGAAAGACACTATGTAACGATTAAAGGGAAAATATACTAGGAGGATATAACCATATTAACTATTTATGCACCCAATGGCAGGGCTTCGAGATACATAAAACAAACTCTAACAGCATTGAAAAGTGAGATAGACAGCTCCACAATAATAGTAGACTTCAACACACACTTTCAGTGAAGGACAGAACATTCAGAAAGAAGCTCATAAAAGACACAAAAGATTGAAGTGCCACAATCAACCAACATAACCTCATAGACACACAGAACACTCCACCCAACAGCAGGCAAGTATACTTTCTTTTCCAACACCCATGGAACATTCTCTATAATAGACCACATATTCGGTCATAAAGTAAGACTTACCAAAATCCAAAACTTCAAAATGTTACAAAGCATCTACTCTGACAATAAAGTCATAAAAGTAAAATAACAGAAAAAGCAGGGAAAAGAAATCATATGCTTAGAAAGTAAACAATACCCTGCTCAAAAACGACGGGGTTATAGAAGACATTAAGGATGGAATAAAGAAATCCATGGAATCCAATGAGAATGAAAACACTTCCTATCAGAACCTTTGGAACACAGCAAAAGCAGTGCTCAGAGGCCAATTTATATCAATAAATGCACACATCCAAGAAGGAAAAAGGGCCAAAATCAGAGAATTATCCCTGCAACTTGAACAAATAGAAAGAGAGCAACAAAAGAAACCCTCAAGCACCAGAAGAAAGCAAATAATAAAAATTAGAGCAGAATTAAATGAAAGGGTTAACAAGACCAAAAGCTGGCTCTTTGAAAAAAAATTTAAAAATTGATAAAACCTCAGCCAAACTGACAAAACAAAAAAAGGAAAGGAAGAAAATAACCCGAATAAGAAACGATATAGGTGATATCACAACAGACCCAACTGAGATTAAAAGAATCATATCAGATTACAATGAAAATTTGTACTCTAATGAATTTGAAAACCTAGAAGGAGTGGATGAATTTCTAGAAAAACTCTACCTACCTAAACCAACACAAACAGAGGTAGAACAACTAAATAAACCCATAACAAAAAACAGAATGAAAAGATAGTTTAAAAACTACCCCCCACAAAAAAAAAGCCCTGGCTCTGACGGTTTTACTGGAGAGTTCTACCAAACTTTCAGAGAACACTTAACACCACCACTACCATAGGTATTTCAGAGCATAGAAAAGGATGGAATACTCTCAAACTCATTCTATGAAACCAGCATATCCCTGATACCAAAACCAGCTAAAGACACCACAGAAAAAGAAAATTACAGACATATCCCTCATGAGCCTAGATGTAAAAATACTCAACAAAATTCTAGCCAATAGAATTCAATGACATTTAAAAGACATTTTAATTCACAATGACCAAGTGGGATTCATACCAGTTATGCAGGGATTGCTCAACATTAGAAAAACAACCAATGTAATCCATCATATAAATAAAACCAAAGACAAGAACCACATGAACTTATCAATTGATGCAGAAGAGGCATTTGACAAAGTCCAACACCAATTCATAACAAAAAACTCTCATCAAAATAGGAATAGAAAGAAAATTCCTCAACATTATAAAGTGCATTTATACAAAGCCAACAGCCAACATCATCCTAAATGGACAGAGACTCAATGCATTCCTCTTGAGAACGGGAACCAGACAAGGATGCATTTTATCACCACTCTTATTCAACATTGTGCTGGAGGTCCTATCCAGAGAAATTAAGCTAGATAAAGAAATAAAGAGCATTTAGATTGGTAAGGAAGATGTAAAAGTATCTGTATTTGTAGATGACATGATCTTATACACAGAAAACCTTAAAGAAAACTACTGAAACTAAAAGAAGAGTTCAGCAGAGACTCAGGATAAAAGATGAACATAAAAAATCAGTCAGATTCCTCTACACCAAAAAAGAGAACATCTAAGAGGAATTCTCAATACCATTTACAGTCGCCCCCAAGAAGATAAAATACTTCGGAATAAATCTAACCAAAGACATTAAATTCCCGTACAAAGAAAATTACAAGACACTGCTACAAGAAAACAAAACTGGACTAAACAGGTGGAAAAACATACCTTGCTCATGGATAGGAAGATTCAACATTGTAAAAATGTGCATTTTACTGAAAACATCTACAGGTACAATTCTGATCCAAATTCTAAAGACATTTTTAAGGAGATGGAGAAAAAAATATCACCAACTTCATATGGACGGGAAAGAGGCCCTGGATAAGTAAAGCATTACTGAAGAAGTAAAACAAAGTGGGGGGCCTCACACTACCTGATTTTAGAACATAGGATACCACCACAGTAGTCAAAACAGCCTGCTACTGGCACAACAGATACATAGACCAATGGAACAGAATTGAGAATACAAACATAAATCCATCCACATATGAGCAACTGATACTTGACAAAGGCCCAAAGTCACTTAAATGGGGAAGACAGTCTCTTTAACAAATGGTGCTTGCAGAAGTGAATATCCATCTGCAAAAAATGAAAACAGACCCATATCTCACACCATGCACAAAAGTCAACTCAAAATGAACCAAATACCTAAATATAAAATCTAGAACGAAAAAGATCATGAAAGAAAAAACAGGAACAACACTAGGAGCCCTAATACATAGCATAAACAGTATACAAAACACTACCAGCAATGCACAAACACCAGAAGAGAAACTGGATAACTCGCAGCTCCTAAAAATCAGACACCTATGCTCATCCAGAGACTTTGCCAAAAGAGTAAAAAGATTACCTACAAACTGGGAAAAAGGTTTTAGCTATGTTATTTCCGATCAGCATCTAATCTCTAAAAATCTACATGATACTGCAAAAACTCAACAACAAAAAGACAAATAACCCAATTTAAAAATGGGGAAAGGATATAAACAGACACTTCACCCAAGAAGACATTCAGGCAGCTAACAGATACATGAGGAAATGCCCAAGATCATTAGCCATTAGAGAAATGCAAATCAAGACTAAGGTGATACATCATCTCACTCCAACAAGGCTGGCATTAATCCAAAAACACAAAATAATGAATGTTGGAGAGGTTGTGGAGAGACTGGAACACTTATACATTGCTGGTGGAAATGTAAAATGCTACAACCACTTTGGAAATCGATTTAGCACTTCCTCAAAAAGCTAGAAATAGAACTACCATATGATCCAGCAATCCTACTACTTGGAATATATCCTAGAGAAATAAGAGCCTTTACATGAGCAGATATATGCACATCCATGTTCACTGCAGCACTGCTTACAATAGCAAAAAGATGGAAGGAACCAAGGTGCCCATCAAAGGATGAATGAATAAATAAATTTTGGTATATTCACAAAATGGAATACTACGCATCGATAAAGAACAGTGACGAATCTGTGAAACATTTCTTAACATGGAGGAATCTGGAAGACATTATGCTGAGTGAAATTACTCACTTGCAAAACGACAAACATTGTATGAGACCACTATTATAAGAACTCAAGAAATAGTTTAAACAAAGAAAAAATATACTTTGATGTTTACAAGGGTTGGGAGAGGGGGGTATTCACTAATTAGATAGTAGAGAAGACCTATTTTAGGTGAAGGGAAAGACAACACACAATACAAGAGAGGTCAGCACAACTGGACTAAACTAAAAGCAAATGGGTTTCCTGAAAACAAACGAATGCTTCACAGGCCAGCTTAGCAGTGGTGGTTTCTGGGTACTGTGGTTTCTAGGTACTATGGTTTCAGGGGACATCTAAGGTCAATTGGCATAATAAAATTTAATAAGAACATGTTCTGCATCCCACTTTGGTAAGTGGCGTTTGGGGCCTTAAATGCTAGCAAGCAGCCATCTAAAGTGCATCAATTGGTCTCAACCCACCGGAAACAAAGGAGAATAAAGAACACCAAAGACACAAGGTTAATATGAGCCCAAGAGATAGAAAGGACAATATAAATCAGAGACTACATCAGCCTGAGACCAGAAGAACTAAACGATGCCTGACTACAACCGATGACTAGCCTGTCAGGGAACACAATAGAGAATTCCTGATGAAGCAAGAGAGCAGTGGGGTGCAGATCTCAAATTCTCATAAAAAAAGAGACTTAATTTTTTGACTAAGATCAGAAGGACCACAGAGGTCATAGTCGCCAGGCCTGTTAGCCCAAGACTGGAACCATTCTCAAAGCAAGCTCTTTAAACAGGGATTGGACTGGACTGTAAGATAGAAAATGATACTGGTGAGGAGTGAGCTTCTTGGCTCAAGTAGACACATGAGACTATGTGGGCAACTCCTATCTGGAGGGGAGATGAGAATGCAGAGGGGAACAAAAGCTGGCTGAAGTAGACACAGGCAATACAGGGTAGAGAGAAGGATTGTGTTGTTTCATTAGGGGGAGAGTAACTAGGAGTACATAGAAAGGTATATATAAATTTGTGTATGAGAGACTGACTTCATTTGTAAACTTCACTTAAAGCACAATTAAAAAAACATTAAATGCTCAGACTACTCAGTAGATATCATGCAGGCAAGAAGATGATAGGATGACATATATAAAGCTTTGAAGGAAAAAATTACCAGCCAAGAATTATATATCCAGCAAAACTGTCTCTCAAATAAATGGCAAAATTGGGAGATTTCCATATGAACACGTTTAGGGAATTTGCTAAAACAAAACCCAAATGACAAGAAATAGTAAAGAAAGTCCTCCGGTTAGAAAATCAAGAACATCAGATAACAACCCAAGACTAGAACATAGGACAGAGCAATCAGATGTCAACCCAGAAAGGTAAATCACAAAAATAAATAAAAGATAAAAGGCTCAAAATAGGGAAACAGAGACACCATTATGTAAATGATGACAGCCTTAAAACAAAGAAGAGAGGCTAAAAATGTAGCCATGGATCTTCCACATATTGAAGAAGTCAAGGCGATACAAAGAAATAAAAGATTGGCTTAAACTTAGAAAAATAAGGGTAAATATTAAGGTAACCACAAAGGAAACTAACAATTCTAAACATCAAAACAAAAAGAGCAAAAAGCATAAAGCCTCACCAAATACTAAATCCACGACAAAGAAAAAGAAGAAAAAAGAATGTATAAAGAAAAGCTACTCAGCACAGAAAATTAAGTGGGACAAAGAAACTGTCAACGCACACAAAAAAAAGTCATCAAAATCACAGAACTAAACTCGTGCCTATCAATAATTACTGTGAATGTAAATGGACTAAATGCACCAATAAAGAGACACAAAGTGGCAGAATGGATTCAAAAAACATGATCCATCTATATGCTGCCTACAGGAGGGACACATTAGGCTTAAAGACACAAACAAATTAAAACTTGAAGGATGGGAAAAAAAATACATCAAGCAAAAAATAACCAAAAAAGAGCAGAAGTGTCAATATTTTCTGACAAAATAGACTCTAAAGTAAAATCCACCACAAAAGATAATGAAGGACACTCTAGAATAATTAGGGGTCAATACACCAGGAGGACATAACCATAATAAATGTTTATGCACCCAACGAAAGGGCTCCAGAATGCATAAACTCTAACTGCATTGAAAAGAGACAGCGCCACAATAATAGTAGGAGACTTCAACACACCACTTTCGATGAAGGACAGAACATCCAGAAAGAAGGTCAATAAAGACGCAAAAGATCTAAATGCCACAATCAACCAACTTGACCTCGTAGACATATACAAAACACTCCAACCAACAGCAGCCATGTATACTTTCTTTTCTAACCCACATGGAACATTCTCCAAAATATACCACATATTAGGCCATAAAGCAAGCCTTAACAGAATGCAAAACATTGAAATATTACAAAGCATCTTGTCTGACCATAAAGCCATAGAAGTAGAAATCAATAACAGAAAAAACAAGGGAAAAAACCCAAACACATGGAAACTGAACAACACCTTGCTCAAAAACTACTGGGTTATGGAAGAAATTAAGGGCAGAGTAAAGAAATTCATAGAACCCAATGAGAAAGAAAACACATCACAATGGAACCTTTGGAATATAGCAAAAGCAGTGCTTAGAGGTCAATTTATGCCAATACAAGCACACATCCAAAAAGAAGAAAGGGTTAAAATCAAAGAATTAACCCTACAACTCTAACAAAGAGAAAGAGAGCACCAAAAGTAGCCGTGGGGCACTAGAAGAAAGCAAATAATAAAAATTAGAGCAGAATTAAATGAAATAGAGAATAGGAAAACAATTCAAAGAGTTAACAAGACCAAAAGCTGGTTCTCTGAAAAGATTAACAAAGTTGATAAATCATTGGCCAAACTGACAAAAAAAAAAAAGAGAGAGGAAACAAATAACCTGCATAACAAATGAGATGGACGATATCACAACAGAACCAACTGAAATTAAAAGAATCATATCAGATTACTATGAAAAATTGTACTCTAACAAATTTGAATACCTAGAAGAAATGGATGAATTTCTAGAAACACTACCTACCTAAACTAACACAAACAGAGGTAGAATAACTAAATAAACCCATAGCAAAAGAAGAGACTAAAAAGGTAATCAAAAAACTCCCGACAAAAAAAAGCCTTGGCCCAGAAGGCTTCACTGCAGAGTTCTACCAAACTTTCAGAGAAGAGTTAGCACCACTACTACTAAAGGTATTTCAGAGCATAGGAAAGGACAGACTACCCCCAAACTCATTCTATGAAGCCAGCATATCCCTAATACAAAAACCAGGTAAAAACACCACGAAAAAAGAAAATTACAGAGGTGTATCCCTCATGAACTTAGATGCAAAAATCCTCAACAAACTTCTAGCCAATAGAATTCAACAACATATCAAAAAAATAATTCACCATGACCAAGTGGGATTCATACCAGGAATGCAGGAAAGGTTTAACACTTGAAAAACACTCAATGTAATCCATCGTATAAATAAAAGACAAGAATCACATGACTTTATCAGCTGATGCGGAAAAGGCATCTGACAAAGTTCAACACCCATTCCTGTCAAAACTCGGCAAAATAGGAATAAAAAGGAAATTCCTCAACATAGCAAAGGGCATTTATACAAAGCCAAGAGCCAGCATCATCCTAAATGGAGAGATCCTGAAAGCATTCCCCAAGAGAACGGGAACCAGACAAGGACGCCCTTTATCACCACTCTTATTCAACATTGTGCTGGAGGTCCTAACCAGAGTAATCAGGCTAGAAAAAGAAATAAAGGGAATCCAAATTGGTTGGGAAGAAGATCTCTATTTGCAGATGCTATGATTTTATGATCTTATACACGGAAAACCCTAAAGAATCCACAAGAAAATTACTACAACTAATAGAAGAGTTAAGCAGAGAATCAGGATACAAGATAAATGTACAAAAAGCAGTTGGTTTCTGTCTTAGTTATCTTGTGGTGCTATAACAGAAATACCATGAGTAGATGGCTTTAACAAAGAGAAATGTATTTCTTCACAGTAAAGTAGGCTAAGAGTCCAAATTCAGGGTGTCAGCTCTAGGGGAAGGCTTTATCTCTCTGTTGGCCTTCTCATCAATCTTCTCCTGGACTAGGAGCTTCTCTGCATGAGGACCGTGGGTTCAAAGGATGCACTCTGCCCTGGTACTGTTTTCTTGGTTATAGGAGGTCCCCCTGTCTCTTTGCTTGCTTCCCTCTTTTATATCTCAAGAGATTGCCTCAAGACACAGTTCAATCTTGTATATTGAGCCCTGCCTCACTAACACAACTGCCACTCATCCTCCCTCATTAACATCATAGAGGCAGGATTTACAACATATAGGGAAGACACACAATACCAGGAATCGTGGCCCACCCAAATTGATACACATAATTTCTGGGGGACATAATTCAATTCATGAGATTCCTTTACACCCACAATGAGAACCTCGAAGAGGAATTCACCAAATCAATGGCATTTACGATAGCCCCCAAGAAGATAAAATACTCACGAATAAACCTAACCAGAGACTTAAAAGACCTATACAAAGAAAAATACAAGACACTACCACAAGAGACCTACATAAGTGGAAAAATATACCTTGCTCATGGATAGGAAGACTTAACATTGTAAAAATGTCTATTCTACCAAAAGCAATCTATAGATACAATGCAATCCCAATCCAAATTCCAATGGCATTTTTTTTAATGAGACATAGAAAAATTAACCAACTTCATATGGAAAGGGAAGAGGTCCCGAATAAGTAAAGCATTATTGAAAAAGGAGAACAAAGTGGGAGGCTTCACATTACCTGATTTTAGAACCTATTATACTGGTACTGGTACAACAACAGTTACATAGACCAATGGAACAGAATTGAGAATCCAGATATAAATCCATCCACATATGAGCAGCTGATATTTGACAAAGGCCCAAAGTCAGTTAATTGGGGAAAAGACAGTCTTTTTAACAAATGATGCTGGCGTAACTGGGTATCCATCTGCAAAAAAATGAAGCAAGACCCATATCTCACACCACGCACAAAAACTAACTCAAAATGGATCAAAGACCTAAACATAAAATCTAAAACAATAAAGATCATGGAAGAAAAAGAAAGGGACAATTCCTGGAGCCCTAATACATGGCATAAACAAAATACAAAACATTACTAACAATGGACAAACACCTGAAGAGGAGAGTTCCTAAAAAATCAAACATTTATGCTCATCCAAAGGCTTCACCAAGAGTAAAAAGACAACCTATAGACTGGGAAAAAAAATTTGACTATGACAAATCCAATCAGCACCTAATCTCTAAAATCTACAAAATACTGCAAAACCTCAACAACAAAAAGACAAATAACCTAATTAAAAAATGGGCAAAGGATACAAACAGGCACTTCTCCAAAGAAGACATTCAGGTGGTTACCAGACACATGAGAAAATGCTCACGATTGTTAGCCATTAGGGAAATGCATATCAAAACTACAATGAGATACCATCTTGCTTCAACAAAGCTAGTATCAACCCAAAAGATAAATAAATAATAAATGTTGGCGACGTTGTGGAGAGACTGGAGCACTTATACACTGATGCTGGGAATATAAAATGATGCAACCATTTTGGAAATAAATTTGGCACTTCCTTAAAAAGCTAAAACTAGAAGTCCCATACAATCCAGCAATCCCACTCCTTGGAATATATGCTAGGGAAATAAGAGCCCTCACATGAATAGATATATGCACACCTTTGTTCATTATAGCACTGTTCACAATAGAAAAAAGATGGAAACAACCTAGGTGCCCATCAAGGGATGAGCGGATAAAAAAATTATGGTGTATTCACACAATGGAATACTACGCAATGATAAAGAACAATGATGAATCCACAAAACATCTCATAACATGGATGAATCCCCGAAGGTGTCATGCTGAGTGAAATTAATCAGTAGCAAAAGGACAAATATTGTATGAGATCACTATTATAAGAACTCAAGAAACGGTTTAAACACAGAAGAAAACATTCTTTGATGGTTACGAGGGTGGGGAGGGAGAGAGAGGGTTATTCGCTAGACAGTAGACAAGAATTATTTTAGGGGAAGGGAAGGATGACACCCAATACAAGGGAAGTCAGCACAACTAGACTAAGCCAAAAGCTAAGAAGTTTCCTGAATACGTCCAAACACTTCAAGGGACAGAGTAGAAGGGTCGGGGACCTGGGGACCATGGTTTCAGGGGACATCTAGGTCAATTGGCATAATAAAATTTATTAAGAAAATGTTCTGCATCTCATTTTGGTGAGTGGTGACTGGGTCTTAATAGCTAGCAAGGGGCCATCTAAGATGCATCAACTGTTCCCAACCCACCCGGAGCAAAAGAGTATGAAGATCACTAAAGACACAAAGAAAATAAGAGACCAAGTGACAGAAAGGGCCACATAAACCAGAGACTCCATTCATCGGCCTGAGACCAGAAGAACTAGATGGTGCCTGCCTACCACCAAACATTGCCCTAACAGGGAACACAACAGAGAATCCCTGATGAAGAAGGAGAAAAGCAGGGTGCAGAACTCAAATTCTCATTAAAAGACCAGACATAATGGTCTTACTGAGACTGGAAGGACCCCAGAGGACACAGCCCCCGGACTCACAACTAAAACCATTCCAGAAGCCAACTCTTCAGACAAAGATTAGACTGGACTATAACACATAAAATGATACTGGTGAGGAGTGTGCTTCTTAGCTCAAGTAGAGACACATGACTAAGTGGGCAGCTCCAGTCCAGAGGCAAGATAAGAAGGCGGGGGGTGGTGGTGACACCAGCTGAATGGAGAGTGGAAATACAGGGTGGAATGAAGGAGAGTGCTGTCACATTACAGGAAGAGCAACAAGGGTCACATAACAAGGTGTGTATAAGTTTTTGTATGAGAAACTGACTTGAATTTTAAACATTCACGTAAAGCACAATAAAAAACGATAAAAAAAAGAAATGAAAAATGTGGCACCAAATATGGGTTTAGTTTGCATAACATGACTGATATAACTGAAGTCAATATGCTGCCCATAGGGAAAAGGGATAAATGGGACAATGCTAGGTTGTGTATGGTTTTGCAACAATAATAACTATAAAAAGGGGAGGCTACAGATGTGGATACTGATTAAATATAACTAATCACCTCATGGGTTTAGTTCTCTTGGTTTTGGCGGCTTAGGGTCATGGTCTCCTGGAAAAATCCAGTCAGTCGACAAAATATAGTTCTTAAAGTTTATATTCTACCTCCCAGTATGGTGAGGTAGTGTACAAGAGGCCATGTAAGATACAACTATTGCTCTTTATTCATCTGGAACAAAAAAGATAGTAGCAAACCCAAGAATCAGAGAAGGAACTGGACTATGGGATTAATTGTCTACATGAACCACTGCCTCATCCACCTTGAGACCATAAGAACTAGATGGTGCCTGAGTACCGCTACTGAATGTTCTGATAAGGAACACAATAGATGAATCCTGATAAAAAGGGAGATAAATGTGGAAAAGAGCTTCAAATTCTTAAAGAATACGGATCTACTGGACCTGTACTGGAGGAGTCCCTGATACTATGGCCTTGAGTAGCTCTTGAAGCCTTGAATTTAAATTATCCCCTGAAGTCACCTTTAAACTAAGTAACAGTTTAGCCCAAAGAGTAAAGTTGTCACCCTTGAGTTTGTTTTTTTTTAAGGGTCAACAACTCTTTTAGGAGCCCTGGTGGCACAGTGGTTAAGACCTACAGCTGCTAACTAAAAGGTCAGCAGTTCTAATCCACCAGCTGCTCCTTGGGGCCAGTTCTACTCTGTCCTATAGGGTTGCTATGAGTCAGAATCGACTCGACTGCAACGGGTTTGGTTTTTTTGTTGTTCGTTATTTTGTTTATGTTTTCAATTTCTTTTCATATGTCAGTCTCTTTCTCCTCTCCTTCTAGGAACTCCAGTGACATGAATGCTGGAACTTTTGTTAATGTCTGTGATGGTGAATTTTATGTGTCAGCTTAGCTAGGCTATGATTATAAGTGGTCTGGTCAGAGACTGTGCTGGTTGCACTTCCACAATGTAATATAATGTATTATAATCACCTTCCATGATGTGATCTGATGTGATCAAACACTCAATTGGAAAGGGTGATTCCTTGAGGGTGTGGTCTGCTTCCATAATGTAAATGGATGTTCCAGCAGAGCTCTCTCTTTCTTTCTCTCTGGACACCGCTCTTCTTGTTGCCAGACCTATGGAACTTTTAAGTCTTCAGCCTGCTGCCTGACTTTTGGACCTTCCATCCCCACAATTGCGTGGGTCAATCATTGAAGCAAAACTCTCTCTCTATATATAGAAAGGAGAAAAACAATGAGAACCCAAACTAAGACATTTTGGCACTGAGAGTTGTTCTCGAAGAACAAAATCGTAAGGATGAGTTTTATGAATTGGTTCTCAAGTCTGGCTAGATTTAAAAGCACTAATGACTTATTTCCAGTAGTCAAGAGGGCACTGTTAATCCATGGCATGATGTGACAGTAGAGATAAACAAAATACTGCCACCATTGGATACTGTTTGTGAAAGGCAAGACTACGGGTGATCAAGTATTTGATACCTTCAAATATTTTTGTCAAACTCACAAGTACATTGACACTGTCTGGTTGCTCCTTCTTCCTCTGGACAAAGTAGAGAAAGAAAAGGGTGAGCTCAGGGCTTCAAAATGCCATATAAAGGACATGAAAGTTGCCATTTTTACCCTGAAAGAAACCCTTATTTCCTGTAGTAACAGACCTGAGATGGCTGAAACCAAACCCAGAATCTTAAGAGTGTTTAAACTAAAATGCCAATTGAATTCTCAATTTCAAAAGGTGGGGAGAAATGGGATCCCGAAAACTTGGGATGAGGACATATAGGCAGATATTGATGAAGCTGAGGACACTGAGCCCCTAAACTCTGTTGAATCATCTTTGCCCTCTACCCAAATCTGAAGAGATTATTCTAGATTGGTCTGCTAAATCACCTTTGCTAGTAAAACCAGCCCCTCTGCTCCCATCTGAAAAGCTTTATCCAGCTTTGCCTGAGGAATCTTTTTGCCTGAGGCAAATGCCTTGCAATACACTACTCAATGTTCTTAGGACCGACCTCTACCATTCCTCTTTGCTTCTAGACCTATAACTAGACTCAAGTCCCATTAGGCCCCAAAAGGTGAGGTATGAAGTGTGACTTAAAGGAAGGTGTACTACACTCCAACAGAACTCCTTGATTTTTCTAATTTATACAGACAGAAATCTGGGGAATATGTGTGGGAATGGTTATTAAGGCTGTGGGATAATGATGCAAGAAACAAAGTTGGATCCATCCAAATTTATTGATATGGACCCATTAAGCAGAGATTCTTCATGCAGTATTTCAGCTTGAGGGGTTAGAAAAGGGTATAAGAGTTTATTTGGTTAGGTGACTGTAACATGGATCAAAAAGTGGCCTACAATAAATGAAACTGAAATGCCAAAACTGCCTTGGTATATTGTAGAAGAATGTATTCAAAGGCTCAGGGAAATTGGAATGTTAGTGTGATTTATCATGTCAGGCACACCCACCCACCCAGAGAGTGCCAAGAGGGCAAAACTTTCACCTAAACTGTGAAGAATAAATTTGTGAGGGGAGCCCCAGCATCCCTGAAGAATGCTGTGGTTGCCCTTCTATGTAGGCAATATATTGCTGTGGGAACTGCCTTCACTGAATTGGGGAACCTAAGTAAAGTGGGGGTGATTAGATCCATGGGTACCCACCCATTGCCATCGAGTTGATTCTGACTCATAGTGACCCTATGGGTAGCAGGGACCAACGGGCAGCACTTAATCACCAAAGACAAGGTTTGGCATGATTTTCATAATGGACAACAGAGTTAAAGTAGTAATCAGAATAGCCTGACTCACGCGGATTTATGGGGTTGGCTAATTAGTCATGGTGTCTGTCAGGGATTGAATTATGTCCCCCCAAAACTGTGTGAATCAATTTGGCTGGGCCATGATTCCTACTATTGTGGGATTTTCCTATATGTTGTAAATCCTGCCTCTATGATGTTAATGAGGGGGGCGGCACTTGTGTTAGTGAGGCAGGACTCAATCTACAAGATTGGACTGTGTCTTGAGGCAATCTCTTGAGATATAAAAGAGAGAAGCAAGAAGAGAGACAGGGGTACCTCATACCACAAAGAAAGCAGAGCGTGTCCTTTGGATTAAGGGTTCCTGTACGGAGAAACTCCCAGTCCGGGGGAAGATTGATTAGAAGGCCGACGGAGAGTGAAAGCCTTCCCCTGGAGCTGACACCCTGAATTTGGACTTTTAACCTACATTACTGTGAGGAAATACACTTTTTGTTAAAGGCATCCACTTTTGGTATTTCTGTTACAGCAGCACTAGATGACTAAGGCAGTGTCCCTAGGAGCGAAATAGATTCAAAACATACTGTGATTGTTAAGGTTGTATGTCATCTTGGCTGGGCCAAGATTCTCAGTGCTTTGGCAGATATGATGTAGTTTGACAGTCATATGATGATGTGATCACTTCCATGATGAGATTTGATATAATGTGATTACCTTCATGATGGGAGCCGATCAGTTGAAAGGGAGATTCCTTGGGGGTGTGGCCTGCATCTAATATAAATGGACTTTCTGGCAAGGTTCACGGACTTTTGTTCACACTGCATTCTAAAGCTGGCTACTGTTCGTCTGGCCTTCGGTTCTTGGGACTTGAGCTAGCAGTTTACGTGCCATCTTGCCTGCCGATCTTGAAATTCCTTGTTCTTTGTAGTCTGTGAGCCAGAGCCCTACTGTCTGACTTGCCCATCTTGGGTTTGCCAGCCCCTGAAGCTACCTGAATCAGAAGCCTCCAGCCTGATCCATATTCTAATCTCTACAACCACATGAAACATTTCTTTAATATAAATCTTTATATATATTTATGTGCTTTACTGGTTTTGCTTCTCTAGAGAACCCAGCCTAAGATATTTGGTACTGAGAGTGGATCTAGAGAAACAAAATCATAAGAATGAACTTTTTAGATTGGTTCTCAAATCTGGTTACTCTTAAAGATGTTGATGACTCTGCTTCCAGTAGTAAAGAAGGCACTGCTAATCCATGGCATGAGGTGGCAACACAAATACACAAAATGTCACAATCAATAGATCAGGTACTGGTGAGAGGTGAGGCTCTGGGTGATTGCATGTTTGATACCTGACAAGGATTGAGTATGTCCCCTCAAAAATGTGTGTATTAACTTGGTTAGGCCATGTGTGGTTGTTCTCCATTTTGTGATTTTCCTATGTGTTATAAATCAGAATCTCTGCCTATGGTTAAAAGGATTAGGGTGGGATGCAACACTCTTGCTCAGGTCACCTCCCTTATCCAATGTAAAGGGAGTTTCCCTGGGGTGTGGCCTGCACCACCTTTTATCTTACAAGAGACAAAAGGAAAGGGAAGCAAGCAGAGAGTTGGGAACCTCATATCATCAAGAAAGAAACACCGGGAGCAGAGCATGGCCTTTAAACCTAGGGTTCCTGCACAGAGAAGCTCCTAGTCCAGGGGAAGATTGACAAGAAAGACCTTCCTCCAGAGCTGACAGAGAGAGGAAGCCTTCCGCTGGAGCTGACACCCTGAATTTGGACTTCTAGCCTACTAGACTATGAGAAAATAAATTTCTCTTTGTTAAAGCCATCTACTTGTGGTATTTTTGTTATAGCAGCCCTAGATAACTAAGACAATACATTTCTACAGCTCTGTCATAATGAGAAGTATAAGAATGCTGGTTGGTTGGTCCTACTTTTGCTACGCAAAGTGGTGAAGGAAAGAGATGAGCTCAGAGCTTCAGAGTCAAAGCTCAAGCTCCACATGAAAGACCTCAAATTTTCCACTTGTGCTTTGAAAGAAAGCCTTATTTCTTGTAATAACAGAGCTGATATTGCCGAAAACCAAACCGGAAGACTTATAGTAAGAGTGGCTGAATTACAATGTTAACTCAATTTTCAACCTCAGCTGGTATCTGAAGTTAAAGTGAGGGCATTGATTGGGAAGAAATGGGACCCTGAAACTTGAGATGGGGACATATAGGCAGATACTGATGGAGCCGGGCACATTGAGCACCTAAATTCCATTGAATCACTCCTCCCAATAGAACCAGCCCTCTTACTCCCATCTGAAGACATGACTCCATGTTTGTCTGTTAAGCCACCCTCCCCAATAAAACCATTAGCCCTTCCACCCCCATCTGATGAGATTAACCAAGTTGTGACAGAAGAGCCTTTGTCTGAGTCATTGCCTTGTGCATCTCCTGAGGCAGATGCCTTACAAGACAATGTTGAATGTCCTAAAAACACATCCACACCACCAATTTTGGCTACTAGACCTATAACTAGACTTAAGTCCCAGTGAGCCCCAAAAGGTATAGAACAAAGTGTGAACCAGGAGGAGGTGCACTATACTCCAAAAGAACTGCTTGACTTTTCTCATATGTACAAACAGAAACCTGGGGAATATGTGTGAGAATGACTATAAAGGGTGTGGGATAATGGTGCAAGGAACATAAAGATGGATCAGTCTGAGTTCATTGATATGGGCCCACTAAGCACAGGTTCTTCATTCAATGTTTCAGCACAAGAGGTTAGGAAAGGATCTAATAGTTTATTAGGTTGAGTTGCTGACACATGGATTACACGGTGCCCTACTTGAAGTACCAGACCTGCCTTGGTATACTGTAGAAGGTATCCAAAGGCTTAGGGAAAATGGCATGTTAGAGTAGATTTATCAGGTTAGACCCACAGACCCATACCTGAAGTGCCCAGAGGACACATCTTTAAAGACAACAGCGAGGAACAAATTTGTGAAGGGAGCCCCAGAATCCTTGAATACTGCTGTGATTGCTATTTTATGTAAGTCAAATTTGATTGTAGGAACTGCCCTAACACAGTTAAGACACCTAACTACAATGGGGCTGATTGTATCCCATGGTGATAGGGCCAAGTGGCGGCACTCATTCGACAAAGACTACATGGGGATGGTTACCCTAATGGACAGCAGAATCAAAGCAGTAATCAGAATAGTCTGACTCATATGGACTTATGACTTTGGCTACTTAGCCATGGTGTCCCTAGGAGTGAAAGAGGTAGGAAATCTACTAAATATTTAATTGATCTGTATAAATGGAAAAGTTCTAGTTCAAGTGAACAACAGTTCAACTCGAATTGCCAGAATATTTCTAGGGGTCCAGTTTTGTAGGATATGTAGAGATATTCCTTCTAAAATTTAAGATATGTTATTGCATCTGGGACCTCCTACAACTAAAAAGAAGGCACAATGCCTAGCGGGCCCCTTGATTTTTGGAGGCAAAGTATTTCTAATTTGAGTGTGCTACTCCAGCCAGTATACAAAACCAAAAACGAAACCCGCTGCCGTTGAGTCAATTCTGACCAATAGGGACCCTATAGGACAGAGTAGAACTGCCCCATACGGTTTTCAAGGAGTGCCTGGTGGATTCGAACAGCTGACCTTTTGATTAGCAGCCATAGCTCTTAACCACTATGCTACCAGGGTTTCCCCAGCCAGTATATCCCACCTGAATTTAGAGACCATCTCAAGAATAGATTTGATGCATTGAACACCAATGACCGAAGACCAGACGAGTTATGGAATGACATCAAGGACATCATACATGAAGAAAACAAGAGGTCACTGAAAAGACATGAAAGAAAGAAAAGACCAAGAAGGATGTCAGAGGAGATTCTGAAACTTACTGTGAACACCGAGCAGCTAAAGCAAAAGGAAGAAATGATGAAGTAAAAGAACTGAACAGAAGATTTCAAAGAGCAGCTCAAGAAGACAGATCAAAGTATTATAATGACATGTGCAAAGAGCTGGAGATGGAAAACCAAAAGGGAAGAACACATTCAGCGTTTCTCAAGCTGAAAGAACTAAAGGAAAAATTCAAGCTTCGAGTAGCAACAGTGAAGGATTCTACGGGGGAAAATATTAAACGACGCAGGAAGCATCAAAAGAAGAGGAAAGGAATACACAGAGTCACTATACCAAAAAGAATTAGTCGATGCTCCAAAACTTCAAGAGGTAGCATATTATCACTAACTGATGGCACTGAAGGAAGAGGTCCAAGCTGCACTGAAGGCATTGACGAAGAACAAGGCTCCAGGAATTGATGGAATATCAATTCAAATGTTTCAACAAACAGATGCAGAGCTGGAAGTGCTCACATATTTATTCCAAGAAATATGGAGGACAGCTTCCTGGCCAACTGACTGGAAGAGATCCATATATATGCTTATTTCCAAGAAAGGTGATCCAACTGAATGTGGAAATTATAGAACAATATCATTAATGTCACATGCAAGTAAAATTTTACTGATGATCATTCAAAAGTGGCTGCAGCAGTATATCAACAGGGAACTGCCAGAAATTCAGGCCAGATGCAGAAGAGGACATGGAACCAGGGATATCATTGCTGATGTCAGGTGGTTTCTGGTTGAAAGCAGAGAATACCAGAAAGATATTTACCTGTGTTTTATTGACTACGCAAAGGCATTCAACTGTGTGGATCATAACAAATTATGGATAACATTGAGAAGAATGGGAATTCCAGAACACTTAATTGTGCTCATAAGGAACCTATGCATAGATCAAGAGGCAGTTGTGAGGACAGAACAAGGGGATACTGAGTGATTTAAAGTCAGGAAAGGTGTGCATCAGGGTTGTATCCTTTCACCATACTTGCTCAATCTGTATGCTGAGGAAATAATCCGAGTAGCTGGACTATATGAAGAAGAAGTGGGCATCAGGATTTGGAGGAAAACTCATTAACACCTTGAGATATGCAGATGACACAACCTTGCTTGCTGAAAAGTGAAGAGGACTTGAAGCACTTACTAAAAAAGATCAAATACCACAGCCTTCAGTATGGATTACACCTCAACGTAAAGAATGCAAAAATTCTCACAACTGGACCAATAAACCACATGCTGATAAACAGAGAAAAGATTGAAGTTGTCAAGGATTTTATTTTACTTGGATCCACAATCAGCACCCATGCAAGCAGCAGTGAAGAAATCAAAAGATGCATTGTATTGGGCAAATCTGCTGCAAAAGATCTATTTAAAGTGTTGAAAAGCAACGATGTCTCCTTGAAGACTAAGGTGTGCCTGACCCAAGCCGTGGCATTTTCAATTGCATTATATGCATGTGAAAGCTGGACAATGGATAAGGAATACCAAAGAAGAACTGACGCTTTTGAATTGTGGTGTTGGTGAAGAATATTGAATATACCATGGACTGACAAAAGAATGAACAAATCTTTCTTGAAAGAAGTACAATTAGAATGCTCCTTAGAAGCAAAGATGGCAAGACACACTTTGGACATGTTGTCAGGAGGGATAATTCCCTGGAGAAGGAAGTCATCCTTGGTAAAGTACAGGGTGAGTGGAAAAGAGGAAGACCCTCAACGAGATGAATTGACACAGTGGCTGCAACAATGGGCTCAAGCATAACAATGACTGTAAGGATAGCACAGGACCGGGCAGTGTTTTGTTTTGTGGTACATAGTGTCTATGAGTCAGAAGTGACTCGACGGCACCTAGGAACACTTCAGCCTATTTATCAAGTGACTCAAAAAGCTGATAGTTTTGAGTGTGGCCCAGAACAAAAGGAGGCTCTGAAACTGGTTCAGTCTGCTGTGCAAGCTACTCTACCCCTTGGGCCATATGATCCAGCTGATCCAAGGACCCTGCCATCCTCTGCAGATAACTACTGTCTTTTTGAGAACAGCTTTTGACTTGTTACTGGACCTTAATAGTTGCCATGAGACCTGAGCTGCCCATGATGAATTGGGTGTTGTCTGACCCACAGAACTGTAAAGTTGGACGTACACAGCAGCACTCCATCATAAAATGGAAGCAGTCTATATGAGGTGGGGGAAGAGCAGAACCTGAAAGCACAAGTAAGTTGCATGAAGAAGTGGCCCAAATGCCCATGATCTCCACTTCTGTCACATTACCTTCCATCATCCAGTCTGCATCTGTGGCCTTCTGGGAAGATTCTTATGATCAATTGACTGGGAAAGAGAAAACTTGTGCCTGGTTGACAGATAGTTCTGTACGATATGCAGGCTCCACTCGAAAGGGGACAACGGCAGCACTACAGCCAATTTCTGGGACCTCCCTGAAGGACGGTGGTGAAGGGAAATCCTCCCAATGAACAGAAATTCAAGCAGTGCACCTGGTTGTTCACTTTGCTTGGAAGGAGAAATGACCAGATGTGTGACTGTATACTGATTTACGGGCTTTGGCCAAAGGTTTGGCTGGATGGTAAGGGACTTGGAAGGAACATGATTGGAAAATTGGAGACAAAGAGGTATGGGGAAGAGATATGTGGATAGACCCCTTTGAATGGGCCAAAGAAGTGAATATATTTGTGTCTTATGTGAATGCTCACCAAAACGTGACCTCTGCAGAGGAGGATTTCAACAATCAAGTGGATAAGATGATGCCTTCTATGGAAACCAGTTATCCACTTTCCCTAGCCACTCCCATCATTGCCCAATGAGCTCATGAACAAACTGGCCATGGTGGCAGGGATGGAGTTCATGCATGGGGCTTAGCAACATTGACTTCCACTCACCAAGCCAACTTGTGAGTGCCCAATCTGCCAGCAGCTGAAACCAACACTGAGTCCCCAAATGGCACCATTACTCAAGGTGATCAGCCAGAAATTTGAAGCCAAGTTGATTACATTGGACCACTTCCATTATGGAAAGGGCAGTGTTTTGTTCTCACTGGAATAGACTCTTACTCAGGATATGGATTTGCCTTCCCTGCACTCAGTGCTTCTGCCAAAACTACCATCCGTGGACTTGCAGGACTCCTTATCTGCCTTCATGGTATCCCACACAGCATGGCTTCAAATCACAAGACTCACTTCACAGCAAATGAATGTGGCAGTGGGCCCATGCTCATGGAATTCACTGGTCTTACCATGTTCCCGTAAAATCTGGTGGCGTAGTAGTTAAGTGGTACAGTTGCTAACCAAAGGGTTGGCAGTTCGAATCCGCCAGGTGCTCCTTGGAAACTCTATGGGCGGTTCTACTCTGTCCTATAGGGTCGCTATGAGTCGGAATTGACTCGATGGCAATGTGGTGACCAGATGGCACTGGTTTTGGTTTTTTGCTCTCCCCCTAATGAGACAGCACACGCCTTCCCTCCACTCTCTCCTTTCATGTCCACTGAAGCAGCTGACTTGATAGAGCAATGGAATGGCCTTCTAAAGACACAATTATAGCACCAGTTAGATGGCAATACCTTGCAGGGTTGGGGCAATGTTCTCCAGGAGGCTGTATATGCTCTAAACTAGCGTCCAATATATGGTGTTGTTTCTCCTGTAGCCAGGAATTATGGGTCCAGGCATCAAAGAGTGGAAATGGCAGTGGCACCACTCACTATTACCCCTGGTGATCCACTCAAAAAATTTTTGCTTCCTGTACATGAGACCTAATGCTCTGCAGGTCTAGAGGTCTTAGTTCCAAAAGGAGGAATGCTCCCACCTGGAGACACACCACTGATCCCATTGAACTGAAAGTTAAGAATGCTACCTGGCCACTTTGGGGTCCTTATGGCTCTGGATCAACAGGCAAAGAAGGGAGTTACCATATTGGCTGGTGTGATTGATCTTGATTACCAAAAAAAATCAGATTGATATTACACATGGGAAGTAAAAAAGAGTATGTCTGGAATGCAAGAGATCCTTTAGGGCATCCCTGAGTACTACCATGCCCTGTGATTAAAGTCAATGGAAAACTACAGCAACCCAATTCCAACATGACTACTAATGGCCCATACCCTTCAGGAATGAAGGTTTGAATCACCTTACCAGGCAAAGAACCGTGACCATCTGAGGTGCTTGCTGAGGGCAAAGGGAATACGGAATGGGTGGTGGAAGAAGGTAGTTCTAAATACCAGTTACAGCCACGTGACCAGAGGCAGAAACAAGGACTGTAATTGTTATGAGTATTTCTGCTTCATGTGTGTGCACCAAATATTTTTGTTTTCGATGTAAGCAGGGCTAGTACATTTTCAGTTGTATATGTGTTCGTTGTATCATGTTAGGTGCAAGTATGACTTTATAATTGTCTTTATTCAGTGATTATGTATGATTTAAGGAGATGTGTACAGGTGCCAAGTTGACTAGGGGTAGACTGTGATTATTAAGGTTGTGTGTCAACTTGGCTGGGCTGTGATTCTCAGTGGTATGGCAGCTATGATGTACTTTGGCAATCGTATGATAATATGATCATTTCCATTATAAGATTTGATATAACGTGATCACCTCCATGATGGGATCCACTGTGGATAGCCAATCAGTTGAAAGGGAGTTTCCTTGGGGGTGTGGCCTGCATCTAATATAAGTGGACTTTCTGTCAAGGCTTGTAGGCTTTTGCTTGCTCTGGATTCTGCAGCTTGCTACTATCTGTCTAGCCTCCAGTTCTTGGGACTTGAGCTAGCAGCTTACCTGCTGTCTTGCCTGCCAATTTTGGAATTCGTCAGTCTCTGCACCCTGTGAGCTGGAGCTCTGCTGTCTGACTTTCCAATCTTGGGTTTGCCAGCCTCTGTGGCTAAGTGAATCAGGAGAAGCCACCAACCTAATCCACGTTCCAGCCTCTACAACCATGTGAGCCATTTCCTTAATATAAATCTCTCTATATATTTACATGCTTTACTGGCTTTTCTTCTCTAGAGAACTCAGTCTAAGACACTAAATATTTACATGATCTGTATAAGTTTAAGAGTTCTAGATAAAATGAACAGAAATCCAAATTGAATCAACAAAACAGAGAGTAATGGCCCCTCAATCAGTTCCTAGATTTGAGCCAGTTTACAGACCTATACTCCTAGTATGTTGGGGAGGCCAGGTCTCCTTGAGGAAGGATCCCAATACACTGTTAAAAATGTACGCTATTGATCTTCCTCCAAAAAAAAAAATTGCCCTTGAGTTGATTCTGACTCATAGCCTTCCCCAAAGAGAGCTACAGCTTTTTAGGAAAATGACTTCATTGGGAGAAAGGAAATAATCATATTTTTCAAGGATTACTAGTAATGGCTCTAGCTGACACAAATTCCAGGGAACACAAAATATCACTGCAGTCCACCAGTCAGAGTAGGGTCATATGGAGGTCAGGTTATTAATTGAGCCTTAGGTCAGGTCCATCTCAGAGTAGGTCCAGTGGATTCCCAAGCCCACCATGTAGTGATTTCCCCGGTTCCAAAATGCATAATTGGAATACAAACCTTTACTGTTATCCCTCAGGAGTATATCAAGTCTCCAGCCCTATGTCATGGTTTAGTCCACACGTCTTCCTATATACTTGACTGTGAAAATTCTCTGTTGAAGTCCACCTTTAGTGAGCATTCACATGAGACACAAATATCTTCACTTCTTTGTTCCATTCAGAGGAGTCTATCCTCATCCCTCTTCCACATACTTCACTGTCACTAATTTTCCAATCGTGTTCCTTCCAATTCCTGACCATCTAGCTAAACCATTGGCCACAGCCCATGAATCAGTATACAATCAATCACAGATCTGGCTGTTTCTCCTTCCAAGCAAAGTGAACAATCAGGTGCACTGCTCGAAGTTCTGCCCATTGGGAGTACTTTCCTTCACCACTGTCCTTCAAGGAGGTCCCATAGAGGGGCTTTAGTGCTGCTGCTGTCCACTTTCAATTGGTGCCTGCATATCACCCAGAACCATCTGTAAAGCAGGCACAAGTTTTCTCTTATTCTGTCAACTGATTATAAGGAACTCCCCATGAGGTCATAGGTGCAGACTGGGTGACAGAGGGTAATGTGACAGAAGTGGAGACTGGGGTTTTGGGCCACTCCTCATGCAACTTACTTCTGCTTTCAGGTCCTTCTTGGGCCTGATTCTCGTACATACCACGTCCATTTGATGATGGAGTGCTCCTGTGCATGTCCAAGTTTATGACTCTATGGGTCAGACAACACCCAGTTCGTGATGGGCAGCTTAGGCCACATCGTGACTTGGTGTCCCGCGGTTAAGCATTCAGTCTCTACTAAGGCCCAGTAATAAGCCAAAAGCTGTTTCTCAAAAGGAGAATAGTTATCTGCAGAGGATGGCATGGCTTTGTTCCAAAATCCTAAGGGTATGCACGGTGGTTCACCAATATGGGCCGGCCAAAGACTCCACACAGTATTTTTATCTGCCACTGGCACTTCAAGCACCATTGGATCACCCAGATCATATAGCCCAAGGAGAAGAGTGGCTTGCATAGCAGCCCGAACCTGTTGTAGAAACTTCTCTTGTTCAGAGCCCCACTCAAAATTAGCCACTTTTCGAGTCATTAGATAAATAGGCAGAAATAGTACACCCACGTGAGGAATACGTTGCCTCCAAAATCGAAAGAGGCCAGCCAGGAATTGTGCCTCCTTTTCAGTTGTGGGAGGAACCAGATGCAATAACTTATCCTTCACTTTGGGAGGAATATTTTGACATGCCCTACACCACTGGATCCCTAGAAATTTCACTGAGGTGGAAGGCACCTGAATTTTTGTAGGATTAATTACCCACTGTCTAGCACACAATTGTTTTACAGATAAATCCAGAGTCATTGACATTTCTTCCTTACTGGGTCCAATCAGCATAATGTTATCAATGTAATGAACCAGTGTTACCTCTTGTGGGAGGTAAAGGAGATCAAGGTCCTTGAGGACAAAATTATGACATAGTGATGGAGAGTTAATGTAGCTCCAAGGTAGGCAATTGAAGGTGTATTGCTGACCTTGCCAGCTAAAGGCAAATTGGAATGCCATGGATTGAATTATGTCCCCCCAAAAATGTGTATCAATTTGGCCAGGCCATGATTTCCAGTATTGCGTGGTTGTCCTCTATTTTGTGAATGTAATTTTACGTTAAAGAGGATTAGGGTGGGATTGTAACACCCTTACCCGGGTCACATTCCTGATCCAATGTAAAGGGAGGTTCCCTGTGGTGTGGCCTGAACCACCTTTTATCTTTCAAGAGATAAAAAGGAAAGAGAAGCAAGCAGGGAGTTGGGGACTTCAAACCAAGAAAGAAGCACCAGAAGCAGAGTGTGTCCTTTGGACCTGGGGTCCCTGCACCTGACAAGCTCCTTGACCAGGGGAAGGTTGAGGACAAGGACCTTCCTCCAAAGCCAACAGAGAGAGAAAGCCTTCCCCTGGAGCCAAAACCTTGAATTTGGACTCCTAGCCTACTGTACCATGAGGAAATAAATTTCTCTTTGTTAAAGCCATTCACTTGTGGTATTTCTCTTACAGAAGCACTAGATAACTAAGACACTGGCCTTGCCAGCTAAAGGCAAATTCCTTCTGATGGTCCTTTGAAACAGGTAAAGAGGAAAAGACATTATCTAGATCACTAGCTGCATATTAGGTACCAGGAGCTGTATTAATTTGCTCAAGCAATGAAACTACATTTGGAACAGCCACTGCAAGTGGAGTCACCACCTGGTTAAGTTTTCGATAATCCACTGTCATTCTGCAAGATCCATCTGTTTTTTTCACAGGTCAAATAGGCAAGTTGAATGGGAATGTGGTTGCAATCTCCACTCCTGCATCCTTCAGGTCCTTGATGGTGGCAATAAACTCTGCAATCCCTCCAGGAATGCAGTATTGCTTTTGGTTTACTATTTTCCTAGGTAGGGGCAGTTTTAATGGTTTCCAGTTGGCTCTTCCTACCATAATAGCCCTTACTCCATTTGTCAGCGATCTAATTGTGGGTGTTCTGCAAGTTGATGAAAGAATCTATACCATTTATGAATTCCTGAACTGGGGAAATCACTACAGGATGGGTTCAGGGATCCAATCAAACTACTGTGTGATGGACATGAACTAAGACTCCATTAATTACCTGACCTCCATATACCCCCACTCTGACTGGTGTGTCACAATTACATTTTGGGTATCATGAAATTAGTGCCAGTTCAAAGCCAGTATCCAGTAATCCCTTAAAAGTCTGGTGATGTCCTTTTCTCCAATGAATAGTTACTCTGGTAAAAGGCCATAGATCCCTTTGGGGAAGGCAGGGAGAAAGATTAATAGCATAAGTTTTTGGCACTGTATTGGAGTCCTTCCTAAGAGGGAATTGGCTCCCCTTCTTTCAAGGGGTTGTAGGTCTTTAAACACACTCAAGTCTGGGAATTGATTAAGGGGGCATGACTCTCTACTGTGCTGATTCAAGTTAGACTGCTGTTCACTAGACCTAGAATTCTTATACTTTTACAGATCAAGTAAATATTTAGTAAACTTCCCATCTCTTTCACATCTAGGGACACCATGACTAAGTAGCCAAAGCCAAAAGTCCATACTATTCAGACTATTCTGATTACTGCTTGGAATCTGTTGTCCATTATGTTAACCATGCCCATCTTGTCTTTGTTAATTGAGTGCCACCATTTGGTCCTTACCACCACAGGTGCCAATCAGCACTGTTGTAGTTAAGTGTCTTAATTCAGTTAGGGAAATTCCTCTGTCAAATCTGACTTACATAAAATAACAATCACAAAGGTGAGGCCAAGATGGCAGAGTAGTCAGAAACTTCCAGTGATCCCTCTTACAAGAAAGACCTGAAAAAAAACAAGTGAAACGATTATATCTATGACAAACTAGGTGCCCTGAATATCAAAGGCAAATTTAGAAAACTGACTGGGAGATAGAGATGATTAAGAAGCTGCAAGGAGTTGCCAGGCCTGAATCACTGGGAATCCTCAGGCACCGTTCCTGGGAGGGACCATGGCAGGGCTGGTGATAGAGTTCTGGACACAGTTTCCTCAGGGTGAAGAAGCCAGCTGCACAGCCTACTCACACCTCCAAAATCAGAGAGGAATGGCGCCCTTGGCAAAAGCGAAGTACTTGTGTATATTTTACTGCGCCCCCAGCCACCAAGCAGGCTTCAGTGGCTGTTGATTTCCCTGAGCCTGAGATAGGTCCTGCTGATCATCCTGAGCCATTCTCCTTGTCTTGGAGAAGGAATAAATTCACAATTCAGGGAAAAGATAATCTGTCAGCTCCACTAACCTGGGAGCTCAGGACAGAAGCAGCTCCTGTCCAGGTATAAATGGTCCGTGGACTTTGAATACTTTTAACCTTGCACGAACCTGTGTGGGCCTATTTCAGGAGAATAAGCCCTAGTTGGCAGTCTGCAACTGTTTCAGCTGTGCGGTAGAGAGCTGGGTGTTTGATGTTTGATACCGATTTGCCTATTAAACAGGGTCCACACTGACCCACATCAGAGGCGTAAGGACTGGTGGCTCCACCCACGTAACCCAGCCACCCATGACAGGGGTCCATTATAACTGGTACCTCGCAATACTTACAAACAAAAGCATTGGGTGGACATGGTCTGTCTGCAGGACCCACCCACCTGTGCACTCTAGGGAACAGGGATGCACTTTCCTTACAGACACTCAGGGGATGGCTGTCAGCCCTCTGCCTTGTTGACAGAGTGATCCCCTGTTGCAACCAGATACCTGTACCTACACCAATCACCCCTGCCTCTCTAAGACTGTAGGACAAAGCCCATACCACACACTTTATGAGCAACTACCTTGACACCTCAGGTGAAATAATACAAGAAAAGTGAATGGACTTCTAGGGTGATACACCTGATAACAGCTCTAGCTACCTGGTGACAGGATGTTAGAGCTTCAAAGGCGAAAATAATCATGTTAGCTCACTCAAGCAGCCTGTTTGAGCATATCAAAACAAACAAAACAAGAAACTAAGATAAAGGAAGTAAACATAAAATAAACTAATACAATAAATTATAGAAGGCTTGGAGACAACAGTCAACAACAAATCATAATGAAGCAGACCATGATCACTTCAACAAGCTCCCAAAACAAAGATTCAAGGGATCTTCTGGATGAAGGTGCCTTCCTGGAATTACCAGACGCAACATACAAAAGATTACTGTAAAGAACTCTTCAAGACGTCAAGGAGATCAGGCAATACGCAGAACAATTCAAGGAACACACAGATAAAGCAGTTGAAGAAATTAAAAAGGTTATTCAAGGACATAAAGAAAAAATTAATAAGCTGCAAGAATCCATAGAGAGACAGGAATCAGGAATTCAGAAGATTAACAATAAAATTACAGAAATAGACAACTCAATAGAAAGTCAGAGGAACAGAATTGAGGAAATGGAAGGCAGAATTAGTGAGACTGAAGACAGAACACTTGGCACCAATATATTTGAAGAAAAATCAGATGAAAGAATTAAAAAAAAGAAAAAACCCTAAGATCATGCGGGGCTCTATCAAAAGAAATAATCTACTAGTGATTGGAGTACGAGAATGGGGAGCAAGGACAGAAAATACAGAATTGTTGAAGATTCATTTGCAAAAAATTTCCCTGAGGTCGTGAAAGATGAGAAGATATCTATCCAAGACGCTCATTGAACTGCACATAAGGTAGATCTCAAAAGGAATTCATCAAGAGATATTATACTCAAACTTGCCAAAACCAAAGATAAAGGTAGAATTTTAAGAGTGGCTGGGGATAAGCAAAAAGTCACCTACAAAGGAGAGTCAAAAAGAATATGTTCAGAATACTCAGCAGAAACCATGCAAGGAAGAAGGCAATGATATGACTTATATAAGGCACTGAAGGAAAAAATAATTGCCAGCCAAGAATCATATATCCAACAAAACTGTCTCTCAAATATGAAGGTGAAATTAGGACATTTCCAGATAAACAGAAGTTTAATGAAATTCATAAAAACCAAACCAAAACTACAAGAAATACTAAAGGGAGTTCTCTGGTTAGAAAATCAATAATATCAAGTGGCATCCCAAGACTAGAACACAGGACAGAGCAACCAGATGTCAACCCAGATGGGGAAATCACAAAAATAAATCCAGATACAAAAACACTCAAAATAGGGAAACGACAAAGTCATTCTGTAAAAGAAGACATTAAAACAGTAAAGAGGGACTAAGAAGTGTAGTCAAAAGTCTATCACATGAAAAGGAAGACAAAGTGATATAAATAAAAGTTAGGTTTATACTTGGAAAAATAGGGGTCAATATTAACGTAACCACAAAGCAGAACAACAATCCTACTCATCAAAATAAAATACAAGAAAAAAAATACTCAGCAGAAACAAAATCAACAACAAATAAGAGGAAAAGACCTTATACAAAGATAAACTACTCAGCATGAAAAATTAAGTGGGAAAAAGAAACTGTCAACAACACACAAAAAAAGACGTGAAAATGACAGCACTAAACTCATACCTATCCATAATTACATTGAATGTAAATGGACTAAATGTGCCAATAAAGAGACAGAGAGTGGCAGAATAGATTAAAAAAAAAAAAAACAGAATCCGTCTATTTGCTGCCTACAAGAGACACACCTTAGAGACACAAACAAACTAAAACCCAAAGGACAGAAAAAAGTATATCAACCAAACAACAACCAAAAAAGAGCAGGAGTGGCAGTATTAACTTCTGACAAAATAGACTTTAAAATTAAATCCACCACAAAGGATAAGGAAGGACACTCTATAATGATTAAAGGGACGATACACCAGAAGAATATAATCATATCAAATATTTATGCACCCAATGACAGACGTGCAAGATACATGAAACAAACTTTAACAGTATTGAAAAGTGAGATAGACAGCTCCACAGTTATTGTAGACTTCAACACACCTCTTTCAGTAAAAGACAGAACATCCAGACAGAAGCTCAATAAAGACACCGAAGATCTTAATGCCACAATCAACCAACTTGACCTCGTAGACATATACAGAACACTCCACCCAACAGCAGCCACGTATACTTTCTTTTCTAGCGTGCAGGGAACATTATCTAGAATAGACCACATATTAGGTCATAAAGCAAGTCTTAGCAGAATCCAAAACATCAAAATATTACAAAGCGTCTTCTCTGACCACAAAGCCATAAAAGTAGAAATCAATAACAGGAAAAGCAGGAAAAACAAATCAAATGCTTGGAAACTGAAAAATACCCTGCTCAAAAATGACTGGGCTTTAGAAGACATTAAGGATGGAATAAAGAAATCTATATAATCCAATAAGAATGAAAACACTTCCTATCAGAACCGTTGGGACATAGCAAACATAGTGCTCAGAGGTCAATATACATCAATAAATGCACCCATACAAAAAGAAGAAAGGGGCAAAATCAAATAATTATCCCTACAAGTTGAACAAATAGAAAGAGAGCAACAAAAGAAACCCTCAGGCACCAGAAGAAAGCAAATAATAAAAATTATAGAGGAATTCAATGAAATAGAGAAGAGAAAAACAACTGAAAGATAACAAAACCAAAAGAAGGTTCTTTGAAAAAATGAACAAAATTGATAAACCATTGGCCAAACTGACAAAAGAAAAACAGGGGAGGAAGCAAATAACCTGAATAATATGATAGGTGATATCACAACAGACACAGCTGAAATTAAGAGTCATGTCAGATTACCACCACAAATTGTACTCTAACAAATTTGAAAACCTAGAAGAAATGCATGAATTTCTAGAAACTCACTACCTACCTAAACTAACACAAACAGAGGTAGAACGACTAAATAAATCCATAACAAAAGAAGAGATTGAAAAGGTAATTAAAACACACACACACACACACACACACACACAAAAGCCCTGACCTGGACAGCTTCAGTGGAGTGTTCTACCAAACGCTCAGAGAAGAGTTAACACCACTACTACTAAAGGCATTTCAGAGCATAGAAAAGGATGGAATGCTCCTTCTATGAAGCCAGCATATTCCTGATCCTAAAACCAGGTAAAGACACCACAGAAATAGAAAATTGCAGATATATATCCCTCATGAACTTAGATACAAAAATCTTCAACAAAATTCTAGCCAACAAAATTCAACAACATATCAAAAAAAATAATCCACCACGACAAAGTGGGATTCATACCAGGTATGAAGAGATGGTTCAACATTAGCAAAACATTTAATGTAATCCATCAAATAATTAAAAGACAAGAAACACATGAACTTAACAATTGATGCAGAAAAGGCATTTGACAAAGATCAAAAGCTATTCGTGATAAAAAGTCTCAGCAAAATAAAAATCGAAGGAAAAGTCCTCAACATAATAAGGGGCATTTATAAAAAAACAACAGCCAACATCATCTTAAATGGAGAGAGTCTGAAAGCATTCCCTCTGAAATCAGGAACCAGACAGGGACGCTCTTTATCACCATTCATATTCAACAATGTGCTGGAGGTCCTAGCCAGAGCAATTAGGCTAGATAAAGAAATAAAGAGCATCCAGATTGGTAAGGAAGAAGTAAACGTATCTCTATTTGCAGATGACATGACCTTATACACAGAAAACCATACAGAACCCTCAAAAAAAACCTACTGAAACTAATAGAAGAGTTCAGCAGAGAAACAGGATACAAGATAAACATACAAAACTTAGTTGGATTCCTCTACTCCAACAAAAAAGAACATTGAAGAGGAAATCACCAAATCAATACCATTTACAGTAGCCCCCATGAAGATAAAATGCTTAGGAATAAATCTTACCAGAGATGTAAAAGACCTATAGAAGGCAAACTACAAGACACTACTGCAAGAAAGCAAAAGAGACCTACAGAAGAGGAAAAACATACCTTGGTCATGAATAGGGAGTCTTTACATTGTAAAAATATCTATTTTACCAAAAGCGATTTATAGATAAAATGCAATTCCAATTGAAATTCCAGGGACATTTTTTACTGAGATGGAGAGAGAAATCACCAACTTCATATCAAAAGGAAAGAGACCCCGGATAAGTAAAGCATCACTGAAAAAGAACAAAGTGGGAGGCTTCACACTACCTGATTTTAGAACCTATTATACCACCACAGTAGTCAAAATAGCCTGGTACTGGTAAAAAACAGATACATGGACCAATGGAACAGAATTGAGAATCCAGACATAAATGCATCTACATATACGCAGCTGATATTCGACAAAGGCACAAAGTCAGTTAAATGTGGAAAAGACAGTCTCTTTAACAAATGCTGCTAGCATAAGTGGATATCCATCTGCAAAAAAATGAAACTAGACCCATAACTCACACCATGCACAAAACCTAACTCAAAATGGATCAAAGACTTAAATATAAAATCTAAAATGATAAAGATCATGGAAGAAAAAATAGGGACAAAGCTAGGAGCCCTAGGACATGGCATAAAGAGTATACAAAACATTACTAACAATGCACAAACACCAGTAGAGAAACTGCATAACTGGGAGCTCTAAAAATCAAACACCTATGCTCATCCAAAGACTTCACCAAAAGAGTAAAAAGATTACCTACAGACTGGGATAAAGTTTTTAGCTATGACATTTCCCATCAGTGTCTGATCTCTGAAATCTACTTGATACTACAAAAACTCAACAACAAAAACTAAAAAACCCAATTAAAAATAGGGCAAAGAATATGAACAGGTACTTCACTAATGATGACATTCGGGTAGCTAACAGATACATGAGGAAATGCTCATGATCATTAGCCATTACAGAAATCCAAATCAAAACTACAATGAGATTCCTTCTCACTCCAACAAGGCTGGCATTAATCCAAAAAACACAAAACAATAAATTTCGGAGAGGTTGTGGAGAGACTGGAACACTTACACACTGCTTGTGGGAATTAAAATGGTACAAAAACTTTGGAAATCAAATTGGCACTTCCTTAAAAAGCTAGAAATAGAACTACCACACGATCCAGCAATCCCACTCCTCAAAATATATCCTAGAGAAATAAGAGCCTTTACACAAACAGATATATGCACACCCATGTTCATTGCAGCACTGTTTACAATAGCAAAAATATGGAAGCAACCAAGGTGCTAATATATGTATATTTTCTAATATAGTGGTCCCATATCAGTAAACTCAGATTGCTCTATCTTTATGTTCCTTACACCATTAACCCACACACTTAACAGCCATTCCCAAACATATTCCCCAGGTTTTTGTTTGTACATCTTAGAAAAGTCAAGCAGTTCTTTTGAAGAGTAGTGTACCTCCTCCTGGCATACACTTTGTACTTCACCTTTTGAGGCTTACTGGGACTTAAGTCTAGTTATAGGTCTAGAAGCAAAAATCAGTGGGAAAGTGTTTTGAGAACATTCAGAATTGTCTTGTAAATCATCTGTTTCTGGCAATGCCCCACACGATGACTCAGACAAAGGCTCTTAAATGCTGCTGGGTTAATCTCATTCGATGGGGGTAGAGAGGCTAATGGTTTTACTGGGGAGGGTGGTTTATCAGACAAACATGGAGTAATTTCAACAAATGGGAGTGGGAGGACTGGTTCTGTTGGTAAAAATGATTCAATGGAATTTAGGGGCTCAATGTTTCCAGCTTCCTGATTATCTGCCTTTATGTCCCCATCCCAAGTTTCAAGATACCATCTCTTCCCAATCAATGCCCTCACTTTACCTTCAGACACCTTTCAATGTTGGCAACTGAGTTGGCATTGTAATTCAGCTACTCTTACAATGAGACTTTGGGTTTGGTTTTCGGCAATATAAGCTCTGTTTCTACAAGAAATAAGGCTTTCTTTCAAAGCATAAGTGGAAAATTTGAGGTCATTTATGCAGCACTCGGGCTTTGGCTCTGAAGCCCCAAGCTCATCTTTTCTTTCACCAGTTAATCTAGCAAAAGTAGGACCATCCAGAAAATGGTGCTATAGACAGAAGCACCACACCATCCCTCCACAGCAAAGACTCAAAAACCTAAGTAAAACACAGACAAACTTCAATCCTGGAACCCTGTGTGTCACATGAAAAGATAGAGAACTCAACCAAGCACCAAATGGAAGAAGAAATTGACAGAAAACAGAGAGTGAGGAGAGATGCAGAGTGGAGGTCCCCTATCAGCTAACACAGCATGGATTCTTCATCTTGGACTCCTGTTGGAGATGAGTGGAAGGGAGTATGGGAAAGAAGTTTCATGGAACTCCCAGCAGGAGACAGAGCACCCACTGGGGCTGCCCTACTGCACCATAGCTGAACAACTGGCCCTGCCCATTGGACAAAGTGGTGAGAAGCATCATGCCCACAGACAAAGAACAAAGAATGCACAGCCCACCTACTTAGACATGACAAAATAAAACAAAAAAGCAGGACAGACAAATCTACAATCAATAAATGAAAAAAAATTATTACTGAATGTCCCGAAGACAGCAGACAACATCAAAACATAAAAAACAGGACAGGACGGTCACTGTAGGCATCCAAAATAAAACACCAGATGACCTTCCAGTAGAAGAAAAGATACTGGACCTACCTGATAGGGAATTCAAATCTCTAATATTCAGGGCTATCCAGGAGATGAAGAAAAAAAGTAGACAGAAATGAGGAAAAAATAGACAGAATCATGGGAAATACAGACAAAATTATGAAAAAGACAAAAAATGGAAGAATTCAGGAAAATTCAAAATGTCAAAATAAATTCACATCTAGAGATCATACAAAAACAACAATTAGAAATCCAAACAACAAGAATTCAGAAAGGGGCGGTGTCATAGGTTTCAGGAAGAGGTTTGAGACAGTGGAAGACAGGAGCAGCAAAATTGAAGACAAATCCTCAGATACCACTTTCTGTGAGAAAAAATCAGAGAAAAGAATGAAGGAAAATGAAGAAATCCTCAGAACGATGTGGGATAAGATCAAAAGCAAAAATTTTCATGGGATCACAAACCAGAATAGGGGGAGAAAATGGAAAACACTGAAGAATTTCTGACAGAAAACTTCCCTAATATCATGAAAGATGAAAAGCTGACCATCCAAGAAGCCCAATGAACCCCATAGAGGACAGACCCCAAAAGAAAATCACCAAGGCATGTCATAATCACACTCAGTAAAACCAAAGACAGAGTCCTGAGAGCAGCACAAGAAAAATGAAAAGTCACCTACAAAGGGGAAAGAACAAAACTAAGCTCTGATTACTCTGCAGAAACCACGCAAGCAAGAAGGCATGGGATGACATACATAAAACTTTGAAATGAAAAAAATTGCCATCCGATAATAATACATCCTGTAAAACTCTCACTCAAATATGATGGTGAAATTAGGACCTTTCCAGATAAACACAAATCAAGGGAATATGTAAAAACAAACCAAACATACAAGAATTATTAAAGGGAGTCCTTCCATCAGAGAACAAACAACATCAGACGACTGCCTGAATCTAGGATGCAAGACCTCCTCAGTCAGATACCTACCTAAGTAAGAACTCCCAAGAATAAATCAAAACTAAAATTTTTACACCAGGGAACCAGAGAGGCTAATCTGTAAATGACTACAACCTCAGAACAATAAAAGAGGGAATAACTGGTGTAGGTATAGAACTTTCAAATGGAGAGTAAGTCAAGGCAATACCAAGTGTCTTAGTTGTCTAGTGCTGCTATAACAGAAATACCACAAGTAGATGGCTTCAACAAATGGAAGTTTATTCTCACACAGCCTAGTAGGCTAAAAGCCCAAATTCAGGGTGTTAGCTCCAGGGGAGGGCTTTCTCTCTGTCAGTTCTGGAGGAAAGTCCTTGTCATAAATCTCCCCCTGGCTGAAGAGTTTCTCAGCACAGGGGCCCCAGATTCAAAGGACACGTTATTCTCCTGGCTCTCATTTCTTGGTGATGTGAAGTCACATATCTTTCTGCTGACTTATCTCTTTTATATCTCTAAAGAGATTGGCCTAAGACACAATCTAATCTTGTAGATCACATCGATATAACTGCCACTAATAATACACTTCATTTCATCATAGACGTAGGATTTACAACAGATAGAAAAATCACATCAGGTGCTAAAATGGAGGACAATTCACACAATATTGGGAATCATGGCCTAAGCAGGTTGACAAATATTTTTGGGGAACACATTTTGATCCATGACACCAAGTAATAAAATACTGGTTCAAACTTAGGAAGATAGAATCAGCCAGATAACACCCTAGGTAATGACCTCTGAAGAATAAAACAAAATTTAAAAATTTACAGCATGGAACCAGAGAGGCTAATCTATAAATGTAAACAACATCAGAACAATAAAAGGAGAAATAAACAGTGTAGGTATAGATCTCTCTAATGGAGAGAAAGGCAAGGCAATACCAAGTGATAATAGACTGGTTCAAACCTAGGAAGATAAGGGTAAATTTCAAGGAAACCACAAAGAAAGTTAATAAGCCTACTCATCAAAATAAAGAAGAGAAACGTAAAGTCTCAGTAAACACAAAATCTACAAAAACAAATTTAAAAAAACCCACAAAGAAAAGGAATTTAGCACAGGAGAGTAGGAGGAACAAAGAAAATGTCACCACCACAAAAAAAAAAAAAACTACAAAATGACAGAAATAAACTCTTACCTATCAATAATTACACTAAACTTAAATGGCCTAAATGCACCAATAAAGAGACAGAGGGTGACAGAACGGATTTTAAAAAAAAGATTCCATCAATATACTGTCTACAAGAGACATACCTTAGAACCGAAGACATAAGTTTATTAAAAATCAAAGGATGGGAAAAAATATATTGAGCAGTTGCCAAAAAACAACAGGAATAGCAATACTAATCTCAGGTAAAATAGACTTTAAAACAAAATCCACCATAAAAAACAAAGAAGGGCATTATAAAATGATTAAAGGGACAATCCATTATGAAGACATAACCATAATAAATATCTATGCACCAAATGACAGGTCTCCACATACATAAAACAAACTCTATCTCTCTGAAAAGATAAATTGACAGTTCCACAGTAATAGTAGTAGACTTCAACACACCACTCTTGGTAAAGGACAGAACATCTAGAAAGAAACTCAACAAAGATACAGAAGACCTAAAGGCCACAATCAGCTAACGTGACTTCATAAACATATATAGAACACTCCATCCAACGGCTGCAAAGCACACATTCTTTCCCAAACCACATGGAACATTCTCCAGAATAGACCACATCTTAGGCCACAAAGTAACCCTCAACAAAATCCAAAACACTGAGATAATACAAAGTACCTTCGCTGATCACAATGCCATCAAAGTAGAAATTAACAGCAGGAACAGTAAGAAAAAAAAAATCAAATACATGGAAACTGAATAACACCTTCCTTAAAAACCACTGGGTAATAGAAGAAACTAAAGATGGATCAATAAATTCCTAGAATTAAACTAAAATGAACACACATTATACCAAAACCTTTGGAACATAGCAAGAGCAGTGCTCAGAGGTCAATTTCTCCCAATAGATGCACACATCAAAAAAGAAGAGACAAGAGGTGGGGCCAAGATGGCACATGATTCAGACACTTCCTGTGGTCCCTCTTACATCAAAGACCTGAAAAAACAAGTGAATCAATTATATATGAAAATCTATGAGCAATGAACATCAAAGGCAAAGTTGAGAAATTGGACTGAGCAGCAGGGAGAGGGAGAGATTGTTCAGAAGCAGCAAGGAGTTGCCAGACTTGACCCAGCAGGAACTTGCACCCTGCAGGCTGGATTAGCCGGTGTGTGCGGTGAGGCAAGCAGTGGTGCTCAGGACCCGTCTTCCACATCGGGAGAAACCCAGCAGCACACAGTGTCCTTAAGCCTCCAGAACTAGTGAAAAGGGGTGCTCAATAGGCAAAATATAAATACATTCATCTAACTACTGCATGGATCAAAAAACACCTTTTGGGAAAAACCTCTCTCCCATATACCTGCCTCCTCCCAGCGCTGCACGAGGCCTCGGGTCAACTTCAGATATTGTTGTGCCCCCAGGACTGGAAGTAGGACCCGTCATGAGCCCTGAGCCATTCTGCCAGCCTTGGAGAGGAAACAAATTAACAAACAGGAAAAAACAATTTGTCAACACCCCTAAACCGGGAACTCAAGGCAGGCACAGTTCTTTCCCCTAGGCACAGACATAAGGGGTCCATGGACTTTGAATGCCTTTCACCCCTGCATAGACCTGTGTGGGCCCATTTCAACAGTGTAGGCCTTCATTGACAAAGTACAACAGGGTATATACCTGAAGCCTAACTTTAACTGTATCTTCTATATGATGGAGTGGCAGGATGGTGACATTTGACACTGCTCTGCCTATTAAACAGGGTTCTCACTTACCCACATCAGGGGCCTGAGGACTTGTGGCTTCACTCACGCCACCTAGCCACCCAAGGCAGGGGTGCCTCACAGTCCTTACAGCCAACAGCATTGGTTGTCCATAGTCTAGCTGCAAAACCCACCCAACTATGCACAATAGGGAACACAGACATGCTTTCCTCCCAGGCATACAGGAAAGTCTGTCAGCCCTCTGCTTTGATCAGTGTGTGACCCCCTACTGCAGTTACCTGTGCCTACACCAATCACCCCCGCTTGTCTAGGACTGTAGGTGAGAGCCTGCACCACATTCTTGGTGACTGACTACCTGGACACCTGAGCTGAATCCATATAAGAAAAGCAAACAGACTCCAGGGCTCACATACCTAGTAACAGATTTAACCACCTGGTGACAGGATGTTAGAGCTTCAAAGGTGCGAATAATCAAACTAGCTCACATGAGCAGCCTATTTGGGCATATCAAAGCAAAACAAAGCAAGAAGCTAGGGCACAGTAAGAAAACATAAAATAAATAAATATAATAATTTATCGATGGCTCAGAGACAATAGTCAATATCAAATCCATAAAGAAGCAGACCATGACGGCTTTGGTAAGTTTCCAAAATAAAGAATCAAGAAATCTTCCGATGGAAGAAAACTTCCTGGAATTACTGGAAGTAGAATACAAAAGATTAATATACAGAACTCTTCAAGAGATCAGGAAGGAGATCCAGCAAAGTGCAGAACAAGCAAATGAACACACAGACAAAGCAATAGAAGAACTTAAGAAGATTATAGGAGAACACGATGACAAATTTAACAAGCTGCAAGAATCCATAGAGAGACAGCAAACAGAAATCCAGAAAATTAACAATAAAATTTCAGAATTAGACAATTCAATAGAAAGTTGTAAGAACAGAATTGAGGCAATGGAAGCCAGAATTAGTGAGATTGAAGAAAAGCACTTGAAACCAACTTATTTGAGGAAAAGTCAGATAAAAGAATTAAAACAGTGAAGAAGCCCTAGGAATTATGTGGAACTCTATCAAGAGTAATAACTTATGAGTGACTGGAGTACCAGAACAGGGGGGAGAACAGAAACTAAAGAGTTAATTGGTGAAGATTTGTTGGCAGAAAACTCCCTTGATATCCTGAAAGATGAGAAGATACCTATCCAAGATGCTCAGGACCCCCACACAAGGTAGACCCCAAAAGGAAGTCAACAAGACATATTATATAATTAAATGAGCCAAAACCAAAATAAACAGAATTTTAAGAGCATCTAGGGATAAACAAAAAGTAATCTACAAAGGAGAGTCGACAAGACTAAGCTCGGACTACTCAGCAGAAACCATGCAGGCAAGAAACCAATGGGATGACGTATACAAAGCCTTGAAAAAAAAATTACCAGCCAAGAATCACATATCCAGCAAAACTGTCTCTCAAATATGATGGCAAAATTAGGGCATTTCCAGATAAACAGGAGTTTAGGGAATTTGCAAAAACCAAACCAAAATTACAAGAAATAGTAAAGGAAGTCATCCAGTTAAAAAAAAATAAAAAATATCAGATAATAACCCAAGACTAGAACACAGGACAGAGCAACCAGATATCAGCCCAGATAGGGGAGTCGCAAAAACAAATAAACCTAAAACACTGAATATAGGGAAGCAGAGATGTCAATATGTAAAAGATGACAACACTAAAACAAAAAGATGTATTAAAACTGTATTCATAGATCTTTAGTATGGAGAGGAAGTCAAGGCAATATAAAGAAATAAATGATTGGTTTGAACTTAGAAAAATAGGGGTAAATTTTAAGGTAAACACAAAGGAAACTAACAATTTAACACATAAAAAAAGAAAAACAAAGACTCGGCAAACACAAAATCAGCAACAATGAAAAAGATGAAAAGAAAATGCATACAGAAAAACTACTCAGCACAGAAAAATTTTTTAATTTTTTTATTGTGCTTTAAGCGAAAGTTTACAAATCGTCAGTCTCTCATACAAAAATTTGTATACATCTTTCTATATACTCTTAGTTGCTCTCCCCCTAATGAGACAGCATAATCCTTCTCTACACCCTGTATTCCTGTGTCCATTCAGCCAGATTCTGTCTCCCTCTGCCTTCTCATCTCCCCTCGAGACAGGAGCTGCCCACATAGTCTCATGTGTCTACTTAATCCAAGGAGCTCACCTCTCACCAGTACCATTTCATATCTAATAAAACCCACTGCCGTCGAAATAGACCACTCAAATCCCTGTCTGAAGAGTTGGCTTTGGGAATGGTTCTTGTCTTGGGCTAGACCAGACCTTCTAGTCTCAGTGAGACCATTCAGTCTGCTCTTTTTACAAGAATTTGAAGTCTGCATCCTACTGCTTTCCTGCTCCCTCAGGGGTTTTCTGTTGCGTTCCCTGTCAGGGCAGCCAATGGTTGTAGCTGGGGACCATCTAGTTCTTCTGATCTCTAGCTGATGTAGTCTCTGTGGCCCTTTCTGTCTCTTGGGCTCATAATTGTCTTGTGTCTTTGGTGTTCTTCATTCTCCTTTGCTCCAGGTGGATTGAGATCAATTGATGCATCTTAGATGGCCACTTGCTAGTGTTTAAGACGTCAGATGCCACTCTCCAAAGTGGTAAGCAGAAAGTTTTCTTAATAGATTTTGTTATGCCAATTGACCTAGACGTCCCCTGAAACCATGGTCCCCAGACCTCTGCCCCTGCTACTCTGGCCTTCAAAGTGTTCAGTTTATTTAGGAAACTCCTTTGCTTTTGGTTTAGTCCAGTTGTGCTGCCCTCTCCTATATTGTGTGTTGTCTTTCCCTTCACCTAAAAAAGTTCTTGTCAATTATCTAACTAGTCAGCACAGAAAATTAAGTGGAACTAAGAAATTGTCAAGAACAAAAAAAAAGACTTCAAAATGACAGGACTAAACTCATAAAAAAAAAAAATCATACCTATCAATAATTATGCTGAATGTAAATGGACTAAATGCACCAATAAAGACACAGACAGTGGCAGAATGGAATTAAAAAAAAAAGGATTGATCAATATGCTGCCTACAAGAGACACAACTTAGCCTTAAAGACACAAACAAACTATGGAAAAAATATATATATATATATATATAAAGCAAAAATCAAAAAAGAGCACAAATGACAATATTAATCTCTATAATATTGGGCTATAGAAGAAATTAAGAATGGAATAAAAAAATTCACAGAATCAAATGAGAATGAAAACACATCCCACTAGAACCTTTGGGAAAGAGAAAAAGTGGCGCTCAGAGGTCAATTTATAGCAATAAATGCACAAACCCAAAAAGAAGAAAGGGTCAAAATCAAAGAACTATCCCTACAACTTGAACAAATAGAAAAAAGAGCAAGAAAAGAAGCCCCAGGGCACCAAAGAAAGCAAATAATAGAAATTAGAGCAAAATTAAAAGAAATAAAGAACAGAAAAACAGTTGAAGAGTTAACAAGACCAAAACCTGGTTCGTTGAAAAGGTCAACAAAAGTGATAAACAATTGGCCAAATGGACAAAAGAAAAACAAAAGAGGAATCAAATAACTAGAATAAGAAATGACATGGGCGATATCACTACAGGCCCAAATGAAATTAAAAGATTCATAACAAAACACTATGAAAAATTGTGCTCTAACAAGTTTGAAAACCTAGAGGAAATTGACAAATTTTTAGAAAAATGCAAGCTACCTAACAGAGACAGAACAACTAAATAAACCCATAACATAAGAAGAAATTTAAAGGGTTATTGAAGAACTTCTTATTAAAAAAAAAAAAAGCCCTGACCCTGACGTTTTGCTGGTAAATTCTACCAAACTTTTAGAGAAGAGCTAACACCACCACCACTAAAAGTATTTGAGAGCATAGAAAAGGATGGAATACTCCTAAACTCATTCTATGAAGCCAGAATAACCCTGATAACAAAACCAGATAAAGACACCACAAAAAAGAAAATTGCACACCAATACCCCTCATTAACATAGACATAAAAATTCTCAACAAAATTCTAGCCAAAGGCATTCAACAACATATCAAAAAATAAAAATAATTCACTTTGACCAAGGGGATTCATACGAGGTATGCAGGGATGGTTCAACATTAGAAAAACAATCAATGTAATACATCACATAAATAAAACAAAAGACGAGAACCACATGATCTTATCAGTTGATGCAGAAAAGGCATTTGACAAAGTCCAACACCCATTCATGATAAAAATTCTCAGCAAAATAGGAATAGAAGGGAAATTCCTCAACATAATAAAGGGCATTTATACAAAGCCAACAGCCAACATCATCCTAAATGGAGAGAGCCTGAAAGCATTCCCCTTGAGAACGAAAATGAAACAAAGATGACCTTTATCACCACTCTTATTCACCATTGTGCTGAAGGTCCTAGCCAGAGCAATTAGGCTAAATAAAGAAATAAAGGGCATCCAAATTGGTAAAGAAGAAGTAAAAGTACCCCTATTTGCAGATGATATGATCTTATACACAGGAAACCCCAAAGAATACACAAGAAAACTACTGGAACTAATAGAAGATTTCAGCAAAGTATCAGGATACGATACAAACATACAAAAATCAGTTGGATTCCTCTACACCAACAAAGAAAACTTTGAAGAGGAAATCACCAAATCAATACCACTTACAATAGCCCCAAAGAAGATAAAATACTTAGGAATAAATCTAACCAGAGATGTAAAAGACCTATACAAAGAAAACTATAATACACTACTACAAGAAACCAAAAGAGACCTACATAAGTGGAAAAACATATCTTGCTCATGGATAGGAGGACTCAACATTGTGAAAATGGCTATTCTAGCCAAAGCGATCTACAGATATAATGCAATCCTGATCCAAATTCCAATAACATTTTTTAATGAGATGGAGAAACAAATCACTGTCATATGGAAAGGGAAGAGGCTTCAGATAAGTAAAGCATTACAGAAGAAGAAAAACAAAGTGGGAGACCTCACACTACCTGATTTTACAATCTATTATACTGCCATGGTAGTCAAAATAGCTGGTTACTGGTACAAAAACAGATACTTAGACCAAGGGAACATAATTGAGAATCCAGACATAAATTCATCCACCTATGAGGCAAAAAAAAAAAAAAAAATTTTATGAGGCACTGACATTTGACAAAGGCCCTAAGTCCATTAAAAAAAAAAGTCCATTAGATGGGAAAAAACCGTCTCTTTAACAAATGGTGCTGGCATAACTGGATATCCATCTGCAAGAAAATGAAACAAGACCCATACCTCACACCATATACAAAAACTAACTCAAAATGGATCAAAGACCTAAATATAAATTCTAAAATGATAAAGATGATGGAAGAAAAAAATAGGGACAATGCTAGGAGCCCTTATACATGGCATAAACAATATACAAAACATTACTAACAATGCACAAACACCAGAAGAGAAACTAGATAACTGGGAGCTCCTAAAAATCAAATACTTATGCTTATCAAAAGACTTCACCAAAAGAGTAAAAAGAGAACCTACAGACTGGGAAAATATTTTTGGCTACAATAAATCTGATCAGCCTCTAATTTCTAAAATCTACAAGATACTGCAAAGCCTGAACAACAAAAAGACAAATAACCCAATTAAAAATGGGGAAAGGATATGAACAGGCATTTCGTCAAAGAAAATATTCAGGTGGTTAGAAGATACATGAGGAAGTGCTCATGATCATCAACCACTAGAGAAATGCAAATCAAAACTACAGCAAGATACCACTTCACCTCTACAAGGCTAGCATTAATCCAAAAAACACAAAATAATAAATGTTGGAGAGGTTGTGGAGATACCAGAACACTTATACACTGCTGGTGGGAATGTAAAATGGTATAACTACTTTGGAAATCGATTTGGCACTTCCCTAAAAATCTAGAAATAGAAGTAAGGTACAATTCTGCAATCTCACTCCTTGGAATATATAATAGAGAAATAAGAGACATCAAAATAGATATATGCACGTCCATGTTCACTGCAGCACTGTTCACAATAGCAAAGAGATGGAAAAAAACTAGGTGCCCATCAAAGGATGAATGGATAAACAAATTATGATATATTCACACAATGGAATACTGAGCAACTATAAAGAACAATGATGAATCCGTGAAACATCTCATAACATGGAAGAATCTGTAATGTTTTATGCTGAGTGAAATTAGTCAGTTGCAAAATGACAAATATTGTATGAAACCAGTATTATAAGAACTCAAGAAAAGGTTTAAACACAGAATAAGACATTCTTTGATGCTTACGAGGTTGGGGAGGGAGGTAGAGGGGTATTCATAAACTACATAGTAAAAAAAAAATATAGTAGACAAGAATAATCTTAGGTGAAGAAAGGACAAAATATAATACAGGGGAAGTCAGCACAACTGGACTAAACCAAAAGCTAAGAGGTTTCTTGAATACAGTCAAACACTTTGAGGGACAGAGTAGCAGGGGCAGTGTTCTGGGGACTGTGGTTTCAGGTGACATCTAGGTCAATTGGCATAACAACGTTTTTTAAGACAATGTTCTGCATTCCCCTTGGTGAGTGGCATCTGGGGTCTTAAAAGCTAGCAAGCAGCCATCTAAGATGCAACATGTGGTACCAAACCACCTGGAGCAAAGGAGAATGAAAAACTCCAAAGACAAAAGGTAAATATGAACCCAAGAGACAGAAAGGGCCACATACCAGAGGCTACAGAAGACTAGATGGTGCCCAGCTACCACCAATGACTGCCCTGTCAGGGAACACAACAGAGAGTCCCTAGCAAAGTGGGAGAAAAGTGGGGTGCAGAACTCAAATTCATGTAAAAAGGCCAGACTTAGTGGTCTGACTGAGAGTGGAGGGACCCTGGAAGACAAGGCAGAAAGAGACAGAAGCTGGTTGAATGGACACAGGAAATACTGGATGGAAAGGAGGAGTGTGCTGTCACATTATAGGGAGAGCAACATAACAATGTGTGTATGAATTTTTGCATGAGAAACTAACTTATCTATAAGCTTTCATTTAAAGCACAGTAAAAAAAAATAAAAGGAGACAAAATCAAAGCATTAGCTACCCTTCTCAAAAAATAGAAAGAGAACAGCAAAAGAAGCCCACAACCACTATAAGAAAGAAAATAATAAAGATCAGTGCAGAAATAAATGAAATAGAGAATACAAAAAGAATCAACAAAACCAAAAGTTGGTTCTTTGAAACAATCATCAAAAATGACAAACTATTGGCCAAACTGACAAAAGAAAAATAGAAGAGGATGCAAATAACCCCAATAAGAAATGACATGGGGGATGTTAAAACAGACCCAACTGGAATAAAAAAAAATCATAACAGAGTACTATGAAAATCTATACTCCAACAAATTTGAAAACCCAGAGGAAATGCAAATATCTGGAAACACACTACCTACCCAAACTAATACAAACTGATTTTAAAAATCTGAACAGAACCATAACAAAGGAAAAGTTTGAAAAGATACAAAAACACCCCACCCCCCAAAAAAAACCCTAGTTCTACAAAACATTCAGAGAAGAGCTTACATCAGTACTACTCAAACAATTTCAGAACATAGAAAAGGAAAGGATATTCTCAAATTTATTCTATGAAGCCAGCATAACCCTGATACAAAAACCAGGCAAAGACACCACAAAAAAAGAAAACTACAAACCAATATCCCCCATAAAAGAGATACAAAAATTCTCAAGAAAATTCTAGCCAGTAGAATTCAGCATCATGAAAAAAATAATACACCGTGACCACGTGGGATTCATACCAGGTATTAGTTTTTTTTTTACTCAAGGGGGGTTCAACATTAGAAAATAAGAAAAAGAAATAAAGGGCATCAAAATTGGTAAGGAAGAAGTAAAACTGCCCCTATTTGTGGATGATATGATACTATACATAGAAACCCCAAAAGACTTCATGAGAAAACTACTGGAACTAATAGAAAGATCCAGCAGAGCAACAGAAAATAAGATAAACATAAAAAAATTAGTTGGATTCCTATACATCAGTAAAGAGAACAATGAAAAGGAAATCAGAAAAACAATACCACTTATAATGGTCCCTAAAAAAATAAATAGGAATAAATCTAACCAGAGATGTAAAAGACCTTTAGAAAGAAAACTACAAAATGCTACTGGTAGAAACCAAAAGAGATCTACATAAATGGAAAAACATACCATCCTCATGGATAGGAAGACTCAACATTGTGAAAATGTCAGTTCTATCCAAAGCAATCTACAAATACAATGCGATCTCGGTCCAAATACCAACATCATTCTTTAAACAGATGGAAAAACTAATCATTAACTTTAAATGGAAAGGGAAGAGGCCCCGGATAAGTAAAGCACTATTGAATAAGAAGAACAAAATAGGAGGACTGGCACTACCTGACCTCAGAATTTACTACACAGCTTTGGTAGTCATAACAGCCTGGTAATGGTACAAGGACAAATACATAGACTAATGGAACCAAATTGAGAACCCAGATGTAAATCCATCCAACTATGGCCACCTGATTGTCGATGAGGGCCCAAAGTTCATTGAAACAAGAAAAGACAGTCTTTTTAACAAATAGTGCTGGCAAAACTGGATGTCCATCTGCAAAACAATGAAACAGGACCCATACCTCACACCATACACAAAAATTAATTCAAAATGGATCAAAGGCTAAATGTAAAACCAAAAGCTATAAAGATCATAGAAGAAAAAATAGGGTCTATGCTAGAGGCCCTAATACACGGCATTAACCGGGTACAAACCATAACTACAACACACAAACTCTAGAATATAAGTTAGATAACTAAGATCTTCTAAAAAGTAAATACTTAATGCTCATGAAAAAAATTCACCAAAGAGTAAAAAGAGAAACTACAGACTAGGAAAAAAATTTTAGGTATGACAAATCCGACAAAGGTTTTATCTCTAAAATCTGCAGGAAAATTCAACACCTCTACAACAAAAAGACAAATAATACAGTTAAAAAAACAGGCAAAGGAAATGAACAGACACTTTACCAAAGAAGACATTCAAGCGGCTGATATATGAGGAAATATTTGTGATTACTAGCCATTAGAGAAATGCCAATCAAAACCACAATGAGATGCCATCTCACCCTGGCATAACTGGCATGAATCAAAAACAAACAAAAAACAGGGAATAACAAATGTTGGAGAGGCTACAGGGAGATTGAAACTCTTAGGCACTGCTAGTGGGAATGCAAAGTAGTACAACCATTTTGGAAACGGCTATGGCCCTTCCTTAAAAAGCTAGAAATAGAAATACCATATGACCCAGCAATTCCACTCCTAGGAATATTTCCTAGAGAAATAAGAACCATCACATGAATAGATATATGCACACCCATCTTCATTGCAGCAGTATTTACAATAGCAAAAAGATGGAAACAACCTAGATGCCCATCAACAGAGGAATGGTTAAACTATGGTACATAGACACAATGGTATACTACACAATAATTCAGAACAATGAATCTGCAAAACATCTCACAACGTGGATGATTTGGACGTTATTACGCTGAGTGAAATAAGTAAATCACAAAAGGACCATTAGTATAAAAACTCATGAAAAGACACACACAAAAAGAATCTTTGATGATTGGGGAGGGGAAGCGCTAACTGGACAATAGATAAGTGGTAACTTTGGTGAAGGGTAAGACAGTTCACAGAACTTGCGGGGCCAGCATAGCTTGATGAAGGCAAGGTCATCAAAGCTCCATAAACCAAACAACCAAACCCACTGTGTTTAGTCGATTCCGACTCATAGTGAAACTAGAGGACAGAGTAGAACTGCCCCACAGGGTTTCCAAGGAGCTCCTGGTGGTGCAGTGGTTACACACTGGGCTGCTGTTGTTGTTAGGTGCCGTCGAGTCAAAAGACACGTGATCATCTCAGGAGAGGCAGAAAAAAAACATTTAACCTAGCTCAATATATAAAAAAACTCAGTAAATTAGGAATACAAAAGAACATTCCTCAACCTGATAAAAGGCATCTATGAAAAATCTACAGCTAACATAGTACTTAATGGTGAAAGACTGAACACTTTGCCTGTAAGATCGGGAACAAGACAAGGATGTTCTTCCCACTTCTATTCAACATTGTACTAAAAGTTCTAGCCAGAGCATTTAGGCAAAATATATATATATATATATATATATATATATATACTATCCAGATTGTAAAGAAGTAAGACAATATTTATCTGCAGATTATATGCTCCTTTATACAGATGATTCTAAGGAATTTACTAAAACTATGTTCGAACTAATAAATGAGTTGAGGAGGTTTCAAGATACAAGATCAATATACAAAAATCTATTGTATTTCTATACAGTAGCAATGAGAAAACCAAAAAGAAAAAAGAAAATAATTCCACTGCAATAGCATCAAAAGGAGTGATAAACTTAAGAACAAATTTAAGAAAAGAAGTGCAAAACTTATACTCTGAAAACTACTAAACACTCTTCAAACAAATTTGCAAAAGTAGAAAGACATCCCATATTCATGGATTGGAAGACAATATTTTTATCATGGTAGTACTCCCCCAATGCAATCTACGGATTCAATGCAACCCCTATCAAAATCCCAGCTGATTTCTTTGCAGAAATTGACAAGATGGTCCTAAAATCTATATGGAAATATAAGGGACCCAGGAGAATCAAAACAATATTGACAAAGAAGAACAAAGTTATAAGACTTATGCTTCAGGATTTCAACACTTTATCACCAAGTGATCAAGACTGTGTGATAATGACATAAGCATAAACAAACAGATCAGTGAAATAGAACGGAGAGCCTCAAAATAAATTCTTGTTTACAATCAATTGATCTTTTATAAAGGTGCGGATAAAGTTAAATGGGAAAAGAATAGTATTTTCTGCAAATGACACAAGGACAACTGGATATCCACATGCAAAAAGAATGAAATTGGATCCCGCATCAATGTCGTATACAAACGTTAACTGAAAATGGATCCAATACCTAAATGTTAAGATCTAAAACTCTTACAAGAAAATAGAGGTGTAAATCTCCATGAACAGGGTTTCTTAGTTATGACACCAAGAACCCAAGCAACAAAATAAAAAATAATTTACGTGGAAATCATCAAAACTGTTTTTGCTTTCTTGTTGTTGTCTTTAGGTGCCATCGAGTCGGTTCCGACTCATAGCGACCCCATGCACAACAGAATGAAACACTGCCCGGTCCTGCGCCATCCTTAAAATCATTGTTATGCTTGAGTTCATTGTTGCAGCCACTGTGTCAATCCACCTCATTTAGGGTCTTTCTCTTTTCCACTGACTCTGTACTTTGCCAAGCATGATGTCCTTCTCCAGGGACTGATTCCTCCTGATAGCATGTCCAAAGTATGTAAGATGCAGTCTTGTCATCCTTGCTTCTAATGAGCATTCCGGTTATACTTCTCCTAAGACAGATTTGTTCATTCTTTTGGCAGTCCATGGTATATTCAATATTCTTTGCCAACACCACAATTAAAAGGCATCAATTCTTTGATCTTCCCTATTCATTGTTCAGCTTTCGCATGCATATGATGTGATTGAAAATACCATGGCTTGTATCAGGCACACCTTAGTCTTCAAGGTGACCACTTTGCCCTTCGACACTTTAAAGAGGTCCTTTGCAGCAGATTTACCCAATGCAATGCATCTCTTGACTTCTTGACTGCTGCTTCCATGGCTGTTGACTGTGGATTCAAGTAAAATGAAATCCTTGACAACTTCAGTCTTTTCTCCGTTTATCATGATGTTGCTCATTGGTCCAGTTGTGAGGAGTTTTGTTTTCTTTATGTTGAGGTGCAATCCATACTGAAGGCTGTGGTCTTTGATCTTCATTAGTAAGTGCTTCAAGTCCTCTTCACTTTCAGCAAGCAAGGTTGTGTCATTTGCATAAAATAGGTTGTTAATGAGTCTTCCTCCAACCCTGATGCCCCATTCTTCTTCATACAGTCCAGCTTCTCAGATTATTTGCTCAGCATAAGATTAAATAGGTATGGTGAAAGAATACTACCCTGACACACACCTTTCCTGACTTTAGCCCAATCAGTATCCCCTTGTTCTGTCTGAACAACTGTCTTTTGATCTATGTAAAGGTTCCTCATGAGCACAATTAAGTGTTCTGGAATTCCCATTCTTCACAGTGTTATCCATAGTTTGTTATGATCCACACAGTCGAATGCCTTTGCATAGTCACTAAAACACAGGTAAACATCCTTCTGGTATTCTCTGCTTTCAGCCAGGATCCATCTGACATCAGCAATGATATCCCTGGTTCCACGTCCTCTTCTGAAATCAGCCTGAATTTCTGGCAGCTCCCTGTCGATATACTGCTGCAGCCATTTTTGAAGGATCTTCAGCAAAATTTTGCTTGCGTGTGATATTAATATTGTTCTATAATGTCCACATTCGGTTGGATCACCTTTCTTGGGAATAGGCATAAATATCAATCTCTTCCAGTCAGTTGGCCAGGAAGCTGTCTTCCATATTTCTTGGCATAGATGAGTGAGCACGTCCAGCACTGCATCTGTTTGTTGAAACATCTCAATTGATATTCCATCAATTCCTGGAGCCTTGTTTTTCGCCAATGCCTTCAGAGCAGCTTGGACTTCTTCCTTCAGTACTATCGGTTCCTGATTATATGCCACTTCTTGAAATGGTTCAATATCGACTAATTCTTTTTGGTATAATGACTCTGTGTATTCCTTCCATCTTCTTTTGATGCTTCCTGCATCATTTAATATTTTCCCCATAGAATCCTTCCCTATGGCAACTTGAGGCTTGAATTTTTTCTTCAGTTCTTTCAGTGTGAGAAATGCAGAGCTTTAAAGGGACAAAATCAGTAAAGAGAAAAGGCATCCCACAGAATGGGAGAAAATTTTGCCAATCGTGTGTCTGATAAGGGACTTGTTTCTACACTATGTAAAACATTGCTACATTCAGTAATAAAAAGACAAATAATCCAATTTTTCAAAGGGCAAAAGATCTAAGTAGATATTTTCCAAAGATGACATACAGAGAGCACATGAAAATAGCTCAACTTCGTTAGCCATCAGGAAAATGAAATTCAAAATCACACAGAAAAACTATTTTATATTCACTGTGATAGCTATAATCAAAGAAAGGATGCAGAGAAATTGGAAACGGCGTACATACCTGGCAGGAATTGCAAATGTTGCAGGCACTTTGGAAAAGAGTTCACAGTTCCTCAAATTGTTAAAAACAGAGTTATCATATCATCCAGCAATTCCATTCCTAAGCATATAGTAAAGGTAATGGAAAATATATATTTACACACAAATTTGTACACAAATGTTCATATCAGCATTACTCAAAATAGAAAGTTGATGCAAGGCAAATGTCCATCAACTGATAAATGGATTAAAAAATAAAACCATGAAATATTATTCAGCCATTAAAAGGAAATGAAGTGAGGCAGGGCCAAGATGGCAGAGTAGTCAGATGTTTCTGGTAATTCCTCTTACAACAAAAGCCTGAAAAAACAAGTGAATCGATAATATCTATGACTAGCTTGGAGCCTTGAACATCAAAGGCAATGTTAGGAAATCAGACTGAGCAGTAGGGGGAGGGAGAGACAGTTCAGAGGCAATGATGAGTTGACGGACCTGACTAGGCAGGAACTGGCACCCTTAAGGAATGATCTCCTGGTTTGAATGTGGCAGGGCTGGTGGTAGCATTCGAGACATGGTTTCCTCAGCCAGAGAGTGAGTGGTACAGAGTCTACTCACACTTCTGGAATCATCAAAGAACAGCACTCTCGGCAAAAGATAAACTCTAGCTTCTAATTTACCGTGTAGATCAAATAGCACCCTTTGTGAAAGAACTCTTCCCCAATTATGTGATCCCTCCTCCATCTGCCCTAGCCCCGAAGTTGGCTTCTGTGCTTGTTGATTTCTCTGGGCCTAAGGTAGGTCCTGCTGCGTGCTCTGAGTCGTTCCCTCGGCCTTGGAAAAGGAACAAATTAACAAATGGGGGAAAAATAATCTACTGTCTCCCCTAATTTGGGAACTCAGTAGAGAAGAGGCCCCTGTCAAGGCACAAATAGTCCATGGGATCTGAATGCCTTTCACCCCTGCATGGACCTTTTTCAGCAGCTTAGGCCCTTGATGACAGACTGCAACAGTGTATGTGCCTGAGATCTGACTTTAACTTTTCAGCTGTGTGGTGGAGAGGTGAGTTATTAACGTTTGACATTGCTGTGCCTGTTAAGCAGGGTCCTCACCTACCCACATCAGGGGCCTGAAGACTGAAGCCTCCACCCATGCCACCTCACCACCCACAACAGGGATCCAAGGATAAGTGGTACCTCCTAGTCCTTACAGCAAAAAAAAAAAAAAAAGACATTGGGTGCCCACATTCTGGATGCAGAACCCACCCACCTCTGCAGTCTAGGGAACAGGGACACGCTTTCCTCACAGACACTCAGGGCATAGTTGTAAGCCCCCTGCCTTGCTGAGAGCATGACCCCCTGCTGCAGCCAGATACCTGTGCCTACACCAATCTCCCCTCCTCCTCTAAGAATGTAGGAGACAGCCTGCACCACACACGTGGGTACCAACTACCTGGACACCTGAGCTGAATCCATTCAAGAAAACTGAATGTACTCCTAGGGTCATGTACCTGGTAACAGCTCTAGCTATCCGATGACAGGACGTTAGAGCTTCAAAGGCACAAATAATCAAATTAGCTCACTCAAGCAGCCTATTTAAGCTTATCAAAACAAAACAAAGTAAAAACCTAGGACACAGTAAGCAAACATAAAATGAATTCATACAATAATTTATAGATGGCTTGGAGACAACAGTCAATATCAAATAGTATACAGAAGCAGACCATGATCGCTTAAACAAGCTCCCAAAACAAAGAATCAAGGAATCTTACAGACAAAGAAATTTTCCTGAAATTATCAGATGGAGAATACAAAAGGTTAATATACAGAAGTCTTCAAGAGATCATGAAGTAGATCACACAAAATGCAGAACAAGCCAAGGAACACACAGATAAAGCAGTCAAGGAAAATAAGAAGGGTATTCAAGAGCATAAAGAAAAACTTAATAGGCTACAATAATCAATAGAAAGACAGCAATCAGAAATTCAGAAGATTAACAATAAAATCTCAGAATTAGACAACCCAATAGAAAGTCAGTGGAGCAGGATTGAGGAAATGGAGGCCAAAATTAGTGAGAATGAAGATAAAAACACTTGGTAAGAATATATTCAAAGAAAAATCAGATAAAAAGAATTTTAAAAAATGTAAATATCCTAAGAATCATGTGGAACTGTATCAACAGAAAAAACCTACGAATGATTGGAGTACCAGAACAGGGAGGCAGAAAAGAAATTATGGAGAGAATTGTTGCAGATTTGTTGGAAAACTTCCCTGATATTTTGAAAGACGAGAAGATAGCTATCAAAGATGCTCATCAAACCCCACATAAAGTAGATTTCAAAAGAAAGACACCAAGACATATTATAATCAAAATTGTCAAAACCAAAGATAAACAGAATTTTAAGAGAGGCTAGGGATAAAAGAAAACTGACCTACAAAGTAGAGTCAATAAGAATAAGCTTGGACTACTTGACAGAAACCATGCAGGCAAGAATGACATACATAAAGCATTGAAGAAAAAAAATTGCCAGCCAAGAATCATATATTCAGCAAAACTGTATCTCGGACATAAAGGTGATATTAGGACATTTTCAGATAAACATAAGTTTAGGGAATTTACAAAAACAAACAAAAAAACTACAAAGAATATTAAAGGGAGTTCTCTGGTTAAAAAATCAATAACAACAGAGGCAAGATGGCGGAATAGACAGAAGCTTCCAGCGAGCCCTCTTTACAACAAAGAACCAAAAAAGCAAGTGAAATGAGTATATTTGTAACAAGCTGGGAGCCCTGAGCTACAAAGGCAAGCTTAGAAAACGAACTGAGGAGCACCGGGAGGAAGAGACCATTTAGAAGCGGAGATGAGTTACTGGACCTTAATCGTGGGGAGCCCTCAGGCACCATTCCCGGAGCGGAGGCGGTGACGGGCTGGTACTAGCGTTCAGCCGCAGTTTCATCAGGGAGAAGCAGCCAGCCACACAGCCCACTCATACCTCTGGAACCTGAGGAGAACGGTGCTCTCAGCAAAAGCTAAGTGCTTGGGTATATTTTAACGCACCCCCCCCCACCCGCAAACCGGCTTCAATGGCTAAATTTTCTGGGCCTGAGAAAGGCACTGTTGAGCACCTAGAACCATCCTCCTGGCCTCGGGGAAGAAAAAAATTTGCATTTGGGGAAAAAGATAATTTGCTACCTCCACTAACAGGGGGAACTCAGGACAGAAGCGGCTCCTGTCCAGACATAAACCATCCGTGGACTTTGAGCACCTTTCCCTTCTGCATGGAACTGTGCGGGCCTACTTCGGGAGAATAGGCCCTTGTTGGCAGACTCCAACCATTTCAGCTGTGTGGTGGAGAGGTGGGTGTTTGATGTTTGACATTGCTTTACCTATTAAACTAGGTCCCCACCTACTCACATCAGGGACCTAAGGACTGGTAGCTCCACTCAGGTCACCCAGCCACACGTGACAGGGGTCCAAAGATAACTGGTACCTCCCAGTCCTTACAACCAAAAACGTTGGGTGCCCGTGGTCCATCTAAACCCACCCACCTGCACGCTGTAGGGAACAGGGATGTGTTTTCCTCAGAGACACTCAGGGGTCAGTTCTCAGCTCCCTGCCTTGTTCAGAGCGTGACCCCCTGCAGCACTCAGATACCAGTATATATGCCAATCACCCCTGCCCCTCTAAGACTGTAGGATAGAGCCTGTACCACACACTTGATGATCAGCTACCTGGAAACCTGAGCTGAATTCATACAAGAAAACTAAATGGACTCCTAGACTGATATACCTGATAACAGCTCAAGCCATCTGCGGACTGGACGTCAGAACTCCAAAGGTGAAAATAATCAAGATAACTTACTCAAGCAACCCATAGGGGTACACCAAAACAAAACAAAGAAAGAAGCTATGACACAGTAAGCAAGCAAAAACAAATACAATAACTTATAGATGGCTCGGAGAAAACAGTCAATATCAAGTCACATAAAGAAGCAGACCATGATCACCTCAACAGGCTCTCAAAACAAAGAATCCAGGGATCTTTTAGATGAAAGTGCATTCCTGGAATTACCAGATGCAGAATACAAAAGTTTAATATACAGAACCCTTCAAGACATCAGGAAGGAAATGAGGCAATATTCAGAACGAGCCAACGAACACACAGATAAAGCAACTGAAGAAATCAGAAAGATTATTCAGGAACATAATGAAAAGTTTAATAAGCTGGAAAAATCCATAGACAGGCAGCAATCAGAAATTCAGGAGATTAACAATATAATTACAGAAGTGGACACCTCAATAGAAAGTCAGAGGAGCAGAATTGCGCAAGTAGAAGCTAGAATTTCTGAACTCGAAGATAAATCATTTGGCACTAATATATTTAAAGAAAACTCGGAAAAAAGAATTAAAAAAAAGGAAGAAACCTTAAGAATCATGTGGGACTCTATCAAGAGAAATAACCTACAAGTGATTGGAGTACCAGAACAGGAAGGGATAACACAAAATACAGAGAGAATTGTTGAAGATTTTTTGGCAGAAAACTTCCCTGATATCATGAAAGATGAGAAGGTATCTATGCAAGATGCTCATCGAACCCCATATAAGGTAGATGTTAAAAGAAAGTCACCAAGAGATATTATAATCAAACTTGCCAAAACCAAAGATAAAGAGAGAATTATAAGAGCAGTGAGGGATAAAGGAAAAGTCACCTACAAAGAAGAGCCAATAAGAATAAGTTCGGAAAGACCAGACTTAATGGTCTGACTGAGACTGGAAGGACCGCGGTGGTCATGGCCTCCAGACCTTCTGTTGGCCCAGGATAGGAACGATTCCTGAAGCCAAAGCTTCAGGCATGGATTGGACTGGACAATGGGGTGGAGAGGGATGCTGGTGAGGAGTGAGCTTCTTGGATCAGGTGGACACTTGAGACTATGTTGGCATCTCCTGCCTGGCGGGGAGATGAGAGGGTGGAGGGGGTTAGAAGCTGGCAAAATGGATACGAAAAGAGAGAGTGGAGGGAGAAAGTGGGCTGTATCATTAGGGGGAGAGTAATTGGGAGTGCATACCAAGGTGTATATGGGTTTTTGTGTGAAAGACTGACTTGATTTGTAAACGTTCACTTAAAGCAAAATAAAAATTATTAAAAAAAAAGAAAGAAAGAAAAAGCTTGGACTACTTGGCAGAAACCATGCAGGCAAGAAGGCAATGGGATGACGTATTTTAAAAAATTGCCTGCCAAGAATTATATATCCAGCAAAACTGTCTCTTAAATATGAAGGTGAAGTTAAGACATTTCCAGATAAACACAAGTTTAGGGAATTCGTAAAAACCAAGCCAAAACTACAAGAAATACTAAAGGCAGTTCTTTGGTTAGAAAATCAATAATATCAGGTATCAACCCAAGACTAGAACACTGGGCAGAGCAACCAGAAGTCAACCCAGACAGTGAAGTCCAAAAAACAAAGCAAGATTATTTAAAAAAAGCTCTTAACAGTAACAGCAATGTTATTATATAAAAGAAGACAACATTAGCATAATAAAGAGGGACTACGAAATGTAATCATACACCTTCCACATGGAGAGGAAGATATGGCAATACAAAGAAATAAAAGTTGTGTTTGAATTTAGAAAAATGGGGTAAATAATAACGTAACCACAAAGGATAAAAACTATCCTACTCATCAAAATAAAATACAAGAAAAAAAGAGACTCAGCAGAAACAAAATCAACGACAACAAATATGAAAAAGGACAATACATAAAGGTAATCTACTCAGCACATAAAATTAAGTGGGAAAAGGAAACTGTCAACAACACACAAAAAATGACATCAAAATGATATCATTTAATTCATAACTATTCATATTTACCCTGAATGTAAATGGACTAAAGGCACCAATAAAGAGACAGAGAGTGGCAGAATGGATTAAAAACCAAGATCTGTCAATATGTGCCTACAAGAGACACACCTCAGACTTAGAGACACAAACAAACTAACTCAAAGGATGGAAAAAAATATATATCAAGTAAACAACAATCAAAAAAGAGCAGGAGTAGCAATATCAATTCCGGACAAAATAGACTTTAAAGTTAAATCCATCATAAAGGATAAGGAAGGACACTATATAATGATTAAAGGGACAATACACCAAGAAGATATAATCATATTAAATATTTATGCACCCAATGACAGGGCTGCAAGATGCATAAAACAAACTCTATCAGCATTGAAAAGTGAGATAGACAGCTCCCCAGTAATAGTAGGACACTTCAACACACCACTTTCGGTGAAGGACAGGACATCCAGAAAGAAGCTCAATAAAGACATCAAAGATCTAAATGCCATGATCAACCAAATTGACCTCATAGACATATACAGAACACTCCACCCAACAGCAACCAAGTATACTTTCTTTTCTAGTGCGCATGGAATAATCTCTAGGATAGGCCACATATTAGGTCATAAAGCAAGCCTTAGCAGAATCCAAAACACTGAAATATTACAAAGCAACTTCTCTGACCATAAGGCCATAAAAGTGGAACTCAATAACAGGAAAAGCAGGGAAAGAAATCAAACACTTGGAAACCTAAAAATACCCTGCTCAAAAAAGACTTGATTATAGAAAACATTAAGGATGGAATCAAGAAACTCATAGACTCCAATGAGAATGAAAACACTTCCTATCAGAACCTTTGGGACACAGTAAAAGTGGTGCTCAGAGGCCAATTTATATCAATATATGCACACATACAAAAAGAAGACAGGGCCCAAATCAAAGAACTATCCCTACAACTTTAACAAATAGAAAGAGAGCAACAAAAGAAAACCACAGACACCAGAAGAAAACAAATAATAAAAATTAGAGCTGAACCAAGTGAAATAAAAAACAGAAAAACAATTCAAAGCATTAACAAGACCAAAAGCTGGTTTTTTGAAAAAAATCAACACGATTGATAAACCACTGGCTAAACTGACAAAAGAGAAACAGGAGAGGAAGCAAATAACCCAAATAAGAAATGAGATGGGTGATATTACAACAGACCCAACTGAAATTAAAAGAATCATATCAGATTATTCTAAAAAATCATACTCTACCAAATTTGACAAACTAGAAGAAATGTATGAATTCCTAAAACACACTACCTACCGAAACTAACACAAACAGAGGTAGAACAACTAAATAGACCCATAACAAAAGAAGATTTTGAAAAGGTAATCAAAAAACTCCCAACAAAAAAAAAAGCCTTGGTCTGGACGACTTCACTGCAGAGTTATACTAAATTTTCAGATAAGAGTTAACGCCACTAATACTAAAGGTATTTCAGAGCATAGAAAAGGACGGAATACTACCAAACTCATTCTATGAAGCCAGCATATCCTTGATACCAAAACCAGGTAAAGACACCGCAAGAAAATTATAGGCCTATATGCCTCATCAACGTAGATGCAAAAATCCTCAACAAAATTCTAACCAATAGAATTCAACAACATATCAAAAAAATAATTCACCATGACCAAGTGGGATTCATACCAGGTATGCAGGGATGGCTCATCATTAGAAAAACAATTAATGTAATCCACCACATAAATAAAACAAAAGACAAGAATCACATGATTTTATCAACTGATGCAGAAAAGTCATTTGACAAAGATCAACACCCATTCATGATAAAAACTCTCAGCAAAACAGGAATAGAAGGAAAATTCCTCAGCATAATTAAGAGCAATTATGAAAAACCAACAGCCAAAGTCACCCTAAATGGAGAGAGCCTGAAAACATTCCCATGGAGATTGGGAACCAGACAAGGATGCCCTTTATCACCACTCTTATTCAACATTGTGTTGGAGGTCCTAGCCAGAGCAATTAGGCTAGATAAAGAAATAAAGCACATCCAGATTGGCAAGGAAGAAGTAAAAGTATCTGCATTTGCAGATGACATGATCTTATACACAGAAAACCCTAAGGAATCCTCCAGAGAACTACTTAAACTAATAGAACAGTTCAGCAGAGAATCAGGATACAAGATAAACATACAAAAATCAGTTGGAATCCTCTACACCAACAAAAAGAACATCGAAGAGGAAATCACCAAATCAATGCCATTTACAGTAGCCCCCAAGAAGATAAAATACTTAGGAATAAATCTTACCAGAGATGTAAAACACTTATATAAAGAAAACTACAGTACCCTTGTGCGAGAAACCAGAAGAGACTTACATAAGTGGAAAAAAGTACCTTGCTCATCGATAGGAAGACTTAACATTATAAAAATGTCTATTCTACCAAAAGCAATCTATACATTTAATGCAATTCCGATCCAAATCCCAACAACATTCTTTAATGAGATGGAGAAACAAATCACCAACTTCGTATGGAAGGGAAAGAGGCCCCGGGTAAATAAGGATTACTGAAAAAGAAGAACAAAGTGGGAGGCCTTACTTTGCCCAATTTTAGAACCTATTATACTACCACAGTAGTCAAAACAGCCTGGTAATGGTACAACAACAGATATAAGGACGAATGGAACAGAATTGAGAATCCAGACATAAATCCATCCACATATGAGCAGTTGATATTTGACAAAGGCCACAAAACAGTTAAATGGGGAAAAGACAGTCTTTTTCACAAATGCTGGAAGTATAACTGGATATCCATCTGCAAAAAAAAAAAAAATGAAACAAGACCCATACCTCACTCCACGCACAAAAATGAGCTCAAAATGGATCAAAAACCTAAATATAAAATCTAAAACGATAAAAATCATGGAAGAAAAATAGGAACAACGTTAGGAGCCCTAATACATGGCATAAACAGTATACAAAACATTATTAAGAATGCAGAAGAAAAACTAGATAACTGGGAGCTCCTAAAAATCAAACACCTATGCTCATCCAAAGACTTCACTAAAAGAGAAAAAGACTACCTACAGACTGGAAAAAAATTTTTAGCTATGCCATTTCCGATCAGCGTCTGATCTCTAAAATCTATGTGATACTGTAAAAACTGAACTACAAAAAGACAAATTACCCTATTAAAAATAGGCAAAAGATGTGAATAGACACTTCACTAAAGAAGGCATTCAGGTAGCTAACAGATACATGAGGAAATGTTCCAGATCATTAGCCATCAGAGAGATGCAGATCAAAACTACAATGAGATTTCATCTCACTCCAGCAAGGCTGGTATTAATCCAAAAAACACAAAATAGTAAATGATGGAGCAGCTTTGGAGATATTGGAACACTTATATACTGCTGGTGGGAATGGGAAATGGTACAACCACTTTGGAAATTGATTTGGCGCTTCCTTAAAAAGCTAGAAATAGAACTACCATACGATGAAGCCATCCCACTCCTTGGAATATGTCCTAGAGAAATAAGAGCCTTTACACAAACAGATGTATGCACACCCATATTTATTGCAGCACTGTTTACAATAGCAAAAAGATGGAAGCAACCGAGGTGCCCATCAAAGGATGAATGGATAAATTATGGTATATTCACACAATGGAATACTACACATCGATAAAGAACAGTGAGGAATCTGTGAATCATTTCAAAACATGGAGGAACCTGGAAGGCATTATGCTGAGTGAAATTAGTCAGTTGCAAAAGGACAAATATTGTATAAGACAACTATTATAAGAAATTGATAAATAGTTTAAACTGAGAAGAAAATATTCTTTTGTGGTTACGAGAGGAGGGAGGATGGGAAGGCGGGAGAGAGGTATTTGCTAATTAGTTGGTAGATAAGAACTACTTTAGGTGAAAGGAAACACAACACACAATAGAGGGGAAGTCAGCACTTCTGGACTAAACAAAAAGCAAAGAAGTTTCCTGAATAAACTGAGTGCTTCGAAGGCCAATGTAGCAGGGACAGGGGCTTGGGGACCATGATTTCAGGGGAAATCTAAGTCAATTGACATAATAAACTCTAGTAAGCAACCATTTTGCATCCCACTTTAAAGAGTGGCATCTGGGGTCTTAAACGCTAGCAAGCAGCCATCTAAGATGCATCAATTGGTCTCAACCCACCTGGACAAAAGGAGAATGAGGAACACCAAGCACACAAGGTAACTACGGGCCCAAGAGACAGAAAGGGCCACATGGACCAGAGAATATATCATCCTGAGACCAGAAGAACTAGATGGTGCCCGGCTACAATTGATGACTGCCCTGACAGGGAACACAACAGAGAACCCCTGAGGGAGCAGGAGAGCAGTGGGATGTAGACCCCAAATTCTCACAAAAAGACCAGACTTAGTGGTCTGACTGAGACTAGAAGGGCCCCGGTGGTCATGGCCCCCAGACCTTCTGTTGCCCCAGGACAGGAATCATTCCCAAAGCCAACTCTTCAGACATGGATTGGACTGGACAATGGGTTGGAGAGGGATGCTGGTGAGGAGTGAGCTTCTTGGATCAGGTGGACACTTGAGACTGTGTTGGCATCTCCTTCCTGGAGGGGAGATGAGAGGGTTGAGGGGGGTGGAAGCTGGCAAAATGAACACGAAATGAGATAGTGGAGGGAGAAAGCGGGCTGTGTCATTAGGGGGAGAGTAATTGGGAGTATGTAGCAAGGTGTATATAAGTTTTTGTGTGAGAGACTGACCTGATTTGTATATTTTCACTTAAAGCACAATAAAAATTATTTAAAAAAAAGATCAATAACATCAGATAAAAACCCAAGCCTAGAACACAAGTGAGAGCAACCAGATATCAACCCAGATAGGAAAATCACAAAAATAAATCAAGATTTAATAAAAGCTCAAAACAGGGAAACAGCGATGTCATTATGTCAAAGATGATGACATTAAATCAATAAAGAGGGACTAAAAATGTTGCCATATATCTTTCATATGGAGAGGAAGTCAATGCTATATAAAGAGATAAGAATTTGGTTTAAACTTAGAAGAATAGGGGTAAATATTAAGGTTACCACAAAAGAAACTAACAATCCTACACATCAAAATAAAATACAAGAAAAACATAAAGACTCAGCAAAAACAAAATCAACAACCATGATAAAGAGGATAAGACAATACATTAAAAAATAACTATGCAGCACAAAAAATTAAGTGGAAAAAAGAAACTGCCAAGGACACACAAAAATAGACATCAAAATGACAGAACTAACCTCGTACCTATCAATAATCACGCTAAATATAAATGGACTAAATGCACCATTAAATAGACAAAGAATGGCAGAATGGAAAAAAAAAAACACCCTGTCTATATGCTGCCTACAAGAGACACACCTTAGACTTAAAGACACAAACAAAAACTGAAAAGATGGAAGAAAATATATCAAGCTAACGACAATCAAAAAAGAGCAGGTGTGGCAATATTAATTTCTGACAAAATAGTCCTTAAAGTTAAACCCACCACAAAGTATAAAGAAAGACACTATATAATGATTAAAGGGACAATATGCCAGGAGGATATAACAATGTTAAATATGCACCCAACAACAGGGCTTCAAGATACATAAAACAAATTCTAACAGCATTGAAAAGTGAGATAGACAGCTCCACAATACACTACTTTCGGTGAAGGACAGGACATCCAGAAACTCAACAAAGACACAGAAGATCTAAATGCACAATCAACCAAATTGACCTCAGACATATACAGAACACTCCACCCAACAGCAGCCAAGTATATTTTCTTCTCCAACACACATGGAACATTCTCTATAATAGACCACATATTAGGTAATAAAGCAAGCCTTAACAGATTCCAAAACTTCGAAATATTACAAAGCATCTTTTCTGATCACAAAGCCATAAAAGTAGAAACCAATAACAGAAAAAGCAAGGAAAATAAATCAAACACATGGAAACTGAACAATGCCTTGTTCAAAAACCATTCGGTTATAGAAGAAATTAAGGATGGAGTAAAGAAATTCATAGAATCCATTGAGAATGAAAACACTTCCTATCAGAACCTTTGGGACACAGCTAAAGCACTGCTCTGAGGTCAATTTATATCAATAAATGTGCACATCCAAAAAAAGAAAAGGAACAAAAATCAAAGAACCATCCCTATCACTTAAACAAATAGAATGAGAGTAACAAAAGAAACACTTAGGCACCAGAAAAAAAGCAAATAAAAATTAGAGCAGAATTAAATGCAATAGAGAAAAGAAAAGCAATTAAAAGAGTTAACAAGACCAAAAGCTGGTTCTTTAAAAAAATTAACAATATTGATAAACCACTAGCCAAACTGACAAAAGAAAAACAGGAGAAGAAGCAAATAACCCAAATAAGAAATGAGATGGGCCATGCACAACAGACCAACTGAAATTAAAAGAATCATATCAGATTACTATGAAAAATTGTACTCTAACAAATTTGATAACCTAGAAGAAATGGACAAATTTCTAGAAACACACTACCTACCTAAACTAACACAAACAGATGTAGAACAACTAAATGGACCCATAGTAAAAGAAGAGATTGAAAAGGTAATTTAAAAACTTTCAACAAAAAAAACCCTGGCCCTAACGGATTTGCTAGAGAATTCTACCAAACTTTCAGAGAAGAGTTAACAACACTACTACTAACGGTATTTCAGAGCATAGGAAAGGACAGAATGCTCCCAAACTCATTCTATGAAGCTACCATATCACTGATACCAAAACCGGTTAAAGACACCAGAAAAAAAAAAAAAATTACAGACCCATATCCCTCATGCACTTAGATGCAAAAATCCTCAACAAAATTCTAGCCAATAGAATTCAACACAATATCAAAAAAATAATTCACCATGACCAAGCGGGATTTGTACCATGTATGCAGAGATGGTTCAACATTAGAAAAAGAACTAATGTTATCCATACTATAAATAAAACAAAAGACAAGAGCCACATGATCTTATCAACTGATGCAGAAATCATACTACAAAAAGTTCAACACCCATTCATGATAAAAACTCTCAGCAAAATAGGAATAGATGGAAAATTCTTCAATATAATAAAGGGTTTTTATACAAAGCCAACAGCCAACATTATCCTAAACGGAGAGAGTCTGAAAGCATTCCCCTTGAGAACAGGAACCTGAGGGGATGCCCTTAATCACCACTCTTATTCAACATTGTGCTGGAGGTCCTAACCAGAGCAGTTACACTGAATAAAGAAATTGGTAAGGAAAAAGCAAAAGTATCTCTATTTGCAGATGACATGATCTTACAGAAAATACATATCTTACAGAAAATCCTAAAGGATCCTCAAGAAAACTACAGAAACTAACGGAAGAGTTCAATGAGTACAAGGATACAAGATAAACATACAAAAATCAGTTGGATTCCTTTACACCAACAAAGAGAACGTCCAGGAGGAAATCACCAAATCAATACTATTTATAGTAGCTCCCAAGAAGATAAAATATTTATTTATAAATGTATCGGAGACCTAAAAGACCTATACAAAGAAAACTACAAGGCACTATTGCAAGAAACCAAAAGAGACATAAATGGAAAAACATACCTTGCTCATGGATAGGAAGACTTAACATTGTAAAAATGTCTACCCTACCCAAAGAGATCTATACACACAATGCAATCCAGATCCAAATACCAATCACATTTTTTAACGAGATGGAGAAACAAATCACTAACTTCATATGGAAGGGAAGGAGGCCCCGGATAAGTAAAGCATTACTGAAAAAGAAGAACAAACCGGGAGGCCTCACACAATTGAGAATCCATACATAAATTCATCCACCTATGAGCAGCTGATATTTAACAAAGGCCCAAAGTCTGTTGTATGGGGAAAGGACAGTCTCTTAACAAATGGTGCTGGCATAACTGGATATCCATCTGCAAAAAATGAAACAAGATGCATACCTCACACCATGCACAAAAACTAACTCAAAATGGATCAAAGACCTAAATATAAAATATAAAAGTATAAAGATCATGGAATAAAAAACAGGGACGACACTAGGAGCTCTAGTACGTGGCATGAACAGTATACAAAACAATGCACAAACACCAGAAGAAAAACTAGATAACTGGGAGCTTCTCAAAATCAAACACTTATGCTCATCCAAAGACTTCACCAAGAGTAAAGAGATTACCTATAGATTTGGAAAAAGTTTTTGGCTGCGACAAATCTGATCAACGCCTGATCTCTAAAATCTACATGATACTGCAAAAACTCAATTACAAAAAGACAAATAACTCAATTTAAAAATGGGCAAAGAATATGAATAGGCACTTCACCAAAAAAAAAAAAATCTGGTGGCTTAAGATACATGTGGAAATGCTCACGCTCATTAGCCATTAGAGAAATGCAAAGAAAAACTACAATGAGATACCATCTCACTCCAACAAGGCTGGCATTAATCAAAAAAACACAAAATAATAAATGTTGGAGAGGTTGTGGAGAGACTAGAATACTTATACACTGCTGGTGGGAATGTAAAATGGTACAATCACTTTGGAAATCTTTCTGGTGTTTCCTTAAAAAGCTAGAAATAGAACTACCATACTATCCAGCAATCCAACTCCTTGGAATATGTCCTGGAGAAATAAGAGTCTTCACACAAACAGATATATGCACACCCATGTTCATTGCAGCACTGTTTACAATAGCAAAAAATGGAAGCAACCAAGATGCCCATCAATGGATGAATGGATAAATAAATTATGGTATATTCACACAAGGAAATACTAAGCAGCGATTAAGAACAATGATGAATTCATGAGACATCTAATATCATGGGGGAATCTGGAAGGCATTATGCTGAGTGAAAATTAGTCAGTTGCAAAAGGATAAATATTTTATGAGACCACTATTATAAAAACTCATGAAATAGTTTAAACACTGATGAAAATATTGTTTGATGCTTATGAGGGTGGGGAGGGAGGGAGAGGGGTATTCACTGTTTAGATAAAAACCCAAAACCCAGTGCCATCGAGTTGATTCCGACACATAGCGACCCTATAGGACAGAGTAGAACTGCCCCATAGAGTTTCCAAGGAACACCAGGTGGATTCGAACTGCCGACCCTTTGGTTAGCAGCCGTAGCACTTAACCACTACACCACCAGGGTTTCCTGTATTTGGATAGTAGACAAGAACTATTTTAGGTGAAGGGAAAGACAACACACAATACAAGAGAGGTCAGCACAACTGAACTAAACCAAAAGCAAAGAAGTTTCCTGAATACAACAGAATGCTTTGAAGACCAGAGTAGTAGGGATAGGGGTCCAGGGACCATGGTTTCAGGCGACATCTATGTCAATAGTCATAACAAAGTGTATTAAGAAAACATTCTGCATCCCACTTTGGTGAGTGGCGTCCGGGGTCTGGGGCTAGCAAGTGGCCATCTAAGATACATCGATTTGTCTAAACCCAGCTGGAGAAAAGGAAAATGTAGAGCACCAAGGACACAAGGTAAATATGAGCCCAAGAGACAGAAAAGGCCACATAAATCAGAGACTGCATCAGCCTGAGACCGGAAGAACTAGATGGTGCCCGGTTACCATGGACAACTGCCCTGACAGGGAACACAACAGAGAATCCTTGATGGAGCAGGAGAACAGTAGGAGGCAGACCTCAAATTCTTGTAAAAAGACCAAATTTAATGGTCTTACTGAGATTAGAGGGACTCCAGAGGGTATGGTCCCTGGACCTTCTGTTACCCCAAGACTGGAACCAGTCTGGAAGCCAGCTCACCAGACAGGGAGTGGACTGTACAATATAACAGAAAATGATACCTGTGAGGAGGGAGCTTCTTGGTTCAAGTAGACACATGATAATATGTGGGTAGATCCTTTCTGGAGGCAAGATGAGAAGGCAGAGGGGGACAGGAGCTGGTAGAATGGACATGGGGAATACAGGATGGAGAGGAGGAGTGTGTTGTCTCTTTAGGGGGAGAGAAGCTAGAATTACCTAGCAGGTCGTGTGTGGGTTTTTGTATGAGAGACTGACTTGATTTGTAAACTCTCACTTAAGGGACAATAAAAAAAGAAATAAAAGAAATGAAGTACTGACATATGCTACAATAAGAATGAATCTTGAAAATATTGTGCTAAGTGAAGGAAGCCACTCATGAAAGACCCACATGTTGTATGATTCCATTTATATTAAATCTCCAGAATAGGTAAAGCTATAGAGATCAAAAGTACAATAGTGATTACCTATTAGTATGGAATATTCAGGAATTAAATCGACTACGTCTGCGGAAAGAGACAATGAAGAAGCTCAATATCATTGGGCAGAAAAAGGCCAGGGGCCCACTGCAAAACAGACTATAATTGCTCATGTGAAAATTCAAGAGCTGAAGAAAATTGGAGCAAGTCCATGACAGCCAAAATATGACTTTGAGTACATGCCACCTGAATTTAGAGACCAACTCAGGAATAGATTTGATACATCAAACACTAATGACTGAAGACCAGACAAGTTGTGGAATGACATCAAAGACATCATACATGGAGAAAGCAAGAGGTCATTAAAAAGAAAGGAAAGAAAGAAAAGAACAAAATGGACAGACAAAACTCTGAAAATTGCTCCTCAACATAGAGTAGGTAAAGCAAATGGAAAAAGATGATGAAGAAAAAGAGCCAAACAGAATATTTCAAAGGGCTGCACAAGAAGACAAAGTAAAGTATTATAAGGAAATGTCCAAAGACCTGTAATTAGAAAACTAGAGTAGAACATGCCTGGCATTTCTCAAGCGAAAGAACTTTAAAAATTCAAGCCTTAGGTTGCAATATTGAAGGACTCTACAGGGAAAATACAGAACAAAGCAGAAAGCATCACAAGAAGATGGAAGGAATGCACAGCGTCACTGTACAAAAAAGAATTGCTCGACATTCAACCACTTCAGGAGATACCATATGATCAAGAACCAATGGTACTGAAATAAAAAGTTCAAGCTGCACTGAAGGCATTGGGAAAAAAACAAGGCTCCAGGAATTGACAAAATAGCAAGTAAGATGTTTCAACAACTGGATGCAGCATTGGAGCTGCTTCCTTGTCTATGCCAAGAAATTTGGAGGACAGCTACCTGGCCAATTGACTGGAAGAGATCCATATTTGTGCCCATTCCAAAGAAAGTTGATCCAACAGAATTCAGAAATTCGCATTGCATTCTGAACGAGGGATATCATTGCTGATCTCAGGTGGATCATGGCTGAAAGCAAAGAACACCAGAGAGATGTTTGCCTGTGTTTTATTGACTATGCAGAGGCATTTGACTATGGGAATCATAACAAGTTATGGATAACGTTGCAAAGAATGGAAATTCTAGAACACGTAATTGTGCTCATGAGGAACCTGTACATAGAGCAAGAGGCAATTGTTCGAACAGAACATGGGGATACTGAGTGGTTTAATGTCAGGAAAAGTGTGCAACAGAGATGTGTTGTTTCACCATACTTATTCAATAAGTATGTTGTGCAAATAATCCAAGAAGCTGTACTGTATGAAGAAGAATGGGGTATCAGGATTGGAAATGAGACAACCTTGCTTCCTGAAAGTGAAGAGGACTTGAAGTACTTACTGATGGACACCAAGGACCACAGCTTTCAGTATGGATTGCACCTCACCATAAATCCTGACAACTGGACCAATAAATGACATCATGATAAATGGAGAAAAGATTGAAGTTGTAAAGGATTTCATTTTACTTAGAACCACAGTGAATGCCCATGGAAGCAGCAGTCAAGAAATCAAACAAAGCATTCATTTGGCAAATCTCCTGCAAAGGACCTCTTTAAATTGTTAAAAGCAAAGATATCACTTTGAGGACTAAAGTGTGCCGACCCAAGTCATGGTATTTTCAATTGCCTCATATGCATGTGAAAACTGGACAATGAATAAGGAAGATAAAAGAATTGATGACTTTGAATTACGGTGTTGGCAAAGAATACCGAATATACCATGGACTGCCAGAAGAACTAACAAAACTTTTTTTTTTATTGTACTTTAGATGAAAATTTACTGAACAAACTAGTTTCTCACTAAACAGTTAGTACACATATTATTTTATGACATTGGTTAACAACCTCACGACGTGTTAACACTCTCCCTTCTCAACTGTGAGTTCCCTATTATCAGCTTTCCTGTCCCCTCCTGCCTTCTAGTCCTTATCCCCGGGCTGGTGTGCCTCTTTAGACTAATTTTGATCCATGGGCCTGTCCAATCTTTGGCTGAAGGGTGAACCTCCGGAGCGACTTCATCACTGAGTTGAAAAACTGTCCAGAGGCCATACTCTCAGGGTTTCTCCAGTTTCTGCGAAGCCAGCAAGGCTGGTCTTTCTTTTTAGGTTAGAATTTTGTTCTACATTTTTCTCCAGCTCTGTCTGGGACTCTCTATTGTGATCCCAGTCAGAGCAGTCAATGGTGGTAGCCAGGCACCATTTGGTTGTACTGAACTCAGTCAGATGGAGGCCGTGGTTGATATGGCTCATTAGTCCTTTGGACTAATCTTTCCCTTGTATCTTTTGTTTTCTTCATTCTTCCTCTCTCTCGAAGGGGTGAGGCCAGTGGAGTATCCTAGATGGCTGCTCACAGGCTTTTAAGACCCCAGACGCTACTGACCAAAGTAGAATATAGAACATTTTCTTTATAAACTATGTTATGCCAATTGAGCTAGATGTTCCCTGAGACCATGGTCCCCACAGCCCTCAGCCCAGGAATTTGATCCCTCAGGGAGTTTGGATGTGTCTATGGAGCTTCCATGACCTTGCATTGTACAAGCTGTGCTGGCTTCCCCAGTATTGTGTACTGTCTTGCCCTTCACCAAAGTTACCACTTATCTATTGTCTATTAAGTGTTTTTCTATTTCCCCCGCCTTGTAACCATCAAAGATTGTTTCTTTTTGTGTGTAAACCTTTTCATGAGTTTTTACAGTAGTGGTTTCATACAATATTTGTTCTTTTGTGATTGACTTATTTCACTCAGCATAATGCCCTCCAGATTCATCTATGTTGTGAGATGCTTCACAGATTCATCGTTGTTCTGTATCGTTGGGTAATACTCCATGGTGTGTTTATACGACAGTTTTTTGATCCATTCATCTGTTGATGGGCATCTAGGTTGTTTCTGTCTTTTTGCTATTGTGAACAATGCTACATGAACATGGGTGTGTATATTTCTATTTTTAGCTTTTTAAGGAAGTGCCATATCACTTTCCAAAATAGTTGTATTATTTTGCATTCCCACCAGCAGTGCATAAGAGTTCTCATCTCCCCACAGCCTCTCCAACATTTATTTCCTGTTTTGTTTGATTCATGCCAATAATGCTGGGGCGAGATGGTATCTCATTGTGGTTTTGATTTGCATTTCTCTAATGGCTGCTGATTGAGAGCATTTCCTCATACGTCTGTTGGCCGCTTGATTGTCTTCCTTGGTGAAGTGTCTGTTCATTTCCTTTACCCATTTTTTAATTGGATTATTTGTTGTTTTTTTTGTAGAGGTATTGGATTTTCTTGTAGATTTTAGAGTTTAAACTTTTGTCTGATTTGTAATATCCAAAATTTTTTTCCCAGTCTGTAGGTTCTCTTTTACTCTTTTGGTGAAGTCTTTTGATGAGCATAATTGATTAATTTTTTGGAAAATCCCAGTTATCTAGCTTATCTTCTGGAGTTTGTGTGTTGTTGATTGTGGTTTGTATCCTGTCAATGCCATGTGTTAGGGCATGTAGCATTGATTCTATTTTTTCTTCCATGAACTTCATTGTTTTTGGCTTTGTGTTTTGGTTTTTGATCCATTTTGAGTTCGTTTTTGTACGTGGTGTGAGGTATGGGTCCTGTTTCCTTTGTTTGCAGATGGACATCCAGTTTTGCCAGCACCATTTGTTAAAAAGACTGTCTTTTCCCCATTTGATGGACTGTGGACCCTTGTTGAAGATCAGGTCATGGTAGGTGGATGGATTTATATCTGGGTTCTCAATTCTGTTCCATTGGTCAATGTATTTGTCGTTGTACCAGTACCAGTCTGTTTTGACTACTTTAGCTGTATAGTAGGTTCTGAGGTCAGGTAGTGTAAGTTCTCTTACTTTATTCTTCTACTTCAGTTGTGCTTTACTTATCCAGGGCTTCTTCCCTTTCCATATAAAATTAATGATTAGTTTTTCCATCTTTTAAAGAACGTTGTTGGTATTTGGATGGAGATTGCATTGCATTTGTAAATTGCTTTGGATAGAATTGAGATGATCATGTGATTCTTTTCTTTCCTTTTATTTATGTGCTGGATTACATTGGTTGATTTTCTAATGTCGAACCATCCTTGCATACGTGGTATGAATCCTACTTGGTCGAGGTGTATTATTTTTTTGCTATGATGCTGAATTCTTTTGGCTAGAATTTTTTTGAGAATTTTTGTACCTATATTCATGAGAGATATTGGTCTGTAATTTTCTTTTTTCGTGTGCTGGTTTTGCCTGGTTTTGGTAGCAGGGTTATGCTGGCTTCATAGAATGAATTCGGAAGTATTGCTTCCTTTTCTATGTTCTGAGATAGTTTGAGTAATACTGGTGTAAGCTCTTCTCTGAATGTTTGGTAGAATTATCCAGTGAAGCCATCTGGGCCAAGGCTTTTTTTTTTTTTTTTCAATCTCTTATCTTGTTCTGTTCAGACTTTCAACATAATCTTGTGTTAGTTTGGGTAGGTAGTGTGTTTCTAGAAATTCGTCCACTCCCTCTAGGTTTTCAAATTTGTTGGAGTATGCCTTTCCAAAATACTCTGCTACGATTCTCTTTATTTCAGTTGGGTCTGTTGTAATCGCCTGTGTTTCATTTCTTATTTGAGTTATTTGCATCCTCTCCTGTTTTTCTTTTGTCAATTTGGCCAGTGTTTTTTGATTTTGTTGACCTTTCAAAGAGCCAACTTTTTGTTTTGTTGATTCTTTCTATTGTTTTTCTATTCTCTATTCATTTATTTCTGCTCTGATCCTTATTATTTCCTTTCTTCTTGTGGCTGTGGGCTTCTTTTGCTGTTCTCTTTCTATTTTTTCAAGTTGTGTAGCTGATGTTTTGATTTTCTCCCTTTCTCTATTTTTGATGTGTGCATCTATTGCTATAAATTGACCTCTGTGCACTGTCTTTGCTGTGTCCCAAAGGTTTTGGTATGATGTGTTTTCATTTTCATTTGATTTTAGGAATTTTTTTTTATTCCATCTCTGATTTCTTCTATTACCCAGTGGTTTTTAAGCAGGGTGTTATTCAGATTCCATGTAATTTTTTTTTTCCTTGCTCTTCCTGTTGTTAATTTCTGCTTTGATGGCATTGTGGTCAGAGAAGATACTTTGTATTATCTCAAAGTTTTGGATTTTGTTGAGGGTTGCTCTGTGGCCTAAGATATGGTCTATTCTGAAGAACACTCCATGTACGTTAGAAAAGACTGTACTTTGTAGCTGTTTGGTGGAGCGTTTTATATATGTCTATGAGGTCAGGTTAGCTGATCGTACCCTTTAGCTCTTCTGTATCTTTGTTGAGTTTCTTTCTAGACGTTCTGTCTTTTACTGAGAGTGGTGGGCTGAAGTTTCCTACTATTATTGTGGAACTGTCAATTTCTCTTTTCAGTGATGTTAGAGTTACTTTCATATGTTTTTGATCCCTGTCATTGTGTGCATAGAGGCATGTTATGGTTATGTCTTCACAATGGATCATCCTTTTAATCATTATACAGTGCCCTTCTTTGTCTTTTTTGATGGATTTTGTTTTAAGGTCTATTTTATCTGAGATTAGTATTGCCACTCCTGCTCTTTGTTGTTAGTTATTTGCTTGATATATTTTTTCCATCCTTTAATTTTTAATAAATTTATGTCTTTGTTTCTAAGTTGTGTCTGTTGTAGATGGCATATTCATAGATCCTGATTTTTTTTATCCATTCTTTCTGACACTCACTATCTCTTTATGGGTGCATTAAGGCCAATTACATTTTTTGCGGTGCAGACGTTTTCCTTGTTCTAGTGCCTTTTCTTCTACTGGAATGTCATCTGGTGTTTTATTTTGAATGCCTACTGGAACCACCTTGTCCTTTTTTTTTTTTTTTATGTGTTTTGATGTTGTCTGCTGTCTTCAGGGCATTCAGTAGTTATTTTCTTGGTTTATTGATTGTAGATCTGTTTATTTTGTTCTGCTTTTTTGTTTTATTTGGTTATGTCTGAGCAGGTGGGCTGTGCATTCTTTGTTGTTTACTCATCTGTGGTCATGATCCTTTTCACTTCTTTGTCCAATGGGCAAGGCCAGTCACTCAGCTATGGTGCAGCAGGGCAGGTCAAGCTGGAGGGTTGTGACTGGGGTGGGTGGTTTGTGGCACATACTAGGGCCAACAGGGCAGGCCAAGAATCAGTGCTGGCCAGGTTCTGGTAGGCCATGCTCGTGCTGCTGGGGGGTGTGATGTTCAGTGCCTGGTGCAGGTAGGCAGGAAGTGGGGGGAGGTTGTGTAGTGTGGAGCTAATATGTGTATGGGAAAGAGGAGAGAGAGGAGATAGAAACAGGAGCCAAAAACAAACATACAAACAAAGAGTGCTAAGGGAGCTTGCCATTGGAGTGGAGAGATGAGAAACCGAGAAATTGTGAAAGACAAAAAGGAAAAAGAAAAAAAAACTAGATAAAAAGTCGGAAAAAGAAAGAAAGAAAGAAAAGAAAAACCCCCAGGGGTTCCACTGGTGTGGCTGCAAAAACCTGGGAAGTGGCTCCCAGACTGTGCAGTATAGCCTGGATAGAGGGGGTATAGATGTCACACAGTACCAGGTATTCAGGAAACAGGAAAAGAAAGTATAGAGAGATAAGAATTGAGAAATGAAGAAAGACAGAAAGGCAAAAAGTGAAAAAAAAGAAAGAAAAAAGAAATACCCCCAGGGATCCCATGACGTGGCTGCCCAGACTGGGGAAGTGGCTCCTAATCTGTGCAGTGCAGCCCAGCTAGAAAGGCCTCCAAGCTGTGAAAAGAAAAATAAAAGAAACAAACAAAGCAAAACAGAACAAAGAAAAAAAAAGCAAAACAAAATCCCTGGGGATCCCATCTGCATGGTGTCGCAGGCTGGGAGACTGGTTCCCCAGTCGAGATGTACTTCACAGCCTCTCAAGAGGAAGTAAAGATGGCACACAGAGCCAGTTGTTCAAGAGAATGGAGGGGAAGGTGGTGGGAGGCATGGAAGAAACTAAAAGAAGGGAAAAAAGCAACACCAACAACAGACAAATGGCACTCATGGAGCTGGCCAGTGTAAGTGGGGTGAATCTAAGTGGCCAGGGGCCAAAGCAGTTTCCTCCCATCCAAGAGACTGTGGCCGGCAGGAAGCAGAGGAGGCTGAGGGGTTCAGGGAAGAAGGGTGGGTGTTAGGAAAGTGTGTATCATTGGTTACCAGGTGCTCTGTCTCCTGCTGTGTACTTCATGAAGCTGCGTTTCCATACTCCCTGTCTGCCAATCTCTGAAGTGGGCTGGGTGAATCCAAGCAGCATGGACGCTACACTTCCCACCTGGCCAAGCCAACTCTGTCTGCCAGGAAGCAAGGAGAAAGAGCAGAAAGAAGAGGATGCAGGGTGGGAAACCGTGTATTGTTGGTTTTTGGGTGCTCTGTCTCCTGCTGGGAGCTCTGTGAAGCTGCTTCCTGGTGCTCCCTGCCTGCCAATCTCTGACAGGAGTCCAAGATGATGAATCCATGGCACATTAGCTGATAGGAGACCTCCGCACATATCCCTCCTCACTCTCTGTTCTCTGTTAGTTTCTTATTCCACTCAGTGCTTGGCTGAGTTCTTTATCTCTTCATTTGGCACTTTAGTTTCCAGGATTGACATTTGTTTCTTTTTTACTTAGTTTTTCAGGTCTTTGCTATGGAGGGACTGTGTGGTGCTTCTGTCTATAGTGCCATGTTGGCTGGAAGTCTGCCACAAATCTGTCTTGAAAGAAGTACCCCAGAATGCTCCTTGGACGCAAGGATGGTGAGACTTTGTCTCAAACTTTGGACATGTTATCAGGAGGGTCCAGTCCCTGGAGAAGGACATCATGCTTTGTAGAGGGTCAGTGTAAAAGAGGAAGACCCTTAAAAAGATGAATTGACACAGTGGCTGTAATGGTGAGCTCAAGCCTAACAAGGATTGTAAGCATGACACAGGATTGAGCATTGTTTTGTTTTGTTGTACATAGGTACATGATGAGTCGGAGTCAACTCAAGGGCACCTAACAACAACAGTAGTATGGAGCTTGTGGAAAAATGAGGAATCACTATTGACTGGTATAGGATTGTTTGGGGCAAGTGACGAAATGTTCTAAAATTGATCATGGCAATGGTTGTAAAACTCTATGAATATACTGATAACTACAGAAATGCACAGTTTAAAATACTGAATTTTTAAAATTGTATCTCAATAAAGCTGTTATTAAAAATGTGGGAGGTGTTGAATAAATATGGCATGTCCATAAAATGGAATATTCTACTGCCATTAAAAATCATGATATAAATCTATACACGTTGACATGGGAAAATGTCCATGTGTAGATAAATGAAAAAAAAATGTGAACTTGCAAATATAGTATAAGTCTGCATGTGCGTGTATACAGATTTTTAAAAATTCTAGAAGAACATGTACCAAATTTTGAGTGATTATTTCTTGGTAGGAAATTACTTGTGATTTTCACTTCCTATTTTTTTAAATACATATACTCTGAGTGTTTTATAGTGAGATTCTATTTTCATAATAACAAAAAATTTGTAATTAAAAAAAATTACAGGCAATTCAGAGCAGTAGAAATGTAAGTCTGTATGAGATCTTGAAAAAAAGTTTGATTTCCCAGATAATTTGAGAAACATAAATTAAAGCAAGATACAATATTTTATCTATCAAATAAGCAGATTATGAACAATAATCATTTACAATGCTGGCGAAGGCATGGGAAAAGTATAATCATACATTGATGTGGGAAGTGAAAATTGATGTATTCTTTCTGGGATGTAATTTGGAATTATGAATCAAGAGCCTCTGATCCAGTGACAATGGTAATAGCAAACACTGATATATAGCACTTATAATGTGCTCAGCAATAAGTGCTTGCCATATACTATCTCATTTCATCCTAAAATCAATCCAGCTATAGTTTGGCTTATTCTTTCTACTTTACAGATAAGGAAATTGAGGTATTTGTGGACTAGCTAGTTTCCCCAAAGTCACACACTTGGAAATTGTTAGAAATAAGATTAGAAAGCAGAACTTCTAGTTCTATAATCTATGCCCTAACATTCTGGTATACTGTTTCTCTGTGTGTCCCATTCTAGAAATCTATTCTGAAGGAATAATCAGGAATGTGCATGAATATTTTTGCATGAAGTTATTGTTCATGGAATGATATATAATAGTGAAAAAAAATAGAAACTTTATAAGTTTCAGTATTAGAGAATAGTTAAATAAATTGTATATCAATAGGTTATAATTTGGGGCATGTTATAGAATACTATCAATAGGATAGTAATATGGGGAAATAATTAAAATATTAAGCAAAAAAAGTCAGGTTACATAATCATAGTACAGTATGATCTAAATTCCCTGGGTAATGCAAAGGGTTAATATGCTCAGGTGCTAACCAAAAGTTTGGAGGTTTGCTTTCACCCAGAGGTACCTTTGAAGAATGGCTTGGTGATCTACTTCTGAAAAATCATTGAAAACCCTGTGGAACACAGTTCTACTCTAACACTCATGGGGCTGCCATGAGTTCATGAGTTGTAATCAATTCAGCAGCAACTGGTTTAAGTTTTTTTTTAAGATTACAATTATGAAAAATGGATTAAAATGTGAAAAAAAGGTCAAAATACTGAAAATGATTTCCTTTAGCTAGTGCAATTGTAGTTCCTTTTTTATGCACCTTTACATTTGCCTGTGTTTTATAAATCTTCTTTAATGATCATGAATTACTTGGAAAAAGAAGAGGAGTATGAATAAAGCAAACAGAAATTAAACAAAAAGACCTCAGATCTGGGAAGAAGTGAGTGTGGGATGGACAGTAACAGTGGATGCTGTGGTATTGAAGGTAGTCTTGGCTTTGGCCTTGGCTATCATAGTCATGGGAAGACAATATTGGAGGGAAGAGTGACTGCCTCATTGGAGCCTCAGTAGTGGGATACTTTGTGGCAAAAACTGGGCTTATTCCAAATTTAATATGAGCAAAATCTTTCTCTTTTCGTGTGTGTGAGAGAGAGACAAAAAGAGAGAGAGAAGAGTTTGGGGACCCCAGAGCTGAGGCTTCATCCATTTTCCCTTTGGGATCTAGTTTTATTTAAAGGCTCCTCAAGCTCACCCGTTCTGCAAAGCAATCCTTCATTGTTGCTGCCTCAGTAGGAAAAGGGTAAAAATTGCTTGGGAACTGAGAGGGCTACCATTGCCAGAAAGAGGAAAACTAGTGTTTTGACATCCCAAACTTCTCAAACTGACACATCCATATACCCAAGGTTACACAGAGTGTGTCAAAAGGTAGATCAAAAAAAAAAAAAAGCCAAGGATAAGTAAGGGATCATCGATTTGAGTCTAAGATCAGAATTTTTTCATTACTATAAATATATACCATATTTTTACCAAATAATGAGCACTGTCTGCATTTTTTTGCCAGCCATGCCCTCCCCCCTCAAGTCATCCTCACAAGCACCAACACGCTAATCCTGTTTCACACGTTTCTGTAAAAAAAAATTAGTATAGCGAAAATACCTTGGGGGTGGGGGACGAAGGGCATGGCCAGCAAACAAATGCAGAAGGTGCTAATTATTTGCATAAAAACAGTGCATATTACAGGGTCATATAAAAACTCTGATACTATTTTTAAGCTAAAACATGAGATTTCCAAGGAGTCTCATATTTTCAATGGGAACCTTCTGATTCGACTACTGCCTTCCACTAGCTAGTGGCATTGTTGATTTTTTATGTACCTTGGGTGAAAGTGAAAGTGCCAGGCAGTTTGCATGCATTACCTCCTTTATTACTCACAACCTTGTTTATAAATATAGAACTTGAATTCCAAAGAGGTAAATAATTTTTCCAAGTTCACAGAGCTGGTAAAAAAGTGTTGGAACTGAGTCCTGGGTTTGCTACTTCCTAGATGATTGATTTTGGCAAGTCACTTCACTTCTTTGATCCCAGTTTTCTCATTTGTAATACAAGAAAAGTGACAGTACCTACTTCATATGGTTGTTGAGAGAATTAAATGAGATAAAATATGTAACGTACTTAATATGTTGCCTCGGATAGTCTACAGTTGATGGCCGGTTGTCTTGGTGTAGTGCTCAGGTAGTGCCCCCTCTTACTCTGAAAAATATCCCAATTAGGGCGAAAAAATTCTATTATCACCCTACCAATACATGAGAGAAGGTGATGATGACAATGATGAAGATAATGGTGATATCAAACCACAACATAATGAATTTCTTTTGGCCTTGAATACTGATAGGATGAGTGGTGAGTGCCCTTTACAAATGTCCTCATTCCTCACAAAAATTCAGTCCCATCTGTGTGGCCTGAAACATATAATGGCAGTTCTATGTAGGATAATACTCAGTTCCCTTGTTTAGAAATTATAGCAGCTCAAGTGTTGTTATAGTATATACACCTCTTCACTACTTTCCTCCTCACAATATCCCTACAAGGCATACTGGGGAGAAATGGCATTCTTATTCTCACAGATGAGAAAAATGAGATCAAGATCTATTTGCCTAAGATCAGACAGAAAGGGAAGAAGAGGAAAACTAACAATCATTGCAGACGTAATATTTGCCAGCTCTTAAACTTGACAAGACATATCAAAGAGCAGTTGCTACAACTGTTAGACTAATTAAGACCACAGAAGATATAATTTTGAGTAATTTTATTAATGTTCATGTTCCTCAGACGGTGTCATCCACTCTAAATTCAACATTAACTCAACGTTTTTCAGCCAGCAGGCTGACTTCTTATGAAGTTCTCTTTTTGGCAGCTACTAATATTTGGTTACATACTGTAACCTCTTTGAATCCAGCTACATGGTTGGTTACCTTTACCTAATGATAGTAACCATCCACCCCCCCCGCAAAAAAATCGCTTAAATTCTACTAAACAGTTTTTGTCTCCTAGGCAAGTTTACAAGAAACCCAGTAATCAAATCCTTATTTAATCCTGTTTGTTGATGGGTTGTGTTTAAAGGCTAAACCTTCCAGCTCTCCTTACCTGGGAGAACGTCCCATGGCTACTTCCACCAAGGTCCTAGAAACTGGTGCCCTTTCTGATGTCACTTCAGCTCAGCAAACTGAACTGATCACACCCAGGAGAGCCTGCAAACTGGCGTCTAGATGGTCAGTATTTACATAGATTCCAGGTATGTTTTTTAATTACTTATGATGTCACCATATGACAGAAAAAAAGAGGGTTGTTAACTTCTAGGACCCAGGTTGAAAATAGCCCTTTAGTATCGGACCTCCTGGAAGCCCTTTTGCTACCCTATGAGATTGTTGTAATTAAAATTCGTGCCCATCAACCCAAAGTGGTTCCACAAACAGGAAATTAAAGGAAATGGTTTAGCTGATAGAGCAGCTAAACAAGATGCTTCCCAATCACCCTTTAAAGATGCCACCCTTATTCATGACCGTGATAATTCCACTCGTGATCGTGATGAAAGGAAGAGAATAAATATTAACAATAGCACACTTAGGATGCCTGTAAATATGGCACCTGTGAAATGTTGCCTACCAAAATTTGACCTGAAAAAAACTTCAGAATCACTTTTCAAAATCAAAAATTAACCCCCAGGGATAAAATTAGAGAGAGAAAACAGACCTACTCATTGCACATGCATACCCATTTGGGATAAAATAAGATGATAGAATTGTGTGTGTGTGTGTGTGTGTGTGGATTAAGTGAAGGTTTACAGAGCAAATTAGTTCCCCATTCAATAGTTTGGACATGAAGTGTTTCATGACCTTGGTTTCATTACCCGCAATCTGTCATCACTTTCCTCATTTCCGCCCTGGGTTCCCCATTTTGTTTGCTCCTAATTTTCTACCCCTTCCTGTCTTCTCATCTTTGCTTTTGGGCAGATAATGCCCTTTTGATCTAGTATAATTGAATGTTCCAAGGAATATGTTCCTCTAGAGTGTTATTGTTTATCTTATGTACTTGTCTATTGTTTGGCTGGGAGGTCGTCTCTGGGAATGGTTTCATTTCCAGGTCAGAAGGTGTCTTTTGCCCTTAGTCTTGGGGATCCCTCCTGTCTTGGTCAGACCAGTAAGTCTGGTCTTTTATGTGAATTTGAGTTTTGGTTATATAATTTTTTCCTGCTCTGTCCAAGACCCTCTGTTGTGATCTGAGTCAGAACAGTTGGCAGTGGTAGCCAGGCACAATCTACTACTTCTCGTCTAGGGGTCATGTTGGCTGTGGTTCATATGGTCCATTGGTCCTTTGGACTAATTTCTCCCTTTAGACTTCAGTTTTCTTCGATCTCCTTTGTTCCCAATGGGAAGAGACAAGTAGTTGTATTTTATATGGCCACTCACAAGGCCTCAGATGCTACTCACCAAAGTAAGACGAAGAATGTTGTTTTCATGTACTATGTTGTGCCAATTGATGTAAACATTCTCTGAGTCTAAGATGATAGAAATTTTAAAGCAATATTGAGGAGGATATTTTTATGAAGCTGCTGATCAAGTGGCTTACCAATGTTCTATTTTCCTTAATTTAATCTAGGTAAACATTATAAAGGTCCACCTGGGAGATTTCACCTGGCATCAGAACCAATGCCTGAATGGCAGATTGATTTTATCCAACTCCCCCTCTTAAGTGGTTACAAGTTTGTATTAGTAATGAGCTGTAGATTTTCTCAGACTAGAAGCTTTCTCTGGTTATCAAGCGACTGCCACTCTTGTGGCTAAGAAACTTCTTGAGAACATTATCCCCACCTGGGGAGCCCCAAGGGTCCTTCTATTGACTGAGGCACACATTTTACAGGGAAAATAATTAAGGAAATATGTAAAATCTTCCCCATTTTTCAAAGACTTCATTGTCCTTATCCTTGATTTTCTGGTCTAGTTGAAAGAACTCATGGTGTAATGAAAACTCAACTAGCCAAACTTTCCAAGTCTTTACAATTGATGTGGACTAAGATGCTGCCTCTGGTCCTTTAAATTTAAGAACTACTCCATTTGGACTTTACAAGTTGAGTCCTCATGAGATTATTATTACTGGATGGCCATTCCCCTCCCCCACTGGAAAACTTGCAATGATTCAAATTTGATTCAATCTGATTTGTTTCAATATTGTAAATCTTCCATTCAATATTCTAAGCTTTTGATAGCCAAACACAAGAAATGCACAAATTGCCTAATAATCAACCTAGATATTATGTTTACTGGAAAAGATACTGGTTAAAGAGTTTCTTAATCCTCTATAGAAGGGTCCTTACCTGGTCCTTGTCGCTAATTATTATGCCACTAAACTTCAGGGCGTTAAGGCTTGGATTCATTTATCCCAACTGAACAAGGTCCCGACTACCAAATGAACTGTTGAGCTTCATGAAAGATTGAAATTAAAATAAAAACATCACCAAAAAAAAAAAAGAAGCAGATGACAGCTGAGTAGACTGCTTTCCCGAGAGCTCCAGACCAGATCTGAAGCTGTCTATGCAGCCTGCGGTAAAATGTGGACTGTTTACTTTTTTTTTTTAATCATTTTCAACATCTTAGTATTGTTAGCTGTTATACATGGTTGCAGAATTATATCCTGGAACTTTTGCTGATAACATTATGCCAGTTCTTACCTTTGAAATAAACTGTTTAAATGAGGGCTTTAACTCTTTTTTAAATTTTTCTTAGTCACCGGGATCATAATTTTTAGTTGTATGTATTTTGATGGTTTTAATGACCTAACTCGTCTGTGATGCTCCGTTCTGACCATTAGAGAAATTTTTGCTTAATTTGAGTTTATAACTTGCCACTGCTTTTGAAATAACTTTTTATTTTATAAACTTGAACTTTTAATATGGTTAAAAAAAATAGCTGTATAGGCACTAGGAATTCGTTTTCTGATTATCGATTATCTTTTTATTATCATTGGAGTCCAACTGCAGGGTATTATTCCTTGTTTTGATATATTGTTCTTCCCCTGAGAACCCATATCTCTTTTTTTTAAATAATTTTTATTGTGCTTTAAGTGAAAGTTTACAAATCAAGTCAGTCTCTCACACAAAAACCCATATACACCTTGCTGCACAGTCCCAGTTATTCTCCCCCTAATGAGACAGCCTGCTCTCTCCCTCCACTCTCTTTTTGTGTCCTTTTCACCAGCTTCGAACCCGCTCCACCTTCTCATCTCCCCTCCAGTCAGGAGATGCCAACACAGTCTCAAGTGTCCACCTGATCCAAGAAGCTCACTCCTCACCAGCATCCCTCACCAACCCATTGTCCAGTCCAAACCATGTCTGAAGAGTTGATTTCGGGAATGGTTCCTGTCCTGGGGCAACAGAAGGTCTGGGGGCCATGACCACTGGGGTCCTTCTAGTCTCAGTCAGATCATTAAGTCTAGTCTTTTTATGAGAATTTGGGGTCTGCATCCCACTGTTCTCCTCGTCTCTCAGGGGTTCTCTGTTGCGCTCCCTGTCAGGGCAGTCATCGATTCTAGCCAGGCACCATCTAGTTCTTCTGGTCTCAGGATGATGTAGTCACTGGTTCACGTGGCCCCTTCTGTCTGTTGGGCTCGTAATCACCTTGTGTCCTTGGTGTTCTTCATTCTCCTTTGATCCAGGTGGGTTGAGACCAATTGATGCATCTTAGATGGCTACTTGCTAGCGTTTAAGACCCCAGATGCCACTCTTCAAAGTGGGATGCAGAATGTTTTGTTAATAGATTTTATTATGCCAATTGACATAGATGTCCCCTGAAACCATGGTCCCCAGACCCCTGCCCCTGCTACACTGGCCTTCGAAGCATTCAATTTATTCGGGAAACTTCTTTGCTTTTGGTTTAGTCCAATTGTGCTGACTTCCCCGTATTGTGTGCTGTCTTTCCCTTCACCTAAAGTAGTTCTTATCTACTAATTAGTGAATACCCGTCTGCCACCCTCCCTCCCTCTTCTTGTGACCACAAAAGAATGTTTTCTTCTCGGTTTAAACTATTTCTCAAGTTCTTATAATAGTGGTCTTATACAATATTTGTCCTTTTGCAACTGACGAATTTCACTCAGCATAATGCCTTCCAGATTCCTCCATGTTATGAAATGTTTCACAGATTCCTCACTGTTCTTTATCGATGCATAGTATTCCATTGTGTGGATATACCATAATTTATTTATCCATTCATCTGCTGATGGGCACCTTGGTTGCTTCCATCTTTTTGCTATTGCAAACACTGCTGCAATAAACATGGGAGTGCATATATCTGTTCGTGTAAAGGCTCTTATATCTCTAGGATATATTCTAAGGAGGGGGATTGCTGGATCGTATGGTAGTTCTATTTCTAACTTTTTAAGGATGGGCCAAATTGATTTCCAAAGTGGTTGTACCATTTGACATTCCCACCAGCAGTGTAGAAGTGTTCCAATCTCTCCACAGCCTCTCCAGCATTTATTATTTTGTGTTTTTTGGATTAATACCAGCCTTTTTGTTTTTGTTGTTGTTGGAGTGAGATGAAATCTCATTGTAGTTTTGATCTGCATTTCTCTAATGGCTAATGATTGTGAACATTTAGTCATATATCTGTTAGCTACCCGAATGTCTCCTTTAATGAAGTGTCTTTTCATATTTTTTGCCCATTTTTTAATTGGGTTATTTGTCTTTTTGCAGTTGAGTTTTTGCTGTATCATGTAGATTTTAGAGATCAGGCCCTGATCAGAAATGTCATAGCTAAAAACTTTTTCCCAGTCTGTATGTTGTCTTTTTACTGTTTTGATGAAGTCTTTGGATGAGCATCAGTGTTCGATTTTTAGGAGCTCCCAGTTATCTCGTTTTTCTTCTACATTCTTTAAAATGTTTTCTATACTGTTTATGCCGTGTGTTAGGGCTCCTAACATTGTCCCTATTTTTTCTTCCAGGACCTTTATCATTTTAGATTTTATATTTAGGTCTTTGATCCATTTTGAGTTAGTTTTTGTGCATGGAGTGAGGTATGGGTCTTATTTCACTTTTTTGCAGATGGATATCCAGTTCTGCCAGCACCATTTGTTAAAAAGACTGTCTTTTCCCCACTTAACTGTTTTGGTGCCTTTGTCAAATATCAACTGCTCATATGTGGATGGATTTATGTCTGGATTCTCAATTCTGTTCCATTGGTCCATGTGTCTGTTGTTGTACCAGTACCAGGCTGTTTTGACTACTGTGGAATTTTCCTTCTGTTCCTATTTTGCTAAGAGTTTTTATCATGAATGAGTGTTGAACTTTCTCAAATGCCTTTTCTGCATTAATTGATAAAATCATGTGATTCTTGTTTTTTGTTTTATTTATGTAGTGGATTACATTAATTTTTTTCTAATGTTGAGCCATCCCTGCATACCTGGTGTGAATCCCACTTGGTCATGGTGAATTATGTTTTTTGATATGTTGTTGAATTATATTGGCTAGAATTTGATTGAAGATTTTTGCATCTACATTCATGAGGGATATAGGTCTATAATTTTCTTTTCTTCTGGTGTCTTTACCTGGGTTTGGTATCAGGGATATGGTGGCTTCATAGAATGAGTTTGGCAGTATTCTGTCCTTTTCTATGCTCTGAAATACCTTTAGTAGTAGTGGTGTTAACTCTTCTCTGAATGTTTGGTAGAACTCTGCAGTGAAGCCATCCGGACCAGGGCTTTATTTTTTGTTGGGAGTTTTTCAATTACCTTTTCAATCTCTTCTTTTGTTATGTGTCTACTTAGTTGTTCTACCTCTGTTTGTGTTAGTTTAGGTAGGTAGTGTGTTTCTAGGAATTCATCCATTTCTTCTAGGTTTTCAAATTTGTTTGAGTATAGTTTTTCATAGTAATCTGCTATGATTCTTTTAATTTCAGCTGGGTCTGTTGTGATATCGCCCATCTTATTTCTTATTTGGGTTATTTGCTTCCTCTCCTGTTTTTCTTTTGTCAGTTTGGCCAATGGTTTATCAATTATGTTGATTTTTTCAAAAAACAAGCTTTTGGTCTTGTTAATTCTTTCAATTGTTTTTCTGTTTTCTATTTCATTTAGTTTAGCTCTAATTTTTATTATTTGTTTTCTTCTTGTGCCTGTGGGTTTCTTTTGTTGCTCTCTTTCTATCTGTTCATGTTGTAGGGATAGTTCTTTGATTTTGGACCTTTCTTCTTTTTGGATGTGTGCAGTTGCTGATATAAATTGGCCTCTGAGCACTGCTTTTGCTGTGTCCCAAAGGTTCTGATAGGAAGTGTTTCATTCTCATTGGATTCTATGAGTTTCTTGATTCCATCCTTAATGTGTTCTATAATCCAATCTTTTTTGAGGAGGGTATTTTTAGGTTTCCAAGTGTTTGATTTCTTTCCCTGCTTTTCCTGTTATTGAGTTCCACTTCTATGGCCTTATGGTCAGAGAAGATGCTTTGTAATATTTCAATGTTTTGGATTCTGCTAAGGCTTGCTTTATGACCTAATATGTGGTCTATTCTAGAGAATGTTCCAGGTGCACTAGAAAAGAAAGTATACTTGGTTGCTGTTGGGTGGAGTGTTCTGTATATGTCTATGAGGTCTTGTTGTTTGATCGTGGCATTTAGATCTTCTGTGTCTTTATTGAGGTTCTTCCTGGATGTCCTGTCGTTCACTGAAAGTGGTGTGTTGAAGTCTCCTACTATTATTGTGGAGCTGTCCATCTCACTTTTCAACGCTGATAGAGTTTGTTTTATGTATCTTGCAGCCCTGTCATTGCGTGCATAAATATTTAATATGGTTATATCTTCTTGGTGTAAAGATGGTTATATCTTCCTGGTGTATTGTCCCTTTAATCATTATATAGTGTCCTTCCGTATCCTTTATGCTGGATTTAACTTTAAAGTCTATTTTGTCAGAAAGTCATTTTGCCACTCCTGCTCTTTTTTGATTGTTGTTTGCTTGATATATTTTTTTCCATCCTTTGAGTTTTAGTTTGTTTGTGTCTCTAAGTCTAAGGTGTGTCTATTGTAGGCTGGATATAGATGGATCTTGTTTTTTAATCCATTCTGCCACTCTCTGTCTATTGGTGCATTTAGTCCATTTACATTCAGGTTAATTATGGATAGGTATGAATTTTTTATGAATTTAGTACTATCATTTTGATGTCTTTTTTTGTGTGTTGTTCACAGTTTCTTTTTTCCACTTGATTTTATGTGCTGAGTAGATTTTCTTTATATATTGTCCTTTCCTCTTTATTTGTTGTTGTTGATTTTGTTTCTGCTGAGTCTGTATTTTTCCCTTGTATTTTGTTTGATGAGTAGGATAGTTTGTCTCCTTTGTGGTTACCTTATTGTTTACCCCTTTTTTTCTAAATTTAAAACTATCTTTTATTTCTTTGTATCACCGTGACTTCCTCTCCATATGGAAGGTGTATGATTACATTTCTTAGTCCCTCTTTATTATTTTAATGTTGTCTTCATTTATATAATAACATCGCCTTTACCCTGTGTTGGGCTTTCTTTTTTTTTAATCTTGCTTTTTTTTTTTTTGATTTCCCTGTCTGCATTGACTTCTGGTTGCTCTGCCCAGTGTTCTACTCTTAGGTCGATACCTGATACTGTTGATTTTGTAACCAAAGAACTCCCTTTAGTATTTCTTGTAGTTTTGGTTTGGTTTTTATGAATTCCCTCAACTTGTGTTTATCTGGAAATGTTTTAATTTCACTTTCATATTTAAGAGACAGTTTTGGTGGATATATGATTCTTGGCAGGCAATTTTTTTCCTTCAATTTTTTAAATATGTCATCCCATTGCCTTCTTGCCTGCATGGTTTCTGGTGAGTAGTCCAAGCTTATTCTTATCGGCTCTCGCTTGTAGATGACTTTTCGTTTATCCCTTGCTGCTCTTATAATTCTCTCTTTATCATTGGTTTTGGCAAGCTTGATTATAATATGTCTTGGTGACTTTCTTTTAAGATCTACCTTATGTGGAGTTTGATGAGCATCTTGGATAGATATCTTCTCACCTTTCACAATATCAGGGAAGTTTTCTGCCAACAAATCTTCAACAATTTTCTGTATTTTCTGTTATCCGTCCCTGTTCTGGTACTGCAATCAATTGTAGCTTATTTCTCTTGATAGAGTCCCTCATGATTCTTAAGGTTCCTTCATTTTTTAAAATTCTTTTATCTGATTTTTCTTCAAATATATTAGTGCCAAGTGATTTATCTTCGAGTTCAGAAATTCTAGCTTCTACTTGCTCAGTTCTGCTCCTCTGACTTTCTATTATGTTATCTAATTCTGTAATTTTATTGTTAATCATCTGAATCTGATTGCTGTCTGTCTATGGATTTTTCTAGTTTATTAAACTTTTCATTATGTTCCTGAATAATCTTTCTGATTTCTTCAGTTGCTTTATCTGTGTGTTCCTTGAATTGTTCTGCTTATTGCCTCGTTTCCTTCCTGATGTCTTGAAGGGTTCTGTATATTAAACTTTTGTATTCTGCATCTGGTAATTCCAGGAATGCACTTTCATCTAAAAGATCCCTGGATTCTTTGTTTTGAGAGCCTGTTGAGGTGATCATGGTCTGTTTCTTTATGTGACTTGATATTGACTGTTGTCTCCGAGCCATCTATAAGGTGTTGTATTAGTTTATGCTTGCTTACTGTGTCGTAGCTGCTTGCTTTGTTTTGTTTTGGTATACCCCTTTGGGTTGCTTGAGTGAGCTAGCTTCATTATTTTCACCTTTGGAGCTCTGGTGTCCTGTCCCCTGCTGGCTAGAGCTGTTATCAGGTATATCAGTCTAGGAGTCCATTCCGTTTTCTTGTATGAATTCAGCTTAGGTTTCCAGGTAGCTGATATTAAGTGTGTGGTACAGGCTCTGTCCTACAGTCTCAGAGGGGCAGAGGTGATTGGCGTATATACCCATCTCTGATTGCAGCAGGAGGTCATGCTCTGAACAAGGCAGGGGGCTGAGAACCGATCCCCAGTGTCTCTGAGGAAAACACATCTCTGTTCCCTAAAGCGTGCTGGTGGGTGGTCTCTGCAGATGGACAATGGGCACCCAAAGTTTTTGTTGTAAGGACTGGGAGGTACCACTTATCCCTGGATCCCTGTCACGGGTGGCTGGGCGACCCAAGTGGAGCCACCAGTCCTTAGGTCCCTATTGTGGGTAGGTGAGAACCTTGTTTAATAGGCAAAGCAATGTCAAACGTCAAACATCCACTTCTTCACCACACCACTGAAATGGTTGGAGTCTGCCAACAAGGGCCTATTCTCCCGAAATAGGCCCACACAGGTCCATGCAGAAGGGAAAGATGCTCAAGGTCCATGGACAGTTTATGCCTGGACAGGATCCACTTCTGTCCTGAGCTCCCCCAGTTAATGGAGCTAGCAAATTATCTTTTCCCCCCAGTTGCAAATTTTTTCCTTCCCTAAGGCCGGGAGGATGGCTCTAGGTGCTCAGCAGGGTCTATCTCAGGCCTAGGGTTTCCGCCGCTGAAGCTGCTTTGGGGGTGGGGAGGGCGCAGTTAAATATACGCAAGTACTTAGCTTTTACCGAGAGCGCCGTTATCCTCAGGTTCTGGAGGTGTGAGTGGCCTGCGAGGTTGGCTGCTTCTCCCTGAGGAAACTGCGGCTGATTGCTAGGACCAGCCTGGTGCCACTGCCGCCGCTCCAGGAATGGTGCCTGAGGGCTCCCCATGATTCAGGTCTGGTAACTCCTCTCCGCTTCCGAACGGTCTCTTCCTTCCCCTGCCCCTCAATTCATTGTCTAAGCTTGCCTTTGATGCTCAGGGCTCCCCGCTTGTCACAAATATACTCGTTTCACTTGTTTTTTCAGGTCTTTGTTGTAAAGAGGGCTCAACAGAAGCATCTGTCTATTCTGCCATCTTGGCTCCACCTCCCATACCTCTTTTTATAAACACCACTTTTAGAGAACAGTTATATTATAATCTGTCTGGGATTGGAATCCACATTAATTCTTTTGTTTTAAATTCTAATCACATTTTTTATAATTGTTATCACCATTTATGTTATTAACCCCTTGCTATTAATGCCAGTCACAGATTAATTTAATAGACATATGGATATTGAAGTAGCATTATATCTTTTTATTATTAGCATACTAATTATATTGTCCTTTATTAGTAGTCTTTTTATCCTTTTATATGCCTTTCATTGCTGAGGTTTATTTTGTCACTGTTATTTGTATGCTAGTAAAAAAAAATTTTTTTTTTTCATTTATTTCTTTTGGGCTGTGTTTCTCTGCTATGAAGCCCTTCTTAAGCTTTCTGATCATACTGCTGCTCATCACAGCTCCCGTTAATTGTTGGCATGAGAATGCCTTTGTTAAGCTAACTCAGGCAGTTGCACAATCCACAAATCTGACTGAATGCTGGGTATGTCATCCTTTACCCAAAACTGCATTAGAACTCAGAACCATTAACTACTCCCATACTGAATTATAGCTTTGTTCCCCCTGCTACTGTCAATTTCAAGGTCATCCCTAGGCGAGCCATACATGTGAGACTGCAGCATCCTCATGAGATACCGACTCAACTCCAGGTCCCATGTTTCAATCTGACTCAAATTAGAGTTAGAGAGGGTTCCAAAACACCCTGAATCTCCTCCTCAGATTATAAAAATGAGCCTTACATTTCATATAATGCCCCTCCCAGGTATTGGAACATGGTGTTTTCAGGAAAATTAATAGCGTGTCTACAGGGAAAAAGGTTTTTTGTGTCCAAATGTGTAATTGGCTAAGATTAGGATGATTGTGTATTTGAAACAACTCCTTGACAGAGAATTGGCTTGAACAGATGAATCAAACCATCCTTCTCCAAGTAAAGATGCCAGGACCAGCATAATATGTGCTCCCTATATATATTTTTATATGAAGGCTCAAGATACTCCACCTTTGCCAATTCAAATAACGAGTCCTTTACCTGGGCTTTATCCTGTTTGGGTTGTTGGAATATGACAGACCAATGTGTCTTAGGCCATATGGCAACCCCTTTAGACATTCATTCTTACAAAGAGAGTTTACATTGCACTGCTCACCTGAAACTATTAGAAAGGAAGAGAACAAACTGTCAAGAGCTATGACTGCTCAAAAGGAATCACTGAACTCACTCACCAAAGTAGTTTTAGATCATCAAATTTCCCTAGATTTTCTGTTAGCCCAGCAAGGAAGAGTCTGTGCTATAGCTAACTCCTCTTACTGTCCTGGATTAATGCCTCTGGAGAAGTAGAACAAGATATTAAACTAATTAGCCAGAATGTTATTATTCTCCATATACTTCCACCTTCAGACTTCCTTTTTCTAGACACATTTAGCTAGTTACCCTCAGATGGTAGATCATGAATTAAGTCTGTATTGTTAACCAGGTTAATAATACTCATTGTCATTATAATAATCTTAAAAAAAATTTTTTTAGGGACTATTAAATGTTGTATGAAACTTTCCACAAATGCCGTTACCCAAAAGATCTGTTTAATGCCTATGAAGAGAATAATGCACACTGACAGTACTTATATTTCAGACTGGCTTGAGCTCACTCCTTGAGTAAGCCATCAGATGTCAGATTATTCCTCTAATGTGGCCTGCTCTGCACTAACCCTCAAGTAATAAAACCACAGAAGCAAAGGGCTAAAGCTATGGCATGGTGAAGATGTCAAATAGTGCCTAGCTAACTTTTCACAAAGTTCTGCTTCTATTCATAGTTTGATTTCATTTTTCTTGAATCCACAGTCATCATCCCTGGAAGCAGCAGTCAGGAGATTGAATGAGGTGTTGCATTTTGGGTGGCTCTGCTGCGAAGGATCCTTTTAAAATATTGAAAAGCAGAGATGTTACATTGAGGACTAAGGTGTGCTTAACCTAGCCATGGTATTTTCAACTGCCCTATATGCATGTGAAAATTGGACAATGAATAAGGAAGGTCAAGGCAGAATTGGCACCTATGATGTTGGTGAAGAATATTGACTATACCATTGACTGTCAAGAGAATGAACAAATCTGTTTGGAAGAAGTACAGCCAAAATGTTCCTTAAGAGGGAGAATAGCTCAGGATCAAGCAGGGTTTGTTTTGCTGTCTGTGGAATTACTGAGTTGGAGCCAACTCTATGCCATCTAACAGCAATAACAACTTTTTCACATGCATAGCATCTGAGGTCTTTAAGAATATTAAATAAACAGTCATCCAGAATAAAACATATGCTCAAAGCCCTTGCAGAAGAAATCCTTCTTTCAGAATCGTGGTCAGTGAACTGATTAAAGAATTTCTTTGAAATCCTTCATCAAAAGGAGGAAATGTGTAAGGGAATTTTAAAATTTGAGGTACCTGAGAAGGCCTGAAGTGGCCAACTTGAGGTTTGAGTGCTACTCCTCTGTGGCTAGTTCCATTCCCACCTTAGCAGCAACCATTTTCCATGGAGACATAATCATTTAACTAAGAAATGTCTGGCAATGATGATGTAACTACACTGCAACTCCCCTGAGAGAGGAATGTCCAGTAATGACAATGTAACTACCCTATGACCCCCCTTCGCATACTGTTATTACTGTCACATTGTAACCAATCTAAGAAAGACATGTATATTCTTTTAAGCCAATCCCTTTATGAACTTCTGCTACAGGAAGTCCTGCCTTACAAGTTCCTGCCACAGGAAGTCCTGCCTTACAAGTTCCCACCACAGGAAGCCCCACCTTAAGATGATCTACTACCAAGCAAGTAACGTCTTTCAATGATCTAAGCCTGTAATTGCCAATCAAGTAATGTCTTTCAATGATCTAAGTCTGCAAATATGAATTAAGTGTAGTACTTCATTCCTTTGTTTCCCCCTCATAAAACGTCATTGCTGAGTCACCATATTGGTTTACTTGGTTCCACGGCATGGAATTCAGTCTGTCTCAGGATTGAGCTGTCTCTGTCTCTTTACTTACAATAAATATCTCAATTATACACTAACCAGAGTATGGATCATTACTCTATGACACTCCTGAGGTATATGCTCTGCAAATAATAGTAATAAGAAAGAAGGATGCTTCCAATGAAATAAAATTGCCATCACTATCTCAACCTTATAGAACTATTAGAAAAATTAAATTAGGTAGTGCACATGAACAAACTAGGTACTTTGAAAATAGGGCATTTTCCTCTGCTTCTATATTATCCCATTCCTCATCTTTCAGCTCTCTTCACTTGGAATCCATAACCATTAGCAAGTTCTGATCCCTCCACTGTTGGACCTCAGCCTTTTCCATAACAAAATCCATGTTCTCACTAAGAAATGGAGAGTTGTGAAGGAAAAACATTCGGAACTCATGGAATCTCAGGATTGAGTTCATGCAGTTTAGCTCTTATACAAGGTGCAGATCTGTGTATATAATAACCCTCTCTTGGCTAACAGGAACCCTAGTGGTGCAAGAATTAAAGCTCACAGCTGCTAACTGATAGGTTGGTGGTTTGAACTCAGCCATTCTGCAGGAGAAAGATGTGGCTATCTACTTCTGTAAAGATTACAACCTTGGAAACCCTATGGGGCAGATTTTCTCTGTCTTATAGGATGGTTATAAGTCATAATTGATGCTATGACAATGAGTTTGGTTTGGGGGGGCTTTATTCACGCAGTAATAGAGGTGTATCTGAGTTTTTAACCCAGTATTTTATGTACCAAAGCTTCTGGTCTTAATAATTCCACATAATTCTGTCCCCTATACATAAAGTATGTTTTACAATATTGAACAAGAAATTTCAGCTCATCGTGGTAGATGAAGGTATATATTTTACGTATATATACACACACACATACATATTGCATTGGTAATTTCTACCCTCAAAATAATACCAATGTGCAATAACAATAATTTTACACAGCAACTATTAATTCCTATTTTAATATGACTCTTGAGTCTATCATTGTCCTCTTATTTTACCTTTAGGAAAATAGAAAATGCAGCCACTGATATTTAGGTATAAAAATCCACTGTATTTTCCACTTCTTGCATCTGATGTTTGTATAGTTTGTAATTCTAATTTGCTGATATACGACACTGAAAAAAGTAGCAGAATGAGTAAGGCCATTAATGTGGTTGCCTTTCAGCAATGCCTTACTGTTTGAGTAGAACTTTTGCTGTCTTGACTATACTCTCATATATACTATACTTGTGAGGCCAAGTTCATGTCTGTATGACTAAAACACACAACCTTTCATAGGCAAGTTCCTGACCTTACACCATGTGATTTAGATACCTAGTGCTGCCATTACAGAAATTTCACAAGTGGGTGGCTTTAAAGAACAGAAATTTATTTTCTCACATTACAGGAGGCTAAAAGTTCAAATTCAGGGCATGCTTCAAGGGGGAGGTTTTTCTTTGTCTAGTTCAGCTTCTAATAGCTGAAACAGACAAGGAAAAAGCAATCCTTGGTGTTTGGTTTTTTTTGTTGGTGTTACTGGGTTTGTATATGCATCTGTCTTCATGTTGTGTCTTCCTCTTCCTCTGAGTATGTCTCCGTGTCTATTCTGCTCTTTTTATAAAACAGGAGTGATTAGATTTAGAATCTACCTTAGACCAGGATGATGTCATTAACATAACAAAAGAAAACAACCTATTTCCAAACCAGGTAAATTTTACAGGTACAGAGTTTAGGATTTCAACACATATTTTGAGGGACACAATTCAATCCATAACATTTCACCCCTTCCCCAAACCGAAACCAATCCCATTGCTGTTGAGTCGATTCTGACTCATAGTGACCCTATAGGACAGAGTAGAATTGCCCCATAAGTTTTCCAAGTCTGTAAATCTTTATAGAAGCTGACTGCCACATCTTTCTCCCGTGGAGCAGCTAGTGGGTTCGAATTGCTGACATTTCCCTTAGCAGCTGAGTACTTTAACCACTGCATTACTAAAGACATTTTTCACCCCTTAATCCCTCCAAATTCATGCCCAACCCACGTGAAAAACACATTCACCATATCACATCATCCCTAATAGCCTTAATACATTCAGCATGAACTCTAAGTTCAAAATCACACCTTATGAATTATCTAAATCAAATATGGGTGAGACTCTGGGTATCTTCCATCCTGGGGAAAAATTATTCTTCATCTGTGGGCCTGTGAAACCTAGAATGCAAGTTATCTGCTTCCAAAGTATGATGGTGAGAGAGGCACAAGGTAGATATTCCCATTCCTAAAGAGAAAAACTGGAGCAAAAGAAGGAATCATGGGTACCAAGAAAGTTCAAAACACAGCAAGGAAAATTTCATTAGCCTCTGAAGTCTTGAAAATAATCCTCTGTTCTTTAGGTACATCTGGGCAATGGCCCTGTCATATGGAATGTGGGCATTGACCACACTCTCCAGATTCTGGGTGGAGGCTCCTCAGCCCTGGGCATCAGCCCTGCATTCCTGACCCACTGTAATGGCAACCCCACACCCAGGACTCTGGGTGGTCCTGTTCTCCATGCCTATCAACACAGCAGCCCTGCCCCCTAAACTTTAGGTGGTGACCCATTCTTCTGGCCTACATTCACAGCAGCCCTGTGCCCTCAACCTTGGACAGTGGGACCATTCTGCTTTCCCACTGAAACAGCAGCCATACCCTCCAGGACTGAGGTATCTACAATCCCATGCTTGGAAACCCAGGTGGCAGTCCCACCCTTTGAAACATGGGGGATAGTGACTCACCCTTTGAAACTGGGGAAGTGAAGGCTCTGATCCCCATGCTCCTTCCTACAGTTCTGCTGCTCTCTGATCTGTTCCCAGGGTGGTCCTATATTTTCTTGGAAGACAACAGATGTTTTCACCAAGTTGTTCCATTTGCCCATTTACTGTCTGTAGAAGTACAAGAGGCAGACATCTTTCCTTCATTTCATATTGTCTCTGTCCCTTTCAATATAAGCTGATAGAATTTATGCTGATGTTGTTAATTAGATCCATCAGTCAAAGGACTAATCTCTCTCGCAAACAGTTGTGTAGCTGCAACCTTGGTGTCCTTTCCAGGGCATGCTCTCCGAGTTTTTACAATAGGATTTTCCAAATCTTTTAAAATTCTGGTTTCTTTTTGCACAGTTCATCTCTAAATATGTCTCTTTCCTCCAGCACTTTACTGTAAGCAGCAAAGAGAAACCACACTGCCCCTTTAAGATCTTGCTTAGAAATCTCCTCAGACAAACATCCAAATTCCAAATGAAATAGAGAACAGAAAAACAATAGAAAGAATCAACAAGACCAAAAGTTGGTTCTTTGAAAAGATCAACAAAACCGACAAACCATTGGAGAAACTGACAAAAGAAAAACAGGAGGGAAAGCAAATAACCCAAATAAGAAATGAGATGGGGGACATTACAGCAGAACCAACTGAAATAAAAAGGATCATAACAGAATACTATGAAAATCTCCACTCCAAAAAATTTGAAAACCTAGAGGAAATGGGCAAAGTTGTAGAAACACACTGCCTACTTAAACTACCACAAACTGAGATACAAAATCTGAACAGACTCATGAAGAAGAGATTACAGAGTTAATTAATTAAAAAAAAAAACTCCCAACAGAAAAAAAAGCCCTGGCCCAGATGACTTCACTGGATAATTCCACCAAACACTGAGAGAAGAGCTCACATCAGTATCACTCAACTATTTCAGAACACAAAAAAGGAAGGAATATTCCTGAATTCATTCTGTGAAGCCAGCATAACCCTATTACCAGAGCCAGGCAAAGACACTACAAAAAAGAAAGAAAGAAAAGCACAGACCAATATCTCTCATGAATATAGATGCAAACATTCTCAACAAAATTCTAGCCAACAGAATTCAGCATCATATTAAAAAAAATACACCACTACCAAGCAAGATTTGTTTCAGGTATGCAAAGATGGTTCAACATTAGCAAACCAGTCGACATAATGCACCACATAAATAGAACAAAAGAAAGAATTGCATGATCATCTTAGTCTACACAGAAAAGGCATTTGATAAAGTCCAGCACCCATTCCTGGTAAAAAAAAAAAAACTAATAAAATAAGAATAGAAGGGAAATTCCTCAACATAATAAAGGATAGCTATACAAAACCAATAGCCAAAATCATTCTCAACAGAGGCTGGAAGCATTCACCCTGAGAGGAGGAACAAGACAAGGATGCCCTTTATCACCACTCCTATTTAACATTGTGCTGGAAGTCCTAGCTAGAGCAATAAGGCAAGAAAAAGAAATAAAAGGCATTCAAATTGCTAAGGTAGAAGTAAAACTATCCTTATTTGCAAATAATACAATACTATACAAAGAGAACACTACTCCACAAGAAAACTACTGGAACAAATAGGAAGATTCAACAGAGTTATAAGATACAAGACAAACATACAAAAATCTGTTGGATTCCTGTATGCCAATAAAGAAAACATCAAAAAAGAAATCAGGAAATCAATACCATTTATAATAAACCCAAAACAAATAAAATACTTAATAATAAATTTAATGACACATGTAACAGAACTATAAAGAAAACTATAAAACACTACTGCAAGAAACTAAAAGACACCTACATAAATGGAACAACATACTGTGCTCATGGATAGGTAGACTCAACATTGTGAAAACGTTAATCCTACCCAAAGCAATCTACAGATATAAGGCATTCTTTAATGAGAAGGAAAATTTAATCATTAAATTTATATGGAAAGGCCCTGGAAAAATAAAGCATTAATGAAGAAAAAGAGCAAAGTAAGAGGCCTCACACCACCTGATCTCAGAACTTACTACACAGCCGCGGTAGTCAAAACAACCTGGTACAGATACAATGACAGACACATAGAAAAATGGAACAGAATCAAGAACCCAGACATAAATCTATTCACCTATGGTCACCTGATAGTTGACAGAGGACCCCAGTCCATTAAATGGGGGGAAGACAGTTTTTAAACAAATGGTGCTGGTAAAACTGGTCATCTGTCTGTAAAAAAGAAAAAAGAAACAGGACCCATAACTCACACCATACACAAAAGCTAACTCAAAATTGATCAGAGCCACCCTATAGCAAACACAAAAAATAATGATTTTGTCTAGTATTTCATTTACTTGGATCCACAATCTATGCCCATGGAAGCAGCAGTCAAGAAATCAAACCACATACTGCAGTTTGCAAATCTGCTGCAAAAGACCTCTTTAAAGTGTTAAAAAGCAAAAATTTGAGTACTACTTGCACATGATCCAAGCCATGGTATTTTCAATTGCCTTATATGCCTGTGAAAGCTGGACAATGAATAAGGAGGACTGAAGAATTGATGCCTTTGAATTATGCTGTTAGTGAAGAACATTAAACATAACCATGGACTGCCAGAAGAATGAACAAATGCATCTTGGAGGAAGTACAGCCAGAATGCGCCTTGGAAGAAAGGATGGTGAGATTTCAACTCATGTACTTTGGACATGTTATCAGAAGGGACTAGTCCCTGGAGAAGGACATCATGCTTGATAATGTAGAGGGTCAATGAAAAAGAAGAAGACCTTCGACATGGTGAATTGACACAACGGCTGCAACAATGGTCTCAAACATAGCAACAGTTGTGAGGATGTTGCAGGACTGGACAGTGTTTTGTTCTGTTGTACACACGGTCGCTATGATTCGGAACTGACTCATTGGCACCTACCAACAACAATATAACTATCATATGAATAACATATAAGGACAGTCAAAAAATTCAAAGGAAAATTACAAGCCATTCTCACTTATGAACGTATTAAAAAAAAAAGACTAAACTGAGTCTGACAATTCCCTTAAAAGTAAACCAAGCTGGGTTTATTTTAGAAATGCACATGCACTCAACATTAGGAAAATTGATATAATTCACTATATTAAGTGTTTAAGGAAGGAAAGAACATAATCATCTCATAAGTAAAAAATAAATACTTGGTAAAAATCTACATAATTTTTATGACAAAAACTGTTAGCAAAGAAAGAGTAGTATGGAATTTCCTCAGCCTGACAGAGTATCTGAAAAATAATCTACATCAAACATCTCATCAATGATGAAACATTGAAAACATTACCTTTGCAATTAGGAACAAGACAACGGTTATTACTATTACCATTTCTGTTAGTTATCCTTGTCTTGTTCCTAATTGTAAAGGTAGTATTTTTAATATTTTGTCATAATATAATGTTTGATGTGGATAATTTTTCAGATACTCTATCAGGCTGAGGAAGTTAAATACTACTCTGTCTTTCTTTGCTAATTGTTTTTTGTTATAAAAAGGAAAGAAAAATAGTAAGAATTGGACAGTAAGAAAAAAAACATTATTATTTGCAGACTATGTAATTGTCCACATAAATGATCCAAGGGAAAAATTATGCAGAGAGCTTTGCAAGTTTTTCAGGTGTAAGATCACTACACAAGGGTCAACTGAATTTTGAAAAACCAGAAAAGAACAGCAAGACAGTATTATTTTTTAAAATATACCATTAAATAAAAGGCATACAGGCGAACAAATTCAGCAAAGTTGAAAAATACAAGATCAACATACAGAAATCAGTTGTGTTTTTATACATTAGCAAAAAACAATGTGAAATGGAAATTCAGAAAATAATTCCAATTACAATATATCCAAAAGATTAAAATACCTAGGAATAAATTTACCAGGAGGTGAAAGACTTGTGCACTGAAAATTATAAAGCATAGAAGAAAGAAATTAAAGGAGAGCTAAATAAAGTCAGACATCCCATCTTCATAGATTAGAAGACTTAATATTGTAAAAAAAACATAAATACTACCTAAAACAATTTATAGATTTAACACAACTCATACCAAAATTCCAACAGACTTTTTTTCCCCAGAATTGGAAAAGCAGATCCTGATATTCATATGGAATTGAAAGGGGTTCTGAATATTCAAAACAATCTTGAAAAACAAAGTAGGAGGACTTACATTTACCACTTTCAAAATGTACTACAAAGCTACTGTAATCAAATCAACCTAGTACTGCTATAGACCGGTGGTGTAGAATTGTGAGTGCAGAAATAAACCCACATATCTATGGCTAACTGATTTTCATCAAGGGTTCAAGCCCATTCCATGAAGAACGAATAGTCTCTTAAAAAAATGGTGCTGGCAACTGGACTAAATCAAAAGCTAAGAGGTTTCCTGAATACAATCAAACACTTCAAGGGACAGAGTAGCAGGGGCAGCGGTCTGGTTCCATGGTTTCAGGAGAAATCTAAGTCAACTGGCATAACAAAGTGTATTAAGAAAACGTTCTGCATCCCACTTTGGTGAGTGGCATCTAGTGTTAAAAAACCTAGCAAGCAGCCATCTAAGATGCATCAATTGGTCTCAGCCCACCTGGAGCAAAGGAGAATGAAAAACACCAAACACACAAGGAAAATATGAGCCCAAGAAACAGAAAGGGCCACATAAACAAGAGACTACATCATCCTGAGACCAGAAGAACTAGATGGTGTCCAACTACCACCAATGACTCCCCTGACAGGGAACACAACACAGAATCCCTGATGGAGCAGGAGAAAAGTGGGATGCAGACTTCAAATTCTAGTAAAAACACCAGACTTAATGGTCCGACTGAGACTGGAGGGACTCTAGAGGTCATGGTCCCCATACTCTCTGTTAACCCCAAAATAAAACCATTCCTGAAGGCAGCTCTTTAAAGATTAGACTGGACTATAAGACATAAAATGATACTGGTGAGGAGTGTGCTTCTTAGCTCAAGTAGACACATGAGACTATGCGGGCAGCTCCTGTCAGGAGGCGAGATGAGAAGGCAGAGGGGAACAGGGGCTGGTTGAATGGACATGGGAAATACAGGGTAGAGGGAAGGAGTGTGCTGTCACATCGTGGGGAGAGCAGCTAGGGTCTCATAAAGATGTGTATAAGTTTTTGTGTGATAAACTGACTTGAATTGTAAACTTTCACTTAAAGTATAATAAAAATAAATAAGTAAATGAAACATAAGCCACAAAAAAATGGTGCTAAAAAAGCATGTGGAAAAATGAAATGGCCAACAACACACATGAAAAGGCATCAAAATGACAGCACTAAAAACTTATTTATCTATAATTACGCTGAATGTAAATGGACTAAATGCACCAATAAAGAGACAGAGAGTCACGGACTGGATAAAGAAACACGATCCATCTATATGCTGCCTACAAGAGACACACCTTAGACTTAGAGACACAAACAAACTAAAACTCAAAGGATGGAAAAAAATATATCAAGCGAACAATAAGCAAAAAAGAAGAGGAGTAGCAATATTAATTTCTGACAAAATAGACTTTAGACTTAAATCCGCCACAAAGGATAAAGAAGGACACTATATAATGATAAAAGGGACAATTGATCAGGAAGACATAACCATATTAAATATTTATGCACCCAATGACAGGGCTGCAAGATACATAAATCAAATTTTAACAGAACTGAAAAGTGAGATAGACACCTCCACAATTATAGTAGGAGACTTCAACACACCACTTTCGGAGAAGGACAGGACATCCAGTAAGAAGCTCAATAGAGACACGGAAGATCTAATTACAACAATCAACCAACTTGACCTCATTGACTTATACAGAACTCTCCACCCAACTGCTACAAAATATACTTTTTTTTCTAGCGCACATGGAACATTCTCTAGAATAGACCACATATTAGGTCATAAAACAAATCTTTCCAGAATCCAAAACATCGAAATATTACAAAGCATCTTCTCAGACCACAAGGCAATGAAGCTAGAAATCAATAACAGAAAAACTAGGGAAAAGAAATCAAATACTTGGAAAATGAACAATACCCTCCTGAAAAAAGACTGGGTTATAAAAGACATCAAGGAGGGAATAAGGAAATTCTTAGAAAGCAACGAGAACGAAAATACTTCCTATCAAAACCTCTGGGACACAGCAAAAGCAGTGTTCAGAGGCCAATTTATATCGATAAATGCACACATACAAAAAGAAGAAGGAGCCAAAATCAGAGAACTGTCCCGACAACTTGAACAAATAGAAAGTGAGCAACAAAAGAACCCATCAGGCACCAGAAGAAAACAAATAATAAAAATTAGAGCTGAACTAAATGAACTAGAGAACAGAAAAACAATTGAAAGAATTAACAAAGCCAAAAGCTGCTCCTTTGAAAAAATTAACAAAATTGATAAACCATTGGCTAGACTGACTAAAGAAAAACAGGAAACGAAACAAATAACCCGAATAAGAAACGAGAAGGACCACATCACAACAGAGCCAAATGAAATTAAAAGAATCATTTCAGATTACTACGTAAAATTGTACTCTAACAAATTTGCAAACCTAGAAGAAATGGATAAATTCTTGGAACAATACTACCTACCTAAACTAACACATTCAGAAGTAGAACAACTAAATAGACCCATAACAAAAAAAGAGATTGAAATGGTAATCAAAAAACTTCCAACAAAAAAAAGTCCTGGCCCAGACGGCTTCACTGCAGAGTTCTAGCAAACCTTCAGAGAAGACTTAACACCATTACTATTGAAGGTATTTCAAAGCATAGAAAAAGACGGAATACTACCCAACTCATTCTATGAAGCTACCATCTCCCTGATACCAAAACCAGGTAAAGACATTACAAAAACAGAAAATTTTAGACCTATATCCCTCATGAACATAGATGCAAAAATCCTCAACAAAATTCTAGCCAATAGAATCCAACAACACATCAAAAAAATAATTCACCCTGATCAAGTGGGATTTATACCAGGTATGCAAGGCTGGTTTAATATCAGAAAAACCATTAATGTAGTCCATCACATAAATAAAACAAAAGATAAAAACCACATGATCTTATCAATAGATGCAGAAAAGGCGTTTGACAAAGTTCAACACCCATTTATGATAAAAACTCTTACCAAAATAGGAATTGAAGGAAAATTCCTCAACATAATAAAGGGCATCTATGCAAAGCCAACAGCCAACAACACTCTAAATGGAGAGAACCTGAAAGCATTTCCCTTGAGAACGGGAACCAGACAAGGATGCCCTTTATCACCACTCTTATTCAACATCGTACTTGAAGTCCTAGCCAGGGCAATCAGGCTAGACAAAGAAATAAAGGGTATCCAGATTGGTAAGGAGGAAGTAAAGCTATCACTATTTGCAGATGACATGATCGTATACATGGAAAACCCTAAGGAATCCTCCAGAAAACTACTGAAACTAATAGAAGAGTTTGGCAGAGTCTCAGGATATAAAATAAACATACAAAAATCACTTGGATTCCTCTACATCAACAAAAAGAACACCGAAGAGGAAATCACCAAATCAATACCATTCACAGTAGCCCCCAAAAAGATAAAATACTTAGGAATAAATCTTACCAAGGATGCAAAAGACCTATACAAAGAAAACTATAAAACTCTGCTACAAGAAATTCAAAAGGACATACTTAAGTGGAAAAACATACCCTGCTCATGGATAGGAAGACTTAACATAGTAAAAATGTCTACTCTACCAAAAGCCATCTATACATATAACACACTTCCAATCCAAATACCAATGTCATATTTTAAGGGGATAGAGAAACAAATCACCAATTTCATATGGAAGGGAAAGAACCCCCGGATAAGCAAAGCATTACTGAAAAAGAAGAAGAAAGTGGGAGGCCTCACTCTACCTGATTTCAGAACCTATTTTACAGCTTCAGTAGTCAAAACAGCCTGGTATTGGTACAGTAACAGGCACATAGACCAATGGAACAGAATTGAGAACCCAGATATAAATCCATCCACGTATGAGCAGCTGATATTTGACAAAGGCCCAGTGTCAGTCAATTGGGGAAATGATAGTCTTTTTAACAAATGGTGCAGGCATAACTGGATATCCATTTGCAAAAGAATGAAGCAGGACCCATACCTCACACCATGCACAAAAACTAACTCCAAGTGGATCAAAGACCTAAACATAAAGACTAAAACGATAAAGATCATGGAAGAAAAAATAGGATCAACCCTAGGAGCCCTAATACAGGGCATAAACAGAATACAAAACATTACCAAAAATGACGAAGAGAAACCCAATAACTGGGAGCTCCTAAAAATCAAACACCTATGCTCATCTAAAGACTTCACCAAAAGAGTAAAAAGACCACCTACAGACTGGGAAAGAATATTCAGCTATGACATCTCCGACCAGCGCCTGATCTCTAAAATCTACATGATTCTGTCAAAACTCAACCACAAAAAGACAAACAACCCAATCAAGAAGTGGGCAAAGGATATGAACACACATTTCACTAAAGAAGATATTCAGTCAGCCAACAGATACATGAGAAAATGCTCCCGATCATTAGCCATTAGAGAAATGCAAATTAAAACTACCATGAGATTCCATCTCACACCAACCAGACTGGCATTAACTCCAAAAAACACAAAATAATAAATGTTGGAGAAGCTGTGGAGAGATTGGAACTCTCATACACTGCTGGTGGGATTGTAAAATGGTACAACCACTTTGGAAATCTATCTGGCGTTATCTTAAACAGTTAGAAATAGAACTACCATACAACCCAGAAATCCCACTCCTAGGAATATACCCTAGAGATACAAGAGCCTTCACACAAACAGATATATGCACAACCATGTTTATTGCAGCTCTGTTTACAATAGCAAAAAGCTGGAAGCAACCAAGGTGCCCATCAATGGATGAATGGGTAAATAAATTGTGGTATATTCACACAATGGAATACTACGCATCGATAAAGGACAGTGACAAATCTCTGAAACATTTCATAACATGGAGGAATCTGGAAGGCATTATGCTGAGCGAAATGAGTCAGTTGCAAAAGGACAAATATTGTATAAGACCACTATTATAAGATCTTGAGAAATAGAAAAAACGGAGAAGAACACATACTTTTGTGGTTACAAAGGGGGGAGGGAGGGAAGGAGGGAGAGGGCTTTTTGTTGATCAATCTGTAGATAAGAACTGCTTTGGGTGAAGGGAAAGACAACACTCAATACAAGGAAGGTCAGCCTAATTGGACTGGACTAAAAGCAAAGAGGTTTCCGGGATAAAATGAAAGCTTCAAAGGTCAGCGGAGCAAGTGCGGGGGTCTGGGGAACATGGTTTGCGGGGACTTCTAAGTCAATGGGCAAAATAATTCTATTATGAAAACATTCTGCATCCCACTTTGAATTGTGGCACCTGGGGTCCTAAATGCCAACAAGCGGCCATCTAAGATACATCAATTGGTCTCAACCCACCTGGAGCAAAGGCAAAGGAAGAACACCAAGGTCACACGACAACTAAGAACCCAAGAGACAGAAAGGGCCACATGAACCAGAGACCTACATTATCCTGAGACCAGAAGAACTAGTTGGTGCCTGGCCACAATCGATGTCTGCCCTGTCAGGGAGCACAACAGACAACTCCTGAGGGAGCAGGAGACCAATGGGATACAGACCCCAAATTCTCATGAAAAGACCATACCTAATGGTATGACTGTGACTAGAGGAATCCCAGAGACAATGCTCCCCAGAACTTCTGATGGCACAGGACAGGAACCATCCCCGAAGACAACTCATCAGGCATGAAAAGAACTGGTCAGCGGGGGGGAGAGAGATGTTGATGAAGAGTGAGCTAATTAAATCAGGTGGACACTGGAGAGTGTGTTGGCAACTCTTGACTGGAGTGGGGATGGGAAGATAGAGAGAGAGGGAAGATGGCAAAATTGGCACGAAACGAGAGACTGAAAGGGCTGACTCAATAGGGGGAGAGCAAGTGGGAGAAGGGAGTAAGAGGTATGTAAACCTACATGTGACAGACTGATTGGAATGGTAAATGTTCACTTGAAGCTTAATAAAAATTAATTTAAAAAAATTATAAAAAAATATGGTGCTGAACCACTTAATTTCCACATGCAAAGGAATTAAATTGGACCCCCTAACTGGAACCATGTAGAAAAGCTAACTAAAAATAGATAAATGACTTAAATATAACAGCTAAAAGCATCGAAGTTTTAGAAGAAAACAAAGGAGTAAAACAACATGACCTAGCATTTGGCAATGGATTCTTAGATACAACACTTAAAGGACAAGCAATAAAGGAAAAAATAGATAAGCTGGAATATAACAAAGTTAAAGACTTTTGTGCATCAAAGAATATTATCAGGAAAGTGAAAAAACATACAGAATGGGAGAAAATATTCGGAAATCGTATGTCTGATAAACTTTCAATACCAGAATATTGAAAGAAAGGTCAAAATTCAAAGACAATAACAAAAGACAAGCAGCCCAATTAAAACTGGACAAGGAAATTGAAACAGAATTTCTCCAAAGAAGATATACGAATGCCAATAAGCACTTGGAAGCATGCTCAACAATAACCGAACCGAACCAGATCTCATTGCTGTCCAGTTGATTCCGACTCACGGTGACCCTATAGGACAGAGTAGAACTGCCTTATAGGGTTTCCAAGGAGTGCCCGTTGGATTTGAACTGCCAGCCTTTTGGTTAGTGGCCATAGCTCTTAGCCACTACGTCACCCGGGTTTCCTTGCTCAACAATAAGACCCAGCAATTCCACTCCTGGGTATATACCGAAAAGCAGTGAAAGCAAGGACTCAAACTGATACTTGTACACCAATGTTCATTGCAGCATTATTCACAATAGGCAAAAGGTAGAAAAAACCCAAGTGTCCATCAACAGATGAATGCATAAACAAAATGTGCGATGGAATATTACTGTATTTTTATACAAATAATGTGCACCTTCTATGTTTGTTTGCCAAATGCACTCTCCCCCTGTAAGGTATTTTTGTAAGTAGCTATGGTAATTTTTAAACCAACATGTACAACAAAAATTGGCATAAAGGCACGTATGAAAATACCTCACAGGGGGAGGGCAAAGTTGGCAAACAAATGTAGGTGGCATGAGTTATTTGCATAGAAATATTTATTTACCCATAAAGAGAAATAAAATTCTGAAATATGATACAACATAGATTAATCTTAAAAAGATTATGCTAAGTGAAAGAAGCCAGACACAAAAGGACAAATATTGTTATGATTCCACTTATATGAAACATCTAGCATAGACAAATGCATAGAGACAGAAAGTAGATTAGTGGTTACCAGGGTCTGAGGGGAGGGGAAAGGGGGAAATTATTGCTTAATGGGTACAGAGTTTCTGTTTGGGGTGACCAAAGAGTTTTAGAAATAAATTGTGGTGACGGTTGCAAAAAAATTACAGAACATTTTAAACATTTCAATTTAAACATTTAAATCTTCAACAATAAAAAAAGAATCCTGTTGAGAAACGAGCAAAAGACAGGAAGAGATACTTCATTGAAGAGGATGTTATTGTTGTTGTTAGGCGCCTTTGAGTTGGCTGTGACTCATAACGACACTATGTACAACAGAATGAAACACTGCCCCGTCCTGTGCCATCCCCACAATCGTTATGCTTGAGCACATTGTTGCAGCCACTGTGTCAATCCATCTCATTGAGAGTCTTTCTCTTTTTTTACTGATCCTCTACTTTACCAAGCATGTTGTCCTTCTCCAGGCACTGTTCCCTCCTGATAATATGTGCAAAGTATGTGAGACGTAGCTTCTCCATTCTTATTTTGAGGGAGCATTCTGGTTGTACTTCTTCCAAGACAGATTTGTTCATTCTTTTGGCCCAAAACCCAAACCCACTGCCGTCAAGTTGATTCCAACTCATAGCGACCCTATAGGACAGAGTAGAACTGCCCGATAGAGTTTCCAAGGAGCACCTGGCGGATTTGAACTGATAACCTCTTGGTTACCAGCGGTAGCACCTAGCCACTACGCCACCAGGTTTTTGTCAATTCTTCTTCAGTCTTCCGGATTCATCATCCAGCTTCGACATACACATGAGACGATTGAAAACACCATGTCCTGAGTCAGGCACACCTTAATCTCCAAGGTGACATCTTCTCTTTTTAAGACTTTAGAGAGATCTTTTACAGCATATTTGCCCAATGCAACGCATCTTTTGATTTCTTCACTGCTGCTTCCATGGGCATTGATTGTGGATCCAAGTAAAATGAAATTCTTGACAACTTCAATCTTTTCCCCATTTATCATAATGTTACTTATTGGTCCAGTTGTGAGGATTTTTGTTCGCTTTATGTTGAGGGGTAATCCATACAGAAGCCTGTGGTCCTTGATCTTCATCAGTAAGTGCTTCAAGTAGTCTTCACTTTCATCAAGCAAGTTTGTGTCATCTGCACAGCACAGGTTGTTAGTGAGTCTTCCTCCAATCCTGATGCCCCGTTTTTCTTCATATACTTCAGCGTCTCCAGTTATGCTCAGCACACAGATTGAATAAGTATCGTGAAAGGATACAACCCCGACACACACCTTTCCCAACCTTAAACCACGCAGTATTCCCTTGTTCTGTTCGAACTACTGCCTCTTGATCTCTGTACAGGCTCCTCATGAGCACAATTAAGTGTTCTGGAATTCCATTCTTTGCAATGTTATCTATAATTTGTTATGATTGACACAGTCGAATGGATTTGCATAGTCAATAAAACACAGTTAAACATCTTTCTGGTATTCTCTGCTTTCAGCCAGGATCCACCTGACATTAGTAATGATATCCCTCATTCCATGTCCTCTTCTGAAACCGGCTTGAGTTTCTGGCAGTTCCTTGTTGATATACTGCTGCGGCCACTTTTTGAAGAGGATATACAGACGCAGGCACATGAAAAGATGTTCAACATAATCTGCAATTAGGGAAATGGAAATTAAAACCACAGTGTGACATTATTATACACACATCAGAAGGGTTAAAATAAAACAGTTGACAATACCAACTACTGATGATGGTAAGGAGAGAATGAATTAATCAAACATTGCTGGTGGGAATATAAAATACCACAGCAACTCTGGAAAACAGTTTCTTATAAAACTCAACATGCAACTACCATAAAAAAAAAAAACCCTGTTGTCGAGTCAATTCCGACCCATGGCAACCCCATGTGCTATGGAATAGAACTGCTCCATGGTGTTTTCTTAGTTATGATCGTTATGGAAGCAGATTGCCAGGCTTTAGGTTAGTAGTCAAATGCAAAGTGTTTACACCGCTCAGGGACCTTGCACTCTTGGGCATTTATTCCAGAGAAATAAAAACTTAAGTTCATGCAAAAACCTATACATGAATGTTCATCACAGCTTTATTCGTAAAAGCTAAAAACTGGAAAAAAAAACACAGATGTCTTTCAATAAGCAAATGGTTTAACAAACTCTAGTATATCCATACAATGGAATACTTTTCTTCAATAAAGAAGGAATGAACTAATGATACTCAAGTACTTGGATGAATCTCAAAAAAATTATGCTGAGTGAAAACAGCTAATCCAAAATAGTTAACATTCTTGAAATAGCAAAATAATGGAAAGGGAAAACTAATTGTTGGCTGCCAGGCATTAGGGATAGGATGGCAGGGAATGGTTACAGGAAGGTGGGCGAATCTACAAAAGGGCTTCACAAAGTATCTTTGTAATGATAAAACTGATCTTTATCTTGACTGCATCAATGTCACTGTCCTGACATTTGTGAGATGTTACCATTGAGGGAAATGGGCAAAATGTGCATGGGATCAGTCTCTATTATTTCTTAAAACTACATGTGACTCTCCAATTGTCTTAAAAAGAAAATTTAATTAAAAAATATATACTTTTTAGGAATGACGTCAGAGTTGCCGTGTGGCACGTGTAGTTAAGCAGTGGAATACTAACCACCCAGAGGCACCTCACAAGTAAGGCCTGGCAATCTGTTTCCAAAAGGTCACAGCCTTGAAAATCCTATGGAGCAGTTCTACTCTGCACACATGGAGTCACCATGAGTTGGAATTGACTCAACAGGAACTAACAACAACAACAGGAGTGACATCAGAAAAGTGGTGTAATCAGCAGTTCCAAACTCTGTACCCCACAGACACATTGAAAAACTAGCAGAAATTGTCAGAACCAACTTTGTCAGAACTTTGGAAAACAGTCAAAGGTTTACAACAGACAAATGCTGAATAAAGAAAAAGGCAACTAAAAATTGATAGGAAAGTTTTGTGGTGCTTTTACTTGCCCTAAAGGATCTCTAGTGGCACAGTGGTTAAGTGCTGGGCTGCTAAGAGTTCAGCTGTTCGAACTCACCAGCTGTTTTGTGGAAGAAAGATGTGGCAATCTGCTTCCATAAAGATTACAGCCTTGAAAATCCTGTGGGGCAGTTCAACTCTGTCCTATAGGGTGTCTATGAGTTGGAATTTACTAGACAGCAATAGGCTTTTTTTTTTTGGAAACCCTTGTGGAGTAGTTGGTTAAGCACTACGACTGCTAACCAAAATGTCAGTGGTTCAAATCCACCAGGCGCTTCTTGGAAACTCTATGGGGCGGTTCTACTCTGTCCTATAGGGTCGCTATAAGTCGGAATCGGGTTAATAGGCTTTTGGTTTTTAGTTGCCTTGCTCACCATCTCCATGTCAACCCACCACCTCTATGTCAGTAGCAATCTTGAAGACAGTAGCCCACATTCCCAGTGTGGGTTCCTAGTCCCTGGTTCTGGTGAGAGCAGAGCAGACTTTATTTGAAAATTATTGTATGTCTGCTCTACACCTTCCTAGGAGCTATCTGAGGGGTGCAAAGTGCTCATTTCTGTTCAGCCAAACACAGTAACTCATTCAGTCCAGAAAAGGGACTGGTATTGCTTGAAAACATTATAAAGCTAACATACCTGCAAAGGCCTAGGTCAAAACATTAGGGTTGAAATGTACAATAGACTGCCTAAAGTCCAGGAGGAAATTTGGGGAGAATTTCTTTGAAGAATTAGAATTTTGAAAGGCACTTGTGTATATGGGGAATTTAGAAAGCCAAGTATATGTCCATGACAAGACGCATTCTCAGAAAGACCAGAGAAAATCCTTAGCTTTCTATCCCTAGGCGCAGTTGTAAGCCTGGCTAAGTGTTGAGGAGCATGCCAGCAGAGAGCCCATCTGTAAAGACTTGAAGAGGTATTGTTTTTTTGTTTGTTTGTTTAGCTCCAGGCATTGAGGTAATATTTGTTAAAAAAAAAAAACCTGAACACAAGCTAAAGGAACAAATACTTCAGTAATTAAATATGACAAGGAAGAGTGTTTTCAAAATCTAATGAAAAAGTCACTAAACAAATGGACTTCTATAATCTTCAGCAAACCCTGAAGGAGGAGAATCTGTTTTCCACAGTTACCACATTATAATATACAAATGTATTAATTTCAACAATAACAACAACAGAAAATCACAAGACATACAGGATGACAGTAAAACATGGCCCATTCCAAGGAACAAAATAAAGCAACAGAAACCATTGTTGATGAAGCACAAACATTGGACTGAACAAATACTTTAAACCAATTGTCTTAAATATACTCAGTAAGCTAAAGGAAAATAAGGACAAAGAACTGAAAGAAATTAGGAAAGTGATGTATGAACAAGATGAGAATATTAATAAAGAAGCAGACATTATAAGTGAATATTATGGACAATTGTATGTCAACAAATTTGATAGTGTAGATAAAATGAACAAATTCAATTCCCAGCAGGCCCTGAAAGGTGAGGTACAATGTGACCCTTGAGGAGGTGCATTACATTCCAAAAGAACTACATGATTTTTTCTAATTTACACAGAAAGAAATCCAAGGAAAATATGTAGGAATGGATATTAAGGGTGAGGGATAATGGTAGAAGGAACATAAAGTTGGGTCAGTCCAAATTTATTGATATGGGCCCGCTAACAGAGATTGTGCATTCAATGTTTTAGCTTGAGGGGTTAGAAAGGAATCTAACAGTTTGGTTTTGTCATGAATTGAGTTGTGCATCCTAGAAATATGTGTCAATGTGGCTACGCCATGACTTCCAGTATTGTGTGATTGTCTACCATTTTGTCATCTGATGTGATTTTCCTATGTGTTATAAATCCTACCTTTATGATGTTAATGAACAGGATTAGAGGCAGTTATGTTAATGAGGCAGGACTCTATAAGATTAGGTTGTGTCTTCAGCCAATCTCTTTCGAGATATAAAAGAGAGAAGTGAGCAGAGAGACAGAGGGACCGCATACTACCAAGAAAGAAGCACCCAGAGCATAGGGCATCCTTTGGATCTGGGGTCCCTGCCCTGAGAAGCACCTGGACCAGGGGAAGATGGATGACAAGGACCTTCCCCCAGAGCCAACAAATAGAAAAAGCCTTTCCCTGGAGCTGGCGCCCTGAATTCGGACTTCTAGCCTTCTAGACTGTGAGAGAATAAATTGTTTGTTAAAGCCATCCACTTGTGCTATTTCTGTTACAGCAACTCTAGATAACTAAGACAGAATTTGGAACCAAGGGAGTGGGGTGCTGCTCTTACAGATACCAAAAAGATGGAAGTGATTTTGAAACTGAATGGATAGAGGCTGGAAGAGTTCTAAAATGCCTAATAATAAAAGCCTAGATTGCTTTAAAGTGACTGTTGGTGAAATTATGGGCATCAAAGACAATTCTGATGAGCACTAAGAAGGAAGTGAGGAGAACTGTTACACTGGCAATGGCACAGACAGGGAGAAGCAAAAGCAGAGAAACAGCAGCAGCAGAACCGAAGACCAGCTCGAGGCAGGGCTGGTGCCAACCCACGGAGCGAGAGAGCTGAGTTCCTTGGGGCAGGAGGTTTCCTGGTGGAGTGTGGTGCCTCCAGGCACTTATTGGTGGAGCTAGGCTTGCTGACCCACGGAGCAAGAGGGCTGAGTGCCTTCCAGCTGAAGTTTATTGACGGACTGGGAGGCCTCCAGGCACTTATTGGTGGGGCTAAAGAGCTTTTGAACACTAGCCCCAGCAGGTGGGCAGTGAGGCCCAAGGGGCCAAGAGGCCAAGGAACCAGGAAGCAGAAGCTGAAGAGATGAGGAACAAGAAGTAGAGCTGCCTCAGTCTCAAAGTGTGGAGTAGCCATTCATATGGATTAGGGGAACAGGCCACCCAAATTAGAGGGACAAGAGTTGCCGTTCCAATGGGCCTGGAATGCAGAGCTGAAGCCTGAGGCCAAGGGACCTCCACCCAGTATCCGGAGGGTGTGGCCAACATTCACAGTCTGGAGCTTAGCGCCATTGCTTAAATGGTCTCAGAGAACAAAGAATCATTTTCAAGCCTTGAGCGCTAATGTTGTGTTCCACTCACTTGCTTGGTGCCTGTTATCCCTTCTTTCCCTCCAATTTCTCCCATTTGTAATGGAAATGTCTAGCTTGTGCCTAAACCACCATTGTACTTTGGAAGCAAATGACTTGTACTCTGGATTTCACAGATGAAGAGGAATTTTTGGATTGTGGACTTGGAGTTGAATTAAGACTTTTGCTATGATGTTATCAGGTGAATGTTTCACATGTAGTCCCTGTACTGAGAAGCTCCTTGACAAGGGGAAGATTGTTGACAAGGGCCCTCCCACAGAGCTGACAGAGAGAGAAAGCCTTCCCCTGGAGCTGGCGCCCTGAATTCGGATTTCTAGCCTACTAGAAGGTGAGAGAATAAATTTCTCTTTGTTAAAGCCATCCACTTGTGGTATTTCTGCTATAGCAGCACTAGATAACTAAGACAGCTGGTTGGCTGAAACATGGACCAAAAGATGGCCCACACTAAATGAATTTGAAATGCCAGGACTGCCTTGGTATATTGCGGAAAAAGGTACTCAGATGCTTGGGGAATAGGAATGTTGGAGTGGATTTATCATGTCAGACAATCCACCCACCCAGGGAATTCCCAGAGAACACATTTTTTACCATGACTGTGAGGAATAAATTTGTGAGGGGAGCCCCAGCATCTTTGAAGAGTGCTGTGCCTTTTTTTTTTTTTTTACCAGATCAGATATTACAGTGAGAACTGACACTACTGAATTGGAAAACTAAATGCAATGGGAAGATTGGGTGCCAAGGTCACAGTGGCCAAATGGCAGCACTTAATTACCAAAGACAAGGAAGGTGTGGTTGCCATAATGGTTAGCAGGGTCAAAGCAGTGATCAGAATAGTTTGATTTTCATAGTAATTGGCTATGGTGTCCCTAGGAGTGAAATGGAGAGGAAGCCTACTAAAGAATTACTTGATCTGTATAAGCGTAAGTATCCTAGGTCAGTGAACAGAGATCTAACTTGAATCATCAAAATAAAGAGCCACAGCCTCTCGATCAATTCCCGGACTTGATCCAGTTTATAGACCCACAACCACTTAAATGAAGGAGATGTTGCTTCCCTTGAGGAAGGACTCCCTAACACTGCCAAAAATTTATTCTGCTAATCTTTCTTCCAGCCTTTCCCAAAGGGATCTGCAGTCTTTTATCATGATGACTGTTCATTGCAGAAAAGGAAATAATCAAACTTTAAGGAAATAACTGAGCGCGAGTGCAAGGAGGATATCAGGATGCCTGAGCCAGTTTTAATATCAAACAGCGCCTGAGAGATGCATACCCTCTTTGGTACTCTCTCCAGTGGGCCAATCAGAAGGAACCTCTAATCAGAGCCCTTTCAAGAGTGACAACTACCCAGCTGGCTTGGCTATAATTATGCCCACTTGCTGGAATGAGCTGCCCTGTGATTATGAGGAGAGAAAAGACAGACACTACTTTGGCTTAAGGGAAGGGGAGAAAAAGAGATAGATGTGGAAAGGGGAAAGGGAGCTCTGTGGGTGAAAAAGAGAAATTTCAATGTCTGCAGAAAGTCATTCACACAACTATCACTCCCTGGACAAGGGAGTCAGTGTGCTAGGCTCTTGATGATTTCTGGGTGGATGGGTTGTAAATGGAAATCCTGGTGGTATAGGGGTTATGAGCTGCTAACCAAAAGTTCAAATCCACCAAGCACTCTTTGGAAACACTATGGGGCAGTTCTTCTCTATCCTATAGGGTCACAATGAGTTGGAATTGACTCAACAGTAAAGGGTTTTTTGTTTTCAGGGTTGTAAGCTGTTTGGGATGGATGGGTCATTTGGTGTCTGGCATCCCAGAGAAATGCTAAAAAATAGACGATCAGCTCAGGAAGTCCAATCCCTGTGTAAAGAAAGCTGCATTACGACCTAATCACAATGGCCCCTTACCACTTGTCATAGTGACTGTTGGCAGCCTGGAGCCATACAAAACCAAAAGGTCACTAGATGTCACCAGTGTAGTACTTGATTGTCAGTGGACAGGTTTTTTAGTTTGGGGGCACCTTGATTTTCTAGCTGAAACAATGGGTAACACATCACTAGGGTATGCCTTTAAAGCCCAAATTTAGGGGGACACAGGACAGTGGGAGAGAAGAAAGGAATGGACCAAAATATATCAGTTTCATTGTACATAACGTCACTGTGAGTCAGAGCCTACTTGAAGGCGGATAACAACAACAATAGAACTAAGTGTCATGCACATTCACATCTGTTATTTAAACCTAGTAAATACGTTTTTTATTTAGACTATTCCTACTTTGTATCCCAATTCTACCTCCTCTTGGACAATCACAGCACACATTAGCACATTAAAAATTCCAGTATCTCTTTCTGTAAATAAACATATTTAACTTGGTTGAACACAGTTTCATAACTTATTTGGCTATAGAAACCTGTTTCCCAGAAAATCCATTGATATTTTAATGAGCAATAAGTCATTCCACCTGCCTAGGCCTCAGTTTTCTCATCTAAAATGTATGGTGTATAGTGCTTTAAAGACAAAGCATGATAACACATGTCATTTTACTGATCCACAAAAAGGATCATATGAGATTAGTATTATTAACATACCCATTTTACATTTAAGGAAACTGAGGATCGTAGAGGCCAAATAATGCCAAGCCCAAAGTTATACAGCCTGTGCCTGGAAGATCCAGGACTTGAATCCAAGTCTTCCTTGTTCATCTAAGTTTAATAAATTGTTTATGAAGCCTTCATTCAACTTTAACATAAATCTATGTGTTGTGCGACTTTGGGCAATTTTCTTTGCCCTTTCTGGGCTATTTTCCAATCTGAAATGAGTGGGTTGGGCTAGATTGTTTCTAAAGATCCTGTGGACTCTATCCTGGACTTTAAGGCCCAACTATTAGTATCTCAGGACAAGCTGAAATTTTGTCTAAAATTCAGGATTACTAAATCGAAGTGAGATGAAGAATTTATATAAATATGGTGATATTTTAGCCTCAAGTGTCATTTAGGGCCTCAGGGTCCTAGGAAGAACAAATTCTTGAATTGTAGCTCTCAGATAAACTAGATTGAGGAAGTTCCCTGCTATTTGTGTTACTCCTCTCTGGGTGATAGCTCAAGAAACAGTAGTGACAATTGTCCTGTGAAACAAACTTTTTTTTTCTTATAATTTATTTTTTGTTGTTGTTACTGAGAATGTACACAGCAGAACATACACCAATTCAACAATTTCTACATGAATGGTTCAGTGACATTGATTACATTCCTTGAGTTGTGCAACCATTCTCACCCTCCTTTCCCAAGTTGTTCCTCCCCCATTAACATAAACTCATTGCCCTCTAAGTTTCCTATCCAAAGTTTCGAGTTGCCGTTGTCAATCTGATCCCATATAGATATATCTTAAAAGAGCATAATGCTCAAGGCAGGCATTCTTTACTAGTTAAGCTAAACTACTGTTTGGTTTTAAGAAGACTTCAGAGTTTCATCTAAAATTATTGCTTGGGTTCTACGAGAATTTGATTTCCACTCTGCATTTTCTCCCTTTTGATCAGAATTCTTCTATAGAATCTTTGATAAAAACTTTAGGTAATGATAGTTGGGCACCATCCAATTCTTCCGGTCTCATGGCAAGGGAGACAGTTGTTCATGAATGAAATCAGCCACACATTCTATTTCTTTCTTCTTTTCCTGACTTTCCTTCCTCTGTTGTTCCAGGCAAATACAGACCAATCATAGCTTGTATGGGTGCTTGCAAGCTTTTAAGTCCCCAGATACTACACAATGAAATAGGAGATAGAACAGAAGCATTAAACACGATATTAGGCCAATTACCAGGAATGTCCCATGAAACCATGATCCTAAATATCCAAACCAAGGAACTAAATTCAACGAGGTGTTTGGCTGTACATAAACAGACTCAACAGCTGCTTTTTTTGCTGTTATAAGAATATCACACAACTTTCGCCAATTCAACTTTTTACAGGTGTACAGCTTTTTGACAGCAGTTATATCAATTGGCTGTGCAACCCTACCCTTAAATCAGTGCAATTTTTCCATCAGTGTAGACCAAAACTCAGTGCTCCATAAGTAATAATCCCCCCCCCCGCTTTTTCCTTCCTACCAACCCTGGTGTGATGGTTAAGATTGTGTGTCACAGTACTGGGAATCCAGCACAACTTGTACAAGGCAAGGTCATGGAAGCTCCATAGACACATCCAAACTCCCTGAGGGACTGAAGTGCTGGGGTGAGGGCTGTGGGGATCATGGTCTCGGGGAACATCTAGCTTAATTGGCATAACATAGTTTATAAAGAATATGTTCCGTTTATAAAGAATATGTTCTACACTCTACTTTGGTGAGTAGTGTCTGGGGTCTTAAAAGCCTGTGAGTGGTCATCTAGGATACTTCCTTGGTCTCATCTCTTTGGGAGCAAGGAAGAATGAAGAAAACTAAAGATACAAGAGAAAATTTAGTCCAAAGGACTAATGGACCATATCTATCACAGCCTCCACCAGACTGAATCCAGAACAACGAGATGGTACCCGGCTATCACCATTGACTGCTCTGACAGGGATCACCATAGAGGGAACCCAGACAGAGCTGGAGAAAAATGTAGAACAAAGTTCTAATTCAAAAAGAAAGACCAGACTTGCTGGCCTGAGAGACTGGAGAAACCCTGAGAGTATGGCCCCCGGACACCCTTTCAGCTCAGTAATGAATTCACTCCTGAGGTTCACCCTTCAGCCAAAGATTGGACAGGCCCACAAAACAAAACAGGACTAAAGGGGTACACCAGCCCAGGGGCAAGGACGAGAAGGCAGGAGGGAACAGGAAGCTGGTAATAGGGAATCAAAGGTCGAGGAGGGACAGTGTTGACATGTTGTGGGGTTGTTAACCAACGTCATAAAACAGTATGTGTACTGTTCAATGAGGAACTAGTTTGTTCTGTAAACCCTCATTTGTTCTGTAAATAATAGTTTTTTTTTAAAAAAGATTGTGTGTCAACTTCACTGGGCAGTGATTTTCTGTGGTTTGGCAGTTAAGTAATGATGTAGTTTGGCAGTTATGTAAGGATATAGTCATCTTCCATGATGTGATCTGATGTGATCAGCCAATCAGTTGTAAGGGGAGCTTCTTAGGGGTGTAGCTTGCATCCAAAATATATATGGACAATCTGGCAAAGCTCTCTTGTTTGTTCTGAATCCTGCATCTGGCTTGTCATCATTTGTCCTCCAGTATTGGGACTTGAGCCAACTGCCTGCCACACTGCCTGCCAGTCTTGGGATTCATCAGCCTCCACATCCTGTGATCCAGCTCCTTTCCATCTTACCTGCTCATGTGGGATTTGTCAGTCTCCACAGCCCATGAGCCACTGGCCTGACATCTGACCTGCTGATCTTGGGCTCATCAATCCCTGCAGGTATGTCAGTCAGAAGAAGCCTCTAGTGTGACGCCTGAGCAATGGACTTGGGACTTGCCAGCCTCTACAACTGCATGAGCCATTTTCTTAAGATAAATCTCAATCTCTCTTTCTCTCACTCACTCTCTGTATATATATACATATAGATAGATGATACAGAGATAGAAATATACTCTTCATTGGTTTTGCTTCTCTAGAAAACCCAGTTTAGGACACCTGGTAGCCACTGAGAAACTTTGACCTCTATACATTTGTCTGTACTTGTTTTTTTATAAAAGTGAGGTCATACAATATTTGTCCTTTTGTGATTGACTTATTTTGCTCAGCACAATATCTTCAATTCCCATTCATATTGTAGCATGTTATCAAGACTTCACTTTTTTTTCTGGCTGAGTAGTATTCCATTACATGTGTGTACCAACTTTTGTTTGTCCATTCATCAGTTGATGGGCATTTAGGTTGTTTCTACCGTTTGACTACTGTGAATAATGCTGCAATTGACAGTGATGTACATATTTATTCTATTAGTGTAGCTGCTTTTCAGTCCCTTGGGTATATTTCTAGCAGTGAAATTGCTGGGCCATTGGTAGTCCTATTTTTAGTTTTTTGAGGAACTTCCACACTGTTTTCCACAACAGTTGTACCATTTTGCATTCCTACTAGCAATGGACAAGAGTTCCGATTTTCCCACATCCTCACCAACATTTGTTATTTTCTATTTGTTTTTGTCTTAGCCATCCTAAAAAACCTAGAGGGAGTTAAATGGTATCTCATTGTGATTTTAATTTGCATCCCTATGATGGATAATGACATTGAGCATTTTTTTGTGTTTGGTGGCCATTTGAATATCCTCTTTGGTGAAATGTCTATACAAGTCCTTAGCCCATTTTTAACAGGGTTATTTGTCTTTTTCTTATGAAGTTATCAAATTTTTGTACATATTTTTGTTATTAGATTCTTATCAGATATATGGTTTCTGAAGATATTCTCCTGGTCGGTAGCTTGTCCCTTCACTTTTTTGGTAAAGTCTTTTGATGAACAAAAATTTTTAATTTTTATGAGATCCCATTTATTCATTTTGTCTTTTGCCATTTGTGCTTTTGCTATTAGATAACCCATTGTTAAAAGCGAGGCCTGACAGCATTACCTCTATAAATTTTCTTCTAAGAATTTTGTGGTTTTAGTTTGCACATTTAGGTCCTTAATCCATTTTGAATTTGTTTTTGTGCATGGCGTGAGGCATGGATCCTGTTTCATTTTTCTGCTGGTGAATACCAAATTTTCCAGCACCATTTATTGAAGACACTCTTCTTTCCCCATCAAATGGACTTAGCACCCTTGTGAAAAATCAGTTGATCATAGATGTGTGGATTTATTTCTGGAATCTCAGTTATATTGCATTGATTTTGTGTCTATTATTATACCAGTACCAGGCTGTTTTGATTAATGTAGTTGTATGTTTTAAAATCAGGAAGTGTGAGCCTTTCTACTTTGTTCTTCTCTTTCATTATTGCTTTTGCTATCTGGGGTCTCTTGTCATTCCATATAAAGTTGAGAATTGGTTTTTCCATTTATGTAAAGAAGGCTGTTGGAATTTTAATTGGGATTGTGTTGAAGCTATAGAATGCTTTGGGCAGTATTGACGTCTTAAGAATATTAAGTATTCCAATCCATGAACATGGATAATCTTTCTATTTATTTAAGTTTTCTTTAATGTCTTTCAGCAGCGTTTTGTAATTTTTGTTGTGTAAGTCTTTCACATCCCTGGTTAAATTTATTCCTAGGTATTTTATTCTCTTAGATGCTATTATAAATGGATTTGTTTCCATAACTTCTTTTTCAGATTTCTCATTGCTGGTGTATAGAAACCCAACTGATTTTGATTGTTGACCCTGTACCCTGCAAGTTTGTTAAATTTCTCTATTCGCTCTTAAAGCTTTCTTGTGGATTCTTTGGGATTTTCTATATATAGGATCATGTTATCTGCTAATAGAGATAATTTCACTTCTTCTTTTCCCTCTGGATACCTTTTATTTCTTTTCTTTGTCTTATCACTCTGTCTAGAACTTTTAATATAATATTGAATAGAAGTGGTGAGAGCAGGCACACTTGTCTTTTTCCTGATTTCAAGGGGAAACTTCTCGGTCTTCCTCCATTAAGTGTAATGTTGGCTTTTGGTTTTCCATATATGCCCTTAATCACATTGAAGAACTCCCCTTCTATTCTAATCTTTTTGAGGGTTTTCATCATGAAAGGGTGCTGGATTTTATCAATTTTTTTTTCTGTATCCATAGAGATGATCATGTGGTTCTTTTCCTTTGTTCTATTGATCTGACTTGTCAAACAAATTTGATAGGCTTTTCCAGGACCTGCCTTGACTTGTTGGATAGGTGACTCCCCATACATTAATGTCCCTGCCTATTTGTCATAGCCAGGCAGCCTAGTGTAGGACAAGGATACAGGCAGTTAATAGCAGAAATTCAACAATCCTCGTTTAAGGGTTACATCACAGTTTCTTTCCCATATCTAGTGAGCAAGACCCAGGCTGTCCCAGGATTTAGCAAGACCCAGGTAAATCTCCCAGGATTTAGCTCATTTTCCAGTCTATACAAATATTCATGTCTCAGGCCCTCAGAGGCAAATCTACCTTGACTCCTCTATTCTCCAGTTTCCCTCCAGAGCCCACACATCTATTCCCCACAGACAGGGTTTGGCCTACAGACTGAGAGATTCTTAGCAGGGGGTTGGGCCTTAAGCACTGCAGAGTGTTCTAAGCACAAGAAGAGAGTTTATAGCTCTATTGCAACTTCTCATCTAATGCAGAAATCTTTCTGTAACATCCTAGCCAGATGCCAAGATGTCTGATTCCCCTAAAGCAGAGTCTTTCTTCCTTCCTTCTTAACTTTCTCCTTTCCTTCTTTGTTTCCTTCCTCCCTCCTTCCTTTCATTTATTTTGTCAAAATTTGGAAATGGGAGGTATTATATCAGGCATTGCTGATTTAAAAACAATGAAGCCAAATTCTTGCTCTCAGGAAGCTCATAATTTGCACAGATAGCCTGATATCTTAGGCCAACCTGCCCACTTGTGTTCTGGACTCTACCCCTTCGGTCTTTCCAGAGACCTTGCTCTGGTGATTTTCTTCTCTTTCGGACATCTTTAAACTCTCTCATTATAGGTTCCTATCATTGACCTTGAAACATTCTCAAGTGTGTTCCATCTTTAAAATTCACTGCATAACATGTCCGCCTTCAATTACTGCCCTATCTCTCAAATCTTCTTCACTACTAATCTTCTTGAAGGAGTTGGCTACATTTTTTTTTCCAAATCTTCACTACCAAACTTCTTGAAGGAGTTTTGTCTCTATTTTTTCATGTTCTACTCACTTTTCAATCCACTCTGGCCTGCAATCCACTCACACCATTCCACTGAAAATGATCTTGATAAGATGAAAAATTACTTCCTTCTTGATCTAGCCTTGTTTATCAATGTTTTCCCTGTACCTAGAACAGTGCTCGGCACCAAGTAGATGTCCAGTAAATATTTGTTAAATCAATGAGTGCTATCTTTTCAGGTCTTATTTTGCCAATTATTAGCATGATTTGAACACCTTTCTTTGCAAAACTTCCTTTCATTGGCTTCTGTGATAACATACTTTGCAGATTTTCCTCTTACTTCTGTGGCTGCTCCTCCCAGACTCCATTACTGATGTCTCCTCTTAAACCAACATTTATAGTGGATGACCAGGGCTCTCCCCTATGCCTTTTTCTGTTCTAACTCTACACATTAGCCCTAGTGACCTCACCCATAGTCATGGCTTTTACATGCTGATGCGTCTCCAATCTATTCCTCAAGCTCAGACATCTCCCTTGAGTTCCAAACCAGTATATATACCTGCCTACTACGTATCACCACTGGATGTTCCACAGTCACCTCAGACTCACCACATTCAAAATTGAACCCTTACGGTCCATCATCACCCCCCCCAAAAAATCTGTTCCTTATCTAGAGTCTCTAGTTCAGTAAATGCCACCTCTATCTTCCCAGTTGCTCAAGCCAGAAATATGGCTATCGTTGAACTTAAAATACTACATCGATCAGGTGAACAAGATCAATATCAATAGTGATATGTTGACAAGTCATGTATCCTTGATATAATATGTTTAGTATGGCACTTTACCTCTGTGATCCTCCTTCCAAATACCCAAACCCCAGTCTAAGCAAAAGGAAAATATCAAAAAATTCCAAATTAAAGGATATTCTGTAAATTATCAGTACTGACCAGTACTCCTCAAAACTGCCAAGGTCATCAAGAACAAGGAAACTCTGATAAATTGTCACAGACAAGAGGAGCCTAAGGAGACACAATGACTAAATGTCATGGGGCATCCTGAATGGGATTCTGGAATGGAAAAAGGACATTAGATAAATATTAAGGAAATATGAGTAAACTACATTGTAAGAAAATTTCCTAAGTGGAAATATCTGCTATTAGAGGACATGGTGAATTTCTGATAATACAACATTCTCGAAGACAAAAACAAACTGAGAGCAGTTTGCTTGAGGAGAGAAACAGCTTGGCATAGGAGAAGGTGGTCTGAACTGGGAGGCAGAAAATCTTGGTCAGGTGCCTATTTGACCACTAACTAGCTATATGAGGCCAGGAAAGTAACTTGACCTTTCTCAGCCTCAATTTCCTCATCGGCAACTTGAGATGTTGGACTTAACTCATGACCCTTTCATGGTAGCCATTATGGTACTCAAGAAATTTTCAATATCCATTTCTAGAAAGGCTAATGGCAGTTCAGAGTGATGGCTCTGATTATCTCAGAAGACCACAAACTCCCCTGTGTAGCCCACATATGTCTGTGGTTAATAAAAATGGGAACGCAAATTAATTATTGTTTATTCAATGCTCTTTATTGATGCAGTGCAATGGATTTTTTTATGTGGCCTTTCTAGTCCTGAGTTTGCAATCCTTTCAAAATTATTGGCCAGGTCGCAATCTGACAAAGGATTGGTTGGTTTGCTATCTGTATAAGTGGCTTTCGAGGATTAGTCAGTTTGCTATCTTTGTAAGTATACTTGTAGAATGGGATTGGTCGGATTATGATCCAACTAAGAAATTGGTCAGTTTACAATCCTGTTAGGAAAGCCACTCCCTGAAAATTGGCAAAGAGTTTTCCTATATAAGAGGTCAATTTTATAGAGCCTTTTTGCCCCTCTTATTGATCTTTCTGATCAATAAGAGCCTGGAGAGGAGTACATTCTTTGTACCTGGGGTCCCTGTGCCAAGGACCCCCTAGACCCAAGTGAAAGGGCTGTATTAAGCTGGTAACACTGAGCTGATAACACTGAAGTCCAAGAGAAATGGCAGCAAGAACAACAATGCTGAGCAGCAGAGAAATGGTGGCAAAGCATAGCAGAGGTGAGTGGTAGAGAAATTGCAGCAGTGGTGTGAGTGGCGGGAACCACAAGACCAGCAGACAGTGGCAGTGGGTGAGTTGGCCAATGGAGAAGACAGTGGAGGTGAGCAGAGTCAGTCTATGGAGTAGAGCTGGGCACCTCCAGGCAGGGGGTCACCAGAGGAGCTGGGTACCCTGTGAAGAGTAAGCAGCCACAATCTGGGCCTGTGATGGTGGATACCCTAGTAGAGCAAGTGGCAGACAGAGGGCCAAGTGGAAACCTGTCTAGAGGTGGCTGAGTGTATGCCCACAGAGGCTTGGGCATACACTGTACAGGGGTTGCTTGTAAAACAATTTTGCCTCAAGAGCTGTCGTAATACCAGCCTAACCCTGGCACAAGCCCAAGGTTGTCCCAAAGCTGCTGGTTGAGAGCTGGACCAGTAAGCACAGGGGCCAGAGCCATCCAAGAAAAACCATGGAGAGAGACAGAGAGAAAACAAACAGAGTCATGCTACACCTCACATGAGCTGACGACACACATGCTGAGAGAGAAGGAGACACATGCTGACACCTGATCCATGGCATGCCCTCCCAGTGACACAGAAATTGATGTGGGTAATTTGGGAAAGGTGAGCAGATCCCCTTTTAGATAGAAGTGGGTTTCTCTCCTATGATGCTAACCAGGATACTAGGGGGGGTGGAGGGAACTTGTTCACCTCAGATATGTTCCTGTGGTTTACTGTTTGCTTTCTATAAGTAATCTGTTCGTTTTGTTTGGAGTTTGCTTATATAAATGGTGATAACTGCTTTCAATTGTCAACACTTTGTTAAATATCTTTGTGTATGCAACCCAATCAGATCGAACAGTAGAGTCTGTATCATAGCAGTCTCCTTATAGCTTGGGATTTATAGTGCAACCTGTGTGTATGCATACATGTACACATATACACACACAGTTTAAGTGAGAATACAAATACTCTCAAAACGGAAGAGAAAAACTAAATCCAAATGGTTCTTAGAAGTGAGAAGGTTGGAAAAGCATGGTACTATATGGTCTAAAAAGTCCCTTCCAACCTTGACATTCTTTGGTCCTATAATCTTATTTCATCCAACTTCTGAGAACTAAAACAAACCAGGCTTTTAACGGGCAGGAAGAAATGGTAGAGAATTTGTGTGGTAGAAAAAGGGGGGCTTTTAAATCCAGAAGGACCAGAGTTCAAACCCCATCTTTATCATTCCTCCGTGACTTTAATAAGATCACTTCACCTTTTTGAGCTTCAATTTCCTCAGTTGTAGAATAGGATAATAATGCCTATCTCATAGGATTTATTTTAAAAAATCAAATTGCTTGCCATCGAATTGATTGTGACTCATAGCGACCCTATAGGACAGAATAAAATTGCCTCATAAGGTTTCCAAGGAGAAACTGGTGAATTTGAACCACCTACCTTTTGTTTAGCAACCGAGCTCTTAACCACTGAGCCAGTAAAACACCTAGTACATAGTAAACACTCATAATACTGGAGAATCTCAGAATCTTCCCAGTTTCCACTCCACTTTTTTTTTTCCCATGGAAAATCAAACACTGAGCTTCTCCCACACCATGCTTGGAAATCAGCAGAGTCCCTCTATAGAAGTTTTCCCATATTCCTTGTCTATTTCTTTCCCTCTAGCATTCCCAATATAATCCCTCCACAGAGGTATGTAAAACCAGAGGTGGCTGGGGCCCATTCAGCAGGCTAGCCTTCTAGTCTGAGCTCTTTTAAGCTTTGTGTATTTTCTGGTAGCTCATGTTGGCTTTAGTGACAATACATGGGACCATGAAAAGGATACTGGCATAGGAGTCCGGAGGCCTGTATGAGTCCATTCCCCTCTCTGTGAAATAGGAGGTCGTGTGCATATGGGGGAGGGGTTGGAAAAGTTGAAGTTGAATGATATAATCTTCAATACACTCCTAAAATAATGTTTCATGAATCAAGGGACTGATGGTCCAACTTTATTAAGACTTGAAAACTGGAAACAACGTAGCCTAAATAACCCAAGTCTTACCTCTCATTCATTCAACAGGACCAGGATTCTAAGCACTTCCTCCCAGAGGGAGAAATGTGACTTGTGTGAAACCATGGGAGCTACAGAAGGGGTTCTGCTCTGAGTGATTTAAAATGAGAAGATAGAGAGTACATTTGAAGGAGTTAAAATAAATAAATACCCAGGTAAAGAGAAATTCAAGCTGTTGTAACTATTCCATGCAGCTGCTCAGGGCTATGTGTCTGTCTGAGTGATGGGTATTTGTTCCAACACGGATGCTGTGATTCTCTCTGGTACAGTGTATTGCCAAGACCAACTTTATTCCGTGAGAAATTGTGTAAAGTTCAACAGGACCTTATTTCACTAAGCTGTGAGACTCTGAGAATATTAAGAATTAGAATTTTTCTCTAGGCACCCAGAGATCATTGAGTTACAAAAGACTAGATTTATATTTTCTTTCTCCCATTTAACCACTCGTCTCCTTTTTCTTTCTCACTTCATCTCTCTATTTCTTCTCATTTTTTCCTTTCCTTTTCTCTACTTCTCTTCTTCTTTCTTCTCTTTTTATCTTTCTTGTCTTCACCTCCTCGCCTTTCTTTCCTATCCCCCTCACTTTCTGTCTTTTTTCTTTATGTGCCCACATTTGATTCCACAAGCTAGTGAAGCCTAAAAAAATCCAGAACTATGGCAGGTATTGGTCAGTAAACATTTACTGAATGAAGTGATGAACAAATGACTGGATCTTCAGATAATGAGCTTCAGAATACATCAGTGTGAATACTTGTGAATTAAGATATCTTACTTTCAGTCTTCCCATTTGACCTTGTGCAAGTCATTGATCTTCACTTGGTCTTGGTTTCCTCATTATTATAACAAGAAGGCTGAACTACTTGATCTTTAAGATTTCTTCCAGCCCTGACATTCTAGTCGCTTATGAGTTCACACGCAAGTGTGGATCAGCAAAAGCATTCACTTCTTTTCTAGAACCTTCTTAGTAAATCATAGATGCTACAGCATAGATCTTGGGACTCCTCTAGTCTGTGGCCCACAGCCTTCAGGCAGGTGAGTTTCTGCTCAGTAAGGATCGGCATAAATTCAGTCCCTAAAATGTGGATTGGATTGATCTAGTCCTCTCATTTCCACCTCTGCATCCTCATCACCAGCCACTACCATGGCCCTCTTTCTCTGACCCTAGCCATGCAGAGCCAGATCAGGGCTCATAAGTTAAAAGGACACCAGCCTTCAGACTAACAAACAGGCAAATTCCAGCCACAAGTTTGGGGAGTCTACACAACACCTCTACCTTCTGACCTGCTGACTACCAAGTTGAGGCTGGTTTCTCACTACTCCTTCAGGATGCCACATGACACTCTTACTTTCTGACTCCTACTATCCCTTTCGGTTTGATAATTCACTGGAATGACTCACAGAATTCACAGAAAGTACACCACATTTATGACTACAGATATAGCCAAAAAGGATATAAATGAGGGTCAGTAAGATTTGGCATTTTGAAAGGCTTTAACAACATTCCAGTATTGCCACCATAGCCCATCTTTGAGGGAAATCCCTGAATTTGAATGGCCCCAATTCCAACAGCAGTCTTTCTAACCTGGAAGGTCTCGACCACTGAGTTAGACATGCTTAGCTGCACTAGCTACTTTACACCTTGTATTTTATAAGTAATTGGACAAATGAAGGAAGAAAACAAAGATATCTGCTGTATATATATATACATACATACACATACACACATGTAAAAAAAACAAGGGAGAAATACTTATAACAATTACAAGGAAGAAATACTTAAACAATTACAGTCCTCGCTTCTACAGCTGGTCACGTGGTCGAAGCTGGTATTTAGAACTACTTCTTCCAGTACCCATTCCATAATCTGTTTGTCCTCAGCAAGCACCTTAGCAAGTCATGGTTCTTTGTCTGGTGGGGTGACCTGAAGGGTCTAGACCGTTAGTAGTCATTCTGGTTCTGGGTTGCTGTAGCTTTCCATTGGCTTTAATTGCAGGGCATAGTAGTACTAAGAGACACCCTAAGGGAGCTCCTATATTCCAGACATACTCTTCTTTACCTCTATTATGTAATTAATATCCATCCGATTTACCCTTGGTAATCAGAATTAATTACACCAACCAGTATGGTAACTCCCTTCTTTGCCCATTGATCCAGAGGCTTGAATAGCCAAAAGTGGCCAGTTGACACTCTTAACTTCCAGTTCAATAGAAACATTGTTGCATCTCCTGATGGGAGCGTTCTTTCTTTTGGAACTAAGACCTCTAGACCTATCATAGACCATAGTGTTGTGGAGACAGGAAGCAAAAATTTTGCTACTGGGTCATTAGGGATAAAAATAAGTGGTGGCACTCCCATTTCCACCCCTTGATTACTGAACCCGTGAATCCTGGCTATGGGAGAAACAATACCATATATTGGAAACAGGTTTAGAGAATATACAGCCTCCTGGGAACATTGCCCCAGCCATGCAAGGTATTGCCACCTATAGCACTGTAATTGTGTCTTTTAAAAAATCCATTCCACCATTCTATCAAGACAGCTGTGTTAGATGATAGAATTATGGTGGATAAGGTATTCTGTAAGCCCACAAATGGTAGAAGCACTGCGTCCAGGGAAGGCAAATCCATATCCAGAGTTACTGTCTATCACAGTAATAACAAAATGGCGCTCTTTACATGGTGGTATCAGTTCTGTGTAATCAACCTGCCACCAGGTTGCTGGCTGATAGCCCCTAGGAATGGTGCCATATTGGGGACTCAGCGTTGATCTCTGCTGCTGGCAAATTGGGCACTCAGCAGTGGTTGTAGCCAAGTCAATCTTGGTGCGTGGAAATCTGTGTTGCTGAGTCCATGCATAATCTCCATCGCTGTCACCAGGGCCACTTTTTCATGAGCCCATTGGGCAATAACAGGAATGGCTGGGGAAAGGAGCTGACTGGTATCCACAAAACATGCCATCCTATCCACTTGATTGTTAAAATCTTCCTCTGCCGAAGTTACCCTTTGGTGAGCATTCACATGAGACTCAAATATCTTCACTTCTTTGGCCCATTCAGAGAGGTCTATTTATATATCTCTTTCCGGTACGTCCGTGTTCCTTCCAAATCCCTGGCCATCCAGCAAAACAATTGACCACAGCCCATGAATAAGTATACAATTGCAAATCTAGTCTTTTCTCATTCCAGGAAAAATGAACAGCCAGGTGCACTGCTCCAAGTTCTGCTCGCTGGCAGGTTTTCCCTTCACTATTGCCCTCCAGGGAAGTGTCACAAAGGGCTTGCACTGCTGCACTATCTACTTTCTAGAGGTGCCCGCATATTGCGCAGAATCATCTGTAAACGAGGTGGAAGGTAATGTGACAGGAGTAGAGACCGTGGATATTTGGGCCATTTCCTCACGCAACATACACCTCTTCAGGTCCTGCTCAGGCTCAATCTCGTATATACCACCTTCATTTAATGATGGAGTGCAGCTGTGCACGTCCAACTTTATGACTCTGTGAGTTAGACAACACTCAGTTCATCATGGGCAGCTCAGGCTGCATGGTAACTTGGTGGCCCATGTTTAAGTGTTCAGTTTCTACTAAGGCTCAGTAACAAACCAAAAGCTGTTTCTCAAAAGAAGAGTAATTATCTCCAGAGGATAGCAGGGCTTTGCTTCAAAACCCTAAGGGTCTGCACTGTGATTCACCAATAGGGGCCTGCCAAAGACTCCAAACAGTATCTCTGCCTCTGAGACTTCAAGTACCTCTGAGACTTCAAGTGCCGTTGGATCACATGTATCATACAGCCCAAGTGGCAGAGCAGCTTGCATGGCAGCCTGAACATTTTGCAGAGCTTTCTCTTATTCTGGACTATCTTAAAACTACCAGCTTTTCAAGTTACTTGACAAATAGGCCAGAACCACACTCAGATGAGGGATATGTTGACTTCAAATTCCAAAGAGGCCCATTAGGCATTGTTCCAACCTTTTTAGTTGCAGGAGGTGCCATATGCAGCAATTTATCCTTTGCTTTAGAGAGAATATCTAGACTTGCTGTACAACACTGGACCCCTAGAAATTTCACTGAGGTGGAAGGTGCCTAAATTTTTGTCAGGTTTATTTCCCACCCTCTGGCACACAAATGTCTTAACAAATACGTATAAAGCCACTGATACTCCTTCCTTACTAGGTCCAGTCAAAATAGTGCCATCAATGTAATGTACCAATGTGTTGTCCTGTGTAAATGAATGATGATCAAGGTCTCTGTGGACTAAATTAGGGCTGAATAGTTGATATACCTCTGAGGTAGGACAGTGAAAGTGTATTGTTGCCTTTCCAACTGATGGTAAACTGCTTCTGATGGATTTTAGAAACAGATACAGAGAAAAAGGCATTGGACAGATCAATAGCTGCATACCAGTTACCAGGAGATGTATTAATTGGCTCAAGGAATGAAACCACATCTGGAACAGCAGCTGCAATTGGAATCACCACCTAGTTAATTTTACAATAATCCACTGTCATTCTCCAAATATATCTGTTTTCTGCACAGGCCAAATAGGTGAGTTGAATGGGGATGTGGTGGTAATCACCACCCTGCATTCTTCAAGTCCCTGATGGTGACACTAATCTCTGCAATCCCTCTAGTAATGCAGTATTGCTTTTGGTTTACTATTTTCCTAGGTAGGTGCAGTTCTAATGGCTTCCACTTTGCCTTTTCTACCATAATAGCCCCTACTCCACATGTTAGGGATCCAATATGGGGGATCTGCCTGTTACTGAGTATGTCGATTCCAGTTATGCATTCTGGAACTTGGGAAATCATTATAAGATGGGTTCAGAGATCCACTGGACCCGCTGTAAGATGTCCTGAGCTAAAACCAAAACCCACTGCCGTCGAGTCAATTCCAATTCATAGTGACCTTATAGGACAGAGTAGAACTGCCCCATAGAGTTCCCAAAGAGCGCCTGGTGGATTTAAACTGGCAACCTCTTGGTTAGCAGCTGTAGTACTTTACCACCATGCCGCCAGAGTTTCCGTCCTGAGCTAAGACTCCATTAATAACCTGACCCTACTCTGAATGGTGGGCCTTCTGGATTAGTGTTAGTTCAGAGCCAGTGTTCAGTAATCCCAAAAAAGGTCTGATTATTTCCTTTTCCCCAATGAACCGTCACTCTCATAAAAATCTGTATATCACTTTGTAGAAGGCTGGGAGAAAAATTAACTTTATATATTTTTCGCAGTGTAATGGGGTTCCTCCTCAAGGTGATCCTTCCTCCCCTTCATTCAAGGGGTTCTGGGTCTGTAAATTGGCTCAAGTCTGGGAATTGATTGAGGGGCTGTGATTCTCTATTTTGGGGATCCAAGTTAGATCACCAGTCACTTGACCTAGAATTATTCCACTTGTACAAATCAAGTAGTAGGTTTCTTATCTATTTCACTCCTAGGGACACCAAGATTACTGTATTCTGATTACAGCTTTGACTCTGCTGTCCATTATGGTAACCACACCCACCTCATCTTTGGTGATTAAGTGCTGCCACTTGGTCCTTGCCACCTGTGATCCTTATAACCTCCACTGTAGTTAGCTGTCTTAATTCAGCTAGGGCAATTCCCGCTGTAATATCTGATCTACATAGAAAAGGAACCACAAAAGTCTTAAGATTGCTGGGGTTTCACCAGTTTATTCCTCACAGTTGTGGGAAATATGTGCCCTCTAGGCACTCCCTGGGTGGGTCTGGAGGTCCAACATAATAAATTCACTCTAGCATTTCAATTTCCCTAAACGAAGGCAGTTCTGGCATTTCAGCTTATTTTAGTGTAAAAAACCACTCAAACCTGCTGCCCTTGAGTCTATTCCAATTCACAGTGACCCTACTGGATAGAGTAGACCTTCCTCACAGGATTTCCAAGGAGTGGCTGGTAGATTTGAACTTTCAACCTTTTGGTTAGCAGCCAAACTCTTAACCACTGTGCCACCAGGGCTCCTCACGTAGGTCATCTCTTAGTCCATGCTTTGGTCAACCAACCAAATAAACTATTAGATCCTTTTCTAACCTCTTGAGCTGAAACATTGAATGAAGAATTTCTGCTTAGTTGGCTCAAATCAATAAACTCAGACTGATCAAACTTTATGTTCTTTACACCATTGTCCCACACCCTCAATAGCCATTCCTACATATATTACCCAGGTTTCTGTTTGTGTATATTAGAAAACTAAGCAGTTCTTTTGGAAGGCAGCATATCTCCTCATGGATCACACTTTGTACTTCACCTCTTGGGGCTTTCTGGGACTTAAGTCTAGCTATAGGTTTATAGGTCTAGAAGCAAAAATAGGTGAGTTCTGGGGACATTCAGCAATATCTTGCAAAGCATTTGTCTCAGGTGATGCCCCAGGCAATACTCCAGGCACCATCCTTGGTGGTGCCTCAGGCAAGTACTTTCAGACACAGCTGGGTTAACCTCATCAAATGGGGCTGAAAGTAATGCTTTTACTGGGGAAGGTGGCTTAGCAGACAACGTGGGCTTAATCTTTTCAGATGGGAATGAGAGGGCTGATGCTTTTGACATGGATGATTCAATAGAATTTAGGATCTCGATGTCCCCAGCTTCAAAATTATCTGCCAATATATTAAGTTTCAGGATCCCATTTCTTCTTAGTCAATGTCCACACTTTAACTTCAGACACTATTCAAAGTTGGGAATTCAGTTGGTGTTGTAATTCAGTCACTCTTAGGATAAGATCCTGGGTTTGGTTTTCAGCAATATCAGCTCTGTTGCTACAAGAAATAACTATTTCTTTCAGGGCACAAATAGCAACTTCCAGGTCTTTTATGCAACATTTTAGCTGGGACTCTAAAGCCCTGAGTTCATCCTTTTCTTTCTCCACTTTGTCTGTCAAAGGTAGGACCAACCAGCCATCTTCATTACAGTCCTCAGTTTTACAAAAAAAAGTCCAAAGATATCAAATACAATTAATCACCTAGATCAGTGTCTCTCACAAATATGTGATCCAATGGTGGTGATATTTTGCATATTTCTATTGCCACACTGGAAACCCTGTGGCATAGTGGCTAAGTGCTACAGCTGCTAACCAAAGGGTCGGCAGTTCAAATCTGCAAGGCACTCCTTGGAAACTCTATGGGGCAGTTCTACTGTGTCTTATAGGGTCACTATGAGTTGGAATCGACTCAATGGCACTGGGTTTGGGGTTTTTTTTGTTTGTTTTTTTGTTTATTGCCACATTATGCCATGAGTTAACAGCATTCCCTTTACTACTGGAAATAGAATCATTAGTGCTTTTAAGTACAGCCAGATTTGAGAACCATTTCAGAAAATTCATCCTAAAAATTTTGTTCCTCTAGAATCACTCTCGGTACCAAATGTCTTAGTCTGGGTTCTCTAGAGGAGCAAAACAATTGAAGTGTATGTAAATATATACATAATGAGAAATTTACTTCAAGGAAATGGCTCATGCAATTTTTGGGACTGGCTGAAAACGTCTGCTGGCTCATGTGTTTGCAGTTGCTGATGAACCCAAAATCTTCAAGTCAGATGGCAGGTTGGAGGCCTCTGCTGGCTCAAGAGGTTGCAGAAGTCAGTGAATCCAAAATCTGCTAGTCAGGCAGCAGGCCAGAGATGTCTGCAGGTTTATATCCCAGGAAATGAATGTCAGGCAACAAGAAGAGTGCAGGGTCAAGAAAGAGATTGAACTTTGCCAGAACACCCATTTCTATGCTAAAGGTAGGTTACACCCCCAAAGAAAACCCCCTTCCAATTGATTGGCTGCTCACATCAGATCACAAAATGGAAAGTGATTACACAGTGTCTGCCAAACCACTGAGAATCATAGCCTAGCCAACTTGACACATAACATTTATCATCACACATACCTTAAATGTAAATGTCTAAAAATACTAATTAAAAGACAGATATTGGGAGAATCAATAAAAAAGCATGACATAAATATAGGTTGTTTATAAGAAACTCACTTCAAATTTAATAATATAGAAATGTTGAAAGTAAAAAGAAGGAAAATACGTCATACAAACATTAATTTTTTAAAAAAAGCATGAGTAAATATCAGATAATGTAGATTTCAGAGCAAAGAAAATTACTACAAAAAATGCCATCAACATTCCAGAAAACCCACCAAAAAACATAGCCTCAAAATACCTGAAGAAAAACTGATAAAGATGAAAGGAAAGATAGACAAGTTCACAATTATAGTAGAGGATTTCAAGGTAACCCTTTCAGGAATATAGAACTGCTCCATAGAAAATCAGCATGAATATAGTAAATTTGAAGGGTAAAATTAACCAACAGGATTTAATCAATATATATAGAACACTATACTCAGTAAGAGAAGAATACATTCTTTTTATTATTTTTATTTTATTAACTTTTATTGAGCTTCAAGTGAACGTTTACAAATCAAGTCAAACTGCCACATATAAGTTTATATACACCTTACTCCGTACTCCCACTTGCTCTCCCCCTAATGAGTCAGCCCTTCCAGTCTCTCGTGACAATTTTGCCAGCTTCCAACTCTCTCTACCCTCCCATCCCCCCTCCAGACAGGAGATGCCAACACAGTCTCAAGTGTCCACCTGATATAAATAGCTCACTCTTCATCAGCATCTCTCTCCTACCGACTGTCCAGTCCCGTTCATGTCTGATGAGTTGTCTTCGGGAATGGTTCCTGTCCTGGGCCAACACAAGGTTTAGGGACCATGACCGCCAGGATTCCTCTAGTCTCAGTCAGATCATTAAGTATGGTCTTTTTGTGAGAATTTGGGGTCTGCATCCCACTGATCTCCTGCTCCCTCAGGGGTTCTCTGTTGTGCTCCCTGTCAGGGCAGTCATCGATTGAGGCCGGGCACCAACTAGTTCTTCTGGTCTCAGGATGATGTAGGTCTCTGGTTCATGTGGCCCTTGAGCTCTTAGTTATCGTGTGACCTTGGTGTTCTTCATTCTCCATTGATCCAGGTGGGTTGAGACCAATTGATGCATCTTAAGATGGCCGCTTGTTAGCATTTAAGACCCCAGACACCACATTTCAAAGTGGGATGCGGAATGATTTCATAATAGACTTATTTTGCCAATTGACTTAGAGGTCCCCTTAAACCATGGTCCCCAAGCCCCCGCCCTTGCTCCGCTGACCTTTGAAGCATTCATTTTATCCTGGAAACTTCTTTGCTTTTGGTCCAGTCCAGTTGAGCTGACCTTCCATGTATTGAGTATTGTCCTTCCCTTCACCTAAAGCAGTTCTTATCTACTGACTAATCAGTAAATAAACCTCTCCCACCCTCCCTCCCTCCCCCCCTCGTAACCACAAAAGTATGTGTTCTTCTCAGTTTATACTATTTCTCAAGATCTTATAATAGTGGTCTTATACAATATTTGTCCTTTTGCCTCTGACTAATTTCACTCAGCATAATGCCTTCCAGGTTCCTCCATGTTATGAAATGTTTCACAGATTCGTCAGTGTTCTTTATCGATGCGTAGTATTCCATTGTGTGAATATACCACAATTTATTTAACCATTCATCTGTTGATGGACACCTTGGTTGCTTCCAGCTTTTTGCTATTGTAAACAGAGCTGCAATAAACATGGGTGTGCATATATCTGTTCGTGTGAAGGCTCTTATTTCTCTGGGGTATATTCCGAGGAGTGGGATTTCTGGGTTGTATGGTAGTTCTATTTCTAACTGTTTAAGATAACGCCAGATAGATTTCCAAAGTGGTTGTACCATTTGACATTCCCACCAGCAGTGTATCAGAGTTCCAATCTCTCCACAGCCTCTCCAACATTTGTTATTTTGAGAATACACATTCTTTTAAGCATTTATATAGCATTCACATGATAGACCAAATCTTGGACCATAACATAGCCTAAATTTTTCTTTTTAAGTATTGAAATCATACATGGTATATATATTGACCACAATGAAATCAAACTAGAAATCAATTGTTGTTGTTGTTAGGTGCCATCTAGTTGGTTCCTACTCATAGGGACCCTATGTACCACAGAACGAAACACTGCCCAGTCCTGTGCCATCCTCATTATCTTTGTTTTACTTTAGCCCATTGTTGCAGCCACTGTGTCAATCTATCTCATTGAGGGTCTTCTTCTTTTTCTCTGACCCTCTCTTTACCAAGCACGATGTCCTTCTCCAGGGACTGATTACTGCACAAAGTATGTGAGACGAAGTCTCTTCATCCTCACTTCTAAGGAGCAATCTGGCTGTACTTCTTCCAAGACAGATTTATTAATTCTTTTGGCAGTTCATGATAACTTCAATATTCTTCACCAACACCATAATTCAAAGGCATCAATTCTTCAGTCTTCCTTATTCGTTGCCCAGCTTTCACATGCATATGAGGCTATTGAAAACGCCATGGCTTGGGTCAGGCATACCTGAGTCCTCAAAGTGACGTCTTTTCTTTTTAACGCTTTAAAGAAGTCTTTTGCAGCAAATTTGCCCAAAGCAATTGTGTAGTTTGATTTCTTGACTGCTGCTTCCATGGGTGTTGGCTGTGGATCCAAGTACAATGAAATCCTTGACAAATTCAATATTTTACTTGTTTATCATGATGTTGATTATTGATCCAGTTGTGAAGATTTTTGTTTTTGTTATGTTGAGGTGTAATCCATACCGAAAGCTATAGTCTTTGATCTTCATCAGTAAATGCTTCAAGTCTCCTTCACTTTCAGGAAGCAAGGTTGTGTCATCTGCATATTGCAGGTTGTTAATGAGTTTTCCTCCAATCCTGATGCCCTGTTCTTCATACGGTCCAGATTCTTGGATTATTTGCTCAGTATACAGATTGAATAAGTATAGTGAAAGGATATAACCCTGACACACACCTTTCCTGACACTAAACCACACAGCATCCCCTTGTTCTGTTCAAATGACTGCCTCTTGGTCTATGTACAGTTTCCTCATGAGCACGACTAAGTGTTCTGGAATTCCCATTCTTTGAAATATTACCCGTAATTTGTTATGATTCACACAGTCAAATGTCTTTGCATAGTCAATAAAACACGGGTAAACATCTTTCTGGTATCCTCTGCTTTGAGTCAGGATCCATCTGACATCAGCAATGATATCCCTGGTTCCATGTCCTCTTCTGAATCTGGCTTGAATTTCTGGCAGTTCCCTGTTGATATACTTTGGCTACTGCTTTTGAATGATCTTCAGCAAAATTTTGCTTGTGTGTGGCATTAATTATACTGTTCAATAATTTCCACATTCAGATGGACCACCTTTCTTTGGAATATGCATAAATACAGATCTCTTCCAGATGGTAGGCCAGGTAGTTGTCCTCCAAACTTCTTAGCAAAGATAAGTGAGCACTTCTAGCTCTGCATCTGTTTGTTGAAACATCTCAATTGGTATACCATCAATTCCTGGAGCCCAGTTTTTCGCCAGTGTCTTCAGTGTAGCTTGGACTTCTTTCTTCAGTACCATTAGTTCTTGATCATATGCTACCTCCTGAAATGGTTGAATGCCAGCCAAATTCTTTTTGGTAGAGTGACTCTGTGTATTCCTTCCAACATCTTTTGATGCTTCCTGTGTCATTTAGTATTTAGCCTATAGAATCCTTTGCTATTGCAACTCCAGGATTGAATTTTTTCTTCAGTTCTTTCAGCTTGGTAAATGCCGAGCATGTTCTTCCCTTTTGGTTTTCTAACTCCAGGTATTTGCATATGTCACTATAATACTTCACTTTGTTTTCTTAAGCCACCCTTTGAAATCTTCTGTTCAGTTATTTTACTTCATCATTTCTTCCTTTTCTTTTACCAATTTCATGTTCAAGAGTAAGTTTCGGAGTCTCTCCTGACATCCATTCTGGTCTTTTCTTTCTTTCCTGTCTTTTTAGTGACCTTTTTGCTTTCTTTATGTATTATATCCTTGATGTCATTCCACAACTTGTCTGATCTTTGGTCATTAGTGTTCAATGTGTCAAATCTATTCTTGAGATGGTCTCTAAATGCAAGTGGGAAATACTCAAGGTAGTGCTTTGGCTCTGGTGGACTTGTTCTAATTTTCTTCAGCTTCAACTTGAACTTGCATATGAGCAGTCGATGGTCTGTTCCGCAGTCAGCCCCTGGCCTTGTTCTGACCAATGATATTGAGCTTTTCCATGGTCTCTTTCCACAGATAAAGTTGATTTGATTCCTGTGTATTCCAACCAGTGAGGTTCACGTGTATGTTGCTGTTTATGTTGTTGAAAAAGGTATTTGCAAGGAAGAAGTCATTGGTCTTGCAAAATTCCATCACGTGATCTCAAGCATCATTTCTAGCACCAACACCATATTTTCCAACTACTGAACTTCTTTGTTTCCTACTTTCACATTCCAATCATTAGTAATTATCCATGCATCCTGATTGCATGTTCGATCAATTTCAGACTGCAGAAGTTGGTAAAAATCTTCAATTTCTTCATCTTTGACCTTAGTAGTTGGTGCATAAGTTTGAATAATAGTCATATTAACATGTCTTGTTTGTAGGTGTATGGACATTATCCTATCACTGACTTCACTGTGCTTCAGGATTGGCCTTGAAGTGTTCTTTTTGACGATGAATGTAATGCCATTCCCCTTCAATTAGACCATATGATGGCCAATAACAGCCCATTTCAGCCCACTAATTCCTAGGATATTAGTGCTTATTCCTTCCATTTCTTTTTTGACAACTTCCAGTTTTCCTAGATTCATACTCCGTATATTCCACATTCCAATAATTAATAATGAATGTTTGCAGCTGTTTCTTCTCATTTTGATTCATGCCACATCAGCAAATGAAGGTTCTGAATCCATCCACACCATTAAGGTTGACTTTACTTTGAGGAGGCAGCTCTCCACTAGTCGTCTTTTCTGAGTGCTTTCCAACCCGAGGGGCTCATCTTCTGGCACTATATCAGACAATATTCTGCTGCTATTCATAAGGTTTTTACTGGCTTTTTTTTTTCAGAAGTAGACTGCCAGGTCCTTCATCGTAGTTTATCCTACACTGGAAGCTCAACTGAAACCTGTCCACCATGTTGGTATTTGAATACCTGTGGCATAGCTTCCGGCATCACAGCCACGTACAAACCTCCACAGTACGACAAAGTGACAGACACAGGAAGATCACAGGATAATCTCCAAACAACTGGAAATTAAACAACACACTTGCACAAAATTCATTGGTCAAAGTATAAGTCTCAGAGAAAATCGACTATTACACAGAATGTAATAAAAAAGAAAATATATCATGTCAAAATATATGGGGTGTAGATAAAACAGCAGTAAATGTTTACAGTAGAAGAGCAAAAATCTAAATTCCTTTCTTGGCATACTAGAAAAAGAAAAGCAAGATCCAAAGAATGCTGAAGAAAGAAAAAAATAAACATCAGAAATAAATGGAACTTAAAACAAAAACAATGGAGAAAAATCAATAAAATGAAAAATTAGTTCTTCAAAAATAAATTAATGAAATTGATAAACCACTAACAAGACAGACAAAAAAAGGAAGACACAAATCACCACTATCAGAAATAAAGTAGTGGATACCACTGTAAATAATGCAGCCATTCAAAGTAAATTAAAATAATACTGCAAACAACTTTACACTCATAAATTTAACAACTTAGAAGAAATGCACAATTCCTCAAAGACGCAAAGTACCAAAACTCAGCCAAGACTAAATAATCTGAATAGTCCTACCTAAAAAAAGTCCTACCTACAACCATTAAATTCATAATTTAAAAGCTCTCCCCAAAAAAGAAATCTCCAGTTCCAGATGGTGTCATTGGAGAATTCTACCAAACATTCAAAGAATACTTAATATCAATATTACACAAACTCTTTCAGAAAATAGAAGAAGAGGAAATATTCACTAATTTTTATGAGGCTAGCATTATGCTCATAAAGATCCCTGGTGGGACAGTGGTTAAGCACTTGGTTGCTATCTGAAAGGCTGGCTGTTCAAACCCACCAGTTGCTCCTCAGGAGAAAGATGTGGCAGTCTGCTTCCATAAAGATTTGCAGCCTTAGAAACACTATGGGACAGTTCTACTCTGTCCTATAGATTCTCTGTGTCTCAGAATTGACTCAAAGGTAATGTTTTTTGTTTTGTTTTGTTTTTATGCTGATTCCAAAACCAAAGACAGTGTAAGAGAAAAGAAGATGACAGAATAGTGTCTCCCATGAATTTAGAAGCAAGTCTTAATAAAATACTTGGAAATAAAATTCAATAATGCATAAAAATGGTTGTGTACCATGAACAATGGGATTTATTACAAGTTTGCAAGGCTGGCTGTGATGGATAAAGTTGTGTGTCAACTTGGCTGGGCCATTATTCTCAGTGGTTTGGCAGTAGTATGATGTTGTGATCAGCTCCACAATCAGATTTGATATAATGTGATCATCTCCATGACGGCATATGCTGTAAGTACCAGATCAGCTGAAAGGGAGTTTCCTTGGGCATGTGGACTGCATGGAATATAAATAGACATTCTGGCAGGGCTCCTGGGCTTTTGCTCACTGTGGATTCTGCAGCTGGCTCCTGTTCTCGGTACATGAGCTAGCAAATTAGTTGCCATCTTGCCTGCTTATCTTGGGATTCATCCATCTTTGCAGCCTGTGAGCAAGAGCGCTGCTCTCTGACCTGCCAATGTTGGGTTTTTCAGCCCCTGCAGCTAGGTGAATCAGGAGATGCCTCTATCCTGACCCACAGACTTGGAATGTTCCAGCCTCTACAACTTCATGAGCCGTTTTCTTGATATAAATCTCTCTCTATATATATTTAGAAAACCCTGGTGGCATAGTGGTTAAGTGCTACAGCTGCTAACCAAAGGGTCGGCAGTTCGAATCTGCCAGGAGCTCCTTGGAAACTCTATGGGGCAATTCTACTCTGCCCTATAGCTTCACTGTGAGTGGGAATTGACTCGACAGCACTGGGTTTGGTTTTTTGCATTATATGTATTTACACACTTTACTGGTTTTGCTTGTCTGGAGAACCCAGCCTAAAATGCTCATTAAGCTTTTGAAAATACAATAAATGTAATATACCATATTATCAGGCTAAAGAAGAAAACCCGTATAATTGTATCAAATGACACAGAAAAGGCACTGCGCAAAAGCCAACACTCATTCATGATAAAAACTCTCAGCAACTTAGGATGAGAGGCGGATAAACTCAACTTGATAAAGAGTATGTCAAATGAAACCAACACTAACATCATCCTTAATGATCAAAGATTTAATGCTTTCCTTCTAAGTCTGGGAACGAGGCAAGATGTCCATTCTCACTTATTTCATGTAGTACTGTAAGTTGTGATCATGGCAATAGGTTAAAAAAAAAACCGACAGACTGATTAGAAAGGAAGAAATAAAACTCTCTATTTGCAGATGACATGCTTGTCTATGTAGAAAATCTCATGGAATCAACAAAAAAAAATCCTAGAATTAATAAGTATTTTAAGCAATACCACAAGATGGAAGATCAACACACAAAATTAAGCTCATTTCTATATACTAACAATGAACGTGTAAAAACTGAAATTACAAATCACTCCAAAGAAAATGAAATACTTATATATAAACTTTATGAAATATGCATTGTATCTATATGCTAAGATTATAAAATGCTGATGAAACAAATCAAATAGGACCCCAGTAAATGGAGAGACCTTGTTCGTGTATTGAAAGAGTCTATACACTAAATATGTCAATTTTCTCCACCTTTATCTACAGGGCTAATGAAATTCCCATCAAAATCTTTCTTTTTTTTTTAAACACAGACAAGATTATTTCAAAATTTATATGAAAATATATGTGCCCTAGAGTAGCTAAAACAATCTTGTATAAAAGAATACAGTGTAAGGATCACTTTACCTGATCATGATGATTATTATATAGCTACAGTAGTAACAAGATAGTGTGGCATTGATGCAGGGATGATCACATAGATCAATGGAACAGAATAGAGACCCTAGAAACAGGCCCATATAAATATTCCCAAGTGATTTTTTTATAAAGGTGGAAAAAAAACTTCAATGGAGAAAGAACAACCTTTTCAACAGATGGTGTTGAAGCAATTGGACTTCCATAAATTTAAAAAAGAACCTCACTCTAAACCTCACAACTTTTTTAAAAAATTAACTTAAAATAGATCATTAACTTAAAAATAAAACTTTCATTTAAAAAAGTACAAGCTACAAAAAAATTAAATCTAAGAAGTACAAACTTTAGAATCTAGGGCTAGACATACCAACAGCACAATAAATAAAAGGAAAACCTGTTAACTGGACCTCTTCAGAATTAAAAACATTTTTTCTGAAATCCAGTGTAAGCAGAATGAAAACGCATGCTACAAACAGGGAGAAAATATTTACAAACAACTATCTACCAAAAGACTGGTATATTGAATATATAAAGAACACTCAACACTTAACAGCAAAAAAATAAACAGTACAATTAAAAAATGGGAAAAAGACATAAGCAGACATTTCATGAAGAGGATATACAGAAGGCAAATAAACACATGAAAATGTGTTCAACATCATTAGCCTCTAGGTAAATGCAAATTAAAACCACAATGAGATATCACTACATGCACAACAAAATGGCCAGAAAAAAAAAAGTTACAAAATCAAATGCTGGGAGGGAGGCGGAGCCAAGATGGCAGACTAGGCAGACGCTACCTCGGATCCCTCTTACAACAAAGACATGGAAAAACAAGTGAATCGATCACATACATAACAATCTATGAACCCTGAACAACAAACACAGATTTAGAGATGGAGAACGAACTAATACGGGGAAGCAGCGATTGTTTCCAGAGCCTGGAGCCAGCGTACCAGTCAGGTATGGCACAAGCACAGAGAGCTGCTCCACCCCCCTGAACTAACCCCGGGAGGGAGACCAGCCGGTTCCACGGGCGGCGTGGGACGCAGCCGGTAAGAGAAGTCCCCGGGAGGCAGTGACTGGTCTTGGAGCAGAAAGAGCAGTGTCCGAGCTGGGGAACCGTCCCGCAGGGATTTGGACTGGACGCAGGTACGGCATAAACACGGAGAGTTGCTCCACCCCCCTGAACTAACCCCAGGAAGGGGACCAGCCGGGTCGCGCGGGCGGCGTGGGACACAGCCGGTAGGAGAAGTCCCTGGGAGGGAGCGACTGGTATTGGAGCAGGGAGAACAGCGTCCCAGCCGGGACACTCGGTCACGGCACAAGCACGGGGACCTGCTCCACCCATCTGAACTAACCCCGGGAGGAGGCCCAACTGATTCTCGAGGGCGGCACGGCCACGCGGCTGGAGGGACGAGAAGTCCCTGGGAGGCAGCGACTGATTTTGGAGTCGAGAATGCACCGTCCCAGTAGCGGAGCCTTGACGCTGGGCGTGGGGCTGGAAGCGGAGGATCTGACCGTGACTCCAGCGGGCCAGACCCCCCGGGGGCAATCTCCACACAGCCAGCACACATAGGTGACGCGCCCCGCGGGAATCTCAGAGATAATAGTCATTCCAAGCAAGACAAGCAACTCTGGCTATATTCTGAGGTGCTACTCTCCTATCTCTCTGCTTCCTCCCCCACCCTTCCCAGGCGGCTTAATTAACATCTGAATAGCCTGAGCCAGAGGGAGAACTCTGATAGGGATCTGACTGCATTTTTTTTTAGCGGATTTTCTGGAAAAACTAGTTTCCCAGTGATGGCTCGGAGACAACAATCCATATCAAACCACTTAAAGAAGCAGACCATGACAGCTTCTCCAACCCCCCAAACAAAACAATCAAAATCTTTCCCAAATGAAGATACAATCTTGGAATTATCAGATACAGAATATAAAAAACTAATTTACAGAATGCTTAATGATATCACAAATGAAATTAGGATAACTGCAGAAAAAGCCAAGGAACACACCGATAAAACTGTTGAAGAACTCAAAAAGATTATTCAAGAACATACTGGAAAAATTAATAAGTTGCAAGAATCCATACAGAGACAACATGTAGAAATCCAAAAGATTAACAATAAAATAACAGAAATAGACAACGCAATAGGAAGTCAGAGGAGCAGACTCGAGCAATTAGAATGCAGACTGGGACATCTGGAAGACCAGGGAATCGACACCAACATAGCTGAAAAAAAATCAGATAAAAGAATTAAAAAAAGGAAGAAACCCTAAGAATTATGTGGGACTCTATCAAGAAGGATAACCTGCGGGTGATTGGAGTCCCAGAACAGGGAGGAGGGACAGAAAACACAGAGAAAATAGTTGAAGAACTCCTGACACAAAACTTCCCTGACATCATGAAAGACGAAAGGATATCTATCCAAGATGCTCATCGAACCCCATTTAAGATTGATCCAAAAAGAAAAACACCAAGACATATTATCATCAAACTCACCAAAGCCAAAGATAAACAGAAAATTTTAAAAGCAGCCAGGGAGAAAAGAAAGGTTTCCTTCAAGGGAGAATCAATAAGAATAAGTTCAGACTACTCAGCAGAAACCATGCAGGCAAGAAGGGAATGGGATGACATATACAGAACACTGAAGGAGAAAAACTGCCAGCCAAAGTTCATATATCCAGCAAAACTCTCTCTGAAATATGAAGGCGAAATTAAGATATTTACAGACAAACACAAGTTTAGAGAATTCGCAAAAACCAAACCAAAGCTACAAGAAATACTAAAGGATATTGTTTGGTCAGAGAACCAATAATATCAGATATCAGCACAATACAAGGTCACAAAACAGAACGTCCTGATATCAACTCAAATAGGGAAATCACAAAAACAAACAAATTAAGATTAATTAAAAAAAAATACACATAACAGGGAATCATGGAAGTCAATAGGTAAAAGATCACAATAATCAAAAAGAGGGACTAAATACAGGAGGCATTGAACTGCCATATGGAGAGTGATACAAGGCGATATAGAACAATACAAGTTAGGTTTTTACTTAGAAAAATAGGGGTAAATAATAAGGTAGCCACAAAAAGGTATAACAACTCTACAACTCAAGATAAAAACCAAGAAAAACGTAACGACTCAACTAACATAAAGTCAAACACTATGAAAATGAGGATCTCACAATTTACTAAGAAAAACGCCTCAGCACAAAAAAGTATGTGGAAAAATGAAATTGTCAACAACACACATAAAAAGGCATCAAAATGACAGCACTAAAAACTTATTTATCTATAATTACCCTGAATGTAAATGGACTAAATGCACCAATAAAGAGACAGAGAGTCACGGACTGGATAAAGAAACACGATCCATCTATATGCTGCCTACAAGAGACACACCTTAGACTTAGAGACACAAACAAACTAAAACTCAAAGGATGGAAAAAAGTATATCAAGCAAACAATAAGCAAAAAAGAAGAGGAGTAGCAATATTAATTTCTGACAAAATAGACTTTAGACTTAAATCCACCACAAAGGATAAAGAAGGACACTACATAATGATAAAAGGGACAATTGATCAGGAAGACATAACCATATTAAATATTTATGCACCCAATGACAGGGCTGCAAGATACATGAATCAAATTTTAACAGAATTGAAAAGCGAGATAGATACCTCCACAATTATAGTAGGAGACTTCAACACACCACTTTCGGAGAAGGACAGGACATCCAGTAAGAAGCTCAACAGAGACACGGAAGATCTGATTACAACAATCAACCAACTTGACCTCATTGACTTATACAGAACTCTCCACCCAACTGCTGCAAAATATACTTTTTTTTCTAGTGCACATGGAACATTCTCTAGAATAGACCACATATTAGGTCATAAAACAAACCTTTGCAGAGTCCAAAACATCGAAATATTACACAGCATCTTCTCAGACCACAAGGCAATAAAACTAGAGATCAATAACAGAAAAACTAGGGAAAAGAAATCAAATACTTGGAAAATGAACAACACCCTCCTGAAAAAAGACTGGGTTATAGAAGACATTAAGGAGGGAATAAGGAAATTCATAGAAAGCAACGAGAATGAAAATACTTCCTATCAAAACCTCTGGGACACAGCAAAAGCAGTGCTCAGAGGCCAATTTATATCGATAAATGCACACATACAAAAAGAAGAAAGAGCCAAAAGCAGAGAACTGTCCCTACAACTTGAACAAATAGAAAGTGAGCAACAAAAGAATCCATCAGGCACCAGAAGAAAACAAATAATAAAAATTAGAGCTGAACTCAATGAATTAGAGAACAGAAAAACAATTGAAAGAATTAACAAAGCCAAAAGCTGGTTCTTTGAAAAAATTAACAAAATTGATAAACCATTGGCTAGACTGACTAAAGAAATACAGGAAAGGAAACAAATAACCCGAATAAGAAATGAGAAGGACCACATCACAACAGAACCAAATGAAATTAAAAGAATCATTTCAGATTATTATGAAAAATTGTACTCTAACAAATTTGAAAACCTAGAAGAAATGGATGAATTCCTGGAAAAACACTACCTACCTAAACTAACACATTCAGAAGTAGAACAACTACATAGACCCATAACAAAAAAAGAGATTGAAACGGTAATCAAAAAACTCCCAACAAAACAAAGCCCTGGCCCGGACGGCTTCACTGCAGAGTTCTAGCAGACTTTCAGAGAAGAGTTAACACCACTACTACTAAAGGTATTCCAAAGCATAGAAAATGACGGAAAACTACCCAACTCATTCTATGAAGCCACCATCTCCCTGATACCAAAACCAGGTAAAGACATTACAAAAAAAGAAAATTATAGACCTATATCCCTCATGAACATTGATGCAAAAATCCTCAAGAAAATTCTAGCCAATAGAATCCAACAACACATCAAAAAAATAATTCACCCTGATCAAGTGGGATTTATACCAGGTATGCAAGGCTGGTTTAATATCAGAAAAACCATTAATGTAATCCATCACATAAATAAAACAAAAGACAAAAACCACATGATCTTATCAATTGATGCAGAAAAGGCATTTGACAAAGTCCAACACCCATTCATGATAAAAACTCTTACCAAAATAGGAATTGAAGGAAAATTCCTCAACATAATAAAGGGCATCTATGCAAAGCCAACAGCCAATATCACTCTAAATGGAGAGAACCTGAAAGCATTTCCCTTGAGAACGGGAACCAGACAAGGATGCCCTTTATCACCGCTCTTATTCAACATCGTGTTGGAAGTCTTAGCCAGGGCAATTAGGCTAGACAAAGAAATAAAAGGTATCCGGATTGGCAAGGAAGAAGTAAAGTTATCACTATTTGCAGATGACATGATTATATACACAGAAAACCCTAAGGAATCCTCCAGAAAACTACTGAAACTAATAGAAGAGTTTGGCAGAGTCTCAGGTTATAAAATAAACATACAAAAATCACTTGGATTCCTCTACATCAACAAAAAGAACACCGAAGAGGAAATAACCAAATCAATACCATTCACAGTAGCCCCCAAGAAGATAAGATACTTAGGAATAAATCTTACCAAGGATGTAAAAGACCTATACAAAGAAAACTACAAAGCTCTACTACAAGAAATTCAAAAGGACATACTTAAGTGGAAAAACATACCCTGCTCATGGATAGGAAGACTTAACATAGTAAAAATGTCTATTCTACCAAAAGCCATCTATACATTTAACGCACTTCCGATCCAAATTCCAGTGTCATATTTTAAGGGGATAGAGAAACAAATCACCAATTTCATATGGAAGGGAAAGAAGCCCTGGATAAGCAAAGCACTACTGAAAAAGAAGAAGAAAGTGGGAGGCCTCACCTTACCTGACTTCAGAACCTATTATACAGCCACAGTAGTCAAAAGAGCCTGGTATTGGTACAACAACAGACACATAGACCAATGGAACAGAATTGAGAACCCAGACATAGATCCATCCACGTATGAGCAGCTGATATTTGACAAAGGACCAGTGTCAATTAACTGGGGAAAAGATAGCCTTTTTAACAAATGGTGCTGGCATAACTGGATATCTATTTGCAAAAAAATGAAACAGGACCCATACCTCACACCATGCACAAAAACTAACTCCAAGTGGATCAAAGACCTAAACATAAAGACTAAAACGATAAAGATCATGGAAGAAAAAATTGGGACAACCCTAGGAGCCCTAATACAAGGTATAAACAGAATACAAAACATTACCAAAAATGAAGAAGAGAAACCCAATAACTGGGAGCTCCTAAAAATCAAACACCTATGCTCATCTAAAGACTTCTCCAAAAGAGTAAAAAGACCACCTACAGATTGGGAAAGAATTTTCAGCTATGACATCTCCGACCAGCGCCTGATCTCTAAAATCTACATGATTCTGTCAAAACTCAACCACAAAAAGACAAACAACCCAATCAAGAAGTGGGCAAAGGATATGAACACACATTTCACTAAAGAAGATATTCAGGCAGCCAACAGATACATGAGAAAATGCTCTCGATCATTAGCCATTAGAGAAATGCAAATTAAAACTACGATGAGATTCCATCTCACACCAGCAAGGCTGGCATTAATCCAAAAAACACAAAATAATAAACGTTGGAGAGGCTGCGGAGAGATTGGAACCCTTATACACTGCTGGTGGGAATGTAAAACGGTACAACCACTTTGGAAATCTATCTGGCGTTATCTTAAACAGTTAGAAATAGAACTACCATACAACCCAGAAATCCCACTCCTAGGAATATACCCTAGAGATACAAGAGCCTTCATACAAACAGATACATGCACACCCATGTTTATTGCAGCTCTGTTTACAATAGCAAAAAGTTGGAAGCAACCAAGGTGTCCATCAACGGATGAATGGGTAAATAAATTGTGTTATATTCACACAATGGAATACTACGCATCGATAAAGAACAGTGACGAATCTGTGAAACATTTCATAACATGGATTAACCTGGAAGGCATTATGCTGAGCGAAATGAGTCAGAGGCAAAAGGACAAATATTGTATAAGACCACTATTATAAGATCTTGAGAAATAGTAAACCTGAGAAGAACACATACTTTTGTGGTTACGAGGGGGGGAGGGAGGGAGGGTGGGAGAGGGTTTTTTATTGATTAATCAGTAGATAAGAACTGCTTTAGGTGAAGGGAAAGACAACACTCAATACATGGAAGGTCAGCTCAATTGGACTGGACCAAAAGCAAAGAAGTTTCCGGGATAAAATGAATGCTTCAAAGGTCAGCGGAGCAAGTGTGGGGGTCCGGGGAACATGGTTTGCGGGGACTTCTAAGTCAATTAGCAAAATAATTCTCTTATGAAATCATTCTGCATCCCACTTTGAAATGTGGCGTCTGGGGTCTTAAATGCTAACAAGCGGCCGTCTAAGATGCATCAATTGGTCTCAACCCACCTGGAGCAAAGGAAAATGAAGAACACCAAGGTCACACGACAACTAAGAGCCCAAGAGACAGAAAGGGCCACATGAACCAGAGACCTACATCATCCTGAGACCAGAAGAACTAGTTGGTGCCCGGCCACAATCGATGACTGCCCTGACAGGGAGCACAACAGAGGACCCCTGAGGGAGCAGGAGATCAGTAGGATGCAGACCCCAAATTCTCATAAAAAGACCAAACTTAATGGTCTGACTGAGACTGGAGGAATCCCGGCGGCCATGCTCCCCAGACCTTCAGTTGACACAGGACAGGAACCATCCCCAAAGACAACTCATCAGAAATGAAAGGGACTGGTCAGCGGGTGGGAGAGAGACGCTGATGAAGAGTGAGCTAATTATATCAGGTGGACACTTGAGACTGTGTTGGCAACTCTTGTCTGGAGGGGGGATGGGAGGATAGAGAGAGAGGGAAGCCGGCAAAATTGTCAAGAAAGGAGAGACTGAAAGGGCTGACTCAAGAGGGGGAGAGCAAGTGGGAGTAGGGAGTGAGATGTATGTAAACTTATATGTGACAGACTGATTGGATTTGTAAACGTTCACTTGAAGCTTAATAAAAGTTATTAAAAAAAAAAAAAAGAATACAAAAATATCCAGCACCCAACAAGGTGAAATTCACAGTGTCTGCCATCCAATAAAAAAGTATCAGGCATGTAAAAGAACAATAAATGATTGGTCATTGGTTGTAACAATACAACCCATAATGAAGAGCAACGCAAAAGTGATTACAGAGGAGCATGAGGAAACTTTGGAGGGTGATGGGTATGCTCATTAACTTGATTGTAGTGATAGTCACACAGATGCATATGTACGTCAAACTTACAAAATTGCACAATTTAAAAAAAAATCAAATGCTGGCAAGGATGAGGAGAAATTGGTGAGAACGTAAAATTGTACAGCCATTCTGGAAAACCACCTTGGAAGTTTTTTTAAATAAAACTAAGCATACAGCTATCATGTTGTTGTTTGTTGTTGTTGGGTGCCATCAAGTCATAGCAACTCTGTGCAACAGAACAAAACACTGCCCAGTGCTGAGCCATCCTTAAAATCGTTGTTATGCTTGAGCTCATGTTGCAGCCACTGTGTTAATCCACCTCGTTGAGGGTCTTCCTCTTTTCCGCTGACCCTGTACTCTGCCAAGCATGATGTCCTTCTCCAGGGACTGATCTCTCCTGAGAGCATGTCCAAAGTATGTAAGACGCAGTCTCGCCACCCTTGCTTCTAAGGAGCATTCTGGTTGTATTTCTTCCAAGACAGATTTGTTGGTTCTTTTAGCAGTCCATGGTATATTCAATATTCTTTGCCAACACCACAATTCAAAGGCGTCGACTCTTCTTCGGTCTTCCTTATTCATTGTCTAGCTTTCACATGCATATGATGTGATTGAAAATACCATGGCTTGGGTCAGGCACACCTTAGTCTTCAAGGTGACATCTTTGCTCTTCAACACTTTAAAGAGGTCCTTTGCAGCAGATTTACCCAATGCAATGTGTCTTTTGATTTCTTGACTGCTGCTTCCATGGTTGTTAATTGTGGATCCAAGTAAAATGAAATCCTTGACAACTTCAATCTTTTCTCCATTTATCATGATGTTGCTCATTGGTCCAGTTGTGAGGATTTTTGTTTTCTTTATGTCGAGGTGCAATCCGTACTGAAGGCTGTGGTCTTTGATCTTCATTAGTAAGTGCTTCAAGTCCTCTTCACTTTCAGCAAGCAAGGTTGTGTCATCTGCATAACACGGGTTGTTAATGAGTCTTCCTCCAATGCTGATACCCTGTTATTCATACAGCCCAGCTTCTTGTGTTATTTGCTCAGCATATAGATTGAATAGGTATGGTGAAGGAATAGAACCCTGACACACACCTTTCCTGACTTTAAACCAATCAGTATCCCCTTGTTCTGTTCGAACAACTGCCTCTTGATCTAGGTAAATGTTCCTCATGAGCACAATTAAGTGGAACACACAACTATCATAAAAACGACCCAATAATTGCACTCTTGAACACGTATAAAATGGAAAGTTAATATTCAGACAAAAGCTTGAACATTATTGTTCATAATAGCCTTATTAATAATAGCCAAAAGCTAGAAACAGCCCAGGTGCTCGTCAATTGGTAAATGGTTTAAAATTATGGTATATCCATAAACAGAATATTACTCATCAATAAAAAGGAATGATTTATTGATATACACAACAACTTGGATGATTCTCCAGGAAACTGTGCTGAGTAAAAGTAGTCAATCCAAATAGTTACACACTCTATGATTCCATTAATATAACATTCTCGAAATGACAAAACTATGAAAACGGAGAACTGATGAGTGGTTGCCGGGGTTTAGGGACTGATTTCGAGAAGAGGGAGGGGGCAGATATGGCTATAAAAGAGTGATGGAAGGGATCCTTGTGGTGATGGAAGTGTTCTGCACCTTAACTCTATCAATGTCAACATCCTGATTTTGGTATTGTACTATAGGTTTGCAAGATATTACCATTGGGTAAATTGGATAGATGGTGTACAGGATGTCTCTGTATTATGTCTAATAATGCCATGTGAATACACAATTATCTCAAAATTTATATATATATATGCAGTTGTTGTTGTTTTTAGGTTTCTTCAAGTAGGTTCCAACTCATAGCAACCCCATGTATAACAGAAGGAAACATTGCCCGGTCTATGTCATCCTCACAATAGTTTGTAGGTCTGAGCCCATTGTCGCAGCCACTGTGACAGTTCATCTTGTTGAGGGTCTCTCTCTTTTTCCCTGACACTGTGCTTTACCAAGCATGATGTCACTCTCCAGAAATTGGTCCTTGTTAGTAACATGTCCAAAGTAAGTGAGACAAAGTCTCACCATTCTCACTTCTAAGGAGCATTCCAGTCGCACTTCCTTCAAGACAGATTTGTTCATTCTTCTGGCAGTCCATGGTATATTGAACATTCTTTGTCAACACCATAGTTCAGATGCATCAAATCTTCGATCTTCCTTTTTCATTCTCTAGCTTTCACATGCCTTTGAGGTGATTGAAAATACCAAGGCTTGGGTTAGTGACATATTTGCTTTTCAAGATTTTAAAGAGGTCTTTTTTTGCAGCAGATTTGTCCAATGCAATATGTTGTTTGCTTTCTTGACTGCTGCTTCCATGGGCATTGATTGTTGATCTAAATAAAATGAAATCCTTGACAACTTCAATTTATTCACCATTTATCATGAAGTTGTTTATTGATGGTTTATACATATTCTATAACTGTGCACACCAAAATGTGAATTTCACAGTATTCCAATTTTATTAATGTGGAAGAAACCCAGGATGAAACACAGACTTAACAAATTAGTCTATCAGTGTTACTAATGACCTACACAACCACAGTGAAGGTGGTAAGAAAGAAAGAAGCTGACACAAGTAATTTTATAAAACAGAGTTTTAACAGTATTTAGACTGGATATAATACTAAAGACAAAGCAATTTTGTACATAATCAATATACTGTAGCTGGTAAATGAGTTTCTTACAGTTATATAGATCAGTAATTCTTTTTCTAATTTACATGTGTACAAAAGTTGAACAAATAAGCAAATATATTGCAGATAATGAGAGGTAGCATTCTTACATCCAGAGAAAAAAGTTACAAATAAGCAGGGAAATAAGGCTAGAATGAACTTTATGGTGATATGCTAGAGTCAGAGGTATGCGAGTTGTCATTCGCAAATTTTGAGAAGTAGATCTCCAATCTTTTTCTTAGTCTGTCTTAGACTGAAAGCTCCACTGAATCCTGTCCACCATGGGCAAGCCCGCTGCTATTTGATATACAGGAAGCATAGCTTCCATCATTATAGCAATGCAGTGGTTAAGAGCCTCAGATGCTAACCAAAAGGCTGGCAATTCAAATCCAATAGTTGCTCCTTGGAAACCCTATGGAGAAGAACTACCATGTCCTATAGAGTTGCTGTGAGTTGGAATCAGCTGGACGGTAATGGGTGTGGGTTTTTTTGTTTGTTTGTTTGTTTGTCTCAGTCTGAAAGCTCCACTGAAACTTGTCCACAATGGCCAACTCTGCTGCTTTTTGATAAACAGATGGCATAGCTTCCAAGATCATAGCAACACACAAGCCACACAGCATGACGAACTGAAAAATGGATGGCGGATGATATACATATGCAGGCATAAAAAAAAACTAGCAGGCATACCTCATTTTATTGTGCTTCACTTTATTACACTTCACGGACAGATTGTGTTTTCTTAGAAATCAAAGGTTTGGAGCAACCCTACATTGAGCAAGTCCATCAGTGCCATTCTTCCAACAGCATGTCTCTGTGTTGCATTTTGGTAATTCTCACAATATTTCAAGCTTTTTCGTTATTATTATATCTGTTATGGTGACCTGTGATCAGTGATCTTTGATGTTACTATTGTAATTTGGGGGGCACCACAGCTCACACCCATATAAGACTGTAAACTTAATTGATAAGTGTTGTGTGTATTCTGACTGCTCCACTGATCTGCCATTTCCCCGGTGTCTTTCCCTTTCCTGAGTCTGAGACACGACAATATTGAAATTAGGCCAATTAATAACCCTACGATATCCTCTAAGTGTTCAAGTGAAAGGAAGAATCATACATTTCTCACTTTAAATCAAAAGCTAGAAAATGATTTAACTTAGTGAGGAAGGCATGTCAAAAGCTGAGACAGGCTGAGAGGTAGGCCTCTTGCACCAAACAGCCAAGTTGTGAATGCAAAGGAAAAGTTCTTGAAGGAAATTAAAAGTCCTACTCCAGTGAATACACAAATGATAAGAAAGCAAAACAGTCTTATTGCTGTTGTAGAGAAAGTTTTAGTATCTGGATAGAAGATCAAATCAGCCACGACATTCCCTTAAGCCAAAACCTAACCAAGAGCAAGGCCCTAATTCTCTTCGAGAGAGGTGAAGAAGCTGCAGAAGAAAAGCTACCAGAAGTTGGTTCACGGTGTTTAAGAAGCCGTCTTCATAACAAAAGTGCAAGGTGAAGCAGCAAGTGCTGATGTAGAAGCTGCAACAAGTTATTCAAAAGATCCAGCCGAGAGAATTGATGAAGGGGCCACGCTAAACAACAGATTTGCAGTGTGTAGACTAAAAGCAGCCTTATATTGAAAGATGATGCCATCTAAGGCTTTCATAGCTGGAGAGGAGAAGTCAGTGCTTGGCTTCAAAGCTTCAAAGGACAGGTTGACTCTGTTGATAGGGGCTAATGAAGCTCATGACTTGAAGGTGAAGTCGGTGTTCATCTACCATTTCAAAAATCTTAGGGTCCTTAAGAATTAACAAAAAAAAAAAGAAACCAAACCCAGTGCCATCAAGTCGATTCTGACTCCTAGCGACCCTATAGGACAGAGTAGAACCGCCCCATAGAGTTTCCAAGGAGCGCCTGGCGGATTCAAACTGCTGACCCTTTGGTTAGCAGCCATAGCACTTAACCACTACGCCACCAGGGTTTCCCCTAAAGAATTATGCTAATTATATTCTATAAATGAAACAACTATGCCTGGATGATAGCAAACCAGTTTACAACATGGTTTACTGAATATGTTAAGCCCACTGTGTTGAAACCTATTTCTCAGAAAAATAAAAAGATTCCTTTCAAAATATTACTGCTCATTGACAATGCACCTGCTCACCCAAAAGCTCTGACGAAGGTGTACAAGGAGCTTAATGTTGCTTTCATGCCTGGTAATACAACATCCATTCTGCAGCCCACGGATCAAGGAGTAATTTCAATTTTTAAGTCTTATTGTTTGAGAAGTACATTTCATAAGGCAATATCTGCCATAGATAGTGATTCCTCTGATGGGTCTGGGAAAAGTAAATTGGAAACTTCTGGAAAGGATTCACCATTCTAGATGCCGTTAATAACGTTTGTAATTCATGGGAGGAGGTCAAAATATCAACATTAAAGTTGATTCCAAACATCATGGATGCCTTTGAGGAGTTCAATACTTCAGTGAAGGAAGTAACTTCAGATGTGGTAGAAATAGCAAGAGAACTAGAATTGGAAGTGGACCCTGAAGATGAGACTGAATTGCTGCATTCCGATGATAAAAGCTTAATGGATAAGGGGTTGCTTCTTATGGGTGAGCAAAGAAAGTAGTGTCTTGAGATGGAATATATTCCTGGTGAAGATGTTGTGAACATTGTTGAATTGACAATAAGGGATTTAGAATATTACATAAGCTTAGTTGATAAAGCAGTGACAGGGTTTGAGAGATTGACTCCAATTTTGAGAGAAGTTCTACTGTGGGTAAAATGCTATCAAACAGCATTATACGCTACAGAGAAATCTTTTGTGAAAGGAAGATCATTGATGCAGCAAACTTCATTATTGTCTTATTAAGAAATTGCCACAGCCACCTCAACCTTCAGTAACCACCACTCTGATCAGTCAGCAACCATCGACGTCAAGTCAAGACCCTCCACCAGCAAAAGATTATGACTTGCTGAAGGCTCAGATGATGGTCAGCATTTTTTAGCGATAAACTATCTTTTAATTAAGGTATGACACTTTTTTATATACATAATGTTATTACACATTTAATAGACTACCAAAAACAAGCAAACAAACAAACCCGTTGCCGTCGAGTCGAGTCCAACTCATAGCAACCCTATAGGACAGACTAGAACTGCTCCATAAGTTTCCAAGGAGTGCGTGGTGGAATTGAACTGCAGACCTTTTGGTTAGTAGCTGTAGCTTTTAACCACTACACCATCAGGGTTTCCTAATAGACTACAGTGTAATGTAAACATAACTTTAATGTGCACTGGGAAACCAAAACATTTGTGTGACTCACTTTGTTGTGATGTTCGCGTTATTGGAACTGAACTCAAAATATCTCCAAGTTATGACTGTATAATATATATCATATCAAACTTGCTCTTGAATGTCGAGTAGCTAAAACAAAAGGAAAAATGATGAAGTAAAAGAGCTGAACAGAAGATTTCAAAGGGCAGCTAGAGAAAACAAAGTAAAGAGCTGGAGATAGAAAACCAAAAGGGAAGAACACACTCAGCATTTTTCAAGCTGAAAGAACTGAAGAAAAAATTCAAGCTTCAAGTTGCAATACCGAACGATTCTATGGGGAAAATATTAAATGACACAAGAAGCATCAAAAGAAGATGGAAGGAATACAAAGAGTCACTACACCAAAAAGAAATGGTCAGTGTTCAACCATTTCAGGAGGTAGCATATGATCCAGAACCAACAGTACTGAAGGAAGAAGTCCAAACTGTACTGAAGGCATTGGCGAAAAACAAGGCTCTGGGAATTGACGGAATACCTATTGAGATGTTTCAAAAAATGAATGAAGTGCTGGAAGTGCTCACTCCTCTATGCCAAGAAATTTGGGATACAGCTACCTGGCCAACTGACTGGAAGAGATCCATATTTATGCCTATTACCAAGAAAGGTGATCCAACTGAATGTGGAAATTACTGAACAATATCATTAGTACTGCATATAAGCAAAATTTTGCTGAAGATCATTCAAAAGCAGCTGCAGCAGTATATTGACAAGGAACTGCCAGAAATTGAAGCTGGATTTAGAAGGGGATATGGAACCAGGGATATCATTGCCAATGTCAGATGGATCCTGGCTGAAAGCACAGAATACCAGAATAATGTTTACCTGTGTTTTCTTGACTGTGAAAAGGCATTCAACTGTGTGGATCATAACAAATTATGGATAACACTGTGAAGAATGGGAATTCAGGAGCACCTAATTGTGCTCATGCGGAATCTGTACATGGATAAAGAGGCAGTCATTCAAACAGAACAAGGGGACACTGCATGGTTTAAAGTCAGGATGGGTGTGCATCAGGGTTGTATCCTTTCAGCATACCCACTCAATCCGTATGATAAGCAAATAATCTGACAAGCTGGACTATATGAAGAAGAATGGGGCATCGGGATTGGAGGAAGACTAACAATCTGTGTTATGCAGATGACACAACTTTGGCTTGCTGAAAGTGAAGAGGACTTGAACCACTTACTAATGAAGATCAAAGACCACAGCCTTCAGTATGGATTGCACCTCAACATAAAGAAAACAAAAATTCTCACAACTAGACCGATAAGCAACATCATGATAAAGGGAGAAAAGATTGAGGTTGTCAAGGATTTCATTTTATTGGATCCACAATGAACATCCAAGGAAGCAGCAGTGAAGAAATCAAAAGACACATTGTATTTGGCAAATCAGCTGCAAAAGACCTCTTTAAAGTGTTGAAAAGCAAGGATGTCACCTTGAGGACTAAAGTGTGCCTGACCCAAGCCATGATGTTTTCAATCGCCTCATATGTATGCGAAAGCTAAACAACGAATAAGGAAGACTGAAGAAGAATTGAAGTCTTTGAATTGTGGTGTTGGCAAAGAATATTGAATATATCATGGGCTGCCAAAAGGATGAACAAATCTGTCTTGGAAGAAGTACAATCGGAAAGCTCCTTAGAAGCAAGGATGGCAAGACTATGTCTCACATACTTTGGACATGTTATCGGGGAGGATCAGTCCCTGGAGAAGGACATCATGGTTGGTAAAGTCGAGGGTCAGTGAAAAAGAGGAAGATCTTCAACTAGATGGATTGATGGCAGTGGCTGCAACAATGGGCTCAAGCATAGCAACAATTGTGAGAATGGCACAGGACTGGACAATGTTTCATTCTGTTGTGCATGTGAGTCAGAGCTGACTAGACAGAACACACGAACAACAATAATATCATATATATCATCTACACACATTTGAAAAAACAATCCTTTTGCCGTCAAAGTCAATTCCAACCCACAGCAACCCTAGAGGACAGAGTAGAACTTCCCCATAGGGTTTCCAAAGAGTAGCTAGTGGATTTGAACTGCTGACTTTTTGATTAGCAGCCATATCACTTACCCACTATGCCAGCAGGGCTTCATATACACACATACACAGTTAAAAACAAAAACAAGTATAGATGTGTACCCATATATGTATATCCAAAACCAAAACCAAACCCACTGCCATCGAGTCAATTCTGACCCATAGCGACCCTATAGGACAGAGTAGAACTGCCCCATAGAGTTTCCAAGGAGCGCCTGGCAGATTCGGACTGCCAACTCTTTGGTTAGCAGCAGTAGCACTTAATCACTACACCACCAGGGTTTCCATATATGTATATAGATGTGATTACATATATAGAGATGGTTATATGTATGTAGGTGTTATGGATTAAATTGTGTCCCTCATAATGTTATGATGAAGTCCTAAATTCCAGTACCTGGCAACATGAGCTTGTTTGGAAATAGGATCTTAGAATTAGTTACCAGTTAGGTTAGCATGATGTCATACCGGCCTAGGGTAGGTTCTAATCTTATACGAATTGTGTCCTTATAAAAGGGGAGAAGATACACAGAGGCAGGGAGACATAGGAAGGGCATCATGTGACACCGAAGCTGCAAGGCAAGGAATGTCTGTTGCTACCAGAAGCTAGGAGAGAGGCATGGAACAGTTTCTTTCTCAAGACCTTCAGGAGGAATCAACATAGACAATACTCTGCTTTGGACTGCTAGCCTCTATAACTGTAAGGGAACAAATTTCTGTCCTTATAAGCAACCGACTTCATGGTATTTTGTCACAGTGGCTCTAGGAAACTAATACAATAAGCTATTATTTTATTTCCAGGTAGTTTGTAACTCTGTTGACTGAGAGTGCCTAGAAGCAGTGACACTCCAGTAGCAATGAACACAACTAGTTCCCAGGTATTGGTTTCTAAATAAAGGAACAAAAGCTCTTTGAAAAAACTGCTTAAGTCCACAGGAGGATCAGTGAAAATACGTTACCAGCCTGGAGCATTTTTGGGTGACAGAAAGTAAGGAAGTACTGAAAAAAAAAGTTGAGCCCCTTCGAAAGGACACAGAAACCAACTTGTAAGAGCTCCCAAACCCAAAATTGGACCTATTTGGGCAAAAAAATAAATAACAATAATGTTGGATTATAGCCCAAGGAATAAAATAAACGCCTGTGAGTTCATACTGACATAAATTGAACAAATGAATAGATCAAGGATAAGGGACAACTCTTCCATGTGAAACAATTACAACTAATAAATATAGCAGGAATGAGGAAAAACAGAAAACCATTGAAACATTAACAGTAATCATTGCTGCCCACAAGATTTGCAGATGAATGCTAATTTAGTGGGTGACAGGTCAGGGAGAAATAGAATATTTTTGTGACCTAAAAATATCTCCTCCAATATATTTATTAATTATAAAGGGGGAAATAGTAATTATACAGTGAAGAAATCTGTCAGACAACATCTTAAGTCATTATGACTAACATGTCTAACAAAAGTTAGACATATTGATATCATGCATACCGTAACAAAATACACTGAGAAGTTCCCATCATCTCTGTGGTAGTATCCCCCCAAATCCATAACCTCAATCCAGTCATAATAAAACATTAGGCAAACTTAAGTTGGGAGACAGTATACAAAATGTCTAATCAGCATGCTTCAAAAGTGTCCAGATCAAAGACTGAGGAACTGACAAATTGGAGGAGACTAAGGAGCCATGATGACTAAAGGCAATGCAGGATCCTAAATTCTCTACTGAAATAGCAGAAGAACATTAGAGAAAAAGAAACAAGAAATCTGAATAAAATCTGTGGTTAATAGTATCAGACTAATATTATCTTTTTATTTTTGATAATGTATCATGATATTATGTTATTAATGTTAGAGAAGCTAGGTGGAGGGTATAGAGTATTATCTTCACCAGCTTCACTATCTTCACAACTCTTCTGTAACTCTAAAATTATGTCAAAATAAAAAGTTTTAAAAAGAAAACCTGGTTCTCTAAAAAGCTAAACAAAAACTACCATATGGCTCAGCAATTACACTCCTAGGCATATACCAAAAAGATTTGAAAACAGGGACTTGGATACTTGTACACCAATGCTCATTTCATCACTATTCACAATAGCCAAAAAATTTAAACAACCCAAGTGTCCACCAACAGATGAATGGATAAATAACATTGGTAAATACATATATGTATAAAAAAATATATTGTCCCATAAAGAGAAATGAAGTTCTGATACATGCTACAACATGGACAAACCTTAAAACCTTATACTAAGTGAAATAAGTCAGACACAAAAGGGGAAATATTGTATAATCCCAGTTATTTGAAATATATAGAATAGGTAAATTCATAGAGACAGTAATTTATTAGTGGTTGGTAGGGACTGCAGGGAGAGGGGGAATGGGACATTAAAACCCAGTACCCAGTGCTGAATTTCTGTTTCGAGGTGATGAAAAACATTTGGAAATAAATAATGGTGATAGTTGCACAAATGGTGAATGTAATTAATGCAACTAAACTGAACACTTAAAATTGGTAAAATGGCAAATCTTTTTATATATATTTTACCAAAATCATATTTTAAAAAGTTAACCTAGACTTCTGATTTCATCTGTGACAATAAAAGTGCTTAGAAGTCATCATTCCCATAATTACAACAAAATAAAAGGCAGGACAAACTGAATATCTATGGCTTTCCTTGGACCCACCAGAGAATGGAGGATTCAGGGCAAACAATCACCACAAAATCTGAAGAGACAGGCGAATACAGAAAAGCAGAGCTGAGATCAGCTTACCGGGAGCAGAAACCACTGGAACAATAAAGTTGTAGGAACACTAAAATGGTAATTTTGATGAATTGCTGGAGGCTGCTTGTGGACTAGAATGAGAGTGAGAAACCTTGGGGGCCACAGTTTTATGGGGCTACTATACTTTTATGGGTTATACCTTCGGTAACTGCAACAGGTTCTTACAATGAAGAGCCAAGAAAAATGGTTAGAGAAAAACTAACCATTTTTAATTGCATGCAGACTATTCTCTATAATAAAGGCCTAGTTTTCAAAGGAAAATATTTTTACCATAACTTTATCTAACCCAAGGAAAGGAAATTTACCAAAATTGAGTCCCCTTTAGCTTTTCTGTCTCATCTATGAAGGGAAAAAAACTAAGAAACCCTTGTGAAGTGACATAGACCCACTAAAAGAATGAGATGTAATCATAAGATTGTAGAATAGTCTCCTCCACAACTTACAACAACAGCAACAGGGTTCCTGGATAACAATAATAAATTAAAGCTGAAAGAACTGCAAGGCACAGACCTTACTTAAGAAGCAGTTCATAGGGAAACCCATAGAGAACAAGAGACAGCAAAATAAGGACACTAGAGGAAATATAAGCCTCTGGCACCCACAGTTACAGAAAATATTAAGCACCACTTACTCCTAAAGAGCTAAACATAAAACCTATTTACCTCAGTTCCTATTACCCAATATGATCTTAGTTTATCATAGTATCACATCTGGCCTTCAACAAAAAAAGTACAGGGCATGAAAAAATGCAGAAAAACACGTTCTGAAGAGAGGAAGAAATCATTCAAACCAGGCTCAGATATAATACAGATTTTTGAATTATCAGACAGGGAATTTAAAATAAATATGATCAGTATGGTTTTTTTTTATGATCAGTATGTTAGAAGCTCTAATGAAAAATATAGGCAACATGCAAGATAAGTTAGCTAATGTAAACACAGAGAAGGAAACTCTAAAAAAGAATCAAAAGGCAATAGTAGAAATCAAAAACACTATAACAGAAATGAAGAATGTCTTTGATGGGCTCATCAGTAGACTGGCTACAGGTGAGGAAAGAATCAGTGAGCTGGTAGGTATTTCAGTAGAAACTTCCTCAAAATGAAATGCAAAGAAAAGAATTAAAAACCAGAACAAAATATCCAAGAATTGTGTGACAATTTCAAAAAGTGTAACATACTTGTAATTAGAATATCAAAAGAAAAAGATAATGGAGCAGAAGAAATATTTGAAGTAATAAAGGCAAGAGTTTTTCAATATCAATGACTGACACCAGACCAAATTCAGATATCCCAAAGAACATGAAGCAGGATAAAAAAGAGAAATCAACATCTAGACATATCATATTCAAACAATGAAAAAACAAATAGAAAGTGATTTAAAAAAAAAAAAAACAGTGGGGAAAAACACTTTACCTACAGAAGAACAAGGATAAGTACTAGAGTAGGTTTCTAATAAAACCATGCAAGCAAGAAGAGACCGGAGTGAAATATTTAACGTGTTGGAAAAAAAAATCCACCAACCTAGAATTCTATATTCAGCAAAATTATCCTTCAAAAATGAAAGAGAATAAAGACTTTCTCAAACAAAAAGGGAATTTATCACCAGCAGACCAGACCTGCAGTGCAAGGAATGTTAAAAAAAAGTCCTTCAGGGAGAACGAAAGTGACACAGGTCAGAAAACCTGACCTACATAAAAAAGGAAGAGTGTCAGAGAATGAATAAATGAAAATAAGATAAAAATTATTCTTTTTGTTATTCCTAATTAATGTAATAGAAAACTGTTTAAATAATAATGCTAAAAATGTTTTGGGTGGTTATAGCATCAGGAGAGGTTAAATGAATAGCAACAATATGAGGGAGGAATTGGGACTACTCTGTTTTAAGATACCTGCACTATCCAAGAAATAGTATAATGTTACATGAAAATGAACTTAGATTAGCTGTAAATGTATAATACACACTCTAGGACAATTTTAAAAATATTGTTAAGTTTAATTAATATGATAAAAGAGTAGAGAAAACAGAATTATGTAAAATTTGCAATTAAACCTAGAGAGTACAAAAAGGGACGAGGGACAAAGAACAAGCTAAATGAGTAGAAATAAGTTAAAAATATAATAAATATCCAACTATATCAATTATCATTTTTAAATGTTAGTGGCCTAAGTACATCAATTAAAATATAAAGACAGAGTATATTAAAAAAAGACTCAACAATACTTTATCTACAAGAAACCCACTGTGTGTATATATACATATATGTATATATATACACTCAGACAGGGAATGGGAATTCCAGAACACTTAATTGTCAGGAAAGGTGTGCGTCAGGGTTATATTCTTTCACCATACCTACTTAATCTGTATGCTGAACAAATAATCCGAGAAGCTGGACTATATGAAGAAGAATGGGGCATCAGGATTGGAGGAAGACTCATTAAGAACCTGCATTATGCAGATGACACAACCTTGCTTGCTGAAAGTGAAGAGGACTTGAAGCACTTACTAATGAAGATCAAAGACCACAGCGTTCAGTATGGATTGCAGCGCAACATAAAGAAAACAAAAATCCTCACAACTGGACCAATGAGCAACATCATGATAAACAGAGAAAAGATTGAAGTTGTCAAGGATTTCATTTTACTTGGATCCACAATCAACAGCCGTGGAAGCAGCAGTCAAGAAATCAAAAGACGCATTGCATTGGATAAATCTGCTGCAGAGGACCTCTTCAAGGTATTGAAGAGCAAAGATGTCACCCTGAAGACTAAGGTGTGCCTGACCCAAGCCATGGTATTTTCAACCACATCATGTGAAAGCTGGACAATGAATAAGGAGGACCGAAGAAGAGTTGACGCCTTTGAATTGTGGTGTTGGCAAAGAATATTGAATATACCATGGACTGCTAAAAGAACCAACAAATCTGTCTTGGAAGAAATACAACCAGAATGCTCCTTAGAAGCAAGGGTGGCGAGACTGCGTCTTACATACTTTGGACATGTTGTCAGGAGGGGTCAGTCCCTGGAGAAGGACATCATGCTTGGCAGAGTTCAGGGTCAGTGGAAAAGAGGAAGACCCTCAACGAGGTGGATTAACACAGTGGCTGCAACAATGAGCTCAAGCATAACAACGATTGTAAGGATGGCACAGGACCTGGCAGTGTTTCGTTCTGTTTTGCATAGGGCCACTATGGGTCAGAACCAACTCGATGGCACCTAACAACAACAACAACAGACAGATTAAAAGTAAAGGGATGGGTGGTGTCACCAAAAATGGTGGAATAGGGAGTTTCAAAACTTGGTCTCTGCATGGAAGCAACCATTATGTCAGAAAAAAATTGTCAGAATCAACTTTTTTGGAATGCTGGAATGTAAGTAAAACTTAGAGCGATCAGGGAAGTGCTTAAAAAAAAAGAAGCTGCTGGTTTGCCATAAGAGTGTGATATGGTATTTTTACTTATCCACCTACCATTTCCCATTCCCCAGCTGGGTGGCAATTGTGGGGATGGAAGTCCCATTTCTGGTGTAGCTTGCTGGTGCCACATAGGATAAAACAAACCTTGCTCACAGAAAACTGTGGATGTGTGTTCTAACCTCACTGGTGATTCTATTAGGAATGAGAACAGAGGATTGCTTTATTTTCAACCCTTGGAATTTTCTCAGGTAACACTGACTTCCCAGGTGGGATCTTTTTAAAGCACCTTAAGATATATACTATTCATAGAAAACTGGGTTAAGGAAATATGTTATGAATTGAATTGTGTCCCACAAAAATATGTGTTGAAATACCAATGCCTGTTCCTGTAAATAAGATTCTGTATGGAAATAGAGGTTTTCCTTTGTTATGTTGATGAGATCATAACAGAATAGCATGGGTCCTAAACCTAATCACTTCTGAGTTACAAAAAATAGACACAGAGACACATGGGGGAAGAGGAAGACAGACAATGGAGATGCTTCTACAAGCCCAGGATTGCCAAGAATTTCTGACAACTACTAGGGGAAGAACCTTCCCTTGGTACCGTGCTCTAAATTTGGACTTCTAACCTACTGTATTTGAGAAAAAAAAATCTATTTTCTTTAGTCACCCATTTGTGGTATTTGTGTTATGGCAATGTTAGGAAACGGATCAGCAACAGATGGGGAGAACAGCAGACATATCAGAAAGCTTGGGAAAGAGATGGCTGGGGAGAAAGACAAATAATATAAAAAGGGCATTGAAGGTCTTCTGCATGTACCAGGGCAACCAGAGTCCAACATACACTCCCAGGGCTGGCCATGTGCTCAGAAAACACCCTAATGAGACCCTAGGCTTGAAACTCTGGCTGATCTTTACGATCTGCACAAGAAGATGTTAAAGACTAAGGCAGAGGTAAAGGCATCCTGGCTAAGCATTGAAAAAGAGTTGAAGAGCTGATTTGCAAACACAAGGACAGTGTTCTTCATGTTTTCCTTTCTTCTTTTTGGCTCCAAGCAATTAATAAAAAACTTCTGTCAGGCCACTGGCTAGACACTTAGATAAAGGAATAAACAGAGATTTCAATGCCTATACAAAACAAAAGTCAGTCTGCAAAAATAAATTGGAAACATCACTAATCAAATAGGTGGCTGTAGTCCAAGACAAGCAAAAACAGTAAACTCTGGGTTCAGTGAAGAATCTCATTTCCGGAGTGACCATATCATAAACCACCCAGTGCCATTGAGTCCATTCCAACTCATAGTGACCCCATACGGTTTCTGAGACTGTAAATCTCTATGGAAGCAGACTGCCATATCTTTCTCTGATGGTTTTGAACTACTGATGGTTTCAAACCACTGACCTTTCAATTAGTAGTAGCTTGCTTTAACCACTGTGCCAAGGCTCCTTTACTACATTATACTAAACAAAATTTCCAATTTACTATATATATATATATATAGCATATATATAGTAAATATATATACATATATAGTATATATATTTATACATCACAATGCATACAAAGAAATAGGAAAGCATGGCCCACTTACAGGGAATAAAAGTGCAGAAACCTTCCTTAAGGAAACACAGACATTAAACTCACTAGAAAAAAAGATGGAAAATAAATTGTCTTAAACATGCTCATAGAGTTAAAGGGAACCATGGTGGGAGTAACAAGGAAAACAGAAAAATGTTGTCTGAATGAATAGAGAATATAAATAAAGATGGAGAAATTATAAAAAGGAACAAAATAGAAAATCTGGAGCTGAAGGTTTCCATAGTTGCAGTGAAAAGTCACTAACCAAGAATTCTGTATCTGGAAAAACTCTTTTAAAAAGAGGGATGAATTAAAACATTCCCAGGTGAACAAAAGCTGAGAGATTTCGTGTAAGAAATGCTAAAGTCCTTAAAGTTGAAAGGAAAGGACCCAAGACAGTAACTTGAAGCCATATGAAGAAATAAAGATCTCTAGTGGTGTAAGTGGTAAAGAACTACAGCTGCTAACCAAAAGGCTGGCAGTTTGAATCCACCAGGTGCTCCTTGGAAACCCTATAGGGCAGTTCTACTCTACCCTATGGGGTCACTATTAGTCGGAATTGACTAGACAGCAATGGGTTTGGGTTTTTTGTTTTAGTAAAGGTAACAACATGGGCAATAAAAAAGCCCGTATCCTTGTGTTTTTGGTTTCCAATTTCAGTTTTTATTTCTTAAATTATCTAAATGCATAAAGAATAATTATAAACCCATGTTATTGGGCACAGAATGTACACAGATATAATTTGTGAATGGATCCTGGAGAAAGGCAAGACAGCAGCAGAAGCTGAACACTCCCATACTTCCACAAAAATTACAGAAAATAAATAAGAAACATAAAAAAATGTGGTAAAACTAACAAACTCAGAACACTGGGAACCAGTCAAAGAGATATAGCATTAACTGAAAGCTAAACAAAAAAAAGGGGGGGGATAGGAAAGTTTATTGTATATATAGAGTATGAGGAATGGACTTTGCATTTGTAGGTTGACTGTTCTGTCTGATTCTTTGTGTCTGTCTGGGGCATCCAGAAAAACTGAGGAGATGCATGATCATCATGAAATAGCCAACCAACCCTCATACTCTTGGCAAGACTGGAGAGAAGCTGTTCCTATTGCCGGCAGGTGTCCTGAATCAAATGGGAGCAACTTACCCTTAAGGGCCACAAACAATAGGCTTTCACAGGCTGACATCTGAGAAAGACTTGTGCCAAGAGAGTTTACTGTGAAAGTTAGAATTTTAAAAGCAATAAGACAAATTAAGAAGTTGTAAAGGCCTGCCTTCCCACCAAATCATTTACAATCCGGGAAAGAGTTCTTGTGAATATTTTGGGACTCTGGAAGCAAATAATTCATTTAAATCAACCAGGAAAGTATTTAATGAAAGGATAAGCTGCTGCTCTTTCCTAGGTGAACCATGTGTACAAACTGGCTAACATCCCCCATTCCTTAGCCCAGCCACAGAAGTGGGAACTGCAGCTCATACTCCCAGAACAGCTGGCTGGTGCCAGGGCAGGTAGGGGGGACTTTCAGCTCCAAGGTTTGGGGCTTGCACAATTTTCAGAGAAAGCTTGACCAGTGGTTCCCTGAAAGGTCCAAACAAGCGTGGAGTTTGGGGTCTTTTCCCAGTGTCAGGTCATTGTTTGAAGAATCAAAGAGTCAGAGCACCATGTAGTGGAATAAGCCAGGCTACTGACTGACTGTAGTGAAAACAAACTTGGAAGTCATGCTATACAAAAAAGTAGCTTGGAAAAGGGATTAAGCAAAGCAGTCAGCTACAGCAATCCCTGCAGAGTAAGAGAATCAGATACTTTCTAGAGTCTGTTGTTTGTTTTTAACCTTTAAATACACACACACACACACACAAAAAAAAAAAAACGCACAGCATTAGGAGAACAAGTCTGGATCAGAGGCCTTGATATCCACACATATTCTGGAGGGAAGTCTTTTCAACAATAATTAGAGAAGGTTATTAAGCAGGTGGGCTATTACATTATTAAACAATTAGGGAAAAATAATTAAATTTAAAAAGCATCTACAATTACAATCCCTAGGGAAGGAGAGAATTCTGAGTTCCAGAGTTACCACAGAAATGTCACAGTTTCAACAGAAAATTGCAAGGCATACAAAGAAGTAGGAAAAGATGGCCCAATTGAAATAACAATATAAAGAGGTAGAAATCAGCCCTATGGAATCCTGGATAGTGGACAATCTACCTAAACTAAAATCAAATCCACTGCCATCAAGTCCATTGCAACTCATAAAAACCAAACCCAGTGCCATCGAGTCGATTCCAACTCATAGTGACCCTATAGGACAGAATAGAACCACCCCATAGAGTTTCCAAGGAGCACCTAGCAGATTTGAACTGCCAAACCTTTGGTTAGCAGCCGTAGCACTTAACCACTACACCACCAGATTTTCCATTCCAACTCATAGCAACCCTATATGGTTTTCAACCTGTAAATCTCTATGGAAGCAGACTGCCACATCATTCTCCCACAGAGCAGCTGGTGGTTTCAAATCACCAGCCTTTCCTTTAGCAGTCAATCACTTTAAATAGGCAATATAGAGGACCTTAAAATAACATTGAATATACTCAAAGAATTTTAAGAACTAAAGGAAATCAGGAAGCAAAATGAGAATTGCAATAAGGACATGGAAAGTATAGAAAAGAACCAAACAAAAATATTGGAGAAATAGCTGCAATAAAAAACACATGTGAGGGATTCAATAATAGCTTAGACTGGGCAGAAGAATGAATAAGTGATCTAAAGAACAAGGCTATCAAAATTACTGAGTATCAAAAAAAATTATTGAGTATCAAGAAAAGCAGGAGAAAACATTGAAAGAAAAATAAAAGAGCTACACCAAATGGAATTATGGACACCTTCAAGTGAACTAACATGTGTGTCATGGGAATACCAGACAGAGAAGAGAAAAGGAAAGAAAGGAACAGAAAGAATATTCAAGGAAACAATGGCAAAAAGCTTTCCAGATCTGATGAAGGAGTTGAATTCACAAATGCCAGAAACTAAATGAACTCCAAGTAGAATAAACCCAAAGAGACCACACTGAGACACTTATAATTAAGCTCTTGAAAACCATAGATAAAGAGACAATCCTAAAAGCAGCAAGGGAGAAGAGAAATGTAACATATAAGGGATTCTCAATAAGACTGAGCGCTAACTTCACCTCAGAAACATCGGAGGTCAGAAGGCATTGGAATGACATGTGTAAAGTGTTGAAAGAAAATAATCGTAAACCAATAATTCTTTATTGGGCTAAACTGTTGTTCAAAGATGAAGGTGAAATTAAGACAGTCACAGATAAACAAAAACTGAGGAAGTTCATTATCATCAGATCTGCCTCACAAGAAATGCTGTGGGGAGTTCTTCAGATGGAAAGGATAGGACCTGATGCCTTACATGGGGAAAAAAGAGATCTCTAGTAAAAGTAAGGAAACCCTGGTAATGTAGTGGTTAAGAGCCACAACCACTAACCAAAAGATCAGCAGTTCAAATTTACCAGGCACTCCTTGGAAACCCTATGGGGCAGTTCTACTCTGTCCTATGGGGTTGCTATGAGTTGGAATCAACTCAATGGCAATGTTTTTTTTTTTTGTTTTGTTTTGTTTTAGTAAAAGTAAAATCATGGTAAATAAAGGGGACAGTATTATGGTATTTTCAGTTGGTAACTTTGGTTGTTATGTTCCATCAGCTGTATAACAGCAAATGGGTAAGAAATAAGTATAAATTTAACAGGTACATGATGTAAAAAGATGTATTTCGTGACAACAACAGAAGCAGGTAGCAGCAGTGATATAGGAATAGTTTTGTGGGGTTTTTTTTCAAGTTAGTATCAAATTAAACTAGGTTGTAAATTTAAGGGGTTAAATGTGATCTTTATGATAACCACAAAGATAATATAAACAAATATATACCTAGAAAGTCAGAAGTAAATCAAAAGAGTTCAATATAAAAAAATTCAATTAAATACAAATAATGGTAAAAATTGATGGACTATGAGATGAAGAAAGTAGAAGACACAGGAAAAAACAATTAGTAAAATGACAGAAGTCCTTCCTTGTCAGTAATTATTGTAAACGTTAATAGTTAAATGTGCCAAGCAAAAGACAGAGAGTGACAGAATGGATTAAAAAAAAAATGATCCATCCTTATAGTCTCTAAAAGAGATATATCTTAGACCCAAGGACAGAAACAGACTGAAAATAAAAGGATAAAAACAATAATAATAATCTAAGCAAATAGTAAACAAAAGAGAGCAGGAGCTGCCATATTGATATCAGACAAAATAAATTTTAAGTCAAAATCTGTTATGAGACAAATAAGGACATTATATAATGATAAAAGGGTCAGTTCATCAAGAAGATATAACAGTTATAAGTATATATGCATTTAACACTGGAACCTCTGAAATATAAGGCAAACACTGATAGAATTGACATAAACACTGACAGAATTGGAGGGATAAATAGACAGCTCTACAATAGTAGTTGTTGTTAAGGGCCGTCGAGTCGGTTCTGACTCATAGTGACCTACGTACAATGGAACAAAACACTGCTCAGTGCTGCACCATTCTCACAATCATTGTTATGATTGAGCCCATTGTTGCAGCCACTGATCTTGTTGAGGGTATTCCTCTTTTTCATTGACCCTCTACCAAGCATGACAGAATGGACTGCTCCCTGCTGATAACATGTCTGAAGTACATGAGATGAAGTCTTGCCATCCTTGCTTCTAAGGTGCATTCTGGCTGCACTTCTTCCACTACAGATTTGTTCATTCTTCTGGCTGTTGTTGGGAGTTGCCATCAAGTTGGTTCTGACTCATAGTGACCTCATGTACAACAGAACAAAACTCTGCCCAATCCTGTGCCATCTTCATAATCTTTGTTATGCTTGAGCCCATTGTTGCAGCCACAGTGTCAATCCATCTTGTAGAGGTTCTTCCACTTTTTCTGGTTGTCCTACTTCCAAGACAGATTTGGTCATTCTTCTGACAGCCCATGGTATTTTCAACATTCTTTGCTAACACCATAATTCAAAGGCGTCAATTCTTCTTCACTCTTCCTTATTCACTGTCCAGCTTTTGCATACATGTGAAGTGATGGAAAACACCATGGCTCAGGTCAGGCACACCTTAGTCTTCAAAGTGACATCTTTGCTTTCCAACACTTTAAAGAGGTCTTTTGCAACAGATTTCCTCAAAGCAATACATCATCTGATTTCTTGACTGCTGCTTCCATGGGCATTGATTGTGGATCCGAGTAATATGAAATCCTTGACAAGTTCAATCTTTTCTCCATTTATCATGATCTTGATTATTGGTCCAGTTGTGAGAATTTCTGTTTTCTTTACGTTGAGGTGTAATCCATACTGAAGGCTGTAGCATTTGATCTTCTTTACATAGTCCAGTTTCTCAGATTATTTGTTCAGCATACAGATTGAATAAGTATGGTGAAAGGATACAACCCTGACGTACACCTTTCTTGACTTTAAATCACCCAATATCCCCTTGTTCTGTTCAAACTACTGCCTCTTATTCTATGTATAGGCTCCTCATGAGCACAATTAAGTGTTCTGGAATTCCCGTTCTTTGCAAAGTTTTCCATAATTCGTTATGAACCACACAGTGGAAAGACTTTGCATAGTCAATAAAACACAGGTAAATATCTTTCAGATATTCTCTGTTTTCAGCTAGGATCCATCTGACATCAGCAGTGATGTCCCTCATTCCATATCCTCTTCTGAATCTGGCTTGAATTGCTGGCAGTTCCCTATCAAAGTACTGCTGCAACCACTTTTGAATAATCTTCAGCAAAATTTTACTTGTGTGTGATATTAAAGAATACACTATAAAACAACCATTGGGTGAAGGAAAATCAAGACAGAAAAGAAAACAGAAAAATAACTTAGAGAAATATAAAAATGAAAAGGCAACATACCAAAACCTATGTGATGCAGTGAGGGCGGTGCTCAGAAGGAAATTTATAGCAATGAATGTCTATATTAAAAAAAGGATCACAAATCAATAGCCTAACTCCACAGCTTGGCAAACTAACAAAAAAGAGCAAACCAAGCCCAAAACTATCAGAAGGAAATAAGAAAGATCAGAAGAGAAATAAATGAAATAAAGTAAAACAACAGAGTGAATTAGCAAAACCAAAATTTGGTTCTTTGAAAAAATCCATAATCCACAAACCTTTAGCTAGATTGACAAAGAAAAAATAGAAAAGACGCAAATAACTAAAATAACAAATGGAATTGGAGACATTACAGCCAACCCAACAGAACTAAAAAGGTTCATAACAGAGTACACTAACAAACTAAATAACCTAGATGAAATGAAAAATTCCTAGAAACACATAATCTACTTAAATTGCCACAAGGGGAAATAGAAACTCAAGAAAACCACAGCACCACTCATTGGTATCACTACAGCCACTGCCTCCATCACCATCACAGGTTTATTTGGTCTGGGAGATTCTCAGCACAGGGCCTCCATGTCCAAAGGAGGATATACTCTCCTTCTGGATCCATCAGGAGGCTCCATCTAGGCCTCCATGTTCTAGGGTTTTTATCAGTCACTGGGCAGTACACCCAGCCAATCCAGGTATACGTCAACTACAGGGTGGTACTCACCCCCCACCCCAGTCAATTCTAGTAAACCTCTGGACTCTATCCCCCAGCCAATCTGGGCAAAGTTCAGTTCCTGGGTGGGGCTACTCAGCAAATTGGGTAAACTTCAGACTGTGTGGGGCTTCCCAGCCAATCAGAGTAAAGGTCAGTTATGTGCTGGCGCTCCACAGGCAATCTAGATAAAGGTCAGACTGGGCAGGGCACAGGAACCAAGGCCAAAAGGCCAAATTACACTGTGCATTCACTCTTAGGTATATACCCAAAAGTCCTGAAAGCAGTGTTTCGAACAGACATATGTACACCAATGTTCATTCACAATAGCCAAAGTTTGAAACAACCTGAATGTCGAAAAATGTATGAATAGATAAAGAAAATGTGGTATATACATACAATGTAGCATTATCCAGCCATAAAGAGGAATGAAGTCCTGATGCATGCCACGAAATGAATGAACATTGAGGACATTATGCTGAGTGAAATAAGTCAGACACAAAAGGACAAATACTGTACGATATCACTTATATGAAATAAGCAAATATATAGAAACCAAAAGTACTCAGTGGTCACCAGGGGCAGGAGGTAGCCATGAAGACAGGTTTTTGCATCGAGTGCATTGAAGATATGTTAATAGTAGTGTGGTAATTTGGAAAAAGGGAGCAAAAATGATTGCAGAACTTGCAGGAGGAATCCATGTCACTGAAATGTACATGTAGAAATTGAAGAAATACTGTATGTGTTGTATGTATAATACAGTAATAAAAAAATTCTTAAATAGAAAAATAGAGAAAGAATCACAACAAGTGAAGAGATTAGATCGGTAATCCAAAACCTCCCAACAACAACAACAAAAAGTCCCGATCAGAATGACTTTACTGTGGAATTTTACCAAACTTTTAAAGAAGAATTGGCACAAATGACCATCAACAGAATGGATTTAAAAAAAGTGGTATATATATACAATTGAATATTACTCAGCCATAAAGAGAAATGAAAGAAATAACAGAACAACACTAGAGAGAATAAACAAAACCAATAATTGTTCTTTGGAAAGATTTTTTTTAAAATGACACACTTTTGGTTAGATTGGCAAAGAAGAGAGAACAAGAAAATAACTAAAATTAAATATTACAGCCCTGGTGGTATAGTGGTTAAGAGCTACAGCTGCTAAACAAAAGGTCAACAGTTTCAATCCACCAACTGCTCCTTGAAAACCCTATGGGGCATTTCTATTCTGTCCTACAGAGTTGCTATGAGTTGGAATCCACGGGACAGCAAAAGGTTTTTTTTTTTTTTAATGCCACAAATTAGATAACCTAGATGAAATGGACAAATTCCCAGAAGCACAAATTATCTAAATTGACTCAAGAATAAAAAGACAATCTCAATATACCTATAAACAGCAAAAAGTTCTGTCACTAATCAAAAACCTCTCAACAAAGAAAATCACAGGACCATATGACTTCACTAGTGAAATTTATCAAACTTTTAAATAAGAATTAATACTAAACTTCTCAAACTCTTCCAAAACATAGATGACGAGACACTTCCTAACTCATTCTATAGGCAAGTAATTAACTTGACGCCAAAGCCAGTTAAAGACATCAGAAGAAAAGAAAATTACAGACCAATATCCTTTATCAGGGGACCTGGTGGCGCAGCGGTTAAGTGCTTGGCTGCTACCAAAAAGATTGTCAGTTCGAATCCACCAGCCACTCCTTGGTAACCCTAAGGGGCAGTTCCAACCACCAAACTTTTGGTTAACAGTCTAGCGCTTAACCTTTCCTAACATGGTGTCAATCTTCCCAGTATGTTAATTTCTCTGTTTTTAATCCAGGGATTCAAACCAGTTCAGTCATGGTCAATGAAGCCAAACAGGAATAGACATGAAGTTTTACAATTTGGCAGATTTGGCACCTGGAATGGGAAAAATTATGAGTAGAAGCCCTGGAGTAGGAGACTCAGAAGAGGCACAGTGAGCCCTTTTAGGAGCTTGATGCCTGAGATTGAATTTTTAGCAGGACTATAGGAGAGCGACATTAAAGCAGCATAGTCTGCAGCCATCTTTGAGTAGGGTGCCACCATTTTTAAGCAGGACTCCACCATCTATGAGGAAGGTGATGCAGCTTCGGACTGTGCTCAAAATCCAAAGTCAAGAGATTTGGTTGTTATCCAATGCATACAGTGCCCTTGTTCTTTAAAGGGAGATTAAGTTTCTAGTAGGGCTTAGATCTGTAATTTTCCTGTTCCAGCTATCTTTCCCATTCAGCTTAAAAAAATTCAGCTCTATACTAGTGATGCTTCTTCAGCCATGGCTGAACCGGGCAGAATCAGTTTGAAGCCCTGTTTTAATCTGATCTTTTCACAATTCAGAAGTGATTAGATTTAGGACACACCTAATCTGGTATGACCTCATATACATAGCAAAGAACCCCCTACTTCCAAACAGGATTATATCCATGGGTATAGGGCTTATGATTCCATCACATAATTTCAGGGAACAAAATTCAGTCCATAACATTCCACCCCTTGTTATTGTTGTTGTTAGTTGCCCTGGAGTCGGTTCTGACTCATAGCCACCCTATGTACAATAGAATGAAACAATGCCCGGTCCTGTGCCATCCTCACAATAATTGTTATGCTTGAGCCAATTGTTGCAACCACTGTGTCAATCCAACTTGTTGAGGGTCTTCCTCTTTTTTGCTGACCTTCTCCTTTACCAAGCATGATGTCCTTCCCCAGGGACTGATCCCTCCTGACAACATGTCCAAAGTATGTGAGACTTAGTCTTGCCATCCTTGCTTCTAAGGAGCATTCTAGTTTAAGACGGAGGTGTTCATTCTTTTGGCAGTCCATAGTATATTCAATATTCTTTGCCAATACCACAACTCAAAGGCATCTATTCTTCAGTCTTCCTTCTTCATCATCCAGGTTTTGCATGCATATGAGGCGATTGAAAACACCATGGTTTGGTAAGGCACACCTTAGTCTTCAAGGTAACGTCTTTGCTTTTTAGCACTTTAATTAAAAAGGTCTTTTGCAGGAGATTTGCCCAACGCAATACATCATCAGATTTCTTTACTGCTGCTTCCATGGGCATTGATTGTAGATTAAAGTAAAATGAAATCCTCGAAAAATTCAAACTTTTCTCTGTTTATCATGTTGATTATTGGTCCAGTTGTGAGAATTTTTGTTTTCTTTATGTTGAGGTGTAATCCATACTGAAGACTGTAGCCTTTGATCTTCATCATATAGTCCAATCTCTCAGATTATTTGCTCAGCATACATATTAAATAAGTATGGTGAAAGGATACAACCCTGACACACACCTTTCTTGACCTTAAACCACACCGTATCTCCCTGTTCTGTTCAAATGACTGCCTCTTGGTCTATGTATAGGTTCCTCAAGAGCACAATTAAGTGTTCTGGAATTCCTATTCTTCGCAATGTTATCCATAATTTGTTATGATCCACATAGCCCAATGCATTTGCTTAGTCAATAAAACAGAGGTAAACATCATTCTTGTATTCTCTGCATTAAGCCAAGATCCATCGGACATCAGCAGTGATATCCCTGGTTCCAAGTCCTCTTCTGAATCCAGCTTTAACTTCTGGCAGTTCTCTGTCTACATACTGCTGCAACCACTTTTGAATTATCTTCAGCAATTAATGATATTGCTCGATAATTTCTGCATTCTGTTCGATCACCTTTCTTTGGAAAGGGAACGAATATGGATCTTTTCCAGTCATTTGGTCAGGTAGCTGTCTTCCAAATATCTTGACATAGACAAGTGAGCACCTGCAGTGCTGCATCCATTTATTGAATCATCTCACTTGGTATTCTGTCAATTCCTGGAACCTTGTTTTTCACCATTCCCTTCAGTACGGCTTGGAATTCTTCCTTCAATACCATCTGTTCCTAATCATATGCTACCTCCTGAAATGGCTGAACATCGACCAATATTTTTTGGTACAGTGACTATGTATCCCTTCCATCTTCTTTTGATGCTTCCTGCATAGTTCATATTTTCCTCAAAGAATCATTCAATATCTCAACTTGAGGCTTGAATTTTTCTTCAGTTCTTTCAGCTTGAGAAATGCTGAGTGTGTTCTATTTTGGTTTTTTAACTCCATGTCTTTGCATATTTAATGATGATGTTTTACTTTGTCTTCTTGAGCCACCCCTTGAAATCTTCTGTTCAGCTCTTTTACTTCATCACTTCTTCCTTTTGCTTTAGCTACTCTCTACATTGAAGAGCAAGTTTCAGAATCTCCTCTGACATCAATTTTGCTCTTTTCTTTCTCTTTAATGAGCTTTTTGCTTTCTTCATGTATGATGCCTTTGATATCTTACCACAATTTGTCTGGTCTTCAGTCATTAGTGTTCAATGTGTCAAATCTATTCTTGAGACAGTCTCTAAATTCAGGTGGGGTAGACTCAAGGTCGTATTTTGGCTCTCATGCACTTTCTCTAATTTTCAACTTCAACTTGAATTTGCATATGAGCAGTTGATAGTCTGTCCTGCGGCTGGCCGGTAGCCTTATTCTGACTGATGATATGTAGCTTCCCACCATCTCTTACCACACATGTAATCCATTTGTTTCCCGTGTATTCCATCTGGCAGGGTTCACATGTATAGTCAACATTTATGTTGTTGAGAAATGGTATTTGCAATGAAGAAGTCGCTCCATTTGCAAAATTCTATCATGCAATCTCTGGCATCATCTCTACCACAACGACCAACTATCAATACTTCTTAGTACCCAACTTTTGCATTCCAATCACTAGTAATTATCAGTGCATCTTGACTGCACGTTTCATCAATTTGAGATTGCAGAAGTTGGTAAAAATATTCAATTTCCTGATCAACGGCCTTTTTTTATGGCCTTAGGGGTTGATGAATAAATCTGAATAATAATCATATTAACAGGTCTTCCTTGTAGGTGTATGGATATTATCCTACCACTGAAATATGCATTAGTACTATAAATTTCCTTCTAAGCATTACGTATGTGGCATCCAACAAATTTTGATACTTTGTGTTATCAATTTCATTTAATAAAACACATTATTAAATTTGTCTGAAGATGTGTTCTATGACTCAATATACTGGGAGGACATAACCTTATTAAATATTTATGCACCCAATGACAGGACTTCAAGATACATAAAATAAACTCTAACAGCACTAATAAGTGAGATAGACAGCTCCACAATAAGAGTAGGAGATTTCGACACACCACTTTCAGTGAAGGACAGAACATCCAGAAAGAAGCTCAATAAAAGCACGGAATATCTAAATGCCACAATCAACCAACTTGATCTCATAGACATATACAGATCACCCAACAGCAGCCAAGTATACTTTCTTTTCCAGGGCACACGAACATTCTCTAAAATAGACCACATATCAGTCATAAAGCGAGACTTAACAGAATCTGAAACATCGAAATAATACAAAGCATCTTCTCTGACAATACGACCACAAAAGTAGAAATCATTAACAGAAAAAGCAGGGAAAAGAAGTCAAACACTTGAAAACTGAACAATACCATGCTCAAAAATGACTGGGTTATAGAAGAAATTAAGGGTGGAAAAAAGAAATTCATAGAATCCAATGAAAATGAAAGCACTTCCTATCAGAACCTGTGGGACACAGCAAAATCAGTGCTCAGAGGTCAATTTATAGCAATAAATGCAGACATACAAAAAGAAGAAAGGGCTAAAATCAAAGAATTATCCCTACAACTTGAGCAAATAGAGAGCAACAAAAGAAACCCTCAGACACCAGAAGAAAGCAAGTTAAAAAATGAGAGCAGAATTAAATAAATAAATAAAAATAGAGAAAAGAAAAACAATTGAAAGAGTTAACAAGACCAAAAGCTGGCTCTTCAAAAAAAATCAACAAAATTGATAAACCACTGGCCAAACTGACAAAAGAAAAACAGGAGAGGAGCAAATAACCTGAATAAGAAATGCGATGGGCAATATCACAACAGACCCAAATGAAATTAAAGAATTATTACACATTACTATGAAAAATTGTACTCTAACAAATTTGGAAAACTAGAAGAAATGGACGAATTTCTAGAAACACACTACCTACCTATACTAACAGAAACAGAGGTAGAACAACTAAACAAAAAACCCATTGAAAAGATAACTAAAAAACTCCCCCCCCCAAGAAAAATACCCCAGCCGGGAAAGCTTTACTGGAGACTTCTACCAAACTTTCAGAGGAGAGTTAATGCCACTACTACTAATGGTAATTCAGAGCACAGAAAGGACGTAATACTTCCAGACTCATTCTATGAAGCCAGCATATTCCTGATACCAAAATCAGGTAAAGACAGCCCCCCCAAAAAATTACAGAACTGTATCACTCATGAACTTAAATGCAAAAATCCTCAAAAAATCCTAGCCTATAGAATTCAACATGATCAAGTGGGGTTCACACCAGGTATGCAGGAAAGGTTCAACATTAGGAAAACAATCAGTGTAATCCATCATATAAATAAAACAAAAGAAAAGAACCACATGATCTTATCAATTGATCCAGAAAAGGCATTTGACGAAGTCCAACACAAATTCATGATAAAAACTAGCAGCAAAATAGGAATAGAAGGAAAATTCCTAAACATTATAAAGGGCATTTATACAAAGCCAACAGCCATCATCATCCGAAATGGAGAGTCTGAAAGAGTTCCCTTTGAGATCGGGAACCAGACAAGGATGCCTTTTATCACCACTCTCTTCAATATTGTGCTGGAGGTCTGAGCCAGAGCAAATAGGCTAGATAAAGAAATAAAGGGCATCCAGATTGGTAAGGAAGAAGTAAAAGTATCTTTATGTGCAGATGACATGATCTTATACAGAGAAAACTAAAGAATCCTCAAGAAAACTACTGAAACTAATAGAAGAGTTCAGCAGAGTATCCGGGTACAAGATAAACATGCAAAAATCCGTTGGACTCCTCTACACCGACAAAAAGAACATCAAAGAGGAAATCACCAAATCAATGTCATTTACAGTAGCTCCTAAGAAGATAAAATCCTTAGGAATAAATCTAACCAGAGGCATAAAAGAACTAGAGAAAGAAAACTACAAGACACTGTTGCCAGAAACCAAGAGACCTACACAAGTGGAAAAACATACCTTGCTCATGGATAAGAAGAATTAACATTATAAAGAAGTCTATTTTACCAAAAGCAATCTATAGATACAATGCAATTCTGATCCAAATTCTAATGGCATTTTTTAATGAGATGGAGAAGCAAATCACCAACTTCATATGGAAGGGCAAGAGGCCCGGGATAAGTAAAACATTACTGAAAAAGAAGAACAAAGTGGGAGGCCTCACCCTACCTGATTTTATAACATATTATACCACCATAGCAGACAAAACAGGCTGGTACTGGTACAACAACAGATACATAGACCAATGGAACAGACTTGAGAATCCAGACATAAATCCATCCACATATGAGCAGCTGATGTTTGACAAAGGCTCCCAGTCAGTTAAATGGAGAAAAGACAGTCTTTAACAAATGGTGCTGGCATAACTGGATATCCACCTGCACAAAATGAAACAAGACCCATACCTCACACCGTGTGCAAACACTAACTCAAAATAGATCAAAGACCTAAATATAAAATCTAAAATGATAAAAATCATGGAAGAAAAAATAAGGACAATGCTAGAAGCCCTAATACATGGCACAGTTTACAAAAGATTAATAATGGTGCACAAACACCAGAATAGAAACTAGATAACTGAGAGCTCCTAAAAATCAAACACCTATGTTCATCCAAAGACTTCACCAAAAGAGTAAAAAGATTACCTACAGAAGTTGAAAAAATTTTTAGCTATAACATTTCAGACCAGTGTCTGATCTCTAAAACCTACATCATACTGCAAAAACTCAACAACAAAAAGTCAAATAACCCAATGAAAAAATGGGCAAAGGATATGAATAGGCACTTCACTAAAGAAGACAGTCAGGTAGCTAACAGATACATGAGGAAATGCTCATGATCATTAGCCATTAAAGAGAAATGCAAATCAAAACTAAAATTAGATTCCATCTCACTTCAACAAGGCTGGCATTAATCCAAAAAACACAAAAGAATAAATGTTGGAGGGGTTGTGGAGTGACTGGAATACTTACACACTGCTGGTGGGAATGTAAAGTGGTACAACCACTTTGGAAATCAATTTGGTGCTTCCTTAAAAGGCTAGAAATAGAACTGCCATGCAGCAATCCCACTCCTTGGAATATATCCTAGAGAAATAAGAGCCTTTACACGAACAGATATATGCTCACCCATGTTCATTGCAGCACTGTTTACAATAGCAAAAAGATGGAAGCAACCAAGGTGCCCATCAACGGATGAATAGGTATATAATGGTTTGGTCTCACAATGGAACACTACACATTGAAAAAGGACAATGAAGAATCCATGAAACATTTCAAAACATGGAGGAACCTAGAAGACATTATGCTGACTGAAATTAGTTGCAAAAGGACAAATATTGTATGAGATCACTATTATAAAAACTCAAGAAATAGTTTAAGCAGAAAAGAAAATGTTCTTTGATGGTATTCAAAGGGTATTCACTAATTAGGCAGTAGACAAGAACTATTTTAGGTGAAGGGAAAGACAACACCCAATACAGGAGAGGTCAGCACAATGGAGTAAACCAAAAGCAAAGAAGTTTCCTGAATAAACGGAACACTTCGAAGGCCAGTGTAGCAGGGGTGGGAGTTTGGGGACCATGGTTTCAGGGGACATCTAGGTTAATAGGCATAATAAAATCTATTAAGAAAACATTCTGCATCCCACTTTGGTGAGTGGTGTCTGTGGTCTTAAATTCTATGAAGCGGCGATCTAAGATGCATCAACTGGCTTCTACCCACCTGGAGCAGAGGAGAATGAAGAACACCAAATACACAAGGTAATTATGAGCCCAAGAGACAGAAAGGGCCACATAACCCAAAGACTTCATCAGCCTGAGACCAGAAGAAGTAGGTGGTGCCCGGCAACAACCGATGACTGCCCTGACAGGGAACACAACAGAGAACCCCTGAGGGAGCAGAAAAGCAGTGGGATGCAGACCTCAAATTCTTGTAAAGAGACGATGGTCTGACTGAGACTAGAAGGACCCCGGAGGTCATGGTTTCTAGGCCTTCTGTTAGCCCGAGACTGGAACCATTCCCAAAGCCAACTCTTCAGACAGGGATTGGACTGGAACTATAAGATAGAAAATTATACTGGTGAGGAGTGAGCTTCTTGGCTGAAGTAGACACATGAGACTATGTGGGCAGCTACTGTCTGGAGGGGAGATGAGAAGGCAGAGGGAGACAGAAGCTGGCTGAATGGACACAGGAATACAGAATGGAGAGAAGGAGTGTGCTGTTTCATTAGGGGGAGAGCAACTAGGAGTATATTCCAAGGTGTATATAAATTTTTGTATGAGAGACTGACTTGATTCATAAACTTTCACTTAAAGCACAATCAAAACTGTAAAAAAATGTTTTAAGTCAATTGTTTTCCTATAAACCAACAATGAAAAATTGGAATTTGAAATTCAAAATGCGTTTATAATAGCACCAAGAATTTAAAATAAAATTCTTAGGTATATATTTAACACAATATCTAAAGGATCTATATGTGCAAAACTACAAAACTCTGATGAAAAAAAAAATCCAAATGAATGGAGAGATACTCTGCATTCACAGTTTTGAAGACTTAATATTATTTAAGTGTCATATTTTCCCAACTTGATCTATAAATGCAATGCAATCCCAATCAAAACCCAGCAAGCTATTTGGTAGATATCAACAAACCGATTCCAGAGTTTATAAGGAAAGGCCAAAACAATACTGAAGAATAAAATTGGACGATTGAAGATATCTGACTTCAAGACTTACTTTAAAGTTTTGATAATCAAGACAGCATTGTCTTGGTGCAAAAAAAAGACACATAGATCAATGGAACACAATAGAGAGTCCAGAAATAGACCTAGACAAAAATATAGTCAGCTCATCTTTGCCAAAGGAGCAAAGACAATTCAATGGAGAAAGTATAGACTTTTCAAGAAATGTGCTGGGACAATTGGACTTCCATAGGCAAAATAATAATAATAATTTAGACACAGACCTTATATGTTTACAAAAATAACTCAAATGCATCATAGACATAAATATAAAACATAATATTATAAAACTTCCAGAAGAAAACATAGTAGAAAATCTATATGATCTTGTGTTTGGCTATGAGTTTTCAGATATAATACCAAAAACACAATCGAAGAAAGAAAACATTGATTAGTTAAACTTCCTTAAAATTAAAAAGTACTTTGCTGAAGACAATGTTAAGTGAATGAAAATATAAGCCACAGTGTAGGAGAAAATATTTGCAAAGCATATATCTGATTAAAGGCTTGTATTCAAAATAAACTAAGAACTCTTAAAACTCAACAATAAGAAATAAAGAAATCAATTTAAAATCAGCAAACTTTCTGTACATACTCCTCATAAAAGAAGATATACAGATGATAAGTCATATTCCTCATCAAAGAAGATATACACATGATAAGTAAGTATATGGAAAACATCATTTATCATCAGGGAATTTCAAGTTAAAGCAATAATGAGATACTACTACGCACCAATTGTTGTTGTTATTAGACACCAGCAAGTTCATTTTCAACTCATAGGGACCCCATGTAACAGAGTAGGGCTGCCCCATTGGGTTTCCTAGACTGTAATCCCAGGTCTTTCTCCTGTGGAGTTGCTGGGTGGGGTCCAACCACCAACCTTTCAGTTAGCAGCCAGTTTTTAACCGTTGCACCACCAGGGTTCTTTACACACCTATTAAAAAAAAAACAAACTAACAACAACAAAAAAAAATGTTGCCATCCAGTCAATTTCAACTCATACTGACCCTGTAGGACAGAGTAGAACTGCTCCATAGGGCTTCCAAGGTTGTAAATCTTTATGGAAGCAGACTAGCACATCTTTCTCCCCTGAAGAGCTTGGTGGGTTCAAACCACCATACTTTTGGTTAGCAGCAAAACGATTAACCACTGCTGACAATACCAAATGCTAGTGAGAATATGGAGCAACAGAACTCTCATTCGTTTGCTAATGAGAATTTAAAATGGTACAGATACATTGGAAGACAGTTGGCAGTTATTTATAAAGCTAAACATAGTCTTAACATGCAATGCAGCAATCATATTCCCAGGTATTTATGCAATAGATTTGAAAACTATGTGTACACAAAAAAATGGCATATTTATAGAATATTTTTTGGAGCTTGATTCATAATCACTAAAAACTGGAAGCAACCAAGTTGTACTTCGATAAGAGAACACATTGAAAAAAATTAAAAAAAGAACCCGTGGTATAGTCATACTACGGAACAGTAACTGTTATAAAAAATAAGATCTATCAAGCCACAAAAAGACAAGGAAGAACCTTGAATGCATACTGCTAAGTAAATAAGCCAGTTGAAAAGATTACATCCTGTAAGATTCCAATTACATGACACTTTGGAAAAGATAAAAGTATAAACCTGTTGCCGCCTAGTCTATTCTGACTCATAGCATCCCTATAGGACAGAGTAGAACTTCCCTATAGGGATTCCAAGGCTGTAAATCTTTATGGAAGCTGACTGCCACATCTTTCTCCCATGGAGCTGCTGGTGGGTTTGAACGACCGACCTTTCGGTTAGCAGCCAAGCGCTTAACCACTGGTCACCAGGACTCCTAGACAAAACTATAGAAACAGTGAAAATAGTGGTTTCCAGGGGATTGGGGCGGGGGAGGAGAGGGCTGAATAAATGAGCACATGGGGATTTTGAGGGCAGTGACACTATTCCGTATGTCACTGTGTAATGGTAGATACGTGATGTTATGCATTTGTCAAAGCTGCTAAAACTATATAGCACAAAGTGCGAACCCTAATGTTTTCAGTTAAAAAAATCATTTAGTAGGTCAGAGCATCTGAAGAAGGAATGCAAACTATGACATGAAAAACCCATTGCTGTCAAGTCAATTCTGACTTATAGCAAATTTATGGAGCAGAGTAGAACTACCCAATAGAGTTTCCAACAAACAGCTGGTGGATTCGAACTGCTGACCTTTTGGTTAGCAGCCGAGTTCTTAACCACTGTACCACCAGGGCTCCAAACTGTGACAAGAGAACCTAACTGTATTGTAAATGCTTGAAACTACTTGAAGGATGTGAGAAGTGAGGTACTGACCTAAGTAGCTGTGGCAAGGAGTGGAGTCTATGAGACTAAACGCAAAAGAAAGTTCACATAAGCGCTATACTCTATTTGATAAATTTGCTTCCCACAGCGGTATGAGTTAATTATTCAGATACTCATTCACACGTATACTGGAATTGAGCAATTAAATAAATGGATGAGAGATTGTGGGAGCCAGATTTCTCACAGTTGGAGTTGGAATTCATGGATAAACAAGGAGAAAAACTAGAATGATCCATGTGTAATAGATTATAGTTGGAGACATCAGTAAGAACTCATGTTTAGCTTTATGTAGATGCAGATGGTTATATATAGAATTATTGATAGATGTGTGTATATTCATGGGTTAGCATGCATGTCATTGCTCTTCAGTTGAGAGGGCCTAAAAGAAATGACATCCTAGCAACAAGAACTCCTAGTGCCCAGGTCTGGATTCTAGTATCACTCCCTAATAAAAGGAACCAGGCATCCTTGGAGAAATGACTGATTCTACTAGAGAAGGAAATATATAAGCCTGGAGTATCTTGTAGTGCTAAAGATTAAGGAAGTGTTCAAAAATAAAAACATCCCACATTTTTGGGAGTATGACAAAGGGGAACAACAACCAACTGAAAGAGCTTCCAATAATCAAAGCAGGAACAATTCAAGCAACAAAATAAAGTAGCTTCAGATCATAATGCAAAGTATAAAATAAATATCCATGAGTCCATAAGGGTATTAATAAATGATTGAATTAATTAATAAATGGAGGAGAAAAAAAATTACAGTATAGAAGAATTCCAAATAATTTATATAGATACTTCCCCTTCAAGGAGGGGCAGTATAACTCCAACTTCCCCTTCAAGGAGGGGGAGTATAACTCCAACTTCACATAATGACTTGTTTCCAAACAGTACAGTGTGAAAAGGGGGTGGGAGAGTAAATTTATAGTGAAGAAACTTGAAGACACTACCTCAGATATGAGCTCAAGGTCAATATCAACAGTGATACTCTTGCTGATTGTATGTATCCTTGATATATTGTTGTTGTGTGCCATCGAATCTATTCTGACTCATAGCAATCCTATATGACAGAGTAGAGCTGCCCCATAGGGTTTCCTAGGCTGTAATCTTTACAGCAGCAGATTGCCAAGTCTTCTCTTTCATGGAACTACTGGGTATGTTTGAACTGCTTACCTGTTGGTTAACAATCAAACACTTACCGTTGCACCACCAGGGCTCCTTATCCTTGACATAATGAGATGAAAATGGCACTTTACCTCTGTGATCTTTCTCCCCAAAACCCATAACCTTGGTCATGAGAAAAACATCAGAAAAATTCCAATAGAGGGTCATCCTACAAAACACCTGACCAGTTCTCAAAATTGCCAAGGTCATTTAAAAAAAAAAAAGGAAATCTGAGAAACCGTCAAAACCAAGAGGAGCCTAAAGAAACATAATGACTAAATGTAATGTGGCAAACTGGATGGGATCCTGGAACAGAAAAAGGATAGTCGGTAAAAACTAAGGAAATCTGCATAAAGCTATAGACTTTAGTTAACATATCGATATTGGTTTATTAATTGTAACAGGTATATCATATCAGTGTAAGATGTTAGTAATAGGGGAAACTGGGCATGGAGTATATAGGAATGGTATGTACTATGCTCTTAATTTTTCCATAAATCTATAACTTTAAAAAACAGAATCTGTATTTTGTTTTGTCCTGAGATTCATTATGTTTGAGAAAGAATATGAGGGGAGTTTGGAATATGCTGAATTTGAAAATATCTGTACCCTGGTAGAACAATGTTTGAGCACTCGATGCTAACTGAAAGGTTGGCAGTTCAAACCCAAGCAGCAGCTCCACCAACGAAAGATCTGGAGATCTGATCCCATAAAGATTACAGCCTAGAAAACCCAGTGAGGCAGTTGTCCTCTGTCACATGGGGCCACTATAAGTCAAAATCAGCTCAATGGTACCTAACAACAACAGTATCTCAAGAAACTAGAATGAGGCTAGCATCTTAGACAGGAGGGGAAATAAAACTAAGTAACTGATGCCTATTAAAATTAAACAAAACAAAAAGAAGTAAACAAAAATAACAGTAAAACTCTCCTTGGAAGAGTATTAGTTAAGTTGAAAAGTTTTTTTTTTTTTTTGGCAAAGGGGCTGTAGCACATCTCTATAATGGCTATTGTCAGCTCTTTTTTCTTAGTCATCTTAATTGCCAAAATAATATCCTTTGAATGGGATAGTTTTTAGGGGAGGGGAAAAATCTAATACACTTAAGGTAGTAAACAAAAATTGGCACCCACGGGGGGGTCAAAATGGTGGAATAGTCAGATGCTTCCTGTAGTCCCTCTTACAACAAAGACCTAAAACACAAGTGAATTGGGTATATACTACAAGCTAGGAACCCTAGTCATCAAACACAAAGCTGAACAATCAGACTGAATGACAGGTGGAAGGAGAGACAATTTAGAATCTAGTGGAAATGGTGAATTACAGGTTGCAAAATCAATGGTACCTTGCTAGCCGAAACTGCAAAGCGTACACAAGTTGAGGCAAGAACAACATCCCAAGCTGAAATCCAACCCATCTGGTGCAGCCAAGCGGCAGTGAAACTGCATGCACCTCCAGAAAAAAACAGGAGAAACACCAGATCTGCAAAAGTTAAGTGCAAGCTCCCAAACCACTGCACACACACTATAGCCCTTCTCCCCACCAGAGCTCCACAGCCAAGGAGCACCCCCTTCTCTTCATCCATCCTCCACCCCACTCTGACACCAGTCCCACAGCACTCAACAACACCATGCCCCCTAAGCCAAGAGCTCACAGCTGGGTTTGAGGGTACCCACTTCTTCACCCAGTCACTGGCGTAGGGGGTCCATGGACTTGCAGCACCCTTCACAACCCCCCAGTTACTGGCACGAGCGTCTTTCAGGCCAATCAGGCACCGCACACCCTCATAAGGACAAAATGGGCAGGGCATCCACTTGAAGTCTATTTTCACGTCCAGCAGTCAGGTGGGAGCTGCATATCTGTAACATTTAATACCACCCCACCCTCTAAGAAGCAGCCTCACCCATCCACTTTGGAGGTGTTAGGGCCGCCAATACCACCAATCCATCTAGTCACCCACAACAGAGGCCTGAGAATTAGTGGTGCCTCCCAATCCCTCCAGCCAACAGCATCAGGTGCCCAAGGACCACCTGCACCACCACCCCAATAAGTGCTCAAGAGGACAGGGGCAGCCCTCCATCTGGGCACTTGAGGACAGGCAACAGTCCCCTGCCTTACCCCCCACACCACCCCCCTCTGCAACCAGAGACTTGTGCATGCTCCGAACACCCCCACACACTCCTGCCCACCCAGGACTATAGGTAAGAATCTCCACACCACATACTTAGTGACCAACAACTCGGCCACCTGCACCCTGACCAACCACTAAGTGGTAGAGTACACAAAACACCCAACCCAACGACCAGAGGGAATGCCCCCACAACTTCGGCCAGGTGACCAGCAGCACAGACTCATCAACTCAACAAAAATCTTCTTCTACATCTTTATCATCCCTGCAAGAACAATGAACAGACTCCCAGGCTCACAGACCTAGTAGCTGCTATGACCGCTTGGAGACAGGAGGTGAGAGGTTCAATGATACCAATGACAAAAGTAGCATACATACCCATTCTACCTGGACATATAGAAACAAAACAAAAATACAAGATACAGGAAACAAAAATACAGTAAATAAATATAATAACTTATTGACACATAGGAGGCAATGGTCAATATCAAATCACATAAAGAACCAGGACAAGGTGGCTCCAGCAAGCAACCAGAAAAAGGACCAGAAAAACTTCCAGAGGAAGAAAAGGTGATGGAACTACCTGATAAAGAATTCAAAAGACCAATATATAGAGCTCTCCAAGAGATAAAGAAGATGAGGCAAGACACAATCCAAACTAGGGAACATATAGGAAATGCAATAGAAAAATCCAGGAAAACAATACAAGAACAAAAAGAGAATAAACAGGCTGCTGGAAACCACACAAAAAAAGAGCAACTAGAAATCTGAAAGATTAACAATAAAATTTCAGAATTAGTCTCAATAGAAGGTCATAGGAGCAAAAATGAGACAATGGAAGTCAGAATCAGTGAGGCTGAAGATAAATCCCTTGACACCAATTTGTTTGAGGAAAAAGAATGAAAAAAAAATTAAGAACATCTAAGAATTATGTAGGATACTGTTTACAGGAAAAATCTACAACTGATTGGAGTACCAGAATAGAGGGGAGGGAGTAACATAAAGCACAGAGATAATTGTTGAAGATCTGCTGGTAGAAAACGTCCCCAAAATCATGAAAGATGAGAAGATGCCTATCCAGGAAGCTCAATGAAACCCATATAGGATAGACCCCAAAAGAAAGCCATCAAGACGCATCATAGTCAAACTTGCCAAAACCAAAGACAAATAAAGAATTCTGACAGTGACTAGAGATAAACAAAAAGTCACCTAGAAAGAAGAACCAGTAAGAATAATCTCTAATTACTCAGCAGAAACCATGCAGGCAAGAAGGCAATGAGATGACATATATAAGGCTTAGAAGGAAAACAATTGTCAGCCATGAATTATATATGCAGCAAAATTGTCTCTCAAATACAATGATGAAATTAGGTCATTTCCAGATAAACAGAAATTAAGGGAATTTGTAAAAATCAGACCAAATTACAAGAAATCTTAAAGGGAGTACTCCGGTTAGAGAATCAACAACATCAGACAACAATCTAAGAGTAGGACACAGGACAGGTCAGCCAGATGCCAACCCAGATAGAGAATTCACAAAAACAGAGCAAAGCTAATAGACTAAAAATAGGGCACCAAAGACATCAGTACATAAACAATGATAATGTTAAAGCAAAAAACAGAGAATGAACAGTGTAGTCACAGAACTTCCATATGGAGAGGAAGTCAAGGTGACATCAAGAAATAAAAGACTAATTTAAACTTAGAAAAATAAAGGTAAATTTCATGGTAACCACAAAGGAAGCTAACAAATCTACCCATCAAAATAAAAAAGAAGAAAAAAAACATGAAGACTTGGCAAACACAAAATCAACAACAAGAGATGGAAAAAAAACGTACAACCAAAGAGAACTCAGCACAGAAAATCAATAATTACACTGTATGTAAATGGCCTAAATGCACTAGCAAAGAGACAGAGTGGCAGAATGGATAAAAAAACACACGATACATCTGCATGCTGTTGTGATGGTTAAGGCTGTGTGTCAACTTGGCTGGGCCATTATTCTCAGTGGTTTGGCAGCTATGATGTTCTGATCATTTTCATGATGAGATTTGATATAATGTGATCACCTCCATGATGGGCTCTTCTGTGAGTGCCCAGTCAGTTGAAAGGGAGTTTCCTTGAGTATGTGGCCTGCATCGAATATAAGTGGACATCCTGGCAGGGCTTGTGGGCTTTTGCTCATGCTGAATCCTGCAGCCGGCTCCTGTTCATCTGACCCCCAGTTCTTGGGACTTGGGTCAGCAGCTTAGGTGAAGTCTTGCCTGCCAATCTTGGGATTCATCGATCTCTGCAGCCTGTCAGCAAGAGCCCTGCTCTATGAACTGCCGATGTTGGGTTTGCCAACTACTGTGGCTATGTGAATCAGGAGAAGCCTCTATCCTGACCTACAGACTAGGGACAACCACGTGAGCCATTTCCTTGATATAAATCATCTACATATATATTTATACGCTTCACTGGTTTTTCTTCTCTAGAGAACCCAACCTAAGAGAAGAGACACACCTTAGACATAAAGACATGAACAAACTAAAATTCAAAGGATGGAAAAAGATATTAAGAAAACAATAACCAAAAAAGAGCAGATGTGGCAATATTAATCTCCGATAAAATAGGCTTTAAACAAAAATCCACTATAAAGGATAAGGAAGGACACAATATAATGATAAAGGGTTGATATACCAGGAGGACATAACCATAACAAATATACACACACCCAATGACAGGGCTCCAAAAGACATAAAACAAACTAACAGCATTGCAAAGAAAAATAGACGGTTCCACAATAACAGTAGGGGACTTCAACACACCACTTTAGTGAAAGTCAGACACCTAGAAAGAAACTCAATGAGAATACAGATCTAAATGCCACAATCAAACAACCCCACATCATAGACACACAGAGAGCACTCCACCCAAAAGCAGCAAAATATACATCTCTTCCAAGGCACATGGAACATTCTCTAGAACAGACCAGAATTTAGGTCATAACCAAGCCTTAACAGAATCCGAAACATCGAAATAATACAAAACACCTTCTCTGATCATAATGCCATAAAAGGAGAAATCAGCAACAGAAACAGTAATGAAAAAAATCAAAGACATGGAAACTGAACAACACCTTGCTTAAAAACTACTGGGTAATAGAATAAATCAAGGATGGAATAAAGAAATTCATATAATCAAATGACAAAGAAAACGCATCTTACCAAATCCTTTGGGACGCAGCAAAACCAATGCTTAGAGGTCAATTTATAGGAATAAATGCACACATCAAAAAATAAAAAAGTGCCAAAATTAAAACATTAACACTACAACTCGAACAAATAGAAAAAGAGCATCAAAATATAGAGGAATTCAGCACAACTGGACCAAAGCAAAAGCATAGAAGTTTCCTAGACACATTCAAACACTTCGAGGGACTGAATAGCTGGGGCTGGCAGCTGGGGACCATAGTCTCCGGGGGCATGTAAGTCAATTTACATAACATAGTTCATAAAGAAAACGTTCTACTTTCTACTTCAGTGAGTAGTGTCTTCGGTCTTTAAAGCTTGTGAGCAGCCATCTAAGATACACCTGCTTGTCCCATCCCATCTGGAGCAAAGGAAAATGAAGAAAACTAAAGACAAGAAAAACATTTGCCCAAAGGACTAAAGAACCACATGAAACAGCCTCCACCAGCCTGAGACCAGAAGAACTAGATGGTCCCTGGCTACCACCAACAAGCGCTCTGACACGCATCACAAGAGGGAGTCCTGGACAGAATGGGAGAAAAATGTAGAACAGAATTCAAATTTACGAAAAAGATCAGACTTACTGCTCTGACAGAGACTGGAGGAACTATGAGACTGTGTTCCTGAGACTATGGCCCCCAGACACTCTGCCAAGCCAGAACTGAAACGATTGCTCAAGCCCACTTCTCAGACAAAAATTAGACAGACCTATAAAACAAAAAATAGCACAGGTGAGGAACACGGCTCTTAGTTAAATCAATCAAATATATGAGACCACATGAGCAACTCCTGTCCAAAAACAAGAGGAAAAGGCAGGAAGGGACAGGAACTGGAAGAATGGATGCAGGGAACCCAGGGTGGAAAGGGGGAGCATGCTGGCACACTGTGGGGATTGCAACCAATGTCACAAAACAGGATGTGTATAAATTTTTGAATGAGAAATTAACTTGAGCTGTAAACTTTCACCTATAAACATAACAAAATTAAAAAAAAATTGGTACCCACAATTCAAGTTTACAAAATCATCAGCTCATGCTTATAGCAATCAAATGCCAAGGGTTTAATCTACAAGATCTTATGGTAAACAGAGTTGACCCCTGAAAGGGTAGGCTCTTGTTTAAACCAAGTATCAAGGGTGAGAAGCATCTGGGCAGAGAAGGTGAACACCCTGGCTCCTGGTTCTCTGTACTGGCTAGGAGATCGAGTTGCTCTCACTAACACTCAGAGCAAACAGCAACAACCAAGGAGAAGAGATATTCCAGTATTCCAAACTAACGACCTTGATTACCTAAGAGGCTTGTCCCTGAAAGTTATTTGGGTTCACAGATTTCCTCTTTCATACTTAAGAGGAAGATTGAAGACAAGAATAGGATGTCAGAATGGTACATAGTTTACTGGAGAATTAATAGAGTGGAGTTAGTCACTTATGCTAAGGTCATATGCAGAAACCGGACCATTAGCAAAGAAACTAGACTAGAGAAGTAGAAAATAATGAATATAATTTTTTCAAAACTCCTTGTGGAGCTAACAATTGATTTCAAGTCTTATTCCTATAAAGAAACAAAGAAAGACCTTTAAAAATAAATATAGTTTATGATATATAAATAATTTTATTGTAACAACATAGAAGAACACTTTTCAAAGGAAAAAGCATAAATATAAAAACATAATTCTATAACCTCCAACAAATTTTACCTTTTATGCCTATACCTATTTTACAAGGTTGTAATCTTAGTGTATGTATTAGGGATCTCCACAGGAACAGAAACAATAGGATGGGTTGGTAGATGACGGATGATGATAAATAGATAGTGTTATGGAATGAATTGTGTCCCCCCAATATTGTACTGTTGTTGTTGTTAGGTGCCGTCGAGTCAGTTCCGACTCATAGCGACCCTATGCACAATAGAAGGAAACACTACCTGATCCTCCGCCATCCTCATAATCGTTGTTATGCTCGAGGCCATTGTTGCAGCCACTGTGTCAATCCACCTCTTTGAGGGTCTTCCTCTTTTCTGCTGACCCTGTACTTTGCCAAGCATGATGTCCTCCAGAGACTGATCCCTCCTGACAACATGTCCAAAGTATGTAAGATGCACTCTCACCATCCTTGCTTCTAAGGAGCATTCTAATTGTACTTCTTCCAAGACAGATTTATTCGTTCTTCTGGCAGTCCATGGTATATTCAATATTCTTCACCAACACCACAATTCAAAGGCATCAATTCTTCTTCTGTCTTCCTTATTCATTGTCCAGCTTTCACATGCATGTGATGTGATTGAAAATACCATGGCCTGGGTCAGGCGCACCTTAGTCTTCAGGGTGACATCTTTGCTCTTCAACACTTTAAAGAGGCCCTTTGTGGCAGATTTACCCAATGCAACGCATCTTTTGATTTCTTGACTGCTGCTTCCATGGCTGTTGATTGTGGATTCAAGTAAAATGAAATCCTTGACAACTTCAGTCTTTTCTCCGTTTGTCACGATGTTACTCATTGGTCCAGGTGTGAGGATTTTTGTTTTCTTTATTTTGAGGTGCAATCCATACTGAAGGCTGTGGTCTTTGATCTTCATTAGTAAGTGCTTCAAGTCCTCTTCACTTTCAGCAAGCAAGGCAGTGTCGTCGGCATAAAGCAGGTTGTTAATGAGCCTTCCTCCAATCCTGATGCCCTGTTCTTCTTTACATAGTCCAGATTTTCGGATTATTTGCTCAGCATATAGGTATGGTGAAAGGACGCAACCCCGACACACACCTTTCCTGACTTAAAACTACTCAGTATCCCTTTGTTCTGTCTGAACAACTGCCTCTTGATTTATGTACAAGTTCCTGATGAGCACAATTAAGTGTTCTGGAATTCCCATTCTTCTCAATGTTATCCATAATTTGTTATGACCCACACAGTCGAATGCCTTTGTGTAGTCAATAAAACACAGGTAAACATCCTTCTGATACTCTCTGCTTTCCGCCATTATCCATCTTAAATCAGCAATGATATCCCTGGTTCTACGTCCTCTTCTGAATCTAGCCTGAATTTCTGGCAGTTCCCGATCAATATACTGCTGCAGCCACTTTGAAATGACCTTCAGCAATATCTTGCTTGGGTGTGATATTAATGATATTGTTTGATAATTTCCTCATTCGGTTGGACCACCTTTCTTGGGGATAGACATAAATATGGATCTCTTCCAGTCGGTTGGCCAGGAAGCTGTCTTTCATATTTCTTGGCATAGATGAGTGAGCACTTCCAGCTCTGCATCCGTTTGTTGAAACTTCTCAATTGATATTCCATCAATTCCCGGAGCCTTGTTTTTCACCAATGCCTTCAGTGCAGCTTGGACTTCTTCCTTCAGTACCATCGGTTCCTGATCATACTCTACTTTTTGAAATGGTTGAACGTTGGCTAATTCTTTTTGGTGTAATGACTCTGTGTATTCCTGCCATCTTCTTTTGATGCTTTCTGTGTTGTTTAGTATTTTCCGCATAGAATCCTTCACTATTGCAACTCGAGGCTTGAATTTTTTCTTCTGTTCTTTCAGCTTGAGAAACGCCGAATGTGTTCTTCCCTTTTGGTTTTCCATCTCCAGCTCTTTGCACCTGTCATTATAATACTTTGCTTTGTCTTCTCTAGCTGCCCTTTGAAATCTTCTTTTTAGTTCTTTTATGTCATCATTTCTTCCTTTTGCTTTAGCTGCTTGACATTCAAGAACAAATTTCAGAGTCTCCTCTGACAACCATCTTGGTCTTTTCTTTCTTTCCTGTCTTTCCAATGACCTCTTGCTTTCTTCTTGTATGATGTCCTTGATGTCATTTCACAACTCGTCTGGTATTTGGTCATTAGTGTTCAACATATCAAATCTATTCTTGAGATGGCCTTTCTTCGTTTCCAACCTTTCCATTCCAATCACCAGTAATTATCAATGCATCGTGATTGCATGTTCGATCAATTTCAGTCTGCAGAAGTTCATAAAAATCTTCAATTTCTTCATCTTTGGCCTTAGTGTTTTGGTGTGTAGATTTGAATAATAGTCGTATTATCTGATCTTCCTTGTAGGCGTATGGATATTATCCTTCACTGACAGTGTTGTGTTTTACGGGATAAATCTCAAAATGTTCTTTTTGACAATGAATGCAACACCATTCTCTTCAAGTTGCCATTCCCGGCATAGTAGACTATTTGACTGTCCAATTCAAAATGGCCAATACCAGTCCATTTCAGCTCAGTGATGCCTACGATATCAATGTTTATGTGTTCCATTTCATTTTTGACGATTTCCAATTTTCCTACATTCATACTTCATACATTCCGGGTTCTGATTATTAACGGATGTTTGCAGCTGTTTCTTCTCATTTTGAGTCATGCCACATCAGCAAATGAAGGTCCCAAAAGCTTGACTCCCTCCATGTCTTTAAGGTTGACTCTATGAGGAGGCAGCTCTTCCCCAGTAGTCTTTTGAGTGCCTTGCAACCTGGGAGGCTTATCTTCTGGCACTATATCAGACGATGTTCCGCTCCTATTCATAAGGTTTTCACTGGCTAATTCTTTTCAGAAGTAAACTGCTGGGTCTTTCTTCCTTTCTATTATACCCAGAAAAAAACCCTTTCTATTATAGCAGCACTAAATAACTAAGATGGACAGAGAGACAGATGATAGATAGTTTGATAGATAGATGATGATGATGATGATAGATAGATAGATAGATAGATAGATAGATAGATAGATAGATAGATAGATGATAGATAGATAGATAGATAGATAGATAGATAGATAGATAGATAGATAGATAGATGATAGAGAGGTAGAGAGAGAGGAGAGAGGTAGAGAGAGAGGTAGGTAGGTAGATGATAAATAGATTAGATAGATAGATGATAGATTGATAGATAGATGACAGACAGACAGATAGATAGATGGATGATAAAAAGAGATTTTAAGGAATTGATTCACAGAATTGTGAGGGATGGCAAGTACAAAATCTTTAGGCTAGGCAGACTACAAACTGGCAGGATATCTATGTTATAGTGTTAAGGCAGACTCCTTCTCCACTCTGAAACCTCAGTTTTTGTTGCCCTTTGGTGACCCATGGGACATATAGCTGCCACATATATTTTATGCCTCTGGGGGTTGCTGGGAAGCTGCTTTCCCATCTTTAGTACATGCTACTGTAAGGTCAGGGCCTGTATAACTGTTTGAAACTGAAAAAACGGGCATGTGTGGCAAATTATTATTTTTACAGGATATTATATTAGGTGGTGCATCCTGGAGGTGTGATTTTGCAAAACTTTTGTCCCTTTTGGCTTTCTTCGTGAGAGATAAGCTTATATTTTCATGTTCCTGTGTGTTATTTGAAAGCTGCATTACTCAGAATGATTCCATGTTAGAGTGAATACCTCGTTTTCAGGCGTAATTCATTGTATATGCCTGTGATCTCACTAATCATACCCGCAGAGTCCATAGGGACAAAGGTGTCCCACATAATCCTATCCGCAGAGTCCCTGGGGACATAGGGGTCTCACATATTACCCATAATACCTACCAAAAATTTAAACACACCCAATGATTCAGCATGGCTTCCATTACTGAAAATGTATGGTATAAAAAAAAATCAGAACTGAAAATAATTTGGTCACCAAACAGTTTTAAGGCTTTCAGCTGATTGGTGAGGACCACCGATATTATCAAGGGTAATCTCCTTTACTTAGATTCAACTGTTTGTAAACATTAATCACAGCAATAAAATATCATCACAGCAACATCTAATTTAGTGTTTGATGAAACAACTGGGCATCATACCCTAGCCAAGTTGACACATAAAATTAACCATCACTATTCACCCCATTGTCATCTTGGCACCCATACACCCCTACACATCTTAAATCACACTTAATCTTCAAATAGATCCAATAATAATGTTGTACTTCCACCTAACATGGTAAAAGTTTCCTGCATACAACAGAAAACTCACTAACACTTTCCACAGAAGAGGATGCAAAGTCCTTGGGTGATGTTTACTCTTCTCCTTAATATCCTGTAACTTAAATGCTATAGTATAAAATTAACATTACTTAGGGTACTATAACTATAAGTCAATAAATCTTATGTTATATGATAAGAGGATAAGAGAGAGAAGAAAACAGCAAAATTTGGCACACACACACAAACCTATCAAAATAAGGAATAAATACTCTTAATGATTACAGTCCTCATTTCTGCAACTAGTCACACAGTCATAGCTGATATTTATAACTACCTTCTTCCCATACTCATTCCATATTCCCCTTGACCTCAGGAAGCACCTCAGATGGCTGTGGTTCTTTGCTTGGTAAGATGAACAAAACCGTCCCTGAAGGATCTAGGCCATTAACAATCCTGCATGAATTGGTTAGTTGTAGATTTCCATTGGCTTTAATCACAAGACATACTAAGATACACCTTAAGCGATCTCCCGTATTCCAGACATACTCTTCAAAAAAAAAAATTTTTTTTTTTTACCTGCCTTGTGTTATAATAGTCTAGATTACATTTGGTAATCAGGGTCAATCACACTAGCGAGTATAGTAACTCCCTTCTTTGCCTGTTGATTCAAAGGCATGAGAAGCCCAAAAGTGATGGGGTGGCATTCTTACCTTCTTGTTCAATGGAATGTGTGTTGTGTCTCCTGGTGATAGCCTTCCTCCCTTTGGAACTAAGGCTTCTAGACAAGCAGAACATAAAGTTTCAGGGATAGGAAGGAAAAAAAAATTGCTACCAGATCACTAGGGGTAATATTGAGTGGTGCCACTTCCATTTCCACACCTTGATTCCTGGACCTGTGAATCCTGGTTATGGGAGAAACAACACTAAACATAGAATGCTTATTTAGAGCATATACAGCCTCCTGGAGAACATTGTCCCAGCCCTACAAGGTATCTCCACCTCGCTGGTGTTGCAACTTAGTCTTCAGATGGGCATTCCATTGTCCTATCTAGGCTGCTGCTTCAGGATGATGAAGAACATAGTAAGACTAGTGAATGCCATGAGCCATCGATGCACTGAATTTGCTGTGAAGTGAGTTCCTTGATCAGAAGCATTATTGTGTGGAACACCATGGCAATGTATAAGGCATTCATGGATGGTAGTTTTGGCAGAAGCACCGTGTGCAGGGAAGGCAAATCCAAATCCAGTATGTCTATTTCAGTAAGGACAAAGCACTGCTCCTTCTATGATGAAAGTGGCTCAATGTAATCAACGGCTCAACAGTTTGCTAGCCAACCATCCTGGGAAACGGTGCTATATTTGGTTCTCAGTGCTGTACTCTGCTGATGGCAGCTTGGGCACTTAGCATTGGTTGTAGCCAGGCCGACCTTGGTAAGTGGAAGTCCAAGTGAACCCATGCACAATTTCCATCCCTGTCACCACAGCCACTTTTTTCATGTTCCCATTGGCAACGACTGTAGTGACTAGGGAAAGAGGTTGACAGGAATCCACAAAACAGGTCATCCTATCCGTTTGTTTATTAAAACTTGCCTCTGTTGAGGTAATCCTTTAGTGAGAATTCACACAGGACACAAATTTCTTCATAGATCTTTTTTGTTTTATCAGTCAGAGAGAGGTATCCACATACCTTTCCCTTAGGCCTCCTTGGCACTAATTTTTTGATCATGTTCCTTCCAAATCCCTGACCATTCAGGCAAACCATTGCCTACAACCCACACATTGGTATAAATTAAAACTCAGTCATTTCTCTTTCCAAGCAAAATGAACAACCAGGTGCACTGCTCAAAGTTCTGCCCACTGGGAGGATTTCTCTTCACCACTGTCCTTCAAGGAAGTCCCAGAAAGGGGCTGCAGTGCTGCAGCTGTCCACTTTTGAGTGGTGCCTGAGTATTGTGCAGAACCATCTGTAAACCAGGCACAAGTTTTCTCTTCCACAGTCAACCGATTGTAAGGTTCTGCCTATGAAGCCATAGATGCAGTCTGAGAGAGAGAAAGTAATGTACTAGGAGTGGGGGCCATGAGAATTTGAGCCACTTCCTCGTGAACTTATTTTATGTGTATGCTTTTTAGTTGTAGAGGGGGCCAGGGACAACAACTTATCCTTCACTTAAGAAAGAATACCTTGACATCAATAAAATCCTAGAAATTTTACTGAGATGGAAGACCCCTGAATTTTTGTCAGATTTATTTCCTACTCTCTGACATGCATATGTCTTATCAATAAATCTGGAGTAGTTGCTACTTCTTGCTCACTAGGTCCAATCAGCATGATGTCCTCAATGTAATGGACCAGTGTGATGTCTTGTGGAAGGGAAAGGCAATCAAGTTCCCTGCAGACTAAATTATGACATAGGGCTGGAGAGTTGATATACTCCTGAGGAAGGACAGTGAAGATGTATATCTGGTCTTGCCAGCTAAAACCAAACTGCTTTTGGTCATCTTTATTAACAGGAATTGAGAAAAAAAATTGCCAGCTCAATAGCTGTGTACCAGGTGCCAGGGGATGTATTAATTTGTTCAAGCTATAAAACCACATCTGGTACAGCAGAGGCAATTGAAGTCACCATCGCGTTATGTTTACAATAATCCACTGTCGTTTTGTTTTTTGCACAGGCCGATTGGGTGAGTTGGATGGGGATGTGGTGGGAATCACCACTCCTACATCCTTCAAGTCCTTAATGGTGGCATTAGCCTCTGCAGTCACTCCAGGAATGTGGTATTTCTAGGTATAGGAAGTTCTAGCGGCTTCCACTTGGGCTTTCCTACCATAATAGTCCTCATTCCACATGTCAGAGAACCAATGCAGGGGTTCTTCCAGTTGCTGAGTATGTACGTTCCAATTATGCATTTCATAACTAGGGAAATAACAAGATGGGTTAGGGCACCCACTGAACCCATGGGATATGGAGTTGAGCTAAAAGTCTATTGATCACCTGACTTCCAGAAGCCTGTACTCAGACTGGTGGACCACAGGGACTGCCTTAGAAATCTAGTACTGCCATACAAAAACACGACAAATGTGTGGCTTTAAAGAATATAAATTTATTTTCTCACAGTTCAGGAGGCTAGAAATATGAATTCAGAGTGAAGATCTAGAGAGGTGTCCTTCTTTGTCAGTAGCCCTGGGAGTTCCTTGGAGTTACTTGACATTACTTGGTGTTCCTGGGCTTGTAGATATATCTGCCGTGTGTCTGTCTTCATGTGGTATCTTTTCCCTGTGTGTCTCTGTGCTTATTCTGCCCCTTTTATAACTCAAAAGTGATTAGGTTTAGGATCCACCCTACTCTGGTATGATCTCATGAGCATAAAGAAGAAAAATTTACTTCCAAACAAGCTTATATCCACAGGTACAGGGATAAGGACTTATATTGAATATATGTGAGAGACACTATTCAATCCATAACGATGAAGTTTTGGGCCTCCTGGAATTAGTGTCAGTTCAGAGCCAATGTTTATTAATTCCCCAAAAGTTTGATTACTTTCTTTCCCCAGCGTACAGTCACCCTGGTAAACAGCCATGCATCCCTTTGGGAAAGGTAGGGAGAAAGATTAACAATACATATCTTTGGCAGTAGGGCAGGGTCCTTTCTCAAAAGGACCCAGCCTCCTCCTTATTCATGAGTTGTGGGTTTGTGAACTGGCTTAAGTTTGGGAATTGATTGAGGATATGTGACTCTCTATTTTGTAATTCAAGTTAGACATGTTTGCTTAACCTAGACCTCTTCTGCCTATAAAGGTCAAGTAAGAATGTAGTAGGCTTTCGATTCTATTTCACTCCTAGAGACATCATCAATTAACCAATGCCAAAGGCCTCTGCAACTCAGACCATTCCGATTACTGCTTTGACTCTGCTGTCCATTATGGTAACCACACCCACCTTGTCTTTAGTTATTAAGTACTGCCACTTGGCCTCTGCCATTCTGGAATCAAGTCACTCCCATTGTAAGTTTGTAAATGGGGTTTAGAACCCAAGCCTCCTGATTTCGTTTGGGTCACTTTCTTCTCACATAGAATGACTTTCGTTTTGGTCTTAGCATGTTTGTAACCTATATAACAAATGCAGTTAATACTCTTAAAAATAACTAAAGGATAAAAATAGGAACCTGAAAGAAGTAGACAATAGCCATTACGAAGGGATCCTCAGTTCATATATTTAATTTCAAAACAAAACAGCAATAATGTTTTTTCACCTTTCAGGTATATGAAGATTAAAGAATGTGAAACCACCTGATGTTGGCAAGAGTTTACAGAAAACAGTACTCCCATTGACTTGATGGGAGTGTAAATTGGAGACTATACTAGCTTCTATCAGAATTAGAAAGGTTCACATCCTTTGACCCAACAATTGTTTAGGAATTTCTCCTACAGAAATATCTGGATAATTGCAGAAAGATGCATATTCACATACATACACACAAGAGGGGAGAGAGAAGATGATCTCCAATTGCAGAACTGTATGGCATTATGAAAAGTTAGAAACAGCCTAAATATCAATCATTGATAGACTGCTATGTCATTGTTAAAAAGAATGAAGCCAATATATATGTACTCAAATATAAATTTATTCAAGTTCCATTAAATGGGTAAAGGAAACGACAAAACAATATTACGGTATAACACTCTTTTTGTAAAAATAAAATGCTATTTATGCAAATACATAAACATATACATATACACACATGCAAATGGGATAAAACAAGTCTGAAGGAAACATTCCAAACTGATAACAATAGTAATATGTGAGGAATAGACTTGGAGGTTTGGATTTTCCCTCTTCATTTGACACATTTTTGCAACAGAGATGAAACTTGTCCAAGGCAGGTTAGTGGCAACATCAGGATTACCAATTGGAGTATTTTGTTTGAATGAATTCGAAATTTTTTGATTCCTGGGCTCTAGAACTCAAAAGTTTTATGAAGACCACGCAAAGAGAGATCAGGACTTTAGCGATCCCTCACACTTTACTGGGAATAAACAGCTCTGGTAACAGGGAACAGCCAGGGAGAAATAAAATACAGATCCCCCAAGTTAAGGAGGGTAGGAGACAGAAATTTGTATAATTGGAAAAGTAAATTGACCCACCACCTTCATGAAGGCACTTTAAATAAAACCTTTTAAATAACCATCTTTATCTGTCCTCCACATCTTCAACCCCAGTTCAGAACTACGTAGTGGCAGACACACTGAGCTAGGAGGCAGGAACGTGGGTTCTACCCATACTAATTCTCTGAGTGACCTAGGCCAAGTCCCTTTCCTTCGTAAGGCTGTTTCCTATAATTGGAGACTCTGAAATTCTACTCAGTCTAAATAAAGGGAGTTGACTAAATCCCTCCGAGTTCTATTTCATGTCTGAGAGTCTGTACTTCCATGATAATTTCTGCATCATAATAATAACTAATAGTTATTACATGCTCACCATGTGCTAGACACTGTACTTAGCACTTTACATGTATCATCTCATTTTATTCTCACAGCAAAGCTATGAAGTAGATGCTATTATAATATTCATTAGACTCACGAGGAGTTGTAGACCCAGGGATCAAATGACTTGCTCAAGGCTACACAGTTATGAAGCAGCAGAAACAGGTTATGAACTCAGACAGTTTAACTTGAGAGCCATGATTTGAACCACTGATCCCACTGCAGAAGAGGCTGTCCTGGTCATCCAGTGCTGCCATAACAGAAATACCACAAGTGGAAGGTTTTAACAAAGAGAAATTTATTTCCTTACAATAAAGTAGGCTAAAACTCCAAATTCAAGGCGTCAGCTCCAGGGGAAGTCTTTGTCTCTGTCGGCTCTGAAAGAAGGTCCTTGTCTTCAATCTTCCCCTGGTCGAGGAGCTTCTCAGGTGCAGGGGCCCTGTGTCCAAAGGACATGCTCTGCTCCTGGTGCTGTTTTGTCGGTGGTATGAGGTCCCCCAACTCTTTGCTTGCTTCCCTTTCCTTTTATCTCTTGAGAGATAAAAGGTGGTGCAGGCCACACCCCAGGGAAATTCCCTTTACCTTGGATCAGGGAAGTGACCTGAGTAAGGGAGGTGTTACAATCCCACCCTAATCCTCTCAACATAAAATTACAATCACAAAATGGAGGACAATCACACATGGCCTAACCAAGTTGATACACACATTTGGGGGGGGGGCACAATTCAATACATGACAGGGGTTATCTCTTCCATTCCAGTCATTTTTCAGTGAAATTACAGGAGATATCTTGATCAGACAGGACAGTCTGGTCCTGTTAAATAATCTTTTTCTTTTTAATGTCTGGTAGATGTTTTCAGATGATTGCTTGAAAATAAAAATCTGTTCATCTATTTTGCATGGAATTAACATCTCGGTAAATTCCATTGAGACAAATCCTTCACAGATAAACTTCTCTGGAAGCACAGATATAATTCCAGGAAATTAAGATGGGAACCGAATTCAGTGCCTCAAGTCAACCATCAGCAGCATTGATATAGGGATGTTTTGACAGTGGTTTTATCCTATTTCTTGGTGTTTCCTCCTACCCTCATGTATAGGACCCACCACATACAGTTTAACAGGTTATTCACTACACGAGGGTACCTGATGGAGGGGACAAGTGAGGACTGAAATCTCACTTCCATTCTAGTCATCCGATGTCCTCTGATTCCAAGTTATATCTCCTCAAAAGAAGGAGCAACTTTTGCCAATCTGTAGAAAGTATACATGGTTCACTCACCAAGCCATTCACTTGCAAATATGCTCCTATTTGGGACTGGTGGGAGGGTGGTAGGATGGCTTTTGCTAATTCACACAAAGATGCTGCATGGGCTAGCAGCTGCTCTGCTGGTAGACCATTCAGGACACTTCACAGAGCTTTTACAAACTTGTTACACGATCACTTCTCAGGGCGCTGCTCTTTTCTGGGAGAGACCTAGATAATCTAAGAAATTAATTCCTACTGCCAGTTGGCAACGTTGTTTTTTGTTTTGTTTGTGCTTGTTTGTTTTGTTTTTAACCAGTGCTAAATACAGTGGCAAGGAAAATGGTCCTCAGGCCTAATCATGCTTAAATGAACATTAGTTAGAAGCACTTGAAATACAAGTGACACGAGAAAATTTTAAAAGAGGATGTAATTTCCTTAGTGAGTTCAAGGCTACTAAACCAGAAAAATCACATACCAAGGAATTGTGAGTAAATGTCACTGGGTATTGATCAGCCTTGGAAGATAGCAGAGAAGCTTGAAGCTGAAGACAGTTCAACAGAGTGAGCATTATCAAAAAGGGGAACAGAGTGCTTTTTACAAGCCACAAATGAACTTGTTGATCTCAGGTTGAGATTCTAAGAATTACTTACGGAATGGTGGTTGAGGACTTAGAAAAAGAAAAGTATATATTTGGAGCCAACATGTTTTAACTAAGAACAAATGATGATAAACCAACCTAGTTTATTATTGTTTTTGTTGTAACAAGTAGGAGAATCAAGTGTGGGACTTCATTAAAAACATTTGACAAAGTCCCTTGTGCTAATCTTTTTAGGTAGGGGCTAGATGGGACTACTGTTAGGATTCATAACCGACTGAAAGCCAACCCTGAAAGGTAAAAAGTAATGAAAATAACACGCTGACATCAACCTGACTAAAAAGTCCTTGACCGTGTTCTATTCACTGTTTTATCAAAGATTTAGATAAAAACTGAGAAGGTATACTGATCTAATTTGCAATTATGAATATGGAGAGGGGATGCAAACGACTTGAATTTTTCTGAACAGTTCTAATTTTGTCCCAGTGTCCACAGACATGACCAAAATGATAAAAATATTCTGGAAATGCCAACATATTGGCATCCAAAATACATCTACCAGCTTCCTTTTACAACAAAATCCCTTTGCCAGACTATGTGTACCAGTTTAGGGTTTGAAAAATATGGTCATTGGTAAGGAAAGTGGTTGTACCAACAGTTGTAGGAAAGGATAAAAAGCAGAGAATCAAGAGTGCCAACAAGAAAACTGACTTTGCTAGCAATGACAAAACAAGGCTAGGTGGAAGAAATGTTTGTACTGAGTTCTCTGCTTAGAGAAGCAATTACTTTGGTTCCTCAAGTTTCCCACCTTTTCAGGGTTGCAGAATCATAGCTGGCTTACTAATCTTGGACAATTCAGTTACATGTAAGGGATTTTTGTTTGTCATTGAGACAGATGTTGAGGAATCAAGCTAGGGAGAGATCAGGTGCTTAGTTGTGGATGGAGTTGAGTAGGCTGGTCCAAGTCATGAGACTGTAGAGAATTGTGGAAATAACATGGGCTTAGGGGTGAGATATACCCAGGTTAACATCCCAGTTCTGCCATTTAGTAACTATGTGATCTTCAACAACTTATTTAACCTCTTTAAGCCTCAGTTTCCTCATCTGTAAAATGAGGGTGAGACAGGCCTAGGTTAACATCCCAGTTCTGCCATTTAGGAACTGTGTGATCTTGAGCAGATTATTAAACCTCACTAAACTTCAGTTGGAAACCCTGGTGGCATAGTGGTTAAAGGCTACAGCTGCTAACCAAAAGGTCAGCAGTTCAAATCCAACAGGCGCTCCTTGGAAACCCTATGGGGCAGTTCTGCTCTGTCCTACTGGGTCGCTATGAGTTGGAATTGTCTCAACAGCAATGGGTTAAGCTTCAGTTTCCTCATACATAAAATGGGGATGATAATGCTCATCTCACAGGGCTACTAAATATTGAATATCATAATGCATACAAAGTGCATAATGGAACATATTAAAAACTCAGCAAACAGAGCTCCTTATCTCTTTTCCTCATGAATTTGTTTTTCCATCACAGTTCTTTTCTCACTGAATGGCCTCACCCTCCACTCAGTTGGACATTTCTACAAGCAGAAACTTGGATATCATCCTTAACTCCATCCTCTATCTTATTGTCCCCTCTATAACTCATACACACACACACACACACACAATAATTACTAAGTTCTGTTGGATGACTCTACACCAACAAAGGGCATTTTGAAGAGGAAATTACTAAATCAATACCATTTACAATAGCTCCCCAAGAGACAAAATACATAGGAATAAATCTAACCAGAGATGTAAAAGATCTATACAAAGAAAACTACAAGACACTACTGTAAGACACCAAAAGAGATCTGCATAAGTGGAAAAAAATACCTTTCTCATGAATAGGAAGACTCAACACTGTAAAAATGTCTATTCTACCCAAAGTGATCTACAGATCCAATGCAATCCCGACCCAAATACAGTGATATTTTTTAATGAGATGGAGAAACAAATCACCAACTTCATATGGACTGGAAAGAGGCCCTGGATAAGTAAAGCATTACTAACAAAGAAGAACAAAGTGGGAGGCCTCACACTACCTGATTTTGGAACCTATTATACCGCCACGGTTGTCAAAACAGCCTGGTACTGGTACAACAACAGATACATAGACCAGTGGAACAGAATTGAGAATCCAGACATACATTCATCCACCTATGAGAAACTAATATTTGACAAAGGCCCAAAGTCCATTAAATGGGGAAAAGACAGTCTCTAACAAATGGTGCTAGCATAACTGGATATCCATCTGCAAAAATATGAAACAAGACCCATACCTCATACCATGCACAAAAACTAACTCAAAATCTAGGGCCTAAATATAAAATCTAAAACGATAAAGATCATGGAAGGAAAAATAAGGACAATGCTAGGAACCCTAATACATGGCATAAACAGAATACGCAACATAACTGACAATGCACAAACACCAGAACATAAACTAGATAACTGGGAGCTCCTAAAAATCAAACACTTACACTCATCAAAAGACTTGACCAAAAGAGTAAAAAGATGACCTACAGACTGGGAAAAAAAAATTGGCTACAACTTATCTGATCAGGGTCTAATCTCTAAAATCTACAAGATGCTGCAAAATCACAACAACAAAAAGACAAATAACCCAATGAAAAAATGGGCAAAGGATATAAACAGGCACTTTACCAAAGAAGACATTGAAGCAGCTAACAGATACATGAGGAAGTACTCATGATCATTAGCCATTAGAGAAATAAAAATCAAAACTACAATGAAATATCATCTCACCCCAACAAGGCTAGCTCTAATCCAAAAAACACAAAATAATAGATGTTGGAGAGGTTGTGGAGAGACTGGCACACTTATACACTGCTGGTGGGAATGTAAAATGGTACAAGTACTTTAGAAATCGATTTGGCGCTTCCTTGAAAAGCTAGAAATAGAAGTACCACACAACCTAGCAATCCCACACATTGGGATATATCCTAGAGAAATAAGAGATGTCACATGAATAGATATATGCACAACCATGTTCTCTGCAGCATTGTTCACAATGGCAAAAAAGATGGAAACAACCTAGGTGCCCATCAACAGATGAATGGATAAACAAATTATGGTACATACACACAACAGAACACTATGCAACAACAAGAAACAAGGGTGAATTCACAAAACATCTCACAACATGGATGAATCTGAAAGGCATTATGCTGAGTGAAATTAATCAGTCACAAAAGGACAAATATTGTATGAGACCACTATTAGAAGAACTCAAGAAAAGGTTTAAACACAGAAGAAAACACTCTTTGTTGGTTAGGAGGGTGGGGAGGGAGATAGGAGGAAATTAACTAACTAGATAGTAGACAAGAATCACCTTAGGTGAAGGCAAGGACAACACACAATACAAGGGAAGTCAGCACCACTGGACTAAACCAAAAGCTAAGACGTTTCCTGAATACAACCAAACACTTCGAAGGACAGAGTAGCAGGGGCTCCAGCCTGGGGACCATGGTTTCAGAGGACATCTAGGTCAATTGCCATAACAAAGTTTATTAAGAAAAAGTTCTGCTTCCCACTTTGGTGAATGGCATCTGGAGTCTTAAAAGCTTGTGAGTGGCCATCTAAGATGCATCTTTGGTCCCAACCAACTTGGAGCAAAGGAGAATGAAGAACAGCAAAGACACAAGGAAAATACTAGCCCAAGAGACAAAAGGGCCACGTAAACCAGAGACTCCATCAGCCTGAGACCAGAAGAACTAGATGGTGCCCGGCTACCACTGATGACCGCCCTATCAGGGAACACAACAGACAGCCCCTGACGGAGCAGGAGAAAAATGTGGTACAACACTCAAATTCACATAAAAAGACCAGACTTAATTGTCTGACAGACACTGGAGGAACCCTCAAAGCCATGGCCCCTGGATTCTCTGTTAACCCAGAACTAAAACCGTTCTCGAAACCCACTCTTCAGACAAAGATTAGATTGGACTATTAAACATGAAATAATAATGAGGAGTGTGCTTCTTAGTTCAAGCAGATACACGAGACCAAATGGGCGGCTGAGACAGGATGAGAAGGCAGAAAGTGTCACGAACTGGTTGGATGGGCACAGAAAACCCAGGGTGGAAAGGGGGAGTGTGCTGTCACATTATAGGGTTTGCAATTAATGTCTCATAACAATATGTGTATAAATTTTTGTATGAGAAATTAACTTGAGCTGTAAACTTTCACCTAAAGCATAATAACAATAATAATAAAATTACTAAGTTCTTAACTTCTTTCTGCCTGTTTTTTTCTCCTTAAGATCTCTCAGATCTATTCACATCCGTTCATTCCCAATGGTCTGAACTTAGTACCAGCTAACAATCTTTCACCTGCATCTTGCAACAGTCTCCTAACTGGAATCTTTATTTCTAGTTTTGACTTTTTTTTCTTATTTTATTTTGTTATTGTTGTTCAGAATATACACAGCAAAACATACACCATTTCAATAGTTTTCTACATGCACAATTCAGTGACATTGATTACATTTTTCGAGTTGTGCAAACATTCTCACCGTCTTTTATTGAGTCGTTCCTCCCACATTAACGTAAATTCACTGCCACCTAAGGTTCCTATCTAATCTTTTGCCTTGCTGTTGTCACTTTGATCTCGTATAGGTAGTTCTTAAAAGAGCATAATGCTAAAGGCAGACATTTTTTACTAGTTAAGCTGAACTATTATTTGATTTTAAGATTTCAGGGGATATTTTCAGTTTAAATTTTAAAGATGATCTCAGGACAATAGTTTCAGGGGTTCATCCAGCCCCCAGGGCTCCAGAAAGTGTGCAGTCCATGAGAATTTGAAATTCCGTTCTGCATTTTTTTCCTTTTGATCAGGACTCTTCTATAGACTCTGATCAAAATGTTCATTAATAGTTGCTAGGCACCATCCAGTTATTCTGGTGTCGTGGCCCAGGAGGCAGTTGTTCATGGAGGCAAGTAGCCACACATTTTATATCCTCCTCCTGTTCCTGACTCTTTTTCCCTCTGCTGCTCCAACTGTTGTGCCTTGGATGGCTGTCTACAACCTTAAGACCCCAGACACCACACAACAAACTAGGAGGTAGAGCAGAAGCACTAAACACATTATTAGGCCAATTAACTGGCATGTCCCATAAAACCATGACCCTAAACCTCCAAACAAAGGAACCAAATCCCATGAGTTTTCTGGTTATACATAGGGAGGCTCAGCACCTACTCTCTTTGTTGTTGTTGTTGTTGTTATAAACATATCTATCACACAACTTTTACCAATTCAACTTTTTACAGGTGTACAAGTTATTGTGCAGCCATACCTTTAATCAATGTGACTTTTCCATCACTGTGAACCCTCCTTTCCCCCTTCCTCGTGCCCCTGTTGTTGTTGTTGTTGTTGTTAGGCGCTGTGGAGTCACTTCGACTCATAGCGACCCTATGTACAACAGAACAAAACAATGTCCGGTCCTGCCCCATCCTCACAATTGTTGTGATGTTTGAGCCCATTGTTGCAGGCATTGTGTCAGTCCATCTCATTGAGGGTCTTGCTCTTTTTCACTGACCCTCTGCTTTACCAAGTATCATGTCCTTCCCCAGGGACTGATTCCTCCTGATAACATGTCCAAAGTATATGAGATGAAGTCTCATCATTCTTGCTTAGAATGAGCATTCTGGCTGTACTTCTTCCAAGACAGATTTTTTTCATTCTTTTTGCATTCTATGGTATATTCTATATTCTTCAACAACACCATAATTCAAAGGCACCAATTCTTCTGTGCTCATCCTTATGTATCATCCAGCTTTCACATTCACATGCAGCGATTGAAAAAACCATGGATTGGGTCAGGAACACCTTAGTCTTCAAGGTGACATCTATGCTTTTCAATATTTTAAAGAGGTCTTTTGCCCAATGTGGTGCATCTTTTGATTTCTTGACTGCTGCTTCCATGGGTGTTGACTGTGGATCCAAGTAAAATGAAATCCTTGACAACTTCAGTCTTTTCTCTGTTTACCATGATGTTGCTTATTGGTCCAGTTGTGAGGATTTTTCTTTTCTTTCTGTTGAGGTGCAATCCATACTGAAGGCTGTGGTCTTTGATCTTCATCAGTAAGTGCTTCGAGCCCTCTTTGCTCTCAGCAATCAAGGTTGTGTCATATGCATAATGCAGATTGTTAATGAGTCTTCCTCTAATCCTGATGTTCTGTTCTTCTTCATATAGTCCAGCTTCTTGGATTATTTGCTCAGCATACAAATTGAATAGGTATGATGAAAGAATACAACCCTGACGCACAATTTTCCTGACTTTAAACCACCCAGTATCCCCTCATTCTGTTCAGACAACTGCCTCTTGGTCTGTGTACATGGTCTATGTACTTGGATATGTCATGCCCCTAGTAAGCACTAATAAAATTTGGTCTCTATACATTTACATTTTCTTGTCTTTTTATATTAATGATGTCATAAAATATTTGTCCTTTTATGATTGAATTACTGCACTCAGAAAAATATCTTCATTATGCTTCATTACATGGAGTCACTGTGCCAAAAAGACCTGGTTGACTTTCAACCATTTCAGGTGGTACCATGTGATCAAAAACAGATGGTACTGATGGAGGAGGTCCAAGCTGCACTGAAGGCATTGGCAACACAAGGCTCAAGGAATTGACACAATACCAACTGAGATGTTTCAACAAACGATGCAGCACTGGAAGTGCTCACTCATCTATGCCAAGGAATTTGGAAGACAACTACCTGCCCAACAGACTGGAAGATATCCATATTTATGCCTATTCCAAAGAAACGTGATCCAACGGAATGTGGAAATTATTGAAAAACATCACTAATATCACACACAAGTAAAATTTTGGTGAAGATCATTCAAATGAGGCTGCAGCAGTACATCAACAGGAAACTGCTGGATTCAGAAGAGGGTGTAGAATGAGGGATATCAGTGCTGATGTCAGATGGATCTTGGCTGAAAGGAGAGAATATCAGACAGATGTTTACCTGTGTTTTATTAACCATGCAAAGACGTTCGACGGTGTGGATCATAACAAATTATGGGTAATATTTCATAGAACGGGAACTCTAGAACACTTAGTTGTTCTCATGAAGAATGTGCACGTAGAACAAGAGACAGTCATTCAGCCAGAACAAAGGGATACTGTATGGTTTAAAGTCAAGAAAGGTGTGCATCAAGATTGTATCCTTTCACCATATTTATTCAATCTGTATGCTGAACAAATAATTCCAGAAGCTGGATTTTATAAAGAAGAACATGTCATCAGGACTGGAGGAAGACTCATTAACAACCTGTGATATGCAGATGACACCACCTTTCTTGTTGAAAGTGAAGAGGACTTGAAGCACTTTGTTAGAAACCAAAGATGTCACCTTGAAGACTAAGGTGCACCTGACCCAAGCCATGGTGTTTTCAATCGCCTCTCATGCATGTGAAAGCTGGACTTTGAATTAGGAAGATAGAAGAATTTTGGTGTTGGCGAAGAATGTTGACTATACCATGGACTGCCAGAAGAAGGAACAAATCTGTCTTGGAAGAAGTACAGCCAAAATGCTCATTCGAAGCAAGGATGGCAAGACTTCATCTCACATATTTTGGACATGTTATCAGGAGGGACCAGTCCCTGTAGAAGGACATCATGCTTGGTAAAGTGGAAGGTCAGCAAAAAAAGGGGAAAACCCTCAACGAGATGAGTTGACACAGTGGCTGCAACAATGGGCTCAAGCCTAACCATAACTGTGAGGATGGCACAGGACAAGCCAGTGTTTCGTTCTGTTGTACATAGGGTCACTATATGTTGGAACCGACTGGACTGCACCTAACAACAACAACAACAAACGTCTTCAAGCTCCATCCAAATTATAGCATGTATTAAGACTTATTTCTTCTACTGTCTAAGTAGTACTCCATTGTATGCGTGTACAACTCAAGATTGCACTTTGGCTCTCATGGACTTGTTCTAATTTTCTTCAGTTTCAATTTGAACTTGCATATGAGTAATTGATGGTCTCATCCCTGGTCTGCCCCTGGCCTTGTTGTGACTAACGGTATTGAGCTTTTCCATGGGCTCTTTCCACAGATATAGATGATTTGGTTCCTGTGTATTCCATCTGGCAATGTCCATGTGTATAGTCACTGTTTAGGTTGGTGAAAAAAGGTATTTGAAGTGAAGAAGTAGTTGGTTTTGGAAAATTCAATCATGAATTATCCAGCATCATTTATATCACCAAGGCCATATTTTCCAACTACAGAACCTTCTTTGTTCCCAACTTTAGCATTCCAATTACAAGTAATTAATTTTCAGTGCATCCTGATTGTGTGTTTGATCAATTTCAGACTGTAGAACTTGGTAAAAATCTTCAATTTCTTCATCTTTGGCTTTAGTGCCTGGCACATAAATTTGAATAATAGTCGTATTAACTGGTCTTCCTTGTAGGCATATGGATATTATCCTATCACTGATATCGTGTACTTCAGGATAGATCTTTTTTGTTTCTTTTTTTTTTTTTAGTTTTTATTGTGCTTTAAGTGAAAGTTCACAAATCAATCCAGTTTCTCACACAAAAACCCACATACACCCCAATACACACTCCCAATTGCTCTCCCCCAATGAGACAGCACGCACCCTCCCTCCACTCTCTCTTTTCATGTCCATTTCACCAGCTTCTAACCCCCTCTACCCTCTCATCTCCCCTCCAGGCAGGAGATACCAACATAGTCTCAAGCGTCCACCTGACCCAAGAAGCTCACTCCTCACCAGCATCCCTCTCTAACCCACTTACCAGTCCAATCCCTGCCCGAAGAGTTGGCTTTGGGAATGGTCCCTGTCCTGGGCCAACAGAAGGTCTGGAGGCCATGACCACCGGGGTCCTTCTAGTCTCAGTCAGACCATTAAGTGTGGTCTTTTTGCAACAATTTGGGGTCTGTATGCCACTGCTCTCCTGCTCCTTCAGGGGTTCTCTGTTGTGTTACCTGTCAGGGCAGTCATTGGTTGTAGCTGGGTACCATCTAGCCCTTCTAGTCTCAGACTGATGGAGTCTCTGGTTTATGTGGCTCTTTCTGTCTCTTGGGCTCATAATTACCTTGTGTCCTTGGTGTTCTTCATTCTCCTTTGATCCAGGTGGGTTCAGATCAATTGATGCATCTTAGATGGGCCCTTGCTAGCTTTTAAGACCCCAGAAGCCACTCTCCAAAGGGGAATGCAGAATGTTTTCTTAATAGATTTTATTATGCCAATTGACTTAGATGTCCCCTGAAACCATGGTCCCCAAACACCTACCCCTGCTACACTGGCCTTTGAAGCATTCAGTTTATTCAGGAAACTTCTTTGCTTTTGGTTTAGTCCAGTTGTGCTGACCTCGCCTGCATTGTATGATGTCTTTCCCGTCACCTACAATAGTCCTATCTACTATCTAATTAGTGAATGCCCCTCTCCCACCCTCCCTCACTTCCCCCTCTAGTAACCAACAAAGAATATTTTCTTCTCTGTTCGAACTATTTCTTGAGTTCGTGTAATAGTGGTCTCATACAATATTTGTCCTTTTGCAACTGACTAATTTCACTCAGCATGATGCCTTCCAGATTCCTCCATGTTATGAAATGTTTCACAGATTCCTCACTGTTTTTTATAAATGTGTAGTATTCCATTCTGTGAATATACCATAATTTATTTATCCTTTCATCCATTGATGGGCACCTTGGTTGCTTCCATCTTTTTGCTATTGTAAACAGTGCTGCAATGAAAGTGGGTGTGCATATATCTGTTCGTGTAAAGGCTCTTATCTCTCTAGGATATATTCCAAGGAGTGGGACTGCTGGATAGTATGGGAGGTCTATTTCTAACTTTTTAAGGAAGCACCAAATTGATTTCCAAAGTGGTTGTATCATTTTACATTTCCACCAGCAGTGTATAAGTGTTCCAATCTCTCCATTGCCTCTCCAACATTTATTGTTTTGTGGTTTTTGGATTAACGCCAGCCTTGTTGGAGTGAGATGAAATCTCATTGTAGTTTTGATTTGCATTTCTCTAATGGCTAGTTACTGTGAGCATTTCCTCATGCATCTGTTAGCTACCTGAATGTCTTCTTTAGTGAAGTGACCTTATCTTTTGCCCATCTTTTAATTGGGTTATTTGTCTTTTTGTAGTTGACTTTTTGCAGTATTATGTAGCTTTTAGAAATCAGGCACTGATAAGAAATGTCATAGCAAAAAACTTTTTCCCTGTGTGGCTGGCTGCTTCTCCTTGAGGAAACTGTGGTGGAATGCTAGTACCAGCCCACCGTCGCCGCTCCGAGAATGGTGCCTGAGGACTCCCGGGGATTCAGGTCTGGTAACTCCTCTCCGCTTCTGAACCATCTCTTCCTCCCCCTGCCCCTCAGTTCATTTTCTAAGCTTGTCTTTTTTTTGTCTTTGATGTTCAGGGCTCCTAGCTTGTCGTAAATATACTCGTTTCACTTGTTTTTTTGGGTCTTTGTTGTAAAGAGGGCTTGCTGGAAGTGTCTATTCCACTATCTTGGCTCCGCCTCCCTTCAGGATAGATCTTGAAATGTTCTTTTTGACAATGAATGGGAAGCTATTCCTCTTCAAGTTGTATTCCCAGCATAGCAGACTATATGATTGTCTGATTCGAAATCACCAATACCAGTCCATTTCAGCTCACTCATGCCTAGGATATCGATGTTTATGGGTTCCATTTCATATTTGACGATTTCCAATTTTCCTAGATTCATGCTTTGTACATTCCAGGTTCCGATTGTTAATGGGTGTTTGCAGCTATTTCTTCTCATTTTGAGTCGTGCCACGTCAGCAAATGAAGGTCCCAAAAGCTTGATTTCATTCAAGTCATTAAGGTCAACTCTACTTTGAGGAGGCAGCTCTTCCGCAGTCATATTTTGAGTGCCTTCCCACCTGAGGGGCTCATCTTCTGGCAGTATATCAGAAAATGTTCCGCTGCTGTTCATGAGGTTTTCACTGGCTAATGCTTTTCAGAAGTTGACTGCTGGGTCCTTCTTCCTAGTCTGTCTTAGTCTGGAAGATCAACTGAAACCTGTCCTCCATGGGTGATCCTGCTGGTATTTGAGTAACGGTGGCATAGCTCCCAGCATCACAGCAACACACAAGACCCCACAGTATGACAAACTGACAGACCCATGGGGAATCCAAAGATTAGACAGGCCCGTAAAACAAAACGAGACTAAAGGTGCATACCAGATTAGGGCCAAGGACTAGAAGGCAGGAGGGGACAGGAAAGCTGCTAATAGGAAACCAAAGTTTGAGAAGGGAGAGTTTTGACATGTCGTGGGGTTATTAAACAATGTTATAAAACAGTAAATAGTGAGAAGTTAGTTTGTTCTGTAAGCCTTCATCTAAAGTACAATAAAAAAAAGAATATTATGGTTTTAATTTGAACATCTAGGTTCTTAGTACACCTTAAATTTGTTTTTGTTTTGTTTTGTTTTTAGTATGGTGTGAAGCATGGATCCTGTTTCATTCGGTTTTCCCAACACCATTTGTTGAAGAGACTTCTTTCCCCATCAAATGGACTTAAGACCCTTGTCAAATATCAGTTGTCAGTAGATGTGTGGGTTTATTTCTAGACTCTCAATCCTATTCCATTAATCTATGTGTCTATTTTTATATCAGTACCAGGCTGTTTTCATTACTGTAGCTGTATAACATGTTTTATAATCTGGAAGTGTGAGTCCTCTTACTTTGTTCTTCTCTTTCAACATTGCTTTATCTATTGGAGGCCTCTTGCTATTCCACATAAAGCTGAGGATTTTTTTTTTCTGTAAAGAAGGTTGTTGGAATTTTGATTGGGATTGCATTGAATCTGTTGATAGCTTTGGGTAGTATTGACGTCATAATCATATTAAGTCTTCCAAACCATGAACATGGGATATCTTTTCATTTATTTAAGTCTTCTTTAATCTCTTTCAGCAGTGTTTTATAATTTTCATTGTATAAATTCTTCACGTCCCTGGTTAGATTTATTCCTAGGTGTTTTATTCTCTTAGGTGCTATCATAAGTGGAATTGTTTCCCTAATTTCCCTTTCAGATTTCTCATTGTGAGTATATAGAAACCAACCAATTTTTGTTTGTTGACGTTGTATCTTGCAACTTTGCTAAATTCTTCTATTAGTTCTAGAAGTTTTCTTGTGGACTCTGGGATTTTCTGTACATAGGATAATATCATCCTCAAATAGAGATAATTTTACTTCTTTTCCAATCCAGATAGCTTTTCTTTCTTTTTCTTTCTTTCTTTCTCTTTCTTTCTTTCTTTCTTTCTTTCTTTCTTTCTTTCTTTCTTTCTTTCTTTCTTTCTTTCTTTCTTTCTTTCTTTCTTTCTTTCTTTCTTTCTTTCTTTCTTTCTTTCTTTCTTTCTTTCTTTCTTTCTCTTTCTTTCTTTCTCTTTCTTTCTTTCTTTCTTTCTTTCTTTCTTTCTTTCTTTCTTTCTTTTTCTTTCTTTCTTTCTTTCTTTCTTTCTTTCTTTCTTTCTTTCTTTCTTTCTTTCTTTCTTTCTTTCTCTCTTTCTCTCTCTCTCTCTCTTTCTTTCTTTCTTTCTTTTTTTCCTTCCTTCCTTCCTTCCTTCCTTCCTTCCTTCCTTCCTTCCTTCCTTCCTTCCTTCCTTCCTTCCTTCCTTCCTTTCCTCCTTTCCTCCCTCCCTCCCTCCCTCCCTCCCTCCTTCCTTCTTTCTTTCTGTCTCTCTCTCTCTCTTTCTTTCTTTTTCTTCCTTCCTTCCTCCCTCCATCCCTCCCTCCCTTCTTTCTTTCTTTTTTTGTCTTGTTGCTCTGCCTAGGACTTCTAATACAATATTGTACAGAGGTGGTGAGAGTGAGCACCCTGGTCTCATTCCCAGTTTCAAAGGGAAAGCTGTCAGTCTTTCTCCATTAAGTATAATGTTGGTTGTTGGCTTTTCATATCTGCCCTGAATCATATTGAGGAACTTCTCTTATATTCTGACCTTATTTAGGGTTTTCATCAATAAAAAATGTTGGATTTTATCAAATGCTTTTTCTGCATCCATAGAGATGATCATGTAGTCCTTTTCCTTTGTTCTACTGATGTGGTGTGTTATGTTGATTGATTTTCTAATGTTGAACCATTCCTGCATTCATGGAAAAAATCACATTGGTCATGGTGTATGACTCTTTCAATATATTGTGGGATTCAGTTCACTAGTGTTTGTTGAGAATTTTTACATCTGTATTCAAAAGAGGTATTGGCCTATAGTTTTATTTTCTCATGGTGTCTTTGTCTGGTTTTTGTACCAGGGTTATGTTTGCTTCATTAGTGAATTAGGGAGTAGTTCTTCCTTCCTTCTTAATCTTTTGGAAGAGCTTAAACAGAACTGGTGTCAGTTCTTCTCTAAATGTTTGATAGAAGTCCCCAGCGAAGCCATCTAGTCTGGGACTTTTTTTTTTTTTTTGGTTGGTAGGTTTTTGATCACCAATTCAATCACTTCACTTCGTGTGGGTCTGTTGAGACTTTCTGTTTTGTCTTGATTCAGTGTGAGTAGGTTGTGTTCTTCTAAGAATTCATCCATTTCATCTAGGTTATCCAGTTTGTTGCCACACAATTGTTCATAATATTCTGTCATAAGTCTCTTTATTTCTATTTGGTCAGTTGTAATGTCCCCTCTTTCATTTCTTATTTTGACTATTCTCATCTTTCCTGTTCTTTTCTTTGGCAGTCTCGCTAAAGTTTTGTCACCTTTGTTTTCTTGATTCTCTCTATTGTTTTACTGTTTTCAATTTTATTTATTTTTGCTTTGATCTTTGTTATTTCCTTTCTTCTGGTAGGTTTACACTTGGTGTTCTCTACTCTTTCTAACTCCTGGACTTGTCGAGTTAGTCTGTTGATTTGAGATCTTTCATCTTTTTTTTTTAATGTAAGCCGTTGTTGTTATAAGTTTCCCTCTGAGTACTGCCTTCACTGCATCCCATAAGTTTTGGTATGTTGTGCTTTTATTTTCATTCGACTCTAGGAAATTTGTGATGTTTCTTTTGATTTCTTCCTTGACCCCTTGGTAGTTTAATAGTATGTTGTTCAATTTCTATTTGTTTGGATAGTTTTGTCCTCCTTTAATCTATTTTTATTTTACACAGCAGCCAAAGTGATTTTTCCAATATCCAAAATTATTGTGGCACTTATCTGCTTGAAACCTGTCACTGGCTTTCCATTTTTCTTATTACTAAGACAAATGTCTTTAAACCATCTCTCAAGGACCTGGCATCACTAACTCTTACTATTCTTTCATATTTGTCAACTTCAATGTCCATTCCTCTGAGAAGCTTTCCCTAATCCAGGTCTCAGCTTAAATGTCACTTCCTCAGGGAAGTCTTCTGAATTCCCAAACCAGGTTGCTCCCCTTCTTTTGTTATTTATTGCTTGTTTCCAAAGCTCCCAATAGTTTGTCTTTGCTGCATTTTGTGTACTTATAATAATAACAAACACTTACATAGCACTTGCTATGTACCAGGAATGTAATACTCAGAGTGATACTATTAAGTAGTGCTATTTTTATCCTCATTTTTCAGATAAATAAACTGAGGGGAAGATAGGTTAAGTTATTTACCCAAGGTTATACAGCTAGTTAGTGGCAGAGCTGTGATTTGAATCCAGGAAACCTTGCCCCAAAGTCCATGCTCTGAACCATTCTACTATGCTGCCCATCACTTTTAATAAATTACTTAATGGCTCTGTGATTTACCACTGTATCTCCCATCACCCAGCATGATACCAGAAACATACTCGACCTTAAGTAAATGTTCATTAGATGAATCAATCAATATTTATTGTATGATTATTGAACATAAATAGTTGCTATTATTATCATTCTCAAAACCTACCTCAAATATTATCTTCTTTATGAAGACTTCTCTAACTCCACACCTCATCCTGGACATATTTGGTGGTTCCCACCTCTGTGCTCTCAAATTAACTATGTATAATTCATGTTGTTCAAAAGTCTTGGAGATTTTTGAGGGCAGTAGATATGTAAGTCATTCTTGGATCCATAGTATCTATAGCAAGAGTGCTTGGTACATAGCACCCATTATTTTCAAGTTGATTCTGACTCATATTAACCCTACAGGAAAGAATAGAACTGCCTCATAGGGTTTCCAAGGCTGTAATCTTTATGGAACCAGACCGCCACATCCTTCTCCTGAGAGTGAATGGTGGGTTTGAATCACTAACCTTTTGGTAGCAGACAAGCACTTAGTCACTGTACTACCAGGGCTCCTGGCACACAGTGGGAGGAAAAAAAGATAAACATCTAAGTAGATGATAGATGACGGACAGATAAATAGATGATAGACAGAAATTAGATACAAATGAGAATCCAAAAATAAGTTTAAATCTAATAAGACGAAATTTAATTGAAAAAACTGTGTATTTCTGTCCATGGGTCCAAATAACTAACTGCATGAGAAGACAGCAGCACATATTAAAAAGGCTTAATGGTTTCTGTCAATAGTAGTGAACTCCCTGTTAATCAACAATGTGTTGTTCAGCCAGAAAACATAATGTGACTTTATGTGATTTCAGCAGAAATTCAGTGTCCAGAATGAAAGAACTGACAGTTACATCATCTGCACTAATCTGCCCATACCAACAGTATATGCTTGATTCTGGGCCCCACCCTCTGAGAAATAAATTGCATGATTGGGATGGTGGTCGTGGTTACAGTTCTTCATAAGGGTAGACTTATTTTTGGAAAGCAAATAATAATCATCCCCTAATGTGACTCTTTTACTTAAGGTTTTCATATTCTTTTCTTCTCTGTACAGTCACGATAATCATAGCACTACTCATAGGGTTGCTATGAGGATTACATGAGATAATATCTGTAGTGCTGTTTTCCCAATGCCTGGCTGTCTCACTCTAAATCTATTAACCATTCCCCTTTGTAATAGGGACACATCATCATATTCAAGTGTCACACCGCATTCAATTCTCACAGTGCATAACAGTGTGAGTTAGGTTTTATTATTGTCATTTTACAGATGAAAAAATGAGGATCAGAAAGCACAAGGACTCTCATATAGTAAGTGACATGTCTGGGATTCAAACCCATGGTCTTCACAATAAACCACAGTGCCCCTTGGCACATAAAAAGTAGTCATTTAGACATCCATTAGGAAGAAGAGTAGAGAAAGTATATGCACCCCTCCTTCATCTCTGAAATGAAAAAAAAATTATAGCACTTTCTTGAGTCACTTTCTCTCAGAAGTGATCAAAAAGTCCATTGAGCAACTAAGGCATCTCTTATCTTTTGAGCATGTGAAAGACTACCTTTTGTTTTGTAGTGACAGCTATGCACAGTGCAGATTTTCAACAGTTGGACTGCCTCAGGGCTTTGCTCCAAGAGTCAGTCACACACACACACACACACACACACACCCTTACCCTTACCCTCATTTCTAATTAATATAAACCAGACAGCTCTGTCTAACCTGTTGTTTCTCAGTAGGCCACAACTCAGCTTTTGGAAATGTAAGTCAGTCATGAGAAACCATCAGGTTAAAGGGTCTTTCTCGCTAATAAGTCTAAATGTTTTTCAAGTCCTTGCTATCCCACACCATTTAACAGATAAGAAATCTCCGTAGGATTGATGTCAAGACCATAAGTTCTAAGGAATCCATTTGTCTGTTCCCTCATTTATTTGTTCAATAAATATTAATAACAATAGCTAATCCATATAAAAAAAATATAGCACCTACTATATTCTAGGCACCATTCTACGTACTTTTTGTAATTAACTCATTTATGTTTAACAACAACCCTATGAGACAGGTACTATTATTATCGCCCTTTAAAGATAAGAAAAATGAGGCACAAGAGGGTTATATACCTCGTATAAGGCCACATAGCTAGGAAATGATAGAGTTAGGATTAAAACACAGTCCATCAGGATTTAGTGTCTATACTCCCATCTAACTACTGTCTCTTTAAACTCTCCCAACTATGTACCAGGCACTAGGCTAGTTGAGATATTCAATAAACCCTGAAATAAATATTGAGCACCCACAATCTGCTTAGTGCAGTGCTAAGCACTACGCTAAGGATAAAAGAAGCATTAGACACCATTCTTCCCTTTAAAGAACTTACAGCCTATTATAGCAGAAAAAACTTACACATATAAAGCAATGTATTAAAAACGCGGTGTCACTACAGTACTAGGATTCAGAATAATCCAGATTGAGTATAGTGTGTTCCGATGTCTTTATAAAACCTTGAAATGTCCCAGAAATTTAAATATTTATCGTCCAAACCACATCTCCCAACCCACATATCAGCTCTCTCTCTCACACCCAAAGTGACACAGAGCTTTGGTTACACGTATATGTTTAAATACATTGATAATCCCATTTTGACTAAGTTAAGGATAAGTTTACAAAAGACTACTTGGGACTACCCAGGTAAATCTTTCATTAGTGTCCTGAATGGGCACCAGGAAATGTCAAGAGCTTTTTTTAAAATGTTTTTATTTCTTTGAGTTCCACTTGGCATTCTATATAACTCACATATACGAGAGCCTGCAGAGGCAGAGGAATTCATGATACACCAGTAAAACCCAGGTACAGGTATGCAAACTTTACCATAAATTGCACCTTTGTAGCTGTTGGGAAATATTGTAAGAAGAGAGCTTGACTACAAGGTGGAATTGTCTATAAAGCTATCAATTTAGAATATTTTCTCTTTTAAATCTTGAAAACTCAAAGACATCAATGGTATTTTTAAATATTGAACATTTTACTGATTGATCTATATTTTCACGTTTTATTATTGACTGTTTCAGGAGTTGGCAATGTAAGGCACCACCTGTTTATATACATAAAGTTCCATTGGAATGCAGCCACACTCATTTCTTTACATATTGTCTCTGGTTGCTTTCACGCTACATTAGCAGAAATGAGTAATTACAAAAGAGACCTTTACCCTCAAAGTCTAAAATACATATTATAGGGCCCTTTACAGAGAAAGTTTGCAAATACCTGGACCATTTCATTAAAAAATTTATAAATCCAACAGTAAAGGGAGTTCAAGGTAGTTGTTGTTGTCAGGTGCCCTCAAATTGGTTTCAACTCCTAAGAAAGGCTGCCTGGTCCTGTGCAATCCTCACAATCATTGCTATGTTTGACCCCATTGTTGTAGCCACTGTGTCAATCTATCTAATTAAGGGTCTTCCTCTTTCTTGCTGACCCTCTACTTTACCAAGCATGAAGTCCTTCTCCAAGGATTTGTCCTTCCTGATAACATGTCCAAATCATGTGAGTCAAAGTCTTACCATCCTGGCTTCTAAGGAGCATTCTGGCTGTACTTCTTCCAAGACAGATTTGTTTGTTCTTTGGCAGTCCATGGTATATTAAATATTCTTTCACCAATACTGTAATTCAAAGACATCAATTCTTCTTTGATCTTCCTTATACATGGTCCAGCTTTTGCATGCATATTAGGCTATTAAAAATAAGAAGACGGGTCAAGTGCACCTTAGTCCTCAAAGTAACATCTTTGCTTTTTAACATTTAAAAAAAAGTCTTTTGCAACATATTTCCCCAGTGCAATACACCATTTGATTTCTTGACTGCTGCTTCCATGGGATCCAAGTAAAATGGAATACTTGACAACTTCAATATTTTCTCCGTTTACCATGATGTTGCTTATTGGTCCAGTTGTGAGGATTTTTGTTTTCTTTATGTTGAGGCATAACCCACACTGAAGGCTGTAGTCTTTGGTCTTTAGCAGTAAGTGCTTCAAGTCCTCTTCACTTTCTGCAAGCAAGGTTGCATCATCTGCATATCACACGTTGTTAGCGAGTCTTCTCCCAATCCTGATGTTGCATTCTTCTTCATATAGTCCAGGTTCTCAGATTATTTGCTCAGTGTACAGATTGAATAAGTATGGTGAAATGATGCAACTCTGACACACACCTTTTCTGACTTTAGACCACATAATATCCCCTTGTTCTGTTTGAACGACTGCATATGTACAGGTTCCTCATGGGCACAATTAAGTATACTGGAATTCTCATTCTTCACAATGTTATCCATAATTTGTTATGATCCACATAGTTGAATGCCTTTGCATAGTCAATAAAACACAGGTAAACATCTTCCTGGTATTCGCTGCTTTCAGCCAAGATCCATATGACATCAGCAATGATATCCCTCTTTCCATGTCCTCTTCTGAATCCGGCTTGAATTTCTGGCAGTTCTCTGTTGATGTACTGCATTCTGTTAGATCACCTTTCTTTGGAATGGGCACAAATATGCGTCTCTTCCAGTTGGTTGGCCAGGTTCAATGTAGAAAAGGCATTAAAAGCATATATTTATATATACATTTAACCAAAAAAAGTGTAGTGGAAGATTCAATCCTAGACTATAGAAATCTATCCATATATATACATTTTAAAAAATTACCATACATTAAATAGGAAAAAAATCTCAATACCTTTAACAGAGTTATTTAAGTCAACCTAAGTGTTCCTTTGATACTAAGCATACCCACACATAACGCCTTTATAGAACTGTTCGTGTACATGAATTTCATAACCTTCTTTCTTCACTTAACATTGTTGCAAAGAATCATAGGATTTTGTGATGTTACAATGAGGACAGTGAGGCTCAAAGAGAGAAAGGAACTTGCATAAGGCCACACAGTCAGTAACAGAACTGGGGTCCATGTTTCCACTGTTGTTACCTCAACTCAATTTTGTATACACATGTCCTATGTACGGATAGATTCCAATGTCTTTGCATTTAGAATTTAGAATATTAATGAAATTCCTTGCTTAAAAATTCTCTAACGTTTGCAACACCCTTAATTTCCAGATAAGAAACAAAGACGCAAAAATGCAAAATACCCTGCCTGAAATTTCACAGAGAATTAGAGTCCATGTTACGATTAACTATGCAATGCTAACAATTTCAAAGAATTCCAAAAGGTGACATTTAGCCTCAAGCTCGTGGAAAAGAAGCCAGTGGCTCTCTGAGACTCAACAGGTCCCCAAGTAAATGTCCATTTTTCACTTGAAAAAACTATAGATCTTAGTACCCAAGGTGGCTTCCCACTTCCTTGTGGTCCCCAGGCAGCTTCTCCTGCCAGGCCCAATTGCAACTGACAAGGGGGAGGCCTGAAGTCAATAGGAATTGTGGCATGGCACAAGGTTATGATTGCCTTGTGTTTTCCCTAAAGCAGGGAATACAGACTGCAAGACGGAAACAACTGGCATCAGCAGAGTCTCTGACATATTTTCTTTGAGACTTTGAGGAGGTCAGTTTTTAATCTATCTCTGACCCTTCACTTTGAGCTCCATTCAATCTGAACTTTCCAGAGTCACACACACACACACAATCTGTGCTTTCCTGAAAGCTTTGCCTTTGTTGATGCTGGGCCTGCTCTTCTTACAATCCCCACATGCCTTCATCTTCTTCTGGGTAAATTTCACCATTCTTCAATGTCAGAAGGTCAGCTCATATGCCCCTGCTCCATGCAACCTTCCAGAACTCCTTCAGCTGAAAGTAACCTCCCCTTCCTTTGAAGACTCATAGCTTAATCTTTGTACAATTCTGTGACCTTAACATCTTCTTTCTCTAAGCTAGTATACCATATAAGTAGGTATAAACACTTATTGAAAAAAAAAATAATGATTGCATTTGATCTTTGTAACAATCTGTGAGGCAGGTAGAACAAGGATTATCATTCCTATTCCACAGATAATAAAGTTGTTGTTTTGTTACCCTAGTGAGCAAGCCAAGCAGCACCAGTTTAATTGTTAAGTTTAGAATGAACATTCTCTGATGAAGAACTATGAGCCATCAAGAAGGCTTATGGTCAGGAACTAAATGCTGTGCAATTGACTTCCCAGGGCCTTGGTTCTTCTGAGGCCTATTTGTAGGCAGAGCTGCATCCTCGACAAAAACAAATTTTTGCAGCTGTCAGGAGCTGGGACAGCTGTGAAAAGAGTGAGCTAGACTAGGTTTTGCCTCCCGCACCACCCCAGAGCTCTGCCAACATCAGTTTCTATAACCTTTCCCACTGATGAAAGTACAAAGAGGGAAGAGTTGTGTGTGCTTTTCACAGGCCTAGCTGGGTCTCAAAGCTTGGCACTTTGGTGCTTCTTATTTCAACATGTACCCTGAGTGAATTCAAAATAAGAATGGTTAGAGGTTGAATATGACGTGCTTGGGTGTTTTTTTTTCAGATCCTCATCTCTGGCTATAACTTCCCTAAACCAAAAAAAAAAAAAAAAAGAGAGAATCTACCTACTGCCATCGAGTCAGTTCTGACTCATAGCATCTTCCCTAAAAAAAAAAAGTAAGTTGTGTCTAAATTGAAATTGTCGTGTGTTCTTTCTGTAGCACATGATGTGGGAGAGGATTTAGAGATTTGCAATGTCCTCATATATGTCTTTAAAATTTCATAATTACACTTCCTGTATATCCCATGTTGGGTGGGCTCAGGGTTGGCAGTGTATGTTTTCAGAAATGCAGAGATGTGAAGGGTCAGGGATAGGTTGTATCCCTGCTAGGACGGGCTACATGATTTTCATGGCCTAGTACAAAACAAAAATGTGGAGTGAGCCACTTGTTAAAAATATTAAAATTCAAGATCGCCATGGCCTGGGGCCCTTCTAAGTTTAGCGCCCTGCACAAGTGTACAGGTGGCATTCCCATGAAGCTGTCCCTGCTTCCTTCTTGAACAAAGACAAGGACACATTGGTGATTCTCAAATTCAAACTGTCCCTTGACTGAAAACCTGATAGGATTAATGATTAAGAGACCGTAACCCTATGTGAGGACTATATTGTGGAGTGCTATAGGAAGAGAAAATAAAAGTCTCCTAATGATGCTAAAGGGGACCCTAGTGGTACAGTGGTTAAGCCACCTGCTGCTAACTGAAAGGTCGGTGGTTTAAGCCCATCAGCCACTCCACAGGAGAAAGATGTAGCAATCGGCTTCCATAAAGATTTACAGCCTAGGAAACCTTATGGGGCAGTTCTACTGTGTCCTATCTGGTCACTACGAGTCGTTATCAACTTCATGACAATGGGTTTTAATGATGTTAAAAAAAAAAAAAGAATGACCAAAAATATGTTTACCTATGTTTTATTGACTATGCAAAGGCTTTCGACTGTGTGGATCATAACAAATTATGGATAACATTGAGAAGAAGGAAAATTCCAAAACACTTAATTGTGCTCATGAGAAAACTGTACATAGATCAAGAGGCAGACCAAGAGGCAAGGGGATACTGCATGGTTTAAAGTCAGAAAAGGTGTGCATCAGAACTGTATTCTTTCAACATATTTATTCATTCTGTATGCTGAGCAAAAAAAATCCCAGAAAATGGACTATATAGAGAAGAGTTTGGCATCAGGATTGGAGGAAGACTAATTAACAACCTGTGATATGCAGATGATACAACCTTGCTTGCTGAAAGTGAAGAGATCTTGAAGCACTTACTGATGAAGATCAAACACCACAGCCTTCTGTGTGGGTTACACTTCAACATAAAGAAAACAAAAATCCTCACAATTGGACCAATAAGTAACATCATGATAAACAGAGAAAAGATTGAAGTTGTCAAGGATTTCATTTTACTTGGATCAACCATCCAACACCCATGGAAGCAGCAGTCAAGAAATCAAATGACATATTGCATGGTGTGAATCTGCTACAAAAGATCTCTTTAAAGTGTTAAAAAGCAAAGACGTCATTTTGAGGGTTAAGATGCACCTGATCCAAGCCTTGGTATTTTCAATTGCCTCATTTGCATGTGAAAGCTGGACAATGAATAAGGAAAACCAAAGAAGAATTGATGCCTTTCAATCACAGCGTTGTCAAAAAAATATTGAATATACCATGGACTGCCAGAAAAACAAACAAATTTGTCTTGGAAGAAGTACAGCCAGAATGCTCCTTACAAGAGAGGGTGATGAGACTTCATCTTATGTACTTTGGACATGTTATCAGGAAGGATCAGCCCCTGCAGAAGGACATTATGCTTGGTAAAGTAGGAGGTCAGCTAGAAAGAGGAAGACCCTCAATGAGATGGATTGACACAATGGTTGCAACAATGGGCTCAAACATAGCAACAACTGTGAGGATGGTGCAGAATTGGGCAGCATTTCGTTCTGTTGTACGTAGGAACACAATGAGTCACAGCCGACTCAAGGGTGTCTAACGACAACAACAAAGAACCATTAGATCGATTTACGAGTTCGGGTGATGCCTTTCTAGAGACAGAGGAGTAGACTAGATGATCTTTTATCAATTTTTTAAAGGGACACTATTGTTTTGACCCTTATTGACCTTCTCTGACAAAGTCCAGAATCTCTTTAACCAAAATAACAACCCATCTTGACTTCTTTCCTCTTCACATTTATTCATTGGACTAATACATGACTCCTGCTCTCATCCCACACGGTTAGGTCAGAGCCTTCACTTGTTAATATTTATTAAAAAAAAATCCTTTGATGATGAAATCCTTGGTGGGTAGAGAAAACACTGGACTTGGATATAACAGAGAGTTGTGGGATCTGGGCCTCCTTCCAGAGCTGCCACCAACGTGGCCTTTGATAGATTTGTGGTAGCTGAGTGGCTGTACTTTTCTTTTGGTGAACTAGAAAAAGCCAAAGAAACAGGCTGTAACGTCTGTTGGGATTTTTTCCAGCTCCACTACTGAATGCCTGGATTGCCTTATAGGAGAAGTATTAGCCATTTCATTTCTCTGGACCACAATACCCTTTCTCCCCACACAGACAGTATACTCTAGAGATGGTTTTTAGCAGGGAAACACTTCATACTATTAAGAGAAACATGTTCAGCAATAGCTTGTCTGTGAGCTGGAACTTCGACTTTGTCTATATACAGAAACTGGTTTGACTGAAATCTGGAAAGAACAAACAGACACCAGGTAAAAAATAAAAATTATGGTAGTTTTACACAAATGTTTGGTTTATAAGACATATAACTGATTGAACTGATTTTGCTAGCATTTTTTTACCCTGATTTTCTGATGCTGTGTAGGCCCTATCCAGAAGTGGGTGTTGTGAGAGAAGAAAGTCAGTTCTAAGTTTTTTCTCTCCAGGGCTTCTGAGGGGGTTCCACCTTCTTCGCTTAAGGGGAAGTGGAGGGAATCTATGTTTTTAAATTCCACATCAGGTTTAAGTGTGACCTGTTCAGAGGGTCCCTCTTTGGAGCAGCAGTTTAAGGGCAGGGGAACTGCAACCATGAAAGCCAGCTCAGGCTTGGTTTGATGTTCCAGTTTCAGCCAAATCCTGGGGCTGGGATCATCTCCAGTCCTGCCTCCCTGACCTGCATCTTGGGCAGGCTGTAGGCTGGGCTAACTTAAACCATCTCAATACCTTTGTCAGGAGCCAAAGTGGAGGGTGGCAGGGTGATGTTTCTTCAGTCCCAGGATTTTAACTGTGTCGGTCCACCTGCATACTGCTGAAATTCAGCTGCCAGCCTTACGTTAATGGTAAACAGCTGATTCTGTTAAGGTGCTCTGATTCCAGAAGCCCCTCAGGCACAGCTTACAGTCCTATATTGACATTAGCCCGTGGCTCTGGGGTGCTGGAGAACTGAATGAATTTCAGAGAATCATGGGAACCTAGATAGGCTACCAAAGCCTTCTGATTTGCCAACTCTCAGTCCAAGTCAACATGCATTTACTGAGCCAATAACTCTGTGCCAGGCCAGCACTAAAAACTGAGGGTACAAAGTGGACTGAGATCTAGTGTCTACCCTTCAGGAGTTCACGATCTGTTGACAAAGCCAGAAGAGTAAATAGATGACTTCAATATAATGCTATTGGCTAAACATTAAAACTAGATACCTTGGAAGCACTGAGGAGGAGTAACGAACTGAGCCTAGGGGCATCAGGGAAGACTTGCTGTAGAAGGGGATAACAGGTAAGGTTCAAATGAGTTAGGGGGAGAAGAATGAGAAATAAATGCCAAAGAATGAACAGCAAGAGGAAAGCAAGGGGGTGTTAAATGGTGCTGTATCCTCAGGAAACTATAAGAAGTCAGGAAAATGAAATCTAAAATTAATACAAGGCTTGGAGTGGTGGGATATGAGCCTGGAGAAGGAGTTAAATAGGGGCCTAATCATGGGAGTCTTGGATGCCATTAAGGAGCTTGGCTTATATTCTAAAGGCAATAGGGAGCCAGTTAAGAGTTTTAATGAGGGAAGCTGTGGAGATAGATTTGTCAGTTGAAAGATTGCCTGTTATGCTGAATGAATGAATGAATAAACACGTGGATAAATAAATAAGTCTATATCATAACTTTATGTAAAAATATACAGTGATGGAACAACGGAACAGAAATAATGAGAATATTCACACATTGTGAAGAGTGTAACCAATGTCACTGAACAACTTCTGTAGAAATTATTGAATGGGAACGTAAACTGCTGTGTAAACCTTCACTGAGAACACAATAAAATATTATCTTATAAAAATGTGCTATGGGATTATATACTATTTGTCTTTTTGTGACTGACATTTCAATTAGCATAACGTTTTCAAGGTTCATCCATGTTGTAACATGTATCAGGACTTCATTTCTCTTTATGGCTGAGCAGTACTCCTTGTATAATCCCACTTACATGAAATATCTACATTAGGCAAATGTATAGAGACAAAAGTTTATTAATGGCTAACAGGGGTGAGAGGGAGAGGAAAAGGGGAGTCATTGCTTAGGGGGCACTGAATTTCTGTTAATGGTGATGAAATAATTTGGAAACAGATAGTGGTGGTGGTTGCACAACAGGATGAATGTAATAAAGTCACAGAATTGTACATGTAAAAAACGATAAATTGGCAAATGTTTTTTTTTACCACAATAAAACAATTATCTTTTTCTTTTTTAATATACAGTGTTTTCCCATCAGTCTACAGGATAAGACCAGAATTCACTGATTTGTTTCTCTGCAAGGTGCTGTAACCTAACTTCTACTCTCAACTCACCCTATACTCTAGCCACACAAAACTCACTCTTCTCCACTCATTTAAAGCCCAGGCTGTTCCCTATTCCTTACTGATGCACTTCTCCTCCCTCTCACTGGGGAATTCATAATTATTTTTTGAGAACAAGGTCAATTATTTTCTCTGAGAAGCCTTCCCTGACTTTTAGTTACTCTTTCCTCCTCTGTCTTCCCATAGCATCCTATTCGTGCCTTATAGCCTTTATTACAAAGTGTTGTAACACCTTTGTTTCCCCCAAATATTTCCCCATTTGGCATCAGCTCCTTGAAAGCAAAGAAGATTATTTATTTCTACATTTCCAGGACTTTACAAGTTGGCACTCAATAAATGTTGGTTGAAAGAAAGTAAAGATCAACTAGTTGAAAAGAAGGTTGAAAACAGACCACACTAATCATTTTGATGCAGGAGAAATTTAATTGTTATCTAGTAGGCTGTAGCAGCAATAGCACCAGCAAGGGGTGGGTGATGGGATAGAACTTAGGATTTCAGATCACATCCTGCCGTTGACTTACTGCAGTCATCCTTCCCTGTCTCTGGGCCTCAGTGTCCTAAACTATATATTGGTCCAACTGATTTGTAAAAGGTTATCAATTGCTCTCCCTTCCCGGATCCAGTTCTCTAGGATTATATGAGTCATATGGCCCACATTCCTATTCCCTGAGGTGTACAGAGGCTAATACAAGGGAATGTATAAAGTACTTGGGTCTAGAAGAAGAAATGCCAACTGCTGGTGATAGATGAATACTAAAGAAGCTACCTAAATGATAACCTCAAAACTCCTCACCCATAATGGAAATACAGATCCATCTCTCTCAATCTCCCTCTCTCTCACTGTCTTACTGTCTCTCTCACTCATCTAAATATCTAAAGGATGGGGCAGTGGGAGAACAACAGCGTCATTTTGAGTTGCATTGACTTGACTTTGCTTAGCCTCTGTAGCCATGAAACTATATACAAAAGCTTCCACAAAGTAAGTCTTTTAAAATTAAACTCCGTAAGAAATATATTCATTCATTTGCAGCTTTCACACACAAAGGGATCTGCTGTCTGGTATTCTCCAGTCTAGAAAAGGTAGTAGTTTTCCTGGATTCTGCTATGAAACCAGAGTCACAAAGGCACAAGCCAAGTACCAAAAAAAAGGACACAAGGAGTTAACCATGTTAACAGGAACTTTCCTAGTTGGCTGGCAACAAAGAGGAAAAGCTTAACAACTACAAAATGATGGCTAATAGAATGTGTCAGTGAGTACTTAATTTGCATGTTTTTCATTAAATATGAAAACAGAGCCCAGCGTCTTTTCTGGTTCTTTTCTTACTACCTTCAAAGTTTTATAACCCCAGACTGTTTCTCCTTCCAAGCTTGGAAAAAGATGTGTTGGCTGAGCCTAGAGAAATGAGTGGCAGGATTCCAGGAGACAGTATAAAAATAAATAATAATGATGATTAGAAATAATAGCATTTGTATAATGTTTTACTGTTATAAAGCTATTTTGCATAAATCATCTTAATTGACCCTTATAAAAACCATGCTGTAGAAAGCTTCAAGGCGTTTGTTTGGACAATTCTCCCCACCCTTATCTTTGCCTAGTTCTACTCATGCTTCAGATCTCAGCTCAATCACTTTATCAACAAAGCCTTTCCTAACTTCAATGTCCAGGTCGTCTCCCTATCACACATTTAAACCACTGGTGTCTTTCTTTGTGTCTCTTATCATAGTTGCAATTTTACACGACTGGGCATGATTATTTGATTATTATCTTTCTATAATATAGAGTTGTTGCTGAGAAGTGGCTGCTCAGCCAGAGACTATATTTCTCAGTCCTCCTTAATCTCAGTGGGGCCATATGACCAGTTATCACCAATGGAATATGAACAGAAGAGATGTGTGTCATTTCTGCACCAAAACAGTTGAAAAGCAGGTGTGTCTTCTTTATCCTTTCTTTGTACTTCTCCTGTATGGGTACAGAGGCTTCCGAGGCCCTACAACAGTGGTTCGGAAGCATGATAACATGTTTGAATCACCATGGGCAACTTTTAAGAAATTCTGATATCTCTGCTGCACCCCAGGCCAATTAAATCTATGGAAGTGGATATACAGGTATTACTTTTTTAAGCTCCCTAGGAGACTCTAATGGGTAGCCAAAGTTGAGAAACATTGCCTAGAGGGATGGACTCTGAATCCCTGAAAAGGTGTATAGAGAAATGCTATCTGCTGAGCAAAAAGAAAAAAAAACTATTGAATTATCAGGTGTGCAATAATTAAACTTATGTTAAGCCACAGAAATATCAGGATTTGTTTTTTATTTCAGCTTGTTTTTTGTGCTCAACTGCTAACCTAAAGGTCAATGGTTTGAACTTACCTGGCTGTGCATGACAATCTGTTTCCTTTAAGATCATGACCAAGAAAACTCTATGGATCAGTTCAACTCTTTAACACATGAAGTCACCATGAGTAGGTTTACCCTAATACACTCCCCATTGTATCTCCAGTACCTATCACAGGGTCAAGCACATACTAAATGCATAATTACGTTTAATTGCATAAAGGTATTATCTTCTTTATTTTTACAGATGAGGTTCAGAGAGGTTGAGCAACTTTCCCAATGTTGCACAACTAAAACACAGCAGCCTGAATTTGAGCCCAGGTCTGCTTGATTACAAAATGGGTATTCCTCCCACTATACTATGATGCCCCATTTTGCAGATGAGGAAACCATAAGATCTCAGAAACAGAGTTACTCACTTTTATATCCCTTATGGGTGGCAGTTGGTGGGGTATGATCGACTCAGGTGGCTGGCAGCTAATGGTTGGTCTATTAGCACCACAATTAGCAGGAATGAAGGAATACAAAGATACTGATGGGAGTGAGTGGGTAGTAATGCTCTTTATCTGGGTTTTAAATTTCCTGTTTGGGGCTAACACCAATATCTCAAACTTTGGCAACTGCAAGTCTTTTGCATGAGGTAAGAAGACCAAATAATTAGGATATAGTGTGATATAGTAGATGTACAAGAACCTTAGCTCTGAATGAAATCAAGATCTGCCTAACTGGTCTCATTGATTTGATTTTTTTTTCATCTTCCAATTCTTGCCTAATGCATCTTTCTAAAGATCTGCATCATGTCACTCCACAGGTCAAAAATATATAATAGCTTCCTGTCATCTCTCATATAAATTCCACATCATTCTGCCTGAACTACAACGAGATCTTCCATCATCTGTTCCTATTCTATTCAGCCAGCTTTTTCTCTCAGCCCTCCTTTACACCCCCTTTTCTCCAGCCAAGGTTACTTCTTCACACTCTGCGCCCTACCCACACCATCTTCAGCATCCCTCCAAATCTTTCTTTATGTTAAAACATGCCACCCATCTCCACTCTGCTCATGTTCCACCATATACTACTCTGACCCATTTTGTATTTGTCTAGTTGTTATGTTTTGTGTGTTGGTCTCATCTCCCTGAAGGAGTTTGTCAGTTCCTTGATTGACAGGCCTGAACCAAGTCTTCATCATTTGTATAACTATGATCACTGACATTTTCTTTACAGAGACAATTTACAAAACACCTCTGAATACATGATTCCATTTGATAGACACACCAACCTGTGAAATAATCATTGATCCACTATTTTAAAAAATATTTGCTGACAGTCTGCTACCTGTCAGGCACTGTGCAGGGAAAGTATTTCAGCGAAAAAACTGAAAAATTAGTAGGTAAGGGGACTTATTCAAGTTCACATAGCTAAAAAAAATGACTGATCAAGACCTCCAACTCAGGCCTATCATTCTACAGCCAAGGTCCTCCCTGTTGTTGTAATTAGTAATAGTAGAATCATCCCAGACTCATGGTTGACCACAATGGAATCAGACATTTGTGATCCATAGGGTTTTCATTAGTTGATGTTTTAGAAGTAGATCCCGAAATCCATTGCCTTCAAGTTGAATCCAACTCATAATGACCCTGTAGGACAGAATAGAACTACTACGTAGGGTTTCCAAGGCTGTACTCTTTACGGAAGCAGACTGCCACATATTTCACCTGTAGGGTGGCTGGTGAGTTCAAATCACTAGGCTTTTTGTCCTAGTCCATCTTAGTCTGCACACTCTACTGCAACCTGTTCAGCATCGTGTTAATATTGTTGTTGTTAGGTGCCATCCGTTGAGTCAGTTCTGACTCATAGCTACCCTATATACAACAGAAAGAAATACTGCCTGGTCCTGTGCCATCCTCGCAGTCGTTTTTATGCTTGAGCCCATTGTTGCAGTCACTGTGTCAATCCATCTTGTTGAGGGTCTTTCTCCTTTTCGCTGATCGTCCACTTTACCAAGTATCATGTCCTTCTCCAGGGACCGATCCCACCTCATAACGTGTCCAAAGTATGTGAGATGAAGTATCACCACCCATGCTTCTAAGAAGAATTCTGGCTGTACTTCTTCCAAGACAGATCTCTTCATTCTTCTGATAGTCCATGGTATATTCAATGTTCTTCCTGAACACCATAATTCAAAGGCATCAATTCTTCTTCAGTCTTCCTCATTCATTGCCCACTTTTCGCATGCATATGAGGCAATCGAAAACACTGTGGCTTGGGCCAGGCACACCTTAGTCTTCAAGGTGACATCTTTGCTTTTTAAAAATTTAAAGAGATCTTTCGCAGTAGATTTGTCCAATGCAATGCATCATTTGATTTCTTGACTGCTGCTTCCATCGGTGTTGATTGTGGATCCAAGTAAAATGAAATCTTTGACAACTTCAATATTTTCTCTGTTTATCATGATGTTGCTTATTGGTCCATTTGGAGGACTTTTGTTTTCTTTATGTTGAGGTGCAATCCATACTGAAGGATGTGGTCTTTGATCTTCACCAGTAAGTGCTTCAAGTCCTCTTCACTTTCAGCAAGCAATGTTGTGTCATCTGCATATCACAGATTGTTAATGAGTCATCTTCCTATCCTGATGCCCTATTCTTCTTCATATACTCCAGCTCCTCAGATTATTTGCTCAGCATAGAGATGGAATAAGCATAGTGAAAGGATACAAAACTGAGTCACACCTTTCCTGACTTTAAACTGTACAGTATCCCCTTGTTCTGTTCACACAACTGTTTCTTGATCTATGTACAGGTTCCTCATGAGCACAATTAAGTGTTCTGGAATTCCCATTCTTAGCAATGTTATCCATAATTTCTTATGATCCACACAGTTGAATGCCTTTGCATCAGCAACACATGCCTCCACTAACAGATGGATGCTACTACATGCTATACATCCTCTACAGTGAGCATTCAACACTTTCTTAATTGAAATAAAATTCATTTTATTTTCACTCATCTGGGAAAATTTCATGGTAGCAATATGAACAAAAAACATTTATTGGGTACCATTTGTTTGCTCAGTGTGAAGGATGTATACATAAAACAATTAATAATACCAGGCACAATCCATTAAGTACCAAGTAAGTGATACAAGTGTTCCAGGCCTTCTGAGGAAGACAAGAGCTGAGGTGGACTTGAAAGATTTCACAAGAGAGGTGAGCTTTGAGCTGAGATTTGGAATAAAAGTAATATTTTGATAAAGAGAACAGAAAGAAGAAGGAAGGGCATTTCAAGAAGAGGAAATAATGTGAGTAAAATCTTCCAAGAGTGTTGCAAAACCAGGTTGAGCACCATTGGTTTGGACCAAGAGTAACACACAATCTTTTGAACTAAATGTGCTAAGTGAAAACACAGCTGGTTTTGAGGATTGAAAGGTGATAAACAGGTATGAAGAGTGGGAGACCAAAACCTTGAAATTGGAGGTGGAGCCAACATGGCACCATAGACAGAAGCACCATGCCGTCCCTCCACAGCAAAGACCCAAAAAACTAAGTAAAATTGAGACAAATGTCAATCTTGAAACCCTAAGCATCAAATGAAGAGATAAAGAACTCATCAAAGCACTGAATAGGATAAGAAACTGACAGAGAACAGAGAGCAAGGAGAGGTATGTGAGGAGGCCCCCTGTCAGCTAATGCAGTATAGATTCGCCATCTTGGAGTCCTGTCACAGCAGCTTCACGGAGCTCCCAGCAGGAGACAGAGCACCTGGTAACCAGCGATATACACTTTCCCACCCCCTACACTTCTTCTCCCCTCTCAGCCTCCAGTGCTTCCCACCAACCTCAGCCTCTTGATCAAAAGGCACCGGCTCTGTCATGGTGCTGCTTGGATTCACCCATCCACACTGGCCAGCTCCATCAGTGCTGTTTGTTTGTTGCTGATGTTGCTTTTTTCCACTTCTTTTGGTTTCCTCTCTGCCTATCACCACCTCCCACTCCTTTCTCTCAAACACCTCACTCTGTGTGACAGCTCTGCTTCTTCTTGAAAGGCTGTTAAGCGCTGTGTGGCTGGGGAACTGCTCCCCTCTTCAGCACCACCCAGCTGGTGGGATCCCCGGGGTGTTTTCGTTCTTTCCTTCTTTTTTTTTTTTTTTTTTTTGGTTCTTTTCCTGGCTTGGGAGCCCCTTCTGGCCAGGCTGTACTACCCAGCTTGGGAGCCACCTCTGCAATCTCCACAGCCACGCCAGTGGTATCACTGGGGGCATTTCCTTTTTTTGTTGTTTGTTTAGTTTGTTTGTGTTCTTTTTCTTCTCATGGCCTAAGAGCCCTTTCAAGCCAGGTTGTATTTTACTGCCAGAGAACCCCTTCCCCACAGCCACATTAGTGGAATCCCTGGGAGTTTTTCTTTTTTTTCCTAATTTTTATTTATTTTTTTTCTTTTTCTCTTCTTTTCACTTTTTGTTTTTCTCTACTTCTCAGTTTCTTGTCTCTCCACTCCAATGGCAAGCTCTCTTAGCACACTTTTTTGTTTGTTTGTTTGTTTTTGGCTTCTGTTTCTCTTTCCTTTCTCTCTTCTTTCCCATATCCAGCTTAGCTCCACACATCAAAACCTCCCCCCTCCTTTCTGCCTACCTGCTCTGTGGGCTGAACATCACACACCTGAGTAGCACAGGCATGGCCTACCAGAACCTGCCCCACTCTGTCAGCTCTAGTATGTGCCACAAACAACCCACCCCAGACCCTCCCCTTTAGCTGGACCTGCCTTGCTGCAACATAGCTGAGCAAATCGCCCTGCCCATTGGACAAGGGGGTGAAAAATATCGTGCCCACAGACAAGCAAACAACAAAGGACACACACCCCACCTGCTCAGACATAACCAAATAAAACAAAAGAACAAGACGAAACAAACAAATCTACAATCAAGAAACAAAGAAAATAACTATTGAATGTCCCAAAGACAGCAGACCATACCAAAACATACTTGAGAAAACAGGAAAGGATGGTTCCAGTAGGCTCCCAAAATAAAACACTGGATGACTATCTAGTAGAAGAAAGGGCACTAGAACTACGTAATAGGAAATTCAAATTTCTAATATTTAGAGCTGTCCAAGAGTTGAAGCAAAAAGCAGACAAAAATGAGGCAACAGTAGACAAATTCATGGAAAAATCAGACAAATTCATGGAAAATATAGACAAAAAATGGAAGAACTCAGGAAAATAATACAGGAACAAAATAACAAATTCACAACTAGAAATCCTACCAAAACAGCAATTAGAAATCCAAAAGATAAACGAGAAGATTTCAGTAATGCACACTGTCATAGTAGGTCTCAGGAGTAGGTTTAAAACAATGGGAGATAGGATCAGTGAAATTGAAGACAAACACTTGGATACAACTCTGAGGAAAAATCAGGAAAAAGAACAAAGAAAAATGAAGAAACCTGGAGAATTATGTGGGATACAATCAAAAGCAAAAATTTGCAAGTGATCGGAGTTCCAGAACAGGGAAAGAAAATGGAAAACACAGAGAAGATCATTGAAGAATTGGTGACAGAAAATTTCCCTAATATCATGAAAGATAAAACACAATGTACCCCATGTACAATAGACCCCAAAAGAAAATTACCAAGGCATAGCATAATCACACTCGCTAGAACAAAACACAAAAATCCTGAGAGCAGCTTGAGAAAAACAAAAAATCACATATAGACGGAAACAATAAGACTAAGCTCTGATTATTCGGCAGAAACCATGCAGGCAAGAAGGCAATGGGATGACATATATAAAGCTTTGAAGGAAAAATATTGCCAGCCACTAATAATATATCCTGCAAAACTCTCACACAAATATGATAGTGAAATCAGGACATTTCCATAGAAACAGAAAAGAAGGGAATGTGTAAAAACTAAACCAAACTTACAAGAATTATTAAAGGGTGTCCTTCCATTTCAGAACAAACAATATCAGACCATAGCCTAAATCTAGGACTCGAGATCATACCAGCCAGATACCAACCTAGGAAATGAACTCTCAAGGACTATCCAAAACCAAAAGAAATTGCAGCAGGGAACCAGAGAGGTTAATTTGTAAATGACAACAACGTCATAACAATAAAAGAGGGAATAAATGGTGTAGGTATAGAAATTTTTAATGCAGAGGAAGGCAAGGTAACACCAAGTAATAGTCACCTGGTTCAAACATAGGAAGATGAGGGTAAATTTCAAGGTAACCACAAAGAAAATTAACAAACTTACTCGTCAAAATAAAGAAGAAAAATATAAAGGCTCAGTAAAACACAAAATCTGCAAAAACAAAAGAAATGAAAAAAAAAAGAAACCCACAAGCAAAAGGAATTCAGCACAGGAGAGTAAGAGGAACAAAGAAAATGTCAGCACCACAAAAAAAAAAAAAAAAAGCATACAAATGGGTGGCAGGGAGTGATAGAATGGATTAAAAAAAAAACACACAATGCATCAATACGCTGTCTACAAGAGACACACTTTAAAAACAAAGATGTAAATTTATCAAAAATTAAAAGAAGAAAAAAATCAAGAAAATAACTCCCAAAAAACAGCAGGAATGGCAATACTAATCTCAGATAAAATACATCTTAAAACAAAATCCACCATAAAAGACAAAGAAGGCCACTATATAATGATTAAAAGAATGATCTGTCATGAAGACATAACCATAATAAACATCTACACACCCAATGACAGGGCTCCAAAATACATAAAACAAACTGAAAACGGAAATTGACAGTTACACAATAATAGTAGGACATTTCAACACACCACTCCTGGTAAAGGACAGAACATCTAGAAAGAAACTTAACAAAGATACAGAAGAGCTAAAGGGCACAATCAGCCAACCTGACCTCATGAACAGATATAGAACACTGCACCCAACAACTGAAAAGTAAACATTCTTTTCCAACACACATGGAACATTCTCCACAATAGATCACATCTTAGGCCACAGAGCAACCCTCAACAAAATTCAAAACATTGAGATAATACAAAGTATCTTCTCTGACCACAATGACATCAAAGTAGAAATTAACAACAGGAAAAAACAAGAAAAAAATCAACTACATGGAAACTGAATAACACCCTGCTTTAAAAAACCACTGGGTAATAGAAGAAATCAGAGACAGAATAAAAACATTCCTCAAATCAAACAAAAATTAAAGCACATCATACCAAAAATCTTTGGGACACAGCAAAGGCAGTGCTCAGAGGTCAATTTATAGCAATAGAGATACACATCAAAAAAGAAGAAAGGGGAAAATCACATTAGCTACACAACTTGAATGAACAGAAAAAGCAAAAAAAAAAAAGCCCACACCTACCAGAAGAAAGGAAATAATGAAGATCAGAGCAGAAATAAATGAAATAGAGAATCAAAAAATAAAATAGAATCAACAAAACCAAAAGCTGGTTCTTGGAAAGGATCAACAAAATTGACAAACCACTGGCCAAACTGACAAAAGAAAAACAAGAGAGGATGTAAATAATCCAAATAAGAAATGAAATGGGGTACATTACAACAGACCCAAGTGAACTAAAAAGGATCTTAACAGAGTATTATGAAAAACTATACTCCAACAAATTTGAAAACCTAGAGGAAATGGACAAATTTCTAGAAACACACTACCTACCCATAATAACACAAAATGATGGTGAAATTCTGAACAGACCCATAACAAGAGAAGAGATTGAAAAGGTAATTTTAAAAAACTTCCAACAAAAAAAAGCCCTGGCCCAGATAGCTTCACCGGAGAATTTTACCAAACATTCAGAGAAGAGTTTCCACCAGTACTGCTCAAACTATTTCAGAACATAGAAAAAGAAGGGATACTTCCAAATTTATTTTATGAAGCCAGCATACCCCTGATACCAAAACTAGGCAAAATAATAATAATAATAATTTTTTTAAGGCAAAGACAACACAAAAACGAAAATTACAGACCAATGTCTCTCATGAATATAGATGCAAAAATTCTCAATGAAATTTTAGCCAATAGAATTCAACGTCATATCAAAAAAATAATAAACCACGACCACGTAGGATTCATAACAGGTATAAAAGGATTGTTCAACATTAGAAAATCAATCAACGTAATCCACCAAATCAATAAAAGGAAAGAAAAAAATCACATGATCATTTCAATCTATACAGAAAAGGAATTCGACAAAGTCCAACACCCATTCCTGATTTAAAAAAAAAACTCATTAAAATAGGTATAGAAGGGAAATTTCTCAACATAATAAAGGGCATTTATGCAAAACCAACAGCCAACATCATTCCCTTAATGGAGAGAGGTTGAAAACTTTCCCTTTGAGAACAAGTACAAGAATACCCTTTATCACCACTCCTATTTAACATTGTGCTGGAAGTTCTAGCTAGAGTAATAAGGCAAGAAAAAGAAATAAAGGGCATCCAAATTGGTAATGAAGAAGTTAAACTGTCTCTATTTGTGAATGATATCATACTATACATGGAAAACCCAAAAGACTCCAAGAGAAAACTACCGGAACTAATAGATTCGGCAGAATAGCAAAGTACAACATAAACATACAAAAATCAGTTGGATTCCTACACACCAATAAAGAGAATGATGAAAAGGAAATCAGAAAAACAATATCACTTATAATAGCCCCTAAAAAAATACATAGAAATAAATCTAACCAGAGATGTAAAAGACCTATACTGCAAGAAACCAAAAGAGGTCTACATAAATGGAAAAACATACCATGCTCATGGATAGGCAGACTCAACGTCGTGAAAATGACAATTCTACCTAAAGCAGTACAAATACAATGCATATCCTGATCCAAATACCAACAACAATCTTTAAAGAGATGGAAACACTAATTATTAACTTTATATGGAAAGGGAGGAAGCCCCAGATAAGTAAAGCATTATTGAAGAAGAAGAATAAAGTAGGAGGACCCAGATGTAAATCCATCCACCTATGGTCCCCTGATGATAAATAGGGACAACTCTAGGAGCCCTAATACATGGCATAAACAGTATACAAATCAGTACTAACGATGCACAAACACCAGAAGAGAAACTAGATAACTGAGAGCTCCTAAAAAGCAAACAATTATGCTCATCCAAGGATTTCAACAAAAGAGTAAAAAGACAACCTACAGACTGGAAAAAAAAAATTGACTATGACAAATTCGATCGGTGTCTACTCTCTAAAATCTACAAGATACTGCAAAACCTCAAGAACAAAAAGATAAATAACCCAATTACAAAATAAGCAAAGGATATGAACAGACACTTCACCAAAGAAGACATTCAGGCAGCTAACAAATACATGAGGAAATGTTCATAATCATTAAGAGAAATGCAAATCAAAACTACAATGAGATGCCATCTCACCCCAACAAGGCTAGCATTAATCCAAAAAATACAAAATAATAAATGTTGGTGAGGTTGTGGAGGGACTAGAACACTTATACACTGCTGATGGGAATGCAAAATGGTACAACCACTTTGGAAATTGATTTGGAGCTTCCTTAGAAAGCTAGAAATAGAACTACTACACAATCCAGCAATCCCACTCCTTGGAATATAACCTAGAGAATTAGGAGCCTTCACACAAATAGATATATGTACACCCATGTTCATTGCAGCACTGTTTACAATAGCAAAAAGAGGGAAATAACCAAGGTGCCCATCAATGGACAAATGGATAAACAAATTACGGTGTATTCACACAATGGTATACTATGCAATGATAAAGAACAACGATGAATCTGTGAAACATCTCATATCTGGAAGGCATTATGCTGAGTGAAATCAGTCACAAAAGGCCAAATATCAGATGAGACCACTATTATAAGAACTCAAGAAAAGGTTTAAACACAGAACAAAACATTCTTTGATGGTTACAAGGGTGGGGAACAAGGAAGGGAGAGGGGTATTCACTAATTGGATGGTAGACAATTATTTTAGGTGAAGGGAAGAACAGCACACAATACAGGAGAAGTCAGCACAACTGGACTAATTCAAAAGCTAAAAAGTTTCCTGAACACAACCAAACACTTCAAGGGACAGAGTTGCAGGGGCTGGGGTCTCGGGGCCATGGCTTCAGGGGACATCTAGGTCAACTGGCATAACAAAGTGTTTTAAGAAGATGTTCTGCATCCCACTTTGGTGAGTGGCATCTGGGGTCTTAAAAGCTAGCAAACGGCCATCTAAGATGCATCAATTGGTCTCAACCCACCTGGAGCAAAGGAGAATGAAGAACACCAAAGACACAAGGAAAATATGAGCTCAAGAGAAAGAAAGGGCCACACAAACCAGAGACTCCATCAGCCTGAGGCCAGAACTAGATAGTGACTGGCTACCACCAATGAGTGCTCCGACAGGGAACACAACAGAGAATCCCCGATGGTGCAGAAGAAAAGTGGGATGCAGACTTCAAATTCTAGTAAAAAGACCAGACTTAATGGTCTGACTGAAAATGAACAGACCCCAGAGGTCATGGCCCCTGGACTCTCTGTTAGCCCTAAACCAAAACCATTCCAAAAGCCAACTCTTCAGACAAAGATTAGACTGGACTATAAGACATAAAATGATACTGGTGAGGAGTGTGCTTCTTAGCTCAAGTAGACACGTGAGACTATGTAGGCAGCTCCTGTCTGAAGGCAAGATGGGAAGGCAGAGGGGAACAGGAGCTGATTGAATGGACATGGGAAATACAGGGTGGAAAGGAGTGTGCTGTCCCATTGTAGGGAGAGCAACTAGGGTCACATAACAATGTGTGTATAAGTTTTTGCATGAGAAACTGACTTGAATTGTAAACTTTCACTTAAAGCACAATTTTAAAAAATGATGAATCTGTGAAGCATCTCATAACATGGATGAATCTGAAGGACATTATACTGAGTGAAGTAAGTGAATCAGAAAAGTACAAATATTGTGTGAGACCACTAGTGGAAAAACTTTTGAAAAATTTTAACACACAAAAAGAAATAATCTTTGTTAGTTACAAGAGAGGGGAGAAACAGGGTTGGAAAAACACTAAATAGATAAGTGATAACATTGGTGAAGGGTGAGACAGTACACAATACTGGGGAAGCCAACACAACTTGTACAAGGACAGGTCATGGGAGCTCCATAGACACATTCAAACTCCCTAGGGACTGAATTGCTGGGCTGAGGCCTGTGGGGACCATGGTCTCGGGGAACATCTAGCTCAACTGTCATAACATAATTTATAAAGAAAATGTTCTACATTCTACCTTGTGAGTAGTGTCTGGTGTCTTAAAAGAGCGTGAGTGGCCATTCAGGATACCCCACTGGTCTCACCCCTTCAAGAGTAAGGTAGAATGAAGAAAACTAAACATACAAAGGAAAGACTAGTCCAGAGGACCGATAGACCACATCTACCAAAGCAGGAGGGGACAGGAGAGCTGGTAATGGGGAACCCAAGTTCAAGAAGGGAGAGTTTTGACATGTCATGGGGTTGGGAACCAATGTCATAAAACAATATGTGTACTAACTTTTTAATGAGCAACTAGTTTGTTCTGTAAACCTTCATCCAAAGTACAATAAAATAAAATAAACTGAAATATGTTTCTGAAAGTAACAGCACTTTATAAACTGTTAAGTACAATGCACATAAAAGTGAATAAAAGTATATTGGTACTGTTTTTATTGCTATTCTGTTGTTGTTGGTTGCTGAGTGCCATCAAGTAGGTTCTGACTCATAGCGACCCCATGTGACAGAGTAAAACCACCCCTTAAGGTTTTCTTGGCTGTAATCTTTATGAAAGCAGATTACCAGGTCTTTCTGTGGAGCCACTAGATGGGTTTGAACTGCCAACCTTAAAGTAAATGGTTTGATTCAATCATCACTGATTTCATTATTTAGTGGTGGCCATTTGTATAAACCAACCAAAGGTGTATCCCTTGCCCAGAAAGGCTTTGGAAACAAACAAATTGAAAATTTTCATGACTCACATTGGTGCAAGCTTATTGGAAATTCAGGAGAGCCTGACTCAGCAGGTGGGTGGCTTCAGGCAATGTTAGTCCTTCACACTTAGGGTAAGTTTCTTATAGGAAATGGGTTTTGGAAAAGGTGAATTTTTATTAAGGAAAAATAAAGTTTGATAGAACGACCTAGCAATATTAATGATCAGCTCTCCCTTTCGGTAGCATATTAATCCTTCAGTGACTTGCAAAAACTCATTTTCCTCTCAGTCTGACTCTAGGAAATGAGGAGAACTGGTATTGTAATTCTATATGGAGGCAGTCTTGAAGACTATAGTGCCAAACTGCCTGGGTTCATATTCCAGCTCTGTCACTTCTTCACTGTGAGAACTTACACCTCTCTGAACCTCAGTGAGTAAGAATAATCCCTACTTTGCAGAATTCTCATGAGGACAGGAGGTATAAGGCCTCGGGTACAGCTCAAATACCGGTTCTTGTCTGTTTCCCTGGCATTTTAGAGCACAAGTTTGAGAGTGAAAGACAATATGGGCCCAACTGAAGGAAATCTGTTAATGCATTCATTCAAAAAATTGCAGTAGAGTTCCTCTTTAAGTGTCAGGCCCAGTGCTAGGGGTTGGAAATAGAGCAGTGAACAAAGCAAACATGGTCTTTTTTTGGAGAATGTACAGGCATTTTTGACATATACTGTTAAAACATACTATACTTTGACATATAGCTGTGCACCTGTAATACTTAATCCCATTGAGCCTCAGTTTTCCCAACATACTTTATAAGGAAGTTTTGAGGATCACATTAGATAATGCACATGGAGGCATTATCATGAACTGTGAATTATTGCACTGATGAAATCACTAGTAGTTTTGTTCCTATTTGATAGCAAAAAAAAAAAAGAGGGGCTAAAAGGGATGAGTTGGTAGCTGTAGATGCCAAAGAGCATCTTATCACAGAATCCTGACTGGGGGCCTGACGAGATTACATGGAGTGAATGTGAGAATGTCATCAACATTGATGTCCCAGAGCTGCTGGAGGTATCCAGGCAGTCTGAACAGCCAGAGGGGGCTCACTCTATAATGGTGAAGGAGATAGCCTTTGGCTTTTGGGGACTCTAGTCTTTCTGTCTTTTGCTCAACTTCCCCTTTCCCTGCCAGGAAGCACATCTTCCCATTGCCTTCTAGAACTTGTGACTTCTAGGGAAGGATCTGGTCAAGTCATTCACATTGATGTTTCAATGGCTGAAATGACTTCATGGATGACCACTCTGAAGGAAAGGGGTATTGAATTATGGATTCGACGGTAGTCTTAATACAAGGAAACAAAGCATTAATGGTAGAATTCTATGGAATATCAACAAAGCTCAGGTTCCTCTGAAATCATACCAGATAGATGAAGACTGACATTAATAGGAGATGTAACAATAATAGAACAATAAAATGTCAGAGCTAAAATATTTTCCCAAAGTATGTTCCCTAGAACACTAGTAATCTGTCTTTTCTTCTGGGAACAAAGAGAATAGAGAAGTACTACCCAATGTCCCTTGAAACCCTGTTTATTAGACTCAAAGCATAGAGCTTTTATGAGCCATGGTTAGGGGTTTGGAAGGGCACAGATCTGTTGTTATGTGCACAGAAATCCATTTCCAAACCTCACTAGTAAGCTCCTTGGATACCACTGTTGCCGTTAGGTGCCCTTGGGTTGGTTCCAACTCATAGTGACCCCATGTACAACAGAATAAAACACTGCCCAGTCCTACACCATCCTCACAGTCATTGCTATGCTTGAGCCTATTGTTGCAGCCACTGTGTCAATCCATCACGCTGAGATTCTTCCTCCTTTTTGCTGACCCTCTATTTTACCAAGCAAGATATCCTTCTCCAGGGACCGGTCCCTCCTAATAACAGGTCCAAAATACTTAACAAGCATTCTGACTGTACTTCTCCCAAGACAGATTTGTTCATTCTTCTGGCTGTTGCTGTTGTTGTCAGGTGCTGTCGGGTCAGTTCCGACTCATAGCGACCCCTATATACCATAATACAAAACACTGGCGAGTCCTGAACCTTCCTTACAATCGTTGTTATGCTTGAACCCATTGTAGCAGCCACTGTGTCAATACATCTAGTTGAGGGTCTTCCTCTTTTCTGCTGACCCTGTACTTTACCAAGCATGATGTCCTTCTCCAGGGAATGACCCCTCCTGACAACATGTCCAAAGTATGCAAGATGCAATCTAGCCATCCTTGCTTCTAAGGAGCATTCAGGTTGTACTTCTTCCAAGACAGATCTGTTCATTCTTTTGGCAGTCCATGGTATATTCAATATTCTTCACCAACTCCACAATTCAACGGCGTCGATTCTTTTCCAGCCTTCCTTATTTATTGTCCAGCTTTCACATGCATATGATGCTATTGAAAATACCACGGCTTGGGTCAGGCACACCTTCGTCTTCAGGGTGACATCTTTGCTTTTCAACACTTCAAAGAGGTCCTTTGCAGCAGATTTGCCCAATGCAACGAGTCTTTTTTCTTCTTTTTAAGTTTTTATTGTGCTTTAAGTGAAAGTTTATAAATCAAGTCAGTCTCTCATATAAAAAATTATATACCCCTTGCTATATACTCCTAGTTGCTCTCCCACTAATGAGACAGTACTCTCCTTTCTTTTCACTCTCTATTTTCGTATCCACTAAGCCAGCTTCTGGCCCGCTTTGCCCTCTCGTCTCCCCTCCAGACAGGAGCTGCCCACGTAGTCTCATGTGTCTACTTGAGCCAAGAAGCTCACTCCTCAACAGTATCATTTTCTATCCCATAGTCCAGTCCAATCCCTGACTGAAGAGTTGTCTTTGGCAATGATTCCAGTCTTGGGCTAACAGAAGGTCTGGGGACCATGACCTCTGGGATCCTTTTAGTCTCAGTCAGACCATTAAGTCTGGTCTTTTTATGAGAATTTGAGGTCTGCATCCCACTGCTTTCCTCTTCCTTCAGGGGTTTTCTGTTGTGTTCCCTGTCAGGGCAGTCATTGGTTGTAGCTGGCACCATCTAGTTCTTCTGGTCTCAGGCTGATGTAATCTCTGGTTTATGTGGTGCTTTCTCTGTCTTGGGCTCATAATTACCTTGTGTCCTTGGTGTCCTTCATTCTCCTTTGCTCCAGGTGGGTTGAGACCAATTGATGCATCTTAGATGGCCACTTACTAGCATTTAAGAACCCAGACACCACTCACCAAAGGGGGAGGCAGAATGTTATCTTAATAGATTTTATTATGCCAATTGACCTAGATGTCCCCTGAAACCATGGTCCCCAGACTCCTGCCCCTGCTACTCTGGCCTTCGAAGCATTCTGTTTATGTAGGAAACTTCTTTGCTTTTTATTTTGTCCAGTTGTGTTGACTTCTCCTGTATTGCATGTTGTCTTTCCCTTCACCTAAAATAGTTCTTGTCTACTATCTAATTAGTGAATACCCCTCTCCCGCCCTCCCTCCCCACTCTCATAACCATCAAAGAATATTTTCTTCTGTTTAAACTATTTCTCAAGTTCTTACGACAGTGGTCTCATACAGTATTTGTCCTTTTATAACTGACTAACTTCACTCAGCATAATGCCTTCCAAATTCCTCCATGTTATAAAATGGTTCATAGATTCATCATTGTTCTTTATCGATGTGTAGTATTCCATCGTGTGAATATACCACTATTTATCCATTCATCCATTGATGGGTACCTTGGTTGCTTCCACCTTTTAGCTATTGTACACAGTGGTGCAATGAATATGGGTGTGTATGTATCTGTTCATGTAAAGGCTCTTATTTCTCTAGGACATACTCCAAGGAGTAGGATTGCTGAATCGTATGGCTGTTCTATTTCTAGCTTTTTAAGGGAGAGCCAAATGGATTTCCAAGGTGGTTGTACCATTTTACATTCCCACCAGCAGTGTACAAGTATTCCAGTCTCTCCACAACCTCTCCAACATTTCTTATTTTGTGTTTTCTGGATTAATGCCAGTCTTGTTGGAGTGAGATGGAATCTCATTGTAGTTTTGATTTGCATTTCACTAATGGCTAATGATTGTGAGCATTTCCTCATGTATCTGTTAGCTACCTGAATGTCTTCTTTACTGAAGTCTCCTGTTCATACCCTATGTCCATTTTTTAATTGGGTTATTTATCTTTTTGTAGTTGAGTTTTTGCGGTATCATGTAGATTTTAGAGATCAGATGCTGATGGGAAATGTCATAGCTAAAAACTTTTTCCCACTCTGTAGGTAATCTTTTTACTTTTTTGGTGAGGTCTTTAGATGAGCATAGGTGCTTGATTTTTAGGAGCTCCCAGTTATCTAGTTTCTCTTCTGCTGTTTGTGCATTGTTAGTAATGTTTTGTATACTTGTTTTGCCATGTATTATGGCTCCTAGCATTGTCCCTATTTTTTCTTCCACGATCTTTATCGTTTTAGGTTTTATATTTAGGTCTTTGATCCATTTCGAGTTAGTTTTTGTTCATGGTGTGAGGTTTGGATCTTGTTTCATTGTTTTGCAGATGGATATCCAGTTCTGCCAGCATCATTTGTTAAAAAGACTGTCTTTTCCCCCATTTAACTAACTTTGGGTCTTTGCCAAATGTCAGCAGCTCATATGTGGATGAATTTATGTCTGGATCCTCAATTCTGTTCCATTGGTCTATGTATCTGTTGTCATACAAGTACCAGGCTGCTTTGACTCGTCTTTTGAATTCTTGACTGCTGCTTCCATTGGTGTTGATTGTGGATCCAAGTAAAATGAAATCCTTGACAACCTCAAACTTTTCTCCGTTTATCATGATGTTGCTTATTGGTCCAGTTGTGAAGATTTTTGTTTTCTTTATGTTGAGATGTAATCCGTACTGAAAGTTGTGGTCTTTGATCTTCATTAGTAAGTGCTTCAAGTCCTCTTCTCTTTCAGCAAGTAAGGTTGTGTCATCTGCATATCTCAGGTTGTTAATGAGTCTTCCTCCAGTTCTGATGCCCTGTTCTTCTTCATATAGTCCAGCTTCCTGGATTATTTGCTCAGCATACATATTGAATAGGTATGGTGATAGGATACAACCCTGACGCACACCTTTCCTGACTTTAAATCATTCAGTATCCCCTTGTTCTGTCCAAACAACCGCCTCTTGGTCTAAGTACACGTTCCTCATGAGCACAATTACGTGTTCTGGAATTCCCTTTCTTTGCAATGTTATCCATAATTTGTCATGATCCACACAGTCGAATGCCTTTGCATAGTCAATAAAACACAGGTAAACATCCTTTTGTATTCTCTCCTTTCAGCCAGGATCCATCTGACATCAGCAATGATATTCCTGGTTCCACATCCTCTTCTGAATCTGGCCTGAATTTCTGGCAGTTCCCTGTTGATATACTGCTGCTGCTGTTTTTGAATGATCTTCAGCAAAATTTTGCTTGCCTGTGATATCAATGATATTGTTCAATAATTTCCGCATTCAGTTGGATCACCTTTCTTGGAAGTAGGCATCAATATGGATCTCTTTCAGTCCATTGGCCAGGTAGCTGTGTTCCAAATTTCTAAGCATAGACAAGTGAGCACTTCCAGAGCTGCATCTATTTGTTGAAACAGCTCAGTTGATATTCCATCAATTCCTGGAGACTTGTTTTTCGCCGATGCCTTCTATGCAGCTTGGGCATCTTCCTTCAGTACCATCAGTTCCTGATCATATGCTACCTTTTGAAATGGTTGAATGTCGACTAATTGTTTTCGGTATAATGACTCTGTGCATTCCTTCCGTCTTCTTTTGATGCTCCCTGTGTTGTTTAATATTTTCACCATAAAATCCTTCACTATTGCAACTTGAGGCTTGAATTTTTTTCTTCAGTTCTTTCAGCTTGAGAAGTGCCATGCATGTCCTTCTCTTTTGGTTTTCTCTCACCAGCTCTTTGCAGATGTCATTATAATGCTTTACTTTTTCTTCTCTAGCCGCTCTTTGAAATCTTCTGTTCAGTTCTTTTACTTCATCATTTCTTCTTTTTGCTTTAGCTGCTCAGTGTTCGAGAGCATGTTTCATAGTCTCCTCTGACATCCATCTTGGTCTTTTCTTTCTTTCCTGTCTTTTCAACAACTTCTTGCTTTCCTCATGTATGATGTCCTTCCACAACCGGTCTGGTCTTAGGTCATTAGTGTTCAACGTGTCAAGTATATTCTTGAGATGGTCTGGAAATTCAGGTGGGATATACTCAAGGTCATATTTTGGCTTTCATGGACTTGCTCTGATTTTCTTCAGTTTCAACTTGAACTTGTATATGAGCAGTTGATGATCTGTTTCACAGTTGGCCCCTGGCCTTCTTCTGACTGATGATATTGAGTTTTTCCATCATCTCTTTCCACAAATGTAGTCGATTTGATTCCCGTGTATTCCATCTGGTGATGTCCATGTGTATATTCACCATTTATGTTGGTGAAAAAAGCTATTTTCTATGAAGAAGTAGTTGGTCTTGCAAAATTCTGTCATTCGATCTCCAGCATTGTTTTCTATCAAGACCATATTTTCCAACTACCAATCCTTCTTCTTTGTTTCCAACTTTCACATTCTAATCATGAGTAATTGTTAATGCATCCTGATTGCATGTTTGATCAATTTCAGACTGTAGAAGCTGATAAAAGTCTTCAATTTCTTCATCTTTGGCCTTAATGGTTGGTGTGTAAATCTGAATAATAGTTATATTAACTGATCTTCCTTTTAGTCGTATGGATATTATCCTATTACTAACAAGGTTGTACTTCAGGAGAAATCTTAAAATGTTCTTTTTGACGATGAATGCAACACCATTCCTCTTCAAGTTGTCATTCCCAGCATAGTAGACTATATGATTGTCCAATTCAAAATGGCTGATTCCAGTGCATTTCAGCTCACTAATGCCTAGGATGGAAACCCTGGTGGTGCAGTGGTTAAGTGCTACGGCTGCTAATCAAAAGGTTGGCAGTTCGAAACCAGGTGCTCCTTGGAAACTCTATGGGGCAGTTCCACCCTGTTCTATAGGGTTGCTATGAGTCATAATCAACTTGATGGCAATGGGTTTGTTCTGTTTTTCTTAATGCCTAGGATATGTGTTCCATTTCATTTTTGATGATTTCCAATTTTCTTGGAGTCATACTTTGTACATTCCAAGTTCCAATTATTAATGGATGTTTGCAGCTGTTTCTCATTTTGAGTTGTGCCACATCAGCAAATGAAGGTCCCGAAGCTTTACTTCAACCACGTCATTAAGGTCAACGCTACTTTGAGGAATCAGCTCTCCCCCAGTTGTCTTTTGAGTGCCTTCCAACCTGGGGGGCTCATCTTCCAGCACTATATTGGACAATGTTCCTCTGCTATTCATAAGGTTTTCACTGGCTAATCCTTTTCAGATGTAGACTGGTGGGTCCTTCTTCCTAGTCTGTCTTAGTCTAGAAGCTCAGCTGAGACCCTCCTCCATGGGTGACCCTGCTGGTGTCTGAATACTGGTGGCATAGCTTCCAGCACCACAGCAACACACAAGCCTGCACAATATAACAAACTGACAAACACGTAGGGGGTTCTTCTGGGAGTCCATGGTATATTCAATATTCTTCCCCAACACCATAATCCAAAGGCATCAATTCTTCTTTGGTCTTCCTTATTCATTGTCCAGCCCTCGCACGCATATTAGGCAATTGAAAATACCATCACTTGGATCAGGTACACCTTAATCCTCAGAGTGACATCTTTGTTTTTTAACACTTTAAAGAGGCCTTTTGCAGAAGATTTGGCCAAAGCAATGTGTTGTTTGATTTCTTGACTGTAGCTTCCATAGGTATTGATTGTGGATCCAAGTAAAATGAAATCCTTGACAACTTCAATCTTTTCTCCATTTAGCATGATGTTGTTTATTGGTTCAGTTGTGAGAATTTTTGTTTACTTTATGTTGAGGTGTAATCCTTACTAAAGGATGTAGTCTTTGATCTTCATCAGTAAGTGCTTCAAGTCCTCTTCATTTTCAGCAAGCAAGATTGTGTCAGCTGCATAACACAGGTTGTTAATGAGTCTTCCTCCAATTCTGAAGCCACATTCTTCTTCATATAGACCATCTCTGGGATTATTTGCTCAACATACAGATTGAATAAATAGAGTGAAAGGGTGCAACTCTGACTCACACCTTTCCTGATGTTAAATTATGCAGTGTTCCCTTGCCCTGTTCAAACAACTGCCTCTTGGTCTGTGTACAGGTTCTGCAGGAGCACAAGTAAGTGTTATGGAATTACCATTCTTTACAATGTTATCCATAATTTGTTATGATCCACATAGTTGAATGCCTTTGCATAGTAAAAAATACATTAATTCCACTAACTGGCAAATTTTTTTTTTTCTGTAGAAGAAACCTATTTATTTGATGGCCTTCTCAGAAACTTCCTTTGAAGGGAATTGTCCTTCAATTTTTTCAAAAGAGACCATCCCCCACCCCACATGGTTAATGAACGGTAATATTTTCCTACTATGTTTGTAGAATATGATCCTGCTCCCTGATGATAATTGACTAGCTGAAGGACGGGCATCTGACACAAGTTTGTGTAATCAGAATCCTTCCCTGGACATTTAGGCCAAGTTGACCTCTAATCTAAAGCACAGAGATGTTAGCAATGGCCATTTTCTCCCACATGGACTTAGAACAGTGAAAGTGACATGTAGAGAGAGAAGGAGCAGACATGACAAGAGAAGCAGAAACGGTAGATGGAGAAGGAGTCCAACAGTATTGAGTCCCGTGTTCTAATTGTTTCTGATGGCCAGCAGAATTCTGGTTCTGTAATACATCACTGTAGACTTAATTATAAATTAATCTGTGGTCTTAATTATTAAACTTCTCTTTTTGCTTAAGTGAGGTTGAGTGGGCATCTATTGCTTGTGACCAAAAGACTCCTAATTAATAGAGCCCCATACTTATCAAAAACAAAAGCTAGTCATTAGTGAGCTTTTATATTTACATAATCTTACTCTTGTACAATTGTTTTCTGTTTTTATTTCTATTATTACTTGTTCACATATGATTTTTTTTCATGACAGAACTTGTAGACCAGGTACCATTTGCCTGGCTAAGACACCTGTAGAAACTGAGGCCCAAAGCAAGGCAAATAGTTTTTGAGGGTCAATATCTGAGCTACAACACATACCAAGGTGTTATGATTTTAGATTATTCATTAACTCGGTTGCCTTAGCCCAAGGTAGTGCCTTCACTTTTTACTAGTGAGTCTCACAGATAGAGAGAGCAGGTCAAACAAGCCAAAATGCTCTCATTAACCATCTTAGTGGCAAGATCTATCAGCCTAAAGCCACTGCCATGGCATTTCAGCACAGCCTTTCTGAGTCCAAGGGGATATAGATGTTAATTTCATGCAACATGGCATACAGTAGTTAAGAGGGCACAAGCTGTAGCATCAGAAAATGTTTAATCCTTGTCTCTATCACATTCAAACTTGCGTGGTCTTGAGAAAGTCACTTAAACTCTCTGAGCCTCTTTCCTCATCTGTGGAATGAGAATAAAATAAAATTCCCAAGTGAATTAATAGAGTTGCTGTTAGGATTAAAAAAAAAAGGCTTTGAAAACTCTGAAGTTGAACATGTACCAGTTGTTCTGTTTTTTTTTTTTTTAACCAAAATAGAAGTCCATTCTACTAATGTTGAAAATGATGAGCTTGGTTCTTCTGTTTACATTGTGAACATCTTGAGGGCTAGCATAATGCCCACCACATAGTAGGTGCTGAGAAAGGGTCAGTTACTTTTCAAGAGTTTCTGTGCATTTTGACAATGAGAAAAGGACCATGCAGATGATGTGCAATATCATTTAGTAGTCAGGATAGCATAAGTTGTAGAGCTAGACTGCAGCAGTCCGAATTTTGACTCTACCCCTTACTAGCCGTTTGACCTTGAACAAGTTACTGTATTCCTCTGATCCTATCTTTTCTGATCTGTAAAATGAGAATAATAATAGTATTTTTCTCACAGAATTTTTGCGTGGATTAAATGAGCTAATTCACATAAAGTATAAGAATGGCTGGGCACAGAGTAAGAGCTCTTAGTATTAAATGAGTTAGTTCATATGAGGCTCTTGAAAGGATGATTAGCACATAGTAAGTTCATAATAAATGTTAGCTCTTATTATGGTCAGTTACAAAGACCCTGGTGATAATATAACCATAACCTAGTTATTCCTACATTAGGCCCTCTAGTTTCAATCTGATCTCACAATTGAAATGCTCTTTCAATACTGTATTCCTTTTGTGTTTGTGGAGCCCTGGTGGCACAGTGGTTAAGAGCAGGGCTGCTAACCAAATGGTCAGCAGGTCGAATCCACTAGCTGTTCCTTGGAAACCCTACAGGGCAGTTCTACTCTGTCCTATAGGGTCACTATGAGTTGGAATCAACTCGATGGCAACAGTTTGTGTGTGTGTTTGTCTATATTCCTGTCCTGGTTTGCTATCTGTGACAGGGGCTGCCTTTAACAGATTTGCAGACAAGTTTTCTGGACACTGATATGGCACATGCAAATGCATGTTGTCCAGGATTGGGAAGCAGGTGACTAAGGAATGGTAATTAATGTTGCATAGGAGACAGAGGGTGGAGCTTAGGGTATGTGGGGAGCATTTTCTCTGGGGCTTGTGAGATAGGTCATACTTCTTTTAGGGGAGGGTTGTGGAAGAAGGGAGTAGCAAGAGAAAGTAGGACTCCACTTCTAAGACTTTTTTAGTGTTAACTCCATGTGACTTCTCTGTCACTCATGCTCAGAATCAGCTGCCAGGGAACTTGTCTCTAGAGAATTTGTCCCAATTGCAAAATAGAACTAGTCCACCCTAACCAAAGATTTAAATTAGCTGCAAATAATGTGTATCTCTGGGGATGGAGGAATCGCCTGATGCAGGGAGGTAAACACTGAAAAATCTGGTGTGGAAAAATGAACTCTGACAAAGGACAACACTGGCCCCATATTTCTCTGTACCTGAATAGCTAGATGACCTGGGGCAAATCACTTCAGTTTTCAGTGGCTCAGCTTCCTCTGTATAACAGAACTAATCTAATAGTGCATGCTCTGCTGAATTCCAAAAGTTGCTATGAAACTTGCTATGAGGTAGTACATGAAAATGTCCTTTCTGAACCTCAGTGTCCTATACAAAGTTCAGGTAGTACTACTGCTGACCGGGAGCAAAGGTGTGGAGACACTATGGATATAGGGCTGAAGGCACTCTCTTTTATGCTAATCCAGAGAAATAATATGGACATGATGGCCATCATTCAGTGTTTCACCTCTCTTAATGTTGAACTCTACAGGGAGGTTCTGCTACTATGAAAGATAGCAGTAGTCTCAATTGTATCTTTGACCTTGGCTCTGATTTCTCCAGAACACTCCATTCTTGAAGGCACATAGGTGACATATCTTCTCTGATTGATGGTCATTTTCCCTTTTGCCAGCTACTGATTCCCTCCTCCACTCCTGGTGGAGCTGAAATGAATATGAGTAAAAATTTCCTGTAAGTCACCATCTTAAAACATATGCTTTAAGCTAAGAAGCTGCCAAAGGCATTTCTAGAGTAGAATGGGGTAGGACCTTTCTGCTGGGGAAGGGTGAGATGTGGGTGGGGAGGTCTTACTAAAATGATTCCCTACTGTGACCTCTGCTTCCCATGTTTTGAAATCTTCTAAATGTGGAATTTAAACTTTGAATCCCAAATATTATCCCTGGCACCTGAACTTGGGGTCAAATATCCTTAAGCCTTTTGAAAAGTAAATAGTACTATACAGATGATACCAATAATTAACTGTTGCCTAATGCCTGAGAGGCAATATGACATTTTGTTTTGTGTCAAACAGACCAGGCCTCAAACTCTAACTCTTCCTCATTATTGTCATCTTTAAAATGGGAAAAATAGTAATCTTTCCCTTGGAAAGCTGTTGTAAGGATTACATATAATACACATGATGGAAAACAATAATTGTAATGTCTTATTATGAATTTATTTTGCATTCCTCAATTTATTTGGTTTTTACAAAAAATTGACTAGATGGAAATTATTATCTCCATTTTACAAATAAGTAAAATGAGACCCAGAGTGGTTAAGAGATTAGCTAGTGGTCACATAGCACATAAATAGGTGTGAAAAATAGTTTTCATTTTCATTAAATGAAACCATAAAATTGTTATGAAATGCCTTGCTATACCAAAGATTCAGTTGTGCCACAGCTCACTTAGTGTCTGGTCCATATATTAGGGATGGATAAGACATTTAACCATACATTGGCATCAGAGAGGCAGCTAAGCTATAGTGACAGCAGACCAGGTGCTTTGTAATTGAACACCTAGGTTCATAGTACTGGCCCTGACTCCTACCAGCTGGCTGATATTGAACAAATAACATTTCTGAGCCTAAGTTTCCCCCTCTATAAAATGGGGGTAATTCCTACTGGCTGGGTTTCTTACACAAATGTAAATGATTATCAAAAGCTTGTAATACCAGTATACCACAGTGGATTCTGAGTGAATTACAATTGTTATGGTCAAATAACAGAGGTGTGGAGAAGCCTCTCTTGTACTCATATCATTTTTGCAATCTGCTTGTATTTAACATTTCATACTTATAAAAAAAATTTGTTTGGTTAAATGGACCATTTAGAGCTCTTAGCCCCACTGCCTAGCCGAGTGTCTGGCTCATAGTAGGAGTTCCAGACATTTGTTGAATGAATAACAAAAGAATAATTGGCAATGTACAAGGTGGGATGTACTGTCTTGTGGAGGAGGAAGGTATATACATATCTAATTAGAAAACATTTCAGATTATGACTAATGTTCTAAAGAAGATAAAAATAGTTACAAAAACTAATTACAATGAATAAATTCAGGAAAGTGTTCCAGAAAACTCAACATTTGTGCTCTGTTTTGAAAGATAGATTGAATTTGGTCATGAGGAAATAGGGGGAATAATACTATAGTAAAAACGAATAGCCTGACCAAAAAGTAGGCAGGCCTGAGAGTGAAAGGTATGTTCAGAGTACCCCAAAAAGTCTGATGTGGCTGAAGAGGTGGGTTTTTGGCAGGAGAAACAGGTGGAAAAGAGGATGCAGAGAGAGATTAGAGCCTAACTGTGATGGACTAAGAGGGAACATGGACTTGAACCCGAAGGCCAGAGGTTGCAGACTGGTAGCTTACAAATTGATTCATGTTCATAGACATGTTTTATTTGGCGTGCAGAGGGTTAGCTTACACAGTATTTTTAAATCAATTGAATTAGTTGTTAACATAGAAAAAGATCAGGAGATTTCACATTAAAATCTAGAATGCTGTTGTTCTTGAAATTCATGGAACATCTGAGACACTGAGGCCACATTCCTTTCTTGAAACAACCAATTGGATCTGAGTGGCGGCTGTCCTGTTTAGATGTGGCAGATGCTCTCTAGTTGGCCACAGACCCCTTTCATCTCTCCAGTACCAGGCTCTCTTCACTCATTTTTGTTGCTTAGTAGGCATTTGGGTTTAAAATTCCTGGGGTAGATATTTGAAGATTATAGAGCCAAGAAGTGATGTTATCAGAGTTGTCTTTTTAGAAAAAATCCTCTGATTCTGATTCTGTGGAAGATAGACTGGAAGAGGGCTGTCAGGGAAGAAGTCAGGGTTGGAATTGTGGGAAACGAATGATAGATAAGACGAGAAGTAGGCTCTAACACTGAAGAGTAGAAAGAAAAAATGAGATGAGAAAGTAGTCCTTTCTAATCCTTTAAGCAAAGCAAATAGCAGACAACCACAACTCAACATGGGAAGAAATCCTTAAGTCCCACTCCTCATTTCTAGCCCAGACCAAATATAATTATTTAAACGGTTCTTTGCTCTCCTTCCTAGACATTAATGAGCTCCTCAAAGGCAGGGCCCATAGTGTCCTATTCACTGGAAATTCCAAGTGCCTAGCACTGAGCCTTGCAAGTACTAAATACTTAGTAGATATTTGTTCAAGGCATAAATTGGAGGGATTCTCTGCTTTGCTTGTAGGTTGAAGAGACTTATTACTTCCTAAGCATGCTGAAACCACAGAGGTTTTTTGAAAACCCCCAAAGCCAAACGTGCAGTTTGGAAATAAAATGTTAATTCTGTGGAAATAGAATCTATTCATTTATTCAACAGATATTGATTGAGCACTAAGCATGTACCATACTGGGCTGAGTCCTAAGGATTCAATGATGAATAAAGGCAATATGGTACCTAATTTCAGGAACTTACACTCTAGTGATGAAAACAGATATTAAACAACAAAATACACAATAAACACTTACTTGGGTTTGTGAGAAGTGCTCCAAAGAAGAAATACTGAGTGCTATTTATAGGGTTGCTAGAAGTTGGAAAGAACTCAGTGTCACACAACAACAACAATTAAAGCATATTAAAATGCATAAAAAGGCATATTAAAAGGTGGCACTTGAGCTAGACTAGGAGGTCCAGGAATAAAATGGCGATGAATCAACGATGAATGGGAAAAAGGCTGAATCAGTATTTCAGGTAGAGGGAACAGCTTACAAAAAGGCAAGAAGAACTATAAGGTTTTTGAGGAACTGAATGAAGGCAAGAGTGAGTGGAGCAAGAGCAAATGTGGTATGAGATGATGTCAGAGAAGTGGAGAGACACCAGATCACGTAGCATCAGATTAAAGGTTTGGACTTTTATACTAATAGCATGGGAATCCAGTGACAGGATTTAAGTAGATAAACAATACGATCCAATTTATGTATCAAAAAGATTCCTCTACAGTGCCAATATTAATTTCCGACAAAATAGACTTTAAAGTTAAATCCATCAGAAAGGATAAGGAAGGACACTATATAATGTTTAAAGGGACAATACACCAAGAAGATATAACCATATTAAATATTTATGCACCCAATGACAGGGCTGCAAGATACATAAAACAAACTCTATCAGCATTGAAAAGTGTGATAGACAGCTCCACAATAATAGTTGGAGACTTCAACACACCACTTTTGGTGAAGGACAGGACATCCAGAAAGAAGCTCAAAAAAGACACGGAAGATCTAAATGCCACAATCAACCATCTTGACCTCGTAGACATATACAGAACACTCCACCCAACAGCAACCAAGTATACTTTCTTTTCTAGTGCACATGGATCATTTTCTAGAATAGACCACATATTAGGTCATAAAGCAAGCCTTAGCAGAAACCAAAGCACTGAAATATTACAAAGCATATTCTCTGACCCTAAGGCCATAAAAGTAGAAATCAAGAACAGAAAAAGCAGGGAAAGACATCAAACTCTTGGAAACTGAACAATACTCTGCTCAAAAAAGCCTGGATTATAGAAGATACTAAGGATAGAAAAAAAAAGGATGGAATAAAGAAATTCAGAGAATACAAAGAAGTGAAAACATTTCCTATCAGAACCTTTGGGACACAGCAAAAGCGGTGCTCAGAGGCCAATTTATAACAACAAATGCACACATCCAAAAAGAAGAAAGGGCCAAAATCAAAGAATTATCCCTACAACTTGAACCAATAGAAAGAGAGCAACAAAAGAAACCCACAGCCACAAGAAGAAAACAAATAATAAAGATTAGAGCTGAACTAAATGAAATAGAAAACAGAAAAACAATTGAAAGAATTAACAAGACCAAAAACTGGTTCTTTGAAAAAATCAACAAAATTGATAAACCACTGCCCAAACTGGCAAAGGAAAAAAGGAGAGGAATCAAATAACCCAAATAAGAAATGAGATGGGTGATAGTACAACAGACCCAACTGAAATTAAAAGAATCATATCAGATAACTATGAAAAACTATATTCAAACAAATTTGAAAACCTAGAAGAAATGGATGAATCCCTAGAAACACACTACCTACCTAAACTAACACAAACAGAGGTAGAACAACTAAATAGACCCATAACAAAAAAGAGATTGAAAAGGTAACCAAAACACTCCCAACAACAACAAAAAAAGCCCTGGTCCAGATGGCTTCACTGCAGAGTTCCACCAAGCTTTCAGAGAAGAGTTAACACCACTAGTACTAAAGGTATTTCAGAGCATAGAAAAGGATGGAATACTACCAAACTCATTCTATGAAGCCACCATATCCCTGATACCAAAACCAGGTAAAGACACCACAAGAAAAGAAAATTATAGACCTGTATCCCTCATGAATGTAGATACGAAAATCCTCACCAAAATTCTGGCCAATAGAATTCAACAACATATCAAAAAAATAATTCACAATGACCAAGTGGGATTCATACCAGGTACGCAGGCATGGTTCCACATTAGAAAACAATTAATGTAATCCACCGCATAAATAAAACAAAAGACAAGAAGTCCATGACTTTATCAATTGATGCAGAAAAGACATTTGGCAAAGTTCAACACTCATTCATGATAAAAAAAAAAAAACTCTCAGCAAAATAGGAATAGAAGGAAAAATCTCTCAACATAATACAGGGCATTTATACAAAGCCAACAGCCAACATCACCCTAAGTGGAGAGAGCCTGAAAGCATTCCCATGGAGATCGGGAACCAGACAAGGATGCCCTTTATCAACACTCTTATTCAACATTGTGCTGAAAGTCCTAGCCAGAGCAATTAGTCTAGATAAAGAAATAAAGGGCATCCAGATTGGCAAAGAAGTCAAAGTATCTCTATTTGCAGATGACATGATCTTATACACAGAAAACTCTAAGGAATCCTCCAGAAAACTACTGAAGCTAATAGAAGAGTTCAGCAGAATATCGGGATACAATATAAACATACAAAAATCAGTTGGATTCATCTAAACCAACAAAAAGAACATCGAAGAGGAAATCACCAAATCAATGCCATTTACAGTAGGCCCCAAGAAGATAAAATACTTAGGAATAAATCTTACCAGAGATGTAAAAGACTTATACAAAGAAAACTACACTACACTTCTGCAAGAAACCAAAACAGACTTACATAAGTGAAAGAACATATCTTGCTAGTGGATAGGAAGACTTAAGATTATAAAAAAGTCTATTCTACCAAAAACGATCTATACATTTAATGCGATTCCGATCCAAATCCCAACGATATTCTTTAATGAGATGGAGAAACAAATCACCAACTTCATATGGAAGGGAAAGAGGCCCCGGATAAATAAGGCATTACTCAAAAAGAAGAACAAAGTGGGAGGCCTTACTCTACCTGATTTTAGAACCTATTATACTGCCACAGTAGTCAAAACAGCCTGGTACTGGTACAACAACAGGTACATGGACCAAGAGAACCGAATTGAGAATCCAGACATAAATCCATCCACATATGAGCAGTTGATATTTGACAAAGGCCCCAAAACTGTTAAGTGGGGAAAAGACAGTCTTTTTAACAAATTGTGCTGGCAGAACTGGATATCCATCTGCAAAAAAATGAAATAAGACCCATACCTCACTCCGTGCACAAAACTAACTCAAAATGGATCAAAGACTTAAATATAAAATCTAAAACAATAAAGATTCTGGAAGAAAAAAAAATAGGAACAATGTTAGGAGCCCTAATACATGGCACAAACAATATACAAAACATTATAAAGAATGCAGAAGAAAAACCAGATAACTGGGAGTTCCTAAAAATCAAACACCTATGCTCATCCAAAGACTTCACCAAAAGAATAAAAAGACTACCTACAGACTGGGAAAAAGCTTTTAGCTATGACATTTCCGATCAGCGTCTCATCTCTAAAATCTGCATCATACTGCAAAAACTCAACTACAAAAAGACAAATAACCCTATTTAAAAATGGGCAAAAGATATGAATAGACACTTCACTAAAGAAGACATTCAGGTAGCTAACACACATGAGGAAATGTTCCTGATCATTAGCCATTAGAGAAATGCAGATCAAAACTACAATGAGATTCCATCTCTCTCCAGCAAGGCTGGCATTAATCCAAAAAACAGAAAATAATAAATGTTGGAGAGGCTGTGGAGAGATTGGAACACTTATACACTGCTGGTGGGAAAGTCAAATGGTACAACCACTTTGGAAATCGATTTGGCGCTTCCTTAAAAAGTTAAAAATAGAACTCCCACACGATCCAGCAATCCCACTCCTCAGAATATATCCTAGAGAAATAAGAGCCTTTACATGAACAGATATATGCACACCCATGTTTATTGCAGCACTGTTTACAATAGCAAAAAGATGGAAGCAACCAAGGTGCCCATCAATGGATAAAAAAAAATGGATGAATGGATAAATAAATTATGGTATATTCACACAATGGAATACTACACATCGATAAAGAACAGTGAGGAATCTGTGAAACATTTCATGACATGGAGGAACCTGGAAGGCATTATGCTGAGTAAAATTAGCTGCAAACGGACAAATATTGTATAAGACCACTATTATAAGAACTTGAGAAACAGTTCAAACTGAGAAGAAAACATTCTTTCGTGGTTACAAGATGGGGGAGGGTGGGAGAGAGGCATTCACTAATTAGATAGTAGTTAAAAACTGCTTTAGGTGAAGGGAAAGACAGTACACAATACAGGGGAGGTCAGCACAATTGGACTAAACCAAAAGGAAAGAAGTTTCCTGAATAAACTGAATGCTTCAAAGGCCAGCGTAGCAGGGGCAGTGGTCTGGGGACCAAGGTTTCAGGGGACATTTAAGTCAATTGGCATAATTAAATCTATTAAGAAACCATTCTGCATCCCACTTTGAAGAGTGGTGTCTGGGATCTCAAATGCTAGCAAGCAGCCATCTAAGATGCATCAATTGGTCTCAACCCACCTGGATCAAAGGAGAATGAAGAACACCAAGGACACAAGGTGATTACGAGCCCAAGAGACAGAAAGGGCCACATGAACCAGTGACTACATCATCCTGAGACCAGAAGAACTAGATGGTTCCCGGCTACAACCAATGACTGCCCTGACAGGGAACACAACAGAGAACTCCTGAGGGAGCAGGAGAGCAGTGGGATGCAGACCCCAAATTCTCGTAAAAAGACCAGACTTAATGGTCTGACTGAGACTAGAAGGACCCCGGTGGTCATGGCCCCCAGACCTTCTGTTGGCCCAGGACAGGAACCATTCCAAAGCAAACTCTTCAGACATGGATTGGACTGGACAATGGGTTGGAGAGGGATGCTGGTGAGGAGTGAGCTTCCTGGATCAGGTGGACACTTGAGACTATGTTGGCATCTCCTGCCTGGAGGGGAGATGAGAGGGTGGAGGGGGTGGAAGCTGGTGAAATGGACACGAAAAGAGAGAGTGGAGGGAGAGAGCGGGCTGTCTCATTAGGGGGGAGAGTAATTGGGAGTGTGTAGCAAGGTGTATATGGGTTTTTGTGTGAGAGACTGACCTGATTTGTAAACTTTCACTTAAAGCACAATAAAAATTATTAAAAAAAAAGATTCCTCTACACAATCATAGATTGACAACCGATTGCTGACAAAAGTTCAAAGGCAATTAAGGAGAGAAAGGGTAGACTTTTCCACAAAAGGTGCAGGAAAAAATAGACATCTATATATGAAACAATTAGATATTCATATACAAAAACGAACTCAAAATGTATTGTCTTAGTTATGTAGTGCTGCTCTAACAGAATTACCACAAGTGAGTGGCTTACTCCAGAGCCCACAGAGAGAGAAAACCTTCCCCTACAGCTGGAGTTCTGAATTTGGACTTCTAGCTTCCTAAGCTGTGAGAAAATATATTTCTGTTTGTTAAAGCCATCTACTTGTAGTATTTCTGTTAGAGCAGCACTAGATAACTAAGACACAGATTAGACCTAAATGTACAACTGGAAATTATACTATCTCTGGAAAGGAACATGGGAGAAAATCATTGTGATCTTGGTTTAGAAAAATATTTCTTAGATATGACACCAAAATTATAACCCATATATGAACAAATTGATAAATTGTACTTCATCAAAATTAAAAACTTCTGCTCTTCAAAAGACATTGGTAAGGCAATGAAGACAATATACAGACTGAGAAAAATATTTGTAAATCATATTTCTGGAAAAAAAACTTGTATCCAGAATATATAACTAACTCTCAAAACTCCATAATAAGAAAATAAACAGCCCAATTTTAAAAGATTTGAGCAGATACTTCACTTAAGAATATATGTTTTTGTTGTTGTTAGTTGCTGTCAAGTCAATTCCAACTCTTGGTGACCCCATGTGTGCAGAGTAGAACTGCTCAGTGGAGTTGTCAAGGCTGTGACCTTGCAGAAGCAGATTGCCAGGCCTTTCTTCTGAGGTGCTTCTGGGTGGGTTCAAACTGCCAACCTTTTGGCTAGTAGTCTAGTGCTTAACTGTTTGCACAACTCGGGGACTAAAAAAGATGTATACAAGTGGCAAATATGCATATGAACAATACTCAACATCATTATTCACTAGAGAATCGTAAATTAAATGAGATACCACTACACATCTAATTGTTGTTGTTGTTAATTAGAATGTCTAAAATTCATGGCTAAAATTAAAACCCCCATGTGTCTGTCAGTTTTTCCTATTTTGGGGGCTTGCATGTTGCTGTGATGTTGGAAGCTATGCCACCAGTATTCAAACACCAGCAGGGTCACCCACAGTGGACAGGTTTCAGCTGAGCTTCCAGACTAAGACAGACTAGAAAGAAGGAAATGGCTGTCTACTTCTGAAAAGAATTAGCCAGTGAAAACCTTATGAACAGTAACAGAACATTGTCTGATACAGTGTTGGAAGATGAGGCACTTTAAAGACAACTGGGGAACAGCTCCCTCCTCAAAATAGAGTAGATGTTAACAACATGGATGGAGTCAACCTCTCGGGGCCGTCATTTGCTGATGTGGAATGACGCAAAATGAGAAGAAAAAGCTGCAAAAATCCATTAATAATTGGAAGGTGTAATGTACGAAGTATGAAACCAAGAAAATTGGAAATTGTCAAAAATGAAATGGAATGCATAAACATCAATATCCTAGGCTTTAAAATAAAACCAAACCCTTTACTGTCAAGTCGATTCTGACTCATAGTGACCCTACAGGACAGAGTAGAACTGCCTCATAGGGTTTCCAAGGAGCGAGTGGTACATTTGAACTGCCAACCTTTTGGTTACCAACCGGGCTATTAAGAACTACGACACCAGGGCTCCATCCTAGGCATTAGTGAGCTGAAATGGACTGGTATTGGACATTTTGAATCTGACAATTGTATTGTCTACTATGCCAGGAATGACAACTTGAAGATAAATGGCACTGCATCCATGGACAAAAAAAATTTTCAAGATATATCCTAAAGTACAATGCTGTTGGTGATAGGATAATATCCATATGCCTACAAGGAAGACTAGTTAATACGACTATTATTCAAATTTACACACCAACTGCCAAGGCCAAAGATGAATAAATTGAAAATTTTTACTAACTTCTGCAGTCTGAAATTGATCCAACACACAAACAGGATGCATTGATAATTACTGGTGATTGGAGCATGAAAGTTGGAAACAAAGGAGAAGGATTGGTAGTTGGAAAATACAGCCTTGGTGATAGAAATTATGCCGGACATTGCATGATAGAATTCTGCAAGACAACGACTTCTTCATTGCAAATACCTTTTTTTAAAAACATAAATGGTGACTATACAAGTGGAACTTGCCAGATAGAATACACAAGAATTAAGTCAACTACATCTGTGGAAAGAGACCATGGAAAAGCTCAATATCATCAGTCAGAACAAGGCCAGGAGACAACTGTGGAACAGACCACCAGTTGCTCATATACAAGTTCAAGTTAAAGCTGAAAAAAATTAGAACAAGTCCACAAGAGCCCGAAGGCAACCTTGACTATATCCCACCTGAATTTAGAGACCATCTTAAGAACTGATTTGATACGCTGAACACTAATGACCAAAGACCAGGCGAGTCGTTGAATGACATCAAGGACATCGTACATAAAGAAAGCAAGAGGTCATTAAGAAGACAGGAGAGAAAGAAAAGACCAAAATGGACGTCAGAAATTTGCTCTTGAAAGTCAAGTACCTAAAGCAAACAGAAGAAATGAAGAAAAAGAGCTGAAAGGATGATTTCAAAGGGTTGCTCAAGAATACAAAATAAATTATTATAATGACAACGACTTCTTCATTGCAAACACCTTTTTTTAAAAACATAAATGTCATTATAATTCTATCTCTACCTGGAGATAGAAAACCACAAGGGAAGAACACGTTCGGTATTTCTCAAGCTGAAAGAACTGAAGAAAAAATTCAAGCCTCAAGTTGCAATAGTGAAGGATTCTACGAGGAAAATATTAAAGGACTCAGGAAGCATCAAAAGAAGATGGAAGGAATATAGGGTCCTTATGAGTCGGAATCGACTCGATGGCACTGGGTTTGGTTTTGGTTTTTTATATCAAAAGGAATTGGTTGACATTCAAACATTTCAGGAGGTAGCATATAATCAGGAACTGGTGATAATGAAGGAAGAGGTCCAAGCTGCACTGAAGGCACTGGCAAAAAAAAAAAAAAAAGGCTCCAGGGATTGATGGAATACCAACTGAGATGTTTCAGCAGACGGATGCAGCACTGGAAGTGCTCACTCATCTATGCCAAGAAATTTGGAAGACAGCTGCCTGGCCAGCTGACTGGAAGAGATTCATATTTATGCCTATTGCAAAGAAAGGTGATCCAACCGAATGTGGAAATTATTGAACAATGCCATTGATATCACACCCAAGTAAAATTTTGCAGAAGACTATTCAAAAGTGGCTTCAGCAATACATCAACAGGGAACTGCCAGAAATTCAAGCCAGATTCAGAAGAGGACATGGAAAGAGGGATATCATTGTTGATGTCAGATAGACCTTGACTGAAAGCAGAGAGTACCAGAAAGATGCTTACCTGTGTTTTATTGATTATGCAAAGACATTCAATTGTGTGGAGCATAACAAATTACAGATAACATTGCAAAGAATGGGAATTCCAGAACACTTAATCGTGCTCATGAGGAACCTGTACATAGATCAAGAGGCAGTTGTTTGAACAGAACAAGGGGATACTGCATGATTTAACATCAGGAAAGGTGTGACTCAGGGTTGTATCCTTTCACCATACTTATTCAATCTGTATGCTGAGCAAATAATCCCAGAAGATGGTCTATATGAAGAAGAATGTGGCTTCAGAATTGGAAGAAGACTCATTAACAATCTGTAATATGCAGATGACACAACCTTACTTGCTGAAAGTGAAGAAGACCAGAAGCACTTACTGATAAAGATCAAAGACTACATCCTTCAGTATGGATTACATCTCATCATAAAGAAAACAAAAACACTCACAACTGGACCAATAAGCAACATCATGATAATGGAGAAAATATTGAAGTTGTCAAAGATTTCATTTTACTTGGATCCACAATCAACACCCATGGAAACAGCAGTCAAGAAATCAAACAATACATTGCATTGGTCAAATCTGCTGCAAAAGACCTCTTTAAAGTCTTAAAAAGCAAAGATGTCACCTTGAAGACAAAGGTGCACCTGACCCAAGCCATGGACACATTATGAGGAGAAATCATTCCCTGGAGAAGGACTTCGGTCTTGGTAAAGGGGAGGGTCAGCGAAAAAGAGGAAGACCCTCAACGAGATGGATTGACTCAGTGGCTGCAACAGTGGACTTAAGCATAACAACAATTGTGAGGATGGCACTGGACCCGGCAGTGTTTTGTTCTGTTGTACATAGTGTCGCTATGAGTCAGAACAGACTTGATGCCACTTAACAATAACAACAACAAAATTAAAACTACTGACCACACCAAGTGTTGGTGAGGAGATGGAGAAACTGGAATACTCATATGCTGGTGGGAAAGTAAAATGGTACAGCAAGTTTAGAAGACAGTTCAACAGTTTCTTGGAAGTGTAAACATGCACCTACCCTATGACCTGCCTGTTCCACTAAGTTCATAAACATATGTCCATATAAAGATATGGATATGCATATTAATAACAACTTTTTTTGTCATAGCCCCAGTAGTAGCCAAAAGCCCATCAACAGCCTAACTGTGGTATGAATACTACTCAGCAATAAAGAAGAACTTACTACTGATATGCATTAAAAAAATTGGATGAATACCAAGGAAATTATACCGAGTGAAACACACTAGACCAAAAAAAAAAGAAAGAGTACATACTGTATGATTCTACTGAAAAAAATTTCAGGAAAAAAAACTATAGTGATAGAAGCAGATCATTGATTGCCTGAAGGAGGGGTGGAAAGGGCATGAGGAAACTTTTGTGTGTAATGGGTATGTTCACTATCTTGATTTGGTGATGGTTTCATAAGTATATGCATCTGTCAAAATATATCATTTTGTACACTTTGAGTATGTACGGTTTATTATATGTCAAGTATACCTTAATAAGGCTGTTAAAAAAATCTCTCTGGATGCTCAATGCAGAGCTGACTCCAGAAGAGTAAGAGTGGAAGGAGGGAGGCTATTTGCAGTAGACCAGGTGAGAAAGGATGGCAGGTTTGGAGCATCAGAGAAGTGGGAAGATCTGTGAGATATTTATTAAATAAAACCCACAGGACTTGAAGAATATCATCATTTTCCAAAGGTCAGCTCATTCTGGCTTTCTTGAACAAGGAGCTCTCTTGAAACTGCTGAACAAGGAGCTCTCTTGAAACTGCTGAAGAAAACCATGGTAGACACTTGCCCTCAACTCAACTTTCCTGAGAGGACACCATTGGTTACTTACTTGAATTGCTAAAAAAAAAAAAAATTGCCAAAAGGAATAAGAGAAGGGAGGAGGAGGAGGAGAAAGCAACTGTTACAAGCACTGATATTTTCAATTGTGTCTCTTGATCTTCTTAAAAACGTTGAGAGGCAATATTTCCCAGCCATAAAGAGAAATGCAGTTCTGATACATGCTATGACTTGGATGAACCTTGAAAACATCATGTTAAGTGAAATGAGTCAGACAGAAAAAGATAAATGTTGTAATATCTAGAACAGGTAAATGTGTAGAGACAAAGTTTATTAGTGGTTACCAAGGGCTGGGAGTCCTTAGATGGTGCAGTTAATGAACTTGGCTGTAAATAGAGAGGTTGGATGCTTGAGTCCACCCAGAGGAGTCTCAGAAGAAAAGATCTAGTTCTGAAAAAAATCATTCATTGAAAATACTGTTGTAGAACAAAGGAAGACCATAGTTACCAGGAAAAAGGAAATAATAAAGATTGGAGCAGAGATAATGCAATAGAAAACAGAAAAACAATAGAAAGAATCAACCAGACTAGAAGTTGGTTCTGTGAGAGGATCAATAAAACTGACAAACCACTGGCTAAATTAATAAAGGAAAAAAATGAGAAGATGCAAATAATCAAAATAAGAAATGAAATGGCTAACAATACCACAGAACCAACTGTGATACAGATGACAACACAATATTATGAAAAATTGGACTCCAACATATTTAAAAACCTAGAAGAAATGGACAAATTTCTAGAAACACACTACCTACTTATACAACACACATAGAGGTAGAAAATCAAAATAAACCTATGTCTTAGGCTGAGTTCTCTAGAGAAAAAAAGTAAAGCATATAAATATGTATATAGAGAGATTTATATCAAGGAAACGACTCATGAGATCGTAGAGGCTGGAACGGCCCAAGTCCGTGGGAGAGGATAGAGGCTTCTCTTGCTTCATGGAGCCACAGCAGCTGGTGAACCCAAGATTGGCAGGTCAGAAGCAGTGCTCTTGCTCACAGGCTGTGAAGATCTACAAATTCCAAGACTGGCAGATAAGTTGATAGCTCAAGTCCCATGAACCAGAAGTTAGATGAACAGGAGACAAACAAAGGATCCAGAGTAACCAAAAAAGCCAGAACGTCTGCTTACATTCAGATGCTGGCTACATCCCTGACGAAACGCCCTTTCAACTAATTGGCTACTCACAGCAGATTTGATCATGGGAGTGATCACATATAAAACACTGAGAATCAAGGCCCAGCCTAGTTGACACACAATCTTAGCCATCACAACTTATAATAAAAGAAAACATTGAAGATGTCATTAAAAAAAAAACTAAAAAAAAGCCCCACCCCAGACAACTTCACTGAAAAATTCTACCAAACATTCAAAGAGCTCACACCAATACTACTCAAACTAATTCAGAGCATAGAAAAGGAAGGAATGCTCCCTAATTCATTCTATGAAGCCAGCATAACCCTGATACCAAAGCCAGGCAAAGACATCACAAAAAAAGAAAATTACAGATCAATATCCCTCATGAATATAGATGCAAAAATTCTCAACAAAATTTTAGCCAATAGAATTCAACAGCATATCAAAAAAATCACAATTAGGGTGGGATTCATATCTGGGATGCAAGGGTGGTTCAATGTCAGAAGATCAATCAACATAATCCACCACATAAATAAAACAAAGGAAAAGAATAACATGATCATCTCAATCAATGCGGAAAAAGCACTTACTAAAATCCAACACCCTCTCCTGATAAAAATTCTCAACAATACACATTTAGAAGTGAGGAGACTTCCGGCCAACATGGCACCATAGAAGCACCACATTATGCCTCCACAGCAAAGACCTGAAACACTAACAAAAACAGAAACAAATGTCAGTCCTAGAACCCGAAGTGTCAGATGAAGAGATAAAGAGCTCAGCCAAGCACTGAATGGTACAAGAAACTGACGGAGAAAACAGAGCGAGGAGAGATACTGGCAGAGGTTCCTTATCTGCTGATGCACCATGGATTCACCATCTTGGGCTCCTGATGGAGATCGGCAGACAGGGAGCATGAGAAAGCAGCTTCATGGAGCCCCCAACAGGAGACAGAGCACCCAGTAACCAGTGATACACGCTTTCCTCTCCCCACTGCTCTACCTCTGTGCTTCCTGGCTGGCAGCGGCAGCTCGGGTGGCTGGTAAGTGCATTGTCCGTGCCACATGGATTCACCCCACCCACATCGAAGATTGGCAGACAGGGAGTAGGGGAAAGCAGCTTCACGAAGTTCCCAGCAGGAGACAGAGCACCTGGTAACCAACAATAAACGCTTTACAAACACCGACCCTTCTTTCCGCCCTTCCCCCCACCCCTGCCTCCTCTGCTTCACAGCAGCTGCAGTCTCCTGGCCTGGAGGCAACTGCTTCAGCCCCAGACCACTTGGATTCACCCTGCTCACACTGGCCAGCTCCCTGAGTGCCATCTGTCTGTTTCTGATATTGTGTTTTTCTGTTTCCTTCCGTGCCTCCCACCACCTCCCCCTTCTTTTTCTCAAACACCTAGCTCCCTGTGCCAGCTTTCCTTTCTCTTGATATGCTACTAAGGACCGCTCGGCTGGGGAACCACTCCCCCAGCCCAAAACACTATGCTGGTGGGGTCCCCAAGGATTTTTTTTTACTTTGTTTTGTATTGTTTTGCTTTGTTCTATTTGTTTTCTTTCTTTTTCTTTTCACAGTTTGGGACCCCCTTCTAACCAGCTGCATGCACTGCATCACTTAGGAGCCACTCCCCCAATCTGCACAGCTGCGTGGGTGGGATCCCTGGGGGCACTGATTTTTTTTCTCTTTTTTCCTTTCTGTCTTTAATTTTTTAGTTCTTGTCTCTCCATACTTACCTTCTTTTCCTGTCTCCTGAATACCTGGCACTGCATGACATTTATACCACCTCTAGTCAGGCTTTTTTTTTTTTCTAGTCAGGCTATATTGTGCAGTTTGGGAGCCACTTCCCTGGTTTTTGCAGCAACACCAGTGGGACCCCTGGGCACTGTTCTTGTCTTTTTTTTTTTTCTTCCAAATTCTTATCTAGTCATTTTCCGCCCCCTCCCTCCTTTTTTCTTTTTGTTTTTCTCCATTGCTCGGTTTCTCATCTCTCCACTCCAATGGCAAGTTCCCTTAGCACTCTTTTTGTTTGTTTGTTTTGGGATCCTATTTCTCCCTCCACTATCTCCTCTTTCCCATGCCCATATTAGCTCCACACATCACAACTGCCTCCCTCCTTCCTGCCTACCTGCACTGTGGGCTGAACAGCACACCCCTGAGCAGCAAAGGCATGGCCTACCAGGACCTGCCCAGCACTGATTCCCAGCCCACCCTGTCAGCCCCTGTATGTGCCACAAAGAACTCATCCAGCCCTTTCCCCTTTATCTGGACCTGCCCTGCTGCACCATAGCTAAGCGACTGGCCTTGCCCATTGGACAAGGAGCTGAAAATTATCATGCCTACAGATGGGCAAACAGTAAAGAACGCACAGCCCGCCTGCTCAGACATAACCAAATAACAGGAAAAGCAGAATAAAACAAACAGATCTATAATCAAGAAATGAAGAAGATAACTACCAAATGTCCTGAAGACAGCAGACAATATCGAAACATATAAAGAAAACAGGACAGAATGGTTCCAGTAGGTGTCAAAATGAAACACCAGATCACTTTCTGGTAGAAGAAAAGAACTACCTGATAGGGAATTCAAATCTCTTATATTCAGAGCTATCCAAGAGTTGAAGCACAAAACACACAAAAATGAGGAAAAAGTGGAAAAATTCATGGAAAAGGAAGACAAATTCATGGAAAATGCAGACAAAAAAATGAAGAATTAAGGAAAATAATACGTGAAAAAAATGCCAAAATAAATTCACAACTAGAAATAATACAAAAACAACTATTAGAAATTCAAAAGATAAACAAGATTTCAGAAATGGACAGAGTCATAGAAGGGCTGAGGAGCAGGTTTGAAATGATGGAAGACAGAATAAGTGAAATTGAAGACAAACACTTGGATACAACCCTGTATGAGGAAAAATCAGAAAAAAAGAACAAATAAACATGAAGAAACACTAAGAATTATGTAGGATACAATCAAAAGCAAAGCTTTATAGGTGATTTGAGTTCCAGAACAGAGGGAGAAAATGGAAAACACAGAGAGGATCATTGAAGAATTGCTAACAGAAAACTACCCGAATTTCATGAAAGATTAAAAGCTGACCATCCAAGAAGCTCAACAAACCCCATATTGGATAGACCTCAAAAGAAAATCACCCAGGAATATCATAATTACACTGGCTAAAATCAAAGACAAAGAAAAAAATCCTGAGAACCCCCAGAGAAAAACAAAAAGACATGCAGAGGAGAAACAGTACGCCTAAGCTCTGATTTTTTGGCAGAAACCATGCAGGAAAGAAGACAATGGGATGGCATATGTAAAACCTGGAAAGAAAAAAATTGCCAGCTAAGAATAATGTATCCTTCAAAACTCTCATTCAACTATGATGGTGAAATTAGGACATGTCCAGATAAACAGAAATTAAGGGACTATGTAAAAACCAAACCAAGCTGACAAAAATTATTAAAGGGAATATTTGGTCTGAGAACAAACAACATCAGAATACAGCCTGAATCTAGGACACAAGATTGTACCAGCCAGATTCCAACCTAGGAATTTAACTCTCAAGAACTATCCAAAACCAAAAGAATTAAAACAGGGAACCAGAGAAGTTAATCTGTAAATGACAACAACGTCAGAACAATAAAAGAGGAAATAAACAGAGTAAGTATAAAACTTTCTAAAGGAGAGGAAGGCAAGGAGATACCAAGTAATAATAAACTGGTTCAAACCTAGGAAGGTAAGGGTAAATTTCAAGGCAAAAACAAAGAAAGTTAACAAATCTACTTATCAAAATACAGAAGAAAAACATAAAGTCTTGTCACGGATTGAATTATGTCCTCCCAAAAATGTGTGTAGTGACTTGGTTAGGCTATGACTCCCAGTATTGTGTGGTTGTCCTCCATTTTGTGATTGTAATTTTGTATTGGGAGGATTAGAGTGGAATTGTAACACCACACTTACTCAGGTCACTTCCCTGATCCAAGGTCAAGGGAGTTTCCCTGGGGTGTGGCCTGCACCACCTTTCATATCTCAAGAGATAAAAGGAAAGGGAAGCAAGCAGAGAGTTGGGGACCTCCCACCAAGAAAGCAGCACCAGGAGCAGAGGGCTTGCTTTAGGCCTGGGGTCCCTGTACCTGAGAAGCTCCTCAACCATGGGAACATTGAGGATGAGGACCTTCCTCCAGAGCCTACACAGAGAGGGAGCCTTCCATTGAGGCCAACGTCCTGAATTTGGACTTGTAACCTACTAGACTGTGAGAAAATTAATTTCGCTTTGTTAAAGCCATCCACTTGTGGTATTTCTGTTATGGCAGCACTAGATAACTAAGACAAGTATCAATTAAAAACAAAATCTACAAAAACAAAACAAATGAAAGAGAAATCCACAAACAAAAGGAATTCAGCACAGGAGAGTAAGAGGAACAAAGAAAATGTCAGCACCGCAAAAAAGCACTACAAAATGACAGCAATACACTCACACCTATCAATAATTACACTGAATGTAAATGGCCTGAATGCACCCATAAAGAGACAGAGATGACAGAATAGATTTTAAAAAAAAGGATTCATCAATGTGCTGTCTACAAGAGACACTCCTTAGAAACAAAGATGTAAATTTGCTAAAAATCAAAGGATGGAAAAAATATATATCAAGCAAGTAACCACCAAAAAAGAGCAGTAGTGGCAATACTAATCTCAGATAAAATAGAATTTAAAACAAAATCCACCATAAAAGACAAATAAGAGCAGTAAGTAATGATTAAAGGGATGATCCATCATGAAGACTTAACCGTGACAAACATCAACACACCCAGTTACATGGATCCAAGATACATAAAACAAACCCTAACAGCACTGAAAAGAGTAATTGACAGTTCCATAATAATAGGAGGAGACTTAAACACACCACTGTCAATATAGGACAGAACATCTAGAAAGAAACTCAAAAAAGATACAGAAGAGCTAAAGGGTACGATGAGCCAACTTGAGCTCATAGATATATAGAGAAAGCACCCCACAAAACAGCTGCAAAGTACAAATTCTTTTCCAACAAACATGGAACATTCCCCCAGATAGACAACATCTTAGGCCACAGAGCAACCCTCAAAAAAATCCAAAACGTTGAGATAATACAAAGTAACTTCTTGGACCTCTACACCATCAAAGCAGAAATTAACAATGGGAAGAGCACATAAAAAAAAAAAAATCATTACATGGAAAGTGAATAACACCATGCTGAAAAACCACTGGGTAATAGAAAAAATCAGAGATGGAGTAAAAAAATTCCTAGATTCAAATGGGAATGAAAACACGTCATACCAAAACCTTTGGGACTCAGCAAAGGCAGTGCTCAGAGGTCAATTTATAGTAGTTGATGCACACATCAAAAAAGAGGGACAAAATCAAAACATTAGCTACACGACTTGAACAAGTAGAAAGAGAATGCAGTAGAATCCCACAGCCACAAGAAGAAAGGAAATAATAAAGATCGGAGCAAAAATAAATGAAATAGAGAAGAGAAATAAAAATAGAAAGAATAAGCAAAATCAAAAGTTGGCTCTTTGAAAGGACCAACAAAATTGACAAACTACCACTCAAATTGACAAAAGAAAAACATGAGAGGACAAAAATAGCCCAAATAAGAAATGAAATGGGGGACATATCATAACAGAGGATCATGAAAAAATACACTCCAACAAATTTGAAAAAATAGAGGCAATGGAAAAATTTCTAGACACACTACATACACACACACACACACACACACACAAAACTAACACAAAATGATGGTGAAACTCTGAACAGACCCATAACAAGAGAAGAGATTGAAAAGGTAACTTTATAAAACTTCCAACAAAAAAAGCACTGGCCCAGATGGCTTCACTGGAGAATTCTATCAAACATTCAGAGAAGAGCTTCCACCAGTACTATTCAAACCATCTCAGATCATAAAAAAGGAAGTGATACTGCTGAATTCATTTGTTGAAGTCAGCATAACCCTGATACCAAAACCAGGGAAACACACCACCAAAAAAGTAAATTAGAGACCAATATCCCTCATGAATATAGATGCAAAAATTCTCAACAAGATTCAAGCCAACAGAATTGAGCATCATATTCAAGAAATGATATGCCACTAACAAGTAGGATTCATATCAGGCATGCAAGGATGGTTCAACATTAGAAAATCAATCAACGTAATCCACACCACAGCAATAAAAAGAAAGAAAAGAATCACATGGTCATCTCAATAGATGCAGAAAAAGCATTTGACAAAGTCCAACAACAATTCTTGATAAAAACTCTCAATTTAAAATAGGTATAGAAGGGAAATTTCTCAACATAATAAAGGGCATCTATGCAAAACCAATGGCCAACATCATTCTTAATGGAGAGAGGCTGAAAACATTCCCCGTAAGAACAGGAACAAAACAAGAATCCTCTTTATCACCACTCTTATTTAACATTGTGCTGGAAGTTCTTGCTAGAGCAATAAGGCAAGAAAAGAAATAAAGGGCATACAAATTGGTAATGAAGAAGTTAAAATGCCCCTATTTGTGGATGATATGATACTATATATAGAAAACCCAGAAGACTCTACAAGAAAACTATTGGAACTAAAAGAAAGATTCAGCAGAGGAGCAGGATACAAGATAAACATAAAAAATTGGTTGGATTCCTATACACCAATAAAGAGAATGAAGAAAAGGAAATCAGGAACACAATAGCATTTATAATAGTGGCGGAGACAAGATGGCAAATTAGTCAGAGGCTTCCAGTGATCTCTCTTACAACAAAGACCCAAAAAAACGCTAGTGAAACTTGTGTATATGACAAGCTAGAAGCCCTGAACATCAAAGGCAAAGTTAGGAAATTGGATTGAGCGGCAGGAGAAAGAAGAGATGGTTCAGAAGTGGCGAGGAGATGCCTCACCTGACTCCACGGGAGCCAGTGCCCCTCAGGCTTAATGCCCTGAAGCAACCACAGTGGGGCTGGCGATAGCGTTCAGGACATGCTTTCCTCAGGGAAAGACAGCAAGGCGCACAGTCTACTCACACCTCCATTACCAGAGAAGAACAAAGCTCTCGGCAAAAGCTAAATAATTGAGTTTATTTTACCATGCCCCCAGCCCCTAAGCCAGCTTCTCAGGCTGTAGATTTCCCTGAGCTGGAGACAGGTTCTGCTGAATACTCTGAGCCATTCCCCTGGCCTTGGAGAAGGAATAAATTAACAATTGAAAGAAAAGATATTCCGCCACCTCCACTAAGCTGGGGAGCTCAGGACAGAAGTGGCTTCTGTCCAGACACAAATGATCCACTGACTTTGAATACCTTTCACCCTTGCATGGACCTGTGTGGGCCCATTTCAAGAGATTATGCTTGAGATCTGACTTCAACTGTTTAAGCTGTGTGGTGGAGTGGTGGTTATTTGATGTTCGACACCACTTTGCATATTAAACAGGATCCTCACCTGCCCACATCAGGGCTCTGAGGACTGATGGCTCCATCCACATCACATAGCCAAGGAGAAGTGGTGCCTCCCAGTCCTTACAACCAAAAGCATTTGGTCCCCATGGTCCAGCTACACAACCCGCCCACTTGTGCACACTAGGGAAGAGAGATGCACTTTCCTCACAGACACTCAGGGGATGGTTGCCAGCCCCCTGCCTGTACCTACACCAAGCACCCCTGCCCCTCTAAGACTGTAGGACAGAGCCTGTGCCACACACTTGATAACCAACTACCTGGACACCAGAGCTGAATCCATACAAGAAAAGTGAATGGGCTCCTAGGCTCACATACCTGGTTAGAGCTCTAGCTATCCAGTGACAGGACGTTAGACCTTCAAAAGTGCAAATAATCAAGCTAGCTCCCTCAGGCAGCCTATTTGGGCATATCAAAATGAAACATAGCAAGAAGCTAGGATACAGTAAGCAAATATAAAATAAATTAATACAACAACTTACAGATGGCTCAGAGAGAACAGTCAACATAAAATCACATAAAGAAGCAGACCGTGACCTCTTCAACAAGCTCTGAAAACAAAGAATCAAGGAATTTTCCAGATACAGATGTCTTCCTGGAATTACCAGATTTAGAATACAAAAGATTAATATACAGAACTCTTAAAGAGATTAAGAAGATCAGGCAAAATGCAGAACAAGCCAAGGAACAAACAGATAAAGCAGTTGAAGAAATTAAAAAGGTTATTCAAGAACATAATGAAAAAGTTAATAGGCTGCAAGAATGCATAGAGAGACACCAATCAGAAATTCAGAAGGTTAACAATAAAATAACAGAATTAGTCAACTTAATAGAAAGTCAGAGGAGCAGAATTGAAGATATGGAAGGCAGAATTAGTGAGACAAAAGATAAAAAACCCAGCACCAATATATTCGAAGAAATATCAGGTGAAAAATTAAAAAAAATGAAGAAACCCTAAAAATCATGTGAGACACTATCAAGAGAAATAATCTACAAGTGATTGGAGTGCCTGAACGGGGAGGGAAAACAGAAAATACAGAGAGAATTGTTGAAAATTTGTTGGCAGAAAACTTCCCTGATATCATGCAAGATGAGAAGATATCTATTATCTAAGTTTCTCATCAAACCCCACATTAAGTAGATATCAAAAGAAAGTCACCAAGACATACTATAATCAAACTTGACAAAACCGAAGATAAAGAAAGAATTTTAAGAGCAGACTCGACGGCACTGGGTAGGGATAAACAAAAAGTCACCTACAAAGGAGAATCAGTAAGAATAAGCTCAGCCTACTCAGCAGAAACCATGCAGACAAGAGGGCAATGGGATGACTTAGATAAAGCACTGATGGGAAAAAAAATTGCCAATCAAGAATCATACATCCAGCAAAACTGTCTCTCAAATATGAAGGTGAAATTAGAACATTTCCAGATAAGCAGAATCTCAGGGAATTTGTAAAAACCATACCAAAACTACAAGAAATACTAAAGGGAGTTCTCTGGTTAGAAAATCCATAATATCAGATATAAACTCAAGACCAGAACACAGGACAGCGCAACCAGACATCAACCTAGATAGGGAAATCAAAAAATAAATCATGATTAAAAAAAGCCCAAAACAGGGAAACAGTGATGTCATTAAGTAAAAGACGACAACGTTGAAACAATAAAGATGGACTAAAAAATGTAGTCGTAGATCTTTCACATGGAGAGGAAGTCAAGGTGATGTAAAAAAATAAAAGTTCAGTTTAAATTTAGAAAAATAGTGGTAAATATTAAGGCCACCATATAGAAGACTAAGATTCCTACACATCAAAATAAGATACAAGAAAAAAACAGAGACTCAGCAGAAACAAAATCAACAACAATGAACAAGAAGACAATATATAAACTACTCAGCACAAAAAATTAAGTGAGAAAAAGAAACTGTCAACAGAGAAAAAAAGGTCATCAAATAAAAAAAAATGTAAATGGACTAAATGCACCAATAAAGAGAGAGTGGCGGAATGGATTAAAAAAAAATGATCCGGCTGTACGCTGCCTACCAGAGACACACCTTAGACTTAAAGACACAAACAAACTAAAACTCAAAGGATAGAAAAAAATATATATCATCAAATACCAATCAAAAAAGAGCAGGGGGGAGGCGGGGCCAAGATGGCAGGCTAGGTGGACACTACCGCGGATCCCTCTTGCAACAAAGACTTGGAAAAACAAGGGAATCGATCACATACATAACAATCTACGAACTCTGAACAACAAGCACAGACTTAGAGACGGAAAACAAACAAATACGGGCAGACAGCGACTGTTTTCAGAACCAGGAGCCAGCGTACCAGGCAGGTGACCTTTGGAGCCCGATCTGGGGCAGAGCCCAGGGGGGCAGACGGCACAGAAAGGGGGCCCACCCCTTCCGCCCGAACCCATCTCGGGAGGAAGTCTAGCTGGTTGGCGCGGGCGGCGTAGAGGCGCAGCCGGAGGGAGAAGCACCCGGGAGGCAGTGACTGATCTGGGAGGGGGGAGAACAGCGTCCCAGCTGGGGTGCCGTCCTGCCGGGAGTTAGGCGAGAAGCCGATGGGGCGCGAGCGGGGGGGGTCAACTATATTTCCCTAAAGTGACCCCGGGGCGGGGCCCACACGTTCGTGCGGGAGGACGCACACCCAGTCCGCACGTGTGGCGGGCACACCGGAGGGAGAAATCCCCGGAAGTGACTGTTCTCAAAGCAGGGAAAGCAGCATCCCAGACGGGGAGCCATTCCGCTGGATCTGGGCGCGCGTGCGGGCGGGGCGTGACCACGGGGCCCAGTTATAATCGCTTGAATAGACCCTGGGGGCGGGCCAACCCGTTCGTGCGGGAAACACCCACCCAGTGCCCGCAGCGGTGCCGCGCACCGGAGGGAGAAGTTCCCGGGAGGAAGTGATTGGTATCCGAGCAAGGAAAGCAGCGTCCTAGCAGAGGACCTGTCCCACCCAGATTTTGGCGAACGGGGGCGGAGCGTGAATGCGGTGTTCAGCTCTACATTCTGTGGTGCTGCACTCCTTTTTTTTTTTACACTCCTAGCTCTCAGATCCCTCCCCCACCCTCCCCAGGCGGCCCCATTAACATCCGAATACCCGGAGCCAGAGGGAGAATTCAGATAGGGATCTGACTGCATTTTTTTTTAGCCGACTACTTGGAAAATCTAGTTTCCCAGTGATGGCTCGGAGACAGCAGGCCATATCAAACCACATAAAGAAACAGACCATGACAGCTTCTCCAACCCCCCAAACAAAAGAATCAAAATCTTTCCCAAATGAAGATACAATCCTGGAATTATCAGATACAGAATATAAAAAACTAATTTACAGAATGCTTAAAGATATCACAAATGAAATTAGGATAAATGCAGAAAAAGCCAAGGAACACACTGATAAAACTGTTGAAGAACTCAAAAAGATTATTCAAGAACATAGTGGAAAAATTAACAAGTTGCAAGAATCTATAGAGAGACAGCATGTAGAAATCCAAAAGATTAACAATAAAATTACAGAATTTGACAATGCAATAGAAAGTCAGAGGAGCAGACTCGAGCAATTAGAATGTAGACTGGGACTTCTGGAGGACCAGGGAAACAACACCAACATAGCTGAAAAAAAATCAGATAAAAGAATTTAAAAAAATGAAGAAACCCTAAGAATCACGTGGGACTCTATCAAGAAGGATAACTTGCGAGTGATTGGAGTCCCAGAACAGGGAGGGGGGACAGAAAACACAGAGAAAATAGTTGAAGAAATCCTGACACAAAACTTCCCTGGCATCATGAAAGACGAAAGGATATCTATCCAAGATGCTCATCGAACCCCATTTAAGATTGATCCAAAAAGAAAAACACCAAGACATATTATCATCAAACTCACCAAAACCAAAGACAAACAGAAAATTTTAAAAGCAGCCAGGGAGAAAAGAAAGGTTTCCTTCAAGGGAGAATCAATAAGAATAACTTCAGACTACTCAGCAGAAACCATGCACGCAAGAAGGGAATGGGACGACGTATACAGAGCACTGAAGGAGAAAAACTGCCAACCAAGGATCATATATCCAGCAAAACTCTCTCTGAAATACGAAGGAGAAATTAAGATATTTACAGATAAACACAAGTTTAGAGAATTTGCAAAAACTAAACCAAGACTGCAAGAAATGCTAAAGGAGATTGTTTGGCCGGATGACCAATAATATCAGGTACCAGCACAATACAAGATCACAAAACAGAACGTCCTGATATCAACGCAACTCAAACAGGGAAAGCACAAAAACAAACAAATTAAGACTAATTCTAAAAAATAAATAAATAAACAAAATAATACACACAACAGGAAATCATGGAAATCAATAGATAAACGATCACAATAATCAAAAAGAGGGACTAAATATAGGAGGCATTGAACTGCCAGATGGAGAGTGATACAAGGCGATATAGAAGGATACAAGTTAGGTTTTTACTTAGAAAAATAGGGGTAAATAAAAAGGTAACCACAAAAAGGAATATCAATTCCATAACTCAAGAAAAAAGCCAAGAAAAACGTAACGACTCAATAAACACAAGTTAAACATTATGAAAATGAGGATCTCACAAGCTACTAAGAAAAACGTCTCAGCACAAAAAAGCATGAGGAAAAATGAAATGGCCAACAACACACATGAAAAGGCATCAAAATGACAGCACTAAAAACTTACTTATCTATAATGACGCTGGATGTAAATGGACTAAATGCACCAATAAAGAGACAGAGAGTCACGGACTGGATAAAAAAACACGATCCATCTATATGCTGCCTACAAGAGACACACCTTAGACTTAGAGACACAAACAAACTAAAACTCAAAGGATGGAAAAAAAATATATCAAGCAAATAATAAGCAAAAAAGAAGAGGAGTAGCAATATTCATTTCTGACAAAATAGACTTTAGACTTAAATCCACCACAAAGGATAAAGAAGGACACTATATAATGATAAAAGGGACAATTGATCAGGAAGACATAACCATATTAAATATTTACGCACCTAATGACAGGGCTGCAAGATACATAAATCAAATTTTAACAGAATTGAAAAGTGAGATAGACACCTCCACATATATAGTAGGAGACTTCAACACACCACTTTCGGAGAAGGACAGGACATCCAGTAAGAAGCTCAATAGAGACACGGAAGACCTACTTACAACAATCAACCAACTTGACCTCATTGACTTATACAGAACTCTCCACCCAACTGCTGCAAAATATACTTTTTTTTCTAGCGCACATGGAACATTCTCTAGAATACACCACATATTAGGTCATAAAACAAATCTTTCCAGAATCCAAAACATCGAAATATTAGAAAGCATCTTCTCAGACTACAAGGCAATGAAGCTAGAAATCAATAACAGAAAAACTAGGGAAAAGAAATCAAATACATGGAAAATGAACAATACCCTCCTGAAAAAAGACTGGGTTATAGAAGACATCAAGGAGGGAATAAGGAAATTCTTAGAAAGCAACGAGAATGAAAATACTTCCTATCAAAACCTCTGGGACACAGCAAAAGCAGTGCTCAGAGGCCAATTTATATCGATAAATGCACACATACAAAAAGAAGAAAGAGCCAAAATCAGAGAACTGTCCCTACAACTTGAACAAATAGAAAATGAGCAACAAAAGAACCCATCAGCCACCAGAAGAAAAAAATAATAAACATTAGAGCTGAACTAAATGAATTAGAGAACAGAAAAACAATTGAAAGAATTAACAAAGCCAAAAGCTGGTTCTTTGAAAAAATTAACAAAATGGATAAACCACTGGCTAGACTGACTAAAGAAAAACAGGAAAGGAAACAAATAACCCGAATAAGAAACGAGAAGGACCACATCACAACAGAACCAAATGAAATCAAAAGAATCATATCAGATTACTACATAAAATCGTACTCTAACAAATTTGAAAACCTAGAAGAAATGGATAAATTCTTGGAACAATACTACTTACCTAAACTAACACATTCAGAAGTAGAACAACTAAATAGACCCATAACAAAAAAAGAGATTGAAACGGTAATCAAAAAACTCCCAACAAAAAAAAGTCCTGGCCCAGATGGCTTCACCGCAGAGTTCTACCAAACCTTCAGAGAAGACTTAACACCATTACTATTGAAGGTATTTCAAAGTATAGAAAAAGACGGAATACTACCCAACTCATTCTATGAAGCTACCATCTCCCTGATACCAAAACCAGGTAAAGACATTACAAAAAAAGAAAATTTTAGACCTATATCCCTCATGAACATAGATGCAAAAATCCTCAACAAAATTCTAGCCAATAGAATCCAACAACACATCAAAAAAATAATACACCCTGATCAAGTGGGATTTATACCAGGTATGCAAGGCTGGTTTAATATCAGAAAAACCATTAATGTAATCCATCACATAAATAAAACAAAAGATAAAAACCACATGATCTTATCAATAGATGCAGAAAAGGCATTTGACAAAGTTCAACACCCATTTATGATAAAAACTCTAACCAAAATAGGAATTGAAGGAAAATTCCTCAACATAATAAAGGGCATCTATGCAAAGCCAACAGCCAATATCACTCTAAATGGAGAGAACCTGAAAGCATTTCCCTTGAGAACGGGAACCAGACAAGGATGCCCTTTATCACCACTCTTATTCAACATCGTACTTGAAGTCCTAGCCAGGGCAATTAGGCTAGACAAAGAAATAAAGGGTATCCAGATTGGCAAGGAGGAAGTAAAGCTATCACTATTTGCAGATGACATGATCGTATACATGGAAAACCCTAAGGAATCCTCCAGAAAACTACTGAAACTAATAGAAGAGTTTGGAAGAGTCTCAGGATATAAAATAAACATACAAAAATCACTTGGATTCCTCTACATCAACAAAAAGAACACCGAAGAGGAAATCACCAAATCAATACCATTCACAGTAGCCCCCAAGAAGATAAAATACTTAGGAATAAATCTTACCAAGGATGTAAAAGACCTATACAAAGAAAACTATAAAACTCTGCTACAAGAAATTCAAAAGGACATACTTAAGTGGAAAAACATACCCTGCTCATGGATAGGAAGACTTAACATAGTAAAAATGTCTATTCTACCAAAAGCCATTTATACATACAATGCACTTCCAATCCAAATACCAATGTCATACTTTAAGGGAATAGAGAAACAAATCACTAATTTCATATGGAAAGGAAAGAACCCCCGGATAAGCAAAACATTACTGAAAAAGAAGAAGAAAGTGGGAGGCCTCACCCTACCTGATTTCAGAACCTATTATATAGCTACAGTAGTCAAAACAGCCTGCTACTGGTACAACAACAGGCACATAGACCAATGGAACAGAATTGAGAATCCAGATATAAATCCATCCACGTATGAGCAGCTGATATTTGACAAAGGACCAGTGTCAGTCAATTGGGGAAATGATAGTCTTTTTAACAAATGGTGCAGGCATACCTGGATATCCATTTGCAAAAGAATGAAACAGGACCCATACCTCACACCATGCACAAAAACTAACTCCAAGTGGATCAAAGACCTAAACATAAGGACTAAAACGATAAAAATCATGGAAGAAAAAATAGGATCTACCCTAGGAGCCCTAATACAGGGCATAAACAGAATACAAAACATTACCAAAAATGATGAAGAGGAACCAGATAACTGGGAGCTCCTAAAAATCAAACACCTATGCTCATCTAAAGACTTCACCAAAAGAGTAAAAAGACCACCTACAGACTGGGAAAGAATTTCCAGCTATGACATCTCAGACCAGCGCCTGATCTCTAAAATCTACATGATTCTGTCAAAACTCAACCACAAAAAGACAAACAACCCAATCAAGAAGTGGGCAAAGGATATGAACACACATTTCACTAAGGAAGATATTCAGGCAACCAACAGATACATGAGAAAATGCTCTCAATCATTAGCCATTAGAGAAATGCAAATTAAAACTACGATGAGATTCCATCTCACAACAACTAGACTGGCATTAATTCAAAAAACACAAAATAATAAATGTTGGAGAGGCTGCGGAGAGATTGGAACTCTTATACACTGCTGGTGGGATTGTAAAATGGTACAACCACTTTGGAAATCCATCTGGCGTTATCTTAAACAGTTAGAAATAGAACTACCATTTTTTTTTTACAACCCAGAAATCCCACTCCTCGGAATATACTCTAAAGATACAAGACCCTTCACACAAACAGATATATGCACACCCATGTTTATTGCAGCTCTGTTTACAATAGCAAAAAGCTGGAAGCAATCAAGATGTCCATCAACGGACGAATGGGTAAATAAATTGTGTTATATTCACACAATGGAATACTACGCATCGATAAAGAACAGTGACGAATCTCTGAAACATTTCATAACATGGAGGAATCTGGAAGGCATTATGCTGAGCGAAATGAGTCAGTTGCAAAAGGACAAATATTGTATAAGACCACTATTATAAGATCTTGAGAAATAGAAAAAACGGAAAAGAACACATAGTTTTGTGGTTACAAAGGGGGGAGGGAGGGAGGGAGAGGGCTTTTTATTGATCAATCTGTAGATAAGAACTGCTTTGGGTGAAGGGAAAGACAACACTCAAAACAAGGAAGGTCAGCCTAATTGGACTGGATTAAAAGTAAAGAGGTTTCCGGGATAAAATGAAAGCTTCAAAGGTCAGCGAAGCAGGGGCTGGGGTCTGGGGACCTTGTTTGAGGGGACTTCTAAGTCAATGGGCAAAACAATTCTATTATGAAAACACTCTGCATCCCACTTTGAATTGTGGCGCCTGGGGTCCTAAATGCCAACAAGCGGCCATCTAAAATACATTAATTGGTCTCAACCCACCTGGAGCAAAGGCAAAGCAAGAACACCAAGGTCACACGACAACTAAGAACCCAAGAGACAGAAAGGGCCATATGAACCAGAGACCTACATTATCCTGAGACCAGAAGAACTAGTTGGTGCCCAGCCACAATCGATGTCTGTCCTGTCAGGGAGCACAACAGACAACTCCTGAGGGAGCAGGAGACCAATGGGATGCAGACCCCAAATTCTCACTAAAAGACCACATCTAATGGTATGATTGCGACTAGAGGAATCCCAGAGACAATGCTCCCCAGAACTTCTGATGGCACAGGACAGGAACCATCCCCGAAGACAAATCATCAGGCATGAAAAGGACTGGTCAGTGGTGGGGAGAGAGATACTGATGAAGAGTGAGCTAATTAAATCAGGTGGACACGGGAGAGTGTGTAGGCAACTCTTGACCGGAGTGGGGATGGGAAGATAGAGAGAGAGGGAAGATGGCAAAATTGGCACGAAACGAGAGACTGTAAGGGCTGACTCAATAGGGGGAGAGCAAGTGGGAGAAGGGAGTAAGATGTATGTAAACCTACATGTGACAGACTGATTGGAATGGTAAATGTTCACTTAAGCTTAATAAAAATTAAAAAAAAAAAGAGCAGGGGTGGCAATATTAATTTCTGACAAAGTAGACTTTAAATTTAAATCCACCACAAAGGATCAGGAAGGACACCAAGTAATGATTAAAGGGACAATATACCAGGAGGACATAACCATATTAAATATTTCTGCACCCAATGACAGGGCTTCAAGATACATAAAACAAACTCTAACAGCATTGAAAAGTGAAATAAACAGCTCCACTATTATAGTAGGAGACTTCAACACACCACTTTCAGTGAAGGACAGAACACCCAGAAAGAAGCTTAATAAAGACATGGAAGATCTATATGGCACAATCAACCAACTTGACCTTATAGAAATATAAAGAAGATTCCACCTAACATCAGACAAGTACACTTTCTTTTCCAACACACATGGAACACTCTCTAGAATAGACCACATATTAGGTCATAAAGCAAGCCTTAGCAGAATCCAAAACATTGAAATATTGTGAAGAATCTTCTTTGACCATAAAGCTATAAAAGTAGAAATCAATAACAGAAAAACCAGGGAAAAGATATCAAATACTTGGAAACTGAAAAATACCCTGCTAAAAAATGATTGGGCTGTAGAAGAAATAACAGATGAAATAAAGAAATTCATAGGATCCAATGAAAATGAAAACACCTTCTATCAGAATCTTTGGGACACAGCTAAAGCACTGCTCAGAGGTCAATTTTTTTCAATAAATGCACACATCCAAAAAGAAGAAAGGGCCAAATTCAGAGAACAATCTGTACAACTTGAACAAATAGAGAGCAACAAAAGAAACCCTCAGGCACAAGAAGAAAGCAAATAATAAAAATTAGATAAGAATTAAATGAAATGGAGAACAGAAAAACAATTGCAAGTGTTAAGACCAAAAGCTGGTTTTTTGAAAAAATGAACAAAATTGATAAACCATTGGCCAAAATGACAAAAGAAAAACAAGAGATGAAGCAAATAACCCAAATAAGAGATGAGATGGGTGATATTACAACAGACCCAACTGAAATTAAAAGAATCATACCAGATTACTATGAAAAATTGTACTCTAACAAATTTGAAAACCTAGAAGAAATGGATGAATTTCTAGAAACACACTACCTACCTAAACTAACACAAACAGAGGTAGAACAACTAAATAATCCCATAACGAAAGAAGAGATTGAAAAGGTAATTAAAACACTCCCTACAAAAAAGAAGCCCTGGCCCTGAAGGTATCACTGGAGAGTTCTACCAAACTTTCAGAGAAGAGTTAACACCACTTTTACTAAAGGTATTTCAGAGCATAGAAAAAGGACAGAATACTCCTAAAACCAGGTAAAGACACCATAAAAAAAGAAAATTTCAGACCTATATCCCTCATGAGCATAGATGCAAAACTCCTCAACAAAATTGTAGCCAATAGAATTCAACAACATATCAAAAAAAATAATAATTCACCATGTCCAAGTGGGATTCCATCTCACTCCAACAATCCAAAAAAAAAAAAAAACACAAAATAATAAATGTTGGAGAGGTTGTGGAGAGACTGGAACACTTATACACTGTGGGTGGGAATGTAAAATGGTACAACCACTTTGGAAATCGATTTGGTGATTCCTTAAAAAGCTAGAAATAGAACAACCATACAATCCATAATACCACTCCTTGGAATATATCCTAGAGAAATAAGAGCCTTTACATGAACAGATACATGCACACTCATGTTCATTGCACCACTGTTTACAATAGCTAAAAGATGGAAGCAACCAAGGTGCCCATCAATGGATAAATAGATAAATTATGGTGTATTCACATAATGGAATACTATGCATCGATAAAGAACAATGATGAATCTGTGAAACATTTCATAACATGGAGGAATCTGGAAGGCATTATGCTGAGTGAAGTTAGTCACATGCAAAAAGGCAAATATTGTATGAGACCACTATTATAAGAACTTGAGAAATAGTTTAAATGGAGAAAAAATATTCTTTGATGGTTACAAGAGTGGGCAGGGAGAGAGGGAGAGGGGTATTCACAAGTTAGGTAGTAGACAAGAACTATTTTAGGTGAAGGGAAAGACAACACACGATACAGGAGAGGTCAGCACAAGTGGACTAAACAAAAAGTGAAGAAGTTTCCTAAATAAACAGAATGCTTCAAAGGCCAGAGGAGCAGGGGCGGGAGTCTGGGGACCATGGTTTCAGGGGACATCTAAGTCAATTGGCATAATAAAATCTATTAAGATAACATCCTGCATCCCACTTTGGTGAGTGGCGTCTGGGTTCTTTAATGCTAGTAACTGGCCATCTAAGATGCATCAATTGGTCTCAATCCACCTGGATCAAAGGAGAATGAAGAACATCAAAGACACAAGGTAATTATGAGTCTAAGAGAAAGAAAGGGCCACATAAATCAGAGACTACATCAGACTGAGACCAAAAGAACTAGATGGTGCCCAGCTATAACCCATGACAGTCCTGACAGGGAACACAACAGAGAATTCCTGATGGAGCAGGAGAGCAGTAGGATGCAGACCTCAAATTCTTGTAAAAAGACCAGATTTAATGGTCTGACTGAGACTAGAAGGACCCCAGAGGTCATGGTCCCCAGACCTTCTGTTAGCCCAAGACTGGAACCATTCCCAAAGCCAACTCTTCAGACAGGGATTGGACTGGACTATAAGATAGAAAATGATACTGGTGAGGAGTGAGCTTCTTGGCTTATGTAGACACATGAGACTATGTTGGCATCTTCTATCTGGAGGGGAGATGAGAAGGCAGAGAGGAACAGAGGCTGCCTGAATGGACAGGGGGAATACACGGTGGAGAGAAGGAGTGTGTTGTCTCATTAGGGAGAGAGCAACTAGGATTAAATAGCAAGATGTATTTAAAATTTTTATGACTCACATGATTTGTAAACTTTCACTTAAAGTACAAAAAAAAATTTATAATAGCTGCTAAAAAAACTAAATACTTAGGAATAAATCGAACCTAGGATGTAAAAAAAAAACCTATAAAAAAGAACCTAAAAAAAAGAACCTATACAAGGTACAAAAGACTACTGCAAGAAACCAAGAGATCTACATACATGGAAAAACATACTATGCTCATGAATAGGTAGACTCAATGTTATGAAAATGACAATTCTACCCAAAGTGATTTATAAATATAATGGAATCCTGATCCAAATACCAACAACATTCTTTAAAGAGATGGAAAAACTTATCATTAATTTTATATGGAAAGGGAGGAAGCCCCTGGATAAGTAAAGCATTATTGAAGACGAATAAAGTAGGAGGACACACACTACCTGACCCCAGAACCTACCATACAGCTAAGGTAGTCAAAACAGCCTGGTACTGGCACAACAACGGATACCTTGACCAACGGAACAGATTGAGATCCCAGATGTAAATCCACCCAGCAATGATCAACTGATCTTCGAAAAGGGCCCAAAGTCCATCAAATGTGGAAAAAAGAGCCTTTTTAACAATGGTGCTGGTAAAACTGGATGCCCATCTGCAAAAAAAGGAAGCAGGACCCATACCTCACACCATATACAAAAACTAACTCAAAAAGGATCAAAGACCTAAATACGAAGCCAAAAACTATAGAAGAAAAAATAGAATCGATGCTAGAGATCTTAATACATGACATTAACAAGATACCAACCACCATCAACAACACACAAACTCCAGAGGATAAGCTAGATAACTGGAATCTTCTAAAAATTAAAAACGGCCATCAAAATACTTCACCAAAAGAGTAAAAAGAGAACCTCCAGACTGGTGAAAAGATTTGGCTATTACCAATCAGACGAAGGCCTAAACTCTAAAATCTACAAGAAAATCCAACAGCTCTACAACAAAAAGACAAGCAATCCAATTAAAAAATGGGCAAAGGAAATGAACAGACACTTCATCAAAGAAGACGTTGAAGCAGCTGACAGACACGTGAGGAAATGCTCACGGTCACTACCCGTTAGAGAAATGCAAATCAAAACCAAAATGTGATGCCATCTCACCCCAGCATTACTGGCACTAATTAAAAAAAAAAACAGGAAATAACAAATGTTGCGAAGGCTGTGGGGAGATCGGAACTCTTGTGCACTGTTGGTGGGAATGCAAAATGATACAACTATTTTGGAAAACTATATGGCGCTTCTTTATAAAGCTAGAAATAGAATACCATATGATCCAGCAATCCCACTCCTAGGAACATATCCTGGAGAAATAAGAGCCATCACACGAATAGACATATGCACCCCCAAGTTCATTGCAGCATTGCTCACAATAGCAAAAAAGATGGAAACAACCTAGATGTCCATCAACAGATAAATGGATAAACAAACTATGGTACATACACACAATGGAGTATTACCCAATGAGAAAAAACAATGATGAATCTGTGAAACATTTCACAACATGGATGAATCTGGAGAGCATTATGCTGAGTGAAATAAGTCAACCACAAAAGGACAAATAGCATACGAGACCATAACTGTAAAAACTCATGAAATGGTTTACACACAAAAAGAAACAATCTTTGATGGTTATGAGGGAGGTGAGTGGTGTAGATGGAAAAACACTACCTAGACAATAGCTAAGTAGTAACTTTGGTGGAGGGTAAGACAGTAGTACACAGTACTGGGAAAGCCAGTTCAACTTGTACAAGATGAGGTCATGGAAGCTCCATAGACACATTCAAACTCCCTGAGGGACCGAATTGCTGGGCTGAGAGCTGTGGGGACCATGGTCTCAGGGAACAACTAGCTCAATTGGCATGACATATTTTATAAAGAAAATGTTCTACATTCTACTTTGGTGAGTTGTGTCTGTAGTCTTAAAAGCCTGTGAGCAGCCATCTACAATACTCCACTGGTCTCACCCCTTTGGGAGCAAGGAAGAATGAAGAAAACTAAAGATACAGGGAAAGATTAGTCTAAAGGACTAATGGACCTCATCTACCATGGCCTACACCAGACTGAGGCCAGTACAACTAGATGGTGCCCAGCTACCACCAATGACAGCTCTGATAAGGATCACAGTAGAGGGTCCTGGACAGAGCTGGAGAAAAATGTAGATCAAAACTGTAACTCAAAAAGAAAGACTTGACTTGCTGACCTGATAGAGACTGGAGAAATCCTGAGAGTATGGCCCCAGACATCGTTTCACCTCAGTAATGAAGTCACTCCTGAGGCTCGCCCTTCAGCCAAAGATTGGACAGGCCCATTAAAGAGAATGAGACTAAAGGAGCACACCAGCTCTGGGGCAAGGACTAGAAGGCAGGAGAGGACAGGAAATCTGGTAATACGGAACCCAAGGTTGAGAAGGGAGTGTGTTGACATGTCGTGGGGTTTTTAACCAATATCAAAACAATACATGTACTGTTTAATGAGAAACTAGTTTGTTCTGTAAACCTTCATCTATAGTACAATTAAAAAAGAAAAGAAATAGAAGTGAAATTTCTCAACATAATAATGGGCATATTTTCCAAAGAAACAGCCAACATTATTCTCAATGAAGAAAGATTGAGAGCATTCCCCTTGAAAATGGGAATGAGACAAGGATACCGATTATCACCACTCTTATTCAGCATTTTACTGGAAGTCCTATCCAGAGCAATAAGCCAAGAAAGGGAAATAAAGCTTATCCAGATTGGAAAGGAAGAAGCAAGACTATCCCTATTTGCAGCTGACATGATTCTATACATAGAAAACCCCAGAGATTAAACAACAAAACTACTGAAACTAACAGAAGGGTTCAGCAATGTGGCAAGGTACAGATCAACACACAAAAATCAGTTGAGTTCCCCCACACTAACAAGAAGAACTCTGAAAAGGAAATCAAGACAACAATGCCATTTACAATAGCCCCCAAATGAATAAAATACCTGGGAATAAACCTAACCAGAGATGTAAAAGATTTATACAAGGAAAACTATAAAGCACTACTGCAAGAAACCAAAAGAGACGCACATGAGTGGAAAAATCCATTCTCATGAATTGGAAGACTCAACATTGTGAAAATGTCAATACTACCCAAAGCAATCTATAGATATGCCATCCCGATCGAAATCCCAACAAAATTCTTTAATGAAATGGAAAAATTAATCTCCAATTTTATATAGAAACGAAAGACTCCCAAATAGCTAAAGCAATTTTGAAGAACAAAGTAAGAGGCCTCACATTTTCCAATCTCAAAACTTACTATACAACCACAGAATTCAAAACTTTCTGGTGCTAGTTCAATGACAGACACATAGACCAATGGAACAGAATTGAGAACCCAGAAGTAAACTCATCTGTCTATGGGCAGCTGATCTTCGACAAAGGGTGGAAGTCCTTTCAATGGGGAAGAAACCGTCTCTTTAACAAATGGTGCTGGCAAAACTTGATTTCCATTTGCAGAAAAATGAAACAGGCGCTATACCTTACACCATGTACAAAAACTAACTGGAAATGGACCAAAGACCTAAATGTTAAAGCTAAAACTATAAAGTTCCTGGAAGATAACACAGAGACAAAACTAAGGGACTTGATTTTTGGCATAAATGGCCTCTCAAACACAATTAAAAAGGCATGAACAACAAAAGATAAATTAGGTAACTGGGACTTCCTAAAATTAAACACTTATGCTCACCAAAAGACTTTACTAAAAGAGTAAAAACAGAACCTACAGACTGGGAAAATATCTTTGGCAACAACATATTGGGTAAGGATCTAATCTCTAAAATATGTAGAAAACTTCAGCAACTCAACAACAAAAGCACAAACAATCCCATTAAAAAATGGGCAAAGGACATGAATAGACACTTCACCAAAGAGGATATTCAGGTGGCTACAAACACAAAAAAAAGATGCTCAAGATTATTAGCCATTAGAAAGATGCAAATAAAAATTCCAATAAGATACCATCTCAAACTCGATTAAAGAAAAACAGAAAACAACAAGTGCTGGACAGGTTGGAAAACTCTTATACAGATTGTAAAATGGTACAACCACTATGGAAAATGGTATGGCACTTTCTCAAAAACCTGGAAGAAGATATACCTTGTTGTTGTTGTCATCATGTGCTGTCCAGTTGGTTCCAACACATAGCGACCCTATACACAACAGAACGAAACACTGTCCAGTCGTGCGCCATCCTTACAATCCTTCTTATGCTTGAGTTCATTGTTGCAGCCACTGTGTCAATCCATCTCGTTGAGGGGTTCCCTCTTTTTTGCTGACCCTCTAAATTACCAACCATGCTGTCCTTTTCCAGGGACTGATTCCTCCTGATAACGTGCCCAAAATATGTGAGACATAGTCTCACAATCCTTGTTTCTAAGGAACATTCCGGTTGTACTTTTTTCAGTACAGATTTGTTCCTTCTTCTGGCAGTCCATGTTATATTCAATATTCTTCTGCAACACCACAATTCAAAGGAATCAATTTTTCAGTCTTCCTTATTCATCATCCAGCTTTCACATGTGTATAAAGCTCTTGAAAACACCATGGCTTAGGTCAAGCGCACCTTAGTCTTCGAGGTGACATCTTTGCTTTTTTTGTGTTGTTGACAGTTTCTTTGTTCCACTTAATTTTCTGTGCTGAGTCGTTCTGCTTTGTGTATTTTATCTTTTTTATTGTTCATTTTGTATTTCCTGAGTGTTTATGTTTTTTTGTTTTTTATTTTGATGTATAGGATTGTTGGTTTCCTTTGTTTTTACTGTAATATTTTCCTTCATTTTTCTAAATTTAAGTCAATCTTTTATTTCTTTTTTTTTTTTTAATTTTTATTAAGCTTAAGTGAACATTTACCATTCCAATCAGTCTGTCACATGTAGGTTTACATACATCTTACTCCCTTCTCCCACTTGCTCTCCCCCTATTGAGTCAGCCCTTACAGTCTCTCGTTTCGTGCCAATTTTGCCATCTTCCCTCTCTCTCTATCTTCCCATCCCCACTCCGGTCAAGAGTTGCCTACACACTCTCCCGTGTCCACCTGATTTAATTAGCTCACTCTTCATCAGTATCTCTCTCCCCACCACTGACCAGTCCTTTTCATGCCTGATGATTTGTCTTCGGGGATGGTTCCTGTCCTGTGCCATCAGAAGTTCTGGGGAGCATTGTCTCTGGGATTCCTCTAGTCGCAATCATACCATTAGATGTGGTCTTTTAGTGAGAATTTGGGGTCTGCATCCCATTGGTCTCCTGCTCCCTCAGGAGTTGTCTGTTGTGCTCCCTGACAGGACAGACATCGATTGTGGCTGGGCACCAACTAGTTCTTCTGGTCTCAGGATAATGTAGGTCTCTGGTTCATATGGCCCTTTCTGTCTCTTGGGTTCTTAGTTGTCGTGTGACCTTGGTGTTCTTGCTTTGCCTTTGCTCCAGGTGGGTTGAGACCAATTAATGTATTTTAGATGGCCGCTTGTTGGCATTTAGGACCCCAGGCGCCACAATTCAAAGTGGGATGCAGAGTGTTTTCATAATAGAATTATTTTGCCCATTGACTTAGAAGTCCCCTCAAACCAAGTTCCCCAGACCCCAGCCCCTGCTTCGCTGACCTTTGAAGCTTTCATTTTATCTTGGAAACCTCTTTACTTTTAATCCAGTCCAATTAGGCTGACCTTCCTTGTTTTGAGTGTTGTCTTTCCCTTCACCCAAAGCAGTTCCCATCTACAGATTGATCAATAAAAAGCCCTCTCCCTCCCTCCCCCCTTTGTAACCACTAAAGTATGTGTTCTTCTCTGTTTTTTCTATTTCTCAAGATCTTATAATAGTGGTCTTATACAATATTTGTCCTTTTGCAACTGACTCATTTTGCTCAGCATAATGCCTTCCAGATTCCTCCATGTTATGAAATGTTTCAGAGATTCGTCACTGTTCTTTATCGATGCGTAGTATTCCATTGTGTGAATATAACACAATTTATTTACCCATTCGTCCGTTGATGGACATCTTGGTTGCTTCCAGCTTTTTGCTATTGTAAACAGAGCTGCAATAAACATGGGTGTGCATATATCTGTTTGTGTGAAGGGTCTTGTATCTTTAGGGTATATTCCGAGGAGTGGGATTTCTGGGTTGTAAAAAAAAAATGGTAGTTCTATTTCTAACTGTTTAAGATAACGCCAGATGGATTTCCAAAGTGGTTGTACCATTTTACAATCCCACCAGCAGTGTATGAGAGTTCCAATCTCTCCGCAGCCTCTCCAACATTTATTATTTTGTGTTTTTTGAATTAATGCCAGTCTAGTTGGTGTCAGATGGAATCTCATCGTAGTTTTAATTTGCATTTCTCTAATGGCTAATGATCGGGAGCATTTTCTCATGTATCTGTTGGCTGCCTGAATATCTTCCTCAGTGAAATGTGTGTTCATATCCTTTGCCCACTTCTTGATTGGGTTGTTTGTCTTTTTGTGGTTGAGTTTTGACAGAGTCATGTAGATTTTAGAGATCAGGCGCTGGTCGGAGATGTCATAGCTGAATATTCTTTCCCAGTCTGTAGGTGGTCTTTTTACTCTTTTGGTGAAGTCTTTAGATGAGCATAGGTGTTTGATTTTTAGGAGCTCCCAGTTATCTGGTTCCTCTTCATCATTTTTGGTAATGTTTTGTATTCTGTTTATGCCCTGTATTAGGGCTCCTAGGGTTGATCCTATTTTTTCTTCCATGATCTTTATCGTTTTAGTCTTTATGTTTAGGTCTTTGATCCACTTGGAGTTAGTTTTTGTGCATGGTGTGAGGTATGGGTCCTGTTTCATTCTTTTGCAAATGGATATCCAGGTATGCCTGCACCATTTGTTAAAAAGACTATTATTTCCCCAATTGACTGACACTGGTCCTTTGTCAAATATCAGCTGCTCATACGTGGATGGATTTATATCTGGGTTCTCAATTCTGTTCCATTGGTCTATGTGCCTGTTGTTGTACCAGTAGCAGGCTGTTTTGACTACTGTAGCTATATAATAGGTTCTGAAATCAGGTAGGGTGAGGCCTCCCACTTTCTTCTTCTTTTTCAGTAATGTTTTGCTTATCCGGGGGTTCTTTCCTTTCCATATGAAATTAGTGATTTGTTTCTCTATTCCCTTAAAGTATGACATTGGTATTTGGATTGGAAGTGCATTGTATGTATAAATGGCTTTTGGTAGAATAGACATTTTTACTATGTTAAGTCTTCCTATCCATGAGCAGGGTATGTTTTTCCACTTAAGTATGTCCTTTTGAATTTCTTGTAGCAGAGTTTTATAGTTTTCTTTGTATAGGTCTTTTACATCCTTGGTAAGATTTATTCCTAAGTATTTTATCTTCTTGGGGGCTACTGTGAATGGTATTGATTTGGTGATTTCCTCTTCGGTGTTCTTTTTGTTGATGTAGAGGAATCCAAGTGATTTTTGTATGTTTATTTTATATCCTGAGACTCTTCCAAACTCTTCTATTAGTTTCAGTAGTTTTCTGGAGGATTCCTTAGGGTTTTCCATGTATACGATCATGTCATCTGCAAATAGTGATAGCTTTACTTCCTCCTTGCCAATCTGGATACCCTTTATTTCTTTGTCTAGCCTAATTGCCCTGGCTAGGACTTCAAGTACGATGTTGAATAAGAGTGGTGATAAAGGGCATCCTTGTCTGGTTCCCGTTCTCAAGGGAAATGCTTTCAGGTTCTCTCCATTTAGAGTGATATTGGCTGTTGGCTTTGCATAGATGCCCTTTATTATGTTGAGGAATTTTCCTTCAATTCCTATTTTGGTTAGAGTTTTTATCATAAATGGGTGTTGAACTTTGTCAAATGCCTTTTCTGCATCTATTGATAAGATCATGTGGTTTTTATCTTTTGTTTTATTTATGTGATGGATTACATTAATGGTTTTTCTGATATTAAACCAGCCTTGCATACCTGGTATAAATCCCACTTGATCAGGGTGTATTATTTTTTTGATGTGTTGTTGGATTCTATTGGCTAGAATTTTGTTGAGGATTTTTGCATCTATGTTCATGAGGGATATAGGTCTAAAATTTTCTTTTTTTGTAATGTCTTTACCTGGTTTTGGTATCAGGGAGATGGTAGCTTCATAGAATGAGTTGGGTAGTATTCCGTCTTTTTCTATACTTTGAAATACCTTCAATAGTAATGGTGTTAAGTCTTCTCTGAAGGTTTGGTAGAACTCTGCAGTGAAGCCATCTGGGCCAGGACTTTTTTTTGTTGGGAGTTTTTTGATTACCGTTTCAATCTCTTTTTTTGTTATGGGTCTATTTAGTTGTTCTACTTCTGAATGTGTTAGTTTAGGTAAGTAGTATTGTTCCAAGAATTTATCCATTTCTTCTAGGTTTTCAAATTTGTTAGAGTACGATTTTATGTAGTAATCTGATATGATTCTTTTGATTTCATTTGGTTCTGTTGTGATGTGGTCCTTCTCGTTTCTTATTCGGGTTATTAGTTTCCTTTCCTGTTTTTCTTTAGTCAGTCTAGCCAATGGTTTATCAATTTTGTTAATTTTTTCAAAGAACCAGCTTTTGGCTTTGTTAATTCTTTCAATTGTTTTTCTGTTCTCTAATTCATTTAGTTCAGCTCTAATTTTTATTATTTGTTTTCTTCGGGTGCCTGATGGATTCTTTTGTTGCTCACTTTCTATTTGTTCAAGTTGTAGGGACAGTTCTCTGATTTTGGCTCTTTCTTCTTTTTGTATGTGTGCATTTATCGATATAAATTGGCCTCTGAGCACTGCTTTTGCTGTGTCCCAGAGGTTTTGATAGGAAGTATTTTCATTCTCGTTGCTTTCTAAGAATTTCCTTATTCCCTCCTTGATGTCTTCTATAACCCAGTCTTTTTCCAGGAGGGTATTGTTCATTTTCCAAGTATTTGATTTCTTTTCCCTAGTTTTTCTGTTATTGATTTCTAGCTTCATTGCCTTGTGGTCTGAGAAGATGCTTTGTAATATTTCGATGTTTTGGATTCTGGAAAGATTTGTTTTATGCCCTAATATGTGGTCTATTCTAGAGAATGTTCCATGTGCGCTAGAAAAAAAAGTATATTTTGCAGCAGTTGGGTGGAGAGTTCTGTATAAGTCAATGAGGTCAAGTTGGTTGATTGTTGTAAGTAGGTCTTCCGTGTCTCTATTGAGCTTCTTACTGGATGTCTTGTCCTTCTCCGAAAGTGGTGTGTTGAAGTCTCGTACTATATATGTGGAGGTGTCTATCTCACTTTTCAATTCTGTTAAAATTTGATTTATGTATCTTGCAGCCCTGTCATTAGGTGCGTAAATATTTAATATGGTTATGTCTTCCTGATCAATTGTCCCTTTTATCATTATATAGTGTCCTTCTTTATCCTCTGTGGCGGATTTAAGTCTAAAGTCTATTTTGTCAGAAATGAATATTGCTACTCCTCTTCTTTTTTGCTTATTGTTTGCTTGATATATTTTTTTCCATCCTTTGAGTTTTAGTTTGTTTGTGTCTCTAAGTCTAAGGTGTGTCTCTTGTAGGCAGCATATAGATGGATAGTGTTTTTTTATCCAGTCCGTGACTCTCTGTCTCTTTATTGGTGCATTTAGTCCATTTACATCCAGCGTCATTATAGATAAGTAAGTTTTTAGTGCTGTCATTTTGATGCCTTTTCATGTGTGCTGTTGGCCATTTCATTTTTCCACATGCTTTTTTGTGCTGAGACGTTTTTCTTAGTAGCTTGTGAGATCCTCATTTTCATAATGTTTAACTTTGTGTTTATTGAGTCGTTACGTTTTTCTTGGCTTTTTTCTTGAGTTATGGGATTGATATTCCTTTTTGTGGTTACCTTTTTATTTACCCCTATTTTTCTAAGTAAAACCCTAACTTGTATCCTTCTATTTCGCCTTGTATCACTCTCCATCTGGCAGTTCAATGCCTCCTATATTTAGTCCTTCTTTTTGATTATTGTGATCGTTTATCTATTGATTTCCATGATTTCCTGTTGTGTGTATTATTTTGTTTATTTATTTATTTTTTAGAATTAGTCTTAATTTGTTTGTTTTTGTGCTTTCCCTGTTTGAGTTGCGTTGATATCAGGACGTTCTGTTTTGTGACCTTGTATTGTGCTGGTACCTGATATTATTGGTCATCCGGCCAAACAATCTCCTTTAGCATTTCTTGCAGTCTTGGTTTAGTTTTTGCAAATTCTCTAAACTTGTGTTTATCTGTAAATATCTTAATTTCTCCTTCGTATTTCAGAGAGAGTTTTGCTGGATATATGATCCTTGGTTGGCAGTTTTGCTCGTTCAGTGCTCTGTATATGTCGTCCCATTCCCTTCTTGCCTGCATGGTTTCTGCTGAGTAGTCTGAAGTTATTCTTATTGATTCTCCCTTGAAGGAAACCTTTCTTTTCTCCCTGGCTGCTTTTAAAATTTTCTGTTTGTCTTTGGTTTTGGCAAGTTTGATGATGATATGTCTTGGTGTTTTTCTTTTTGGATCAATCTTAAATGGGGTTCGATGAGCATCTTGGATAGATATCCTTTCGTCTTTCATGATGTCAGGGAAGTTTTGTGTCAGGAGTTCTTCAACTATTTTCTCTGTGTTTTCTGTCCCCCCTCCCTGTTCTGGGACTCCAATCACTCGCAAGTTATCCTTCTTGATAGAGTCCCACATGATTCTTAGGGTTTCTTCATTTTTTTAAATTCTTTTATCTGATTTTTTTTCAGCTATGTTGGTGTTGTTTCCCTGGTCCTCCAGAAGTCCCAGTCTACATTCTAATTGCTCGAGTCTGCTCCTCTGACTTCCTATTGCATTGTCTAATTCTGTAATTTTATTGTTAATCTTTTGGATTTCTACATGCTCTCTATGGATTCTTGCAACTTGTTAATTTTTCCACTATGTTCTTGAATAATCTTTTTGAGTTCTTCAACAGTTTTATCAGTGTGTTCCTTGGCTTTTTCTGCATTTATCCTAATTTCATTTGTGATATCTTTAAGCATTCTGTAAATTAGTTTTTTATATTCTGTATCTGATAATTCCAGGATTGTATCTTCATTTGGGAAAGATTTTGATTCTTTTGTTTGGGGGGTTGGAGAAGCTGTCATGGTCTGTTTCTTTATGTGGTTTGATATGGACTGCTGTCTCCGAGCCATCACTGGGAAACTAGATTTTCCAAGTAGTCGGCTAAAAAAAAATGCAGTCAGATCCCTATCTGAATTCTCTCTCTGGCTCCGGGTATTCGGATATTAATGGGGTCGCCTGGGGAGGGTGGGGGAGGGATCTGAGAGCTAGGAGTGTAGAACCACAGAATATAGAGCTGAACACCACGTTCACGCTCCGCCCCCGTTTGCCAAAATCCGGGCTGGACGGGTCCCTGGCTAGGACACTGCTTTCCTTGCTCGGAAACCAGTCACTACCTCCTGGGGACTTCCTCCAGTGCGTGGCACCGCTCGTGGGCACTGGGTGGGCGTTTCCGGCACGAATGGGTGGGCCCGCCCCCAGGGTCTATTCAGGCGATTATAATTGGGTCCCGCGGTCACGCCCCGCCCGTGCGCACGCCCAAATCCCAGCGGGATGACTTCCGGGTTGAGACGCTGCTTTCCCCATTCCAGAACCAGTCACTTCCTCCCGGGGACTTCTCCTTCCGGAGCGCCACACCTCTCGCGCGAACTGGGTTGGCGTCACCTGCACGGCCAGGTGGGCCCGCCCCCTGGGTCAATTCAGAGTAATAAAAATGGAGCCCGCGCTCATGCCCCGCTCGTCCGCGCGCCCAAGTCCCAGCAGGACGGCACCCTGTCTGGGACGCTACTTTCCGCGCTTCGGGACCAATCACTTCCTCCCGGGGACTTCTCCTTCTGGTGTGCCACACCTCTCGCGCAAACTGGGAGGGCGTCACTCACACGACCAGGTGGGCCCGCCCCCTGGGTCAATTCAGGGTAATGAAAATGGACCCCGCGCTCATGCCCAGCTCGCGTGCGCGCGCGTGCCCAGGTCCCAGCGGAATGGCTCCCCGTCTGGGATGCTGCTTTCCCTGCTTTGAGATCAGACACTTCCGGGGATTTCTCCCTCTGGTGTGCCGCGCCACACGCGTGGACTGGGTGTGCATTCTCCCGCATGAACGTGTGGGCCCCGCCCTGGGGTCACTTTAGGGAAATATAGTTGACCCCCCCCCACTCGCGCCCCGTCCGCTTCTCGCCTAACTCCCGGCGGGACGGCACCCCAGCTGGGACGCTGTTCTCCCCCCTCCCAGATCAGTCACTGCCTCCCGGGTGCTTCTTCCTCCGGCTGCGCCCCTACGCTGCCTGCGCCAACCTGCTAAACTTCCTCCCGGGATGGGTTCGGGGGGGAAGGGGTGGGCCCCCTTTCTGTGCCGTCTGCCCCCCTGGGCTCTGCCCCAGATCGGGCTCCGAAGGTCACCTGCCTGGTGCGCTGGCTCCTAGTTCTGAAAACAGTCGCTGTCTGCCCGTATTTGTTCGTTTTCCGTCTCTAAGTCTGTGCTTGTTGTTCAGAGTTCGTAGATTGTTATGTATGTGATCGATTCCCTTGTTTTTCCAAGTCTTTGTTGCAAGAGGGATCCGCGGTAGCGTCCACCTAGTCCGCCATCTTGGCCCCGGCTCAATCTTTTATTTCTTGATATCACCTTGACTTCCTCTCCATATGAAAGTTCTATGATGACATTATTTCATCCCTCTTTTTTGTTTTAATGTTGTAATCTTTTACATGTGGACATCTCTGTTTCCCTATTTTCAGTGTTTTAGCTCTTATTTATTTTTGTGACTTCCATATCTGGGTTGATATCTGGTTGCTCTGTACTGTGTTATAGTCTTGAGTTGCTATCTGATGTCATTGATTTTTTAACCGGAGGACTCTGTTTAGTATTTCTTGTAATTTTGGTTTGGCTTTTACAAATTCCGTAAACTTCGGTTTATCTGGAACTGCCCTAATTTCACTATCATATTTGAGAGACAGTTTTGATGGATATATGAATCTTGGCTGGCAATTTTTTTCCTTCAAAGTGTTATATATGTCACTCCATTGCCTTCTTCTCTGCACGGTTTCTGCTGAGTAGTCAGATCTTAGTCTTATTGACCTCCTTTGTAAATGACTTTTCATTTATCCCTAGCTGCTCTTAAAACTCTCTCTTTATCTTTGGTTTTGGCAAGTTTGTTTATGTCTTGGTGACTTTCTTCGGGGATTTCCCCGTGTGGGGTTCTATGAGCTTCTTGGATAGATATCCTCTCATCTTTCATTATATCAGGGAAGTTTTCTGCCAGCAAATCTTCAACAATTCTCTCTGTATTTTCTGTTCTCCCCACCCCACTCCCATTATGGTACTCCAGTCACTCATAGGTTATTCCTCTTGATAGAGTCCAGCATAATTTTTAGGGTTTCTTCATTTTTTTAAATAATTTAATCTGATTTTTCCTCAAATAAGTTGGTGTCAAGTGCTTTATCTTCAATCTCACTAATTCTGACTTCCATTGCCTCAACTCTGCTCCTATGACTTTCTATTGAGTTCTTTCATTCTGAAATTTTATTGTTAATCTATTGGATTTCTGTTTGCTGTCTCTCTATGGATTCTTGCAGCCTGTTTAAATTTGCCATTATGCTCTTGTATAAAAAAAATAGCCTTCTTAAATTCCTCTTTTGCTTTGTCTTCATGTTCCTTGGCTTGTTCTGCATTTTGCCTGATCTCCTTCCTGATCTCTTGAAGAGCTCTGTATATTAATCTTTTGAATTGTACCTCCAATAATTCCAAGGAATTATCTTCGTCCAGGAGGTTTCTTGGTTCTTTGCTTTGGTCATTTGCTGAAGCCATCATGGTCTGCCTCTTTAAGTGATTTGATATTGACTGTTGTCTCTGAGCCATCAATAAGTTATTATATTTATTTTATGTTTGCTTACTGTGTCCTAGCTTCTTGTTTTGTTTTGATACACCCAAATAGGCTGGGCATGTGAGCTACTTTGATTATTGGCATCTTTGAAGATTTCACATCCTGTCACAAGTGGCTAGAGCTGTATGTGAGTGAGCCCAGTAACCCATTTACTTTTCTTACGTGGATTGAGATCAGGTGTCCAGGTCACCAGTCACCTAGCATGTGTTGCTGGTTCTCACCTACAGTCCTAGTCTGGCAGTGATGATTGGAGTAGGCACAGGTATTGGGCTGTGTAGTGGAAGGTCATATGCTGAGCAAGGAAGGGGGCTGATGTCTGCCCCTGAGTGTCTGGGTAGAAGATGTGTCCCTGTTCCCTAGAGTGCATATGTGGGTGGGTTTTGCAGCTGGACTTTGGGTACCCAATGCTGTTGGTCGTAAGGACTAGGAGACACCACTTATTCTCTGATCCCTGTCATGGCTGGTTAGGTGGAGTGGGTGGAGTCACCAGTCCTCAGGCCACTGATGTGGGTAGGTGAGGACCATGCTTAATGGGCAGGGTAGTGTCAAATGTCCCCTTTATAGCTGTTGCATTTGAAGATAGGCTTCAGTTATATATCCTGTTGTGCTGTACTAATGAGGGCCTACACTGTTGAAACGGGCCCACACAAGTCTATTGAGGGGTCAAAGGCATTCAAAGTCCATGGTCCCCTTATGCCTGTGCCTGGGCAAAGGGGCTGTAACTTCCCTGAGTTCCCGGTTTAGGGGAGCTCTCAGATTATTTTTTCCTGTTTGTTAATTTGTTTTCTCTCCAGAGCTGGAAGAATGGCTTGGGGCATGCACTGGGTCCTACTTCAGGCCCAGTGGTGCAGCAATTCCTGGAGCCAGGCAGGGACCCAGAGCATAGTGGGAAGCAGGCAGGTAAATGGGAGAGAGATACTTCTCAAAAGGGTGGAAGGTTTTTTTTTTATCCACGTGGTAGGTTAGATGCTTGAGCTTAGCTTTCGCCTATTGAGCACTGTTTCTCCCTGGTTCCAGGAGTTTACCAGACTCTCCACCTCTCAGTTTCTCCCGATGTGGAAAATGTGTCCCAAGTGCTACTCTTTGCCTCAGCCCATGCATGCCAGCTGATCCAGCCTGCAGGGTGCCAGCCAGGTCAGGTCTGGCAAATCCTTGCTGCTTCTGAACTGTCTTTCCTTCAACCTATAGCTCAGTCTGACTTCTCAACTTTGCCTTTGATGTTCAGGGATCCTACATTGTCATATATAATCGATTCACTTGTTTTTGGAGGTCTGTGTTGTAAGCGAGACCACAGGAAGCATTTGACTACTCCACCATCTTGGCCTGGCCCATCTTTGCTTTTTAAACACTTCAAAGAAGTCTTTTGCAACAAATTTGCCCAATGCAATGCATTGTTTGATTTCTTGACTGCTGTTTCCACGGGTGTTGATTGTGGATCCAAGTAAAATGAAATCCTTGACAACTTCAAACTTTTCTCCTTTTATCATGATGTTGCTTATTGGTCCAGCTGTGAGGATTTTTGTTCTCTTTATGTTGAGGTGTAATCCATACTGATGGCTGTGGCCTTCGATTTTCATCAGTAAGTGCTTTAAGTCCTCTTCACTTTCAGCAAACAAGGTTGTGTCATCTGCAAAACACCAGTAGTTAATTAGTCTTCCTCCTATCCTAATGCCCTGTTCTTCTTCAAATAGTCCAGCTTCTTGGATTATTTGGTCACCATACAGATTGAATAAGTATAGTGAAATGATACAACCCTAACTAACACATTTCCTAAGTTTAAACCATGTTGTTGTTGTTGATGTTAGGTGCCGTTGAGTCAGTTCCGACTCATAGCGACCCTACGTACAACAGAACGAAACACTGCCTGGTCCTGCGACAACCTTACAATCTTGTTATGCTTGAGCTCATTGTTGCAGCCACTCTGTCAATCCACCTCGTTGAGGGTCTCCCTCTTTTCCACTGACCCTGTACTCTGCCAAACATGATGTCTTTCTCCGGGGACTGATCCCTCCTGACAACATGCCCAAAGTGTGTAAGACACAGTCCCGCCATCCTTGCCTCTAAGGAGCATTCTGGCCGGACTTCATCCAACACATATTTGTTCGTTCTTTTGGCAGTCCATGGTATATTTAATATTCTTCGCCAACACCACAATTCAAAGGCGTCAACTCTTCTTCGGTCCTCCTTATTCATTGTCCAGCTTTCACATGCCTATAATGCGATTGAAAATACCATGGCTTGGGTCAGGCACACCTTAGTCTTCAGGGTGACATCTTTCCTCTTCAACACTTTGGAGAGGTCCTTTACAGCAGATTTGCCCAATGCAATGTGTCTTTTGATTTCTTGACTGCTGCTTCCATGGCTGTTGATTGTGGATCCAAGTAAAATGAAATCCTTCACAACTTCAACCTTTTCTCCGTTTATCATGATGTTGCTCGTTGTTCCAGTTGTGACGATTTTTGTTTTCTTTATGTTGAGGAGTAATCCATACTGAAGGCTGTGGTCTTTGGTATTCATTAGTAAGTGCTTCAAGTCCTCTTCACTTTCAGCAAGCAAGGTTGTGTCATCTGCATAAGGCAGGTTGTTAATGAGTCTTCCTCCTATCCTGATGCCCCGTTCTTCTCCATATAGTCCAGCTTCTTGTATTATTTGTTTGGCATACAGATTACATAGGTATGGTGAAAGAATACAACCCTGACATACACCTTTCCTGACTTTAAACCAATCAGTATCCCCTTGTTCTGTCCGAATAACTGCCTCTTGATCTATGTACAGGTTCCTCATGAGCACAATTAAGCCATCTGGAATTCCCATTCCTCGCAGTGTTATCCATAGTTTGTTATGATCCACACGGTCAAATCAATAAAACACAGGTAAACATCCTTCTGGTATTCTCTGCTTTCAGCCAGGATCCATCTGACATCAGCAATGATATACCTGGTTCCACATGCTCTTCTGAAACCGGCCTGAATTTCTGGCAGTTCCCTGTTGATATACTGCTGCAGCCGTTTTTAATTGATCTTCAGCAGAATTTTGCTTACATGTGATATTAATGATATTGTACTATAATTTCCACATTTGGTTGGATCACCTTTCTTGGGAATAGGCATAAATATGGATCTCTTCCAATCAGTTGGCCAGGAAGCTGTCTTCCATTTTTCTTGGCATAGACGAGTGAGCACCTCCAGCGCTGCATCTGTTTGTTGAAACATCTCAATTGATATTCCATCAATTCCTGGAGCCCTGATTTTCGCCAATGCCTTCAGAGCAGCTTGGACTTCTTCCTTCAGTACCATTGGTTCCTGATCATATACCACCTCTTGAAATGGTTGAATATCGATTAATTCTTTTTGGTATAATGACTCTGTGTATTCCTTCCATCTTCTTTTGATGCTTCCTGCATCATTTAATATTTTCCCCATGGAATCCTTCACTATTGCAACTTGAGGCTTGCATTTTTTCTTCAGTTCTTTCAGCTTGAAAAACGCCGAGCGTGTTCTTCCCTTTTGGTTTTCCATCTCCAGCTCTTTGCACATGTCATTATAATACTTTACTTTGTCTTCTCGAGAGGCTCTTTGAAATCTTCTGTTCAGTTCTTTTACTTCATCAATTCTTCCTTTGGCTTTAGATGCTCGATGCTCAAGAGCAAGTCTCAGAGTCTCCTCTGACATCCATCTTGGTCTTTTCTTTCTTTCCTGTCTTTCCAATGACCTCTTGCTTTCTTCATGGGTGATGTCCTTGATGTCATTCCATAACTTGTCTGGTCTTTGGTCACTAGTGTTCAATGCATCAAATCTATTCTTCAGATGGTCTCTAAATTCAGGTTGGATATATTCAAGGTCACATTTTTGCTCTCGTGGACTTGCTCTGATTTTCTTCAGTTTCTGGTTGAATTTGCATATGAGCAATTGATGGCCTGTTCCACAGTTGGCCCCTGGCTTTGTTTTGACTGATGATATTGAGCTTTTCCATCCTCTCTTTCCACAGATGTAGTCAATTTGATTTCTGTGTGTTCCATCTGGCGAGGTCCATGTGTGTAGTTGCTGTTTATGTTGGTGAAAGAAGGTATTTGCAATGAAGAAGTCGTTGGTCTTGCAAAATTCTATCATTCAATCTCTGGCTTTGTTTCTATCACCAAGGCCATATTTTCTAACTACTGATCCTTTGTCTTTGTTTCCAACTTTTGCATTCCAATCGCCAGTAATTATCAATGCATCTTGATTGCATGTTCGATCAATTTCAGACTGCAGCTGCTGACAAAAATCTTCTATTTCTTCACCTTTGGCCCTAGTGGTTGGTGCATAAATTTGAATAATAGTCATATTAACTGGTCTTCCTTGTGTAAAAAGTGTATGGATATTATCCTATCACTGACAGCATTGTATTTCAGGATCGATCTTGAAAAGTTCTTTTTGATGATGAATGCAACACCATTCCTTTTTGAGTTGTCTTTCCCAGCATAGTAGGCTATATGATTTTCTGATTCAAAATGGCCAATACCAGTCCATTTCAGCTCATTAATGCCTGGGATATTGATGTTTATGAATTCCATTTCATTTTTGACGATTTCCAATTTTCCTAGATTCATACTTCGTACATTCCAGGTTCCGATTATTAATGGATGTTTGCAGCTGTTTCTTCTCATTTTGAGTCATGCCACATCAGAAAATGAACGTCCTGAAAGCTTTACTCCATCCATGTCATTAAGGTCGACTCTACTTTGAGGAGGCAGCTCTTCCCCAGTCATCTTTTGAGTGCCTTCCCACCTGGGGGGCTCATCTTCCAGCACTATATCAGACAATGTTCTGCTGCTATTCATAAGGTTTTCACTAGCTAATGCTTTTCAGAAGTAGACTGCCGGTCCTCCTTCCTAGTCTGTCTTAGTCTGGAAGCTCAGCTGAAACCTGTCCTCCATGGGTGACCCTGCTGGTATCTTAATACCGGTGGCATAGCTTCCGGCATCACAGCAACACACAAGCCCGTGCAGTACGACAAACTGACAGACGCGTGGGGGTTAAAACCATGTAGTATCCCCATATTCTGTTTGAATGACTGCCTCCTGACCTTCCTCACAGGCACAACTGAGCGCTCTGGAATTCCCATTCTTTGCAATATAATCCAGAAATTCTTATGAACCTCAGGGTCTAATGCCTTTGCATAGTCAATAAAACAGGTAAACATATGTCTGGTATTCTCTGCTTTCAGCGAGGCTCCATCTGACATCAGCAGTGATATCCCTGATTTGATGTCCTCTTCTGAATCTGACTTGAATTTCTGGCAGTTCCCTGTCGATATACTGCTGCAGTCACTTTTGAATGACCTCCAGCAAAATTTTACTTGCACGCGATATTTAATGGTATTGTTCCATAATTTCTGCATTCAACTGGGCCACCTTTCTTTGGAATAGGTATAAATATGTATCTCTTCCTGTTGGTTTGCCAGGCAGCTGTCTTCCAAATTTCCTAGCATAGACCAGTGAGAACTTCCAGCACTTCATGCGTTTGTTGAAACATCTCAACTGATAACTATTCTGTCAATTCCTAGAGCTTTGTTTTTCACCAGTGCCTTCAGTGTACCTTGGACATCTTCCTTCAGTACCATCGTTTCCTGGTCTTACACTACTTCCAGAAATGATTGATGTTGATATTCCTTTTGGTATAGTGACTCTGTGTATTCCTTCCATCTTCTTTTGATGCTTCCTGAGTCATTTAATATTTTCCCTGTAGAATCCTTCAATATTACAACTTGAGGCTTGAATTTTTTCATCAGTTCTTTCAGCTTGAGAAATATTGAGCGTGCCCTTCCTTTTTGGTTTTCTATCTACAGGTCTTTCCACATGTCACTATAGTGCTATACTTTGTCTTCTCCAACTGCTCTTTGAAATTTTTTCAGCTCTTTTACTTCATCATTTCCTCCTTTTGCTTTAGCTACTCAAAGTCCAAGAGCAAGTTTCAGAGCCTTTTCTGACATCCATTTTGGTCTTTTCTTTCTTTCCTGTCTTTTTTTTTAATACTTTTTATTGTGCTTTAAGTGAAAGTTTACAAATCAAGTCAGTCTCTCACATAAAAATTTATATACGCCTTGCTACATACTCCTAATTACTCTCCCCATAATGAGACATCCCGCTCTCTCCCTCCACTCTCTCTTTTCATGTCCGTTTCGCCAGCTTCTAACCCCCTCCACCCTCTCATCTCCCCTCCAGGAAGGAGATGCCAACATAGTCTCAAGTGTCCACCTGATCCAAGAAGCTCACTCCTCACCAGCATCCCTCTGCAACCCATTGTCCAGTCCAATCCATGTCTGAAGAGTTGGCTTTGGGAATGGTTCCTGTCCTGAGCCAACAGAAGGTCTGGGGGCCATGACCACTGCGGTCCTTCAAGTCACAGTCAGTCCATTAAGTCTGGTCTTTTTATGAGAATTTGGGGTCTGCATCCCACTGTTCTCCTGCTCCCTCATGGGTTCTCTGTTGTGTTCTGTGTCAGGGCAGTCATCGGTTGTAGCCAGGCACCATCTAGTTCTTCTGGTCTCAGGATGATGTAGTCTTTGGTTCATGTGGCACTTTCTGTCTCTTGGGCTCATAATCACCTTGCATCCTTGGTATTCTTCATTCTCCTTTGATCCAGGTGGGTTGAGACTAATTGATGCCTCTTAGATGGCTGCTTGCTAGCGTTTCAGATCCCAGAAGCCACTCTTCAAAGTGGGATACAGAATGTTTTCTTAATAGATTTTATTATGCCAATTGACATAGATGTCCCCTGAAACCATGGTCCCCAGACCCCTGCCCCTGCTACGCTGGCCTTCTAAGCATTCAGTTGATTCAGGAAACTTCTTTGCTTTTGGTTTACTCCAATTGTGCTGACCTCCCCTGTATTGTGTGCTGTCTTTCCCTTCACCTAAAGTGGTTCTTATCTACCAACTAATTAGTGAATACCCCTCCCCCACCCTCCCACCTTCCCTCTTCTTGTAACCACAAAAGAATGTTTTCTTCTCAGTTTAAACTATTTCTCAAGTTCTTATAATAGTGGTCTTATACAATATTTGTCCTTTTGCAACTGACTAATTTCACTCAGCATAATGCCTTCCAGGTTGCTTCGTGTTATGAAATGTTTCACAGATTCCTCACTGTTCTTTATCGATGTGTAGTATTCCATTGCGTGAATATACCATAATTTATCCAGTCATCCGTTGATGGGCACCTTGGTTGCTTCCATGTTTTTGCTATTATAAAAAGTGCAGCAATAAACATGCGTGTGCGTATATCTGTTCGTGTAAAGGCTCTTATTTCTCTAGGATATATTCTGAGGAGTGGGATTGCTGGATCGTATGCAAGTTCTATTTCTAGCTTTTTAAGGAAGCACCAAATCAATTTCCAAAGTGGTTGTACCATTTCACATTCCCACCAGCAGTGTATAAGTGTTCCAATCTCTCCACAGCCTCTCCAACATTTATTTTCTGTTTTTTGGATTAATGCTAGCCTTGTTGGAGAGAGATGGAATCTCATTGTAGTTTTGATCTGCATTTCTCTAATGGCTAATGATTAGGAACATTTCCTCATGCATCTGTTAGCTACCTGAATGTCTTCTTTAGTGAAGTGTCTATTCATATCTTTTGCCCATTTTTTAATAGGGTTATTTGTCTTTTTGTAGTTGAGTTTTTGCAGTACCACGTAGATTTTAGAGATCAGACACTGATCGGAAATGTCATAGCTAAAACCTTTTTCCCAGTCTGTAGGTAGTCTTTTTACTCTTTTGGTGAAGTCTTTGGATGAGCATAGGTGTTTGATTTTTAGGAGCTCCCAGTTTTTTTCAGTTATCTAGTTCTTCTACATTCTTTATAATTTTTCGTTTACTGTTTATGCAGTGTATTAGGGCTCCTAACGTTTTTCCTATTTTTTCTTCCAGGATCTTTATCGTTTAGATTTTATATTTAGGTCTTTGATCCATTTTGAGTTAGTTTTTGTGCGTGGAGTGAGGTATTTCATTTTTTTTGCAGGTAGATATCCAGTTCTGCCAGCAGCATTTGTTAAAAAAGTTGTCTTCCCCATTTAACTGTTTTGAGGCCTTTGTCAAATATCAACTGCTCATATGTGGATGGATTTATGTCTGGATTCTCAATTCTGTTCCGTTGGTCCATGTATCTGTTGTTGTACCAGTACCAGGCTGTTTTGACTACTGTGGTGGCATAATAGGTTCTAAAAATCAGGTAAAGTAAGGCCTCCCACTTTGTTCTTCTTTTTCAGTAATGCCTTATTTATCTGGGGCCTCTTTCCCTTCCATATGAAGTTGTTGATTTGTTTCTCCATCTCATTAAAGAAAGTCGTTGGGATTTGGATCGGAATTGCATTAAATGTATAGATCGTTTTTAGTAGAATAGACATTTTTATAATGTTAAGTCTTCCTATCCACGAGCAAGGTATGTTCTTTCACTTATGTAAGTCTCTTTTGGTTTCTTGCAGAAGTGTACTGTAGTTTTCTTTGTATAAGTCTTTTACATCTCTGGTAAGATTTATTCCTAAGTATTTTATCTTCTTGGGGGCTACTGTAAATGGCATTGATTTGGTGATTTCCTCTTCAATGTTCTTTTTGTTGGTGTAGATGAATCCAGCTGATTTTTGTATGTTTATCTTTCCCAATACTCTGCTTTTTTTTAATCTTGTATCCCAATACTCTGCTGAACTCTTCTATTAGTTTCAGTAGTTTTCCGGAGGATTTCTTAGGATTTTCTGTGTATAAGATCCTGTCATCTGCAAATAGAGATACTTTGACTTCTTCCTTGCCAATCTGGATGCACTTTATTTCTTTATCTAGCCTAATTGCTCTGGCTACGACCTCCAACACAGTGTTGAATAGGAGTGGTGATAAAGGGCATCCTTGCCTGGTTCCCAGTCTCAGTCGGAATGCATTCAGGCTTTCTCCATTTAGGCTGATGTTGGCTATTGGCTTGTATAAATGCCCTTTATTATGTTGAGGAATTTTCCTTCTACTCCTATTTTGCTGAGATTTTTTTATCATGAATGAGTGTTGGACTTTGTCAAATGCCTTTTCTGTATCAATCAATAAAATCATGTGATTCTCATCTTTTGTTTTATTTATGTGATGGATTGCATTAATTGTTTTTCGGATGTGGAACCATCCCTGCATACCTGGTATGAATCCCACTTGGTCATGGTGAGTTATTTTTTTGATATGTTGTTGAATTCTATTGGCTAGAATTTTGTTGAGGATTTTTGCATCTACATTCATGAGGGATATAGGTCTATAATTTTCTTTTCTTGTGGTGTCTTTACCTGGTTTTGGTGTCAGGGCTATGGTGGCTTCATAGAATGAGTTTGGTAGTATTCCGTGCTTTTCTATGCTCTGAAATACCTGTAGTAGTAGTGGTGTTAACTCTTCTCTGAAAGTTTGGTAGAAATCTGCATTGAAGCCATCCGGACCAGGGCTTTTTTTTGTTGGGAGTTTTTTGATTACCCTTTCAAAATCTTCTTTTGTTTTGGGTCTATTTAGTTGTTCTATCTCTGTTTGTGTTAGTTTAGGTAGGTAGGGTGTTTCTAGGGATTCATCCATTTCTTCTAGGTTCTCAAATCTGTTAGAGTACAATTTTTCATAGTAATCTGATATGATTTTTTTTATTTCAGTTGGGTCTGTTGTAATATCGCCCATCTCATCTCTTATTTGGGTTGTTTGCTTTCTCTCCTCTTTTTACTTTGTCGGTTTGGCCAGTGGTTTATCAATTATGTTGATTTTTTTAAAGAAAAACGCTTTTGGTCTTGTTAATTCTTTCAACTGTTTTTCTGTTTTCTATTTCATTTAGTTCAGCTCTGATTTTTATTTTTTGTTTTCTTCTGGTGCCTGTGGGTTTCTTTTGTTGCTCTCTTCCTATTTGTTTAAGTTATAGGGGTAATTCTTTGATTTTGGCCCTTTCTTCTTTTTTATGTGTGCATTTATTGATATAAATTGGCCTCTGAGCACCGCTTCTGCTGTGTCCCGAAGGTTCTGATAAGAAGTGTTTTCATTCTCTTTGGATTCTCTGAATTTCTTTATTCCGTCCTTAATGTCTTCTATAATCCAGTCTTTTTTGAGCAGGGTATTGTTGAGTTTCCAAGTGTTTGATTTCTTTTCCCTGCTTTTCATGTTATTGATTTCCACTTTTATGGCCTTATGGTCAGAGAAGTTGCTTTGTAATATTTCAATGTTTTGGATTCTGCTAAGGCTTGCTTTATGACCTAATATGTAGCCTATTCTAGAGAATGTTCCGTGTGCACTAGAAATGAAAGTATACTCAGTTGCTGTTGGGTGGAATGTTCTGTATATGTCTATGAGGTCAAGCTGGATGATTGTGGCATTTAGATCTTTCGTGTCTTTATTGAGCATCTTTCTGGATGTCCTGTCCTTCACCGAAAGTGGTGTGTTGAAGTCTCCTACTATTACTGTGGAGCTGTCTATCTCCCTTTTCAATGCTGATAAGAGTTTGTTTTATGTATCTTGCATCCCTTTCATTGGGTGCATAAATATTTAATATGATTATATCTTCTTGGTGTATTGTCCCTTTAATCTTTATATAGTGTCCTTCCTTATCCTTTCTGATGGATTTAACTTTTAAGTCTATTTTGTCAGAAAGTCATATTGCCACTCCTGCTCTTTTTTGATTGTTGTTTGCTTGATATATTTTTTTCCATCCATTGAGTTTTACTTTGTTTGCCTCTCTAAGTCTAAGGTGTGTCTCTTGTAGGCAGCATATGGACAGATCTTGTTTTTTAATCCATTCTGGCACTCTCTGTCTCTTTATTGGTGCATTTAGTCCATTTACATTCAGGGTAATTATGGATAGATATGAATTTAGTGCTATCATTTTGATGTCTATTTTTGTGTGTTGTTGACGGTTTCTTTTTCCCACTTGATTTTATGTGCTGACTAGATTATCTTTACATATTGTCCTTTCCTCATATTTGTTGTTGTTGATTTTATTTCTGCTGAGTCTGTATTTTTTTCTTGTATTTTATTTTGATGAGTAGGAGAGTTTGTCTCCTTTGTTGTTACCTTATTATTCACCCCTATTTTTCTAAATTTAAACCTAACTTTTATTTCTTTGCATTGCCGTATCTTCCTCTCCACATGGAAGGTGTATGATTACATTTCTTAGTCCCTCTTTATTATTCTAGTGTTGTCTTCTTTTATATAATATCATCGCTGTTACCCTGTTTTGAGCTTTTTTTTTTTTTTTCTTTTTAGTCTTGCTTTGTTTTTTTCGATTTCCCTGTCTGGGTTGACTTCTGGTTGCTCTGCCCAGTGTTCTGGTCTTGGGTTGATACCTGATATTATTGATTTTCTAACCAAAGAACTCCCTTTAGTATTTCTTGTAGTTTTGGCTTGGTTTTTACAAATTCCCTCAAATTGTGTTTATCTGGAAATGTCTTAATTTCACCTTCACATTTAAGGGACAGTTTTGCTGGATATATGATTCTTGGCAGGCAATTTTTTTTCCTTCAATTTTTTAAAAATTGTCATCCCATTGGCTTCTTGCCTGCATGGTTTCTGCCGAGTAGTCCGAGCTTATTCTTATTGACTCTCCTTTGTAGGTGTCTTTTCGTTGATCCCTTGATGCTCTTAAAATTCTCTCTTTATCTTTGGTTTTGGCAAGCTTGATTATAATATGTCTTGGTGACTTTCCTTTAACATCTACCTGATATGAGTTCGGTGAGCATCTTGGATAGATATCTTCGCATCTTTCACAATATGAGGGAAGTTTTCTGCCAACAAATCTTCAAAAATTCTCTCTGTAGTTTCTGTTATCCCTCCCTGTTCTGGTACTCCAATCACTCATAGGTTATTTCTCTTGATAGAGTCCCACATGATTCTTCGGTTTTCTTCATTTTTTAAAATTCTTTTATGTGATTTTTCTCCAAATGTATTAGTGTCGAGTGATTTTTCTTCCAGTTCCAAAATTCTAGCTTCTACTTGCTCAATTCTGCTCCTCTGAGTTTCTATTGAGTTGTCTACTTCTGTAATTTTATTGTTAATCTTCTGAATTTCTGATTGCTGCCTGTCTATAGATTTTTCCAGCTTATTAAACTTTTCATTATGTTCCTGAATAATCTTTCTAATTTCTTCAGTTGCTTTGTCTGTGTGTTCCTTCTCCTGTTCTGTGTGTTGTCTCATTTCCTTCCTGATTTCTTGAAGGGTTCTGTATATTAAACTTTTGTATTCTGGATCTGGTAATTCCAGGAATGCACTTTCATCTAGAAGATCCCTGGATTCTTTGTTTTGAGAGCCTGTTGAGGTGATCATGGTCTGCTTCTTTATGTGACTTGATATTGACTGTTGTCTCTGAGCCATCTATAAGTTATTGTATTAGTTTATGCTTGCTTACAGTTTCATAGTTTCTAGCTTTGTTTTGTTTTGGTATACCTCTATGGGTTGCTTGAGTGAGCTAGCTTGATTATTTTCACCTTTGGAGCTCTGAAGTCCTGTCCCCAGCTAGCTAGAGCTGTTATCAGGTATATCAGTCTAGGAGTCCATTTAGTTCTCTTGTATGAGTTCAGCTCAGGTTTCCAGGTAGCTGATCATCAAGTGTGTGGTACAGGCTCTATCCTACAGTCTTAGAGGGGCGGGGTGATTGGCATATATATACTGGTATCTCATTGCAGCAGCGGATCATGCTCTGAACAAAGGAAGGGGGCTGAGAACTTACCCCCGAGTGTCTCTGAGGAAAGCGTGTCCCTGTTTCCTAGAGTGTCCAGGTGGGTGGGTTCTGCAGATGGACCATGGGCATCCAAAATTTTTGGTTGTAAAGACTGGGAGGTACCAATTATCTTTGGACTTCTGTCACTGGTGGCTGGGTAACCTCAGTGGAGCTACCAGTCCTTAGGTCCTTGATGTGGGTAGGTGGGGACCTCGTTTAATAGGCAAAGCAATATCAAACATCAAACACCCACCTCTCCACCACACAGCTGAAATGATTGGAGTCTGCCGACAAGGGCCTATTCACCTGAAATAGGTCCACACAGGTCCATGCAGAAGGGAAAGGTGCTCAAAGCCCATGGACAGTTTTTGCCTGGACAGGAGCTGCTTCTGTCCTGAGCTCCCCCAGTTAGTGGAGGTAGCAAATTATCTTTTCCCCCAAATGCAAATTTTTTCCTTCCCCAGGGCAGGGAGAATGGCTCTAGGTGCTCACCAGGGTCTATTTCAGGCCCAGGGGATTCAGCTGCTGAAGCTGTTTTGCGGGTGGTGGGCGTGTTAAAATATATGCAAGTACTTTGCTTTTGCTGAGAGCGCCGTTCTCCTCACGTTTCAGAGGTGTGAGTGGGCTTTGTGGCTGGCTGCTTCTCCCTGAGGAAACTGTAACTGGAGCTGGTACCAGCCCGCCACCACCGCCGCTTCGGGAATGGTGCCTGAGGGCTCCCTGGGATTCAGGTCCAGTAACTCCTCTCTGCTTCTGAACAGTCTCTTCTTCCCCCTGCCCCTCAGTTTATTTTCTAAGCTTGCCTTTGAAGCTCCTGGGTCCCAGCTTGTCACAAATACACTCATTTCACTTGTTTTGGGGGGTCTTTGTTGGAAAGAGGGCTCACTGGAAGGGTCTGTCTATTCTGCCATCTTGGCTTCATCTCCCTCTTTCCTGTCTTTTTAATGGAAGCTGAGCTTCCAAAATAAGACAGACTAGGAAGAAGGACCATTGGTCTACTTCTGAAAAGACTTAGCCAGTGAAACCCTTATGTATAGCAGCAGAACTCTGGCAGAAGATGAGTGCCTCACCTTGGGAGTCACTCAAAAGACAACTGGGGAAGAGCTCCTTCCTCAGAGTAGAGTCAACCTTATTGACATGGGTGGAGTCAATCTTTGGGGACCTTCATTTGCTGATGTGGCACAACTCAAAATGAGAAGAAACATCTGCAAACCTCCATTAGTAATTGGAACATGGAATGTAGGAGGTATGAATCTATGAAAAGAACATTTCAAGGTCTATCGTGAAGTACAATGCTGTCAGGGATAGGACGATATCCATATGCCTACAAAGAAGACCAATTAATATGACTATTACTCAAATTTACACACCAACCACTAAGGCCAATGATGAAGAAATTGAAGATTTTTACCAATTTCTGCAGTCTCAGATTGATGGAACATGCAATCAGGATGCATCAATAATTACTGGTGATTGGAATGTGAAAGTTGGAAGCGGAGAAGAATCAGTAGTTGGAAGATATGGTCTTGGTAATAGAAATGATGCCAGAGATTGCATGATAGAGTTTTGCAAGATCAAAGATTTCTTCTTTGCAAATACCTTTTTTCACCAACATAAACAGTGACTATACATGTGGACCTCACCTCATGGAATGCACATGAATCAAATCAACTACATCTGTGGAAAGAGACCATGGAAATGCTCAATATCATCAGTCAGAACTAGGCTTAGGCCCGACTGTGTGACAGACCATCAATTGGTCATATAAAAGTTTAAGTTGAAACTGAAGAAAATTAGAACAACTCCATGAGAGCCAAAGTACAACCTTGAGTATATCCCACCTGAATTTAGAAACCTTCTCAGGAATAGATTTGATGCATTCAACACTAATGACTGAAGACCGAACAAGTTGTGGAATGACTTCAAGGACATCATACATGAAGAAAGCAAGAGGTCATCCAAAAATGGATGTTAGAAGAGACTCTGAAACTTGCTCTGGAACACCTAGTAGCTAAAGCGAAAGGAAGATATACCTTATGATCCAGCAATCCCACCCCTAGGTATATATCCTAGAGGTATGTGAGCAGTGACACAAATAGATATGCACACCTGTGTTCATTACAGCATTATTCACAATGCCAAAAAGGTGGAAACAACTTAAGGCCCATCAGTGGATGAGTGGTTAAACAAATTTTGGTGCATACATACTACAAAACTATAATTTTTTTTTATAAATAATAATGAGGAGAATGTGAAATATCCTATAACATGGATGAATCTGGAGGACATTACTCAGAGTGAAAGAAATCAGTCACAAAAGGACAAATGTTGTATGGTCTTGCTTTTATAAAAACATAAGAATAGGTATACACACAATGTTCTTTGATGTTTACCAGGGTGGTTGGGGGAATCACTTTCTAGATAGTAGACACTTGTTATTTTTGATGATGGGAAGGGCAATACCCAATGTGGGTAAAATCTGCACAACTTGACCAAGGCAAATGAAGACACTAATAAGCAAGAATAAGGGACAATTTCAGTAAATGCTCCAACATATACAATTTTACAACAACAGTAATAACAACCAAAAAATATGAGTGTGGTTACATAGGTATAACCAAAACCAGTCACCACTGAGTCATGGCAACTCCATGCGTTTCAGAGTAGAACTATGCTCCACAGCGTTTTCAATGGCTGTTTTTTTCAAAAGTGGATCACTAGGCCTTTCTTCTGAGTGTATAGGTATATAAAAAAAAATACGTATGCATATATATGTATATAGTAAGACATATGTGAGCTTATGCACATGCATGTATAGGTGTATCTGTAGGCATGTGTATATACATATTTGAGTGTGCTGCATATATACTCATGTATAAAATACATTGAAGGCACAGTTACGGAGACTTCCTAGACATACCCAAACACCTTGCAGGATTGGTTTATTGGATTAAAAGGCTTGGGACCATGGTCTTGTAAGACAACTCGGTCAATTGACGTAACATAGTTCATAAAGATAATGTTCGACATCTTAGTTTGGTGAGTAGCGCCTGGGGGTCTTAAAAGCTTGTCAGCAGCCATCTAAGATACAACCACTGGTCTCTACTCATCTGGAGTAAGACAGAATGAAGGAAACCAAAGACTCATAGAGAAAACTAGTCCAAAGACTAATTGCCCACATGAACCATGGCCTCTTCTAACCTGAGACCAGAAGAAATAGATGGTGCCTGGCTACCACTACCAACCATTCTGACCAGGGAACACAATATAAGGTCCTGGATAGAATGGGAGAAAAATGTAGAACAAAATTCAAATTCCTAAAAAAAGGCTGGACTTACTGCACCAATAGAGACAAGAGGAACCCCTAAGACTATTGCTCTAAGATACTCTTTGAACTTGGAACTGAAGACACTCCTGGAGGTCACCTTTAAGCTAAATAATAGATTGGCTTATAAAATAAACAATACCACCCGTGAGTAATGTGCTCCCTTAAACAAACAACTAAATGAGACCAAATGGTCAACATTTACCCAAAAGCAAAGATGAGAAGGCAAGGAGGGGCAGGGAAACTAGATCAATTGAAACAGAATGAACAGAATGGAAATAATGAGAATGCTGACACATTGCAAAAATTGTAACCAATGTCATGGAACATTTGCATAAAAATTTTTAAATGGGAACCCAATTTGCTGTATAAACTTTCACCAAAAACACAATAAAATATTGAAAAAGAAAATACCGTGGAGCACAGTTCTACTCTTGGCACACACAGGGTTGCCAGGAGTCAGGGTTGCCAGGAGTCAGGGTTGCCATGAGCCAGGGTGAACTCCAGGGAACACTATGGAATATTGGGTCCCCATGAATTTGGATCTAATTGAGGGTAACTTTTTTTTTCTTTACCATGAGCTGGGGGGCAAGTGATTAAGAGTTAACTGCTTTAGGGTTACTGAGCTTCTGTTTGAAATGATGAAAAACTTTCGGAAATAGATGGTGGTGATGGTTGCACGACATACTGAATATAATTAATGTCACTGAACTGTACACTTAAAAATGGTTAAAATGACAAATTTTGTGTTACATATATTTTACCACTGTAAGTTTAAAACTAAAGTATTGAGAGGAAAATAAGATTTGAAAGGGGAGATCAGATTTCAAAATTCAAATAAAGTACATACCCCTAGTACGCTCACATTAGTTTACCTTTCCTGATAATGATATAATTGTTGATGGCATCACCTCTAAAAATAAAAAAAAAAGCTTAATAAAACAGTTGCCATCAAGTCAACGCCAACTTGTGGCAGCTTCATGTGTGTCAGAGTAGAACTGTGCTCTATAGGGTTTACAGTGGTTGATTTTTCAGCAGTAGATCACCAAACCTTCTTCCACAATAGAATATTACTCAGCCATCGTTAAAAAATGAAGTCTTAATACATGCTACAGCATGGAAGAACCGTGAAAACATTATGCTGAGTGAAAGAAGTCAGTCATGAAAGGACAAATATGATCCCACTTATAAGAAATAGGCAAATATATAGAGACCAGAGTTTATTAGTGGTTACTAGAGGTGGGCGGAATGGGAAGATAGGGATTCATTGCTTAGGGGGGCACTGAGTTTCTGTCATGGTGGTGAAGCTATCTGGAGACTAATAGTGGTGATGGTTACACAACATGATGAATGCAATTAATGTCACTGAATTGTACATGTAAAAATGTTGAATTGGCAAAAGTTTTGTTATATATACTTTTACTATAAAAAGTGGATAAAAGGAAAAAATACATTAAAAAACAACAAAATGAGCCTTGAGAGTTGTAAAATTCATCCCCGTTTACAAAGTTGTTCCGCACACCTGATCTCTTTTAACTGTCACATCAGCCTTCTGAGAGTCAGTATTATTGTTCACAGTTTTATGATTGACATTAGAAGCAGAGAGGCCTGAAAAAAAAATTAAGGTGAGAAATAATTCTCCAAAGTTGCCCTGTAAATAAATGGCAGTTTAACAGACATTCAAACCCAGGCCTAAAGTATTCCAAAGTTTACACTGGCTCCACAGTACCTAAATTGTCCTCACAGTTTCCTTATCATAAAAGGAAGAAACAACAGGTAGTGCAAATTCTTAAGCGCTAGTAACTGAAAAGTTGGCAGTTGTAACCCACTCAGAGGCACCTTGGAAGAAAGGCCTGGCAATATACTTCTGAAAGGTCACAGACTTGAAAACCCTATGGAGTGCAGTTATACTTTGCAACACATAGGGTTACCATGAGTTAGAATCAACTCAATGATAACTGAAAATAAAAGAAAAAGAAAGCCTTCATGCCCCACCCTCTACTGGATGTAAATAAGAAAATTCAAGTCACTTATGGCACTCTAAATTATCAGTGTTGGAAGGGACCTTAAAGACCTTTTGGCTAAATCTCTTACTCTCCCCCCTCAATCACAAGACAAGACACTGAGGCTGAGAGAGAGGAAGAGATTCACTGCCAGTCTGTAGACAGTTTCCCTGGCTGTAAGACCTGTTCTTTCCATTCTACAGTTCTGCCAACCAACTCAATTCCCTTTGAGCAATCATAATTCAAAGTTTTGGTGGAACTGAAGGTTGTGATGACTATTCAAATAAGGTTTAAAGTGTCTATGCATTTTAATTACATATTTCTGTTACAATGCAGAATCTCTATACATCAGTTCAACTGACATATCTATGAATATGGTTGTTTCTTAACCATAAGGGATGATTTGTGAGATTCCTCACCAACAATGGGGGTATGATATGTCCATGCAGGGCTGCAGCCATTAAAATCCCCGGAGATAACTTTTTACCTCCAAAGAAGTTAAGACAGTTTAGAGAGGCCTTGGTGTTCTCGAAGGTTCATTTATAGCCCTTTTCCAAGTGCCCATGAGATTGATGAATCTAGCTAAAATAGTGATGAGATGGAAGACTAGTTTATGTTCTACTAGTGGTTAAGAGTTACGGCTGCTAACCAAAAGGTTGGCAGTGTGAATCCACCAGCCACTCCTTGGACTGTTCTACCTGTCCGATAGGGTCGCTGAGTCGGAATCAAAAGCGACTCAGCGGCATTGGGTTTGGTTTTGTTGTTGTTGTTGTTTACTGTGGAACATAGAACAAACTATGCCCTTGCAACAAACTACGCCCTTGCTTCAGCTTCTCCATCTGCAAAATAAAGCTAATCATACCCACTCTTCCCTGCCTTTAAGACTGAATTACCTCGGTTGGTCAGGTTAAGTAAATACTCATAATGCTTGGCTGTGCACAAGATAAAGCTGTAATGCCTCTTTTCCCTGTAGAGAGTAGAAGAGACCAAGACGAAATGTCCACCGATCTTTAGGGACAGACAGCCCCTGCACAGGTTTAAGGAGTTTAAAAGTTAGGGAGTCCCGGGCCGCCGCTGTCAGCATAAAGGGAAACCTCAGTTCCTTATATATCTACTCCTGGCACCCTACCATTTCCTCTACCCTTCCATTCCCACCTGCCTCTCCTCTTTATCCAGGAGCTGGGGGGTGGGGAGGGGGACTGGTGGCCCACAGAAGAATCAGTTGCAGTACCTCGCATCACCCTCCACTTCTGATTGTCCCTCAAGAGGAACGGTCATATGTAGGTTCCATCCCTTGGACAGTGTAGTTCGCAAGTTTAAAATATGTAAAGGCAGCTTGGAAAACCAAGGACCTATATACAAGCTAATGTTTGCAAAGCCCTGGACAAATCGAGGGTGTACGTGTATATGGTGAGTGTTCTGCTGTTTACATTTTTGCCTCCTTGTCCGGGTGAGATTTTGCCTTTGCACGTCTGGATAGGTGAGGAGTGGTTAGAAGCAGTTCCAGGCAGGAAGAAGGGAAGAGAATAGGGTAGATACAAGCTCTGGTTCATGGGTGGAGGGTTCCTAGAGTAACTGGCACTCTGCCACGAGGCCCTATCTACCCTTTGGAGAAATCTCTAAGGTTTCACCAAGTATCGGGTGGATTGGCCATAGCTCCTTCCTCCGTTTGCAAGAGTCACTACCGTTCTACGCGTCCCTGTTGGTGAACAGAGCCCCTTGCAGCCATTAGGAGCTGGTACTCCTAAAGCCTCCTTCTCCACTCCCTCACTGCTGCCCTCCCCCCCCCCCGCCCCGCCACACACACACACACACACACACACTCAACGTCAGTTTTGAGATTAGGCTTTGGAACCAAATCTGGTCGCTATGAGTCGGAATCGACTCGATGGCACCGGGTTTTGTTTGTTTGTTTGTTCTGGCGAGTGCCTCCAGGCGCTCTGGTAGGGTAGTCCTCAAATAAAAAAAAAAGCTCAGGTTAAAGCGTCAACCCTGGTGCCTTAAACTGTGATCCCAGAGAGCAGGAGGTATTCAGGAGGCAGGGATCCTCCAGAGCTACAGCAACCCTCTCCCGCGTTCACCCACGCTGCGCCAGCACTTGTTTCTCCAAAGCCACCCAGCGTTTGCGCTCGGTGAGAGGAGGAGAGAAAAGGAAAGGGGAGGGGAGTAAAAAAGGAGGTGGGAAGGCAGAGAGGCCGGCCCGGCGGGGGCGGGACCCGACTCGCAAACTGTTGCATTTGCTCTCTGCACCTCCCAGCCACCCCTCCGAGATCCCCAGGAGAAAGATTACCGGGAAAGGCGGAGGGTCCGGAGCAAGCCTGAAGGCAGAGGAGACGACAGAGGGAAAGCGACAGAGCTAGCCGCCCCAGTGCGGGACAGAAGCCGAAGGGACGCACCACGCCAACCCCAGCCTGACTCCAGCGTCAGCCAACGCCTTTTGCAGTAAGGCGGCTTCGAAGCAGCCGCCCCGGAGCTGCCCTTTCCTCTTCAGTGAAGTTTTTAAAAGCTGCTAGAGACTCGGAGGAAGCAAGGAAAGTGCCCGGTAGGACTGAGGGCTGCCTTTGTCCTCCTTCCCTTCACCCCGCCCCCCCCCCGCCCCGGGTCTCCTCTCCGGCTGCTGCCTCGGAGAGTTTCTCTTCGCCAGCCCCCACCTCCCCCCTCCTCCGCCAGCGCAGCCCGGCCAGCAGGAGTTTGCAGAGAGGTAACTCCCTTTGGCTTTGAGCGGGCGATCTAGCTGCACGTTGCAAAGACAGCTCTAGGATCCGGGCAGCCGGGGAGCAGCTTCAGCACTGCAGCCGGGACCTGGCTGGTTAGGCAGCACTCAAGGCGTGCCTCCTGGTTCCTCCGACTCTCCCACTTCCCCTGCCTCTTCACCCCCAGATCGCAGGACCAGAGATCAAAAGATGAAAAGGCAGTGAGGACTTCAGTAGCAACAAACAAACAAATAAACAAAAAACCCAACCAAACAAAAAGCCCCCAGAACAAGAACAAAACAACAGGCTGTTCTTATTTGCACCAGCTTCAGTGGACACTGACTTTGGAAGGGGTAGGGTTTCCTTTTTATTTTTCCTCAAGATCTGAGCCTCTTTTGAATCTACCCTCCAAGTATCCAGGTACAGACTGAGCCTAGCAGGGCAGATCGTGTCCAGCGCGTGTTTTACTCTGCACAAGACTTTGAGGTTGTCAGAGGAATTTTGCGTGGTTGCTCCACCAAGTTTCCTTCCCAGGAGCTTCCCGCAGGTGGGCAGCTAGCTGCAGCGCCTACCGCATCGCAGCCTGTTGAACTCTTCGGAGCAAGAAAAGGGGAAGCGGAGTAAGGGAATTAGGTAGAAGATTCAGCCAGGCTCTAGGATGGAGGTGCAGTTAGGGCTGGGGAGGGTCTACTCCCGGCCGCAGTCCAAGACCTATCGAGGAGCTTTCCAGAACCTGTTCCAAAGCGTGCGCGAAGTGATCCAGAACCCAGGACCCCGGCAACCTGAGGCGACGAGCGCGGCACCTCCCGGCGCCCGTTTGAAGCAGCAGCAACAGCAGCAGCAGCAGGAGGAGATCAGCCCCCGCCAGCAGCAGCAGCAGCAGGGTGAGGATGGCTCTCCGCAAGCCCAGAGCAGAGGCCCCACAGGCTACCTGGCCCTGGACAAGGAGCAGCAACCTTCACAACAGCCGTCAGCCTCCGAGGGCCACCCCGAGAGCGGCTGCATCCCAGAGCCCGGAGCTGCCGCGACCGCTGGCAACGGGCTGCCGCAGCAGCCGCCAGCACCTCCGGAGGAGGATGACTCAGCTGCCCCATCCACATTGTCCCTGCTGGGCCCCACTTTCCCAGCCTTAAGCAGCTGCTCCGCCGACCTTAAAGACATCCTGAGTGAGGCCGGAACCATGCAACTCCTTCATCATCAGCAGCAGCAGCAGCAGCAGCAGCAGGAGGCAGTATCCGAAGGCAGCAACAGCAACGGGAGAGCAAGAGAGGCCGCAGGGGCTTCCATCTCCTCCAAGGACGGTTACCTAGGGGGCACTTCAACCATCTCAGACAGCGCCAAGGAGTTGTGTAAGGCAGTGTCGGTGTCCATGGGCTTGGGTGTGGAGGCGTTGGAACATCTGAGTCCTGGGGAACACCTTCGGGGGGATTGCATGTACGCCCCACTCCTGGGAGGTCCACCCCCTGTACGTCCCACTCCTTGCGCCCCGCTGGCTGAATGCAAAGGCTCTGTACTGGACGAATGCCCAGGCAAGGACACTGAAGAACCTGCTGAGTATGCCCCTTTCAAGGGAGGTTACGCCAAAGGGCTGGACGGCGAGAGCCTAGGCTGCTCTGGCAGCGGCGAAGCAGGGGGCTCCGGGACACTTGATCTGCCGTCCACCCTGTCTCTCTACAAGTCCGGAGCACTGGATGAGGTAGCAGCGTACCAGAGTCGCGACTATTACAACTTTCCACTGGCCCTGGCTGGGCCCCCGCCTCCTCCGCCGCCCCCCCACCCCCATGCCCGCATCAAGCTGGAGAACCCCCTGGACTACGGTAGCGCCTGGGCGGCAGCGGCAGCACAGTGCCGCTACGGGGACCTGGGGAGCCTGCACGGCGGGGGTGCAGCGGGACCCGGATCCGGTTCACCCTCAGCAGCCGCCTCTTCCTGGCACACTCTCTTCACAAGCGAAGAAGGCCAGCTGTATGGGCCGTGTGGCGGTGGCGGTGGCAGCGGCTCAGGGGTCGAGGCGGGGACCGTAGCGCCCTATGGTTACTCTCGGCCATCTCAGGGGCTGGCGGGCCAGGAGAGCGACTTCCCTCCACCCGATGTGTGGTACCCTGGCGGCATGGTGAGCAGAGTGCCTTACCCCAGCCCCAGTTGTGTCAAAAGCGAGATGGGCCCCTGGATGGAGAGCTACTCCGGACCTTATGGGGACGTGCGGTAAGTTCCTCCTCTCAAGAATGTCGTCTTTCAGCCACGGCCACAAGGCTAGGTCTGCATTTTGTAGTATCTATCCCCTCCTCACTGTGCGAACGCTCCTTCTGCATCTA